>NC_141990.1:8539021-9961521 GCF_049901715.1 Pseudonaja textilis | reverse complement strand
CAAAAATTTAAAAAAAGGTAGTCCTTGATTTACAATCACAATTGAGCTCAAAATTTCTGTTGTTAAGTGAGACATTAAGTGAGTTTTGCCCCATTTTAGAACTTTTCTTGCCATGATCATTAAGTGAATCACTGCGGTTGTTCAGTTAGTAATATAGTTCTTAATGGACATTTTCACCCTGTGACCATGGGGATGCTGCAATGGTCATAAGTGTGAAAAAGTCATATTGTTCGGCGCCATAGAAATATACAACAGAAGTTGGTAGATGGGTGTGTTTAAGGAAATAGTTAATTTCTGTGGCAGTCTTGAGGGGCATTTTATCAATACCTCATCTGTTGCCCACCTAAAGTAGCACAGAAATTTTTGCAAGTGTCCCTTGAATAGTTTTGTTGGTCTTGAATACTAAAACTCCGGTATTAACCAAATTTTCTAATATGCATGAAGGCAGGCCCCAGTTTTACAGTCTTAAAAGTATTTGAATCCAGTAGCTAAATATCAGCAAATATTTTCCTGACAAAACCCCTTTTCAGTGACGTGGGCCTTCAGAACATTTGAATTTGAGCATTTTGCATGGGTGAGTTTTTGATGGAAATCCCCAATGCAAATTCGCTTACAGGTTTCCATAATCAGTGATGTGGGTTGGAAATATTTTGATGGGAAAATAAAGTGCTAGAAATTTCCCCCGGAAAAGATTTCACTCCATGCCCCCCCATACCGCCCCCCCCACCCTCTTTTACAATATACTTCTGTTTGCACTTTGTGGAAACATGTTGGATTCACTCCCTAATTTGCTTTAATGGAATTTGTGTACTTTGCAGTAGAATGAAAGTGTCATTATTTAATTCATATTTTTCACATTGGGTTTAAAAACAATTGCAGGACAAGGGACAAATATGTTTATAGAAGATCTGCTATCTGTAATCTTGCATCTGGCAGGGTTCACGAAAAGCCGATCTAAAATTGCAAGCAGTACTTAAATGTTTGCTTTTAGGGTGGAACTGCCCTCAAATCAGCTTGGACAGAATTAGCCCTAGACTATAAGGACCCTCAAATGTTTCTATATGATGCTGATGTTCAGGCAAATATGGTAATCATCACTCTTTACTGCTTTATGTTGTATGGAGACCCACCACCACATATATCTTTCTCTCTCCATGATACAGAAAAAAATTAAAAAGAAAAATACTTCTGTTTGTAAGATGGTTCTGATAAGGCTAAATCACATGATGAACGGCCAAGGGAACTAGGTATATTTAGCCTTACAAGGAGAGGCCTTAGGGGTGGCAGCCATCTTCCAATACTTGTAGGGCTGTCACAGAGAAGAGGTCATTGATTTATTCTCCAAAGCACCTGAGGGCAGGACAAGAAGCAGTGAGTGGAAGCTTCTCAGAAGGAGAATGCAACCTGGAAATAAGGAGGAATTTCCTGACAATGAGAACAGTTAATCAGTGGAACAGCTTCCTAACCTTGGTTTCCTTTGCAGTACATTAATCTATAGATCTCCCTGTGTAGCTTGAAGGAGGGATTGAGTAGAAAACTAATTAATAACACTCCTTGTCTTGGAAGATGGGAATTGCTCAGTTTTGTGAAAACGTTTGGCCTTTTTGTGTTTGCCTGTTCTTCAGCCGTTCCAAATCTGTTGTTTGCGTGTGATATTTAATTCAAAGGTTATTTTATATTTATGCATCTCAGCAACTTTACTCCGTAAGTGTTAACAATACAGCTGGCTGGAAGTGGTATTCCTATTAGCTTTTGATGTTGTCAGCTTTCCAGAAGGTGACTTTTTCCTGCATAATATTGCGGCTTGTTTGTTTTGTTTTGTTTTTGCCTGTGGGCTCAAGGCTACGGAGGCTTCCCTCATGACATGGCAAGGTAGCAAAAACAGGCGTTGCTCAGATTTGCCATTAATCTTGTAAAAATGTCAAAAGGAATCATGAAAATTAGATCCTTTTTTTTTTTCCTGGATGACCCTGAATCCCAGAAGATTCCCATTTTGTGAACTTAAAGATTTTGTTCCTTTCATGTTAAAGTCCAAGTCTCTCTCGAGTTGCTGTCACAGTTACATGTACCAATGAGTTGAGGTCTAAAATGAAGGAATGTCAAACCAATGGTGGGAAACATTTGATTCTAGGTAGTCCTACGACTTGCAATCATTCGTTTAATGACCTTGAAAGTTGAAAAAAATGACTTATGATGGTCTTCACACTTACAACCATTGCAGCATTCTGAAAGTCATGTTATCAAAGTTTGGATGTTTGGCAACTAGCATGCTTTTACAACAGTTGTGGTGCCCTGAAATCATGTGGTACTGGGACATTGTGATTCATGATGTTCCCAGATGACTTCCAACAAGCAAAATCAATAGGGGAAGCTGGATTCACTTAACAACTGAGTGATTCACTTAAGAGCTGCAATGATTCACTTAACAACTGTAGCAAAAAAGCTTGTGAAATTGGGCATGCATCACTTAACAACCGCCTTGCTTACCAGTGGAAATTTTGGTCCTTATTGTAGTCAATAAGTTGAGGGCAACGTGCACTTGAGGTAGTTGCAAACACCTGGGGGGCTGCTCAGGTGAAGGTTGCTAATGGCTCATCCCCTGAATCACAACACAGACACACCCCGCCCCCGAATCAGAATGCTAATAAGCTCAGTCAGAGGCCAAATTCTGGGATAAGGTGCTGGAGGCAGAGCTTGCTTCCTTGTCACTTTGGTGTCCTTGTTGACCCAACTGATGGGTCACTTCGCTGCTGTCACTTTGGGGAACCACTTTGGATGAACATGGTGATCCCTTGCCTAAGTTCTTGGCTAAACACTACTGGTAGTCCTCGACTTAACAACATTTCACTTGGTGACTGTTCAAAGTTACTGAAAAAATGTGACTTTGGGCCATTTTTAACATGACCATTGCCGCATTCCCCATGGTCACATGCTCAAAATTCAGACACCGGGCAACTGGTTCATATTTATGACGGTTGCAGTGCCTCGGGGTCATATGATCCCCTTTTGGGACCTTCCGACAGGCAAAGTCAATGGGAAGCCAGGTTCACTAACAGTCATGTTAGGTAATAAAGTGGGGCAAAATTCACTGAACAACTAACTACCTCGCTTTGGAACAGAAGCTTTGGGCTCAATTGAGGTTGTCAAACAAGGACTACCTGTACTTTTATTTTCAGGGAGCTTAGAACAGATCCAATGAAGGTGTGGTTTCTTCTTCCCTCTACCCAGAATCCCCCAACTCCTATCTCTGGTAAGCAGAGCCTGGAAGACGTTTTGTCAAGATCCCTTCTTACCTGGCAATGCATCATGGGTTCAGAAGTTTGTGACCGATTCTTGCTGCTCATTCTTTATCATTGATAGGTATTTGGGGGTAGAGCAGGTGGATTGAGTCGTAACCTTCTGGGGTAAACTTGGGGCCACGGATTGGGAGGGGTCAGAGAAAATGATAAGAAGTTGTAGATTCACTTTTTAAATGGCTTTTAAATGAAAGGAGATGCAAGGTGGCCTTTTAGGATCTTGGTTCAGTTTTATCCTTTTTTTCAGACATTTAAAACAAGTCAAAGTATTCTGTCCTTTGGCTTATAATGGTGACTAAAAGCCTAGCAGCTGCATTGCGATGCCATGCTAAGCATGGTTTATTTTAATCTTGCTTTGGTTTGTTTCTTGCCACTTGGGCTGTTGTGCAAGCAATCCCCCATGGTTAGTTAATAATTCAGCATACTGCGTGAACCCTGAAAATAGGTTAACTTAATAACCAGCATAAGCATACTAGATGAGCTTGGTTTTTCCTCTTTTATATGGTTTTTCCTCTTGTACAACACTGCTCCCCGTGTTTTCAGTACAGGAAACTCTTCTCTTCCCCAGCTTATTACGTTTAAATCTTTTCAAAACCTTTTGTTTATACAAATCCGGGGAGAGTTGCAATTATATAAAGTTAGCTCATGCCAAGAAAAAAAACCTGTAACCCTTGTAAGATGTATTTGTATTTTATGATGATTGGATTTTATGCAGGAAGGACTCTAAGAGTTCTCTGTTATTAAAATCTGGAGAGTTTAAGAAGCCTTCCTGAAATTTCCTGACCAAACATCTCTTTGATCTTTATGGTTCCAGCCCTTCCTTTTAGAATCTTTCATGTAAGTTTGAGGATGTCTGCAGAACTTCCATAAAACACAAGGAGCCCAGAAACGGATAAAGGTTCTCTTTTGCAAATTTCCTTACTATGAATTTTGGTGGTTTCATCTTTTGGCAGGTCCAATAAAGTTAAAAGATGCTTTTTGTTTAGCTGTTTGGGAGAACTACCCATTTATTTTTTCAATCTCCTTCTATCCTATCTATTTTTCAATTTCTCCTTCTGTCCTAGAAGGAGATTGTGGTCACTTCTGAGGGAAATGTTACTTTGCTGTAAACCTTTCTGGGACTTTTTTCTTTCTGAAAAATCCCTGTATGACAGATTGCTAGAAGGGCTAATGAAAGAAGAGATGCTGTCAGGTAGTAGCAACATCTGAAGATATCTGAGTAACTATGTCAATCACTTCGGTGAAAGAGGCCTACTCCAGATATAGTCTGCCAAAGAATTTTAACTGGTGGGTCCAGGAGAAGAACCTTTTCTGTTGTGGTGCCCATCTGCATTTCCTGTGTCAGAGGAGGAGAGCACATCTTTCTCCTTCTGTCCCGGACACTTTTTACAGAGGCACGATTGAGACCATTGTAACAAACTGCATCACTATTTGGTTTGGTGGCCGCAGTGCCTCAGATAGAAAGTCCATACAGAGAGTGGCAAGGACAGCTGAGAAGATTATAGGAAACTTGCTTCCCATTATTCAGGATACTGCTTATAAGTGACATGTGCTTAGAGCTCAAAGCATGGTTAGAGACCCCACACACCCATTTTACGATCTGTTTCTGTTGCTCCCCTCTCGGGAGGGGGGGGTTTGAAGTATTTGTATTACTTTATTATTATTATTATTATTATTTATTTGTCAATTGCTTACAAGATAATAGGTATAAGTAAAAACATAGTTATGAATACATGGATACATATAAGAAAAATAAAAAAATATATAAAAGAAACAATAGGACAGGGATGGTAGGCACGTTGGTGCGCTTATGCACGCCCCCTACAGATCTCTTAGGAAAGGGGTGAGGTCAATAGTAGACAGTCTAAGGTTAAAGTTTTTGGGGTTTGGGGAAGAAACCACAGAGTCAGCTAGAGTATTCCAGACATTGACCACTCTGTTGCTGAAATCGTATTTCCTGCAATCAAGTTTGGTGCGATTAACCTTGAGTTTGTATCTATTGTGTGCTCTTGTGTTGTTATGGTTGAAGCTGAAGTATTCATTGAAAGGTAGGACATTGCAATGTATGATTTTATGTACTATGCTTAGATCAGACTGAAGGCGGCATAGTTCTAGGTTTTCTAGGTCTAGAATTTCAAGTCTGATGGCATAAGGTATTCTGCAACAAGTAGAGGAGTGGAAAACTCTTCTTGTGAAATATTTCTGGACTTTCTCAACTGTGTTTATATCAGATACGTAATGTGGGTTCCAGATTGATGAGCTGTATTCGAGTATTGGTCTAGCAAATGTTTTGTATGCTCTAGTTATTAGTGTAATATTACCAGAGAAAAAGTTACGTAAGATTAGGTTAACAACTCTTAATGCCCTTTTGGCTATGTAGTTACAGTGGGCTCTAGCACTTAGGTCATTTGAGATGAGTACTCCAAGATCCTTGACAGAGTTTGGATCATCAACAAGGTCTTGGCTATTTAGCCTATATTTTATTTTCTGACTTTTTTGCCAATATGTAGGACAGAGCATTTATTTGTTGAGATTTGAAGTTGCCATTTGTTTGACCATTCTGATACATAGTCATATACATAATCATGATACATAGTCATGATACATAGCAGGACTACCAGAGTCTGTAACAGCTTTGTTCACTAGGCCATCCATCTGGTAAACTCGCAAGATTCGTTTTTCTCGCCATGTACACATCTATGTATACATCTGAACTAGATTGTGTTGTTTTTCTGTGTCATATAGTATATGTGGGTATATGTGTATTTTTTTTTGGTCATGTTTATGTAGTGTATATTGGAAATGGTGACCCTTTGAGAGCTGTATGAAATATCTTTTTAATGTATGCCAATTAGTGTACATTTAAAGTGACAATGAAGTTATTCTAAGTCTACATTCTCTGAAATATTCTTCTGCTGGAGGTGAGGTCCATATCCACACACCTGGTCTTCCAGAAGATCCTTAAAACCTGGCTCTGCCAGCTGGCCTGCAACCCCAATAAGGGCACTTTATGTGAGGGTGGCTGATAGGGTAGAGAGAAGATTCACACCCATGTTGGTTGCCATCTAGATTTATAGTTTTTTATACTTTGGTGGGAAGATAACAACATTCCATGTGCCTGGGCATATAGTCATGCTGGCCACATGGGGAAATCTTTAACCTTTTATTTTTATTTAATTTTCTTAATATTTAATTGTTTTGCATTATCTTCTTTTTTAACCTATTTATCATTTTGGAAGCTGCCCAGAGTTGTTGCAGTGGTTAGATGGGTGGCATATAAATTTAATAAACAAACAGTCCAAAAGCTTTGTGCAGAACTGCATCTGGTAGATTTTGTATTCATACGAAGAATTGTTAAATAGGCTTCTTATATCATGTCTCAATTGCAAAAACCTCTCTGGAAGTGCTGTATAATCTTTTTAAGTGCTCAGCATGTACTTCAGGGAAGCGGTTCTCAAAAGTATGATCTGGGCACCCCTTGGGGTCTCCAAGAGCTTTTCAGAGGGTCCAGTGAAGTCAAATAAATAAACATTTTTGGTTTTCATTTCTAATACTATAAATACAGATAGCTATAATCCACGTAAACCAAAGCTCTTGGAAGCCGCAGTAATTTTTAAGAACGTAAAGAGCTCCTGAGACCAAAAGGTTTGAGAACACTTGCTTTAGAATATGAGTGAGCTGGTCAGAAATAACAAGCATAAAGTTTGGTCTCTGGAACATAAAAATTGTAATCACCATTCAGTCACCAGAAAACATACACTCAAGATCAACCTCGGCTTTTCACAAACCCTTTTAATAATATCAAGTTTGGAGGTTTTGTGAGCAAACAACATCTCCCAGGGATAGATCCATAAATAATGTGTGCTCTGGAGCTGTCCCTCAAGAAAACTGTTTATGGGGCAATTTGTTGACTTGACTGACTCAATCTGATAACCGTTTAAAAAAAAAAAAGTATTTTCTTTGGTTCAAATGGTATTGAGCCCATAAAGGCAGAAACAAGTATTTTCTGGCTCACAGTAATTTGGATTGCTGAAACAAGGTGCTCTGTAAAGAGAAATCAGAAGAGCCCACTTGCATCACTAATATCCTTTTGCTAAAACGCAGAGATTATTTTTCTATGTATCTCAAAACAAATCTTTATTGTGATTAATGGACATAAAAGAGTAATGGGTAAATAGTGTAAAGCCTTCATTTTCATGAGCTGTTTGCTTAGTTTAACTGTGCCATTATGAATGGTGTCCAAGCTTCAGAGTGAAAAAAGAGAAAGAAAATGCATGCTTGTGTGTGGGGATTGTTCAGCCAGAAAGTAGGGTGGGAAAGTAATTTATTGGTTTAAAAGGACGCAGTTTTAAGCAGGAGAACCAGATTTTCTCTCAGTAGGGAACTTGCTGTATCAATAGAAAAGAATATATGTAGCTCAGGGTTTAGTTCAGTAACATAATCAGTACTAGTGAGTGTGAGGTTTGTTCCCTGTTTACATACAGTACTTTTCCTGGAGAGTAAGTGTGGGATGGATCCTGGTCCACTCCAGCAGCCAACACCCAGATAAACATGGGTTAACATCAGACAAATAATCAGCAATAAATAGTACCTTAATCAAGGGATTACCAACAAGACAATCAAGCAGCCAAACAGTAAAGCAGAAAACAGTACTTTAATTGAGGAACTATCAAAGAGAAGATATATCCCCACCAACACTGGCAGGGCAGGCTAATGTATATAAACAGGGCAAAGCCCACACGGACACTGATGATGTTGCCTAGTCAGGTTATGAAATGTCTACAAGCAAACAACCAAGCACAGAGACCACCAAGAACTTAAATGTTAAAAAAAATACTAAGATGTCAGAGACGATTTCCTACTTAGTTTCTTCTTTGAGATGCTAATTGTCTATAGCAATATTTCTCAACCTCAGCAAGTTTAAGATGTGTGGACTTCAATGCTGGCTGGGGAATTCTGGAAGTTGAAGTCTATACATCTTAAAGTTGTTGAGGTTAAGAAACACTGATCTATAGGGAAGAGACTATTTATTTACTTACTTACTTACTTACTTACTTACTTACTTACTTACTTACTTACTTAGACTTACTTACTTGCTTGCTTGTTTGTTTGTTTGTTTGTATCACCACTTGCAATGCAGGTTTTCTGTTTCAGTCGACAGTTGTCCCCTGTGAGCCCTACCAGGAAGTCATTTTTAATGTAATTAGTGCAATAGAGTTATAGAAATCACCATCCCAAGACCCTGGTGCTCCTAAAAGCTACTTAGGGTGATGAATCATGATCAGTTTCCTACCTTTGTACAATAGTTTAGCATTAAACAGAGAACCTGGAAGTAGGATTTTGCAAGGTTAGATGCAGATTCATTTTTAAGCCAATAATGTATAATGGGGAGTTGACCAATCCATTTTTATTGGCTTCCATTGAATGTGAAACCAATGCATCTACTAATGACTTTTAGGAACACGCTAAGCTTCCTTTCACGGAGCCCAGCCATTAGTCAGTCTAATCCAGCTTTGACCTTCAGACAGTCATTCGTGCCACAGTCACCTCATGGTTTGAGTACTGCCTTGTGTTGTATATGGATCTGCCCTTGAAGACCAACTGGAAGCTTCAGCTGATCCAGAATGCAGAGGCATAGGCAGTGATGGACATGCCTCAGTATGCCTCTATTTTATGAGTTGCACTGATTTCCAGTTTGCTTCTGGATGTTGGTGTAACAACTACTGGTTGTTACATGTAAAGCTCTTCAAGACACATGCCTGGTTACTTAGTGCACCACCAGTCTCCCATGACATTTGCCCAGCTGAATGTCCATGAAAATTCTCAGTCATCCAGGTCATGGTCGTCCCAAAGGTGCTTTTTCAGAAGGCAGCTGGACTTCTGTTTTTCCTTGGAGACGTTTTGCTTCTCATTCAAGAAGCTTCTTCAGTTCTGACTGAATGGTGGAGGATGGAAGGATTTTTATTCCTTGCAGCCATCTGGCCCTTTGCCTTCTTTCTGAGGATTGTTGAGGCCACCTGGAGGTTTATCTGTGCCCTTCAAGTCACCAGAATAGTTCAAATGGTGTGGAACCTTCTTGGAACTGCTGAAAGGATTATGTTGCAAACAGGAGATAGATGGCATTGTATCCCTTCCCATGTAGATGGCTTCTCTGACCCCTGTTTCAAACCAGCAGCCCCGAGGAGCTGATCTCATCCGGAAGACTTGGCACACTCTGGATTCCTTCAATTAAGCAATATGGGGATTCTGGAAGTGCACCTTCTCTGTAGCAGCACCTCCCCTCAGGAATAAGTATTCCCCCTGATACCTGAATGGCCCCCACTCTGCTTTTGTGTCTCTTCCCCAGGCTTATGGCAAGCGAGAGCAAGATCCCCTCAATTCATTCCCTCTAGTAGTCTGTTGCCATCTTTTTATGTTTATTAGTTGCATTGCAATGTCTTGGTTTGATTGATGTAAGCTGCCCAGAGTTGTTGGCAGCCAGGCAGCACACAAGGGATGTTGATGATGATAATGATACTATCAATGTTATCATGGAATTATAGAATCCGAGGGGACACTGTAGTTCTTCTCATCCAAGTCCTAGTCATCATGGACTGGTAGACAATCTCCAGAGACCCAGGTCGATTTGCTATGATCCGAGAGGATGGTAAGTTGTAATCTAGTGGTAAATACCAAATTGAGGTCGACTGTATGTGGTGTCCTTGATGATCTCTGAGCTTAGTTGTTTTCTTGCAGACATTTCATCACCCAGCTAGGTAGCATCATCAAAGATCTATGTTATAAGAACTATGGGACGCTTCCCCTGAAATCTGGGTGTGGTCTCCACCTTTGAATTGAACCACACCAAGATCCTTGGCAAAACAGGTGTGGAGGCTAAGATTACCCCAAAAGACCTGGTTGCTACACTTTTTTTTTTATTTGAGCTGTTCGTGTACAGAGCAGGTGAGCTGCCTCTTTTTTCTTCATCAAACCCATTTATTTTCATCACTCTGCAGTCCCTGCCCTCCAACTGAGTCCCATTTCAGCCTTTTTCCTTCCATAATGTTAATCGCCAGGTTCTAATATTGAATGTGAAAGATTTATATTTAAAGTGCTCTCTTAGGGACATGCGCTTCTGAGTTGACGTCTGTTGCCAAAACCATGGCAATCCCTCCTCCTATTTGCACCCCTGATCCCCCCCCCCGTGCCCACCTGTGCTTTTATTTGGCATTAACTTACAACCCTCTCCGACATTAAGTCTATTCCAAACAAACTGCATTGGCAGAAAGCATGGATGAAGTTCCCCGAATCTCTGAATTTGGGAGCTGGAAGGGTTCTGCTTGAAACCCGCTGCCTCTGTCACTTCTTTAAAAAAATATGTCTTTGCAGCGGGGGCGTGTATGCCGAAGCACAAAGCACAATTAAAATACAGTTATATATTCTCCTAGTTATTAAAGCTTGCATTAACATGACATAAAGTTTTGTCTAGGGACTCCTTTGCTATGGCTCAGGGAGCGTTTCTGTGTGACAGTAATAGGCTCCAGTTAATATACTTGAATGATACTAGAATCGGCGTTCTAAAGACAGAACAAAAGAGGTTTATTTGAAGCTTGCATCACAAAGGTGGCATTATCGCTGCGAACAATCCACTGAGATCGAGGCTTAATTATTGTATCTTGCGTTGCTTCAATATAATAAAGTGAGTTCAGGGGAACCATTCTCTCCGAATCACCCTCCTCTCAGCAAGCAGGCAGCTTAATCTCTAATTGAAGAGCAAAAAACTGAAGAGGCCACCAAACGCCATGGGTGTTTCCCCAAACACCAGGATGTGGTCAAAAAAGTCAAGATGGCAGCTACAGTGGTGTGATCGAAGGCCTGTTGTCACCTCAAAAGCCAGGTGGGGCTTCCGTTACACCTTTGGAAGTACCATTATGACCACAGCTTAGGGACATCCTGCCAAAGAGTGAGTTTGGGGCTTCCGTTACACCTTTGGAAGTACCATTATGACCACAGCTTAGGGACATCCTGCCAAAGAGTGAGTTGCTTCCCTTCAGACTTTAAAATTGCTGAGTATTGTGTGTGTCTCAGGGATTGAACTCCTGAGACGTCTGCCTGAAACCGCGTTGGATCTGATGCAACCATCTGTATCCCGAGGGCGTTGTATAAATTCTGTGAACACTGTAGGAAGTTAGTATGTGATATGTTGAGATAATTGCAAGGCTTTGGTTCCTGCTCTCTCCCCGTTTTAAAAGCAGCAGAATCTTTTGCAAGTGTTTTTTTTTAAATATAAATTTCTTACAATGCCTCCGATAGGGAAATAGTGTTCTGGGATAATGGAAGAATTTAAAGTGACCAGCTTACCCTTAAATGAATAGTGGCACAGTGGTTAGAATGCAATGTTGCAGGCTAATTTTGCCAATTGCGAGCAGTTCGATCCTGACCGGCTCAAGATTGACTCAGCCTTCCAGCCTTTTGAGAGCAGTAAAATGAGGACTGAGATTGTTAGGGGCCATATATTGACTTAGAGAGGGCTGTAAAACACTGTGTTGTAGGGTGCTACTCAGAGACACATGACTTCTGACAAGCTCCCAGAGTCTACAGATTTTGGGTACACCCCCCCCCTTACCACCTGCCATTTTCCTTAGCTTGTTCTGCCTGATCTAGTTTTATGTTGTTTCTTGGATATCTTGAATAATCCTTGCAAAACAAAACAAAACAAAACAAAACCCTGTACCATTTTGCGTCTCCTGCTAGTCCATCTTCTCCTCCCATTTTTGTGGGATAAAATTAAGTTCTAATTAATTAAGCTTAATTATTGCCCCTCTTCACTAAGAGAGCCTTTGATATCTCATTCATTGGCCATCCTTCCTGAAGACAGCTGCCCATACCTGCTCTTGAGATATGTTCTGGGCTTTTTGATAAATGAAACGAAAGCTCTCGGTCCCTTATCCCTATTGATTGGTCTTCAACCAGGAGAGCCTGCTTCCATTAGAGATCTGCCAGAAGATTCATGCCCAGCAGTAGGCAACTTTCTTCCTTTAAGATTATATGAAGCCTTTCTCCTGGGTCAGCAAGCTGTGGTGGAAATGAAACAGCAATGATCTTAAGAGAGTGTTATCTCCCTTGGACAGCTTCCTTAGGTGTAAGACCATCTCCCAGAATTCTCAGCTGTGGATGTACTGGCTGAGGAGTTTTGGGAAATGAAGTCCACCCCCTATTTCCCTACTTCCGTTAAGCAGATTGGGAAATATTGTAAGATATATGTCCTGATCTCCTGATGCCTTTAGGTAGGATGATGAACATTGAATATTTATCAACGGCGAAAGCTCCCTGCAAGTCGAATATTGCAGATACATCAGCAACCAAGCAGAGCTATCATAAATACATGCCAGTTGCCAAGCGTCTGAATTTTGATCATGTGATACAGGGGTACTGCAAGGGTTGTGTGAAGAATGGTCACTTTTTCAGCGCCATTATAACTGCAGAGAGTCACTAAATAAACAGTTGCCAGTCAAGAACTACACCTGTGATGTATCTTAAGCATCTACTAGCTGTTAGAAAACCTGCTGATAAAGACCGACTCAGTTTCTAAATAATGCATTTGCGCTTTTCAAGGACTGTCTTCCTTAGCTTAGCAGTCTATGGGCAACCAGACTACTGTGACTCATCCAGTAGAGTGGCACATCTACTGTTAATTGGTTCTGGGAGGCACAATGGGTGCCAAAAACAATGAGTACCAAACACATTTTCCCCATAAGGAATAATGTAGTGAGTCACAAGGCAGCTGACAACGGCTTGTGCATTGAGTACCAATCAAACAATGAGTACTGGGACAAAATTTTCACATCAAAATGTGTTGAGTATCAAATTCAGTGAGTTTCAAAACACTCAAGTACCAAGGTATCACTGTAGTTTAAAAATCTGGCTTTGCTTCATTTCAGAGTTAGCTTCTTTCAGGCCTTGCTAAAATAAACCAGCATTGGTCCAGAACCTGTAATCAGAATAAGCGCCATCAATTTACAATAGTAGCAAAACTTTTAAATTCCTTCTAGAGTTGTGTGTTGCAACTTGTCTTCCAAACGCATAAAGCTGCATAGCTGGGGCAGATAAACAGTAGTCTTGCTATCTCTTTTGGGCTTCTGAACCTCTCGGTCTCTCTTGTGTGCCACAGCTGGAGAAACTAAACAGGTGTTAACTTGGATCACCTTCTTCTCATCTGCTTTCAGTTCACACCTGTAGGTGTAACCGCCTTAAAAGGTTTAATTGCTCTGACAAGCTATGAAGTGAAAAGAACTTGATCTGTGACCTTTGCTTGGGGTGCAGTTAAAGGAACGCTCCTGTCGTGTTGTGCAGATGATTGATACATGGTTTGGAAAACAGCTGATCTGATGATAGTTTGTAAAGTGGCACCTTATGGCAACAAAAATGGAAGAAGAGCATAAAATTTGAGAAATCTTGATTCTGAGCTGAATGAGCTTCATTTTTGGGGATATTGAATGAACAAATGATTTGTTGACTAGCCTAAGGCAGAAGGCAAACAGGGTGTAACTTTTACCATTGGTTTATTTCTTCAAGCCCTGCGTGTTTAAATAGTTGTTCTATACATTCCTTTCCTTCGTCATAAATGCTATATTGATGTAAGAATTCCAAGGACCTATAGAGGACAAGCAGTGGGCAAGTGACCTTGTGATGTAAGTCCAAGGAGACTTGTGTTACATCATGACAAATGTTTCATCACTGTGGTGTTATTGTGGTTGGGAATAGATGCCTAGTGGGAAATTGCTTCGGGTTTTTATGTTCGAAATAGGGGGAAAATGGACTTAGTTGTTAGCTTGAAGATTGAAAAATTGTTATAGAAATAGCTTGTAATAACCGAATATAATGCAAAAAGTTGAGGCTACAAATGTAGCTAGTGCTTCACTGCACTGGAAATCAATGCTACTTCCCCACCCATTTTTTTTCCTGTACCCCCTCTCCCCCCATAATATTTAATTTCATTGTATTTTTGCTATAATAGATTACAATTAAAAATGAGAATGGGTTTCTATGCAAAAGAGTTGTGTTGCTAATGATGTAGCTGTACCAGCCAATAATGACATAGATGTACAAGCCAATAGATCCTGTCCTCAGTGGCTTCTGTTAGTTATTTATTTTGTATCCTGCCTTTTATTCCGCCCCCAAATAACTCAAGATGGCAACCATACTCAACCCACCTTCCTCCTCTTTTCCCCACAACACAACCCTGTGAGGTGAGTTTGACCGAGAGAGTGATTGGATCAAAGAGACCCAGCCAGCTTTCATGCCTAAGGCAGAACTAGAACTTACAATTTCCTAGTGATTGACCCAAAGTCATCCAGCCATCTTTCACTCCTAAGGTGGGACTAGAACTCACAGTCTCCTGGTGTCTAGCCTGGTGCCTTAGCCACTATACCAAACAGGCTCTGACATTTGCAACAAAAAAGAAACAGCAGTATTAGAACTGCTTCCCTCCCAAACTGACTATGCCACATCCTGTAAGAATAAACAGAACACCCATTCATGCTTTCTTGCCTGCTGGTTGCGCTGCTATTTTGAGAACCGTTTTTCTACCGTATTTCCAAAATAGTGACTTGCGCCCTGCCTCCTGTTATTCTTAAATATCTTTGCGTCACCGCTGTTCTTTTTCCATGGAGTAGGGTTGGTAGTTGTCAGGGTACATTCAGGAGTCTTGGACACGCATGTCCTACGAGCAAACCAGCCAGAGTGTCCACGTCATGGCCTCCCTTCAGTGCCTCTGAAGTTCTGACAGGTTCTCTCCGTTTGAGAGACTTTCCTTGACATGTATTGTGCCGTTAATGCCTCTTAGTGAAGATATGCCAACAGTAATAACAATAGCTGACCCCGGCTTTCAAAAGTCATCACTGACGTAGGAAACTCGGAGCATCAAATTTCAAGTAAAAATAACTTCTGGTGACAGGGCTTCCATTAAACAGGGATTTGCAGGGGGTGGGGGTGGAGGTGAGGGGGAGATCTAAATACCAAGACCTACTCTCGCCCTAGTGGACAGTAATTAAAAAATTGCCAAAGCATGTTGTTTCTTGCATTTTTTTCAAATGGAGAATGAATGGCCTATCAAAATGAGCTCTTCCATGGTTAATGCGTTAAAAAAAAAAACAGTTTTCCTGCCAATAAGGAGAGATGATAAATTCCCCCAAAAAAAGCAAGCAAAGCTTGAAAAAGGAGTGATAGGCTCTTGCCAAATTACAGTGTGATTGAATGTTGCAGGATATAGACCCGTCTAATGTAGTGTTTTTCAACCTTGACAGTTTTAAGGTATGTGGAGTTCAATACCTAAAATTCCTGGCTGGAGAATTCTGCGAATTGAAGTCCACACACCTTAAAATTGTCAAGGTTGAGAAATCCTGGTCTAATGAGTTTCTTTGAAGTAGTACCGATTAATACTAAACCTATCCCAATTTCCAAATATTTCTGGAAGTTCTTAGAATTACAACATAGGAGACATGAAACAATCAGCTGGTCAGGTAGCTTCAAAACCAACATTTGCTTTGGACATTATTAGATTCCCTGGTCAATGGCTTCAACTGACTTTTTAGTGCTTGAATTAAAGGGACTGGACGTAGTCCCCTTTGGTATTGTTTTTAAAGACGTTGGTGCCAATTTGGCTAACATTTAAAGGAACATGAAAGCATTAGTGGAGTCCCTGGTGTTCTCTGAGCTTGATTGTTTGCTTGTAGACATTTCATTACCCGACTAGATAACAACATCAGTGCTAGAGTGATGTCTAAGGGCTAGAGAAATGCTTAATTTTCTAGAATGTTTAAATTAAAAAAAAAAACATTTAAAGCATTCTAAGGAATCAGGAGGGAGATTTGTAGATTCGAGGTGCCCACATTTTCTCCCCGGTGGTTAAAATTGAAATAAATATTTGGAGGCAAAGAAAGTCCATTTGGGGCCAATGGGGGGAACAATTTCCCTATGTGGATTAGCTTTCTGAAAAAAAAAAAACAATTGAGGTCTCTTCCTTTTAATGGAGTTACCTTTTAAGAAAGCATGATTAAGGCTGCAATTTTATTTCAATTTCCAGATTAAACGAAGGAGAGAGAGAGAGAGAGAGAGAGAGAGAGATAATGATGAGAAAAACGCTTTTCCCTCAGGTCGCTACCACAGCTGAATAATGAGGTGAAATGAGAGAGAGGGAGGGGGAGAGAGAGGGAGAAAGGGAGAGGTGGGGGGAGAGAAATAGAGATATCCATGGCCCCTCCCTTGTTTGCACCTCACCTTTCAGCTTAACGCTATCTCACCCTTCCTCCAGAGCAACCGGGTATCTTTTCTAATATCACACAGGTCCGTAATTCAAAGGAACCCCTCTGATACCTGTTGCAATGCTAATGTTTTTAAGACTGAAAAATATATATGCAGAATTGATAACCTCTGTTCCACTTGATGGTAACCTGAATCTTTAGACTCTTGTTTTGTTTTCCACCTCATCAAATCTTCCTTTTTAATGAATTCACAATGAGTAGAACTTTTGAAACATTCCAAGTTTTTTTCCCTAGGGGGCTTTCTTTTCTTTTCTTTTTCCTTTCCTTTCTTTTCCTTCCTTCCTTCCCCTTTTAAAAATGGCCCTCTCTCATTTATATTTTTCCTTTGTGGAACTGAAGCTAGGATACACAGGAATGTCTCCTCCCTCAAACAAAGACAGTGTTCAATTTTTCCTCAGCTTCAGTAAGCTGTTCAGCTCTATTGCTTGCCGCTGGACATCACTAGCCTTCATTAGATCCCTATAATCCCCTATCAATGTGCTGCCTTTAAAATAAGACATTTTATGATTTGAACATGGACAGTCGTCCCTGGCTTATTTCGATAACCTCTTGAGCCTATCTTGGCTTCTGAAACTGGCTCAGGGTTTTTTGGGGGCGGGAGGAAGCCACTTTATTATGCAAGTTGGTCTGTGGGAGAATGAGAAAAAGAAATATCAAACGGCACCTATATAGCTAACCTCCTTTCCTTTCCAGCTGGGGGAAAGCGAGATAAATTTCTCTCCGCTAATAAACGACACTCTCATTTTGCACCTGAGCCTGTCTGGGAAGCTAGCAGTGGCAATTGTTCATTTTTTAATATATATTATTTTTTCCTCCAGAAGTCTGTAGATTAAAGAGAGAGAGAGAGAGAAAGAGAGGAGACCTTCATGCACCAGGAACCAGTGTAATGTAACACTTGTCTTATCTTCACACTTACTCAGCAGGTATTTATAAAAGGGCAATAGGAAAGACTTTCAACTCAATCCTGTTAACTCTGCACAGGATGTGTCCGGATCAGATACACTTACCTGCTACCTCAGGGCCAAATCCGGAAGCGGTTTGCCAGCATATTATTTCCTCTTTCTAGGCAAGCTACTCCGTGTCTTTGGGGCTACAAATGGCTTAGGGAAGGGATCAGTTATTCCCTCTGGTAAGGATTGTCCTCTCCAAGAGGATGAAAACAATCCAGTCCTCGATTTACAACCATAGTGGAGCTCAAAGTTTCTGTTACCAAGTGAGGCATTTGTTAAGTGAGTTTTCTCCCATTTTACGGTCTTTTTGCCACAGTTGCTAAGTGAATCATTGCAGTTGCGATGTCAGTAACCTGGTTGTTAAGTGAATCTGGTTTCCCCAATGACATTGCTTGTCTCAAAAGGGGATCACATGACTCCGGGACACTGCAACTGTCATAAATGAATCAGTGGCCAAGCGTCCAAGTTTTGATCATGTGACCACGGGGATGCTGTAACTGTTGTAAGTGTGTCATGTCGCTTTTTCCAGTGCCATTGTAACTTCGGACGGTTACTAAATCAACTGTTGTACGTTGAGGACCATCTGTACTCATTCGTTGCCTGCTGGGCTGGGATTTATTTATTTATTTATTAAATTCATATTCCTGGCCATCTTTGTTGTCAGGCAACTCAAGGTGGCTTACCACAAAGAGCAGTAACCAAACTTGAAAAACAATACATATTGCCACTAAAATTAACAGAGCTAAGAAGGAACAATATACAACTGGGCGGAGGTGGAATCTTCTCTTAATCCACTAACCACCTCCAGTAGGGATGGCCTTCATCCTGGAAGGGTCTTTAGAAACAATGCAGCCTGTAGGACACAGACTGAACGACCGAAATGTTTGTGTCAATCACATCCCTCTGTCAGCTTTGGAGCCATATTCCACGCTGCCCCATAACCTGAGAGAGTGGGAAGGGGGTGATTTCAATTAAATAGCTCTAGGTAGACAAAATAAAATTCTTTTGTTAGTTCAAGGTCATTTAGTATGGCACAGGATGAAATAAGGATCTTACTTTCGGACGGATCGCGATCGGGCAATATGATGACGACCAAGGGGGGATGGATTTGTAATTTGAGAAATTGTGGAAAGCTGAAAAAAACCTTTTAGATTTCAGTTTCCACAGATGTGCCAGGTGCTATTCTAATAAAGGTAACTTTTGAGATATGTTTGTCTCGGAGTTACTGATTGGGATGGAGGTTTTCTGGAACGCTGACACTCTCCTTCCAGTAAGCAGGTTCAGATAGTTTCCTACAATGGGTTGTCTTGGGAATGGAGTTAACTTAAGAATGTGTTTTCAACCTCTGTAGGCCTTTGTTCCTCCTGCCTTCAAGGTCTCAAAATAATGAGAGTCTATCTTCTCATCAAATGTTTCTCATTTGAAGAGGCGTGGACTTCAATTCCCTGAATTCCCCAGCCTGCTGTGCTGTGCTGTGCTGTGCTGTGCTGTGCTGTGCTGTGCTGTGCTGGCTGGGAAATTCTGGGAGTTGAAGTCCACACCTCTTAAAGTGGCTAAAGTTGAGAAATAGTGATGTGTAATGCAATTGCTTTTTATAAGCAAGTGAGTGAAACAGATACTGTTTCTTCCCAGCCAGTCTGATAGTTAGGGTTAATGAGAGCTTGTTGTTATTTAAAAACTCTTAACATGCATCTTTTGGATGGATAAGAGTTTAAGCAGGCAAAAGACCAAATACTGGTGATAATTCCAAAGGATATCTTCAACTAGGAATCTGAAACTCTTTGGGAAATTTCCCCTCCTCCAAAGTCTCCTGCTATCAGGTGCAAACAACTGGATCCACATGTGAATGTTCAAAATTACAGATTTATTGCTCAAGCTTGTGCACCAGAATCTTCTCAGAGTAACAGTTTACAGCTGGGTAAAATGAGATAAGGATAAACAGCCTTCAAGGGGTGGTTGGATTTTGTCCTTTGGTGACTATGTAGAGCAGGGGTGTCCAACCTTGGCAACTTTAAGACTTGTGGACTTCAACTCCCAGAATTCCTCAGCCAGCTTTGCTGGCTGAGGAATTCTGGGAGTTGAAGTCCACAAGTCTTAAAGTTGTGAGGCAGGTTGCAAAGCTGGCTGAGGAATTCTGGGAGTTGAAGTCCACAAGTCTTAAAGTTGCCAAGGTTGGACACCCCTGATGTAGAGACTCCAAACTGATGCCTTGCTTGACTCCTCCCCTCTGACTGCTGGTCTGTCTCCTTACATCTGCTCATTTCTTTCCTTCTAGTGACGAAACTGAAATTATTCCTTCAGTTCTAAAAGTTCAGTCCATCTTGGGAGGGGGGGCTTCCCCCTTTTTGCTTTGTACCTGTACTGCATTAATTTCACTTTGGGTTATTTTTGTTTAGTCTCCATTGCAGTTTCAGTATGTTTCAGTAAATTGCACGTGCTTTGAATCGATGTGAGTTCATGATGCTACGAGCAACAGGCAATCCGTTCTGTGCGCAAAGGGCTTTAGTCGGCTTATCCGAAATCAGTGCTGAGCTCAGAATGGCAGGTTTGAACAAAAACTGTAGGGAAACTTCCAGGGTAGCTCCACTGTTTGAATACTTGACATTGTAATCCTTCCAGAATTCTTGTTTGGAAAGCCTTGTTTTCATATATAAAGTTATTCTTGTGAGTATAGGTAGTCCTCAACTTACGATCATAATTGATCCCAGAGGTGCAGTTGTAAATCATAACAGTTATTAAATGGTTCACCATGTGACCATGCCCAATTTTTTTTTGAGGGGGGCGGAAGTCATTAAGCAAATACAGCAGTTGTACCTTGGCCATCAAATGAACGCCACAATTTTTAAGTGAGTCCATCGTCCCGAATGGGCCATTTTGTTAGAAACCAAAAGGATTTTTTGACCAAAGAAAATGTAAATTGCTGTCACGTAAAGGCTGTCATGTGAGGCAGGTTGCAACTGGCCTTAAATAGGGGGCGGATGTCAGGCACTCTGAAGGTGATCGTGTGATGGGGAGGCCATTCGAATTTTGAATCTGGGTGGTAAGTAGCCCTAAGGAGGTCATTGTAACACCAAATGGTCACTAAGTCGAGGACTACGCATATGTAGCTTAAAGGCAGCAAGAATTTATCTCCTTATTAATTACCCTATTTTTTTCCAATTTTCTGCTTTTGTGACAATCTCCTGAAGTAAACAGCACTCCTATTTCTTCCCCTGTCCATTCAAATATTTTTTTTTCCTATTTTTAAAAACCCTCCCCCATTTTTATTAGTTGCTGTAAGTATTTTATCTGCAACAGGAAAAAAAGATCATTTATCATTTCATTCATTCTCCTGGCAAATTTGCTTATTTCTGGCTGTTTGCATCTTGATCATGGTAGACAAATAGAACATTGTTTTTTCTTCTCACACCATACACTGAAGGAGCCTAAAAGGGCTTCTATGAAAGAGGCCTGAGAATTTTTTTCCCCTCAATAGTTTTCATTTTATTTTACAAACTGTTCCTAGGAGAATGTTGTAACTCTTCCCAGCCACTGTGTTAGATAATGAGTGTTTTTCCAGGGTTGTGGCACTGAATTGCTTACTTGGATGCATTGCTTGTTATCTTGTTCCAGCTGAGCTGAGAGGATCCACAGGGATTTTAGATAAGGGGTGTGTGGCCAAGAGACGGAGACACCCAACAGAAGAGAGAACTGTGCCGTACTTTGGATTCGAAGGGAAATGTAGAATTTATAGGCACATGCTTAAATCATAAAGGCAGTAAAGTATTAAGAGCCGTGGTGGCATAGTGGTTAGAATGCAGCATTGCAGGCTAATTCTGCTGACTGCCAAGGCTGCCTGCAGTTCGTCAGTTCAAGTCTCACCAGGCTCAAGGTTGACTCAGCCTTCCATCCTTCCAAGGTGGGTAAATTGAGGACCCAGATTGTTGAGAGCAATATGCCAATTCTGTAAACTGCTTAGAGAGGGATGTAAAGCACTATGAAGCGGGTATGTAAGTCTAAGATGCTATTGCTAAAGTATCTACAGGTAGTCCTAACCTTAGAATAGTTCTTTTAGTGACTGTTCGAAATTAGAATAGCATTGAAAAAAGTAACTTATGACTGTTTTTCACACTTACAACTGTTGCAGCATCCCCTTGGTCACATGATGAAAATTTAGGCCCTTGGCAACTGGTACATATTTATGACAGTTGCAGTGTCCCGAGGTCATGTGATCACCTTTTACAACCTTATGAAAAGCCAAGTCAATGGGGAAGGCAGATTCACTGAACAGCCCTGTTACTAACTTAACAACAGCAGTGATTCACTTAACAACTGTGGCAGGAATGGTTGCAAAATGAAGCAAAACCCACTCAGCAACAGAAATTATGGGCTCGTGCCATAGGTTCACCATCATGGCTCTAGGTTTTGATGATTAGAATGATATTGTTATTTTAGAAATAGCTTGAAATGTGAAATGCAGAAACAACAAGCTGTTGTTAAGCTTTGGTGTTTCTGTCAGCTGTTCTTCCTGGCTCTGATTATATTAACATTTTCATTCATTCATTCATTCATTCATTCATTCATTCATTCATACAACCATTTCAACAAGTGACTCTAGGCGGCCTAGTATAATAATTGTGTCCAGTCCACAATTTCAGCAGAATATGATCAAGACCATTTCAAAAATTATTAACCCTTTTTTTAAAAAAAAATCATTGGCGGATATTTCTCTCCTATTGCTCACCTTGCCTTGTAGAATAAGGGAAGCAGACAGATTTTAATTAAAAATGAATAAAATTACTATTAATTTAAAATTATTATTAAATAAAAATTATTTATGAGAAAAATGGGTTTGACTACCCTTGGTAAAAAGGCCTAACTGTTTTGAATGTTCCAAGTTGGATTTTGTCATGTACATGGTATTGAAATGGCTACTAATGTCAGAACGGGAGTGCAAATCAATGACAAGTTTATATTTTTGAGTTCTGCTCACTCCAGCATTTCACAACCAATCTCCCTTTTCTAAAAAAAAAAAGTTCTTTTTCAACAAAATTGAGAAAAACCAAGGCTTTGTATATCTGGTGCACTGAGAGAATCACCTTGGCTATTGGAATTTTATTTTCATAAGCCTTTAGAACAGTGTTTCCAAACCTTGGTCGCTTTAAGACTTCAACTCCCAATATATCCCAGCCAGCTATGGTGTTTCTGAGCACGAGGGCTACCAGTAGCTATGCTGGCTGGGGAATTCTGGGAGTTGAAGTCTACACGCCTGAAAGGGGCTAAGGTTCAGAAACAGTGCTTTAAAACTAGCAAATCTATATAGTGCCCATTGGAAAGCAGGTAAATGTGGGGAGAGCAAACACTGGACAGGGAGCAGGGCTTTTCTTCAGGAAATTATCCCGTTTTTCCCTTCTCCTGACACCCTCCTCCCCATCGCTTCATCTTCTCCACCTTCCTGGGTTCTCTTCCTCCTGCCAGATAAGACCTGAAAGAATTCTGTGAAGTTTAACCCTGCAAGTTGCCTTGCCTTGCGGAGTTTATTTTGACATAGAACATGGATTTCCGTTTTGTTCTGGCACAGGGTATGGGCCGATCCATTTAGCGATTCAGTGAGGAGGAACAGATGTGTGCTTTTTTGAAATTGAAAGCCAAATTAAGATCTAGGACCTCTGACCATCTGCCTAGCTTAACATTATCCTCTTCTGTTTCTTACATTTAGCTTACAGGCAGAGACTACCGAATATACTGTAACAGTTGTATAATTAAACTTTGGTACTGTTGTATCTGTAGGGATAAATGTATTATGTGTTGCTTCTCTTTCCTGCAAGTTTAAATGTTTTCTTCTTCTTCTTCTGCCAAACACGATGGTCCTTCTTCTTGACTCAGGAAATAACCTCCTGTTCTCAGGATAGGGCATTTCGTTAAAGACAAAACTATAAACGAGATGGCCTTTTTGCAGATAGAGCAAAGCTTATTTGTGAACGTGCCTCCTTTCCCAGGGACCATTAATTTTAACGAATGGTTTTTCTGCCTACCGTAAGTTTGTGTGTTTGTGTATATGTGCTTAATCTATATTTTCGGTATTGTTTGGAAAAGAAAATAGGTTGCAACTTGTGCCGTTAATCTGCACAGAAGTTCCATGAAGGGAAAAAGAATTATTCCTGCTGACGATGGCTAATGTTCCGTGAAAATAAAAACGCAAGCTGCTTTGCACCTGGTTTGTTAAAGTGCTGAAGGAGCAATGTTCCTTCCTGCATCCCTGTCGCCGTGTCATCAAAACTCTGAGCCCCAAGAATAACTTTACTTTCACCCATATATATCTCTATATAAAGGCACAGGTCTACCTTGCACACTTTCCTCCTCCTATTGAGGATTGAGTGTTTGGAGGTAACTCAAGTGTGACTTTACAGGCACCAAACATGTAAACGCTGTGTTATTTTCTCAAAACAATCAGTCAGGTGGTCCAATCATGGTGCTGTCTGGTTGCCTCAGAGTTTTGCTGGCTATGGGTCTATTACTTGGAACCCTGATACGCTGTGCACTATTTCTTTGGTCATTGGCAACAAGTTTGTACAGTAGCAGCAACCTGGTGGATGGAACGGGACAACTTGCCACAGCCATCTTGCCGCTGGACAACTTGCCATGGTCCACTCATGATGGGACAACTCACTGTGGGACAATTCCATTTAATTATTTAAAAAATTATTAAAAATTATTTAAAATTAATTTAAAAAATGCCATTCACATTTCATCCTGTCCCTCCTTTTTCATCCTTTTTTTAATGACTCTCTTTCACCATTTTCTTCGTTATTAGTATAACTCTTCTCCTGCAGTGAGTTGTTCTGTGGCTAGTTGGCCATGGCGAGATGGCTGTGATGAGATGGCTGTGGTGAGAAGGCTGTGATGAGATGGCCACACTGAATTCTCATAGACTCACCTGATGATGAACCCTATGTGGGTGTTTCCATTTCAACTGGAATTTGCTTAATTCTCCTTACCTTCTCAAGCTGTGCTTGATATTCTCGGATGCTAGAGGAGAGAAATGTGATGCTATCTGAACTTGGATGTTTGCTTGCAGATGTTTTATGATCCAGCTAGGTAACATCATCAATGTGCACACAATCATCATCACCATTGCGATCATCAGCGCACCACATAATCAGTGGCACTGATGATATTGCCTAGTTGGGGAATGAAAAGTCTACAGGCAAACAACCATGCTCAGAGAGCACCAGTGGCTCCTCAGTTCAATCCCGAGCTACCAATGTTCTCTTCTATTGGATATAAATATCCCTGCAATGAATATGGATCTGGATGATGCCCCATATCTCCTGCTCTGGGAAGAAAGGAACTCTTCTTTAGCAATCTAGGTAAAGGAAGATCACTGTACCGTATCTCAAGGTAGGGCTTCTAAGTGTCTTTGGCCATCCTGTTTGGGAATTCTGGAAGATGTGGTTTCACCATGCTTGAAAAGTTGTGTAAAATTCCCCCAGTTTCAGAAAAGGCTTCCAATATATGCCTCACACTTCAGATCAGTGTTCCTCAGCCATGGCAATTTCTAGGTTTGTGGAGTTCAACTCCCAGAATTCCACAGCCAGCAGAAACATTGATGAAAATTCTGGGAGTTGAACACACCGCTGGAAGTTGCCAAGATTGGGAAACATGACACTAGATTTTTACTTCTATACAATTCTTTCAGTTATGGAATACAGGCAGTAATAATTCTGGATAATATTGGTGGAGGATCAGAAACACCATTTCATTGTGTTTTGAAAGGAAAAGTTTCAGAGGAGCACCAGAGAGTTCAAATTATAAAGCTCTGCAGGCACCAATTAAGAGCAGCTAACTTGTCTTGTGGGTTTAACTGTACAACAGTTTCTTTTTAATTTGCATGAGTGTCCCATGACATAGTTCAGAAACATTCCCCTCTTTTAACCGTAGATTTAGGCTTTAGTCAATTTATGTAATGGCTACGAATCCTGATGGTTTCTGTGCTAATTATTAAAAAAAACATGCTCCTTAGATTTCACTTGCAAAGATAGGCTTTGAAAATAAGCATAAAAGCCTCAGTTGGCTTTTTTTGCCACCTTCATTTCAATAAATCAACTCAATTCTTTGAGGATCAATTTTGTTTTAAAAAAAAATTAAGAGGAACATTTTCTGAATTGTGTAGCTAATGGATAAGATTAGATATCTATCCAAAATATTTAGTCAAAAGGTTTAGGGAAGGGGAAAGACTTAATACAGGAGGAAAATGGTTGGCGTTTGGATTGAAAAATTCACTCAGAGTTAGAGATGAAAGTTTGGACTGGAAAATTGGGGGGAACTTTGTCCTTATCCATTGCAGGGGGTGGAAGCAGATTTATTTCTTAAAGTAGAACTTATTTCAAAATTAATACCAAGCGATCTACATTCTCGCTTCACCTGATCACTTCCACATATATTGAACTGCAAGTTCCATGATCCTGAATATGGATTAAGTGGAAAAACAAGCATTTTCCATTTTTATTTTGTTTCAGCTTTCTAACACTCATGAATATAGTACTGTGTAGAAGTAAATGTGACAGCAGGCCAAAAGTTTTTAAAAAATAAAATCTAAGCTCTCTGGCCTTTAAAACTTCTGTATAGGGTTATTTGATTAAAAAAATAATAAAATATAGGTAATAAAATATAGGTAAATAATAAAATATAGGTAAATAATAAAAAAATAAATATAGGTAATCTTTGATTTACAATCACAATTGCCTTGTACCCAAATTTTATAACACGTCGATCAGGAAGACTCTGTGAGGATCATAAATGTGAAAACCTGCCACAAGTCCCTTGTTTAGTGCCATCCTTACTTCAGTCATTAAACAAATGGCTGTAAGTTGAGGAATACCTGTAGCTATGTTGTTTTATGTTTGCTTAGTTTAGTTTCTTGAGTTGGCTGGCTCCTCTTAATGGGATACCATTGCTGCTTTTTGGCTGGTATGTGGGGAGGATACACTGAAAGGCTGACAGTAATGTGCCTCACGGAAACCTGGATGAGCTACAGCTGCCCTTTACAGTATCTAAAAGAGGAATTTATTTATTTAAAAAAGAAGAAGGCTGCGGAGCCTGTTCTCACTCTTATTCTACTGCCAACTTCCTTAATAGAAGAATTCAGCAACATGTTATTTATATAACACTGTCCTATTTTGAGGGGAATGAAAGGGAAATCGCATCTTACGGGTTATTGCCAGTTGTACATTGTGAAAGAAAGCAACCAACTCGTAGGGCTATTAAACATTCCCTAGGCCTTAAGTCTTGTGGACTTCAACTCCCAGAATTCCCCAGCCAGCCATGCTGGCTGAGGAATTCTGGGTGTTGAAGTCCACAAATTTTAAAGTTACACCTGTGATCTAGGCTTCGTTTTGACAGACCCGTACCACAATGGGAGTAGGCTTTGTGTCCCTCACTTTGCAGCATCTCAGTTTGGCACAACCCATCCTCATTGGGATTCCAGAGACTCTTACCCAGGAAAGCATAGTAGCTACTCTTTGGTAAGATGGCCGTCCAATATATTTTCTAGATAAATAAATAAATGTTTCTGCTTTTGGAGGGGAGCAAACTTACTTTCATTTTTAAAAGCCTGCCTTAACTTCTTTGCAATAAATGCCTCTTTAAAAATGGGTAGGTTCCTTCAAAATCGTTTCCTCCTGGTGGATGGGGGGGCATAGCTTTCAAGCAAATTTGTTTGCAATTCCATTAATTTAAAACAGCACATGGGAAAATGTTTAATCGCTGCTAATCTGACAGCACTACACGGCGTACATGACAGTTGCTTCAATAGTCCTAAATGCTGAAGTTGAAACACTCAACGGTGGTGACGCAGGAGAAATATAGAGGTGGGGGTGGCATAGCAGGGAATCCAGTCTGTGCGGCCGATGGGGTGGAGCAGACAGAGAAGGGGGTTGCTCTGTATGACAAATCTATTTTGAGTAAGGGAGGGTGTAACTCTGGCAGAGCCCAGTCTTCGGATGCAAAACATCCCAGCTTCAATCTCAACAATTTTAATTAAAAGAAACAAATTACCACCACCCCGTCCCCGATGCTAAGGATAAGATGAAGGGGATTATCTGAAGAGCCCACAGCAGCAAAGAAGGCATAAGAATGGAGGGGCCAACTCTTCATAACAGAATAATAGAGTTGGAAGGGACCTCCGAGGTCTTCTAGTCCAGCCCCCTGCTCAAGCAGGAAACTCACAATTTCAGACAGATGGTTGTCCAATCTCTTCTTAAAAACCTCTAGTATTGGAGCACCCACAGCTGAAGGCAAACCATTCCACTGATTAATTGTTTTAACTGTCAGGAAATTTCTCCTTGTTTCTACATTTGATTGGTTTCCATCCATTGCTTCTTGTCTTGCCCTCAGGTGCTCTGGAGAATAGCTTGACTCCCTCTTCTCTGGGGCAGCCCCTGAGATATTGGAAGACTGCTACCATGTCACTCCTAGTCCTTTCTTTTCATCAGACTAGACATACCCAGTTCCTGTAACCGTTCTTTATGTGTTTTAGCCTCCAGTCCCCTAATCATCTTTACTGCTCTTCTCTGCACTCTTTCTAGAGCAGGGGTGTCAAACTTGCGCCGTCATGGCGGGGTCCCATGACATATCAGAACTTTTTTCCATTTTGCTAAACCGGGTGAGGCATGGCCAGCACGTGATGCATCCGGCCCGCGGGCCATGAGTTTGACACCCTTGTTCCAGAGTCTCAACAACCTTTTTTTATATCATAGTGATCAAAGCACTATGGGATCTGGATGGGGAAAAACTGGCTCAAGCTTAGCCCTAGAAAGACTGAGCTACTTTGGATTTTTGGACCAACCAATTGGGTTTTTTTCCCCAATCTTTGGTTCTGAATGAGGTTGTGACTGATCCAGAATGTATCAGCATGGAAAAGCCTCACAAGCAAGCTTCACCCCTGTTATGTGAGCTGCACTGTTTATGCGTAAGCTTTGGGGTACAATTCAAAATTCTGGTTATCACTCTTAATGCTCCAATTATTTAAGGAACATCTGTATCTCATAGTGTCTGCTTGTCCCAGAGGAGCCCTCCAGAGTCAGCTTGACTCATGTTCCTTAAATTAAACAATGTCACCTAACAGGACCCAAGGAGGCCTCTTCTGTTATCTATTTATCTACAACAGGGAGATTTGTTCAGCCCTCTCCCTATCCACCTTTAAGGAAACCTTAAAAAACCAGCTCTTCCCTCAAGCCTTAGGTTGCTGAATAGGTAGGCCATTTAAATTGAGAGATGGGTGGCTGATCTTCCTTCCTTCCTTCCTTCCTTCCTTCCTTCCTTCCTTCCTTCCTTCCTTCCTTCCTTCCTTCCTTCCTTCCTTCCTTCCTCCTCACTCACTCACTCCATACTTTTTTATGTGATATTGTCTCTATTTATTCTTATTGTAAAGACCACCATCATTTTGGAGTCAGGAGCCAAGAAGTTGGATCCATGCATGCATGCAAAACTGAATGAATTTCTTGTTAAAGTTTTATGCTCCGATAAGGGAATGAAAAAGTCCATCTCAGTGAATATCAGATCAATAAGGGAACATTGATGTTGTATGTCTGTCGTTGGAATATATTTCCTCTAGAGGAGCCCATGTAGAATAGATCCATTCTTTTCTATTTTTAATCCCATGCCGTAAATCCAGCAAGAAATTATAAAAACAGCAATCGCAATATTCCTACAGGCTATGAGGACATGGAAGATTTAGGGTCTTTTTAGTGTATGTGTGACTAATTCATTCTTAACTCTTCTGAGAGAAAGGCATAAAAATTGACTCATAAAAATCTGTAACGATCTTACATTATTGTTTGTTGCATTTTATCCCCTACTAACCTACAAATGTGGCTCAGAGCTCATAACCATAAAATGTGCTCCGAGTCATAAAAACATACAAAAATAGGAAGCCCGCAACATCAAGAACAACTATGGGCATGTCGAAAAGGGCTTCAATGTGCCCAATAGTATTCCTTTTTTCCCCTCTATTTCTTTCAAGAACAGTTATCTCTTCCCTTCCTCCCCTCCAAAAGTCATATCACATTGCTGTTTGGACATTTTTCTACATTTCAGAAGTATTTTGCCCTGTGATCTGGGACTTGTGGGGAATCTTTACAGAGGAAAGATTTGTTTGAGTTAAGCTAATGTTAAGATAATTTTTCTTTCAATGTTGAAACTGATTGCTCACTGAAACCAATTGTAAGGAGGTTCAGGACAGACAAAGTTGGATGCCTTCAGAGAGAATGTCTATTCAGCACATGGCATCCATTCATCCATCCATCCATTCAATTTTTATAGCCACCCATCTCAAGCAAGTGACTCTGGGTCATGAACAAACATAAAATAGTAAAAATAATTACAGTATAATACAAATTAGATGTGGCAGCTGATAGAAGATCATCAATATTTATTTATATTATAGAGTATAGATATGAATACATAGATAGTCCTCTTGACCACAATTGGAAACAGAATTTCCATTGCTAAGAAAGACAGCTATTAAGCGAGCTTTGCCTGATTTTATAACTTTTTTGCCACAATTAAGCAAATCACTGCAATTATTAAATGAATCATGCAGTTGTTAAGTGAATCCACTTCTCCCACTTATTTTGCTTGTGGGAAGCTGGCTGGGAAGGTAGCAAATGACCACAGCATGCAGTAACTATTGTAAATACTTATTGGTTGCTAAGTGATTGAATTTTGATCATGTGACTGTGGGGAATGCTATGATAATTGTAAGTGTGAGGACTGGTCATAAGTTATGAGTATTCCATCGCTGGACATTTTTAAGAAGAGACTGGACAGTATCTTGTCTAAAATGGTATAAGTTCTCCTGCTTGAGTAGGGGGCTAGACTAGAAGATCTCTGTGGTCCCTTCCAACTCTGTCCTGATTGTAGATATTCCTTCACTAGGATTAGTTTTGAAACCACTGGCTCAGAAGGATTGGTAAGCGAACGCATGCAAGGCAGCCTTTTTCCATGGTTGTTAGTTCACATGGCTCTTGGGCAGTGTGGCTTGAGTTCCGGAATCTAACAACAGCAGCACTAGAAGGCTGTTTTCTCCCTGTCATACAGGTGTGCTATCTGGAAGCATCAGGTGAGTTAGTCGCTGTGCAAAACAGGTTGCTGGACTAGTGGGACTTCATTTAGAATTCTAACCCAGAGACACATCTTTGGGTACCTGACCTCAGCTTTTTAAAAGGGTGTAAAAATTAATGAATAGAAAAACAAGACTCACACAAGTCAGGCTCAGATCTTGAAGGTTGTGTGGATGTGTTCACGCGGGGATATTTTTGCAGTTGGACATTGCCTTCTTCTGGTCTCTGTAGTCGACAGCCCTGGAGTCCTGGGATGTCCTCTCCCCTAAGAGCTGGCTTTGATTAGCTTCTGAGCTCAGGAAGGCTTGACCAGAGACCTGCTGAGACAATGATAATAAAGAATGGAGAGAAGAGGAACGCTTTAGACTCCTGCTAGACCTTAGTGAAGAGGACACCCCTTCCCTGAAAAGCAGGAATAGATCTGGCAGGCCTCCCTCACAAGAGAGAGAGCATCTCTCCGAAAAGGCAGAAGCAGAGAGAACAAGGTGGGAGTAATTTGAAGAGCCTCTTCCTGCGGAGCATATAAGCCATAGGCATTTCTCATTTACTCCAAATATATGGCTGAGAGAGACACCGTTCTTCTCTCTTTATCACAATCTTGCAGATGCATCTCCCCCCCTTCTGCCCAAATGGTGTTGCCAGTGCAGCTTTGTGCTTCCTGTTTTAAGGAATTTGTCGTTGACTCCAGCAAGTTTATATAATACATTCCATCCTCCGAGTCAGTCAGAAACATGATCTTTATCCAAACAGGCTAGCATTCCTTTCTTTTAGTGGGACCTGTGTGCCCTCTTCTATACTTGTGTCAATCAATTGCAAACCAGAGCCCAGGATCTGTCTGTGAAGCCGCATTTTGTGTTGTCGGTGGCAGTTGCCTTGCTGAATTTTTCAGGACTGTGAGGTATATTCAGTCCTGCCACTTTGCCAGTCTCTCGGACTTATCCGTAAAGGAAAGGACTGCTGAAGTGTCCCAGGGTCATGTGATCATTTTTTACGACCTTCTGACAAGCAAAGTCAATCGGGAATCCAGATTCACTTAACAACCATGTTAGTGACTTAACAACTGCAGCGATTCACTTAACAACTGTGGCAAGAAAGGTTGAAAAAAAATGGGGCAAAAGAACAACTCTCTCGCTTAGCAAGAAAAGTTTTGGGCTCAATTGTGGTCATAAGGCTACCTGTATTTGGTTGGCTTCAATGCCAGTAGTGGGGGATTAGAGATGCTTCGGTCTGACCTAGCAGAGCCTGTCTTATTTTCTTAATCTAGTTCTTAATTCTCTTGGGAGAAGATTTCTCAGAAGAAAATCCTGGCAAAGAATTAAAAATGGTGTGTGTGTGTGTGTGTGTGCATGCGCGTGTGCATGCCTACTTAACTGAATCTGCTATGGACCAGTGTGGCCCCTGTAAGAAATGCCGACCCCATAAATCCTCCAGTTCTGATCGTTCTGATAGCGATCGCTAAAAGAGTCAACTCTAACTGAATGGAACATCAATTAAATCAATATCACTCATTGTTTTCTGGGAAAGCAGAATCTATGATTTCTAGAAAATAATAAAGCCGCCTACCTTAAATGAGTAAATACCGGGGAAGTTCAAATTTCGGTCAGCTCATGCCAAAGCCGTCTCCTTAAATCTTGGGCCACATGAAAACATAAACCTTCCTAGATGAGATCAACTGGAGCAGTGTTTTTCACACTTGGCAACTTTAAGATGTGTGGCTGGGGAATTCTGGGAGTTGGAAGTACTGGGAGCACTCATCCTGAAGCTGCCAAGTTTGAAAAAAAGAATTGAACTGGGTTACTGCAGAATCCTATTTCCCATTATGGCCAAATAAGGTGGAGGGTTTTTTTTTGGGGGGGGGGTTTGAAAATCACAGATATAAGGTCTTTCCTTTTATTATTGTCCAGTACTGGGAGTCCTTGATTTAGAGCAGTTCATTTAGTGACCATTCAAAGTTACAATGGCACTGCAAAAAGTGACTTATGACCGTTTTTCACCCTTACGGCTTGCAGCATCCCCATGGTCATGTAATCCAAATACAGATACTTGGCAACAAGTGTCCCACTTAACAACATAAATGTTGGGCTCAGTTGGTGGTTGTAAGTCAAGGACTGACTGTATTGGTATCCAGTGCTATTTGATATAGAGAGACTGTTTCAAAAAAAAGGTAATTAAATCAGATATGGTCGTGTGGTGGCCCGCTTAATGACTGCCACAATTTACAACCATAATTCTGGGCTCAATTATAGTTTTAAGTTGAGGAACGTGTCCTTTTAAAAATTTCATTTATTTGATTTTATTAATTTATCAAGTTTAGGCAGTGTTCATCTCACTCTCACAGCAACTCTTGAGCATGAAATTCATTGATGTTTTGCCTTTATTATTTTTATACACAACTCAAAGCAGTGAACAAGTCTAGTTCTCCTTCCTCCTCCTATTTTCCTCACAACAGTCCTGTGAGGGGAGTTGAGATGAGAGAGATTGACTGACTCAAGGTCATCCAGTTGACTGGCGTGTCTAAGGCAGGACTAGAATCAGGGGTGGGATTCTACCAGTTCGCACCTATTCTCTAGAACCGGTTGTTAACATTCTAAGCAGTTTGGAGAAATTCCTGGGCTAATCCTGTAAGAAAGGCAGGAAGGAAACAATCTGGTGTTGCTTACAGAAACTGCCTCCCCATTAACCCTTATTACATTCTTGCCAGACTAGACTTCCTGTCTCAGGAATGTCTCGAGTTTTTTCGCCCTCCTTTGCTGGTACTTTGTTACAATGGCACTGAAAATGTGACTTATGATCATTTTTCACACTTAGGACTGTTGCAACATCCCCACAGTCATGAGAGGCCAGGCGAGGAGGTGCGTGCCTCAATGTGAGTGATATTGAGTTGGCCACGCCCAGCCAATAACATGACCACCAAGCTATGTCCACCCAGTCACACGACTACCAAGCCATGCCCATCACCTAAGCCACGCCCACAGAGCCGGTTGTTAAAAATTTGAATCCCACCCCTGACTAGAATTCATAGTCTCCTGGTGACTGGCTCAAAGCCACCCAGCTGGCTTTTATGCATAAACTGAGATTAGAACAATCTCCCCTTGACTTGTTCAAAGTCACCCAGTTGACTTTCAGGCCTAAGGTGGGACTTGAACTCACAGTCTCCCAGTTGTCTAGTTGTTGCCTTAGCCACTAAACCAAACTGGCTCTGTGAGAAGGAAGGTGGAGATAAGAGAATAACAGAGTTGGAAGGGACCTTGGAGGTCTTCTAGCCCAACCTCCTGCTCAAGCATATGCCATTTCAGACAAATGGAAGAAGATCATCTCCACTATCTACCTAGGAGAGACCAGGGCCCATAATTCACGTGTGGGGGATAAACTGGTTCTTGTCTTTTCACACCCAAACCACATTCATAAAAAGTGGTTGGCGTAGGATAACCCATCCCCTCCCCCATTGTATACTGCACGAGTCAAAAAGAGGGCTGTGAAAATATTTACAGACCCCCTCACATCCCGGACATAAACTGTTTCAACTCCTTCCCTCAAAACGATGCTATAGAGCCCTGCACACCAGAACAACTAGACACAAGGACAGTTTTTTCCCGAAAGCCATCACTCTGCTAAACGAATAATTCCCTCAACACTATCCACCTATTTACAAAGTGTACACTACTATTACTGTTAATCTTCTCATCACTCCTTATCACCCCTCCCCTCGCACTTGTGATTGTAGGACTGTAACTTTGTCGCTTGTATCCTTAATGGTTTATATTGACTGTTTCCTAGTATGATTTGATTGCTTACTGTACCCTATGACTATTATTAAGTGTTGTACCTGATGATTCTTGATTCTTAACGAATGTACCTTTTCTTTATGTATACTGAGAATATTTACACCAAGACAAATTCCTTGTTTGTCCAATCACACTTAGCCAATAAAGTATTCTATTCTATTCTATTCTATTCTATTCTATTCTATTCTATTCTATTCTATTCTATTTCGTTGAAGGAAAAAAAAAACCCGTTGCTTATAAAGGCCACGGGGAACAAGATTTGTGTTGCTAAAAGCACAGCGCTGCAAAATTTTGAGCGAGCAAGTCAGTGGTTTATCTTCATTATCAGAGAGAAAGGAAAGGATGCCCAAAGGGGTCATCGTGGACATTCAGAGAGGTGGCTTTGAGGTTAAACTATTTGTTTATGTCCAATTCTACCATAATCAAACTGCAAGGCTAGGAAGAAGTGAGTGCGATTTCTCCCTCCCCACTTCTCCCCCCCCCCACCCCCCCCCCCCCACACACCCAAACCAGCCTGGCTTTGCGGCAGGCATTTGTCTTTGTTAATTTATACAGGAGAAGGCAGTAAATCAGCGGGAGCAACTTGCTGGCTCTTAGATTTTCACTTGGGTATTTAAAATAATAGCACCTGACAGTTTATGAGCAGCTAAAAGGGAATTTTTTTCTGCTTCAGAAAGCAAAATATTGTGTGAGTTGTGCAGTGTGTATAAATAATCAGAAGAATTAAGCCGCCAGAGTCCTGTATAGTTCCAGGTGAGGGAGCAGAATGGAGCCTGTAGATTTCCAAGTGAAAAAGGGTAGTTGTAAAATGGGGCACACCTCTTTGCTGCACACTCACAAATACACACACACACACACACACTACACACAATCATCATCATCATCATTTTAGCCATTATCTATCCACTCCAGGATGAAGGCGTCTTCCATATATGTTTCTAACCAATGTGGTCCTGAACTTTCTTTTGCCAATTACTTGCTGATGTCTTCGATCTATCTTGTTTTAGGTCTCTTTCATGGACACTTTTGATCAAGTGGGATCCATTCTAGGATTGCCTCGGTCCATCTGCCATCAGTTCCTCTTGCTTTGTGACCAGCCCATTTCCATTTCCATTCTTTTACTCTTTTGATGATATTGTATAGAATAGGAATAGGAATAGGAATGCGAATAGAATAGAATAGAATAGAATAGAATAGAATAGAATAGAATAGAATAGAATAGAATAGAATAGTTGGAAGGGACCTTGGAGGCCTTCTAGTCCAACCCTCTGCTCAAGCAGGAAACCATTTCAGACAGTATACTTTCATTTGTTCTCTAATCCACATCAAGGACTACCTGCAGATATATATATATATATATATACGTGTAACAAATAAGTGCACATACACGCACCACTTTAAATAAACCAGATTAGCAACAATCAAGCAAATGTGATGTTTAACAGTTCCCTGTCATGGTGCCAGAATTAACATGGACTCTTAGAATGGATGAAATTAAATGTGCTTCCTGGGGCAATCATCTGTTCCTAATATATATCCTTTTTTCCAACCTGTCTTGCCGCAATCTTAATTTTTCTTGTGTTTATCCAGCAGTAGTTAGGGTTATTTTTTAGTTTGTAATACCTGTTCTCTTTTCGAGGTTAAGTCTGCTGGAAAAAAGATGGAAATGTCGACTTCCATGTTGCTCCGTAATTTGGGATTGGGTTTTTTTTTAAAAAAGATGACCTCGTGTTCTCTGTGTAGAATTGATTTTGTGTGGGTGAGGGTGGGGGGGGGTGAGTTCCAAGCAACCACAATACAATCTGGTTTGTCTTCTTCAGGCAAGGTCAGGTTAAAAAATGCCGTCAATTCCAATCAAACCACCTAGGCAATTCTTTCCTGTCAGAGCATTTCCGCGTTGCAATCAAACTAACTTAGGCACCCCATTTTAGGGACCTGTGTCTGAAAATATTCTTCTTTTTCTTTTTGGCACTGAATGCAACTATCTTTAATATGATGAAAGAGCTACTTAGTCTACTAGAGGTGTGTTCAACCTTGGCAACTTGAAGACCTGTGGACTTCAATCCCCAGAATTCCCTAGCCAGCATTCTCAGTTCTTTATCTATTAACCAGAGTTAAACTGGACAGCCCTTCAGAGGTAATGCCTTCAAATTTAAGATTCCCCTCCATAAAGTTGGCCCTTCCACGTAATGATACCCCTTTCAAGGCTAAACTAGCAATGGAGCTACTTGCCTTTTCAGGATACAGCGCCAGCAATTGTCAGCAGCATTGTGGCGTTATTCAATTAGCAGGCCGCTATTATTTGTAATGCCCCTGGCAGTTTGCAAGAATATGAAAACATAATCAAAACATCTGTAGGAAAGTAAAATGCATAGAATACATAAATTAATCAAAACCATGAGGAATATATAATACCTACGTGTCTGCTTTCAGATGTCATTCAGTAATTTCCCTTAGTGCTCTGCTTCTATTTGGAGGCCATTGCCAAAGGGGTCATCCTAGCTTCCTAAGACGGGATATTTTGGAGTTTAGAGCTGATTAAGCCTTCTAGCTTAAGCCACCCACACCCACACCCACACTCACACCCACACACATGGAGGCTAAAACATACAAAGAATGATTGCAGGAATCGGGTATGCCTAGTTTCATGAAAAGAAGGAGTAGGGGTGACATGATAGCAGTGTGCCAGTATCCGAGGGGCTTCCACAGAGAAGTCCACCTATTCTCCAAAGGACCTGAAGGCAGGACAAGAGGCAACTGAGGGAAACTAATCAAGGAAAGAACCAACCAAAACTAAGGAGAAATTTCCTGAAAATGAGAACAATTAATCAGTGGGGCAGCTTGCCCTCAGAAGTTGTCGGTGCTCTGACACTGGAAGCTTTTAAAGAAGAGATAGGGCACTAGTTTAGACGAAATGGTAGAGGGTCTCTTGATTGAGGAGGGGATTGGACTAGAAGATCTCCAAGATCCCTTCCAACTCTGTTATTTTGTTACCCCTCGCTGCAAAGTCATAGAGAGCTTTGTAAATCAAAACCAGAAACTTATTGGTAGTCAATATATTCCCCTCCCCCCCCGAAGAAAATATGTTGTAAAATGACTAGTGCCAGTCAATATATGGGCTGTTAAATTTTGGGCCAACTTTCGTTTCAGAATGACCTTCAAAAGCAGCCCCAAGCAGAGCATATTGCAAAAGGCTAACCTAATTAGGTTAGATAGGAATCACTGTAACCATGTCTTCCTGTGTCAAGGGAGACCACAACTGGTGCATCTCCTGGACTTAGGAATAGGCCCAATTAGTTATGGGTTCTTCCTGCTCCTCCAGTCATAACTGTGAGTCCAGGGAACATCCCTAGGTGTGGATCTCCTACCTCAGGATATTATATGTTCTCAAGAGGCAAACCTGGAACTGGTAGGGAGGCATGATGAACAAATGTCCTGTTAGGGATCCAACGTCATCTTGTGTCATGTCATCCTAACCCCAAGAACATGGACTGTATCTCCAGCTGGACGTGGTGTGGCAGGGTACAGCTCAGTAGGATCATGTTAATGGGACCAGATTCTGCTGATGACCTCTCCCAGTGGCGATGTATAGATGTTGAACAGAAAAACATAACACCACAACTTTAACACTAATACAATAGTAGATTATTGTTTCAAAGAGACCCAGCTTCCTTGAGCAGTCTTGATACAAGCTGTTGGGTTTTTTTTTGTGTGGATCCAGCAATGCACGATCTGTATTAGTTGGGTTCACTTTTGCTAAGCTGAATAGCAAAAAATGTGTAATACCGGTCCTCCCCTTCCTCGTGGTTGAGTTGGCCAAACCTCACCCTGCAGATCATCATTCAGAGTTGTCTACCAGCTTAGCTGGTTCCCACCCAAAGAGCAAGGAAGCCCTGTCGATCCCCCACTGAGGTTGAATCAAGGGTTTCTCTCCTTATTTTCCCTCCTCCCTTTTTGGTGCCTTATTTCACGGCTGTCAGTATCTGTTCTCCACGTCCTCGAAAAGATTAGCCTACTTGACAGGCTTCTCAATTTAGGACTAATAAACTTGTTGATTCCCGAGCCCAAGACAGAGCTGCACAATTATCACCTCGGTCAACATTAATTAATGGGGAGTTCCAATGAATGGTGAATGTGACACTAAATGAGGGGGAGCTTTCTGGGCAAAGGTCTTATGGAACCAACCATTGTAGCACACTGAGAAAACCAGTTCTTACTATCAAGACTTTCTTTCACACACCCAGGGAAGAGGGCTCAGTGGGAATTACACTACAGCATACATTTTGGGGCAAGGTTTGGAAACTGTTTAGAATATATATATAGAGAGAGAGGTTATACAGGTTGAGCTCAATTTACAGTAGTTCATTTAGGGACCATTCTAAGTTACAGCAGCACTGGAAAAAAAAACCCTGACTTATGACAGTTTTTTACACTTATGTCTATTGCAGCATCCCCATGATCAAAATTCAGACGGTCAGCAACTGACTCATATTTATGAGGATTGCAGTGTTCCGGGGTCATGTGATCCCCTTTGACAACCTTCTGACAAGCAAAGCCAGATTCTCTTAACAACCTTGCTACTCTTAACAACTGCAGGGATTCACTTAACAATTGTGGCAAGGAAAAGTTGTAAAATGGAGAAAACTCTTATCAACAGAAAGTTTGGGCTCAGTTGTGGTCATAATTTTTATAACCTGTATTTTAAAATTATATTTAAAAAATTGAGTGTTTGTGTGTATGTATGTATATGTATGCATGTCCGTGTGTGTGTGTGTACACATTATACTATCTATCTATCTATCTATCTATCTATCTATCTATCTATCTATCTATCTATCTATCTATCATCTATCATCTTTAGTTAGTTTATATTAGTATATATACATATTAGTATAAACTTCCCCAGACATTATAGAGCAGTCCATAACTGCTGACCACTTTCTTTGCTGCTGCTGACACTTTGCTTCATGTTTGGAAATTCAGCAGTTTTTCCACCTCCAACTTTGTGGTGTAAGAAGATGGATTATTCAAGTGTGATTTCCTTCAGTGCCTGAACCCCCATTGGGGAACCAGCCATGGTTTATTTGTTGATAAATGCCCACATTTGAAATTATGGCACATCAGATTCTGGTACCTGGCTTCATTCCAGTTGGTTTCTGTGCCTTGTGCAAACTTTTCATCAATCCATAGGGTTGTGAAAGCAAAGGGAATTCTACCTCAGGCTAAATCACTGTTGTTGTTTTTTCATCCTTGGCAACTTTAAGATGTGCTGCTGGCTGGGGAATTCTTGGGGTTGAGATCCACACATCTTAAAAGTTGCCAAGTTTGAAAAACACCAGGCCAGGTAGCTTTTGCTAGCATTCCTAGTTTCCATATTTCTCCATTGCTCTGGTTTCTCTTCAGATTGCACAGGTAATCCTCAACCTAGGCCCAAAATTACTGCCATAAATCGTTGTGGTCATTAAGTAGGTCACCATGTGACGTGCCTGATTTTACAACCTTTATTGCAGTGGTTGTTAAGCAAATGCCATGATTGTTAAGTGAACCCATTGAAGCTAGTAGGTGCTTTTTTGATGGAAGCTGAAAATAAATGTTACTTTTCAGCAAAAAAATGTTGTAAGTTGCAGTATATGTGGAATATTGCAAACTGTAAATGTGAACCAATTGCCAAGCACCCAAACTGCAATCAAATGACTACCGGAATCAACCTTCAAAAGTTCTGGAGAGGTCTGTTGTAAGTTTGAACAGTTACTATGTGACCGGTCATAAGACAAGGATTTCCCTTATACCTTTTTCAACTTTTCCTGTATTCTTCCTTGTCAGGTGTTATCTTCCAGCTAAGCCACGTGTAATCACATAGCCCAAAACCGATATCATATCACTTTTTGAGATGTGCAACTATTGAAATCAAATAATAAATATATAACCAACCAGCCCCAAATACGTATAGGCACTCAAAGTTTTGGATGAAAACCTACAATGCAAAAACTTCTCACAAAAACACTTTACAAAAGGTAAACTTTTTCCTTATCTCCCCATATAAGCATGACATTTCTTTAAGATGTTGGAAACATTTAACTGAGTCTTGGCAGAAACAATGAAGAAAAGATGGATCAAGTAAAGGTTTAAAAAGCCATTCTCATTTTATTCGTCTGCAAGACAACACTGTTTTTTCCCACCCTATAAACCATGGTAAAAACAAACCTTGGCTTAGTTTTAGTGGGAATGCAGCAACGAAGGAGCCACATTTGTCTTGTAGACACACACATACTTCTGCACAGGAACCACAAGGAAGGCTGGCTCTTCTTAACAAAGTTAGTTAGATGAAAACTATACATTGATGGGATGTCATTGAGACATCATTTGTCGTATTCTTGGGAACAGTATGGAGAGTAGCTTGTTACAAGTAGTCCTTGAATTATGACCATAATGGAGTCTGCTAAGTATTATCATAATAAGTCATGATGATTGCAAAGTGGCTCTTTATGTGACCAGAGACAATTTTATGACCTTTTTTGCAGCAGTTGCTAAGTGACTGCTCCATACATAAAGCAACCCCTGCCATCATAAAGCGAACCATTTGTTTTTTATGGTTTTGGGGTTACCCCCTCCCCCCCCCGAAATGGCCATAAATATGGGGCATTTGCTGAATGCCTGAAATACCATCATGTGACTGCAGGGGAGGCAACATCAGAACTTCAAAACTGAGTTATAAGTAGCTTTGGGGGAATCCATCATAACTTCAGTCACTAAGCAACTAGTCATAAGTCAAGGACTATCTGTATTGAGTTATGATTACAACTGAGCCCAAAATTTATGTTGCTAAGTGGGAAATTTTTTAAATGAGCACTTTACAAGTTTTCTTGGCTCATTTGTTAAGTGAATCACTGCAGTTGTTAAATTAGTAGCACAGTTGTTAAGTGAATCTGGCTTCCCCACTGACTTTGCTTGTCAGAAGACCACAAAAAGTGATCACATGATCCCAGGACCCTGCAACCATCATAAATGTGAATCACGTGACCATATGGGTGCTGCACTGGTCATAAGTGTGAAAAACATAAGTCACTTTTTTCAATGCTGTTGAAACTTTGAATAGTCACTAAGCAAACTGTTGTAAGTCGATTGAACTGTTGTATTGTCTTTTTAAAAGCATTTAACCCTGTAGCCCTGATACCTCTGATCCAAGTACTAACCTGATGTTACTTGGCTTAGCTTTTCAGAATTGCTCAAGATTGACTTATCTCTATCTACATCGGTTTTGTGCTACTTATTTGCTTATTAAGTGGTTTATTTTCCTGTACTGTACTTTGGCCCACGAAAACAAACTTGTTAGCACGAAAACAAACTTGTTAGCATGAGATAACTGATAAGTACTAATTAAATGTATAGTCATGTCCATCAATAGAGAACATGTGTTGTTCAGGGTTGACTTGTTGGGTTCTTGGTGTTTTCTGATCTTGATTGTTTTCTTGCAGATGTTTCTTTAGCAAGCTAGCACAGATGCAAATCACCCACAGACTGATCATCAGTACTGATATTATTTAGCCTGACAATGAAATGCCTCTATGAAAACAACCAAAATCAGAAAACACCACAGCCTCAACAATAGAGTCCCTTTTTTTATTCAAGCAAGTGATTCACACTGGATTTTATTGTTTCCTTCTTATCTACATATTCCCCTTTATACGTATTCTGCCGGTTTGGGCAATTGTCCACACCTTCCCTCCAAAACTGTTCACAAGTTTATCAGTAAACAACCTGCAAAAAGACAAGAAGGTGGGAGGGAAGACGCATATGAGGCGCTGTGTTGTTTGATGTGGTCTCTGCTTGGAGCAGCGCAAGGAAGCCCACCCAATTAAGATGGAGCCGCTGCCTCTGAATTGGTCATCTGTTGCAGTGGCAAGGAATGGCAAATAGGGGGTCGAAAAACAGCAGCCGTCACAAGTCGAGGAGAGAGGGAGGGAGGCAGGAAGAAAGAGAGAGAGAGAGAGAGAGAACGGCCTGACAGCATCAGATGTTTGACATCTGTCAGAAGAAGCTGTTCTTCCCTATCTTCCTGCCCGCAACCTCCCCCTTCTCAGTAAGTGGTTGATGGTGCACTTGTCTCTTTACTGGAGTAATTGCCCATCAGGGCTCTTTCTGTCCATTAACTAAACCACCACCTTTCCCCATAACTGTTCCTGCCAAACAAGCTCGGTGACAATTTTACCACCCTACTATCTGTTCACGTTGCTGGGCCAGGAAGTGGGCCTAAAGGCCTTGTCATGCCTAGTTGCTCCAATTCCATCAAGGTACTTAGTCACGGCAAACACCGAGATGCTTTGGGCACTCCTCTCCGTGCCTTCGGTTCCTCCAGAGATCACGCAATTTCACCGGATTGAAGAGTGGCGTCTAATAGCCGGTGATTGTAGGGCTTAATGGGAGGTTCAGAGACATTGACATGTTTACCTCCCATTGCCGTTTCAAGCGAGGTGCAGGCGGCTTCATGGAGACTTTTCATGTTTTTGGAAGCTCAGTGCACCTCTTTAACTCCTTGCTTACTTTTTAAAAGTAGAATGCTGCAGGAAGTCCTCAGCTTATGACCCCAATGGGGACCAAAATTTCTGCTGCTAAGCAAAGCGGTTGCTAAGTGAGTCACCCCCGATTTTATGACCTTTTTTGCCATTGTTGTTAAGCGAATCCCAGTAGCAGTTAAGCCAATTGTGTTGATAACTGAATCCAGCTTTCCCCGATGATGTTTGCTTGTTGGAAGCCAGTTGGAAAGCTCACCAAATGGGGATCACTTGACCCTAAGAGGTTGCAACCTTTGGAAATGCATGCCGCTTGCCAAGCGCTTGAATTTTGATCACTTGACTGTGGGGATGCTTTAGTATAGGGGTGTCAAACTCGATTTCATTGAGGGTTGCATCAGGGTTGAGTTTGACCTTGGGGGGCCTGAGTGGGCATGGCCAGCTTGACATCACTTGTGTTGGGGGTGCCTGTGGAGGTCCGAACACTCGGCTGGAGAAAACTAGCTCCCGAGCTCCATTTTCAGCTGTGATGGGCTTCCTGCTACCCTCTGCCAGCCAAAATGGAGCTCTGTTTCCAGGTCAGCCCAGCGGGCCAGATCTAAGCACTCCGCGGGTCAGATCCGGCCCGCACACCATGAGTTTGACTCTCCTGTTTTTAGTACAAGTTCCAATTATAAGTCCCATTTTTAGCATGGTGGTAACTTCGAACAGTCGCTGAACAAATGGTTGAAAGTCAAGGACTTCCTGTATTAACTCCATTAAAAGCAAACTGTTTGCTTCTGACAGGGCTGCCTCGTCTTTTGGCATAGTTAAAAATGTAAGATAACAGCCCTGACAGCGTGATTGAAGCTTCACCTGGTTTTTTTTTTTTAATGTGCATCTTGATTTTTTTGACCGCGCCCTGGGGCCATTCCTGGCTACTAAGTCTTAGCAGTGCCTTCCTAAGAAAGTCCAGGTGCTGTGGACATCAATCAAGCTGGAAGGAGGGTTGCATGCAGCTGGCCGACCATGAATCGCTCATTCCTGGTGGATATGATGTAATCTGCCCAGAGAATTTCAGTTATTAAACAGATTAGATGATTCTTTAATCTTCTGTGAAATGCTAGACAGGATATTAAACCATCTCTGGAATTATAATGGATGCTATTTTTCAGGCTTCCTGTCCTCGTTGTGGTGCCTTCTCTCTGTTACTTGTGGCCAGATCTTTTTTGCCTCGTGTCTGGAGATACTTTTTAGCAAGGAGACTCCCCCAAACACCCTTGCTTAGCAGTAAAATAAATAAAGCACTAATATCGTCTTTTCAGAGGCAGCCCCTTACTTATGGGTTTGTTTATTGCTTGGAAGGATAAGAACCTTGCCTCAAACACAGATTCTCTTACATCTTACACATTGTTCGGGGATTTTTGCATTGCCTTGTTTTACTTTCAAATGCAATTAATACATTTTTTAAAAAAATCTCTTTTGTCGCCCTGGTTTTCTGTTTTGATGTCTTGTTTTTGCTTTGGTGTGTGTTTTGTTTTTAAATCCAGTTACTGGCACACCAAAGCAAAAAAGAAAAAGTCAAAACAGAAAACCAGTTTTGATGAAACGGGTTTTAAAAAATATAGATTAACTGCGTCTTATATCATTCTTGCTGAAAACAATGTGGAGAATTAAGGAGTAAGGCCCACCCCTTGCCCCTATACTGTCCAAAAAAGGTGAATTGTTGGCTCCTATACCCAGGGAAAGTGTTAGCTGGAAGGAAACTAAGATCAGCTGAAGGAACTGAAATGTTGATATGTATAAAAATTCTGGGTTGGCCGTGCACTTCTCATCAAAGACATATTGTGGCATCACCTTTCTTTTCCATAACTGCCTGGAGGAATAAATATTACACAAACCAAAGCTATGATTATGTAAATATAATATTTATATGATCAGAGGGAGAGGCAAGAAAAGATACCTGCTATTAATTCTTTAAGGTTGTGATTAGTGTTCATTTTTTCCCTATCACCTCAGAATTTCAAGCAGCTGAGGCCTTGACAGACTTCAGTAATGCCCACTGATATGATACTCGTTGATTTAATCAGTTCCTGGGAGCTGCCAGATCATATCATGTGGGGAATAACCTTTTTGCATTATTATTATTATTATTATTATTATTATTATTATTATTATTATTATTATTATTATTATCATCATCATCATCATCATCATCATCATCATCATCATCATCATCAGACTTAGGTATTTTTGTTTTTAAGAATCCTTTCCCTCACTAAATGCTTTTATTTTGTTTAGCATAAAAGCTTCCGTGTAAATTCTTAAGGGAGATTGTTTGGAGCAACCTTCCATCCAACCATCTGGGTCATCTCCGTTGAACATCTGTGATCTATAGAGCTGTTTCCCCTTGTGACCTCAAAATGGCAAGGAACCATATTGGTCCATTAGCGAAAGAGTGAGAGACAGAGAGAGAAAGAGAGAGAGAGAAATAAACAGTCCCAGAATAGAAAAACAGGTATCGTTTTATTTATGACCAACTGGAAAAAGGGAAAAGAAAAGGCCCCAAATAGTCAGAATTATTTTATCAATGAACAAAGAAAGTGGGGGAAAAGCTTGTAACAATCATAAAATAGGTGCAAATTGGAATTGGGAGTCAGTGCCTTAGGCATGAAAATCAGCTGGGTCACTTTGGGCCAGACTCTCAGCCCAACCCGCCTCCCAAGGTTGTTGGATATCTTCACCGCCTTGGGTTATTTGTAAAAATAATAAAGGGGAGGTGGGGAGGGAGAGAGAGAAACAGAGAGAGAGAGAGAGAGAGAGAGAGAGAGAGAGAGATATATATATATATAAAAAATAAATGCAAGATGGCACAGAGGCCGAAAAAATTATGCCAGTCCTCTCAAATGCCACCAGACTCCATTGAGGGAACGAGCCAAGGCCAATCCCTGTTTGAAAAACATACTAATACCTTTTAGTCAACCTTGATGGCTTCACGGAGACGTGAAGTGGTTTCCTTGTGTATAAGTAGAGTGGCAATGGTCTGGAGGGAATGTTTTATAACAGTAAGGTTCATTTTCTGACTTTTTTTTAAAAAATAAGGCTTACTCCTTAAAGAAGTAGTGAATAAATACAGAGTAGGTGGCCACACTAGATTCCCACCTGAGATCCAAATGCTGCATGCTACCATGCTATGCCATTTGCCACTGTGATAGAGGATTATTGCCCTCTTGTCCCTATGGGGCCTTCCGGAAGACATTTACTCAGCCAATTTGGAAGTAGTAGAATTGGATTTACATGGACCATGGGTCTGATAGAGCTGGTCTCTGATTGGCATTTAAGTATGACTACTCCTCCCCCTGCCCCAATTTAGAGGCAGTCTAAATTGTCTAGACACTGTAGAAAAAAACAGAGAAAATGCCAGCTGAATACTAGTTCAACTAAGGATTACTTGAGGCATTCTCAATTATAAGGTGGAGATTAGATGTATCCTATCTCCGCCACCCAAAGATGTCAACAAGGCATGTGCATGTGCCATGGTTAAGTACCAAGGGAAAAGGCCCCTAGAATACCAGTTTGAAGAGGTCTAAGAGTTTTGGCCAAGAGAGATTGGAAGGAGATTTAAGGGCTTCATCTGATTTCAAATTTGAGGACCATTCATCTATCTCATTTTGAATATTGTTCTGAGCATCCATAAATGAGAAACTGCCTCTGATTAAGGATGTTTCCCTTCCTTCTGACTCATATTCCAGTTATATTCCTTGGGATCCACCTGACTAAAAGAAATGGGATTAACTCTGGGACTATCATTTGGAAACAGTCTCCAAAACTGATTAGAATCTCTCTAGTGCTTCCAAGGCTATGGATTGGGGAGCCAATATGAAGAGAACAACTTTCCTTAGTATCTGTAAGGAGAGGGAATAGCACATCCTGGAGGTGGAGTGAAAAGAGAGATCAGCCTAATATCTCTACATAGTCACAAGCAAACAAAAGTCCAACTTCCTTTGGGTGCCATTTACTGTTACCTAATTCTAACATGGTGTGGACCGTTAGTTGAAAAGATTCCTGTGCCTAGGCTTTTAATAATAAATCAGCTTAATTGAACCTTTACAGGTGGAGCTGGTCTTTGGTGCCTAATAGTACCTGCTTTTCCTGCATGGATACTTTTGACTTTCTCCCTTCTGATGGAAAGGCAGAAACAGCTTGTGTCTTGATAAAATAGAGACTCGTGAGAATGAAGCACTGTTGAGTCTGATCTATTTAACCTTTGCATATTGAAAGGGTTCTGGGTTTTATTTCAGACTGTTCTTGTTAGATTATACCACTGAATGAATGAATGAATGAATGAATGAATGAATTTCTTTTTTCAACCCCAGGTCTCAATTCTTTATTTTGCAATTAGATTGTTTTGTAAAGTTTTTCTTCTCTTCCTGAGAACTCATGGTATTTATATCAGCTCTTTTTTTTACTACCCCAACCAACCACCTCCATTCCTCCCGGTCATCTTAGATGCTTTATTTTGTCCAAGCGTTCATAGAAATTCTTTTTCTGTTCAGCACTTTATCTGTTCAGGAATTACTGAGCGATGCCATTGTGTCACTCTGCTGCCAGAAGAAAGGGGTTGTTTCTCTGTGACAATGGCTGCCTTGCAAAAGCGAGTTGGGTTGGGGCCATCTGAAAAGGCAAAGATAAAATGATTTGACCTTAAGAAACAAACAAAAGTTTGGTGGAGAGGGAAGAAAGAGAGAAACCAATTTGATATGGCCGGAAGAGCATCATGGTTTTAAAGCCTCCAGGAATATCCATTACCTGCTGCGTCCACACAAAAGGCAGTGCACTCCTCTCACAACTCTAGTATGCAAGCTTTTTCAATCTTACAGGACTTTGTCTTTGTCTTCCAGTCTCGGTGTGAATTTGTGTCAGGCTTCCGTTGTCTTTTCTTTTACTACCCGTTGCTGAACCAAAATTCAGAGGTGCACTGATTTGAAAAGAAGATGATCCCCACCACAAAAGAAAGATTACTCAGAGGGAGGAGGAGAAGAAGAAGAAAAAAAAATATATTGGTTTTCTATATTTTTAGAAAATGAGATTACCCTCCTGTTTTGAAAATCAATTATTCTGGGGGAAACAGTCTTTTGAAAAACAACAACATGAATTCAGAGCTTCCTCGTCATCCAGGTTGTTGGTGAAGAAGCTCTGAACCCAAAGACAGAAATGTCCCAATGGTGCCACTCAGAAAATAAATGTTCCATCATGTTAGTCTAAGGTTTGTCCATCTTGGGTATATTATTTGTGCCCCCGGTGGGCCAAAGATCCAATCGAACTGCAAAAAATAAAGAGAACAATTGAAAGGAAGGAACCTAAAAAAACTCATCCAATTCCATGCTCATCAACCAAAGCTCTCAATCATTATTCCTTAAAAGTGACCAATCAATTAAACAGAATATCACTATGCCAATTGATCACAATATGTGCTGTCACGTTAGTGTCAACTGTTAGCAACATAGATTTTCTCCAGATCTTCAAACCAGGCTTACGTCCTCCACCTTGCTGCAGGTTATTTTCTTTCTTTTTTCTCTTTCTTTCTTTCTTTCTTTCTTTCTTTCTTTCTTTCTTTCTTTCTTTCTTTCTTTCTTTCTTTCTTTCTTTCTTTCTTCCTTCCTTCCTTCCTTCCTTCCTTCCTTCCTTCCTTCCTTCCTTTCTCTCTCCTTCCTTCCTTCCTTCCTTCCTTCCTTCCTTCCTTCCTTCCTTCCTTCCTTCCTTCCTTCCTCTCTCCTTCCTTCCTTCCTTCCTTCCTTCCTTCCTTCCTTTCTTCCTTCCTTCCTTTCCACCTTTCCCAGCACTGGAACTTTTTCCAAAGAGCTGGGTCTTTGCATCCTGTGTCCAAAGTAAGATTTGTTTGTTTGTTTGCTTGCTTGTTTGTTTATTAATTATTAAACTTTTATGCCATCCATCTCACCAAAGGCAACTCCAGACAGCTTACAGTCATTGAATAAAATGCCTCGTAAAACAATTAAAACCATAAAGATCTTCCATTTAAAAATTCAATTAAAATTTGAACGGGGTCGTTTGTGCTTTGAGTGAGGTACTCAGGGCGGTTTGATTATCCCTTTCTTGGCTGCTTGCGCTATTTGCATGAGTTTTCTCAAGCGCCAACATTCAAACCGTTATGCTGGAGCAAGGAGCAAGGGAATTATTTATGAAGGTCAGCAGCATTGGCAGCAAATACAAAGATGCCGGAATGACAACACACACACACACACATACACACACACACACCCCTATTGTGCACAAATTCCACTAGTTACCTGTTTTTGTCCCATCTTTGATAGAATTATGTAGGTTAATGATATTTGCATGATCTCATCATATACATCTTCTCCTTTATACCCCTGATCCCAATGGCTTGTACACCTGCGGTTGATTAATCCCGGAAATAGTTTTTGCTTATTTTAACTAGCTTCAAGACCCTGAAGAATAGCTTGATGCCACCTCTCTCTTTATTCTAGTGCAGTGACAGACATGGATATTAGTTGAAATATTGGTTGGATGGTGTAACTATATACAGAACTTGTCCCATTGTATGTACATACAGTGGGGATTTGCGCAACTGTTAATGCGGAGAGATCCGTGGGCCGGATATGGCTCATAGGATGCGTAGATCTGGCCTGCAGGGCCGCCCTAGAAATAGTGAAGGACCGGCCCGCAGTGCCTCTGCCAGCAAAAATGGGGGCAGGCAGCCGAACCAACACAGGTACCCCAGATAGGAGTAACATTGAGCTAGCCACACCCACCCTGGTCCACCCTGGTCACACCCACCGCTCCCAAGATCAAACACAACCGTGATGTGGCTCTCAATGAAATTGAGTTTGACACCCTTTGCCTAAAAGATTTGTTTGGCAGGAAGGATCCAGTTCTACTTCTTAGGATCCATAATGTCCTCCTTTGGTGATTGGGTTGTGCTGTATGACTGCCGTTTCTTCTATACTGGACGTTTGGGCTATGTCCTGAGCCACCTTTCGGACTGCTGAAATACAGGCAGTCCTCGACTTACAACCACAATTGAGCCCAACATTTCTGTTGCTAAGTGAGACATTTGTTAAGTGAGTTTTGCTCCATTTTATGACCTTTCTTGCTACAGTGGTTAAGTGAATCACTTGCAGTTGATAAGTTAGTAATGCGGTTGTTAAGCGAATCTGGATTTCCCATTGATTTTGCTTGTCAGAAGTTCATACTCCGGGACACTGCAACCGTCATAAATATGAGTCAGTTGCCAAACATCTTGATTTTGATCACGTGATCACAGGGATGTCGCAAGTGTAAGTGTGAAAAACGGTCATGTTACTTTATTCAATGACATTGTAAATTTGACTGGTTGTTAAATGAACTGTTGTAAGTCAAGGATTATTTGTATTGTCTAAATTAGAAATGGACCTCATGCTCATGGAATCCAGCCCATTTTTTATTAAAAACCCAAAACTCACCTTTTGAAGGACATCCGAAAAGGCAATCCAGGTGTTTTTAGCCAATAACCAATTTCCCCCTTCCTTTCTCAAGTCACATTTTTTTCCTTAAAAAATATAACTAGTTGCCCCAGATTAGAGACTTTACATGGCTAATTTCATTGTTCATCAAAGAGAAATGTTTTTAAAAGAAAAAAAATCTGTTATCCCAGGATTTACTTTGTAAATCCATTAATATGAGGAGGACCACTTCACTCATCAACAGTGAATTAAGTTCCTTCCACTTACATGCAGTCATCAATTTATGACTCTAATTGAGCCCAGAATTACGATTGTAAGTTGTGAGAGTTATTAGGTGGATCATCATGTGACTGTGCCCAATTTTGCAACTTGTTTTGCAATGGTCCTTAAGCAAACAACCTGGTCGTTAAGTGAACACGATAGTTAAATAAACTCATTGCTTGCTATGGGTTTTTTTTTTTTTTTGGAAGCAACTGGAAGTAAACCCTGGTTTCAGTCAAAAATACATAAAATCATAGTCACAGGAGTGTAGGACACTGCAAATCAAAATGCAACCATGTGACTTAGAAATCGATTGAAAATGTGAATTCAGGTCACCAGTACCTTTTTGGAGTCTGTCTTAAAACTTTGAATGGTCACTGTGATGTCCAAGGGTGTGGCACAAAGGCAACGCAGTCAGACAATCAGTAGAGTCCCTTTATTAGATCCAACTTTGCCCCCAATGTCCTGGCTACCTTCTGGCTGGAGAGAAACTCTCCCAGGAACAGCCTTTGGCTGCAGAGAATCAAGTCCAAAACATGGTCAACAAAAACTGTAACTATAAGTCCAATCAAGGCAAAATGAAGTAATTAGTTCTGCAGGGAAGGAGCAAGAATTCCAGACGTGAAGGCACGGCAATAACTCAACATGGTTGGGAAGATGCCAGGAACACAGATAACTAAAGTCAACACAAGATAAACTCACGTTTGCTCCTAGCAACTGTCGCATTCAGCATGCATCTCTTTTAAACTCTCATTCCCAGCTGTGGCTACTGGAGGGAATCAGGGCCTTTTCCTCCCCTGTAAACCACATAACCCACATTGCTCTTTTCTCCGTTTTTCCCTCCATGCCCTAGAATGAAGAGGGGCTGAGCCCGGGTCTTCCTCTGAACTCCCTCGCCCTTGTTCTATTTCTCCCCTGCTCTGCCCAGCCGGACTTTGCCTTCCACAATTTCCTTCACAGCCAATGGGGCCACACTCCCACTCCCTGTTCGTCTTCCTCCTCAGATTCAGACTCCGACAGGGGCATGACAGATCACTAAGTGAGCAGTCACTAAGTGAACAGTCACACGAGGACCTCCTGTGCTGCGCTCGTGCAAATGTGGGGCTAATATATGGATCCACTTGTTAGTTGCGCTGTGGAAAGTTGAAATTTAGAGACGTGAGGAGATGGCATGCCAGCTGGATCTCAGCGTTGTCACCTAGGTTACAGCTAACAGGAAGAAAGCTTTGTGTCATCTAGTGTGTCCCCCCCGTCCCCCCCCTTAGACAAGGACTGGGTTGGCTGACTTGTTATTTGTTGCCTTAGCTGGGCTCCAGCGGTGTGGCGTCTTAAAAGAAACCGAACAAAGGAAGTTTCAGAGTAGATCTCCCTGGAGAGAGGCCTGGAGCTCGGCTGAAATTTTGTCATGACAAGACGCCTCCAGCTCAAGGGGCCGCTGGTCAGTGTTAGCTGGACTGCTGACCCCCCCACCACCCCGATCCTGAAGCTGTCAATTCTTAAGGGAAGGAAGCTATTAAAATTCAGCGGTCTCTCTGAAGCCCACCACTATTGTAATCTCTGTCGAGATTGTGTAAATAATATCATGACACATGGATGAAAAAGCACGCCGGAACAAGAGATTTCAAAGTCCGTCTGTTTTGGATTGGTTTTCTGTCTTAGGCGAGAAGGGGTGGGGGGGGTTTTTTGGGGGGGTTGTTGGCTTGTTTTGTTTGCCAGACTGTGGAGCTCTCACCCATCTTTTGGGATTTGCTTCCTCCATCTCGGGATCAGCCACCTTGTTTAGCTGCAGAGACACATGCTTTGGAGGTTGATATTACATACATTTCCTCTCTCCCCCCCCCCACACACACTCATTTTGGGGTGTCTTCGATACCATGCCTAATACGAAGGAAATTAAAACAGAGATGAAATTAAAACCAGGATGATTAGGGGACTGGAGACTAAAACATATGAAGAACAGTTGCAGGAACTGGGCCTGGCTAGTCTAGTAAAGAGAAGAACCAGGGGAGACAGGATAGCTGTCTTCCAATATTTGAGGAGCTGCCACAGAGAGGAAGGGGTCAAGCTATTTTCTAAAGCACCTGTAGGCCAAACAAGGGATAATAGATGGAAACTGAGCAAGGAGAGATTTAACCTGGAAATAGGGAGAAATTTTCTGACAGTGAGAACAATCAACCAATGGAACAGAAGTTGCCTTTGAAAGTTATGGGAGCGCCATCACTTGAGACCTTCAAGAAGAGATTGGACTGCCATTTGTCAGAAATGGTGTAGGGTCTCCCACTTGGGTGGGGGGTTGGACTAGATGACCTACAAGGTCCCTTTCAACTCTGATTATCTGTTAAGAGATAAGAGCAAACAAAACAAGCTAAAACCGAGCCCAGCAGCATCCTTAGGACTCGTTCTGCGCATGAATTGCAGTCAGACTATGTGGTCCACTAGGAAGGGGATAATAAAGTTCTGTTACAGGCAGTCCTCGACTTACAACCATTCGTTTAGTGAACATTCGAAGTCTACAACGCCACTGGGGGAAAAAAATGACTTGTGATGATTTTTCACATTTATAACCATTGGAGCATCCCCATGGCCACGCGATCAAAGTTCAGATTCATGTCAATTGACTTTATTTTATTATTTTATTTATTTTAAAATATATATATATTGCCGCCTATTCGCCCATGGTGACTCAAGGCGGCTTTATGACGGTTGCATTGTCCCTGGGATCACATGGTTCCTTTGGCACCTTCTGACAAGCAAAGTCACTGCGGAAGCCGGATTCACTTGACAAACAGTGTTACCAATTCAGCAATTGCAGTGATTCACTTAACAATTACGGAAGAAAGGTCATTAAATGGGGCAAAAGCAACTATGTTGCTTAGCAGCTGAAACCATGGCCTCCATTGTGGTCATAAGTCAAGGACTACCTGTGTTTATAAAAAATTAGTTGGTAACTTCAATGCTGTCTTTTTTTTTGCGGGTGGGGGGGCTTACAAATGTCAATTGTTTTCTCTAAAGAGATGAAGGACAAGGAAAGAGCCATGTTTTCCCTCCCAGAAAAATATTGAAGCTGGACCTTACTATTTTTATTTTAGTGCATTGAAAAAAGTTGGAAGATAACACTTTTTTTCTCCTTTTCTCCCCTGCCCCTTAGCTTTCCTTCCCCTTTTTCTCATCACCACTTCCCTGCAATCTTCATTCTCACTGTATTTTATATTAAGAAATTTAATAAAAAATGGTGTGTGTATATCCCTCTTTCTCACTTTCTAGTCTGTATGCCTGCCTGCCTGCCTGTCTGTCCATCCATCCGTCCATCCATCCATCTATTTATCTATCTACAGTATCTATATCTATCTATCTATCTATCTATCTATCTACAGTATCTACTTATATCTATCTATTTACAATATCTATTTTATCTGTCTATTTATCTATCCGCAGTCTGTCTGTCTGTCTGTCTGTCTGTCTGTCTGTCTGTCTATCTATCTATCTATCTATCTATCTATCTATCTATCTATCTATCTATCTATCTGTCTATCTCTATCTATCTATCTATCTATCTATCTATCTGTCTGTCTATCTATCTATCTATCTATCTACAGTATCTACTTATATCTATCTATTTACAATATCTATTTATATCTATCTGTCTATTTATCTATCCGCAGTCTGTCTGTCTGTCTGTCTGTCTGTCTGTCTATCTATCTATCTATCTATCTATCTATCTATCTATCTATCTATCTATCTATCTATCTATCTATCTATCTATCTATCTATCTATCTATCTATCTATATATCTGTCTGTGTCTGTCTGTCTATCTATCTATCTATCTATCTATCTATCTATCTATCTATCTATCTATCTATCTATCTGTCTATCTATCTATCTCTACAGTGTCTATATCTACCTACCTACCTACCTACAGTATATATCTATCTATCTACAGTATCTGTCTATCTATCTATCTATCTATCTATCTATCTATCTATCTATCTATCTATCTATCTACAAACACACACACACTTTCCCTCCCATCACAGATTCTTCCCCCACCCCCCAAAATGTCTTAAATTAAGAGGATAAAATGTTTAGTAGACATAATTCATTATTTATCAATATTTGCCCCCCTCTCCCCATCTCTCAGTTGAGCAGGGATTCTGAGCAGCTTCGTTCATCACCTTTGGAACCTTTAAAGTATTCTTGATGGTCCAGCATTGTTCCTACAAATCTACCGAGCTTTGTGTCTCGTCCGCTCTTTTGTCACTGCCCCCTCCTCTATCTGTAGCTACGATGACCTGTCCCATTCGAAAACAACGCCTTACGGATCCAGGCTCTGGCAGCATCTGTTGTAGTGACAGGCGGCTTCAGTGCCCTGCTCTTCTTCTCTTAAAGAGCACCACTGAGGTGTGGCCTTTCGGATGAAACGCAGGTGCGCCAAGTCATGCAAATAACAGGATCTTGAAAGCTTTCCTTTCCTCTGGTCACACTTGAGTGCGTCGGGATCCTTCTGTTCTCTGAAATGGAGCGGCTGGAATGTGGCGACTGAATGTAACCCCCCCCTTCCCCCCTCCCCCCCCACGCATATCCTTCTCCCTGGAAACACCTGTGGCTTTTGAAAGGCCCATTGAATCCCTTTGAGGCTAAGCAGAACCTTGCCTTGGCGGTCCTTCTGTGGGTGAAGCACCTGTCCTGCCTCCCCCAGTAGATTGGAGTCCTGTGGGAGAGGAGATTTCAATTTCAGGAGAGGCACTGTGGACAAAGGAGCTTTTGATTAAGGCAATACTGTGTACACTGTCTGGTCTTGTTGTTTGCTTTTCTTTCTTTTCTTTCTTTCTTTCTTTCTTTCTTTCTTTCTTTCTTTCTTTCTTTCTTTCTTTCTTTCTTTCTTTCCTTCCTTCCTTCCTTCCTTCCTTCCTTCCTTCCTTCCTTCCTTCCCCTCCTCCCTCCTCCCTCCTTCCTTCCTTCCTTCCTTCCCCTAACCCACCCTCGTCCCCTCCCTTCCTTTTTCCTTCCTCCCTCCTTCCTTCCTTCCTTCCTTCCCTAACCCTCCCTCGTCCCACTCCTTCCTTTTTCCTCCTCCTCCCTCCCTCAATCCTCCCTCTCCTTCCTTCCTTCCTTCCTTCTTCCTTCCTTCCTTCTTTTCTTCCTTCTTTCTTCCTTCCTTTCTTTCTTTTCTTTCTTTCTTTTTCTTTCTTTTCTTTCTTTCTTTCTTTCTTTCTTTCCAGTTCTTCCAAGTAGGTTGACCACACCTGGGCTGCAGAAATGTAGGTGAAGATGAGATAATTGAGTCAAAGAAATACAAGCATTTCTCGTTCTTTGCTGCTGCCATCTCGTGGCTTTTCTGGAGTTTTGCAGCCCAGGTTTCAGTCACCTTGCCACTGAGGTATACCACAACTGGTTGGATCGCTGTTGTTCCATCACTGTTCTTCAAGATCTCACTGGCAGAAATTTGATTCTGGTTCTCCAACTAACTTTTTGGTACCGGACCTTCAGAAGGAAACATCCACATCTGCATCAGAGGTGGTATTCAGCAGGTTCTGATCAATTCTGGAGAACCGGTAGCAGAAATTTTGAGTAGTTCAGAGAACCGGCAAATCCCACCTCTGACTGGAGATTTTACAGTATCCTTCCCCTGCTACGCCCACCAAGCCACGCCCATAGAACTGGTAGTAAAAAAGATCTGCATCTTGTTGAGCCAGCAGTGTGCTGCGGCTGCCAAAAAAGCCAACACAGTTCTAGGCTGCATTAACAGAGAGATAGAATCAAAATTATGTGAAGTGTTAATACCACTTTATAATGCTTTGGTAAGGCCACACTTGGAATAATGCATCCAGTTTTGGTCACCACAACGTAAAAAAGATGTTGAGATTCTAGAAAGAGGCAGAGAAGAGCAACCAAGATGATTAGGGCAGGGGTCCCCAACCACCGGTCCCCAGACTGGTACCGGTCTGTGGATCATTTTTTACCGGGCCGCAAAGCTTGGGCACCGCCATCTTGTTTTGACAGCGCTTCCAGGTTTTCGGTTGCTTCCGGGTTTTTGGTTGGAAAGTGTTTCCGGTTTTTCAGTTGGAAAGCGACGTTTGGGTGCTCGCGCCTTAGTTTTGTCGAGGGGGGGCCGGCTTCGAACGAAGAGCCGTCCTGATGGCGGTGGAGTCTCACTTTACTCAGGTACCGGTCCGTGGAAGAATAAATAATCGTGAAACCGGTCCCTGGTTCAAAAAAGGTTGGGGGCCAGTGGATTAGGGGACTGGAGGCTAAAACAAATAAAGAAGGCTTGTTGGAGTTGTGTACGTCTGAAGTGAAGTGGAATTTTCCCAGGAAGGAGGAAGCATATTCTAAGGAGGGGAGCAAGATAAGAGGCAACACAGGAAAAGAGATAGAGAATTAAGATAGCCACTTCCTAGAATCTCCCAAGTGTGAGTATCTGCACTAGGGCAAGAATAGTAAAGGTTTAGTCTGGCAAGATTCTGTCATTTGGAAATGAACAAATAATGAACTGAACTTTGTCTGGATTGTTGTAAGTCATTCTTGGGCTGGGCTGGACAGAAATTACTTTTTTAAATGGTTTTTCATAGATGTGGCAGAAGTTGCTAAGGCATGTGGGGGCAAAGTGGCTTTATGATTTTTGTGGCACTGCCTCAGGGAAATGTTTGGGTGAGATGCAAGTATATGATTGTAAGACTTCTTTCCCCATGAAATGCACTAAGACTCTCATACAGGGAATGGAAAACTGTAAAAGGAAGGTATGACATCCTGTTTCCATTCAGCCTTGAAGCTCCCATAGTGGGAGAACATAACTTTAGTTTAAATTAGGACTGTCGAAAAGGTGGAAACAGGGATCAAGACTGCTAGGCACATGTTGTCTTGAATTCTTTCCAAACTGGACTGCACTGAACGCTACCTATGCTGCGATGCAAAGTAAAATTGGAAATGAATGAAGATAACATTCTCACAGTTGTTGGTGAGAAGACAAAATCAGGCATCCAAGGTCAGGGAATATAGGGAGACACAACAGACAGAGCCCAGTTTAATTAAGAAGATAAACTACCCAGAATTTCAACACTCTTGTAATAACAGTGAATTACTTACCGATGCCATCGATCTCTGGGTGCCATGAATATTGTTTTGTCTTTGGTACCTAACCTAATGATGCAGAAAAAGGAGGTTTGACGCCCTGGGTCACATTGCTCACAGTGCCCCTCAATTGCTCCACAATTTGTGAGATTGTATTTCACGGCTTCTAAATCAAGGGTGTCCTTGTGTCTTGCAGGTAGAAGACGCCATGCTTATGTTTGACAAGACCACCAACAGACACAGAGGTAAGGAGGGGAATGAACCCCCCAACATTATTTCTTAAACGTCGTATGGATTTTCTTTGGCTCATTGAAAAAGCAAGTTTGTTTATTGTGGGCTGTGGATGGGGGGTTTGTGTGTGTGTGTGTGTGTGTGTCAAAAGAGGAAGCAACTACTTTTATTTGTAACGTCCAATGTTATCCAATAGTACTGTGTGAATTGTGAATGTTTCTTTCTCACTGGCGAACATCATTCGGTGCCTATCCTTCCATGAGTCTTTTGCAATCTTCCATTAGAGCCATACATATTTTATTCCTATTTCGGATCTTGCGTCTTTACTTTTGTGCGATCAGAAAGGACTCTTAATGCACGTTTCATGAGAGGCTTCTGTAAAGCAGGGGTCACCAACCTTTTGAACCTCAGGGACCAGCAGACTCCCTAATTTTAAACCCTGGGGACCACTAGTATAAATTTTGACTGACGGTGACTTGCTGACGTTGGTGGGAGAGAAAGGGAGAGAGAGAGAGAGATCTGATCTAACCTCTCTTTCTCCCCGCCCCCCCCTCTCTCTCTCACACACACAAACACAGAGGGATTTGAATTTCTTAACAACCGGTTCTGTGGGCGTGGCCTAATTTGTGGGTGTAGCTTGGTGGTCATGTGACTGGCTGGGCATGGCTTGTATGTAAATATTATAAATATGTAAATATTGATTTTTTTTTATAAAAAAGAGCAACTTTTACCCCAAATCACAGATTCAGAGATCTATCTTTCTGCCATCGGCTACCTGAGTCTTACATAAAATTTGCTTATAGCAAACTCATAAAATTTGCTTGCAAGCAAACTCATAAAATTTGCTAGTAAGCAAACTCACAAAATTAACTCACAAAACGCCATGTATGTAAATATTGATTTTTTTATGAAAAAGAGCAACTTTTACCCAAAATCAGGCAAAGCAGGCAGGCAGATTGAGTTGCTCACAGAATCACAGATTCATTCAAAGATCTATCTTTCTGCCATCAGCTACCTGCACTGAATAATAGAAGCTTCAGTCCTTAAGGAAAGCTTAAAAGCAGAGGCGAAGACCTAAAGATTAGCTAGAAAGCAAGAAACCCAATGATTTCCTGCTTTCTAGCTAATCTAAATCTCCCGGCACAGCAGAACACCTGATGGTTGGGGGGAAAAAAAAGGAAAAATAGCAATTTCACAGGCAGGTTTGCCAGGTAAGGAGTAAGTGGGCGGGGAGGGTTCCTGCAGGCCATGTGGGCGGTGCAGCCTTGTGTTCCCTCGCAGCCTGGATTAATTGCTTTGAGGGTGCTCTGGGGGTGACCTTTCTCTGCGGCCCACCAACATTTTCTTGCTGCAGCCCAGTGGTTGGCGACCACTGCTGTAAAGTAACCCACTGTGGGAAAAATCTGCCGCCATAGTTACCCATAAAGTGGAATTTCCTTTTAGCTTCTTACACATTTGATTCTTTGGAAAGAGGAGACAGTTAGGTAAATTACTGGTTCTCCATCTTTCCCCTTTTTCTGGAAAGGACGTTTCCATCTTTACAGACATTCTGTTGCTATGCTTTAATTTTAGAATCCTACACAAAGCAAGGACCTGGATTTGATCACCTAAATCGACTTTTCCAACTCAGTGAGCCTGTGTTTTCAGGATATATTTTTTTTTAATGCAGCCTTATTGTTTAGAATAAATTTAACTGCGATGACTTTAAAACATAATCAGGAATAATAATTCCATCAATGATTGAAAGCCAAGCCAGGAAGAGAAGAACCTGATAAAAGAGCTGGCTTAAGTATAAAAGGGCTTGGTGAGGCTTTCTGCTTTGGGATGGCTGGATGGATATACAGCTAGATCTTGGAGAGAGAGAAAGACATGATAAATGTCACTCGATTTTGTTCCATGTGATGCCTCAGCTGTACACGATGGGCTTAATCTTTGCACTTGAGCCCATGTAGTGGAATACAGTCTTCTGACAGTGACCAAATCTGTTGTTTCGGACCTATGTGGTTGATCTGAGATAAAAGGGAAATAATTGGGCTGAGGGTGATTTAAGGAAGGACTATCATTCAGTGGGGGCAAGATGAAGAAGGCCAGGTTTTCAGATTGGATTTCAAATAGCTGAGTTTCTCGGGTTAAAGAGTTGGAAGGGACCTTGTAGGTCATCTAGTCCAACCCCCTGCTGATCTCTGAGCTTGGTTGCTTGGTTGCAGACGTTTCATTACCCAACTAGGTAATATTATCAGTGCTGACACCTGCAAAAAACATCTTCAAGAAAACAACCAAGCTCAGAAGCCACCAAGAACCCTTCACTTCAACCCTGAGCTACAGATATTCCCTTCTAGCTGGGGTACTATCTGGTCCTGGAACGTGTTGCTATTAGTCCATTGTTTTTCAAAGGATAACTCAGGAAACTTCATGTAATTTTGGGCTTTCAATCTAAGAATTGAATCCAGATATGGGAGGCTAACAAAGTATGAAGCACCATATTTTTTATTTCTGAAAGTTGTGGGTTTTTCATCACTGCCTTTTGCCCTTGGTTCACTTCTGCTGTTCCTTTGCTTTCTCTGTTTTCTCTTCTGGAATCTTTCTAATGAAAACTGTCGGAAAAGGGCACGTTCTGTCTACAATTATAACTGGCTCCATTTGCCAATTAATTGCCTTGGAAAAAGAAGCATGTGTTTTCCGTGGGGATGAGAGATCTTTTTTTGGGGGGAGGGGGTGGTACGGTTGACCCTGATGAAACCGTGTCCACCAATACTGTGGTTGTATACGCAATCCGCTTTGACCAGTGAGAATGTTGGACATTTTTGCTCCCAACTATGTGCATGCAAAATTCCTGAAGTTTCAGGTCTGGCACTTTTCTTCTTTTTTTTTTAACCCATGTTTTTTGTTCAAATCTGGAAGTCTGACATCTTGCAAGGACCTAATGAGGAGCTGTTCAACAGGGAAGCCTCGAACGGCTCCTGAGTGGTCTTTGTGTCATTCCCTGCAGGCAGTGCAAAGGTGACAAGTTTTAGAAGGGAAATAGCGGAGGGCCTTTTGGTGTCAAATTCTAGGCTTGATTTTTCTTGTTAAGGGAATAAGGGCGTGTTTTTCCCCCACCTCCCTCCAAAAGGTTTAATTAATGCCCCCACGGCATACTACAGTAACGTCTCCTCTCTCACCTGTAGTGTGGCTGGGGTGTGAGCAGAGCCACTTCCCACCTCTTCCCTTCTTTCTTCCCCCTCCTCCCTTTCTCCCCGCCTTCCACTCATGGCCGAGCTTCAGATTTTACCCCGTAGTGAAGACACTTCAGGATGTTCTCTATGAAACCAAGCGGCTGCTTGGAGCTGGATCCCGTAGGCAGCAGCTGCTCGGTTGAGCCTCCCTGCCCTTGTAAAAGGGAAGTGCAGAGGAAGGCTTGCTCCAGGTGGGGTCCTCCTCGTTGCTTTAATCTGACTCAGTTGGGTGAAAAACTGGGTGGGAGGGGAGTTTTGACACTATAGCAACAGCACTTATGTCTTATATACCGCTTTACAGTGCTTTTGCAGCTCTCTCTAAGCGGTTTACAGAGCCAGCCATGTTGCCCCCCAACAATTTGGGTCCTCATTTTACCGACCTCGGAAGGATGGAAGGCTGAGTCCACCTTGAGCCTAGTGAGATTTGAACTGCCAAATTGCAGTCAGCTGGCAGTCGGCCTGCAATACTGCACTCTAACCACTGTGCCACCAGTGTCTTACTTATCGGTGGAAATGTGTGACAGTATCTCCTCTTGTATGCCGGCCCAAAGTATAGGTGGCCCTGGATTTACAATCTTTCATTTAGTGACCATTCAAAGTTACAGGGACACTGAAAAATGTGACTTATGACCGTTTGTCACACTTTATGACCATTGCAGGGTCCACATGGTCACCTGGTCAAAATTTGGATGTTTGGTAACTGGTTCATGTTTATGATGGGCGCAGTGTCCAGGGGGTCATTTGATCCCCTTTTGTGACCTTTTAACAAACAACGTCCATGGGGAAACCAGATTCACTTAACAAACATGGTACTAACTTAACAACTGCTGTGATTCATTTAACAACTGTGGCAAGAAAGGTTGTAAAATGTCATGCTTGGCAACATCAGTTTTGAGCTCAATTGTGATTGTAAGTCAAAGACTACCTGTAAGACTCCATATTTCTGGCCACAAGTCACTTTTTCAGTGCTGCTGGAACTTTGAATGGTCACTAAGCTAATGGTTGTAAGTTGAGGACTACCTATATTTGCAGCTTGCCAGTCTTAAGATGTAGCTCAGCAATCTAATGACTGCTTATATCTCCCCTTCTTTTCTCCAGTATTGATATCCTTGGACTTAATTCTGACATTTCCTTTCCTCCCAGGAGGGTGTATTTTCTATTGATACAGCCTATCTTGAGCAATTAAGCCCAAGATCTAAAATTCTTCGCCAAGAATTATTCATTAAAAACAGTGCTTGGCCCATAAGCTGATTTATTTCTGATTTATTTGCAGTTAATCTACTGATTATATTACTGAATACAAGAAAGGGCCTTTGCGGGTTTCACTTCCATTCATGCCAAAAGTTACTAATTCACCAAATAAAATATTCACTGACAGCATATATTAAAACTTGTCAGTAAGTCAAGTGTGCGTAAATACCTTGAAATTATGAGCAGTTATTTTTACCTACTTTCTCTCTGCCTTAGTTTTGTTTTTTGTTTCGTTTGTTTTGTCTTCCAAAGCTGCACCATATGGTTTATCATACTTTTACTGTGATTTCTATTTCTTTTGATTGCCTTTGGTTGTTTTTAAACAGTGCACATTTTACAAATAAAATTAATTTACATTTTTTTTCCCCTGGATTGCACAGCATCGTCATTCTGGACCAATATAACTTGGAGAACTGGAACAATTCTGAGACACTCATCCATGCTGGCTTTTTATACAGTTCCCATTTGTTCAGCTCCACGATGGTTGATGGTTGGAAGTGACCTGCCAGCTGTCAGCCTTGGCAACTTTAAGATGGGTGGACTTCAACTCCCAGGATTCCCCAGCCAGCTTTGGTGGGAGTTGAAGTCCATCCATCTTAAAATTGCCAACATTGAAAAACACTGCATCAGATGGTGCCGATACTGTTGTTCTACTCTATGGCTCAACCTCTCTTAAACGCACCTGTGCGCTCGGAGTTGTGATGGATAAAGGCAAAGCTTTCTTTGGAATGAGAATGTTCTTTGGCTTTATAGAACGTCCGGTCTCTGAGTTATCATTGACCCCGTGCCGAATATAATAAGCTAGAAGCAGGATATGGCTGCTATTAAGGCAAATGCAGTTTTCAGGCTGCATCAGCAGACGTTGAATGGCCAAATCAGGGCAAAAAATAGTTTCACCTTGTTCTGCACTAGTCCACCCCATCACAAGTTTTGCATCCCATTCAGGGAATCTTTCTTTAGGGAAGGTGTGGAAGAAAGTTGGACTGACTCTTGAGAGGCAATACAAGAGTAATCAGCATATTTCAGCTTTGTGAAATGCAAGTCGTTCTTCACTTACAACTGTTCACTTTACGACCATTTGAAGCTCCAACAACACTGAAAACCTATTACCAGTCTCATACTGACAACCTTTGCAGCATCCCTATGACAGTGGGGATTCTGCCAGTTTGGACCGGTTCAGGTAAACCAGAGGTTAAATTTGAATTGACCGACTGGCCCAACCCACCCCTCCCAGGAGCCTCCAGGCAGCCCATTTTTGATGCAGGTGAGTGTAAGGTCCTCCTGGAGGCTCTGAGAGGGGGGGAAAAACGCCCCCCCCCACAAAGTACCGGAAGTCTGGAAACGGGCCTGTTTCCGGCTTCCAGAGGGCCTCCAGAGCCCGGGGGAGGCCTTTTTTGCCCTCCCAGAGGCCTGAGGGAAGCCTCTGGACCCTTGGGAAGGCGAAAAACGGCCCTCCCGTAAGTTCTGGTAGGCCCCGCCCACCCAGCAACTGGGTAGCGAACCAGTTGCTGGGATTTTTGAATCCCACCCCTGCCCTAAGGTAACACGATCTAAATGCTCGGCAACTGGCATATATTTATGACGGTTGCTGTGTCCCGGAATCATGCGATCGCCATCTGTGACCTTCCCAGCTGGCTTTCATTAAGCAAAGTCCGTGGGGGACGCTGGATTTGCTTAATGACCATGTGATTCACTTAATCGTTGGAGTGATTCACTCAACAAACTTAGCAAGAAAGGTAATCAAAGTGGATGCCCTTAACCGCCTCACTTAGCAACAGACGTTCCAGTCCCCATTGTGGTTTATAAGTCAAGGATTACCTGTATGATATCTATGGAAATTCTCAATCATCCGGGTCATGGTTGATTCAAAAAGTCAACTGAATTTTCTTATTATTTTTTTTCCCCCTCTGAAAACGTTTCATACGCTATCCAAGAAGTTAGAACTTGAAGAAGCTTCTTGGATGAGAAATGTCCAGTTTCCTTTGGGAAAGAAATAAACACTTTTGGGACTACCTGTATGATAGGAATCTGCAAGTACCTGACAGAGCGTCCCACATAAGAACTCCAAGATCTGCTCTGTGCAACCTCCGAGTCCCAATGGGAAGAGCAGCTCAAGGCTACAACAGCTATTCTTAAGGGCAGCAGGGTCCATTTCACTGAAGGCATTCAAGTAAAAGCCATTGGATTGGGACACTTTGAATTTGGATTCCATCATTGAGCAGGAAGACCCAATGTTTTTGATGTAAAACTATTCCCATTGTTTTAAATAATTGAATTACATGGCATTGGCTGACCAAAACTATACATCATGGTCAGGGGTGGGATTCAAATTTTTTAACAACCGGTTCTGTGGGTGTGGCTTAGTTGGTGGACACGGCTTGGTGGTCATGTGGCTGGCTGAACATGGCCAACTCAACATCACCCACATCAAGGCACGCATCTCCTCGCCTGGCCTCTCGTGACTGTGGGGATGCTGCAACAGTCGTAAGTGTGAAAAAGGGCCATAAGTCACATTTTTCAGTGCCATTGCAACTTTGAATGGTCACTCCACACAAGCAAAGTACCAGCAAAGGAGGGGAAAAAAGCTCCAGAGACGTTCCTGAGACAGGAAGTCTAGTCCTGCTAAGAATGTAATCAGGTTTAATGGAGAGAGGCAGTTTCTATAAGCAACACCAGAATGTTTCCTTCCTGCCTTCCTTACAGGATTAGGCTTGTAACAACCTGTTCTAGCGAATAGGTGCGAACTGGTAGAATCCCACCCCTGATCATGGTCATTGCAATGTTGTGGCTTTTTGGATTTGTATAGATCCCAGGTCAGTCACAACACTCAATTATGCAGGCAGGAAGGCATCCGTTTACATGCTCCCGGTTCTGCTCTTTTTCTAAAAGAAGTAGTTATTTTTGTTAGAGTGAACATGGTGGGAGAGAACTAAGGGGTTTTTCCTATTTTGAATCCAGTTTCCTGGGTAGATATCTGGCTTAAGGATGTGGCCTGTATTCCATTCTTCAAAGGCCCTGCTAGCCAAGTTAGTTTTTTGGTGAGATGGGGATCAGTTCGCTTGGCACTGTGGTTACGGCTCACCTAATACAAACAGGTGAGATACAGACTTCAACGGATAGTTAGGACTGCAGAAAAAAAACATTGCAACCAGCCTGCCTTCCATTGAGTACCTGCATATTGCACAAACCAGAAAGAGGCTGAGGAAATATTTACAGACCCCTCACACCCCGGACACAAACTTTTTCAATTTTTCCCCTCAGGACGCTGCTATAGGGCATTGCACGCCAACTAGACTAGACATAAAAATAGCTTTTTTTCCCCATGCCATTCCTCTGCTGAACACATAATTCCCACAGCACCGTCTCATATCTTTTCTCATCTTTCCTACTATCTTCTCCTATTGGTTTCTTAAGATTTATCAATTGTTGTTTGTAACTTATGATTAATGATTGTAACTATGATTTATGACCTGTGACCTATGACTTGCTGTTTCTATGTGTACTGTGAGCTTATGCGCTGGAGACAAATTCCTTGTGTGTCCGAGCACACTGGGCCAATAAAGAATTCTATTCTATTCTAAAATGCAAGGCTCACTTTCTCAGTTAGCAAACTGTACATATGCATCCACATGCCTTGCATATAGAAATGTAGCATATCAGCTCAGCTTGGTAAGCTAGATTTCTGGGTGCAAGGATTTCAGTTTAATTAATGTGGAAGAAGATTCAATCATGTGGTCTGTAGTGGCAGAATACAGATGGCACTGATATTCTCAGCTTTGCAGCAAGTGAGCTGAAATAAATCCACAGTTTCAGTCATTATTTTCTCTAATATAGGCATAAATTAAGTATGTCAACACACACACACACACACACTCCCCCTTTAAACCTAAACATATTAAACTGAAATGGGAGAGCCCAGATGAATTTGTGGTTTCTTCCCCAAATTAAAAGCAGAACTCTTGAGAGTTGCATAATTTATCTCTCATGGTTGAAACTCCTAAACCCACATGTGTTTTACACTCTGCAAAGCGGGGTGGGCACCTTGCCAGCCCCTGCGTGGATTGTCTTGCAGGCCACAAATGTGTCAGCTTCTTGGAGTAATGCGTGTAGTGAATTAGTTTAGGGAATTTGCCAAAGAAAAGTTTAAAGCTTCAGAGCGAAATCAAAGCCTCTAACAAGCCCAGGAAATTTCACATGAGAGCAGCCGCCAAGACCCATTTCCTTGAGCTGGAGGCGGCTGGCGGAAAAGCTTTCAGCTCGCTTCCTGATTTCTGGCCCTGACAGAATGGAGGGATTTGCGCTTCTAACCTCTGGCCCTGCAAACAAATCCTTGAACTTCTGGGGTGGGATTTCAAGAAGTTGGGATCGGAAAACTGGAATTGCGGGCAGCCGCTAGGAATCATATCACCAGTGCTTTTGTTTTAAGTTTGCTGCTGCACAGATGGAGCTTGTAGTTGGGACTGATTTGTCCATAAAATGCAGTTAATAACAAACTGCTGACAGCATCTCAGCTGAACTAAGTAGGCATGAAACATAGACAGGAGACCACCAGGAGGGGAAATTCCAGGAGGGGAATAGGGAAGTTGAACCAACATTTTGGAAGAAGGCAGTATGAAGCTAAACAAATAGTCCTTGAGTTACCACGGATCTCCCAGAACTACTTATGACCCAGTTTCAAAGTTCCAACATCCACCCATCCGCACTCCCATGGTCACATGATTGCATTGTGGGTGCCCCACATTTGTGGTTGTTTGCAGCATCCTGCGGTCACATGAATGCGATATACAATGTTTTTTTGTGGGGGGGGGAGGAAACAGATGTTTACTGCTGGTTTCCATCAAAAAACATCAGCTGGAGAAAATGGTTTTACTTAACAATTGGGACATTCACTTAACAACCCCCACAAAAAAAAGTAAAATTGGACGCAGTGACATGGTGACCCTTAATGACTGCCATGACCTACAACCTAATTCTGGGCACAATTATGGTTGTAAATAGAGGACAACCTGTATCTGTACGAAAGCCGTGTGGATGTGTCGTCCAAGGTCAAGCTTGACTCGAAGTCTTTATTCTAGATTGTGATCAATCCAATAGCCTAGCATTAGATGAAGTGAAGCAGGATCTTCCTGTACTAATAAGAAAGCCAACCATTAAGATAAAAAAAGGAAAGTGTAGATATTTGGAGAGAGATTTGATTTCGACTAATGTTTCTCAGTCTTAGCATTTTAAGATGTGTGGACTTCAACTCAACTTCAACCATGCTGGCTGGGGATTCTGGGACTTGAAGTCCACACATCTTAAGATTGCTGAGGTTCAGAAACACTGATCTACAGTAGTGGTCGCCAACCCAGTGGGCGGTCTGCGAGAAAAATTTGATGGTCCGCAGAGAAATGTCACCCCCAAAGCACCCCCCCCCAAAGCAATTAATCCAGGCTGCGCAGGAACACAAGGCTGTGCCATCCACATGGCCTGCGGGAACACAAGGCTTGTATCACTTGCATTGAGAACAACACAAGGTAGTGAGGGGAGGAGGAGGGCAAGGACAGAGTGGAGGGGGAACTTGCCCTACTCACCCCATGCACCTGGCCTGGCCACCAAGCTGCTGCTTTCTGCTTCTTTCTTCTTCTGCTTTTGGTTTCACGCAAGGAAAGCAGCAAAAGTCTTTCTTTCTCTCCCCCAAACTCTGGCAGAAATGAGTCTTTGGGACCCTGCAAGGCATCCCTGCTCCAAGAGGCTGCGCCGGCACGACAAGTCTCACAAAGGCTCATTCCTGGTGGAGTTTGGGAGAGAGAAAGAAAGAAAGAAAGACACCTGCTGCTTCTGCTGCTTTCCTTGCATGAAGTCAAAAGTCCCCCTCCCCCCTTCCCCGAGAACAGAGCTGGAGACAGTACCCTGCAATCCCAAATGAAGAATGATTGATAGGTAGGAAAACGGGGTGGGGAATTTTCCTGCAGACTTTTTTTGGGGATTTTCCCAGGGTCTCTGCTGCTTTCTGCAGAGACCCTAGGAAAACATCAGCAAACCACTGTCAGTCAAAATTCATATTAGTGGTCTGCAGGACTTAAAATTATTAGTTTGGTGGTCTCTGAGGTCCAAAAGGTTGGCGACCCCTGATCTAGAGCACGGGTCTCCGAACTTGGCAACTTTAAGACTTGTAAACAGCTGGCTGGGGAATTCTGGGAATTGAATTCTTAAACTTCCCAGGTTTAGAGACCCCTGCTTTTGAGGGTACATGGAGGTGAATTGCAAAACAGTTTGGCAGAAGAATAAATATGATGTAATCGCATTTATCACATGGATATTGCATGGATTTTTTAAAAAGGGACTGGATTTAAAAAAATATATCCTCTGGATCCTGAACTAACTTGCTGTTTATAGAAAAAGTTGATAGGTCTAAGAAGTTTAATCTAGGGCTCTGCAGCCCCAAGATTTTTGAACTATAAAAATAGAAAGCAGTTGGTGGTATTTTTCTCAAGTTGAAGGCCCAGGAAGCTGTCTGAGATAATTGACAACTGCTTTTCCATGGCTGTAGAATGACCAGAATTTAAAATCCAGTCTGTGCGTTCCCCAAGGACAAAAAAAGAGATAAGGTTTGTTGGAACACAATGCAAATTAGATGCGATACAAATCATAAAAGGCTGGTGTCCTGTGGTTGCCTCCACTTCTATTTCAATTTTGATCTTAAGGTCAGTTGGTGATTATCAGCAGGCCCCAGGATCAGCTTGCATCGATGTAACTTGACTCTAGATGTCACTGCGGATTGACCAGAGTATTCTAACATGGTCCATGCCAGTTGACTAAGAAGCAAAAATGGCCTCATTTGTAAAGACGAATCTTAAGAAGCAAGAAGAACATCAAATCTTTTCTCTCCAACTCTGGACCGTTCCCAGCTTCTCATTTCTCAGCTAAACGTGTCCGAGAGAAATTGTATTTTATTTTGCAAAAAGCAGAGAGGACTTGGCAAGGAAGGTGCTCAGTACCCCCTCTTGGTTTTCCTGCTGGTTGTTTAATGCCGCTGCTTTCTTACCTTGGCAGTAATAAGAGGGCATTGCTGCCCAAGGGACCAGATGCTGACCTATAGTGGGCAGCAAAAATAATCTTAAGGAACAGGAGGAAAATGCATAACCAGAGCCTGACTCACCCTGGTCCTCTTGGTGATAAAGGCAGAAGACGAGGGAAGCTGATTCACACCGGCAAGTTTCTTATTGACTTTTATAATAAAAATTAGCATTCCTAATGTAAGTGTTGTTGCCTGCTTTACTTTGAAGGGCTGACATGACCTCACTTCCCCCCACCAGCCTTGTAACAAAAAAATGACAGAGCTGGCAATCACAACAGAGAGTCCTCATTTAGTGACCACAGTTGGGACTGATAACTCAGTTGTTAAGCGAAGCCATTACTAAGTGGACCCGTGACTGTGCTTATGACCTCGGTTTAGCTTTCCTTGACTTTACAAGCCAAAAGGTGGGCTTTGGTTTGCAAAGTTAACGTAACTGTGAAATCCTTGCATTTGTGACCTTCACATAAAGCCAAGGGAAGCTGAATTAAGATACAGTTTCACTCAGCAACCGCTTTGTTTAGTGGCCAAATTGCCAGTTCCGATTGTGGTCGCTAAACAAGGACCACCTGTATATGACAAATAACAAGGCATATGCAGCCTTGCCCTCCAACTTCCTTGCCATCTCTTCCCACCTCCTGCTACCTACAGCCCCTTCATTCTACCAAATATGGGGCTGGCCTTGGCATCGGCATGGGTCAAACATGTTCGCCCTTGCCTACGTCTACCATTTTCCCCATTTGCTAATCAATGGGACATTATGTTTCAGATACCATGCTGGGCTTATAGTGATTGATTGACTGATTGAAGGCATTTCTGCATCACTCTACTCCAAAACTGCTCTGAGCAAGAAATAAAGGTTAAAGGCATCAAAATAGTAGTGACAGTTAATATATATTACAATAATAACCAGTAGAGGTGGATGAGAACAGAAATATCTCCCTAGTGCTTTCTTTCAGAGCCATGTTTATACACTGCTCAAAAAAAATAAAGGGAACATAAAAATAAGACATCCTAGATCTGAATGAATGAAATATTCTTATTAAATACTTGGTTCATTACATAGTTGAATGTGCTGACAACAAAATCGCACAAAAATTATCAAAGGAAATAAAATTTAGCAACCCATGGAGGTCTGGATTTGGAGTTGCACTCAAAATTAAAGTGGAAAAAAAACACTACAGGCTGATCCAACTTTGATGTAAGGTCCTTAAAACAAGTCAAAATGAGGCTCAGTAGTGTGTGTGGCCTCCACGTGCCTGTATGACCTCCCTACAACGCCTGGGCGTGCTCCTGATGAGGTGGCGGATGGTCTCCTGAGGGATCTCCTCCCACACCTGGACTAAAGCATCCCCCAACTCCTGGACAGTCTGTGGTGCAATGTGGCGTTGGTGAATGGAGCAAGACATGATGTCCCAGATGTGTTCAATTGGATTCAGGTCTGGGGAACGGGCGGGCCAGTCCATAGCATCAATGCCTTCGTCTTGCAGGAACTGCTGACACACTTCAGCCACATGAGGTCTAGCGTTGTTGTGCATTAGGCAGAACCCAGGGCCAACCACACCAGCATATGATCTCACAAGGGGTCTGAAGATCTCATCTCGGTACCTAAGGGAAGTCAGGCTACCTCTGGCGAGCACATGGAGGGCTGTGCAACTCCCTAAAGAAATGCCACCCCACACCATTACTGACCCACTGCCAAACTGGTCATGCTGGAGGATGTTACAGGCAGCAGAACGTTCTCCACGGCGTCTCCAGACCCTGTCACATCTGTCACATGCGCTCAGTGTGAACCTGCTTTCGTCTGTGAAGAGCACAGGGCACCAGAGGCGAATTTGCCAATCTTGGTGTTCTCTGGCAAATGCCAAACGTCCTGCACGGTGTTGGGCTGTAAGCACAACCCCCACCTGTGGACGTCGGGCCCTCATACCACCCTCATGGAGTCTGTTTCTGACTGTTTGAGCAGCTACATGCACATTTGTGGCCCGCTGGAGGTCATTTTGCAGGGCTCTGGTAGCGCTCCTCCTGTCCCTCCTTGCACAAAAGCGGGGGTAGCGGTCCTGATGCTGGGTTGTTGCCCTCCTACGGCCTCCTCCACATCTCCTGATGTACTGGCCTGTCTCCTGGTAGTGCCTCCATGCTCTGGACACTATGCTGACAGACACAGCAAACTTTGTTGCCACAGCTTGCATTGATGTGCCATCCTGGATGAGCTGCACTACCTGAGCCACTTGTGTGGGTTGTAGACTCTGTCTCATGCTACCACTAGAGCGAAAGCACTGCCAGCATTCAAAAGTGACCAAACCATCAGCCAGAAAGCATAGGAACTGAGAAGTGGTCTGTGGTCACCAACTGCAGAACCACTCCTTTTATTGGGGATGTCTTGCTAACTGCCTATGCTTTCCACCTGTTGTCTATTCCATTTGCACAACAGCATGTGAAATTGATTGTCAATCAGTGTTGCTACCTAAGTGGACAGTTTGATTTCACAGAAGTGGGATTGACTTGGAGTTACATTGTGTTGTTTAAGTGTTCCCTTTATTTTTTTGAGCAGTGTACGTGCGATAGTACATTGGTGGAACCACAAAATGCACAAAAGCTTCTCTTGGGTAAAGGCCATAGCCATCCGAAATCGTAATTATTCACTCTTCATACGTTTCCAGTGCGCTTTTTTTTTGACTCTGGATCAGTTGGTTGGACTCTGCTTTTCTGCATCTCTGGATTTTTTTTTAAAAAAAAAAAACAGATTAACAGAGTTGGAAGAGACCTTGTAGGTCATCTAGTCCAACCCTCCACAGGAGACCCTACACCATTTCTGGCAAATAGCCATAGAGACATGACTGAAATTGTCCCAGTAGAGTCACTTGTTGAGATGAGCAGCTATATGAATTGGATGGATGGATGGATGGATGGATATATTTTATGAATGGATGGGTGGGTGTTTGGATGATTGGATGGTTAGATAGACACACAGACGGATATTTGGAAAAAGTGCTTCCTCTTTGCCTTTCATTAAAGCAGCCTAATTTTTTTCATGCTTCTCCATATCTGAATAAAGATGCTTCTATTTGTAAGAATTTTATTTTAACAGATGAATTTACTACTAAATACATGCCTTTTCTGTACCCAGGCATTCAGGGTTGTACCACCTCAAAACCTCACATATGGAGAGGCAGTACATAGGTTCATGCTTAAGCAGATGCTTGCTCCTTACAGAAGGGGCTTTGGACCCCTGGTGTTATCTGGTGGTGAACTGACCGCCAGACGTTCAGAGGACAAAATTCTCGTGTTAAAATATATTTCCTGTTATCTGTAGAGAGTTAACAACTGTTGATTAAAATTCCACATGTAGAGAACACACAAGACTTCAGCAGGACCCGGCAATTTCCCTCCCTTTGAGTTTTTTCCCCTCAGCAATTGAATGTTGAGGAGCGTTTGTGTCTCTTGTTTCCTTTACAGCGGGGGCCCTCCAAAGGCCCAGGCTGGCTGGGGAATTCTGGGAGTTGAAGTCCACAAGTCTTAAAGTTGCCAAATTTGGAGGCCCCTGCTTCACAGCCTTGTTTTTTAAATGGATCTTGAAAGTTTCTAGTAGTTTTTGGCTCCGTTGCACGGGGAAGCTCCAAAGAATTGAGGGCATCCTTCAGAAGACACTGAGGATTCAGCAGGCCTAACACCGTCTCTCAGAAACAGAACAAGGCCCGCTTGTGCAACTCTAGACAGAAAAAAAAAGAGAGAAATGTGCTTTTCTTTTTAGCTTCTGTGTGAGACTTCTGAAGACCTGGCCTCATTATCGAACAGTTGCCTGGGGAACCAATTTGGATCCATCCCACGGTGTTCCTATCATCAGGGCAGCGATGCTGGCCTTGTCAAAATACATGAAAAGGACAAGGGCCGCTGGGAATTTCTCACAGACACGTTCGGTTTATCCAGGGCTAGGAGAGGAGCCATGTGCTAAATTTGGATCCATGGTTTCTATTCCATAGCAGGGCTCCCTACTTCTCACTTGAGCTAGTTCATTGCTGAAGGACTCAGTCTCTGGCTTCTGTAGCTGCCACTCTTCCCACCCCAGTTTTTCTACTCTGCTACTTAAAAAAAAAAAAAACACTTCATCGGTTTGGCACATCAGAAGTTCCTTGTTCAAGGAGATGCAGGAGTTCCTCTTTTATACAGTCCCTGACTTACAATCATTCAAAGTTACAACATCATTAGAAAAAAGCGACTTAAACCCTGTCCTTGCACTTACAACTGTACCAATAAAGGAGAATATTTGTAGGTCAGGGTTGAAATGAGGGATCTTTGGCGGTCTCTGAGCTTAGTTGTTTTCTTGCAGCTGTTTCTTGCAGATGTCAGCACTGATGATATTATCTAGTTGGGTGATCAAACATCTGCAAGTAGTTATCACCACTAGTTAGCAGTGGGATTTTCTCTCTTGTTTTGTTTGTATAAAATGAGAATGAGTTGTTGAAGTGTCCTGAGGTCATGTAATCACCTTTGACGACCTTCTGACAAGCAAAAGCAATGGGGAAGCCAGATTCACTTAACAACTGTGTTACTGACTTAACCTGCAGTGATTCACTTCACAACTCCAGCAAGAAAGGTTGTAAAATGGGGCAAAGGTCATTTAGCAACTGTCCCGCAAGAGAAATTTTGAGCTAAATTGTGGTCGTAAGTCGAGGGCTACCTATAAATGCACCCAGGAAACTGACATGCAGGATGGCTCTTCTCTATTACTGCTCCTCAGCAGTTAATGTTTAAGGCGGTGTTTTGCAACCAAGGCAACTTTAAGTGGATGAACTTCAAGGCCCAGAATTTCCTGGACAATATGGCTGGCTGGGGAATTCTGGAAAATGGTCCATCCATCTTAAAGTTGTCAAAGTTGAGAAACATTGGTTTAAACGATGTAGACCTGATTCAGGAGGTAAGGTGTGGGCATCAAAACTAACAATAGCCGTGGTTACTATTATTGATTTTTTTCCTGCTTTCCCCCTCCCCCCAATAAATCAGGATGAGATGGAGTTAAATTGTGTGTTCAGAGATTTCTCTTAAGTTTTACTGAAAAGTTGATTCAGCTTTTTAAAAAAAAAAACATACCAGGATCAATCTTGAAAGGTTTAAGTCAATGGAAGGGGGAAGAAGTTTATTTTGTTATCCTTGCAGCCTCCTAAATAAAGTCTTAAATTCACTTGTTATTGATTTTCCAAGCTGGAAAGGATCTCTCAAGATCATGTCGTTCTAGCTTTATTAGGTAAAAGGACTCCAGAAGACATATTGGTCCGTGATGGGTGTCCCTAAGGGTGACCTGGGCAGAAAAGGTTTCAGAAGTACATGGTCTGATTGTCTTGAGTTAGGGAATCTCAAAAGATTTAAGAATACATGTAGTCCTCAACTTATAACCGTTTGTTTAGTGACCGTTTGAAGTCTACAACTGGGACTCACATTTACTGCAGAGCATCTCCATGATCACAATTTGTGCACGTGGCAATTCACAGTGTCCATTTGCAACCTTCCCAACCAGTTTTCAACAAGCAAACTTAAGGGGAGAAGCCAGATTCACTGAATGACCGTGATACTCACTTAATGGCTGGAGAAGAGCTGTTTAATCATCCTGGCCCTTGGTGATTCTTTTTTGCCGAATTTTGGGGTACTTGTGTTGTATTTTTCTGAGTACGTCTGAATCTTTTCTCTTTTTTAAATCGATTCTTACTCCTGGGATGCAAGCTACCCAAAGTTATTTGGGAATCCAACAGCCTCCAAAAACAGCAAGCCAACAAGATATTTGTCATGGTTAACCTGTCTAAGGAAATAATAAGAGTTAGCTAGCAAGATTTGAGAGTTGTTAAAACAAATCACTGTAGTTATTAAGTGACTCCTGCAGTTGTTAAGAGAATCTGGATTCTCTCATTAACTTTGCTCGTCGGAAGCCATCTGGGAAGCCCCAAAGGTGATTTTTCAAGATGCAACTGGACTTTCTGGTTTTTCTCGGAAGACGTTTTGCTTCTTATCCAAGAAGCTTCTTCAGCTCTTGAAGAAGCTTCTTGGATGAGAAGCGAAATGTCTTCCGGGAAAAACCAGGGAAATCCAGTTGCCTCTTGAAAAAGCACCTTTGGGACAACCATGATCTGGATAACTGAGAATCTCCCTAGACCATCCGGGAAGGTTACAAATCGTGATCACATGACCCCAGAACACTGCAACCATCATCAGTTGCCGAACACTTGAATTTTGATCATGTGACCCTGGGGATGCTGCAGTGGTCGTGATTGTGAAAATCGGTCATACGTCACTTTTTTTCAGTGCCCTTGTAGCTTTGAATGGTCACTGAACAAATTAGTTGTAAGCTGAGGACTAACTGTACAAAAGAATGGGGAGCAGAATCAGATTTCCTAAAGGAATGAAATTGGGAGAAATAAGGTACAAAGGGAGAGATCTAGAAGAGAAGCAGATTTGCATGCTCCTTCCCTTGTTTTCATTTTTAGAGTGCCCCTGTGTGTCTTTGTGAAAGAAACAAAAATGTCCCCAGGACATTAAAGGAGGATTATTTGGAACTTGCTTCGACAGCATTATCTCTGAGCAATCTCTCTCTTTTCCCCCACTTGGTACCTCACCCTCCCTTTCCTCCTTTGCATTCTGTTTTTAAAAGAAAGACGGGGAATTTGACTTCCAGCAAATCTTGATAAATAAAAGTAATTGTCTAGGTATGGCCAATTGGTATAATCACTCTGTTTATTGGAGGAGACAGGAATGATGTTGGTGGTGAGATATCGTCTAAGCTCCGGTTCAGGATAATGTTTTTCTAAGGAGAAAAATAGCCTTTCATTGTTCTGTACGGATGCCAGGAATTCGCTTCTGTGGCTGACCTCTGAAATTCTAATTGACATTTTTATCTGCCCGATATAAAGATGATTAAGCATTGTTGCCATTGTTTGTTTATTGCTGTCTGGCTCAAGCAAAACAAAGTCATGCGTGCTTTTATTTAGTTTTGTTCTTTCTTTCTTTCTTTTCTTTCTTTCTTTCTTTCTTTCTTTCTTTCTTTCTTTCTTTCTTTCTTTCTTTCTTTCTTTCTTTCTTTCTTTCTTTCTTTCCTTCCTTCCTTCCTTCCTTCCTTCCTTCCTTCCTTCCTTCCTTCCTTCCTTCCTTCCTTTCTTTCTTTCTTTCTTTCTTTCTTTCTTTCTTTTTTGAAGAATAAACTCCAGGATGTTTACCAAAAATCGGATTTAGAAGAGGCAGTTCAATTACTTAATTTGGCCATAGGCTCTGTTTCTTTTGGCTGAGGTCCCGCTTTCCAGGTTCGGCTTCTCAACCCCCAGTTTTAAATATCCCTGTAAAGGAACTTTGGCTCTTTTTGTTTCCAAGTGACACCGCAGGGCAAATTTTATGACTCCAGCTTCTTACCCATCCTCCAAACAAGACGCCATGACTTGCAGAAGACAGAAATTGCATTTGAGCATTTGACCTCCTTGGTGACCTCTTATTCCCCATCTGTATACATACCCTAACACTTCTTGATAACCATGGTATGGTACCAAACATATTATCAATTATCTACAATGTTGTTTCGCAACCTGGGCATCTTGAAGATGTGTGGTTATCAACTCCCAGGATTCCCCAGCCACACATCTTCAAGATGCCCGAGTTGAGAAATATCGAGGATTAGCTGTTGACAGTCTGATCAAATTTGGTTTCTGAACATGGGCTAGGAATCATGTGGACACTTTCCTGCTTTTTAGTTTTGCTCTTTGCAAAGTCAAATTAGAGCCGTGTTGGTGTAGTTGTTTAAGGTATCAGGCTAGAAACTGGGGGAGACTGTGAGTTCTAGTCCTGCCTTAGGCATGAAAGCCAGTTGGGTGACTTTGGACCAATCCCTAGGAGACTGTAAGTTCTAGTCTTGCCTCTGACATGAAGCCAGCTTGGTGTCCTTCTCTCAGCCCTAGGAGCTGTAGCAATGGCTTTGACCAGAGTCCAGTCCAGTCCAATTTCCCCAAAGAGTGGCACAAAATTTCTTATCTGTTTTGCGAAAAGACAACTGTCAGTTTCAGGAGAAGGGGAGAATTTACACTCTCTCCCCACCCCTTTCTAATTCACCATTTAATTCATTTTCCACCAAGGTTGAGAAACCCAGTGCTTTTCATTAATGTTATTTAATTGAAAATTAAGAGAGGAAATTAAGCAAGGATTCATTAAAGCCTTGAAGACTTCTCTCTTACTTCATTCTTCTTAGGGATCATTTAGAAGAGCCATGAGTACTGCCTTTCATTAAACCTTCTGCTCTGACTCTAGTCTCCTTTTTTTATTTTATATTTATTTATATATGCCCCACCCTTATTGTTTTTTTAAAATAAGGTAGCAAACATACCTAATACTCCTTCCTCCTCCTTTCCCACACTACAGCAACAACCCTGTGAGGTGAATTGAGGTGAAAGAGAATGATTGGCCCAAAGTCACCCAACTGGCTTTCATGCCTAAGGCAGGACTGAACTCACTGTCTCCTGGTGATTGGCCCAAATTTCATCAGGGTTGAGAAACATGGGTCTACAAAATAGTGAGGATTAGTTCTTGAAAGTACTTACTGTCTCCTGGCTTCTAGCCTGGTGCTTTAACCATTAGACAAAGGTTCTTTGTTCCTCTTGTGCACACACACAACTACTTTAGACTGTAGTCATCTTTCCATTGATGCATTTGGTGCAAGAGGAAGGATTATTTGATCGTATCTGACGGGATGGTTTATAGAGACCCATCACCCATCTGTTTCTGTTCTTGCCATGATGACCATTCTCCTGGGAAGCTCCAAAGGTTTCTTTGAATGGTGTAACCAAGCAATCAGAACAGGTAGTCCTCAACTTACAACTCAATTGGGACTGGAACTTCCATTGCTAGGTCATTCAGTTGTTAAGTGAATTGTGCCTGATTTTATGGCTTTTGTTGTGATCGTTAAGCAAATCCAGATTCTACCATTGACTTTTCTTATCAGAATCCCCTAAGGTTGCCAATGGAGATCACGTGACCCCAGGATGCTACAACCATTGTTAAATACATACTGGTTTCCAAATGCCCAAATTTTGATCATATGACACAGGGATATTGCAAAAATTACAAGTGCAAGGACCAACCACAGGTCACATTTTTCAGTGGTGGTGTAACTTTGAATGCTCATTAAACAAATGATTGTAAGGTGAAGACTTTCTCTCTGAACTATTTTCCCTCTGAACTTTTATATGAGATAGGTTTCTTTCTGAAAACTCAGACCGTTGGTCAGTTTTCCCAAGTATTGTTGATACAGAGTTGAGGTGGCCCTTCAGACCTTCATGAGAGATTTTACAGCCCAACCAGGGATTGTTTCATGGCCTGTCTGCATACAATTAAGGACTCTAGAGTTTGACTCTACTCCCCACTGTTTATTCTCTTTTAAATAAATAAAAAGCCGTCACGGTGAGCAGCACCTAGGCCAGGGGTGGGCAATTAATTTTCCCAAGAGGCCACATGAGAAACTTGAACTGTTGTACCAACAGCCAGTAAAGGTGCATAGGCATACACACAGGCACATAGGTAAATTGGGGTGGGGTCACCTTCAAAATAAAAGCAATCCACACAGGCCAGACAGGGATAGCCTAAGGGCTGGATGTGGCCTGGGGGCCATAAGATTGCCCAGGTCTGACCTAGTCAATACTGGTTGATCTTGAAAATTAAGAATCTGATGACTGCTTAAATGGGAGACTATCTAGGAATTCCAGGGTTGTTGGCGAGTTCAAGCAATAGCACAACAACAACAATATAATGCTGCCATGAAATGTCCTCCTTTCACTGGAAGACTCCAAGTTGTAATACTGTACATAGTTGGTCCTTTACTCCTACTTCAGAATGTACATTTCTACTCTCTAAGAATTCTGGGTGTCAACAAAAGAGAATATTTTTAGCTCAGGGTTGAACCAAGGAGCCCTTGGTACTTGCTGAGGTTGGTGGTTTTCTTTCAGATGTTTTATTCCCCAAACTAGGTGACCAACAATGTTCCTTTCTTCAAGAAAACCACCAAGCTCAGAGAGCACCAAGGACTCCTAAATTCTGGGTGTTTTAATCCCAATAGATTTGAGGAACCTCATATTCAGAGAGAACATTTCATTCTCTCCCAAAATGTTATGAATTTGTACTACATTCAACTGGGAGAAGAAGAAAAAAAACCCCACAAGTCATATCAGGATCAGAGAGTGAAAAACAGTTTCAAAGATTAACTAATCCAGCCCCCTCCTAATTGATTGCTCTCAAGTATTATTAGACTGACCTTTCCCAACCTAAGTAACCTCCAGATGGGAACAGTAGTCCAACACACCTGGAGATAACCAACCTGGGAGACGCTGGGTTAAAATTCCTTGTCAAACTTTATTTGCTCATTAATGAGAGTTTGAATGGAAGGCCTGGGGTTTTCATGAAGGTCCCCTGTGATCCTTCTACCATTAAGATATTTTAATTCCTGAATTTGACTCACTGCTTTGCATTTTGCTTGGTCCCTGAAGAAGATTCATACAGTGGGAACTTACCGAAGACTAATCTGAACAATTAGTGAGTGCCACTAATGGTTCCACTTACTTGACTTCTCCCTCCTGTTCAGTGCATCTCCACCTGGAGTGCAGAATAATTGTCCATCTTGTTTTCATCTTACTGCCTGTCATACTTCATTGCTTAAATTTATACCAGCAGTGGGAATTAACTTCCAGAAAATTGGAAGGAAAGACCAAGCACTTGGAATCCTATAGCAAGCAGTAAAAAATACAGATTGATCCCTTCCTTCCTTCCTTTTCCTTTTCCTTTTCCTTTTCCTTTCCCTTTCCCTTTCCCTTTCCCCCTTCCTTCCTTCCTTCCTTCCTTCCTTCCTTCCTTCCTTCCTTCCTTCCTTCCTTCCTTCCTTCCTTTCTTGTCTGTAACAACACCGAGAGCTTCACTATCTTGTTTTTAGTTTATTTTTTTTAAGTGTTGCCATGAAATCCCTTCCTCTTTCAAGACTTGTTGTCAGGTAGGAAAGACAGGGTCAGGTTTATTGCTTAAAACACAATAGAGCCACAGTTCTAATTAATTAAAAGATTCATTTTACTTGGAGGGGGTTATCCAGAAGATGTAATGTATGTGATACTTGGGGGACTGAGTAACACCAAGTGATGCTGATTGAATTTAAACAGATCTTTTCTCCTTTCTTCCTCTCTGTTATGAATTAATTAAGTGAACATTATTGCTGTTTGTACAGTCTCAGAACTGCAAAAGCAGTGATCTTATCAGTCTGCAGTTTCAAGTCATGTGGGATGATTTCAAAACATCAATTGGTAGAAATCCAAGTGTGCAGGGGGAAAGTACTAACACAACATTTACATAGTCAAATTTAATGCAATGAATGGTATTAAAGATGCCAAGTGTAATAAATCAGCAGCTAGCCTTGAAACAAGCAGATAGATCCCCTCCAGCATTGAGGGAAATGTTACATAAAATATCTTAACATACTGAACAATTTGTTCTACATTGTCATTTCTGAGTGTTGTTTTTAATGGATTTGGAGGAGAGAAGAGCGCCAGCTAGCATTTCAGTTCAGCACGGGAAGGTCTTTCTTCTTTTTCTTCTTGTTTTTCACAGAAGCATTCGAGGAATGTGGAAGACTTTGACTTACCTGTCCTCAAAAGGCAGAGTGCCCACCCCCACATGTTAGGGTTGGTCCCCACTTAATACGTGACAAAAATAAAGGCCATTTTGAAGCCACTGGAGATGCCCCCTTACGGTTACCCGCTCAACATGGCTGCACATTGCAGCTACCCGTGGGGGTGGTTGTCCTTTGTCAGGTGGCCTCCAGATGTATCAGGATGGCCAAAGCTATCTTTTAAAGATAAAATGGGTTAATATTAGCCGCATGATTGCAAGATCGCTTTTTTTTTCTCTTCAAGCTATAATTGGCTTCCTGGCTCTTCTTCTTTTATAGACAGGCATTATTCATGTATTGTGAATTTGATGAAACAGTTACACCTAAATACTCACCTCTGGGTCAAATGGCCACACCTGAATCTACACCTTCTTTCAAGGGTCTGGAATTTTAAAAAAACAACACCCACTTTAAAAAAAATCAAAAATAGGAGCATTTACTGCTATTTCCAGTAATTAGGGGAAAGATAGAGTGCAAATAGGTTTTCAACAAAAGTGGTGAAAACAATGTAAAAATTGCACACACTTTTTCAGTTAATGTTTTTACAGTAGATTCTAACTCATTATTGTCGGTACAGTTCTTATTATCTTCATCTGAGAAAGAGGGAAGAAGGAAGGGAAGGAGGAGGAGGAGAGAGAGAGAAAGAGAGAGGGGGGAGAGAGGGAGAGAGAGAGAGAAATCCAGATATCAATTTTAAGTATATTCCAGGGCAGAGCAATCTGGAATCCACACCAGAAACACGCACCTTAATCTCTTTTAGGGATCCTATCTTACTTAATTTATTGCAGTCCTTCACTGATGATAAAAGACAACAAAGTTATTCAGGTCTCCCTGGGAGATGTTAGCTAATACCCAACCCCCAGGCAGCAGCCCACTACCATGCCATAGCCTATTAGAGACCAGGCCATACGAGAGGCAGGCCAACGTGCATGTGCACGTGCAGCTCAACTCACACAAGCAGTGAGCCAGTGTGCATGAGTGCCAGCCCGCAATTTGCGGCCCAGTTCCCCTCTGCCCCGTCTCTAGCCAGGCTGCCAAGCCACAAAGATTGGGGACCGCTGGGTTAGTAGACTAAGAATTTAAACCAGGGGAGATCTATCTTTTGGCTAAGGGTCCTTCTGTGGGAACACAGCTAGCATTAATAGACCACTGCTCTTTGCTGTAAGGTAAAGGTAAAGGAGTCTCTCCAGATATACTCCACTTGTCCTTGCCAACTGTAGAGGGCGTTGCTCATCTCTGTTTCGAGGTCATTGAATCTAGCACTGTCTGCAGACATTTTCGCGATCATGTGGCCAGTGTGACATCATGGAGTGCTCTTAGGACGCTGGGTTTGTCGGCTGGAAAGTCGGCAGCCCAGGTTTGAGACCCAAGTGCTGTGCAGTGTGGTAAGCTCCAAGCCTAACAGTTTGAAAGCGTGCAAATGTGAGTAGATAAATTAGTACCCCTTTGATGGGAAGGTCACAGCACTTCATGACAACTATTTGCTGTAACAGTTGCACAGAGTTTTCACATTGCAGTTCTTCAGTGTGTATATCCCACTGTTCCTCTACACTTCATCCATGCCCTTTAACCTTACAGGTACTCCTTAAGTTACAACCATAGTGGCGCTTGCCTATTAGGGTCATAATAGTCATAAAATGGATCAAATTTTATGATACTTTTTCTGGTGGTTGTTAAACAATTGTGGCAGCCATAAAACCAACAAAATGGTCATTAAATGAACTCATTCTTTGCCATGGTACAGCCTTGCTGTAAACTGGAAGAAAATGCTGGTTTTCAGCAAAACCATCATAAAATGCAATTACATGACTGCGGGTTGTCACAAATGGCCTTAAGTGCAGCAGTGTTGCCAAGTACAATAACATGACTGCGAGGAGAGCGTCATTAGAATGTCAGATCTAGATTGTAAGTCTCCCTTTTTAGGTAGATCGTAACTTTGAAGGGCCGTTAAGCGACCACTCATTAATCAGGACTACCTATGTTTAATTGTCCCAGTGGGAGATCTCTGGAAGTACCAGAGTTGTAGGCTAAACTGAAAAGTTCAAAAATTTCCTGTAAGAAGGCAGTGACCCAACCACTTCCACACTGCTGCCAATAAAACTTTATGCAAGTGGTCGGCAGGAGTGATGGCCAGCTTGAGTTTGATGGATTTTGGGACAGCATACAATCTCAAACTATATGAAGCAAGAGCTGTTTTCCTTGCTCATTTATTTATTTTTAAACAGTTTCTTGAGAAATGTAAAATGCTTCTCCGATGCACAGACTTTTATACCACTTCACAGTGCTTTATAGACCACTCTAAGCGGTTTACAGAGTCAGCACATCGCCAGGGGTGGGATTCAAAAATCCCAGCAATTGGTTCCCTGCCCAGTTGCTGGGTGAGCATAGCCATGGTGGGCGGGGCCTACCGGAATTTCCAGTAGGGCTGTTTTTTGCCTTCCCAAGGGTCCAGAGGCTTCCCTCGGGCCTCTGGGAGGGTGAAAATGGCCTCTCCCGGACTCTGGAGACCTTCCGGAAGCAGGAAACTGGCCCGTTTCATGACTTTATGTACTTCTGGAAGGCCCGTTTCCCCCCCTTCCAGAGCTTCTGCGCGGACCCTGCACTTACCTGCATCGAAAATGGGCCACATGGAGACTCTGGGGAGGGATGGGTGGGGCCAACTGATTGGTTCAAATACCGGTTTGGTGAGCCAGATGCAAATTTAACATCCGGTTTGCCGGAACCGGTAGAATCCTACCCCTGCATATCACCCCCAACAGTCTGGCTCCTCATTTTACCCACCTTGGAAGGATGGAAGGCCGAGTCAACCTTGAGCTGGTGAAAACTGAACTGCCGAACTGCTGGCAGTCGACAGAAGTAACCTGCAGTACTGCATTTTAACCACTGTGCCACTGCGGCTCAAATATGGGTAGTCCTCAACTTACAGCCATTCTGTTAGGGACAGAGCTTGTAAAGGCACTGAAAAAAGTGGTTTATGACCAGTTTTCAGATTTATGACCATTGCAGCATCCCAACAATCACATAATCAAAATTCAGATGCTTGGCAACTAACTCCTGTTTGTGACAGTTGTGTCCCAGGGTCATGCGATTACTTTTTGCAACCTTCTGTCAAGCAGTCAATGGGGAGAGAGGAGATTCAGTTAACAATCAGGTTACTAACTTAACAACTGCAGTGATTCCCTTAGCAACTGTGGCAGGAAAGGTTGTAAAATGGAGCAAAATTCATTTAACTACTGTCTCGCCTAACAACAGAAATTTGGGGCTCTGTTGTGGTCGTAATTTGAGGACTACCTATAATGGCGATATAATAGCATTACTTATCAGCATGAAATATTCCCACCCCCCGTCTTTCTTTCTCTCCCTCCCTCCCTCTCTCAATTTTTTCTGTTTTTTATAAGCATAGTTAATGGCGTAATGGTATTATAGGGATATATTGCTAAACCATTATTATGCTATAAGATATTTTTCTGTATCATTACTGGACTATAGTGCAATACTATTAAATGCCATAATGTGTTTTCCAGAAGACTATAGAGACACAGCAGTATATCATGCCGTAATGCTCTTTTTTTTTTTTTTAATCATTACCAAACAGACCTTTCTAGTCACTATCATTAGCTACCTGGGAAGTTTGTCATCATTAAAAGCGGGTATATTGTATTAGAGGAACTGAATACTGTTTCATTCAAGTGGTATTTTCTTGTTACAATATTTTTAAAAACAACCATGGCTGGGAAGTGATTTAATACTAATTTAAAAGTCTCATCTTCCCAGTAGATCACTGCTAGCCAAACCTGTTAAACAGTATGAATTGGAATTGCACCAAACATCTCTTGAAGTCTGGTGCGGTTGATGAAGTGACTCAGATTAGCTTTGCAATTGGATCGTGAATTCAGATCTCTAGCGTTGTGGAGAGGGGTAGTCTCTCTTCCCACCCACCCCCCATTTTAATGTCCCCAGGATCACGTGAGCCCCCTTTGTGTCCTTCTGACAGGACTTACCTGTACATATGTTTGAGTCCCATTTTTCCCAATATACAGGTAGTCCTCGACTTACGGCCATAACTGAGCCTTACGTTTCTGTATGTCTCACTTAGCAACATAAATTTTGGACTCAATTGTCATTGTAAGTCAAGGACCACCTGAGTCCATTTTTCCCAATATACAGGTAGTCCTCGACTTATGACCATAATTGAGCCCCAAATTTATGTTGCTAAATGTGACATTTGTTAACTGAGTTTTGCCCCATATTATGAGCTTTCTGCAGTCAAGTTAAGTGAAAACCCACCAGATTTGTGCAATATTTAATGCGGCCGTTTCCAACTGGTGCCCAACAGAGACGATGGGCTTCATATCCCAAATTCTCAAGGTAACACAGAGGTGAGATTATGGGCACTGAAGTCCAATACATAGAATAGGTAACAGATAACAGATAATCAGGGTTGGAAGGGAGCTTATAGGTCATCTAGTCCAACCCCCCGCCCAAGTGGGAGACCTTACACCATTTCTGACAAATGGCAGTCCAATCTCTTCTTGAAAGCCTCCAGTGATGGCTCTCCCACAACTTCCGAGGGCAACTTCTGTTCCATGGGTTGATTGTTCTCACTGAAAGAAAATGGAAGGTTGATTTCAAAGTTGATCTTTATAAGGGGAGAGTGGAGAGGGATTATGCACAATGAAAATAACTGTTTTTGCAAATTCTCTGTTTGGTATCATACAACATTTTGAATTGAGGGAGGAAATGAAAAGGGAAACATCAGGATATGGCACAGGCACCTCATTGTGTTGAAAACATTCAAATTAAGTACTTGATAACAATTTGCTAGGTACTTGGCAATCATGAGTGCCAAGCCAGAAAATAATATTGCTAAAATGATACCAATTCCTGTTGGCAGCAGGAAACGGAATGCAGTATTTCTTCCAAGAGATTCGATTAATTACAAATAGGAGTCCTTGACTTACGACCAAAATTGGAACCAGAACATCGATCACTAAACCTTAGGGCTGTTCAGTGGGTTGTGCCTCATTTTATAACCTTTTCTGCTGCAGTCATTAAGTGAATCATTCACATCTGAATCCAGCTATCCCCAGTGTAATGGGATGTGCGGATGACCTTGGGGAAAGAAGGGAAGAGATGCTGCTTAGAAAACAATCAAAGAAGAGAGAGAGGAGCCCTCGGTGGCCTAACAGTCAGAGAAAAAAACTTAGGAAGAACCCACCCTGATGGATCTAGCAATTAGAAGTGGCAGCAGGAAGTTTATACTTTAAGATTTGCAAGACTTCCCTAATGTAGGCTTACAATAAAGTAGAATTACCTACCTCATTGTGTTCCTTATGGGAAGACTGGCACCTATTAATTTTGCTTGTCAGAAGTCGCCTGGGAAGATTGCAAATGGCGATCATGTCATCCCTGGGATGTAAATACAGATAGTCCTCAACTTATGACCAAAATTGAGCTACACACACACACACACACACACACACACTTTTATACAATCAATTATTGATGTTGTGCATCTTATCTTAAGCACATCTATTATTATTAAATTCTCGTTCATCTGAAAAGGATCAGGACTTAGCTGAATGAAATAGCAAAGAAGTTACGGAGATGGGGGAATGGACAAAGGAGGTAGATAGACACGCACACCACAAACTCTTTATAAAGAATGACACTCGCCAACTCGCCATGACCAATTTGCCACAGGACAACACACCGTAGGGCAAGAGTTACACTGATGTCGAAGAAATAGTGGAATAGAATCATTAAAGAAAGGGTGCCAAAGGAGGGACAGAATGAAATAGGAAGGACAAAAATTAAAATATTTTTATAATTATTTTAGAGTTAGATTGAATAGTTGAAATGTCCCGTAGCGAATTGTCTCGTGGTGAATTGGTCATGGCGAGCTGGCCGCAATGACGAGTTGGATGTCTTTGGCGAGTTGGCCCATTCTACAGTGAGCAACCCACGCTTGAAAACTTCCAGCGACACAACGAAGGTTTTTGCTTTTGCTTAAAGGAAGACCAGGTAACTAGAGCCGCGATTGATTGACTGATTGATTGATAAGAGTCTTACAGCAGGGACAATAGCAACCTTCCTTTGGGGTGTTGGTTCTTCAGTTTCAAAACTTCAGTGTTTACAAGCTGCTGTAGGGGAAGAAAAAAAAATTCAAATAAAAAGGCCAGATGTTCTCACGATTACAGGATCTAATTCCTTTCTCATCGTATATTGCTGTCTCTCTCGTGTTCACGCACCCACCCACTCACATCGTACCAGCGCAGCCTGCAATTCACATCGCTACATATTAATCAACTCAATTAGCGGATGGAACTGTACTGGGGAAAACACGATAACAATTACGATCAATATAAAATAACTGACATGAAGCTGACAGAAAAACAAGAACCGACGCTTCAGATTTTAGATGGAGACAGAAATCCTCCCCAGATCAAATCCCAAAACAGAGAGATTGGCAAAAGAGTCTACTTGCACTGAGAGCTGTTTGATATTACAGGTCATCCTCGATTTATGACTAGCCACTCAGTGTTACCAACCCCCAAAGATACTTGCAGCCTGGTTCGGAAATTCCGATGCCCATCCCCACATGGTCACAAAGCAGCGTTTTTGGCATTCAGCAACCAGACTGCATTTATAGTGAATTGCAGTGCCCCACAGTTATGTGACCTTTATTTAAGACATTTGCACACACCAAAAAAGCATTTACTTCTGATTTTTGACAAAAATACCCCAAAGTGAACAGTATAATAATAATTGCTTAATGATTCCTATGTTAGCTTAATGACTGCCACAAAAATGTCATAAAACTGGGTCTCCTTCCCTTCTTGCTCCTCCTCCTCCTCCTCCTTCTCTCAACCTTCTACTCTTCCTTTTCTTCCTTTTCCTCCTCTTTCTCCTCCTCCTCCTTTTCTTTTCCTCTTCTTCTCTTTTTCTTCTCTTCCCTTCTTCTTCTCCTCTTCCTTTTCCTTCTCCTTCTCTTTCCTCGCCCTCAACAGTTTTGCCTGCAGCGTTGGGATAATGGGGTCAGGCCTTTCAAAATAGTGGCTGTGGGTTTTTTTTTTTAAAAAAGAATTAAAATAAAAATGAATATCAGAGAAAAATGGCAGATAGACAAGTGTGAGGCTAGTTTGGTTGTAGTGGGAAAGTAGCAGCTGCACTGAGGTGATGAGAGGACAGCTGCAATTCTGAAAATAGTCCTTGAATGAAGAAACAGATTTGATAAATAATAAAATAGGGATGAGAGCAAGGCATGCTTTTACCATCAACTGATTCTGGAAGTACCCAGGATTTACGGATAATAGTTTGAAAAACACCATGTATCAACTAACGTACAAAGAGTGCCTTTATACAAGCTTCATATATGCGTATAATATTCACAATTCATCCTCTTTTATAGCGGTATAAAACCAAATGGATTCTAATCATAAGGGCCAATGAAAATTGTATATGTGAAGTAGATTATTACTTCCTCGTTAGAATGTCCATAATATTATACTAGTACCGTTTAAACGATTCTCTAGCACTCTATTATTTTTGGTTTATGTGTATACCTGCCAGATCATAGAATTAAATCTGTATAAAACAGTTCAACTAATGTGCTCATATAGCCTTGGTTAAGTTACTTAATTTTTCCCCCCAATAGGAAACACATTTTGTTCTGAGCAAACACTTGCGAGGTGGCAGTATTGATTCCATTTACAGTAATTTGAAAGGCAGGGGAGGGTTTTTTAATTAATCCATCCTCTGTCCTTGTTTCCAGTGCAACAGAAACTATTGTCAGGACCATTCTTTTGTCCTGAGGGGACATTAAAGGGTACTCTTGGACTCTGCTATTACCAGAGAGCTCAGTGGACAGAGATAAAGCAGCTGCATTTCAACAGGATAGGGAAAGAAACAGGTTGCATGTCCCTGCTGCTTTGCAGAATCCTAAAATCATAGAGTTGGGAGAGACCTTGGAGGTCTTCTAGTGTAATCGACCTTTGAGAATGTTAGGTACAAGTGAGGTACTAATGCCACTCTATAAGTCGGAAGACCACATCTGGAATATTGCATCCACTTTTGGTCGCCATACTATAAAAAAGATGTTGAGATTCTAGAAAAAGTGCAGAGAAGAGCAACCAAGATGATTAAGGGACTTGGAGGCTAAAACATACAATGAAGAGTTGTAGAAACTGGGCCTGGCTAGTCTAGTGAAGAGAAGGACCAGGAGAGACATGATAGCAATCTTCCAATATTTGAGGAGCTTCCAGAGAGAGGAGGGGGTCAAGCTATTTTCCAAGGCACCCAAAGGCCAGACAAGGAATAATGGATGGAAACTGACCAAGGAGAGGTTCAACCTAGAAATAAGGAGGAATTTTCTGACAATCAACCCATGGAACAGCTTGCCTTCAGAAGTTGTGGGAGCTTCATCATTGGAGGCTTTCAAGAAGAGATTGGACTGCCATCTGTCAGAAATGGTGTGGGCCAGGGTCCCTTCCAACTCTGTTAAGAATGACCTTGACGGAGAGGAAACGGAGGAAGAGAAGGAGCAGCTGACTAGACTATGTCAGATAAGAGGCAGCTTGGCCTGCAGAAGGAATACAGGGAGCCCTCGCCTTTACAGTTCATTTAATGATTGTTCAAAGTTACAATGGCACTGAAAAAGTGACTCTCTTAGCAACATAAACTTTGGGCTCAATTGCAGTCATAAGTTGAGGTCTACCTGTATATAAATGCATGGATAGGTTGAGGTTGGATTCTTGGATCCTGGTGGGGAAAGGAAAATTTTATATGTCTTCTTCTGCTGTCACTGCACGAATGTATTTCTTAAGGATCCAGCCTCCCAATAATCATTACCAGTAACGGAGGTTCTATGACCTTCCCTTCCTAGTCAATTATGCTACTGAACTCTTTATTGATCTTTTTAAAATAAAGTATGATATAAAGATCTTGGGGTTGGAACAGGGGTGGGGAAGGGTAGGTAGGGCAACCGAAATGATCAGAGGCCTGGAGTAAACTCACTTCTGATGAGCAGTTCCCAGTGTTTTGATGTGATTTTAATAAGGCGAGAGCTGACTTGACAGAGCTTTGAAAAATCATACCCAATGCATGTTTTTCATCATTCATAATAGCTAAGCATGGTTTAATGACTAGAGATCCAAGGCAGGCCAATGGAAGAACCTTTTTTATGTTAATCTTCCAGGGCAGATGGGATTCACTTGGACCGTTTCAAAAGAAAAGAGGACAAATTGATAGAGATGACTGTCGTGAAGGCCATATGTTGCTTCCAGGATCAGAAGCAGCAGGTCTTCGAATCAATAAAGGATAATATTTGTAGCTCAGGGTTGAAATGAGGGGTTCTTAGTTTGGTTGTTTTCTTGCAGGCCTTTCTTTACTCAAACCAGGCAATATCATCAGTGCTAGTACTGATGAAGTTACCTAGTTTGGGTGATGAAACATCTGCAAGAAAACATGCAAACACGGAGAGCCCCAAAGACTTCCCACATCTCTGAATGCCTGTCTTGGAGAAACAGCGAGAGAGCACCAGTGTGTGTCAAGCTTGTGAGCTTTTTCTATGGACATATGTGGCTACTGTAGAAAACAGGATGCTGGCCACTGAACCTCAGACATAAGCCAACATTAATTTGGGAAAAGTTTACTTCTAGCTGTTCTAACCAAGGTTGCCTGAGACCATAATTAAGCACACGCTTAGTCCAAACAGCTCTTGTTTTACTTCAGTGCTGGGAATTATGTTCATTCTCAGCCCATAATGAGTCCCAAACAGTCCCTCGAGATAAGCACCCACCTTTCTCTCCTTTGAATTGCTGCCAACAACTAAAGCGCCAAATTAACTGTAAAAAGCCAAACGAAGTACAAAGTCCACACAGAGCTTCAAGGTTTAATCTGAACAGAGCAAACGACTTTGCTTCCTGCAAAGGTTTCTCTACCTTTGCACTTCCTTTATATCTTAGGGGAGGGGCAATCACTTCCAAGCCTTACTCCCAAATCGGCCCTTTTGTCTTAACTGCTCTTGCGTTCCCGCAGCTCTGTGCACACGCGCACTGGGTACAGGCTCCCCTTATCCCTCTGCCTCGCTGCTGCCAGACTCTGGAGGCTCCAGAGTCAGCACACAACTCCCAGATGGTCCTGGCCCCATCTCTGCATTGGACACAGGACCTTCGTCTGAGTCCTCTCCAGACTCCCGGACTGGTCCCCGTTCTTCCCCACTGTCTTAATTCCTCTGCCGTCTGCACAGGCTGCCAGCAAACCACAAGCATAGCAAACAATCAGAAGGTGTGTGGCACTGTAACATTATTAACAGTTATGGGGTGGATGCTTTGGGGGTGGGGTGCTATCATAGGCTTACCTACCTACAATGGAAACTTGTAGGACTGAGGGAAAGACAGATTCTTCTCTCCTCAACTGCATGGGGATCTAGGTTTATTAGCAGTTTTATTCAGTTTTGCCTGGATTTGTTAAGAGAAGAAAGGGAGGAGTTAACAATAACAGTAATGCAACCATTCCAATTCCATCTTGGTCTGCGTGTCAAGTCTTTTGCCATGGTGGCGTAGTGGTTAGAATGCAGTATTGCAGGCTGACTGTGCCCACTGCCAGGTGTTTGATCCTGACCGGCTCAAGCTTGACTCATCCTTCCATCCTTCCGAGGTTGGTAAAATGAGGACCCAGGTTGTTGGGGGCAATAGAGGCTGACTCTGGAAGCGTCTTAGAGAACTATGAAGCGGTATATAAGTCTTAAGCGCTATTGCTATTTATGACATATTTTCCAGAAATGCTTTTGGAAAACGCCCATAGTGAACAATGAGTTTGCTTAACAACAGTGGCGTTCACTTAACGACTGCTGCAAAAAAAAAGTCGTAAAATTGTATCCAGTCACACATAATCACCCACTTTATGACCAGCTTGACTTACGGCCACGATTGCCTGCCTCGGTTGCCATCATTAAGCCAAAGGACTGCCTGTACTTTCTCTTTGCATCTCTTCCTCCTCGACTATAATTTCTAGGCTAAAATGACTGATCTCTCTGTGGATTCGCTGAACCTCTCGGAGAAGAGGGCTGGTACACACAAGTGCAGGAGGAGAAGGCGATTTGTGTTTGTGAGCTGTAATTTTAAGAAAATGAGCTCTGGTCAGTCTCCTTGCAGTCAGTCGGACAAGCACATTGTTAAGCATTTCAGGATAAGCCACTTTCCTTTTGCAGTCTGTTAAAGGAGTCGGTTTGTTTTGCTGTCCAAGTTCCACGCCCAACTAATTTTGGTATGTTTGTGAGTATGAGTGTGTGTGTGTGTGTGTGTGTGTGTGTGTGATTTTATTGCTGGGCTTGTTGTTACACCTTCTGTGTGCATGAAACCACAGATACAAGCATAAGCCACAGGGCAAAAGTATCACCCTTGCGGAAAAGAATAGAGTCCAAATCCTGACAGCAGCCTGGCAGAAGGACCTCGGAAGAATCTAACCAAACCTCCTTTTGCCCAAGATACCTCAGTTCCTTCTGCTTTACTATTACATCCGCTTTCCCTTTCTGATTTTTCATTGTTCAATCCGTCCTTGGGAGCTCAAAGTCATCTTGAGAAACAGATCCGCGTAGTCTTCAGCATTCCGACTGCTGCTCCCACCATACCTTTCCTTTCCCAGATTCGTTTCTGTTTTATATTCCCACTGTCTCATTTCTATAACTATTTTGATTTGTAAAATACTATGCTGTTACACAGTGTTTCCCCCCCTGTACTGATTTAGTATGCTCTTTCCGTTTGCCTTAAATCTTTGATAAATGCATTAGAAAAGAAGAAAGTGTTACCTGATACTATTATAAACTCTTGGCGGCCTGCCAGTGTGGGAGTTAGAATAACAGAAGCAAAAGTGATAGAGAGCTGGAGAACATCTGAAAGAATTACTAGTTCCCCTGAAAGGAGACAGAATGATTTAAGCAGGAACAGCTGACATGGGCTTAGCATTGACTGAGAGTAATTTGGATTGTTATGTTCATGAGACCCTTGTAGAAACCCAATTCCAAGTATACAACACAAGGAAGAATATAAAAGAGAGCTACCATCTAGCCTCTTCAAACATCTGAGATGACAAAATGGCCGGAGTGATCTTGCAAGTGTTAATATCCAGTTTGTGACATTTGCAGATTATGACAGAATAGCAGAGTTTGAAGGGACCTTGGAGGTCTTCTAGTCCAACCCCTTGTTCAAGCAGAAGACTTTATATCATACTGGACAAATGGCTGTCCAATATCTTCAGACAAACCTCTAGTGTTGGAACACCCACAATTTCTTAAGGCAAGCCATTCCACCGATTAATTGTTTTAACTGTCAGGAAATTTCAGCTTATTTCTAAATTGGTTCTTTCCATCCATTGCCTCTTGTGCCTTCAGGTGCTTTGGAGAATAGGTTGACCCCCTCTTCTTTGTGGCAGCCCCTCATATATTGAAAGACTGTTATCATGTCACTCCTAGTCCTTCTTTTCATAAGATTAGGCATACCCAATTCTGGCAACTGTTCTTCATATGTTTTAGCCTCCAGTCCCCTATTCATCTTTGTTGCTCTTCTGTTCCCAAAGTCTCAACAATTTTTTTTATATTGTGGAGACCAAAACTGCATGCAATATTCTGTATGTGGCCTTACTAATACCGTGTTTCTCATAAAATAAGGCCAGGTCTTATATTTTTGTGAGCCCCGAAAAAACGGCTAGGCCATCTTTTCAGGTGTGACTTAATTTCCCCCTTGCATCCTCATCTAGAGCGCCCGCTGCAGCCTTGCCCACCAGCCGCTCCTAACGGGTGATCATGGCGAAGCGCAGAGAGCTCCCTACTCCCACCAAACACCTTTGCTGCAGCCCCAGGATCTTTGGCACCCGCCGCTGTTGCTTTCCCTTCTACCCATTCCGCCGCCACGTTTGGAGCTGCTGCTTCCGTGTTTGGAGTGCCGCTGCCATTTGAGTGCCGCCGCCATTTGGAGCACCGCCGTCATGTTTGGAGCTGCCGCTTCCGTGTTTGGAGTGCTGCTGCCATTTGAGTGCCGCCGCCATTTGGAACACTGCCATCATGTTTGGAGCTGCCACTTCCATGTTTGGAGCTGCCGCCATGTTTGGAGTGGCAGCGGCGCTCCAAATGGTGGTGGTGCTCCAAACAGCGGCAGTGCTCCAAACGCGGCAGCGGCAGCTCCAAATGCAGACATGGCAACTCCAAACAGCGGTGGGGTCCCAAATGCGGAAGCGGCAGCTCCAAACGCGGCGGCAGCTCCAAATGCAGAAGCGGCAGCTCCAAACAGCAGTGATGCTCCAAACGTGGAAGTGGCAGCTCCAAACGTGGCGGTGGCATGGGCAGAAGGGAAATCAACAGCGGAGGGCGCTGAAGGTCTTGGGTCTGCCACAAAGGTGCTTGGCAGGAGTAGGGAGCTCTCCGCGCTCTGCCATGATCACCCATTAGGAGCAGCTGGTGGCGAGGAATTGCTGCCCGCGGGGCGCTCCTAACGGCAAGTCCCCCCGCCCTTCCCCCCATTTTGCATGTTTTAAAATAGGCCTAAATTTGGGGGGAGGGGCTTAATTTCATTTTATGCCTAGAAAACATGCTGTGTCTTCCTATTGGGGGAGGTCGTATTGTTGGAGAAACAGGGTGTGTACGGTATGTTGTGTCCTTTTCCCCTCATGAGTGCCTAGGATCAAACACAGGAGAATCGGGAGAAAAATCAAGATGGCCTCCATTACAGCACATCAAGCCCTGTCCCTTGTTTTTTAACATCCGTGTCAGCCCTTTGAGATCGTCCAGGCCAGAAGCACCAACCACAATGAGTTCTAATACAATCTTTATTATTTATAACCCGGTCAGCTTTCATGCCTAAAGCGGGACTAGAATTCTCAGTCATCTGGTGATTGGCCAAAGTCACCCAGCCAGCTGCCTTTCATGTCTAAGGTGGAACTAAAACTTACTATCTCTGGTTTCTAACCAGGTATCTTAACCACTAGACTGAACTGGCTTCTGTTTTAGATTCTGCAAATTCAGATTCTTGAAAATCTGAAAGTACCCCTCCTCTCCCTTTCTCTTCATCTCCCCAAAACTAGGGAAGGTCCCTTCTGAGGTGCTTTCTCCATCTCTTTCAGCCTCCGATTTCTTTTTATCAGACCATTGGTTAGGCTGCCTTCTTTTTCCTGTCTCCCAAGGCCATTCCCACATACCATTTCAGTGCATCAGAGGAAAGAATCCTGTGCCCCAGGATAACTGCCTTTCTTACTGCCTTTAACGGTGCTCAGGATGGTGTAAGCGAGTTTTAACGTTTTTTCCTAGATGAATGCCTAGACATGCTTGTAATATGGCTACGCATCCCATTAAATTGATTTCCAGGAAGGTGCTTCAGGGTAGGCAGGGCTTAAAATTACCTGTCTGCAATTCTTTAAAGCAGTTGCATCTTCCCTCCGGGATGGCAACTTGCAAATGGATGATGTCTTTATACACCTTTTGCATACAATTGCTGGGATGGGTTCTGAAGTATGGCACAATCCTCACTTGTAACGCAGGTAGCCCTCAACTTACAACCATTAATTTAGTGATCTTTCAAAGTTACAATGGCACTGAGTTGCCCAGTCCTTACACTTATGACTGTTACAGAATCCTGATAGTCACATGATCAAAATTTGGGTGCTTGGCACCTGTCAGATATTCAGGTTGGTTGCAGCACCCAGATTCATGTGATTGCCATTTGCAACCTTCCCGGCTTCCATCAAGCAAAATCAAAGAGGTAGCCAGATACACTTAAGAACCATGTCATTCCCTTAAACTGTCACCAAAAAAGGTCATAAAATTGATTCACTTAACAACTTACTTAGCAGTGGATATTCTGATCCCGATTGTGATCATACGTGGAGGATTAGTCACCTGTACTATAATTCTGCCACAGAAGATGATTCTCAATGGTGTTATAATATTCCTTTATTTTGGAATGAGTTTGCTCTGCCCTGTTTTAAAAAGCTAAGATTAGTCTTTATATGTTGGGGTATACAAGTACAAAAAGCACACAATTGTTCCGTCATTGTCTTCATCATACATTAACCAAAGTCATTGTCATCGGCAAACGTACAATACATATTAACTAATAACCGGATTTATCCACTTGACTCAAAGGATTACATTCAAGAAGTTTGAAAAGGAAGGTCGGTACTGAAGAATCGCAGCCTTGAATTTCTCACGCTTGTAGCCGAGTTGTAACATCACATCCCCAAAATGTTTAAAAAAGAGATAATGCTAATAAAATGATGAGAGGCAAACTTTTTTCACATTACAAAATTATTATTTTATTAATTATTATCTATTTATTTTGTCAAGCAATTATAAGATAACAGGTATAAGTATAAACATAGTTCTGGATACATGAAATGGAAAAATAATTCAGTGCCCTTTGCAACTTCTTATCAGCATCATACCAAGCATCGGTTGTACACTACAAACAATTCTTACATTCATACACATATTAGAAATCATATTGAATATTGATACACGTGTTTCTATTTTGAAAGATTTAATTTATGATAATTATCATCCCACCAGTAGCTTCTGATTGCATGGACACCACTGCACTTAATTTTTATTTTGTTTTATCATCTGTTCCTTGTATTATATAATAAAGCAATAACTTTGAGGGGGCAAAAGGATAATGATTTTTTTTATTTCAGAGATGGGGAGGAGAAAATGAGAATTTTCCTTCCTTCTTTCCTTCCTTCCTTTTTAATCTTCCATTTTTTTCCTTCTGTTTTTCACACTTTCTCCTTCCTTCCTCCCTTCCTCCCTCCCCGATACCCAATATAAAAACAATACAAAAGCAATAACAACCCCCGTCTCCCTTGCAATAACAATCAATCTTTGGCAAATGATTGAGAGAGGAGTCCAAAGTTTGATCTCTTTTTCTGTTTCTTCAGATTGAGAATGTTGACGGAAGGTGGCCCTTTTTGCAGCAAAGGCATAGCATGATGTTATTTTAGGGCTTTGTCACTTTGCAAGGTCCCTTGTCCATGACCCTCTCTGAGGGGCTTCATTTATGGGGTGAGATGAGGGAAAGCGGTATTTCTTCCCTCTTTGCCTTTTGCTCTTGACAACTGAAGATTTATTTTGGTCCCGGAGAACAGGATCTCTCTTGAGAACAGCTCCCCTATCTAAACCCACTTTATAGAAAAGGACTCACTCTCTGTGTGTATGTCTGTGGATGGGGTACGGCTGAGGTGTGTGTGTGTGTGTGCAAATAAATAATTTGCCTTTTTTTAAAAAAATTGCTACTTTTTGAAACTGTCTTGTCTCTTTTGAATCGGGCCGGAGACAACTAGACAAGCTTCAGTGGAAGTGAATGAAGTGACATTACTTTCCCAGCACAATCTTCTGTTTCTAGTCACTTTTCGGCAGACATTCAATCAAAATGCTAATAGGAAAGGCAGCAAGGGAGTGGAGTTATTGTAATCCTAATTGATAGGCTGCAGGAATGGGTTTTGATAAGTGCTGCTAAAGGCTGTGTGTCTTTGTGTGTGCGTGTTCTGAGTGTTTGTGTTTTTCTTTAATTATATGGGATGCTAATATTAAAAAGAGCACAAATAACTTAAAGATGGCTACCGGGATAAATGATTTTGTTTTATTATTTTTGGTTTAAGCCATTAAAAAGAAAAGAAGAAAGAAACTCTCTCTCTCTCTCTCTCTCTCTCTCTCTCTCTCTCAATCTCTCTCTCTCTCTCTCTCTCTCACACACACACACACACACACACACAAATACACATATACCCCACTGAACCTCAGATAACATCAAATTCACCTTTAAAATAAAGCCATAGTGGGTGGTAGTGACATCTTCTGTGCTATGGCAGGGGCTACTTTGCATCAAAATTAAAGCTGTCAGATCTGAGAAGTTGAATAGGAAATCCAATCATTTATTTATACAATGGCCTTTTCATAAAGCCTTGAGCAGAAGATGGTTGGCGGGCCAGACTCTTATTTAAATCTAGCTTGGGTAATTAGGATCAATTATTTCAATGAGATTTTTACACAGGAGGGTTTTGGGAGAGAAGAGGGGCTGAAAAAAAAAGTGTTTTGGGTTGTGATAATCCCAAAATTGGAATTCCTATTTTCACCCTGCAGGGTGGAAGAGAGAAAAAAAAAATGATTAACTTTGTATATGGATATGCACTGCCCGGAAAAATATATGAGCCCTTTCTCTGATTCCCTTATATTTGCTAGACTCCTGTATTTCCTAAAAGACACGCTTTGTGCTCATATTATTTTGGAGTCGTACATTGGAAATGGGAATACAGTTTCTGTCCCAGTCACAATTTCTTGGAAGTTGGTGACGAGGAGAATTTGTTGCCCTGTTAATGCTTTCTGTTCTGTTAAGTTTTCATCTTGCGTGCGTAGAGCTGCTCTAAGCTACTTATACTCTCCAGAAATGGAACCGCATACTGTATAAAGCAGGCAGGCAGGCAAATAAATAAGTCTTCCCTAAAATCAATAGAAATTGGTACAGAGGAAAATGTGCCTGAGATCGGAAACAAAAAAATGCTGAGTTTCTCCCATATCTCTTGCACGTGATACAAAGTTTTTTTGCTCAAACAACAGAGTCCCCCCTCTGTTATTATACAGTACGGTGAGATTATTTTAAATTTTATTATCACCAGCTGGATGAGCCTCATCCTAGAGAAAGTTCCTAAATGTTGCAGGATTCTTTGTTCTGTCCTTAACCTCCCTCTAGTTCAGGACTTCATAATTGCAAATGATCCACTTGTTCCCCAAGCTGATACTTGGCAAAATTACCAACTTTCCAAACAGTTGAATCTCTGAACAAGTTCCTGCTGCTGATGCCCCCCAGTCAGTCTCTGCTTAAACTTCTAGCCCATCTCTTGATGGGATGGCTCCAATGATAGTAAAAGTTGACTGTTCTTTTCTGCAAGGCATCTTGTCTGGCTGGAGAAATCCCTGGTTGGTTCACTTCTGGTTGAAAAGAACAGCCTCTTTCACAGAACCATGGGAGCAGACAGAATAGAATAGAATAGAATAACAGAGTTGGAAGGGACCTTGGAGGTCCTCTAGTCCAACCCCCCCATTCAGGCAGGAAACCCTATACCATTTCAGACAAATGGTTGCCCAATCTCTTGGACAAGTGTTGGAGCATTTATAATTTCTGGAGGCAAGTCATTCCACTGTTAAAATGGTTCTGTCAGGAAATTTCTCCTTAGTTCTAAGTTGTTTCTCTCCTTGATTAGTTTCCACCCATTGCTTCTTGTCTTGCCCTCAGGTGCTTTGGAGAATACCTTGACTCCCTCTTCTTTGGGGCAGCCCCTGAGATATTGGAAGACTGCTATCATGTCACCCCTAGTCCTTCTTTTCATCAAATTAGACATACCCAATTCCAGCAACCGTTCTTTACGTTTTAGCCTCCAGTCCCTTAATCATCTTTGTTGCTCTTCTCTGCACTCTTTGTAGAGTCTCAGCATCTTTTTTACATTCCTTGTTAGTTCTTACCTTTGCATTGAATCTTTCTGAGCGGAAAAATTTAGTTCAGTTAAAGGACCTGGGCATGTTGAGCTTGCAAATAAAAAAATTAAGGGGAGATATATTAGCAGCCTGCAGATAAACTATGACATACAAGAGCGAGTGGATCTCTCCAAGAGCAGAATGAAGACAACAGGTGGAAACATTATATAAAAAAGATTTGGGTTGAATATTAAGAGGGATTTTCTGATTGAAAAGATGTTAAAGAGCAAACAGTTGGCCTAGAACCTTGGGGGACTTCCCTGCATTGCTGGTTTTCAATTGGATACTAGATGGTCAGCTGTTAGAGATGGTTTAATGCAGATATGCCCAACCAGCAGCCTCCAAACTGCATGTGGCCCTGAATAGCTAGTAATGCAGCCCTACAAGATAAAATAAATAAATAAAGGCAGTTTGTTATGTATGTCCATGAAGTATATAATATATTTTATATGGAGCCCAAGACAATTCCTCTTCACTTAGTGTGGCCCAGGCAAGCCAAAAGTTTGGATACCCATGGTTTAATGGATTTGCATACTGAGCAGGAAGTTGGACTCGTAAGAGTTCTTTCAACGCATACCTGATTCTAAAATATGCCACTGGGTTTAATTTTTTGATTCAGAAAAAAAATATTTTGGTTATCGGAGATTTGGAGAATGTATCACCCATCATATTACAAGAAAAAACATTAAAGGAAGAGGTTTCCTCCATTTCAGGATATGGGGGAGAGTGAGACTGCATTTTATTCTGACAGCTGAAGGCAATCCTCATGTTGAGAAATTTGACCATTAGTTATTTAGTGGTACTTGGGCCTGTTCTGACCTAGATGAAATACAACACAAGGATAATTCCGGGCAAATGTAAATTATTTCCTCAGAAATGTGAACATAGCTCAAAAAAAGCATGTTGGGGTTGTCAAAGTACTGGATAGCTAAGAATTAAATTTTGCTTACTTGTGGGGGAAGATGTCTATGGAGATTTTCAGTCATCCAGGTCAAGATTTTCCAAATTTAGGTAGGAGTTCCTAAACACATAGCACAACAAATGCATCAGGACAAAATTAGCAATCCATCTGCATTTAAAAGACACAGGCTACTCTTTTGAAGACAGCAAAGTCTACATTTTGGATATACAGGACAGCTGGTTTGAAAGAGAGGTCAAAGAGGCCATTATGTCAAAATTGAACAGCCCTCTCAACAGAAGGCAGGGGACGAGGGAAGGATGCACCACCTACAATACAGTCTTTGAACAGTTCCAAGAAGGCTCTACACCCATTTGCACTACTCAGGTGACCGTGAGGACACAGACAAATCTCCAAGTGGCCTCAACGATTCGTTAAAAGGATGCAAATGACTAGCTGTCTGCAAGGAATATAAATCCTTCCATTCCCCCACCATCCAATCAGAGCTGAAGAAGCTTCTTGGTTGAGAAGCGAAACATCTTCAAAGAAAAACAAAAAAGTCCAATTGCCTCTTGAAAAAGCACTTTTGGTACAAGTTGAGAAAGGTTGTCCCAAGGATACTGAATTATTGAGAAGATGAAGTCCTGGGAATTCTGTTGCTTAACAACCACTGAGATGAATTTACTGTTGTGAATGGAGGTGGATACCTGGATATTAGGTGTCTCTCTTTGATCTATAATGAGCTTAATGAATTTTGGAGGTGGAGATTTCAACTAAATTCTAAATAATCTTTGCCTTCACTTACTCACTGAATGTTATTATGGCTTTAGAAATAATACTATGGAGCACCAAGTATAAGGTGATTATAAATATATTGTCTATCCTTCACATTTAAAACCCCTACCTAAAGCAATTAGTAAATGATCTCCGGATGTTTGTATCCTCTGAAGGAAAAGTTGCATTCAGTAAAAAGCTCAAAGTCACACTTCTGGCTCATCAGAAGGGACAGTGACAGGCTGTCCTTGTCTCAGAAGCTCTGCATATAAGTGCAAATATGAATATCTGCGTTAGGAAGAACACAGAATCAGGAGCGAGAGTCCTTTATTTAAAATTAATAGAAAACGTGTACCCACTTGCCTGTCTGCGCTTCTGATGAAAAGGAGCCAAGGCTAATTTTTTTTATTGATTTATTTCCAAAGTGTCTGTGTTGTTCTTCCCCCTCCCCTCCTTCTTCTTCAAAGAATTCTGTGCCTGTATGAATAAACGCAGGCGGCTTTGTCAATAAACTACAGGCTTGTTATCCATAAAAATTAAAATGTGGGGGCAGAGACCAGCTGTGTCCCCTTGCTGGGCGGGGAGGAAAAAGGATTCGGGGAGCTTAGATAATTTGGGGTGGGGTGAGGAATTATAAAGGAGAGAAGGGGAGATCTCACTTTCGGTTAGCATTGGAAGGGGATAAGAAAGACTGGTTTATCTCGCCTTTCAATTTGTCAAGCTTTCTCTCAAATATGTGCCAGGAAAGAAAAGGTAATTAATAGGTTTGGAGTCATTTCCGACATGTCAGTATTTCTGCCTTGCCTGCAAGTGATAATGTTCTCTAGCTCTGGGCCTCAAGGGAACCTTCCATCTTATTAACTTGTCTAGGAAGAAACCGTGGGTGGGGACAGCTTTGTCCGCTGGGGTGAGATGCAATGAAAAATTGAGGGGTAGTGTGTTATCAATAGGAAGGGAGGGGGAAGTTTTCTTCCCCAATCTCTGTGCATGTGGGAGGAGGGGGCGTTGATCAATATTAAAATTAATTCTCCTGGAGACAGAAAATTATAACCTTCTTTGCAACAGCAGCGGTCTTTCTTGTATTTGCATCAGAATACCAGGGAGGCAGGGAAGTAAACCCTGGTATTGAAAATGGAGAATGAGCTTTGCGTTGCCTGTCTTGGGAAGACATTAAGTAGGAACCGGGATCATCTGCGCTCTTCTGCTTAGTTCAACCTGTTTGTTGCTTCGCTCCTACACTCAATATAAGAAGCGAGGAATAATCAAGGAATGAAACCATGGCAGCTTAAAGCTTTGGTAGAAATCATCTTCTGAAATCTTAACTTTGCTCAAAAGTCTAACATTAATGTTTAGTCTGGGGCTTTCCTACTTCCACTCAGCAGCTTTCAGATGTGTGGACTTCAACTCCCAGAATTCCCAGGCAGCCATCGAGAATTTTGGGCTGAGAGTTGCTGAGGAACAATGATATAGGTAAACTGATGAGACATCCTAGACCGGTTCAGCAATGGGATGAAGGCAGAAGGATATGGATCATGTGAAATATTCCAATAACACACTAAAAGCAAATGCCGGCCTAGAAATGACCTAGAAGGCTGTGAGTTTTAGTCCCACCATAGCTGTGGAAATTGTCTCGGTGACCTTGAACCAGTTACTCTCTCTCAGCCCAGCCCACTTACACAGTGGTTGTTGTGGGGAAAATAGGAGGAGAAAGGAATATTAGGTATGTTCGCTGCCTTGAGTTACTTATAAAGCTAATAAAGGTGGGATAAAAAACTTCACACAAATAAAAGAACCAAAATATGCAAGAGATGTTCAACTTACAGTCAGTGGGGAAAATAAATCTAACAATGAATATCCAATCGGAATAACATGATAATCTTAATTCATTCTTTCTTTCACATAACAAGTTAAGGCACTTTGACATTCTTCCTGCCTGCAAGAATTGGAAGGGGAGAGCCTATATTGCAACTTTAGAAATAAGTATTTGCCATATATTTGTGACTGTGATCCATCCTTTTTCATTGAGAGAGTTGTAGTGCACAGAATGAAGTTCAGAGGATCTGTGCTTCTGTTGTCAACAAGCTAAGAAGAGGCAGATAACATTAAGTAGCCCAGTGTAGAATGTCAGGCTAGGACAAAAGTGAACCAGATTTAATCTTCCCTCAGTTCTGAAGGTTGCTAAGTCACCTTGAGACAAATGGTGATCTCACCACAATGGGAAAATGCATGCTGATCGGAGCTTGTTGGAAAGATGCAGGAAAGTAGTAAAAATAAAATTCTTGAAATAATAAGTGTATAGTTTTGAAGAAACAGATCTTCCTTACCGAAATGTAACTTTATTACATCTTGATTAATCCATGTCTTGATTAAAGTAACTCTTTCTTACCTAATGCAGCTCAGGAAACAGAGAGAGAAAGAAAATTTAGATTTTACATGGAAGTTCAGATAGGATTCTTGTTTTAGCGTAGCTTGTGATGAGAAGTTCTTATCGATAGAGGAAGAGCCAGGAATGCCAGCAGATGGCACTCAAGCTTATACAGATCTGATCCTGGCTTTTGATTATTAGCCCAAGAGCATCAACTTCTTGGATATTGCAGCTGCCTCCCTAGACTTTTCTTAAGGTGACCTCTTAATCTGGCAATAGGAAGGCACTTTAGAAAAGCAATTTCTTGAAAGCCATAGCCCCAACCTAGCCTTGGGGACAATGACCAAGACTTCTAATAACCACCTAGGGCAAATGAATTAACTAAGTCCTAGGTGTAAAATAAGCCAGGTTTACTGGGCACTTAATGCAAGTGGTTGTAAAAAATGCATATAGGAAGCACATTGAAGAACATTCCTCCTAAACATAAGATAAAACCTCTTCCAAAAGCAGCAACGCTCCCACCACGCCTGCCTTGTCTTCTAAACTATCATTTGGTTGATGACATTGAGTGACTTAATTCATCAATAGCAATAGCATTTAGACTTAATATACCACCCCACAGTGCTTTATAGCACTCTCTGGACATTTTGCAATGTCAGCATTATTTGCATACTGCCCACCCACCCCCAACAATCTGGGTCCTCATTTTGCTGACCTCGGAAGGATTGGAAGGCTGAGTCAACCTTGAGCTGGTCAGGATCGAACTCCTGGCTGTAGGCAGAGTTTGCCTGCAATACTATGTTCAACTATTACAAAGTCTGCACTACTATTACCGTTAACCTTCTCATCACTCCTTATCACCCATCCCCTCCCACTCGTGATTGTAGGACTGTAACTTTGTCGCTTGTATCCTTACGATTTATATGGACTGTTTCCTAGTGTGATTTGATTGTTGATTGTACCCTATGACTATCATTAAGTGTTGTACGTTATGATTCTTGATTCTTAACGAATGTACCTTTTCTTTATGTATATTGAGAGTATTTACACCAAGACAAATTCCTTGTGTGTCCAACCACACTTGGCCAATAAAGTATTCTATTCTATTCTATTCTATTCTATTCTATTCTATTCTATTCTATTCTATTCTATTCTATTCTATTCTATTCTATTCTAACCATTGTGCCACAAAGGAAACTTCATGGGATTAATTACTAAAGATTCGAGAGCTCACTATGGGATGATGGAAGGGGAAATTAAATAGGAAAGTTTCAGGTATCTTCTAGACGAGTTAGTTGGACCACAACTCTTAGTAGACTCAGATGATACATAAAAGGCTGTAAGATATGGAAAAATCTGTTGGTAAATCTTTGAAAGTAGACTTGTAAAGAGGGGGAACCACAAACTAACAAATCTTTAAATGGGTTGATCCTTTTCTGATGTGAGCTTAACTAACTACAGTGCTATTTCTGTATCTATCTGTATGTTCATCTTTTTAAAATTTAATAATCTCTAAGGGAAATGTGCGGTTTTTTGTTAAACAGTTTCTTAGTCTTTATTCTTTGTGAAAAGTTACAGATTCTTGTTTCATTGGCACCTGACAGCACAGTTTCTGTACATCATACAGCTTTTCTAATTACATGTACTTTGGGCAAAATGCTTACATTGGAACAGCAATGTAAAACAGAAAGAGACGAGCACTTAAGTATAAAGTATGAAATATAAAATCTTGTGTTCCACCTACTGTGCATCCCTGCAGAGCACATAGTAAGTCTGATTTATCTTACTGTGGAGGAGAGACAGATTTTATATTGTAAACTGCTTAACATTTTGAGTAGCGTCATCCTAAATATGTTTACGCAGGAAATTGTCCCACAGTGTTCACTGCACTGTTTGTGTGTCTGAGTGTATGTAGTGTTTGTGAAAAAGAATTAACATTCATTAATAATACACACAGACACACACACACATAACATATTACATATTAGGACTTTTCCTTCCTTGGTGGTTTATTTCAACTGCTTATTTTTCCCTGATCCTGATCAGATATTTAAGGAATGTCACAGGGTAGAATTAGTGTGAGAACTAATTAATACCTTAAAATATTCTGTAACAATTTGAAGCAAATTCTGATGGAATGAACATGTACAATATTTCTTCCCATGTCCTTGATGGCTTTTTCAAACATTTTTCCTGTTTCACAATAATCGTGGTGGTTTTTTTTTAAATTCAGTGAAAATAGGTAGTAGGATTTAACAAATGCCTTTGGATTTGTGTGTATACTGTACTTTTTGGATGTTGTTTCTAGTTCGTAAAGGTTTTGTTTTTTTTAAAGGCACGCAGGAGGAAAATACTGCAGTGTATTATTACTGTGAAATGATAATTTGTCTCTGGGTTTACTCTCCATCTCATGTGCCATCTTGAATTCTCTTAATTGCTTGCTGATTAGCTGAGAAGCAGGCACGGCTAAATCAGCTTTGAGCATCGAATTAGCTAAGGTATGCACGGTGTGATGCAGTTGGGGAGGCTTTGAGGAAAAGAAGGAGGGAAGCAGAGAGGATCCTGGCACGGGGTGCGCACGCACTCACACACGCACACACACACACACACGCACACACACACACACACACCAAAATCAGCTTGGATATGCAAAATCCAGAAAACAGGAATCTGCTGGATGTAAAGTTGGATCCTCCCTTTGCTTTGCCCTTAAATGTCTTTGCTGCGCCCTTGTTCTGCTGCCTCCTCTGTTGCTTCCATGGCGGTTGAGCGCAGGTGTGGAGGTTAATAAGAATGGCTATCCCAGCTGACTGTTTTGCTGGAAGGATCTTTCACTGCTTTGTGTCAGGAAAGAGGAGAACAGAGGTTAGCACATGTCCCCTTTGCCCGGGTGCTTTAGGGATGCAGGAGAATTCGGTCCCGGAAAGACCGATTAGTTGTGTTTTTGGTTTACTAATTGCAGATCAGCAGGGAGAGTTCTCGCCTTCTCTCCTTCCTTCCCCCCCCTCTCCCTCTCTCCAGCTCCCTCCCTCCATTTCTCTCTCTCTCTCCTTCCCTCGCTCCTTCTTTTCCCAAGTGCAATTATTGGCCTTGCTCCTTTGTTGGGGACCGGGACAGAGAGGAGAGAAGAAAGGCAAAATTGTGCTCTCCCTGAGCTTGGTGACGCTTTACTTGCAGATATTTCGCTAACCGACTAGGTGACATCTTCAGTGTAAAATTATCCCCCATTCATGTTAACCTTGACGACTCAGGGATGTCCACAAAGAATCTGGAAGAAGAAAGTAGCTTCTGAGATCCCCATTTATAACCTGGGGCCCCCTTGTACCTCATTTCATGCCTTTCCTCTAGTACAGGGATCCTCGACCTCTTGTGAATCAACAGTGGCAACAGCTGACAGCAGTTTCGACAATGTGTGTGCGTGCGGGGGTGGGGGATGGTTTCACACCCGCAACCTAAATCCCATGCATGTGCAAATGAAATTTCACACACTCACCCACTGCTTCAGTGGCCCGGTACCCAACAGGCCGTGGCTGGGGAGTTGGGGATCCCTGCTGTGGTATGTTAGAGACGTAGAAAATGTTTTGTTCAGTTGGGAATCTTCAGGCGAACCTGGACTTAAAAACAGATAATCTGAGCAGATGTGGCAGGAGAGAAAGTGATACCCTTCTTCAGCTCTTGAAGTGGAAAGTAAAGCTGCTTCCTGCTTGGAGCAATATTCAATCCTGAGACAATGTGAGACAGCGTTGTGTGTTTTTATTTGCAATTCTTACGCATCTTACACATCATGACCTTTTGTGGAAGCTGTGTGTCATTCGTTGAAACATTTCAATGTTAATGAAAGTTGGAACTTTATTACTACATACGTTGACAGCAGTGAGAATCTTATATGTACAAAAATGGAAAGACATAAAAAAATGGGTGGAAACAAGTGATGGGATTGGCGAAGCTGGCGAAGCTAACCATTTTAATCAAAGAGAAGAACTTAACCAGTTTTGTTTCCACTTAGAAATCACTTCCAGATTTTATGATTGAAAATTTTTAAAAAATAATACTTTCATTTTAGGTTCTAATGAATAGATTGACTTTGTAGTTATGGAAATACCTTGTACCTGCTAAGAAATCCAAAGCAAAAAATTTGAGTTTGTAACTGTATTTTGTACTCTACTGCACCAAAAAAAAAAAAAAAATGGAAGTCACTTTTTTTCTTTTTTTTTCTTCCATTTCTTTCCTCCTTCTTCACCTTTTGCTTTTACTTTCTGATCTTTATTTCCATTTCTAATTTCCATTATTTGTTTGTTTATTTATTAAATTGTTTGCCACTCATCTCGCTGTCACGTAACTCTGGGCAGTTTACAATCTGGTAACATTACAATATTATTAGAATATATTTTAACAAACTTTAATAAAAGTGTTTTGGTGTTGTGCTTGCTCAAGGAACTATTCTGATCTGGATCAGCCAGAAATGCAGTAAATAAGCTTGACTTTGGGACTGGATCTATAGGAGAAGAGCAGGCAATGGTGGAGGGCAGAGTGAAACACATCATCAGTTTAGAGTCCTTGCGTTACCACAAGGGATCCAAGTCCAGCCCCTCCCCCTGGGAATTCCATTGTCCTTTATGTAGCACCAGTTCAGTGCTGACCGCTGTTAGTTGACCAGATTCTTGCTTATAGGCAAGGAGCAATAAATCTTTCTGAGCTGCAACTCAACCTGATCCTTTGCACTTGACAGGAATATATTATTTCCACTTTCACTTTGAAAACATTTTTAGAGACACACTGTTTCAGTTGGAGGTTTTCAAACCCAAGTCAGTGTCTTGGTAGGCCAACAAAAATCTTTCGCCTCCTTTCCACAATATATTTGTGAAAGAAGAATGCAGATTCAGATACTTAAAATGCTTTGAGCCAATCTCAGTTGTAAAAAGGAACATACTATATACTAAGAGTTGTTTTGCGGAAGGTGAAAATTGGTGAATTTTAAGGGGTTTCCCCCCCACCCTTTAAGACGCAAGAGATGTTTCTTTTTTAAGTTGTGAAAATTAGCACTTTTTTTTTCCCCAAGCACAGCCGAGAGTTGCGGATAGGTGACTTCCCTCCCCTTCCTTTGCTCCAGCTGTCTTTCTGAACTTGATTTGAAACACGCCGAAAATATCTTTCTTTGTGATCTATTGAAAGTTTCCATTATTGACTGGTAGAAAGATTTCCTCCCCACCCCGCCCCCTTTGGTATTGCTTGCGGGCAAAAGATAATTGTAAAAAGTCCCATGTTTATCTCCAGAGAGCCATGCAGTCAAAGTAGAACTGTGAGGCCATTGCCTAAGGCCAGTCTTGATTGATGCCTCACAAAGTTTCTTTGCAGGGAGAGAGAGAGAGATCTGTATCTCCCCACAATTTCTACCTTGGCCATCTTCTGGGAGAAATATCTCAATCTATTTGGGTATTTAAGTAGACTTCACCAATACCAAATGGAGGGAGAGGAGGGTTGAGAAACCACGGGAAATTTGAGGAGGATCAGGGCCAGTCTCTCTCTCTCTCTCTCTTTTTTTTTTTGAACAAAGAAGCTCTTCCTGTTTTCTGGAATCTGATATCCCTGGGGAATTATTCCTTTGGCTTTGGCATTTTGGCATGAATGTCAAGCCACGGCCTTCCCTGGGATTCTCTGTAGAAGCAAAAGTTGGACTTTGAAGAAAAGCAAGGTAGGAAGAACACTGATGCTGTTGGAAGAATTATCCTTCCGGGTTCAGTTCCAAGTGGGGAAAAAGACACCGGAAACATGGAGGCTCCTTGGAAGGTTTAGTGGTGGACAGGAGGACCACACGGCCTGGAGCTCCAGAGTGAAAAGGAAGGATGATCACATGCTTCAAGGGGAAGGAAGAGATCACGAAAAGGGCTGAGGGGCTGAGAGGGCCTGGGTTTTATAATCTTTGTCGGGATTTGAATTGGAGCTTGTATTCTGATTGGTTGTCAGACTCCCATGGGGCCATGCAGGGGCAACTCTGTAGGCTGTCCTGAGTTCCAGGCTTGGTTGAGCCTTGCTGGGTGATGATGCACTGAAAAGGGCTTTTGAGCAATTGCTATAGCTTTACCTGGAGATCTTTGTTATGTAAAGTACTCTGGCCCAGGCCTTAATGGTCCACCCATTAACAAAGGTGGGGGTGAGCTTCTGCTTCTGAGGTGAGTTTCTGCTTCTGAGTTTCTACTCTTTTTAGGGGAAATATTCTGCCTTTTTAATATTTTTAATATTTCCTCGGCTATTTCAATTTTCTAGGAGAGGGGTGGGTGCTAACTTCCTACAGTGCTTTTGAACTTTGGGGTTGGAGGTCCAAGAATACAGGAAGTCTTGGACTTTCAACCACTCGTTCAGTGACCATTCAAAATTTCAACGGCACTGGAAAACGTGACTTATGACCATTTTTCCCACGACCGTTCCAGCATCCCCGTAATCACATGATCAAAATTCAGATGCTTGGCAACCTGACTCCTATTTATGACGGCTGCAGAGTCCTGGGGTCACGTGATCCCCTTTTGTGACCTTCTGACAAGCAACGTCAATGGGGAAGCCAGATTCGCTTAGCAACTGCATTTATTAAAGTTAGGATTGCATCTGTCTCCTGTACAGTGATGAAATGTTTATTTTACTTATTAGACTTTTTTTTTTCATCCAGGCCTTACTACTTTATCGTAAGTAAATTCAAGATGGCGAACAAACATAATACAGGTAATCCTCGACTTACAACCGTTTGTTTAGTTACAATGGCACTGAAAACGTGACCAGTTTTCACACTCATGGCCATTGTAGTATCGCTGTGGTCCCGGGATCAAAATTCAGACTCTTGGCAACTGACTCATATTTATGACGGTTGCTGCGTTCCAAGGTCATGTGAGCCCCTTTGGCAACCTTCTGACAAGCAAAGTCAGTGGGGAAACCAGAGTCATTTAACAACAATTTGACTAATTTAACAACTACAGCGATTCACTTAACAGCTGTGGCTAGAAGGGTCGTAAAATGGGGCAAACTCACTCAACAAATGTTTCACTTAGCAACAGAAATTTTGGGCTCAACTGCGGTCGTAAGTCAAGGACTACCTGTACGTCTTTCTCCTCCTCTTTTTCTGCACAATAACAACCCTACGAGGCGGGATGAGCTGACACAGAGACCGACTGGCCCAATCACCCAGCCAGCTTTCATGCCTAAGGCGGAACTAGAACTCGCAGTCTCCCGGCGATTGGCACAAAGTTACCCAGCTGGCTTTCATGCCTAAGGCAAGACTAGAACTCATTATCTCCCGGTTGTATCATCTTAACCTCTACACCAAGCACCTTTTTCTCTTCCTTCCTGATTGGTGCTTAAAACGTACCACAGAATACTTGATCTTAGCCAAAAGGTAGAGAAGCCATAAAAATGTTCAGTAGCAATAATAAGTAAACTTTTGGAAATGGGTCATTTCAGTTTCAATTTTTGGCTTGTATCTCCATGAGAAGATCAAGGACCATAATAACCTATATTTCTATAATTCTTTCCCACCCTTCTAATGCATATGCATTACTCACTTTCAGCTTGGGGAAGGGCAAGGGAGATTACCAGGGCTCTCTGTGGCAGTGTACGTGTGTGTGTGTGCGCGTGTGTGTGTTTGCGCATGTGTGCACGTTGTGAGGTCTTTGCCAGCTTATAGGATAATTGCCTTCTCTAACCTCTAAATTATCTCTCTAGAGTCTGGGACAAAAATTTATGAACGCTTAAACTGTTCCCATATATGTAAATAGAGTTTGGGAACTAATTGGTATACTCAGGGTGGGAAAAAAGGTTGTAATGTAAGTGTGTATGTGTGTGCGTGTGTTCTGATGATTGGAGAGTCACAAAAGTTAGGGTGTCTGCATTTACTGCATTTATTGGCTCATATAGCTAACATTCAGGTTAAATAAGCTTTTTGAGGTAATTTAAAAGGCATTACCACAAAAATTAGTTGCAACTATAAGTTGTCCTCAACTTACAACATTTCATTTAGTGATCAATGTTTCAACAGCACTGAGAAAAGTAATCGTTTTTCACCCTTACAACCGTTGCAGCATCCTCATGATCACAGGATTTACATTCGGATGCTTGACAGCTGGTACATATTTATGATGGTTCCAATGTCCCGGAGTCACACAGTCACTTTTTTGTGTTCTTCTGAAAAGCAAATGGGGAAGCCAGATTCTCTTAACAACCATGGTACTAATGATTCGCTTTTAGAATAGAGTAGAGTAGAATTCTTTATTGGCCAAGTGTGGTTGGATACACAAGGAATTTTTCTTGGTGCAAATACACTCAGTATACATAAAAGAAAAGGTACATTCGTGAAGAATCATCAGGTTGAACACTTAATGATAGTCATAGGGTACAATAAGCAATCAAATCATACTAGGAAACAGTCCATATAAATCGTAAGGGTACAAGCGACAAAGTTACAGTCACATAGTCACAAGTGGGAGGGGAGGGGTGATAAGGAGTGATGAGAAGATTAATAGTAATAGTAGTGCAGAATTTGTAAATAGTTGAACAGCGTTGAGGGAATTATTTGTTTAGCAGAGTGATGGCTTTCGGGGGGAAAACTGTCTTTGTGTCTAGTTGTTCTGGTGTGCAGGGCTCTGTAGCGTCGTTTTGAGGGAAGGAGTTGAAACAGGATTACAGTGATTTGCTTTACAATGGGGCAAGAAAAATTGTAAAATGGGGCAAAACTCATTCAATGAATTTCTCCTTTAACAAAATTAATTTTGGGCTCAGTTGTGGTCGTAAGTCGAGGACCACCTGTGCTGATCCTCCCTCCAAAGCATTTAAAAGTAAATTATAATATATTTTTCTGGACCACCTTCAACTTTATGTCAAAGTGAAGAAATACAGCCGTCCGGTTTTTGCAGCGCAGTTCATCCGGTGTTCAGCTTATAAAAAGTTAGCTTTAAACCAGCCTTCCTGTCTACCTCCTGAAAAGTGTAATCTTGATAGAATAGAATACCTTTATTGTCATTGCATTCCACGAATACAATGAAATTTGAAAGCTACTCCAGCACAGTGCCCCAAACACCACATCCCAATCACTCTACAGGGATTTTAAAAATTAAAACAACAACAACAACAAAAACAACAAAAAAAAACAATATAATAATAATAATAATAATAATAATAATAATAATAACAACAACTAGTCTAAAACCTATCTAAAACATTTAGTAAGTTAAATAGTTTAAAAATGCCACTATATACATAGGACTAAAGTACAAATGCACTGTTTGATTCAAGACAATTATTGCCTTGGAAATGAAACTGTTTCTCAGTCTATTAGTCCTCATTTTAAGACACCTATAACGTCTCCCTGATCGTAACAATTCGAAATATGAATGACCAGTATGAGAATGGTCTGTGGAGATTTTTAGCGCTCTAGAGAGGAGTCTGGTCTTCGCAATCTCTTCCAAAGAAGAAAGAGAGCAATTGATGATTTTTTTGTGCTGTGTTTATAACTCTCTGGAGCATCTTCTTATCCACTAAAGAGCATCCAGCATACCACACCGTTACACAGTATAGCAAAATGCTCTCGATAGTAGAATGGTAAAAAGTAACCAGCAACTTCTCACCGAGACTACTCTTTTTCAGCAGCCTCAGAAAGTACAGGCGCTGTTGGGCCTTCTTTGCAGTGGCCATAGTGTGGACCGACCAAGTAAGGTTGTCGGAAATATGAGTTCCTAGAAATTTAGTTCTAAAAAAATGAGTTCCTAGAAGCCTGATCCTAAATTTAAACACCCTAGAAATTCCCTGCTACGGGGTTTGTGATGACTCTCTTCCCCTCCCCTCCCCCAGTTACCTCAAGGCCAAACAGCCATTTTGATGGCCAGAGATCATAATTTCAGGCAGGTGTGTGGTCTGATAAAGCCACAGGGCAGCCAGGTAGAAAAAGCCAATTTTTTTTTCAAAGTAAATGTGCTCCAGGCTTCAGTTGAACCGCGCAAGAGAAGCCGTTTCTCTCTCTTGTATTTCATCCCAGGGAATCTCTGCTGCCTTTTTTGAAACTAAGAATGAGAGACGGGGAGAAAAGTTCGTCAACGTTATTGGGGGCCGGGGAGGGCAGCCTCATTTCTCCTGGCATTTTAATAAAATTCCTGAAGTGTGTCAGAATTAGCCTCATTTTCTAGGCCGCTTGGCAATTTATTTTGTTAAAGCGAGGCATTATTCATCATTACATAGGTTGATGAGATGCCGAGGCCTTTTCTGTATCCTAGGCTGTAGGATACAGAACAGAGTTTAAATCGGTGCCTAGGGAAAGACCAGGCAGCTATTACTACCTGAGAAGGCTTGGGCTGTGAGGGCGCCAAGCCTTTTGAAGTATCTTCTCTATTAGCTGTCCATCACCATCTGCCAAGGAGACTGGCCGGGCTTCAAGTGATATTAATTGTCTTGACAGGATCAAGCTCTCGACAGCTTTGAATTCAATAACACAGTTAACGGTGGGCCTTTGGGTGTGGAGAGTGGCACACCAGTGTGGGACATTTTAGTGCTGATTTCGGAGCCCGGTAGAGTTGGTTGCCTTGGGTAGAGACTTACGGCCTACAGGTAGTGCTTGACTTATGACCACAACTGAGTCCAAAATTTCTGTTGCTTAAGCGAGACAGTTGTGAAGTGAGTTTTGCCCCATTTTCTTGCCACAGGTGTTAAGCGAATCATCATAGTTGCTAAGTTAGTAACCTTGTTGTTAAGTGAGTCTGGCTTCCCCATTGTCTTTGCTTGTCACGTGACACCCCACCCCAGGACGCCACAATTGTCATAAATATGGATCTGAATTTTGATCACATGACCAGGGGCATGCTGCGACGTGTGAAAAAACAGCCGTAAGTCACTGTCAAGCCCGAAATTGACATATGTGTAGCCATTTTAGTTAGGCTTAGTATATATTCCTTTTCTTACTTTCTCTGTGGCAGTCATGGGGGGAAGGGTTTTGGGCTTGCCACATTCCTAAGCGGGGAGGAGTGGAGATAGAGCTGTTTAGGCTAAGTGATTGTCTTCCTGTGTGAAAACAAGCTGTCCATGATGAGACCCCTTGAGGTGGAGATTTATGACATCAAGCAACGTTGAATTACTTCTATTGGAGAATGTGACTTTTGGGGGCTGTTTCTAACTTCTAATATTGTGGGGTAATTCCAGGTTGTGTCAGATCTGGAATTACCATGGACTTTGCCAATTTGATGCTTTCCTAAATAAAATAAATTGTCTTAGAAGATGGACTTTGTTCTTTTCTTTTTAAATGGATTTCATCACTTGGAAACCTGACATTATTCCGGATTTTTTCAATGCTGTTGTAACTTCGAGCAATTGCTAAACAGATGGTTGTAAGTCACAAGCTACCTGTGATGGGTGTTGCATGCGCAGGGCAGGGCTTCCGCTGCACGATTGTGGCTTCTCTTGCGATTGTGTCAGGGCCCCCCCACCTGTGGACACTCCTGGAAAATAAGTCCCTGCTTCTAAGAAAGGAATCAGACCTCAGCAGTACCAGATTTTAAACAGTGTCTGTTTTCCCTCTTTTCAATTCAAAACCAGAAAGGAGTAGATAGTGTTGTGGTTTGCCGGCAGCCAGTGCAGACGGCAGTGGAATCAGACAGTGAGGAAGAAAGGGAACCAGTCAGGGAGTCTAGAGAGGACTTGGATAAGGGTCCTGTGTCCGATGCAGGGATGGGGCCAGGGCCATCTGGGAGTGGGATACTGCCTTTGGAGCCTTCGGAGTCTGGCAGCAGCGAAGCAGAGTTCCTAGTGTGTGTGTGTGCGTAGAGCGGCTACAAGGTGAAAGCAGCTAAAACAGAAGGAGTGAATCAGAAGTAAGGCTGGGAGGTGATTGCCCCTCCCATAAGGGATAAAAGTCAGACCTCAACAACGACATCTTTGCAGGAAGCAAAGTAGTTCAATAGATTCCAAGTCCTTGAAGCTCTGTGTATTCTGGTTGGTTTCTTCTGGTACTTCGGTTGGTTTCTGTTATAATTAATTGGATACTTCTGTTTTTTGGCAACATTCCACGGTACTGAAAGGCATGTGCTTATCTTGGGGAACTGTTTATAATTAGTTCTGGCTGGGAATGAAAGTAATTCCCAGTGTTGCAATAAAATAGGTTTTGCTTTTAAAACAAGTTTGATATTAATTAGGTTTGACGAAGCCTGGGTCAGAACAGATAGCTCTACCTGCAGTGCACAAAGGGGGCATGAGCGTTTGGCCCCAGACATCTGGCGACTATCAGCTTCAGGATGGTTGACATGGGGTGATGCACAGCTGTCCTGTTCACTGAATCAGCTGCAGCCCTGTGCTCTGTCTTGAGCACAGGACATTCTTTGGGCAGTAGCTCGAATGGTAGGGGGGATCTTGGTCCACTGAAGCAGAGAATAGGAACAAATAGCAGGGAAATTGGACAAAGCTGCTCAGCCTCAGAACGGTTGTGAATCTTCTCCATCTACGGTAGGAATGACTTCTCCTTCATCCGCGTCTGATTCTTCAAACAGGAAGAAAGAGCTGGGAATAGCAACAGCGATAGCACTTAGACTTATATACCACTTCACAGTGCTTTACAGCCCTCTCTAAGTGGTTTACAGAGTCAGCCTATTGCCCCCAACAATCTGGGTCCTCATTTGGCTGACCATGGAAGGCTGAGTCAGCCTTGAGCCTGGTGAGATTTGAACTGCCAAATTGCAGGCAGCCAGAAGTCAGCAGAAATAGCCTGTAGTATTGCACTCTTAGCACTGCGCCGCCATGTCTCATGATGACATTAGGATGAAAAACGCACCTGTTTAAACCAGAAGGCTTACTTACACTTTCAAACAGTGTTTCTCAATCACAGCGATTCTTAAGATGTGTGGACTTCAGCTCCCAGAGTTCCCCAGCCAACAGGGCAGTAGAAGTCCCCACATTGTGAAATTGCAGAGGTTGAGAAACATTGCTTTAGTTTAGAAAGAGATTGGGGGAAATTGCCAGCAACCTCCATGTGTTAAATAGTTTCTCTTTCTTCGGAATTTTGGTGCTGTGATTCTCAAGTGAAGTGTTTACGACGGGTATCTCAGGAGGCTTCGAACCTCTTGTTCACAGTTGCAACTCTTGTTCACCGTTTAATTTTGTCTTTCCATGAAGTCAAGCATCCCTGACATCCCTGAATCAGCACTAAAATTCAGGATTTGCACTATTACTTAAGTCCCAGCTCCGCTAAACATATCTTGATCTTCTTGGGTAAACAGCAAATTGTCTGCATTTAGATATGTGAGCAAAACGTGTTTGAAGTCCCTTTCAACCTAGTGCCAGCTTTAGATTATTTCTTGTGTACTTAATTGCAGCAACAATTAAGAATTTGTGTTTGCTGGAAGATTCCGTTGTTTGCAAACTTGAGGAAAAGGAAAGTGATTCAAGTTAAAGAGGAAAACAGACTAGGAACTTTAAATATATCAAGTATATATTTGCTGAAGCTGACTGGAATCTGTTGCCTCTGCAGAACAATGATAACATTTAAAACAAAGTGCTAGGGTGATGATGGCAAAAGAATTCACACATCTAGCTATGCTTCCAATATTATTCCCTTTGCACTAAATTTATATCATAATAAGTTGCTGCACTGCTAATTAATTTTAGGTCACAGTGCATTTCAAACATTGAAAAAAAGTTTTCTTAGGAAAACAGCAATGGAGATTTTTCTGATAAAGTCTCTATTCTGGAAAATTTCCCATCACACATCATTATTTCTACTGCAGAACATGAGCACAAAGACTCAGTTTTAACACTCCTTCCTGCTCTCCCCTCCCAAAAACCCGAGAAAATAGTGAGAACTTGCAAGCTGTAAACTGTGTCAGTTCTGAAACTAGAGGAAATGTGCAGATTTTCTGGCACACAAACATGCAGGCCCAAAAGTCTTGGTTGGTTTAGCCCTATTTAAGCAACGGGGGGAGCATAATTTGGATTACCTTCTGGCCTTATCATTGGGTTTCATTTTAGATGCTTTCAGTCGAGTGAAACCAGGTAGTCCTCAACCACAACTGAGCCCAACATTTCTGTTGCTAAACGAAATGGTTGTTAAGTGAGTTTTGCCCCGTTTTACAACCTTTCTTGCCACGGTTGTTAAGTGCATCATTGCAGTCGTTAATTATCACAACTGTTGTCAACCTGGCTTCTCTATTGACTGTGCTTGTCAGAAGGTTGCAAAAAGTGATTGCATGACCCCTGGGACACTACAACCGTCATAAATAGGAGGCAGTTGCCAAGCGCCCAAATTATGATTACGTGATCTTCAGAATGCTTCAACGGTCATAAGTCTAAAAACTGGTCATAAGACACTTTTTTCAGTGCATTACAACCTCGGTCACTAACTAAATGGTTGTAAGTTGAAGACTACCCATATTTGAGCCTCAGTGGCGCAGTGATCAGAATGCAGTACTGCAGGCCAGTGGTGGGATTCAAACATTTTTACTTCTAGTTCTGTGGGCGTGGCTTAGTGGGCAGGGTGTGGCTTGGTTGGCGTGGCAGGGGAAGGATACTACAAAATCTCCATTCCCCCCCCCCGTCCTCACTAACCTGCTTTCCAGCTCCATTCTCCTGTGCAGGGCAACGAAAGAAGACCCAGCCAATCAGCTGGGACTGAGGAGGCAGAGAATAGAGGGGGCGGGGCCAGTCAGTGGTGGTATTTGCCGGTTCTCCGATCTACTCAAAATTTCCACTACCGGTTCTCCAGAACTGGTCAGAACCTGCTGAATACCACCTCTGCTGCAGTCTACTTCTGCTGACTGCTGGCTGCCGGCAGTTTGGCAGTTCGAATCTCAGAAGGCTCAACGTTGACTCAGCCTTCCATCCTTCTGAAATCGGTAAAATGAGGAACCAGATTGCTGGGGGCAAGAGACTGACTCTGTAAACTGCTTAGAGAGGACTGTAATAGCAATGTGAAGTGATATATAAGTAAGTGCTATTTGAAAACATATTCTCAAAGAAGCATTTTAAATTTCTCAAGAAATTTTTTAAAAATAAATAAAGTTAGTAACATGGTTAGTAATTTTGATCACTTGATCATGGGGAATGCCGAAACGGTCGTAAGTGTGAAAAATAGTCACAAGTCACTTTTTTCAGGGTCAGTGTAACTTTCAACAGTCGTTAAACGAACTGTTGTAAGTCAAGGACTATGTGTACTAGAGAAACGGTGCAATTGTTTGTCTTGCATGATCACACACACATACAAAAAATCAAGATAGTAGCCACGACACTATGATCAAAATTCTACCTGGTTTTGTATGTCTGTATTGATCATAGTCTGCATGCATTCCAGAATTGATGATAGGATAAAGATCAATTGGGCTGGGAAGGGGTAGCAGGATGAAACTATCATATGTCTCCTCTTTACCCAGACAGCTGAAGCATCAGAAGACCACTCTAGTTGCGGCTTGGAGTTTAATTCAGATTAAGAAAAGGCAACAGAGTCTGAATCAAGTTGAAATAAAGCAACAGCATGGCAGATTGATTGAATGTGCTCATAAGGTAGCCATTTGGATGGAGCCTTCAATTGGATCCTTGTCAAACCAATATTGTTCTGATATATGTTTTTATAACATAGGCGAGAAAGAGAAGGATGGTTTTAAACGGGGAACTTAAAATCACTAAGATTTAAAGAGCAAAACGTAAGCAGACTTTAATATTAGTAGAGAACGTCTTCTTTGCTTGCTTACTAGATCTGACTACATTTTATTGTCATGATTTCTTCGGCAGTCATTTTGGGGGAAAAGCACATTTGCAAGTCAACATTATATCATGACTTGGTGCTATGCAAATGTCCCCGAAAAAGGTGAAGACCGTTGACATTTTGTCCAACTCGCTGTTTCCAAACCGTGGAAAAAGGGAATTTGTATGCTTCACTGCTACTCATTTTAGTACAGAAACAGATTTATTTATTTTTTTAAATTATGTTTTGCCAAAGTGAGTAGCCTTCCAACTGCAAAGCACAAAACACAAGGGAAGGGATTGGATAGGGAGGAAAAAAAACCCAAGATGATGGTTCAGTTTCCATCTTGGTTTATTTGGACTGAAATTTGAATTGTGTCAGTTTCCTGGCCTTTTCCTCTTTCTGTTCCTGGACACTCCTTTTTTCCCCTTTCCCTGCCTTCTTTATAGGTAGTCCTTGACATACAATAGCTCATTCAGTGACCTTTTGAAGTTATACAAAGGCACTGGACTTTTGACTGTTTTTCACACTTAATACCGTTGCAGCATCTCCGTGATCATGCGATCAAAATTCAGATGCTTGGCAGCTGACTCATATTTATGGTGATTGTAGTGTCCTGGGGTCATGGGATCTCATCTTTTGCAGCCTTCTGACAAGCAAAGTCAATGGGGAAGCCAGGTTCACTTAACAAACATGTTAACAACTAGCTTAACAACTGCAGTGATTCACTTAACAACTGTGGCAAGAAAAGTCATAAAGTGGGGTAAAACTTAAAAACTGTCTTGCTTAGCAACATAAACGTTGAGCTCAATTGTGGTCATAAGTCGAGGACTACCGGTAATATAGGTAGACTTTGCTGCAATTGAGCAGAGCAGATTTCACCATTCCGGTTGAAGAAAGGATGGTGGTACAATCGTGAGGGGAAATCCAGCACCTTGGGAATAAAGGTTATTATGACATTAATACCAGTGATGGTTGATCACATAGAGGCAGCTTTTGGGTCAGAGAGAAAGTTGGAATCAAGAACAACAAGAAACACATTTGAGGGAAAGCATAAGTGGTACTGTTATTGCCTGAAACAGATCCGTATGTATTATTTTTCTGGTGAATCTTTCTGTTGAGATCAAAGCATTATTCTAGGCAGCGTTTCTCAACCATGGCAACTTGAAGATGTCTGAACTTCAAGTCCCAGAATTCCACAGCCATCATCAAATCCCCACATCGTCAAATCACAGAGGTAGAGAAACACTGGTCTGTGGTTATGTAGAAGTCACTGTATCATGGGTTTGTGATGTAGGCTCCTAGGGCTTGAGGTACAATAAAAGGAGAACCTCAGAAACATGAACATCAGAGAAGAAATTTGTGCCACCCAGCTTAGTTCTAGAACAGGGGTCTCCAACCTTGGCAACTTTAAGACTTGTGGACTTCAACTCTCAAAGCTGGCTGAGGAACTCTGGGAGTTGAAGTCCACAAGTCTTAAAGTTGCCAAGGTTGGAGACCCCTGCTCTAGAATATGCAGCTTAGCTCTGGAATATTTTCAACAGATGACTTGCTGTTTACCCAAAATTAAGACAAGTTTAACAGAGCTGAGGCTTCAGTGCAGATCCTGAGAGGACATCAGGGATGCTTGACTTCACGGAAAGAAAGATGCATAACGGTGAGCAAGCGACGCCAAAGTTTGAAAGCCTCCTGTGATCTCCACAGTCAACTTGAGAAACTGTTTACCACTTGGAAGGTGTCACCAATCTCTACCAATTTCCCTCTGAAGCAATGCTTTTCATCCATGAAAACTTGAAGATGAGTAAACTTTTCAGCTGCCATACTAGCTGGTGAATTCTGGGAGTTGCAGTCCAGACATCTTCAAATTGCTAAAGTTGAAAAACACTATTCTAGACTTAGATCTCAGCCAAACAATTCACCAAGAGAATAATAAATCTCTACCAATCTCCTTCTAAAACAAAGTTTCTCTTCAGCTTTAAGATGAGTGGTCTTCATCGCTCATGCTGGTTGGGGAATTCTGGGAGTCAAGTCCACTGGTCTAGATAATTGATCCCTGGGTGGTGATGTGTTTTATTGCAGCAGTTGAGAACTGAGATTTGTTTTTCATCAGAAGGTTTTGTCTCACAGATGCTTTTTCAAAAGGCAACTGGACTTTTTTTTTTTCCTTGAGGAAGATGTTTCGCTTCTCATCCAAGAAACTTCATTCAGTCGCCTTTGGAAAAAGCACCTTTGAGACAACTGTGATCTGGCTGACTGAGAATCTCCACAGACATCAGAAAGTTTTGCCTTTCTGCAGGTAAAAGAGTTTGTAATGTTGATAGCCAGCTCTCACTTTTAGGACAGAAAGGGGCCTTTGAAAATGATTACGGGGATGAGGGGCAGTGGTGGGGGAATCTTTAGGTTGGCCTGCTTTTGATATGGACACAGCTTGTCACGGGTGAGCAATTCGGGATCTGCTTTAGCTTGGAGAAAGTCTGTGGAAATAGATTCTGGCTGCTCCACAGACGGCAGGATTTTCTCTGATTTGATTGTATTTACACACATTCCAGTTCCCAGCAGATTGTCACCCCAACACAGATGCTTGAATTTTCTGTTTCCTAGAGCAGAGGTAGTTTTCTTGAACTCACTGTGCCAGCTGGTGATGAACAATGCCTTTCCTCCCCCTATTTATGTATTCAACAGGTTGTTTATCTTTTCATACCTAATGGGGCTTGCCTGAAAGTTGTGGCTTTTATCATTTCAGTTCACAGGATACTTTTTGGGGGGTGGGGTGGGGGCTTTCTTTTGAGAACCTGCTCTGGATTGAGTGTTAGGGTAATCAAGACTTCCCTTCTACCCCTTATTCTTCCTTTTGACTTCTTAAAGTTTATGGAAGGCATAATTGTCTTAATGCAACTTTTTGATTGCTGGTGTTCAGAGCCAACCCAAATCTGTTTCTTTTGTTTGATATGTATTATTTACAAATCAAATGTTCTTCTCTCTTTGGCCTTCACATACAATGCGACATTAGGGCTTCTTTCTATGCTTGTTCACAGCTCAGTTTTCCTTTGCATATATGGATAGTAAAATATTTGTACAAGGAAAAGAATTGTGTCAAGCTAGCTCTTTATTCTTTCCTTTGGTTTTTTTTTTCCTTTCCTTTAGCTGAGGGAAAGACTAAATATTTTGATTCAACGGAGATGATCTTTTTCTTAGAATAATATTATACACCATTTTACCTTAAGTGCTGGGCACCTATTGTCTATGCAACAGATTGTGGAACGCTGCCAGAGATGAAAGCTTGAAAGGGGAGGGTTGTTTATCTTTATTTATTTATTTGTATTTTGCCATTGTTATTTTTACAAATAACTAAAGGCAACGAACAGGAACACACCTTCCTCTTCCTATTTCCCCCACAGCAACACTTTTGAAGTGGGTTGAGTTCAGAGAGAGGGACTGCCCCCAAATTACTCAGCTGGCTTTCATGCCTAAGGTGGGACTAGAACTCATAGTCTCCTAGTGACTGGCTTCCATGCTAAGTGGCAGGATCTGAACTCACTAATTCCTCCTTTCTAGCCTTGTACCTTTACCTCTACACCAAACAGGCTCTCAAACTGGCTTTCTTTCCAGGCATTAGAATAGTCCAGAGGTGGTATTCAGCAGGTTCTGACCAGTTCTGGAGAACCAGTAGCAGAAATTTTGAAATTTTTTTAACAACCGGTTCTGTGGACGTGGCTTAGTTGGTGGGTGTAGCTTGGTGGTTATGTAACTGGGTGGATGTGGCTTGGCAGTCGTGTTATTGGCTGGGCATGGCCAACTCAACATCATTCACATCGAGGCACGCGTCTCCTCGCCTGGCCTCTCATGACTGTGGGGATGCCGCAACAGTCGTAAGTGTGAAAAAGGGTCATGTCACTTTTTTCAGTGCCATTGTAACTTTGAATGGTCACTCCACACAAGCAAAGTACCAGCAAAGGAGGGGAAAAAAACTCCAGAGAAGTTCCTGAGTCAGGAAGTCCAGTCCTGCCAAGAATGTAATAAGGGTTAACGGAGAGGCAGGTTCTGTAAGCAACACCAGAATGTTTCCTTCCTGCCTTCCTTACAGGATTAGGCTAACAACCGGTTCTCCGAACTGCTTAGAATGTTAACAACCGGTTTTGGTGAATTGGTGTGAACTGGTAGAATCCCACCCCTTGTTGGATGTCAGACCTGCTACAACTTAAATGTCTAAATAGAAATGATAATTAACTCCATTTGTTGAGAAAGGTATAGTTTATTAGAGGTCAGGTGTCTTGCAGTATTGCAAAGCCAGAGCTGAGAATAAGATGACATTGGGTTTTGTTCTCGCATGCAGAGATGAGGAATTTGAAGAAAACGAAGACCTGCATTAGTAATAGTTTCCATTACTTTGGAAACTATAAAATGTGTGGACTTCAACTCCCAGAATTCCCCAGCCAGTCCACACTTCTTAAAGTTTCCAAGGTTGGAAAACAATGATTTACATGTTTGTGGATTCTATGCACGCGCTGATTTATTTCTCCAAATGGCTGGATACTGCTGTTCATTGCTGGGGGGTTTTTCTTCTCCCAGCTTCATTAGAAAGACAACCAAATTCCCTGTTCAGATTTCCCTCAGATTCCTTCTCCTGTAACCAATCACTTAGGAGTCACCTTGAACATGAGCCACAGCTGTTGAGACAATTCCCCACTCAAAGGGAATGTTCTGCAGATACGCCATTGCTCTTGAAGGGATCCTGCGGCTTCTGATCGCCTCAGTGGTGGCTGGCAGTAAGATTTGAATATTTGCAGAGGCAGAAGAGAGGGGCTGGGGGACTTGGTATGATTGTATATATCAGCTTGCTGTGGGTGAAAAGTCAAGGCAAAGCGGTATGAAAAGTATTCTTTTCCTGGAAACAGAGCAACGGAGTTAGTTATTTCCTCATTCTCTAGCAATCCAGGTAGTGCTCGACTTAACAACATATCGTTTTGTGACTGTTCAAAATTACAATGGCACTGAAAAAAGTAAATTATGACCGTTTTTGACACCTCACAACTGTTGAAGCCTCTCCATAGTCACTTGATCGAAAGTTGGATGTTTGGCAACTGACTTGTATTTATGACAGTTGCAATGCCCCAGGGTAATGGGATCACCTTTTGTGACCTTCTGACAAGCAAATTCAATGGGGAAGCCAGATTCACTTTACAACCTGTCACTAATTTAACAAGTATTGTGATTCACTTAACAGCTATGGCAGAAATGGTCATAAAATGGGGTAAATTTCCCTTAACAAATGTCTCATTTAGCTCTATTGTGATCGTAAGTTGGAAGACTACCTGTAATGTCTCTGATTTCCAGGAAGCTAGATGGAAGGAAATATTCACATGACCTAGTGTGAAACCTAGCTGCAGGTTACTCATTATTTCTTTATTAATGCAACTAGGCAATTCAGAGGAATGTATCTATCTAGCCGTCTAGCTGTCTAGCTAAACTAGCTAGCTATCGGCTTCTAAAAGACCAGACAAGAAAACTCCGAGATCAGATTGTTGCTATAATGGAAAAATCCTGCTATCTATCTCACTCACCCACCCCACCATATGGTTCCTCTGTCATTAGCCCAACAGGTTAATCAGATTCATTTCAGGTAAAGTGGCCTCCTTGTTTAACTCAGGGCTTTGTAGTTCATGACCATCCTTTTCAACTGAGCCTCCAAGCCTTGTAGAAGATCTCCGGTCATCTGACCGGATGACCAATGCTTTATCTATCGACCAATGCTCCAGCCTGTAAAGGATCCAGGCGATCTGTTTCTTCTAACATCCCCTGCAGCTAATTCTTCAGCACTCTCTCAATACCTTCTTTAATACAAGGAGGTTGATATTGACCCAATATGGTTCAAACAATGGTCTTCTCTTCAAGGCAGGGCACTTGATTGTCTCCTTCAAGACTGGTGGCATCTCACCTAGTCTCAGAAAAACATTGCTTGCCCTCCAACTAGCTCTACCATACTTGGACATCTGAAGAGCTAGGCAGGTGTGGAGGAGGATATTTGTTGCTCAGGGTTGAAATGAGACACAACTTGGTGCTCTATGAGCTTGGTTGTTTTCTTGCAGACCTTTCATTACCCAAACTAGGTAACATCATCAGTGCTAGTAAAGGAATGGGGTTTGCAAACAGCATTCCTTACTAGTGCTGGATAGTTACTGGATATTACCTAGTTTGGTAATGAAACATCTGCAATAAAACCACCAAGCTCAGAGAGTAGCAAGCAGCTACACAGGTAAGGGTCTAATCCACAGATGGAACAGCTATAGAGAACTCCAACTACTTTCTCTGGTTCTACAAGAATCCTAGATGACACAGCAAGCCAACATCTCACTAGCTTTGCTTGGTATATAATCCCAGGGAGTTCAGGCTATGTATCCACAAAGAAACTCAACACTGGACTTTCAGAATCCTATCCCTCCCATCATTTTTCCAAGAGAATGAAGTATATGTAGAATAATATTGCAGACAGGAGTTGCAAACACAGTAGATATTTAGAAGGATTCATGATTTCCTGCTCTTGTTGTTAAACATGATGCATAACCATTCTTGGCTATTCTCATTTTCAGATAGTAAATGGGCGCAGTGAGGCTACATATTTCCAAATTACTGTGATTCAGTTCTTGTGGCATTTCTGTCTTTTTTCAAGTTTCTAATCTTTAAGCACTACAACTGTGCTTAGAAGTGTGAGAAGATCACAAAAGACCGAGAGTGCCTCTGGTTAAAGCCTGCGCATAATTCTTTCTCCTTCTAACAAAAGTAGGCAAAAAAAGAGTAAAAGTTGAGAAGACTTCGTGTAAGGGAAGTGAAATAAGGCACATCTGCTCCTATCTACAGCTATATAGATTATAGAACTAAACTCGGCGCAGAATTTGGTTTCCCTGAGCATCATCTTACAATATATAAATATTATATAATATTTATATAAATATAAATAAGTATAACATAACATCCTGAGAAGGACATACCATTTCTCAGTCTTTCTATGGATTAATTTCAGATTTGTTTTTAATTCTGTTTTTACCTTTTTTTACATGGTTTTTTTTTTAAATTTGTAAACCTACCAGAGTCCTCAACATGAGATGGCTGGTATAGAAATTTGAAAGGCAGAGACAGACAGACAGACAGACAGACATAGATGATAGATACATATAGTAGATAGATGATGATGTTTGGATGGAGGGGAGGAGGGATAGAGATAAGATAGATAGATAGATAGATAGATAGATAGATAGATAGATAGATAGATAGATAGATAGATAGATAGATAGATAGAGATAGAGATAGAGATAGAGATAGAGATAGAGATAGAGATAGAGATAGAGATAGAGATAGAGATAGAGATATGATAGATAGATCTTTTCCTGACAAAATATAATTCATTTCAGCAAGGCTCTTTGATTAGTTTCTCAAAACTTTAATGCTCAAATATTCCAGGTTCTGTATTAATTCACAAGAAAATTGTGTCTTCTGTGAGCCACATGCCTATAAGTGTCATTTACCAAAGCTAAGATGTCACACATGAGGCCTATTTTTGCCTGGGCAAGCCACAGGGTTTTTTCATACCTGCTTTAAAAGAAATCTAATCTCCTTTTTTAAAATTGTTGCAAACTACTTTGGTGACTTACTTACTGTATAGGAAAACAGCATGAAATGCAATTTTATACTTTGATTTTAAATTACAATATTTATGTCACTTTCCTATACCAAAGCATACTCAAGGTGGCGTTAAAAACCAGCTTCTTCCAAGACTGCTTAATTTGTAAGTAAAGATGCCAGAGAATTCCATTTGATCTGCATTTTTTATGTGAAGGAGCCTAATTGGCATCTTCCAAATAAGACGGAGGGTTATCTTTCCAACTGTGCGCTTCTCTAACTCTCTTGATGCCTTTCTGCAAATGCATGCAATGTGCCTTTTAGAAAACACATTTAAAAAAGTGTAGCTGGGGGAAAATATGAAGGCGAACTTGTACACAAGTGATTTCATCACAGAAAACAAAATGGAACCAGTTTAGGAATGCACCTATGTCAATAGGCTGCTCCGTTCTTAGTTTTAATCTACAATCGGATGATTAGTCACACTAGTCTTAGGGGTACCATTATTTCTGCTCAGTCAACCTGTAAGTTTCTGGCCTATGAGGCATAAAACCCCTCACTAATACTATCAGGGATCTAATCAGCTTTGATCAATGAAATAAAGGGCTTAAACCAGGGGTGTCCAACCTTGGCAACTTTAAGACTTGTGGACTTCAACTCCCAGAATTCCTCAGCCAGCAAAGCTGGCTGAGGAATTCTGGGAGTTGAAGTCCACAAGTCTTAAAGTTGTCAAGGTTGGACACCCCTGGCTTAAACTGAGAAGGAAGCCTTAGCTCAGCCAAAGAGATGCTCCTTGGTCTGCGAAGTGGCCAGTAATTTTCTGAGGTTGCACTGCTGCTCGATCCCCAAAAGATCAAGTATAGATCCTATGTTGGGGATCCTGTGTTGAATCCAGAATAGAATAGAATAGAATCAGAGAGATGGAAGGGACCTTGGAGGTATTTTAGTCCAAATCTCTGCTCAGGCAGGAAACCCTATACCATTTCAGACTTTCAATGGTTGTCCAATCTCTTCTTGAAAACCTCCAGCGTTGGAGCATTCACAACTTCTGAAGGCAAGTCATTCCACTGGTTAATTGTTGTAACTGTCAGGAAATTTCTTCTTAGTTCTAGGTTGCTTGATTAGTTTCCATCCGTTACTCCTCAGGTGCTTTGGAGAATAGCTTGGCCCCCTCGTCTTTGTGGCAACCCCTGTGCCAAGACCTGATTAGAGAGGAAGAGTGTGCTTTTGAAGTGTAGCAGGGCAATGTTCATGGAAGCTGCTTAAAGATCGAGTGGGGGGTTCATAGGGGGTGACATCTCTTTCTGCCCTCCAGAAGTGGTTGCCAGCTAATTCTCACAATGGGCTGAGGCAGCGATGGCGAATCCATGACACCACATGTCAAGGGAAGATGTCCATGTCACACATGAAGAATCCATGACACACATGTCAAGATCAAGTGAGGTACTAATACCCCTCTATAAAGCCTTAGTAAGGCCACACCTAGAGTACTGCATCCAGTTTTGGTCACCACATTATAAAAAAGTTGTTGAGACTCTTTTAGAAAAAGTACAGAGAAGAGCAACCAGGATGATTAGGGGACTGGAGGCTAAAACATATGGAGAACGGTTACAGGAACTGGGCTTGGCTAGTCCAGTGAAGAGAAGCACCAGGGGAGACAGGATAGCAGTCTTCCAATATTTGCGGGGCTGCCATAGAGAAGAAGGGTTCAAGCTATTTTCTAAAGCTCCTATAGGCCAGACAAGGAATAATGGATGGAAACTGATCAAGGAGAGATTCAACCTGGAAATAAGGAGAAACTTTCTGACAGTGAGAACAATCAACCAATGGAACAGAAGTTGCCCTCGGAAGTTGTGGGAGCGCCATCACTTGAGACTTTCAAGAAGAGATTGGACTGCCATTTGTCAGAAATGGTGTAGGGTTTCCCGCTTGGGCGGGGGGTTGGACTAGATGACCTACAAGGTCCCTTCCAACTCTGGTAATCTAATCTAAGTGATACACTGCAGATCCTGGATCATATGGAGCTGCAGAGGCAACCACCTCATTCCACAAAGCTTGTGCAGCTTGGCTTCTACTTCAGGCCCAGCCCTGCTGTTGCCACCGGTGCCGCTGTTCAAGGTGACCCAGATGGAACATAGATAGAAAATTATTTGGAGTTGGGGTGACACTCCAGCAGAATCAAATTAGGCATTTTCCAAATTTTTGACACGCCCAGCCCAAAGATAAAACCATCACTGGACTAAGGGGCAAGCCTGGATCTGCTTTTTTTGTGTGGTCTTTCATCCAAGCTGCTTGGAAAAGAAAAGGAAAAAAAAACCCTCTCTTTTGTCCTTTTTGGCCGGTATAAAACTTGCAGCTGAGAGAAAAGGCATGTCATAATTAAATGATATCCCCGTGGTTATCATCTTTGGGCCTCTGAGGAATTGCTGCATGCACAACCTTCTATTTCCAGTCAGAGAAAGAAGATGATAAGGAACAAGATAAAAGAAGATAAAGGAAAACACGGGAGGAAAGAGGGAGGGGTGGTTACATATGTCAATTTTCCCAGGTAGTTTACAGTAATATTAGAATGAACAACAATAATTTAATTTCAATCTTTTAATCTTTTTTAAAAAAAAATGGGTGGGGGATATAACCAAATAAAGAATAACCAAAGGGGTAACAAATAATCGTGTTGCAGGTAGATTCTTGTCTTTATTGTTTATTTTCTGTTGTGTCTGAAAGAATATGTGGCCCAAAGCAATCAATATCCTGTGTCCTCCAAATGTTGGTTGGCTGGGAATTGGAGGTTAGCAAATTGGTAAAGTGCTGAGTGAAATATTGTGTAGCATTGCTGGATTCATCCAAAGTCTTTCCAAAACATTCAGCAACTTTTCCTCTCCAAACAGGAATGGACACTAAGCGAGACTCTTCTGGGAAAAGAGGCAGCTAAATGTCACTCAGACCCAGGCATGAGTTGCTGGGAGTCAGGGAGGGTTTAATAAATAAAATAGGTAAGATCTGTTTCTCGGGGGCCGGGTGGGGAATGGCATGGAGTTTGCCCTAGACTCGCAGAATTCCCAGCAATTGTGCAAATCTTTTCATTCATATGGCTCAAGAGTATGAATGAGAACCATCTTTGTGTGTGTGTGTGTGTGTGTGTGTGTGTGTGAGAGAGAGAGAGAGAGAGAGAGAGAGAGAGAGAGAGATTCCCAGCAGATTGTACTCTTAGGAGTAATTCTACACACCAGTTCGTGTGCCAGGCAGTGAATATTGGCTGCCATATCTCCGGTAGGTTTGACTCTGCTGAGAGTCATTAGCTATCGTTATTACGCATAATATTTCCAACTCTAATTTCTGTATGAGTTGGGCTTGTAGGACCCTATTATTGCCCTCTAAGGTGCCGTTTGACTCTCACACTCCATTGCAAGGTCTGGTTTTAGAGTGAAAAACTGCAGTCAACGAGGGTGTCCTTTAGCAGCGTATTCAAAGCATTTCCATAAACTGGGAGCCAATTTTGGAATAAAAAGTCAAGCTGTTGTCATCCCACCCCAACCCACCTCACCCTTCCTTTTGTTTCATTTTAAAATGTGGCTATCAGCTAGTTAGATTAACGGGCCATAATATCACAGGGAGTAATCTAATTAGTATGAAGTCAATTCACTCTCTCCTTTTGTGTCTCAGTGATTAAGTAAGTGGGAAAATGGCTCGAAAATTAGGTGCTAGAACGACCCAATTACATTTCTGTAGCTTTTTGTATTCAATTTCATAAACAATTTTGCTCTTCGCTGGTTAATCAGGGAATGCCTTTTTTTTTTCCCCCAGTTTGAAAAGCACTTTTGAAATTATAATGCAATTAAATTGTGTGTAGATGTTCTGGCATAGCAAATGGGAAAACTCTGGGCCTGGCACATCGCCATGTTATACCTTGACAGTGGTGAGGTCCCATGCTTGGCAGTTGGCAAATGCCATTCATAAGATCGGCTAAGCTGGATGAATCTCAAGTACAAATGCTTCAGTCCAAGAACCCAAACCTCAATGCTCAGTTTTATGTGGCCCGTTTTGATTGTTGTGGTGTGTTTCCTCCAACTGAGTTTCTAGTATTGAGCTAATACATCCTTTGACATTTACCAGATGAAAACAGATAGCTTGCTTTATACAAACCAGCCTTGTTGAGAAATATTAAGATAAACTCTGCTTAACGACTTAACCTACATTCAGTAAGATAGCACTCCCTGGCAAGCAGACTGCAATGCATCATGTATTTTATGATCTGTGATTTGAAGTAGTTACGGATGGCTTTATATGTTTGCAGTATTGTTTTTAACTTACTTTTATTTCGGATTGTTGTTTGTAACTGTTGGAAGCCACCCAGAGTCACTTAGCCAAAGAAATTGTGGAAGCAAATGAATAAATGCTACTTAAAACTCTTCAAAGTTATGTCCATAACTTTTAACTGGGTGAAACTGTATCAGAAGGCAAAACTTTTTTAAACCAAGGTATCTCAAATAGGCTTACTTACTTACAGAATGCGTCAAAAATCCAATACCCTTGAGTCCCGTGGAACTGAAATTTAGTAAATTTCATAAAGCATTTTATGACATGATACAAAAAAGTCATAAAACATAAACATAAAACAACACCTGATGTTTGATTGGGCTGCTCTCAAGGCAGATACATCTCTGAATACCTCCCTGAATTTTTAAGAAATTTCCAGTACACTAGAAGCTCTGCTATAGTTGAAAACATTGAGGAATCTGATAGATCATGGGTTGTTGTTACATGTGTGCATCAGGAATGTACAGGTAATTTCAAACAAGGTACATTTTTAGACGTCATTAACACTGGAACATTAGCCAGGACCCAGGCCTGAGTATGAAATAGAAAGGTCATTGGTCATGGTTTGTTGGAACTTGAATGAAATAGTGACCTCTTTCTGGTTTTATTAAACTTCTCTGATGCTTTCAGTACTATTGACAATAACATTTCTGGGGCTCTGGATCGGATGAAGAGAGGATGAAATTGAACCTAGAGGGATGCATTGTAGTAGGCTGGAATTCCTGGAGGGGAGGGGTGAATTCATGAGGATTAAAAGGTAGCTCAGTTCAGATAAGTTTGTGTGAAAGAAAGAGGATGAAGACAGCCACTCCTTAATAGTTCTCAGACTATAGGCTTCAGTTTGGCAAGATTCTGTCCGGTCATGTGGCTGTCTTGGGGAAGGGCAGGGATGCTGTTCCCACAAGTGGTTGTTGCAGTAGGAAGATGTTACCTGCCAAAAGCATATTACACCTGTGTTACAGATTCTGTATTAGTTGCCAGTAGATTTTGAACAGAGGTGGTATTCAGCAGGTTCTGACCAGTTCTGAAGAACCGGTAGTGGAAATTTAGAGTAGTTCAGAGAACCGGCAAATACCATCTCTGACTGGAGATTTTACAGTATCCTTCTCCTGCCATGCCCACAGAACCAGTAGTTAAAAAATTTGAATCCCACCAATGACTTTGAAGTACAATTGACTTTGGCCATCGACCCCAGATATCTCAGGACTGCTGTCTCCAAACAGAAGGTAAATCTAGGAATTTACAGGTCTGGTGTCTCTGGCCACAATCTAAACTAGCAGATTTGTCCCAGGAGAAATTATTCTTTGTACTCATGAAAGAAGGAGAGCTGGGCTGAGAGTTGCTTTTCTATTGCATCCCACTCTCTTTAAAAAAGAAAAAAAGTCTTTGCACATTGCTAGAGCAGTGTTTCTCAGCAATGGCAGCTTCAGTCTGTGTGAGCTTTAACACCCAGAATTCCCTAGCCAACTTTGTTCTCCAGGGAATTCTGGGAGTTGAAGTCTATACATCTTTACTTTGCCAAGGTTACGAAAGGCTGCATTAGATTAGAGCCTTCCAGAAGTTAATTAAGACTGAATTTTTCTGGAGAGAGTTGGTAGTAAGTACTAAGTTGTCATCTTTTATTTATGACTTATCATTTGTTTATTCAATGTTTGTTTATTTGGCGTTTGCTCTTATTGCTATCATGCAGGGTTTTTTTAAAAATAATTGTATATTGGCTTAATTTGTTTTGGTCATAATTTATATTGCTGTAATTAGGTTATACCATGCATTTTTAGTTTTGTTATGATTTTTACCATGGATATTTCAATTATTACTTTTGATTGTAAATTGTTGGGAATCCTCGTAGATTTGGCAGTGCACCACTAAAAGCAATAGGAGACAAATATATAAATTACAGATGGACTTAAAGCTGGTTTAAATTCCATTCCCAAACCTGTTAAATGAAATATTGGTCATCAGAGGCCTAACCTGGAAGTATTATATCATAATGATATTTTTGGTTGTCAATTACCCTCTGCTCTGTGTCTCCCCCCCCTTCCCCCCCCAATTTAGCTAGCTGGCTACAGATTCAAGTATGAGATGCAGCTAAGCATCCAGCTGCTTGCATGCTGACCGGAAATTTTGAGTTTAGAAGTCTCCGTGCTATATGTCTGGATTGCAGTGAGGTACAGATAGTCCTCAACTTACAACCGATTGCTTAGCAACGGTTCAAAGTTATGAGGGGCTCCCAAAAACTATTTACCGCTGTGTTTAAAAGATATGGGCGCTGCAGTATCCCCACGCTCGTGCATCCGTATAACCGACTGCAAACCACCACCACCACCACCACACCTATCTCCTCTAGCTTCCTGCCCCACTAGGTCCCTACATGCTTTGGACCTGTTTCCTACCCACAGTGCTACCTCCACCCTCCCCAGCACCCCTGTCACCCATCACACACTTACCTTTTGAAGATCTCTGAAGCTCCAGAACTCTTTACTGGCGAGGTGGGCAGGCCATTCTGCCCCTCGGCATCCCTGGGCCATGCGGCTGCATCCCAGAAGCAGGCACCATTTTTAGAGCAGTAGCAAGGAATTGTGGCCAGTGCCAAAATGGCAGCTGCTTCCTGGACACAGCCATGCAGCCTAGCTCTTCTTTCCTAACACCGTTGGAGGAAGAAGCTTCCCTCCACGTTTCAACATTTGGGCGTAATAAGCAAGTACTGTCTTATTGTCGTTTGTTCATTTGCTTATTTATTTATTTGATTTCCACAGCTGCCCAACTCAGCCAAGTGACTCTGGGCAGCCTACAATTCTAAAATTATTTTAAAAAAAATTAAAACAATTTAAAAAAAACAATGAACAATAAAAATATCCACAAAGTAAATAAGTATTAACAGCAGCCGTGATGATTAATCAATTAATAGTGAAGCCAAGCAATGGGTCCCTTAACCCATTCTGAGCCCCAGGCCCAGATACAAAGACGCCTTTTTAAAGCTTTGAGGAAAGTCAACAGGACTGGGGCTGTTCTAATCTCTGAGGAGAAACTATTCCATAAGGCAGGGGCTACAGCAAAAAGGGGGCTTATACTGTCGGTTTCTTTTTCTTGTGGTGATTTTAGAAACTGACACTTAAGTGTCAGTTTCTAGAATCACCACAAGAAGAAGAAACCGACAGTTTAAACCCCCTTTTATTTAATTTCAACAATGGCAGCTGTGAGCGTCAACCCAGAATTCCCTAGCCAATAAGTATAATATCCATGGTAAAAAAAAAAATCATAACCAAACTGAAAAGGCATGGTATAACCTAATTACAGAAATATAAATTATAACCAAAATAAATAACGTTGAGGCACCTGAGTATCCTATCATCAGACACTGGAACATATTGTGATGAGCTGCCATCTGAGAGCTTATACAGGAGGAAAAGCAGATTTTCACGAACTAACAAACACTGTGTCAAGGCTCCGGCATCCACCCCCATTCAAATCATGAGTCTCTAGCCTCATCTCTCAGAGATAAAAGAAACAAGATTTATTAGGAGTGAACGTGCCAGTGCTATCTGGGTGCAGCTGACTCTAAGACACATCATTCATCTACCCCTTGACCCTGGTCTTCCCTCAGTCCCTGGATGTATATTCTCCAATGGGACACATCCATAGCCAAGAGTCATCAATCATGCTCTCCAATAATAATCTTGCGCGCCAGAAGCTTCGGCCGCCTAGCAATTAACTATGAAGCATTTAAGGAATGCACTACTTCCCCCACTCCCTTTCTGCTATCAACTCTAAAAGATCAGAGAAATCTTTTTGAGTTGACACACTGCTCTTAATTGGATAAATGGCCTAGATGCTAGATGTTAGATTGCCAAAACTATGGTCACAAGCCATGGTCATCCCCATCTTCAAAAAGGGAGACCACAGCCTAGTTGAAAATTACAGACCGATCTCTTTATGCTGCGTCACCTGTAAAGTCATGGAATCAATTATTAACCAATCCATCATCCTCACTTAGAAACAAACAACCTACTCTCCAATAAACAATTTGGTTTTAGGAAAAAACTATCATGTAATCTGCAACTCTTACACTGCAAAAACATATGGACTAAACAACTCGATCAGGGCAAAGCAATAGACGCAATCTACATAGACTTATGTAAAGACTTTGATTCAGTGGTACACGACAAATACTCCTAAAACTAAAACCTTACGGTATCTCTGGACACCTGCATAACTGGATAGAAGCATTCCTGTCAAACATACAACAAAAGGTCAAAATTGGGAGCGTCCTATCAAATTCTGTACCTGTCAACAGTGGTGTCCCCCAAGGCAGTGTTCTAGGACCAGCTCTTTTCATACTCTACATAAATGACCTCTGTGATCATATCAAGAGCAATTGCGTTCTCTTCGCTGATGATGTAAAGCTATTCAACACCACAGACAATACTGCTACCCTTCAAAAAGACCTTGACTATGGATCAGAATGGTCAAACAAATGGCAACTTCAAATCTTAACAAATAAATGCTCTGTCCTACATATTGACAAAAAGAAATCAGAAAATAAAATACAGGCTGAATAGTCAAGACCTTGTTGATGATCCAAACTCTGTCAAGGACCTTGGATCCCCAAAATTCTGGACAATTTTTGTCTAGTCTCTAAGCTTCCCTTTTTAGGTAGTTTCCTGGTTGAGCTTCTGCTTCAGATAAGAAGAAGAAGAAGGATTATCTAGTTCCATTTCAATAGGGCTTCAGATTGCGTTTATCCTATGGAGACAGCTATTGGATTTATCACCTCCATGGAAGGAGAGAGCTTCTGTTCCTGGAATTCTGGCAAAAGCTCTTCGCCAATACTCTGGGAATCACCCATGAAATGTAAAGGACCACTCCAGTGACAGGGATCGTCTCCTGATTCTTTTGATCCCTCCTAGTTACATGCCACCAGCTCTTCTTCTCCAAGGCTGCATTGTTGTTCTGCTTTCTCAACGTTTTAGAGCAGGATGAAACAAGGGCACAATGGCTCAGCGGTTAAATACGCCGAGCTTGTCAGCTGAAACGCTGACAGCCCAGGTTCAAGACCCAAGCACCACAGGATGGGGTGAGCTCCTGTTCCTGCCCCAGCTCCTACCCGTCTAGCCGCTCAAAAATTATAAGTAGATTAATAGGTAAAGTAACAGTGGGAATTAATTCAGTGGCAAGGTTAACAGCGTTTCGTGTGACTCTGCATATAGACATGCTGGCCACACGACCACGGAAAATATATTTGGACAATACTGGCTCCTTTGGCTAAGAAATCGAAATGAGCATCATGTCCCAGAGTCAGACACAAGCAGCCGGGGAAACCTTTACCTTTTGAAATTCCTTAAGGATCCCTTCCTGCGTCTGTCATTGAGTCCGATATTAAATGTCTTCCCTGTTTCCATTGCTAAACAGAGCAATCATCAAAATACCGCAGGATCAATAACACGTCTTCCAAATAGCTCAAGCATGTTGTTTCAGAATATTTACGATTTTCCCTCAATCCATTCTAATCTGCTAAATGGTTCAAGGAAAATTGGACCCCTAAACCTTCCCCTCTTTGCATCTGACAAGCTGGAGAATTCAATCTTTTTGTGTCTCACGCCTCATGTCCTAAAGTCATGACAGCACCCATAACACTTGGGAGTTTTAAAAGCCTGAATAGTAGATTTACCCTGAGTTTATACGGATCAAAGGGTTAACTCTGGGGACTCTTTGTTTCAGTGCACATAATTTTTCAATTTTTAGTATCTCTCATTTGCAGAGACCGAAGTTTACTCTGTCAGAGCTTACCTTTCTGCCTTGATAGCATTTCATGCTTCTGTAGAACATGAGTAGCGTGTTTTATTATCCTCTTACTAAGCAATTCCTCAAAGGTTTACAGAGCCTCTCTGTCCACCTTCTCCTCCCGTCCCTCTGAATGAAAGCCTCTCTGCTTCCACCAGGAGACAAACCTTTGGAGCGACAAGTTCTACGGTTCTTTATATATCAGCTGTGAATTTTTGTATTTTGTACCTCTTGTTCTCATGCATCAGAGTTAGCCGCTGTAGTAAAGGATTTTCCTTGCCTTAACAGAAGATGAAGTTAAATATTTTTCCTCAAGGTCACATCTGGCTTTCATCTTGATCAGGATATTACTTTTTCTGCTCTTCCCCTTCCCCCTTTTTAACTTTACTTTTGAAATTAGTTTTGCTGACTCTTCATGTCTAGCCCAAATTATTTTTTAATAAGTTAGTATATTGACGTTTTGTAAATTTCGGTAGCTTTTTTTTTCCTGTCTGATACAGTCTACCTAGTAAAGGGCTTCCTTCCTGTTCCATCACAACAGATAATTTATTTGAATCTTATCACATGACCAGTTTTCCTTTCCCAAAATCTCCATAGGCCCAAGTCCATAAAGAATGCTTCTACAGCTTTGTGAAGAATTCCTTTTTCTAATCATCTGCAAAATGGCTATTTGAACTCAACATTCAACTTTTAATAGCTTCATCAGAGCTAAGGTTAGGTTCAATTTTGGATAAGTGTTTTCTTCATTATTGAATGTCTTTCCCACCATTTGTAAGTTTAGCTTACTAGTCATTCATTTGGGACCAGGAAAAGGATCTAGTTGGTTGCTTGCAACTGTGCTTCTTCAAGCCAACATCTGTACATTTGCAGGACCTACCATTTATGGAAGTGTTTCTCAACCTTGGCAATTCGAAAATGTGTGGATTTTGATTCCCGTAACTCCCCGACTATGCTGGGGTTGAAGTCTCTACATCTTCAAGTTGCCATAATTGAAAAACACTAGTCTGTGGCTATCCAGAAAACAATGCATCATGGATACGTGAGGTAGTTTTTGTAGAAGTTGAGGTACAATAAAAGCAGCACCTCAGGACATGCACATTAGAGGAAGGGTCTGTCCGGGCTCGCCCAAATGCATCTTAGCTCTAGAACATTTCTAACAAAAGCATGCTGGTGTAGGAATGTCCACATTATAATTCAAGTCCCTGGAGGTAGTCCTTGACTTACGACCACCGTCGAACTCAAAATTTCTGTAGCTACGCGAGACAGTTAAGTGAATCTTGCCCCCTTTTATGATCTTTCTTGCCACAGTTGTTAAGTGAATCACTGCAGCTGTTAAGTTAGTAAGAGCTGACTTTAATTGTTAAGTGAATCTGGCTTCCCCATTGATTGTGCTTGTCAAAGGTTTGCAAAAGATGAACAGGTTGACTTTGGGACCCCAACTGTCATAAATATAAGTCAGCTGCCAAGTGTTTGAATTTTGGTCACATGACCATGGGGATGTTGCCACAGTCATAGGTGTGAAAAAAACAATCATGGGTCCCCTTTTTCAGTGCTGTTGTAAAACTTCAAACGGTCACTAAATGAATTGTTGTAAGGCGGGACGACCTGTAGTAAAGAGATTTGCTAACCTTCTTTCCGGCAAGAGACAACACCAGTTTTCTTCAGGGACTGTAGTAGAATGTAGTCTGAATTCCCATGTGGGAGTGGCTGCTTTCCAGAGAACCAAGAGAATTTTAGATAGTTTGGTTGGGAAGAAGAGAGATTGCTGCTCTCAGGAAGTTCTCAAGCAAGAGTATATCTTTCGTGATACAAGTAATTGCTTCGGTATGGCAAGATTTCTGTCGACGAGTGAGGAACAATAAAGGAAACTGCTGTGAAGTAACTCAGCATGTCTTTCTTGATTTTGGAGCCTGACAGGCACTCCTTCTCTCGGGACATTTTTCCTCCCTGAAATGTGTACAGAATGGCTAATTGTTCCACACTTACTGATTGATTTTTGTTCTTAAATGTTTGCCATACAAAGCAGGGCGTTGTGTTGAGCTTGCAAGAGGTCTACATCCCAACTGGCGTATCTCATCAATCATCTTCCTGGTGAAATAGCTGAAGTAATTGGGGAGGGGACTTTGACCCACTTTTCTCCAAACTTTTTCGAATTGCAGTCAATTGCATCAAGGACAAAAGTATGGAAATGTCACAGTTAACAGTGTTAAAAGTGGGGTTTTTTTAGAACAAATGACTTGTTTGGTAGCTTTGAACAAATCGGGTAATAATGGTGGATGCTCTTGACTCCAAACTTCTGTAATTGACCATTACTGGTTTATCAGATCAGGGCTGAAGAACCATGACCCTTTTATGATGAATAGAATGGAATGGAATGGAATGGAACGGAACAGAATTGAATTCTTTATTGGCCAAGTGTGATTGGACACACAAGGAATTTGTCTTTGGTGCATATGCTCTCAGTGTACATAAAAAGAAAAAAATACACTCATCAAGAATCATATTGGTAATAGTCACAGTTTACTAATAAGCAATCAATATGGACTTCAACTCCCAGAATTCCTGAGTCAGCCATTCCTCACCTTTGTATTAGATCAGGGGTGTGAAACTTGCGGCCCATGGGGCAGATGCGTCCCCACTCAGTTTAGCAAAGGGTGGGGGGAAGTCCCGATATGTCATGTCACGCCACCGTGATGATGCTATTTTGGCACCCCTTTATTAAATCCTTATAAAAGAGGCTGGTACAATTTAATGGAAATGGAGAATTCTGTTGAGAGTGTTCTTTCAAGATGCAACCTTTCTTGTTCATAGATTATGTTTGAGAAATGTAGTGTTCGAAAAATACAAAGCTTTTTCCAGAAGTGGCCATATGATCATTTCAAGAGTGCATTAGCCTGCAGTGACTATATATTGTCAGGTCAAGATTTTCTTCCCGGTTTATTGGCTATGCTTGATTTGAAGTGAAAATGTGCTTGATGAAAGCAGAACAGTTGGACAAGGAAGTGTGAAAAAAGCCCATAATGTTTTCGGTTGGGTTACATCAATATTTCCCTTTGGCACACACTTTTAGTTGGTTGCTACAAGTGTAGTCACCAAATTTGGACTGTAATTGAGTCTACAATTACGGTTGTAAGTGGTAACGGTAATTAAGTGGGTCATCTAAAGGTCAACCGCGAGCAATTTTTTGATGTTTTTACAGCAGTCATTAAGCAAACTTCCCAATCGTTAAGTGAACCCATTGTTCACTATGGGCATTTTTTTTTTTGCCAGAAAGCAGAAATAATCACCAGTTTTGGGCAAAAAATGTTATATTTTCTGTTCACATGGTTGTGGGTGCTGCAAACAGTTGTAAATACTGGCTAGGTTCTGAACACCCAAAATGTAGTCACATCATCTTGATGGGGTGGCCACCAAAACTTCGAATTTGGATTGTAAGTACCTTTTTCAGGGTGTCTTACTTGTAACAGTTGCTAAGCAACAGTCATAAGTCACAGACAATCTGTATATTTAGCAGACAAAAGGTTGACTGTCTGGACATCATGACAGCTATACAGCAAAGGACAGAATCTTCAATACAGGGTCAGTTTGAAGTGAGATTCAGTGTATCTAAGAGAAAATGTCTTTTTAGTATTGCAGTGGTAGTGCTATAACTACAGGTTCTTCTCTTAAAAATGTGCAAAGCCAAAATGCCTCAGAAAGCAATCTCAGTTTTAAAACGTAGCTTCATGATATATAAAATCTCCAGTTATTAAATAAAATTCGAATTGATGTCCACCATGTCCGTTTGAACATGAATTAATAAAATAAAAATGAAAATCAACCACAAAGCAAGCTTTTAGGAAACCTCTGAAGTAAGGATGATACAAAGCTGCTATTCTAATAATCAAGCCAGCATGTTTTTTTTATGGTGAGTTTGCACGTGGTTAGTATCTGCAATGTATTTACAGTCCTGCGGTCTCGTAAAAACTGGTGTTCTGGAAGGCACAGTTTTAGTCTGCTCCATGTCAAGGAAAAAAAATTGTCCCATGAAAGTCATTCTCTGAGTAAATAAATGGAGGCTTTAATGCAAACCCGTTTTTTGCCTTGAGGCTCTTGGCTTTAGCACTTCAGTTTCTCTTTAACATGGATATTTGTGAAAAGCCATGCCTCTGTAAAATGCTGAAATCCATTATAGTGATTGCTTTCTCAGTTAAATACAGGGGAAGGGGGGGAAAGTGTGATTGAGAGATATTTTGAGTTTAAATGAATCTTGTTTGTCCCTTACATTTACGATCTGGTTCTAACAGAAATTATGTATAGAAGCCAAGTTTTGTTAGAACCAGATTGTAAATGTATGGGGCAAACTGTGTATATATACATACATAAGAAAACAAATACATATGTACATACATACATACATACATACATACATACATTCCTGGATTTATGAATGCAATTGAGCCAAAATTTATGTTGCTAAGTGAGACCCATATTTGCCCCATTTTTCTACCTTTCTTGCCACAGTTGTTAAGTAAATCTTTGCAATTGTTAAATTAGCAAAACAGTTGTTAAGTGAATCTGGCTTTCTCATTGACTTTGCTTGTCAGAAGGTCACAAAAGCATGACACCCTTGGACACTGCAGTCGTCATAAAGTTGTGTCAGTTGCCAATGGCTGAATTTTGATCATGTGACTGTGGGGATACTACAATGGCCACAAGTGTGAAAAATGATTATAAGTCAATGTTTTTAGTGCCATTGTAGTTTCAAATGGTCACTAAATGAACTAAATAAATTGAGGACTACCTGTACATACATACATACAGAAATTTTAATCTATTAGTCCAACTGAAGGTTGCACAATGATTGCACAGTTGTGAGGTAATGCAAATTCAAAATAGATTTAAAGTGTTCAGAATGAAGACAGAAAGGTATTGCCACATTATGGATTTTGAATTTTATATTGTTTCTTCTTTTTGACTACTGTGGACTTCCTTTCCCTTTCCTTTGATATGCCGGTTTTCGGGGAATTGTTTCCTAGGTCTTGAATCTCAGTTGATTTAAGTTAAAAGCAATTTAAACACCAAAGCAGTCCAGGGCCTTGTTCCAAAGGGATGACGATTCCTAAATTACTCTTTCTGTTAGTTAAGATCACTTTAAGAGGACTTTTAAATTCAGGGCTTTGGTTGTTGGAACACAGATTTTTCCTTCCATGGAATCAAGGATGTGGCATTCATATTAAATCCATCCCATTTTTTTTTTCCATATCCTTTGATTCTCTTGATGCTGTGCTTCTGGGTGTTTTAATCCACGGGTTTGATCTTTAGAGTCTGGTCCCTATTTTATATTTTATTCCAGTTCTTCCTAAGCCACCCCAAGGGAAAAAGTATAACATATATTGTATGTGCAAAATCAAATAAAAGCCATTCCTCACCATGTTCAGCTACAGCTGGAAGCAGATTTGGTCTAGGATGCAGGGTCCCCACCATAGCTGGATCTCTATCACAGCAGATGAGAGGAAAAAAGAGCTGCATGCGAAGGGAGTTTTTCTGGTATCTATTGCTGGAGAATCAACTACAGGTTATTGTTGTTGATGATGATGTAATCCATCATCGTGATGTTTTCCAAAGGACCAAAAGGCAAGACGAGAAGCCATGGATGGAAACTAACCAAAGAGAGAAGCAATCTAGAACTAAGGAGGAATTTGCTAATGGTGGGAACAGTCAACCAATGGAACAGCTTCCTTCAGAAGCTTGTGGGTGCTCCCTCACTGGAGGTTTTCAAAAGGAGTCTGGACAACCATTTATCTGAAATGATAGAGGGTCTCCTGCTTGAGCAGGGGGTTGGACTAGAAGACCTCCGAGGTCCCTTCCAACTCCGTTATTCTATGTTCTGTCCATTCAGTCAAGTCCAACCCTTGGTGATTCGGTGGGCCAGGTCTCTCCACGCCTTTTGAACTTTCATTGCTTCTTTGAGGTTTACTATGCTGTGGCTGGTGTCAGCTTTGATGGTGTCCAGCTACTTTGCCGGCCTGGTTTCCATACTAATAACTCTTCCAAATATTCTCAGTGAATTTCCTCACGCGACATGAGCAAAATAGGCGAGACACAGTTTTGTAATTTTGCATTCCAACGACATGTTCATTGTTGTGTGCTGCTTATTACAACTACAGGTAGTCTTCAACTTATGACCCTAATGGAGCCCGCCCATTACGGTCATAATTCATAAGTCCGATGATGATCGCAAAGCAGATTAGCTGGGTGCTGAAATGTCTGCAAGCAAACAACCAAGCTCAGATAGCACTCAGGATTCCACAGTTCAACCCTGAACCACATGTATTATCATCTGTTGGACTGCTCTAATTCCACGCTACCCCCTGTTAATAAATCAATCAGAATAGAACTGGAAGGGACCTTAAAGGTCTTCTAGTCCAACCCCCTGCTCAAGCAGGAGACCCATTTCAAATAGGTGGCTATCCAATCTTTTCTTTAAAACCTCCAGTCATGAAGCACCTACAACTTCTAAAGGCAAACAGTTCCACTGTTAGGAAGTTTCTCCTTAATTCCAGGTTGCCTCTCTCCTTGTTTAGTTCCCATCCATTGCTTCTTGTCTTGCCTTTATTCTTTATTATTATTTTTATTTGTCAATCGCTTACAAGATAATAGGTATAAGTAAAAACATAGTTATGAATACATGGATACATATAAGAAAAATAAAAGAAACAATAGGACAGGGACGGTAGACACGTTGGGGCGCTTATGCACGCCCCCTACAGACCTCTTAGGAAAGGAGTGAGGTCAATAGTAGACAGTCTAAGGTTAAAGTTTTGGGGGTTTGGGGAAGAAACCACAAAGTCAAGTAGAGTATTCCAGACATTGACCACTCTGTTGCTGAAGTCATATTTCCTGCAATCAAGTTTGGTGCGATTAACCTTGAGTTTGTATCTATTGTTTGTTCTTGTGTTGAAGATGAAGTATTCATTGACTGGTAGGACATTGCAATGTATGATTTTATATAGTATACTTTGCCTTCTGGTGCTCTGGAAAATAAGTTGACCCCCCTCCTCTTTGTGGCAGCCTCTCAAATACCGGAATATTGCTATTCATGTCTCCCCTAGTCCTTCTTTTCTCTAGACTGGCCATACATTGTTCATATGTTTTCGTCTCCAAACCTTTGAGAACAGAGTTGCTTTTTCTCTGTACTTTTTCCAAAGTCTCAACATCTTTTTTGTAACGTGATAACCAAAACTGGGCACAGTATTCCAGGTATAGCCTTACTAAGGCCTTTGGCCTTTCCCCTCTGGGGGTTTTAGATGGTGGCAGCAGCTCCTGAGTTTTGGAAGACCTCCGAAGAAAAAGCAATAACACGCCGGGCTTCTCTTTGTCTTGCTACGTTGGCGGTAAACCCAGAACTTCTGGAAATGTGTTACCAAGCGCCAGGGTGTAATTCTTCAGGGCTGGAGGAGAAGGGGTGTTGGTTGGAGGGACAGAAGTCCCCAGCTTTCTAAGGAGACGGTCTTTTAAGCCATTTCAGTCCTTCCATGCAGTTTGCATCATCCAAAAGAGGTCAAAGGCCTTTCATGCTACGCTGGAACCAAAGGCCGAAATGGCCTCTCTGTTGACTGATGCATCTTTGATCAGCTCTCTCTCTCCCCCTTTCCCCTTCCTGGCTTTATTTTTCCTACTGGGTTGGAGAGAGAAAAAGTGACACACACACACACACATACACACACACACACACCATTCTTTCTCTCTGTGTGTGTGTGTGTGTTTGTGTGTATTATACACACAAAGACACTGTTATCTGAAAGATGTGCTGGGTTAAGGATCTGAATTCTGCTGAGCCACTTGCATTAAAAGCATGTCAGATCAAGTACAGCCATTTCTTATAAGAGGAGAGGGATTCTTACTGCCCCCCCTCCTCTCCCCACGCCCGCACTCTCTACAGTTGTTCCGAGCAAATCTCTATAGCAAATGAAAAGGCTTAGGGAAAAGCATGATTGTTCTGAGAGGGGGCACTTTGAAGAGCCAAGATCAAGTGGAAATCATTCGTCCTGTGTTACAGGAGGCCTCGGCTTTTTTTATTATTTATTTACTTGTCATTTCCCCAAAGAAGAGAACAGTTTGGCTAAGTCTTGCCTTTCAAAGGAACAGTGCATTTCGGGAGGGTGGGGGGTGTTTTAACTTTTGCATCCTGTCAGAAGGGGGCCAAGAAGATAGATAATGGGATGGGATGGGATGGGATGAGATGGGACTCGCTGCAGAAACAGAAAGCATCTCCTAGGCCTCTTTCTTAGTCAAGAAAATTAGTCAAGGCAGCTTCCCACCTTAATCCGATGATGAGGTTGGTGGAGATTCCTCCCAGCACCGAAACTCAGCAAGTTAAGGATTTATTGATTTGCTTGTTGCATTTTTGTCTCATGTGAAACTGTGAGCCGAACAACTGACTCATGTTCATAAGATATGAAGCATAGCATTATTTTGATGCTCCCTTGGCTAGCACCATCTTTTATTTGCATGTCATCTCTAAATGCCCGTATGGGGAGTCTTCGATTTACGACTGATGCTTAGAGACGGTTAAAAGTTACAATGGAACGGTGAAAATGGGGCTTACAACCCAGATTCAAAGTTCTGAAATCTGCCTGCCGTTTCTCCCCCCACCCACCCCCCAGCAGTCACTGCATTTTGGGCACTTGGCAACTGGTCTACATTTATGACTGTTTGCAGCGCCCCTGTGGTCATGTGGGCATGACTTACAATGTATTTGCCAGAAATCAGCATTTACTTCTGTTTTCCTGCAGAAACTGCCCCATAGTGAACAATGGATTTGCTTCACAGCTGCCAACTCTTAAGGTCTGTGGCATTGGCTTCACCACCACTGCAGAAACGGTTGTAAGGTCAGGCAGAGCCTTGCGGTGACCGCTTTAGACCACTGTGACGTACAAATGAAATTGTGTGCTCAATTACAGTCGTTAAGTCAAGGACCACCTGTATTCCCTAGCTGCTTCTGAGGGAAATGTGATATTAAAAAATAGCAATAGCAACAGCTATACAGCTAAGTCTGTACCACTTCACAGTGGTTTACTTCCCTCTCTAAGTGGTTTACATAGTCAGCATATTGCCCCCAACAATCTGGGTCCTTATTTTACTGACCTCGGGAGGATGGAATCCTGAGTCAACCTTGAGCCGGTCAGGATCGAATTGCTGGCAGTCAGCAGTCAGCAGAATTAGCCTGCAATGCAGCATTCTAGCCACTGCGTCACCAGGGCTGTTCTAAAGTTTGTTGAGTCAGCTTGTTAAGGCTAAGAACTCATTGGCTTATCTCTTCCCAATACCCTTTCATTGTGAAAGTGTACCTTATAGAGGAGATGGTAGCATCAAAATTGAATTAATAAGTAAATGAAATATGAGATTATGTCCTTCTCCCCCTGCTTTCTCCTTTTCCTGCTTTTAATTCTAAGCCATGACTTGAACGCAATAAGACAGTATATCTGTAAAGCATTTGGACAACAAACAAACAAACAAACAAACAAAGGTCTCACACCTCCTTAAGAGTATGAAAGTGCTATCTCCATAACTCTTCACAGTAGGCCAGACATGTTGAGGTTGCATATGAACTAAGTGAAAGTGAATTAGATGAAACCTGTGTTGCTGTACCCTGAAATGGGCGATGATGATGATTGCCACCAAATCATTTTTAATTCATAGATAGATAGATTTCTCCATGATGATCTGCCCCTAACCTGCCCCTTGAGGTCTTCAACAATGCCTCCACTGCCACTATAACTTAGTTCCTCCACTTTGATGCTGGACCTCCTCTTCTCTTTCCTTCCAACTTCCCTGCATTAAAACCTTCTCCAGGCAACTGAACCATCACCCAAAGTGTCTGAGTTAATGCAGATGGGAGTTACAGGTCAAACATCTGGATGGATGGACACCAGGTATTTTCTTCAACCCAGTCTACTTCCCAGTTATCTACTGGTCAGAAACAATAACAGGAGAAGGCACAATGTACGTTGGTAGGAACTTCTCAACAACAGGGTGGAATATAAATCTAATGAATAAATAAAGTTGTCTCTGCACAGTTTTCCATCCTCCCTTCCTCCCTTCCTTCCTTATCTGCTTGCTTTGAAAGATACTTGTAAATAAATTAGATTCCTTGGACCAAGAGCAATAATTTTCTGTATAGCCCTGGCAAAATCTGGGTTTTGTAACAAAGCACTTTCAATTCAGGAAGGTTGAAGTCTACTTCCCCCAAATTCTTCACTGGGCAGAACTCTTTTTTGTCCCATGTGTTTAGAATATAGATAAATAAAATTTAAATTTCCCAGTTCTCCTTTTTTGGAGGTGATACTTTAGTTCAAAAACGGAGATTTCTTTGGCATTAAAACTGTACTAGAGTTTTTTTAAAAGATGTGCACTTGTGTATATCTTGTTTTAAATTGCTAGCTTAAGCCTACTTTTCTCAGAAGTCAATATATTGCTGTTTTACTTCTAAGGTGTCCTTCTTGAATATCATAATAGCCAGTGTCGGACAGGAGATAATCAAGCCTGTGCACTAGTGAGATTTAAACATGGATTGGATAATATCCTGTGTTTCAGGATTGGGTTTCAGAAGCGACGTTACAATGGGTAAAAGTAATTAAAAATCTATTGGTGGGTATCTGCCAAGTTCCAAGTAATACACCCATAGCAAACAGAACGTCGAGGCAAGCAGGTTCCTCAAAGAACAAGTTTATTGAATATATTATATTGGCACAAGCTGGTGAAAACCAACTCTAAAAGTTCCCATGGTTTTCACCTAGTTAAAAGTAAAAGTTTTCACCCTTTTCCAAACAGTCAGTCACATAGTCCAATCTGGTTGCTTGGAAACTTCACTCCTCCTCTCTTCAGCCACCTGTGGGAACGTCCTTGGTTTACAGGGGAAACTATTTTGTTTTGGCTACAAACCCCAGCTATTTCTACTCCCCCCTCCCTCAGCACCATTGTGGAAGCACTGAAGCCTTCAAGGTGGCCTCCTCGGTCAGGCCAGCTTCAGAGTTGACAGGGTCCTTCTGAAAAGCCCCTCTTGTCAGCCAAGACACCTTTCCCATTTAGGCTGAAAGTGAAAACGTCAAATAGTTGCAATATTGTTAATCTGTTATTAAGCTTCCAAAACTAAAAATAACAATAATAATAAAAAAATAAAATAAACCATAGCATGGATGCTTCATTCCTCGCATAACTGCGAATGGAAATGTGCTTCATGAATAAAAACTTGCTGTCAACATATATCGCGTTCAAAATACCGGAGCATATGGCGTGTGATTATCTGTATTGTCAAATGCAATGAAGTGGATTTGGCTATAATAAAAAATGTAATATTTTGGAAATTTGATAATAAACAATGTGGGAATTGACAGCAGTGATTCTCGGAGATGAAGAAATGGAAGGGCGGCACAAGACGGTGCATAATGTAGACCTGGGAATAGTTTCCCTCTCAAAATGGATTCACATATTGAATTTATTTGAAAGCAACACAGGGCATTTGGTTGGTGAAAAATATATTAAATACTTCAAAGTTGACGTTCCGTCAGTTTTAATCAAAACTCTTAAAGAATGTAGGATTTAATCAATTCATCAGTTATTTCCTCCAGATGGGATACTTATTAGATCTTTGGGGTGTTTTTTGTGTTAGCTATTGTCTAAGGTACATTTGGAATACCTGAGCTAACTTTGACAAGTGACATATTAATATTTACACATATGTATTACTGCAAGCTGCACGGGGGTGGGTGGGATGATGTGGGGAAAATGCTAGCAGAAGTTTTGATGAGATCCATTGTAGTTCTATCCAGTTTCAACAAAGTCATATCCTTTCCATCAACTTCTAAAGAATGGTGGCTAAAGAGATGGGCATCTGGTATTCTCTGCTTTCCTGTAATTGGAGCAGTGACCCACAGGAACAATAATTAGCAAACTCCTTTGAGTGATTAGCATGGTTTTTAACAAGAAATGAGCTATTCTCTGTTGACCAAATTAGATATTTAGATGCCATGCCCTGTCCCTGACAATTGTAAGGACAAATGCTCACCATTTTGAGAATCTGGGCTCTTCTGAGGGCATTCCAGGGGTCTTCTTGGACTTGTCTGTCTCTCTTACCTGTTGATCTTTTTTCTCCTCAGCATTGTTGTTTTCTAGTCCATCTTTAACTCAAGTCATAGGTCCAAAATGTGCACATTTCTGACAGTCTGTTGTGCTCTCCTAGTACTCATCTCTAAATGCAAATTTTGAAGGTATCCGTCTTCTCAGTATGAAGAAATGTTGATTTAACTTGTGTTTTTTATTGTCATAGGAATGTTTTTATCCTTCATGCATTTCTTGTTGCAACCAAGATGATTAGGGGACTGGAGGCTAAAACATCCGAAGAAAGGTTACAGAAACTGGGCTTGGCTAGTCTAGGGAAGAGAAGGACCAGGGGAGACATGAGAGCAGTCTTTCAATATATGAGGGGCTGCCTCAGAGAGGAGGAAGGGGTCAAGCTATTTTCTAAAGCACCCGAAGGCCAGATAAGGAATAATGGATGGAGACTCAACAAGGAGAGATTTAACCTGGAAATAAGGAGAAACTTTCTGACAGTGAGAACAATCAACCAACGGAACATGTTGCCTTTGGAAGTTGTGGGAGCGCCATCACTTGAGACTTTCAAGAAGAGATCGGACTCCCATCTGTCAGAAATGGTGTAGGGTCTCCTGCTTGGGCAGGGGGTTGGACTAGATGACCTACAAGGTTCCTTCCAACTCTGATTATTTGTTATCTGTTCTCAATAGGCAGTCAGTCACTAGGATTAATCTCTTGTTTACTTCTCTCGTGCTCTGCACATTTTTAGCTGTTCTTGTCCTCAAGAAGATCAATATATAGTAACTACTGGGTTTCATTATCAAATGTGAATTCTCAAAGCATACTACAGTAGTTGGTATTACCATAATCATCTTAATATGAACTCTGATTTTCTTTACTTTTGACTCTTCTAAGCCTGTTTTCTCTTCTAACAATAAAGTGTCATTTGTGTTAGTTAAAAATCTCACAATTTTTATTCCGGTTGTCATCTCTTCTGATGCTGTCAATCAATCTTATAAACATATTCATTGTACAAATTAAAGAGTTATGTGTCCTTATTTTCCTCACTTGATAATGCCGAACCCACTGTCTCTCCAGATTCAGTTCTAACAGTAGCTTCTGGGTTCATTGCAAAGCTTTCTCTGACAAATAATCAGACATTCTGGTACATCCATTAGCCTTAATATATTCTGAAGTTGGCTTGATCTCCATAATCAAAGACTTTGCTTAGTTAGTAAAGCTAATCTCTTTATTCTTCTGCTTCTTTCATCATTCATCTTATCTTAGCTATCTGATATCCTGTTCCACAGGTGGGGAGCTGTGACCTTTTCATGACCCATGGACTTCAACTTCCAGAATCCTGAGCTAGCATGGCTGATTCAGGAATTCTGAGACTGGAAGTCCACAAGTCATAAAGGGACCATAGTTCCCCAACTCTGCTCTGAAGGTAAAGATTTCCCTGTTCAGTCGTGTGCAACTGTAGGGTGTGATGCTCATCTCCGTTTCTTGGCCAAGGGAGCCAGCATTGTCTGAAGACATTTTCTGTGGTCATTTGGCCAGCATGACTATACACCAACACCGTTCGCATCCCACCAAAGTAGTATCTATTTATCTACTTGCATTAGCATGCTTTCAGACTGCTAGGTGGGCAAGATTTGTGACAGGAATGGGAGTTCATCACATTGTGCAATGCTGTTGAACCTGGGCTGTCAGCTTTCCAGTTGTCAGCTTTCTATCTTCTAACAGTTCCTCTATCTTTCATGAAACCTGTTGTTTGTCCTCCAGAATTTCTGCCTCTACACTTCCTTGGGTCTGATTTTTCTCCAAGAGGAGACAGCTGGCACAGCTGGATTTTGATAGGTAGCTGAAGCACATAGGAGGCTGGGGAAGGGCAGAAGCCGGCTGAGCAGTCAGAGGAGGACCCAGGCCCATCCCCTCTCCATCCTAGGGCATGCAGGAAGGAGAGGATAAGGGAGAGATGTGGTCTACTCGGGAGGAGAGGGCCTTGATCCTCTTCATGGGCTGCAGCTGTGACAACTGAATAAGAGACAGACATGCGTACGGGCAAATGCTGGAAACAAAGCGTGGAAATATCTCTAGTTTATTGTTCCTCTCCGAGTTTGGCGTCCTTCCCAGTGTGCTGTTATCTTGCCTGGTTTGTGTTTTTTTTTCCTTCTTCTTGTAACCGTTTGTGTGGGAGTTTTTTGTCTTCCCTTCAAGGATATTTGGAGCTTTGGAAGCAAAGTGAAGGAATAAAAGGGGCTTCACCTGTTTTCTGTGACTGTGTTTGTTTTGTATCCCACCCTGGGTCATCACAAGAACTAGGAAGACATCGAGACAGCAATAGGAAGGCAGTGGGGGATTTGGTGTGATTTTTCATTAAGTTTTTATCTTTGTCCTCCCCATCCAAGACTGAATTGAAAGTTTATTGGCCCCTTCCTGATTACTGCTCAATCAGTCTAATGGCCTTCCATGTCTAATTGCCCAATTCTGCGAAAATGCATCTGGTATTTCAACACTGTCTCCTTGTGGGAGGAACCTTCCTGTGCCTTGCATTCAGCAGCTCCTTCGAAGCTCAACGTTGGTAAAACTACCGTATCAAGGTATCATCCCCTGGACAAAGTTATCTGTAAATTATCATTCAGAGATTGAGAACCCTCTCCCTTCTCAATCTTGATTAATCCTGACAGTAGAAACTTGCAGATCTAGTGCCTTTCTGAATTAATTAATTATCATCCCTCTGTAGCAGTGGTTTTTTTCCCTTCTTTTCTTATCTTGCCTTCTGGTGCTTTGAAAAATAGGCTGACCCCCTCTTCTTTGTGGAAGCCCCTCAAATAAACCCCTTTGCTTATCATCGCCATATTTCCTTTGTATTGGGCAGCTGAGCAACATTTCCACAGCTAGGCACACAATATGAACATGGAGAATTCTTTGCTAGTAGGAAATCTGGGGAAAAGTTATTTATTTATTTGTCAAGCAAGGATTAGATAACAGGTAAATAAATGCCTCAGGTAAAAGAAGGTCAAGAGGTTGAGCCTGAAGAGAGAAAAGCGGGAGGATCTATTGGGTCAGGAGAAGATCACCTAATACCTCTCCGATGTTGCAGGTTTCCATTCCAGCCTTTGTGGTCAGTGGCAGAGGACTGTGCACATTGTAATCCACCTCATTCAGAGGTCACGTGGGTTGCTCGCCCCCACATATAGATTAAGATGAATTGAAAATATGAAGGAGGTAATGATGCAGAAAATGGTGTGTAAATTAAATTTGCAAAAGGAGAATATGGGGATGAAACCAAGAGTATGTGCAGCAAAAGAGGTAATGTATTTCTTGTCTGGAACCAAGCAGTTTTGTAGTTGTGATGCATTGTCAAGGTCACCAGTTTGAGCTTCTTCTCTGGCCTCAGCTGAAGGACTCTGCTTATCTCTTAGTTCCCTTTTACAGGAAAGGCTTTGTCTGGGCAATGTCTCTTGGCTTGGGGTCTAGGAAACAGCTGCCGATGCCTCATTTGAAATGAAATGAAGTCTGGTTTGAGTTTTAAGCTATATTGCATTTAACACCCTCAAATAACTTAGTTCCAGAGTAGGCCTGCTGATCCAATGCAAAGCCTGCATAAGGTGAATTTAATATGAAATGTTTAGAGACTATGTCTAAATCAGGGGTCGGCAACCCGCAGCTCTGGAGCCGCATGTGGCTCTTTCATCCTTCTGCTGCAGCTCCCTGTCGCCAGTCGGCTCCACAATTGATAAGGCATTTGGTTAGGACAGGTAAGCACACTAGGATAAGACTCTATGGTGGGGGAATCGGACTTCCGGTCAGCAGAAGAAAAAGGATGCCACGCTAGGAGGAGACTCTATGTTGGGGAACTAGACTCCCGGTCGGCTCCAGAATTGAATGGGGGGCTTGTGGTTAAGATCTTTGTGGTTCTTTGAGTGTTTAAGATTGACCTAAAAGAAGAAAAGAGGCAGCAGAGATGGATTTTAGAATTTCTTCCTAGGAATGAGGGATCCGCCCTCATTCAGGTGTTTATATCATCTCTAAATGTATCCAAGATGTTTATGAGTGCAATACTTTCTGTTTTCTGGGCATCATTATTTACTTGGGCCTTTGACTTGAGTTCAAAATGTCAATAAAATAAAACGAAGATTGGTTGCCAAGCCAGAGTCCAGGTGCCGCCTGCATTAACACAGCTTGCAATACCAAGCTACCCCCCCTCCCCGCCCCCCAGATGGTGAGCTGGCAATGCATTGTAGTAGAAACTCTTCTTTTTGATAAAACTGACAGAAAATGTTCAGCGATTACAAAACAGCTCCTTCGTTGCTAACGTTGTTTCTTTTTTTCTTTTTTAATGAGAATTTGCTGTGCATGTAAAATGAGAGGAGCGGGTATTCGTTTTTAATTTTGGAGAAGGCTCCGTGTGTGGTGTCTTGCTGGCGCTCTGTGCTGAGCTTGTAATGGAACGTTAATAATTGTGGTTACAAGTTCTGATTGCAATCATTTAGTGAACAGAAATGATAAAATTGTGATGGGTAAACACTTACTCTGAGGTGTCTAATCAGACTCCCAAGCCTGGCGCGCAAGTTTGCTTCCTGGGAATCTTAGTCTTTGTGACATGAAAGAGGAAGGTATAGGTTATGTTGACACAATAAGGTTTAATTCTTCGGCTTTTCCCATAGAATCCTGAAAATTACAGGGTTTCGGTGTTCTCAGGCTGAAATTGTTAATCTCTCTTGTGAACTGTACTTCTTCGGATGGTGATTATTATGGTTGGTCACACAGGCAGCCCGTTGTTGAGACTGGGTTTGGCATGTTTATCCACCTATTGAGTCCTTCCCAAAGACCTGAGAGGGTCAGACGTTACAAATACTGTCATAAAAAGTATATCTATATATTGCCAAATAAAACTGTCTTTTGCTGTTGTGATTCTGTCAGAGAATCATAGGGCTGGAAGGGACCATGGAGGACTTCTAGTCAGGGGGTGGGCTGCTGGGGGTTCACAGGGGTTCAGGAGAGCCCCTAGGTGCAGTTCGGAGAACCCCCAAATCCCATTCCTGGCTAGCCCCACCCACCCCTCCCCTCCCAGGAGTCCCCATGTGGCCTGTTTTGGATGCAGGTAAGTGCAGGGTGCGCGTGGGGGCTCAGATAGGGCGAAAAACGGGCCTTCCGAAGTTCGTGAAGGCCAGAAATGGGCCCATTTCCAGCTTCAAGAGAACTTCCAGAGTCCGGGGATGCCGTTTTCACCCTCCCGGAGGCCTGAGGAAAGCCTCCGGAGCCTGGGCAGGGAAAACGCCCCCGCCGTGGTACAAGAGGCCAACTAGACCACGCCCACCCAGCAACTGGGCAGAGAACCCTTTGCTTTTTGAAGCCCACCCCTGCTTCTAGTGACTAGTCAAACTCCTCCCCATGACAGGAGTCCTTGTACCATCCTGGACAAAGGGGTGTCCAGTCTCTTGTCCAGTGATGGATGTCCCACAATTGCAGGGGGAAAGCTGTTCCACTGATTAATCTGGTCGTTCTTAGCATCAGGAATTTCCTCTTTGGTTCTGGGTTGTATCTCCCTCCCACGAGCATCCACCCCTCACTTCTTGTTCTGTCCTCTGATGCTATTGAGAATAAATTGACACCTTGTTCCCTATGATAGCCCTCCAAGTATTGGGAGGTGGCTTTCAGGTCTCCCCTGAGCCTTGGTAGCAGTCAATGCCCATGGTTTTCAAGTGGTACCCCAACTGTTTTGAAATTGCACACAAAGTGCCTATTACTATTGATACTGTCCTTGCTTTCTTTTGCCACAGTCGTTTTACTTCTACTTGCTAGTATTGTGTGATTCTCTCCGGTTCTTTCTCTCTTATTTTGCTGCCCAAACTATTTTTCTTTTGGTCTTATCAACAGTTGTTAAGTTTGGGGTGTTGTTTGGCAGATGCTTATCTCTTTGAATTCTAAAGCTTGAAGCACTTTAGCGTCTTCATTTTTACAGTACTTTGTCCATTTTGTGGCCCCCATTAGTACTTGCTTCAGACAAGCAGTATTTCTTGCAGATATTCCAAAGCACCATTGTCGATACTTTGCGGTGTCGTTGTTTGTAATCAATCTGTGTGATCTACCACCAGCAGCTAACTAGATGGTCCATTGTTTTTTCAGCTTTTTTTTTTTTTTACAGAAACAGCATTATTATTATTAGGGGTCTACCTGCTTTTTCTCCAGGTTGCATCTTATCTCCACTTTTACAGCCTGAATCATACCATGTGATGACCCGGGGTGTGGCCAATGGTAACATAGTCAAATAAGCAATAAGAGTCCCTTTATTATCTCTAAGTTTTCCCCCAATGTCCAGGTTACCTTCTGCTGGAGAAAAACTTTCCCAGCAACAGCCTTTAACTGTAGAAAATTCAGTCTAAAGCAAGGTACATACAAACTGTAACTTAAAATCCAAACAACCAAACTGAAGTAACTAGTCTGACAAGGAAGGAGCAGGAATTTCAGACTTGAAAGCATGGCAAAACTCACACAGTTGGGAAGACGCCAGGAACACAGATAAGCCACAGCGATACAAGATAACATCAGGTTTGCTCCCAACAGCTTGCTGCACGCAGCTTGCCTTTTTTTATACACTGTGTTCCCAGCCACAGCTAATGAAGGGAATCAGGGCCCTTTCCTCCCCCGTAAGCCACTTCTCCATTCCTTCCTGCATGCCCTAGGATGAAGAGGGGGTGGGCCTGGGTCTTCCTCTAAATTCCCTCTCCCCTGCTCTCCCTCTTCCCTACTCTGCCCAGCCAGACTTTGCCCTTCCCCAGTTTCTTCCACAGCCAAAATAAAGGTACTCCTCGACTTACAACTGCACAAGAATCCCCATTGTTAAGCAAGGCAGTTAAGTGAGTCATGCTCAGCTCTGTGACCCTTTCTGCCACAATTGTTAAGTAAATCACACAGTCAAAAAGTGACTCCGGCTTTCCCCGCTGGTTTTGCTTGTCCGAAGCCATCTGGGAAGGTCGCAAATGGGGATCACGTGACCCCAAGATGCTCCAACTGTCATAAGTATATGCAGGTTGCCAAGTTTCTGAATTTGGTTCCTGTGACCATGGAGATGCTCCAATGGTCATAAGTATGAAAAACAGTCATAAGTCACTTTTTTCAGTGCCTGTGAAACAATGGCTGTAAATTGTGGACAACCTGTGTCTTCAATTGCTGCTGAAGATCCTCAGTTGAAGCAGAGGTATCTTCTTGTACAGGTTGCCCTCGACTTACAACAGTTCATTTAGTGACCAATCAAAAGTTACAATGGCACTGAAAAAAAATGGCTTGTGACTGTTTTTCACACTTACAACCGTTGCAGCGTTTCTCCTGGTCACATGATCAAAATTCAGCCACTTTTGCAAAGTCTTGGCAACGGATTCATACTTATGATGGTGGCCTTGTTCCGGGGTCATGCTTGATCCCCTTTGGCGACCTTCCGACAAGCAAAGTCAATTAGGATGCCAGATTCACTTCATAACCGCTTTTCTAATTTAACAAAACTGCAGTGATTCACTTAACGACTGTGGCACGAAACATCGTAAAATGGAGCAAAACTCAACTCGAGAAACGCCTGACTTGGCAACGGAAATTTTGGGCTCAAATCATGGTTGTAAGTCAAGGCCTGCCTGCCTTACCTGACATGAACAAATCAGTCCACTCAAGTCAAATCAAACAAATGAACAGGTATGCTATCCAAAAAAATGAAATTCAAAGGTGAAAACAGTAAGGTTCTACATTTAGGCAAGAAAAATCAAATGCACAGGTACAATGTATGTGGTACCTAGCTCAATAGTAGTGACTCTGAGAGGGATCTCGGAGTCCTAGTGGGCAATCACTTAAATTTGAGCCAGCTGCGTCCTGCAGCTGCCAAAAAAGCCAACACAGTTAGTTCTAGGCTACATAAACAGAGGGATAGAATCAAGATCACGGGAAGTGTTAATATCACTTTATAAGGCCACACTTGGAATATTGCATCCAGTTTGGGTCGCCACGATGTAAAAAACATGTTGAGAGTGCAAAGAAGAGCAACAAAGATGATGAGGGGACTGGAGGCTAAAACATATGAAGAGCAATTACTGGAATTGGGTATCTCTAGTTTAATTTTTTTTTAAAGGATTAGGGGGGACATGATAGCAGTTTTCTGATATCTCAGGGGCTGCCCCAAAGAAGAGGGAGTCAAGTTATTCTCCAAAGCACCTGAGGGCAGGACAAGAAGCAATAGGTGAAAACTAATCAGGTTAGAACAATTAATCAGTGGAACAACTTGCCTCCAGAAGCTGTGAATGCTCCAACACTAGAAGTTTTTAAAAAGATGTTGGATAACCATTGGTCTGAAGTGGTGTAGGATTTCCTGCCTAGGCAGAGGGTTGGACTAGAAGACCTCCAAGGTCCCTTCCAACTCTGTTTTTCTATTCTATTTTATTCTATTCTATTCTATTCTATTCCTGCAATTTTTAAAATAGTTACAAGAAGTGGAACCTGAACCAGCTGAAAATTTCTCAGCACTAAGAACTGAGACCAGAGCTGTGAGCAGACAGGATGTATTTCTTGAGTCCTCAGATTTCGTGAGGGATCTTTCCCTCTTTTTTGTCTGTGTCTCTGCACCAGGCTAACCACCAGTGTCCCGTCCTCCCTCACTCCTTTGGCTGAGTTCTCTTGCAAATGCCATCCATCAGAGAGGAAGGAACCGGAAAAGCCGCCACCAAAGCCAGCAACAAGCGTTGCCCCTTTGTCCCGCTGGGCGACTGGCCTCCTGTCTCCTTTCTCCTGCCGCGTTGGTCTTAAAATGCCTTTTAGTGAAGTCCTCACACGCAGGCCTTCTTTGCCTGCTGGTTCCTGTCTTCAGGGCTTAATTTTTGTGGCCTCCGGGGTGCCTCCGCACATCTTAGGGGCCATCGTGCCTTGCAAAGACAGGCTGGATATGTTTTTCGTCTTGTTCTTATTCCCTTCCCTCCCAGCACAATCGACACCTTTATGCATGCACCAAGAAGCATCCATGAGCTAATCTTCTCCCTTGACAAGTGTCACTCACAGGCTGGCTGCTAGAGTCAGAATTCAATGAGGTTGATATTTTCCAGTATTGGACTCAGGTGCATTTCTTCCTTCCTCTTCTTCCCCTTCCCCTTTTTTGCTGACAACATACTTTCTTCACGGAGGAGATTCTTCCCGTGGGTAGCTGTGGGAGTCGTTCTTGGGGCTGGTTGCAAAACCGAGAGGGAAGGGGTTGAGTAAGGGCAAGCTGCTATAGCTGCATGCATTTGCCTGGTAGGTTTGATTTGGGGGCAACCAGGTGTATTCTCTTTTTCATCAGTTGGACACCTTCATGTCATAGATCCAGCAAAAAGTTCCCCTGTTCTGAAATCTTATAAGCTGATCCGCCTGGATCAGTGATGACAGATGCTCTGCAGAGTTTCAAACAGAATAGAGCTGGAAGGGACCTTGGAGATCTTCTAGTCCAACCCTCTTCTCAAACAGGAGACCTTATACATATACTATGCCACGCAAAAATGGACTTTTAAATTAAAGTTGGAAACCTGGGCATTATAGCTTATATAGATGGCAATTCTCCCCCCCACCCAACTCCCTGAGTTATTAATGAGTCTGCCTTTTAGGTTTCTATCTACAGATTTTGAGTCTTAGTTACATCAAAAAAGGGCTGCCATCTGAATTGTAGTTGATGTTGCTGAAGTTGTTGTTGTTGTCGATGTTGCTGAAGTTGTTGTTGTTGTCATCGCACAGTCAGCTAGATATTCAGACTGAGTTTGGCATTTTGCTCTACCTGTCGAGTCCTTACCTGGGGTAGGCAGATCTGGATGCAGGATGGAAGCTGTTCCAAGCAAAGCCGCCTTCTGCAATTGACCGATGGTGAATTGGTCAATGCCAATAATGTTCCAGTGGTGCTCCAGTTGTTTTGGGATTGCACGCAGGGGGCCTATTACTATCAGTCCTACCTTTGCTTGCTTGTGCCACCGTCTTTCTATTTCTGTTGTTGTTGTTGTAGTTGTTATTATTAATTTGATTCTGATACAAACTTTCAACATAATGCTGTGCCATAGCCCTCTGCCACTGCGGATGCCCTCTGAGGATTCTTTTTTAGTCCAACAAGGAAAAACACTTTTAAGTTTCTCCCCTCCAATGGTAGTGAATTGATTGTCCGCTGGGCAACTTCTGGCCCCGTCATGCTTGTGGAGGAAAACAATACGGTCATTTCTGCAAAGGAAAAAAAAAACAACCCCAAAATAAGCGGAAGCACTACTAAGATCCTCTTCCTCCATGAAATGGAGCCCTTTCTGTACAGAGTGATCTTCCAGGACCCTGGGAGAGGGGGGAAGACAGAATTGCAGCTGGAAGTTAACAAATGCCATAAATAAAACAATTAATAGCAGGTGGGCAGGTCAGTTGTTTGCAGCAGGTCTCATCCAGGTGCTGAGAGACCAGTCCGTGGTGGGGCCCACTGTGTTATTTATAGTTTTCCCTATTTCAGCTGATCCGTGGGTGGATCCCACTGTCATTAAGCTCTTGCTCAGCTCAAAACTGATCTCTTCCTGCAACAGGACTTCTCACCTGGCCCTCTGGCAGATGCAGAAAACTCTGGATGGCAGAAGTATATATTATCTAGCCCCGGTTCCCTGTTGCCTCTACCTTCTTTCTACAATTCTGAGCTGGGTAATGAAGAAATATTGCTCCTCTGTTCTCGTCTTGGTCTTTCATAAAATAATTCCTTGCCAGGTGATCTTTTCCAAGTCTATGTTTGTTTTTGTTTTTCTCTTCGCTTGCACTTAAGACAGTTGAGTTGATGCTGTAAAGGAATTGTCTCTTTTGCCTATCCCATTATTCATGCACCTGCTTTCTTGTTTACACCGCTAGCTTTGGCAGCTGGCCACTGTAAACTGTAATAAAACGCCTTTTTTAAAAAATAAAAATAAAAATGAAGAAATGTGACCAGGCACGCTGGGCATAATAATATTAAAGCTGGCGTCAATTAATTTTTGCCTTTCCTCGATAAACGAGCTCCCATTCCATCCATTAATAACTAGAAAAGCAGCAAGAAAAGTTGACACGCTTTTAATTTATTTTCTCAACTTGCCTGGTCATATCTCTCCCTGCTTCTAATGCTGGTGGGAATTGCAAGTGGCTTTCGCATAGTCAATGCATAGATTGGTGTGAATCAATACGGCGCTGCTTTATTCACACTCCCCCATAATCAGGAGGAGAATGTTAGTTAGTGAGCTATCTAGCACCTGAGGCTGTCAAAACTGCCTGAGAATAATCATGCAAAGTCCCGCATGTTGCACGGATGTTGGGCAGCAGAGATAGGAAGCACAGAGTGAGATGTCCTGTGACCTTACAAAGAAGGTTGCAAAACATACGGCAGCCGGTAAGAGAAAATTTAATCAAAGGCCTCTCTCTCTATCTAGGTCAGAAGTGGTATTCAGCCAGTTCTGACAGGTTCTGGAGAACCGGTAGTGGAAATTTTGAGCAGTTCGGAGAACCGGCAAATCCCACCTCTGACTGGCCCCGCCCCCATCTATTCTCTGCTTCCCAGCTGATCGGCTGGGTCTTCTTTGGTTGCCCTGCACAGGAGAAAGCAGGTTAGTGGCGTGGGGGAGAGAATGGGGATTTTACAGTGTCCTTCCCCTGCCACACCCACCAAGCCACGCCACGCCCACCAAACTACACCCAAGAACCGGTAGTAAAAAAATTTGAATACCACCACTGATCTAGGTTGACTCCAGATTCTTGTCCCTGTGGTCTTTCTGCACCATTCAACGTTGCATAGGAATTTGTAGACAAAAGAAGAATGTTAGCCTCTTTTAGTTATTCACTTGTGCCAAACGTGCATTCAGCATCCCCTGCAAGGTAACTGGGAGGGACAGAAAAGGGATTAATTCTGAAAAGGTATCACAGGCAGTCCTCGATTTACGAACACAGTTAGAACCAGAATTTCCATAGCAATAGCACTTAGGCTTATATACCACTTCTCAGTGCTTTAAAGCCCTTTCTAAGCGGTTTACAGAGTGAGCCTATTGCCCTCAACAATCTGGGTCCTCATTTTTACCCACCTCGGAAGGATGGGAGGCTGAGTCAACCTTGAGCCTGGTGAGATTTGAACTGCCAAATTGCAGGCAGCCAGCAGTCAGCAGAAGTAGCCTGCAGTACTGCACTCTAACCACTGCGTCACCGAGGCTCTTAAGCATGATGGTTATATGAGTTGTGCTAGATTTTATGACTTTTTTTCCTGATAGCTGAGGAAATTATTGCAGTTGTTAACTGAATCACACAATTGTCAAACAAATCTGATTCCACCCCCACCCCCACGCAATTGACTTGGCTTATTGGAAGCTGGCTGGGAAGGTCCCAAGCGGCAGTCACATGACCTGTCATACCGTATATTACTTTTTTCAGTGTCATTGTAACTTTGAGTGGTTGCTAAACGAATCGAAGGCTACTTGTATTATTATTTCCCATATTAAATATATATGCTGCCTTAACTCCCAACGACTCTGCGCAGTCCTGATACTAAGGCAAAATCCTCTCCGCTCTTTCTGTTTTATCATTGGAAAACAAAACCAATTAGGTGCTTTGGAATAAAAACAGCCAAAATTTACTACAATTTTTTTTTAAGTTTCAGTTTCTTTTCTATTGCCATATCTTCATGAAATAATCACAACAATTTGGTTTTTCTTAAAAATTATTTGGAATGATAACACTCCTAGAACTAAAACGGTCGAATGGGAAATAAAATAAGGAACATTTGAAATTTGAAATTGTGTTATGTAGGAAGATGTTTTATTTGGATTATCAATTAATTAGGAGGGCCTATTTCTCAACTTTCCTGTCTGGAAAAGTATAGAAGATTTTGCAGGAATACTATTCCAGATCAAACTGTAGAAGAAGAATCTGGGGATGGAGTCAAAAAAGTGATCAGCTTGGAATCCCTACGTAGCCATAAGTGAGCTAAATTCAGTCCGCTTGAATTCCATTGATACCTATCTAATTCCAAGCAGGTGCTATCTGTTAGTTGGGAAGATTCCTATGCAGAGACCTAATTAACAATAATTACTTTAATTAGACCTTCACATGTGGTTTTGGTCTTTTTATCAGCGTCTGATATAAACTGAATACTTTCTATTATCAGGCATCATTCTTTAGTATCAGCAGCAACCGCAGCCATCAACAATTTAGAATCATATGCTAATGTCAGTTTTGAATCTGAATAGAAGATTATATCACTAATCAAAATAAAAGAGTTTGTGACTCTAATCTGAATATCATTTAGTATTTTTTAAAAAACTTTTCAACTCATGACTTTTTGTAAATTTTATCAGCTCCTTCCAATCTTGAGTTACTCAGTCTTCCCTCTTCTTTCAACTTATTCTTTCTTCCTTTATATATTTGATATATTTAATTTTTAGATCCACATGCTTTATTACATCATGCATTTTAATGTCTGCGGCAAAGAACATAGCATTTTCTGCATACCAAAACACAGTCACATTCATAGCCTAACCTAGTGTTTTTCGAACTTGGCAACTTTTGGGACTTCAACTCCCAGAATTCCCCGGGGTTTTGTTGTTGTTGTTGTCAATCACTAAGACATTTTCTGACTCTTTTCAGCCCCACGGACCATAGCACACCAGGACCCCCTGTCCTCCCAGAGTTTGCCCAAATTAATGTTCATCGCATCAATGACACCATCTTATCATTCAGAAGGAGGAAAGAAACAATGTCCTCTACAAAATCAACTGTAACCATTGCAACCAATTCTACATGGGGACCAACATCACGTCAATTAAAACCCAGGATCCACAAACACTGGCTGGCAGTCAAACGCCATGATCCCAAATTCTTAATCTCTACCCACACCCAACACCATACAGTATCAGTTCAATTGGAACAGCACAAAGCCTGGCACTCCACAAGCAATTCCATCAACAGACATATCGACCTACAACCAGCCTATGAACCCCTAAGAATCCAAATCAACTGCTCAGCCAACCAGAGTCGACACTGACCCTCAACCAACCCATGAAACCCCCACCACCAGCAATTCATCTCCCAGTGACCCTGACCTGATGTAATCTCCTTATCACAAGACCCAACAGAAGACTCACGGATGACTCACAGCTCACCCATCACAACACTTGACACACCCACAGCTGAAGTCCTTATAAACAGAAGAATACTGGCATTGTCATCCCCTAAACCCTACCTACCTCATTTTTAGCTGTCCCTTTCTCCTTTTGCATTCACTAGCTGGCTTACTTTTATTTACATTTATTCATAAATACATAAACTGCTGAAGGGACATCACACTTGCTAGTTTTTCTCAATGCTCGCTGTTGAATCATTCCTCCCCTTTCTTCTCAAAGATGTTTGGCTCCCATCACTTATTGCTCTGACCAAATTCAGCAGCTAAGATTCAGCTGCAAATATGTCCCGATTGTTCCATAATCCAAGCTTCGGACTATCATTTCATCATATATTTTCTGTAAATCAGCAAACACATGGTAAATTGTCTTTCTCACACCTACGCCTTTTTCAATGACCAATTAAAGAGCAAACATCTGATCTGCTTACAGTTTTCCTTATCTGGCATAAATCTGCAGCACAAATTATACTCAATGTCACCTCTCGTACCGTTTCAATCAGAATTCTGTCAACCACTTTAGAATGCACCCTTAACTTGTCACTAACACATACACATACACACCATAGATTTTTGCATTCCTAGGTATAGACAAACAGTAACCTAATCAGCATGGACTTTATCCATAAGCATAACACTCCCTAAATATGTCACATCAATATTTTGACGTTTTTCCAGTGACACCATCTATGCAACCTTGCTATGTTTCAGCATTATCATAGCAGTTATGATTTTCCTTTTGTGAAGATCTTTTAATCGATTGATTGATTGATTCATTCATTCATGATCTGCCATCAATTTAGTGTCAACCACATAGATAGATGTTCTCCAGGATGAACTGGGTCCTTCAAGTCTTCTAACAATGTACCCATCATTGCTACAACTGAGTCCATCCACTTTACTGTTGGTCATCCTCTTCTTCTCTTTCCTTCCATCATTCCCAGTGTTATAGACTTCCAGTCGAAAATATAATAATTGATTCTGGTCCTTTATGCCTTGAAATGAGAATTCTGAATTGATTTCTTGTATGATCCACCAAGACTTAAATGTCATTCCCACTTTAAATACGGTCTGTGAGGAGCCGCAAAGAAAACATTTCTTGATCTACTAAATATAACATTTAAAGAGAACAGTTCCAAGGTGATACATCTTGATTAATCATATAAAACTATGGTGTCTACCCTTTGAATATAGTGGGATGGTAATGCCATGCAGATGATTTGCAGGCTCACAAAAACAATAACGGCAAAAAGGAGGAAAGGGATTAACTACGTTTATATATACAAAGAACTGAACTAATGATAACAGGCACAGCTGCCAGGCTTAGAACTAACAGTGGAGATGTGGAAGTAATGGATACTTTCTGCCTTTTAAGATCAACTATCAACAATAAAGATATCAGCAGTCAAGAAATATGCCACAAACTAGTACTTGGTCAATTAGCTGAGAAGACCTTGCAAAAGATGTAAAAACTACTATAACGATATAAATCCAACTTATCTATAACTACAAACATCCAAATTGTATAGCCAGTGGTTTTTCCTGTGATATTATATGGAAAGTAAAATTCAACTCTGAAGAAGCAGAAGATTGACGCTTCTGACTTTAGGGCTGGTGAAGACTCTCAAAGAATACCATGGACAGGCAAGAAAACAATAAATCAACCCAAGATTCTGGAGAAAAATCAATTTCTGTGGTGGCTAATAGTCAACACTGACTTACTTGATGGTGTGTAATCAAATCAGTACTTTGCAAACAGTTGCTTAAACTTGCAGTAAAAGGAGCTATATCATGAATTGTGGGTGGTTCATTAGCAAAACAAACAGAAAAACAAAAGATACGTTATTTTCCACTGCTAGGGACACACCAGAATTATAGCTCCTGGTACACTGATTCTATTAGAGCTTCCTCTTTTGAATTATACATATCACTTAAATCAATAAGAGCCTAAGGAATTGCCATTCTCTAGGACTGCTGCCGACAGGATCATTTCGGTGACAACAGGATATTAGGAGACTGCATTGATAAATTGCAGGATATTACATTAGCAGCCAAATTATCATACTACATCAAAGGAAGAAAATGACAAACCTATGGAGGACTGATCTGCTTTTATTAATTTTTGTAGGACTTTATTTTGGCTTTTTCCAACTCGGTGCCCTCCAAAATGTCCTCGCGAAGGCTATCTGGCTTACCTTAAAACCAGCCCAGTGAGGAAAGCTTTTTTATAGGTAGTCCCCAACTTACTAGCACTGTTGGGACTAAAACTTTAGTCCCACAAATGAGAATCCAGTTGTTTTTTAAAAGGCACATTGAAACCCATTTTCTGAGGTTGTTTTTTTTTTTTTCATGGAACAAATCTAAACTTTATACTTTGTGAGAAAATAAGCTTTGATTTAATATGCACTGCAAAATTTATGTGAGTTTAGCCATTCGTAAAAACCTTTTCTGGGCTCACAGAGCTGCTTCACGATTCTTTTTCCCTTCCATCTGTCAGCAAGTGTTTTATTTTCTTAGTGATTGCCCATCTAAGATGGTGCATGTAAGACAGCCTGCTTGAAACATTCGCCTTCCCTGCTGAATCTTGATGCTTCTCGGGGTGACAAAGCTATGGGTATCACTGAATTTTCCCTTCTCTCCACACCAAGTGGGAATAGTCACATGCCAAGATTTCCTGGGGCAGCTGGTGTTATCATGCAGAAGCAAGCACTGACCAGAAAAAGCCAGCAGTCTTCTTCCTGAAAGCCATGGGATGAAATCACGCCCTAGCTTTAGACTGAGACAACTCAAAACAGAATAACATAGCTGGCAGGGACCCTTGGAGACCATCCAGTCCAACCCTCTACCCGAGCAGGAGATCCTATAGCATTGTGGACAAATGGCTATCCAATCTCTTCTTAGAAGCCTCCAGGGATGGAGCACGCACAACCTCTGAAGGCAAACAATCCCACTCATTCATTATACTCACTGTTGGAAATTTCTCCTTAATTCTAAATTGGTTCTCTCCTAGATTAGTTCCCATCCATTGCTTCTTATCCTGCCTTCAGGTGCTTTGGAAAATAGGTTGACCTGGTCCTCTTTGTGGCAGCTCCTCAAGGGTTGCTGGAATTGGGTATGTGTGGTTTAATGAAAAGAAGGACTAGGGGCCACCGGTTCTGTGGGTGTGGCTTGGTGGGCGTGGCAGGGGAAGGATACTGTAAAATCTCCAGTCAGAGGTAGGATTTGCTGGTTCTCCGAACTACTCAAAATTTCCACTACTGGTTCTCCAGAACTGGTCAGAACCTGCTGAATACCCCCCTCTGACTAGGGGTGACGTGATAGTAGTGTTCCAGTATCTCAGGGGCTGCCCCAAAGAAAGGGACCCGAGCTATTCTCCAAAGCACCTGAGAGCAGAACAAGAAGCAATAGGTAGAAATTATACAAGAAAGAAGCAACTTAGAACTAAAGAGAATTTTCCTGATATCAGAGGAACAACTTGTTTCCAGAAGTTGTGAATACTCCAACAATGGGTGTTTTCAAGAAGAGATTGGACAACCATTTGTCTGAAATGGTATAGGGTTTCCTGCCTAAATGGGGGGGTTGGACTAGAAGACCTCCAAAGTTCCTCCCAACTCTGTTATTCTCTTCTCTTCTCTTCTCTTCTCTTCTCTTCTCTTCTATTCTATTCTATATATTGGAACACTGCTATCATGTCACCCTTAGTCCTTCTTTTCATCAAACTAGACATACCCAGTTCCAGCAACCGTTCTTCATATGTTTTAGCTTCCAGTCCCCTAATGATCTTTGTTGCTCTTCTCTGCACTCTTTCCAGAGTCTTGACATCTTTTTTATAATGTGGGGAACAGAATTGGAGGCGGTGTTCCAAAAGTGGTACCAACCCTTCACATCACCTTGATTGTATCCCTCTGTTAACGCAGCCTTGGATTAAGCAAGAATAAACAAGCCTAGGATAAAGCATGACTTTCCAGTATAATTTTCTAGGCAAGAATTCAGACACCATCTTTCTTTTTTGCATTGCTTGTGCCTGTGGAAAGTACGGAAACAGCGTGGGAGAAATGATTCAGCGAAGTCCATTTTTCATGTTTCTTCTAACCCCCTCACAGGGGTTGATTTTAATAGCACTGATCTACTGCTAGGATGCCATGCTGGCTAGAATCTGGGAGGAGGTAAAATCCATCACATCAGGAAGGCTCCAGTTTCGTATACAGGTAGTCCTCGAGTTACGAGCACAGTTGAGCCCAAATTTATATTGCTAAATGAAACAGTTCTTGCCACATTTGTTAAGTCAATCAATGTATTTGTTAAGTTAGGAACATGCTTGTTAAGTGAAAAAAAAGTGACTTATCACATTTACAACCTCCTCAGCATCCTGTTCTGACCCAGCCGGGTTCCCAAAGAGCAAACACAGACAAAGGCAGCAGCCTCCACCTTTTAAGGTTTAATAATGAATACTGTTCTTAAGGCTGCTTTCCACTAATTAGCTCCGACAAGAAAGAGCCTTGCCAAGTTGTTTGTCAAGGCTGCCAAAACCCCAGAGATAAGAACTAATTTACAACATTCTCCAAACACGAACTAAGATGTCCACCAGTTGAGTTTCAGAGCTTCTTTGCTGTCTGCAAAGAACGCTTTTCCAAACCTGGCTCTTGAGGGAGGGGCCGTTACCTTGCAGTCTTACTCTGAGTCGCCTGTGCTGCCGTAATTGTTCTTTCCTCTGAGTAATCCTTCGTGCACGTGCACTTGGCACAGGCTCCTCGGGAACCTCCTCATCACTGCTGCCAGCCCCCACAATCTCTGAAGGCAGCAGTACACTCCCTGATGGTCCTGGCCCCTCATCAGAGCCCTCACTCTCCTCAGCCATCTGCACCTGCTGCCGGCTAACCACAACACATTCCCATGGTCATGTAATCAATGCATTCAAGTAACTGGCATGTATAGATAGTCTTCGAGTTATAACCATTCATTTAGCGACCACTCAAAGTTACAACGGCACTGAAAAAAGTGACTTAGGAACATTTTTTCACACTTACGACCGTTGCAGCAGCCCCGTGATCACCTGATCAAACTTAAGACTCTTGGGAACTGGAATGTATTTAGGATGGTTGCAGCGTCCTGGGATCATGTGATCCCCTTTTGTGATCTTCTGACAAGCAAAGTCAATGGGGAAGCCAGATTCACTTAACAACCGTGTTGCGAACTTAACTGCAATGATTCACTTAAGAACTGTGGCAAGTAAGTTCGTAAAATGGGACAAAGTTAATTTAACAACTGTCTTGCTTAACAGCAGATATTTTGGGCTTAACTGTAGCCATAAGTCAACACATGCCTATATTTTTGATAGTTGCAGCATCCCAGGGTGACATGATCACCATTTGCAGCCTTCCCCAACCAACCTCTGACCGAGTCAACAGGGGAAGCTGGCTTTGCTTCATTTCCTGACGATTCATTTAATAACTGCAGTGATTCGCTGAAGAACCGTGGCAAAGCATAGTAAAAATCTGGTGTCCTTGAAAATTCTGATCCCGAATACAGTTGTACGTCGAGAACTACCTGTATCCGTATTGCGATAGGTCTCTTTAAAAACATAGCATTTCTCTTTTCTAAATTGTAAACATTGGAAGCGTGAAAAGGGAAGTCCGGTTAATGGATCACCATTGTCTCCCATGCGTGTTTACTTGTGTTCACCGAGTGAAATAACACTCTTGTCCATGTAGTTCAGTCGCTGGCGTGTGTGTGTGTGTGTGTGCGTGCATGCACACATAAATCTCAGACCCTTCACCCTGGTATTTCGTGGCTGTAGTGTCATCAGATCCATATTTCAGTGAACCTAACACAGAGCAAACAGCAAGCATGAAATATAGCTTGGAGGAGGGGAACAGAGGAGCGGGTGGGTAGGGGAAGCCCACCCAAACTGCAGCCTGCAGAAGCATAATTTTTTTCCAAGCAATCGGGGCTTGGCATTTCTGTCACACCTTGTTAATTTTATTTATGGCGCCTACCAATTTTTGTATTGTTTTAATCATGTACAGTACAATCATGTACAGTCCTCCTGTTGGGGGCTGCTGACAAACAGGCACAGGGGCACGAATGTGGGTGCCTGGGGAGCATGGCCTGACGTCCGTGGGCAACTTTCTCAGGTGCAGAGGGTGAATTTCATAGGGTCGGTTTTAGCTTCAGAAGGAGAAGTGATCGTGGGATGCAGAATCCAGAAAGGAAGAACGCTCTGAAGTCAGGAATCTTAAGTCCGTTTTTGACGATTAAATAGGGTGTGGTTATGGAAAGGGCTAGTATCGACGTTTTTTTTTATATAAAATAGAAAATTGAGATTATGGTCTTGTTATGTAATTGACTGCACTGAAAACAGTTGGAAGTCGCTGCTTTTTTAAAATCCCCCTTTCCATTATTCCCTTTCCCTTTTCCCCCCTCCCGTTGTCTTTATTTTCATTTATATTTTGTATGAAGAAAAAAATACTTAATTTAAAAATGTGAGAAAAAAAGGAAGGAAGGAAAGACAGAAAGAGAAAGAAAGAAAAAAGAAAGAAAGAAAGAAAGAAAGAAAGAAAGAAAGAAAGAAAGAAAGAAAGAAAGAAAGAAAGAAAGAGGAAAGGAAGGTTCTGATTTCCCTGGATCTGCAGCAAACTTTGCAGGGCAGCCTTTTCTTCAGCCACGGGGTTGGTTAGACTCTGCTGGCAATGGAGGATGGGAACTGTAGTTCTGCCTGTAGAGTAGAGGGCTGCTCCGGAACGCTGCCTGTTTTTTACAGCCTGGAGTGACGGGTATTAGCATCTCTCTTGCCCACTTTTCTTATGGAAATGACTGAATTTCATAAGTCTGCCGGAAAGATCCAAGCTATTCGATTTCCAGAAGTATTTTTGCTTACATTTCTTCTTTTTTTTAAATGGGGACACCCCTCCCCGCAATCATTCAGTTTAGATTATCACCTTTTAGGGGATATTCTCCATTCTGATTGTGTCCCCTGTATTTCACCCTTTTTCCTTTTTTTTTCCCCCTTCAAAAAGATTATTCAAATATATACCTAATTTTTATTCACCCGAATAAAGGGAGGGTGGAGGGAAACAGTCTGTTTGACTCTGTTAAATGCGCTTATTTCTTGAATAAATCTTGTTAGCTTCCAATAATACCTTCATTCAAGAGGACGCAATATAATTTCATTTTAAAAATGCACACTCCTTGACAACCAGATTCCCATTTATCTCACCATTTTAAACCACCTCTGTTGTTTTGTGTTGGATTTGTCCTATATGTTTTTAGAAACAGGTGGGGTTTTTCTTTTTGTTATTGTTATTGAATCTTTGTATCACCCATAAAAAAAAAATTGTCTGCTTAATCCAAAATTGCTTTCAGATTTGAGATTATTTAAAAATGGTGCCATATTCATTATCTTAACTAACGAAGTATGGAGAAGAAATTCCTTCCTTCCTTCCTCCCCTTCCACTCCTCTCTTTTCCATATGCTTCTATTTGGAAGGAACTGGATAGTTGTTGTTTTTTCTGCTTTTCTAATTCACTACGTTCCAGGTAATAATGCTTCAGTTTCTCTATAGAAAAATCTTCCAATGAACAGTTATGCTTTGTTGGCAACTATTCCTCATGTTTAAAATATATGTACAAGGCTTTAAATTAGCCAATCCTGATCACCTTTTTTTTTTTAAAAAATCCTGCATTTCCCGCAAACTCTCCTTTGTATGCCGATGGTTAAGTGACTAGAATACCAGGACATTCTCCAACAGCACTTGTCTTTGCCAAGTTACTGCTTGTAACCTTTCAGTCATCAGTGCTTCCTTTGTGCTAAGCTGAGAACTAAACATTCTTTACTCGGAGATAAACCATCCTTGGGGATGGAAACCGAACCTTTGAAAACAATCAAGGAACAACAGCTCATACAAGCCTGATGGTGAATGAGTACCCTCCACAGGCAAAACTCAGGAGAGAGCCTTCTAGGTACAGAGACCAAAACCAAGGAGTGTCTCTAATTAAATAGGAAGAGCTAGAGAGGAAACCCGTCTCTGCTTTCCATTTTAGCAATAGCCCTTAGACTTATATACCGCTTTATAGTGCTTTACAGCCCTCTCTAAGCAGTTTACAGAGTCAGCCTCTTACCCCCAACCGTTTGGGTCCTCATTTTACCCACCTCGAAAGGATGGAAGGCTGAGTCAACCTTGAGCCTGGTGAGATTCGACCTGCCAAATTGTAAGCAGCTGGCTGCAGCAGAAGTAGCTTGCAGTACTGCATTACGCCACCGAGGCTCCTTTTACTTGAAATTGGAATGAGTCAGACAAACCCATGGATTGATTTATTCCAAGGGGGATTCTAAATCCTATTTTTGAGAGTTAACTTGCCATTCCACTTTCTTCTGAAGTGAACATTTTCTGCTTTCTCTTCTAAGAACACAGCAGAGGAGAAATGCCTCGGGAGATTCTCAAATCATCCCCTGTCCCAAAGGTATGGTTAAAAAGGCAAGTGGTCTTTCTTGGGGGGCAGGAGGTTCCCCCTTGAAAATATTTCACTTCTCATCCAAGAAGCTTCTTCAGTTCTGAGTTCTCCTCCTCCTCTAAAATACTTCTTTAGTACTGAGTTCTTCTCATCCAAGGAGCTTGATATCTTGACAGGTTTGAACAATTTGCCATACCCAACAACATGAAATTTAATGTGGAGAAAAGCAAGGTATTACACCTGGGCAGGAAGAAAACCAAAGGTATAATAAGTACAGATTAGGCGAAACCTGACTCAAAAACAGTAACTGTGAGAGGGATCTTGGAGTCCTAGTGGATGTTCACTTAAACACGAGTCAGCAGTGCACGGCAGCCACCAAAAAGGCTAATACAATCCTTGGTTTTGTAAACAGAGCCATAGAATTAAAATCACATGACGTATTAATACCGCTGTATAAATCCTTAGCAAGACCACTCCTGGAATATTGCGTCCAGTTTTGGTCACCACATTATAAAAAAGATGTTGAGATTTTAGAAAATGTGCAGAGAAGAGCAATTAAGATGATTAAAGCAATGGATACAAAAACACATAAAGAAAAGTTGCAGGAATTGGCCAGTCTAGAGAAGAAGAAAAAAAAGGACTAAGGGTGACATGATAGCAGGATTCCAGTACTTGAGGGGCTGCCACGAAAAAGTGGGGGGTCAACTTATTTTCCAGAGCACCAGAGGGCAGGACAAGGAACAACTGATGGAAACTAATCAAGGAGAGAAGCAATCTGGAATTAAGGAGAAACTTCCTAACAGTGAGAACAATTAACCAGTGGAACAGCTTGCCACCAGAAGTTGTAGATGCTTCATCACTGGAGGTTTTTAAGAAGAGACTGGACAGCCACCTGTCTGAAATGGTATGGGGTCTCCTGCTTGAGCAGCGGGTTGGACTAGAAGACCTCTAAGGACCCTTCCAGCTCTGTTCTGATTGATTGATTGATTGAAGAAGCTTCTTCAGTCCTGCGTTCTTCAGAACTGAGGAAGCTTCTTGAATGAGAAGCGAAACATTTTCAAGGAGAAAAAAAACAAAGTCCAGTTGTCTTTTGAGCAGCACTTTAGGATAGCAGAGGAGACAAAGAGAATTTCTCTTGTCAAATCACCTTTGAATCTGGCTCTTGAACCAAACTGCTGGATTCCAGAAGAAAAGTCTATTTTTGCAGAGCCGAAGCAGCACAGAATTTGGAGAATGTGAATGTTGTTGTTGGTGAAGTATCTGGCTTGGTTGGCAAGATTGCTGCTGTTCTCTGAGAAATCCCTCCTTGCTTTGTGTTCCTGGCAGATGAAGGAAGGGGAGGGGTCAAAACTGAAACTCCCTGTTGCATTATTTGCTAATGAGTTACTAATGATGAAGATGTTTCTGGCAATCAAGCAATTAATGACTTGCAGAAGTGGACTTTCTAAACTTGGGCAAAAAAATCTGGGTCCCTGTGGTACACAGTACTAATCATACCCGTAATGACTTCATACTGCCCCCAAATTTCAGGCATGTCATAGTTAGTCAACTGAATCCAAGGCATCCACCTGGAAACAAAAGTGGACAATTAGGGAGCAATTAAACAGTGTGGTTGAAATATATGAAAATACCAACTTGGCTATCGACAGTGGAAGCAATGATATATACCCTAATGCATTGGATCTAAATAAGATGGTAATATACAAAGAGCTTTTAGATGAGAAAGGGGAACTAAAAACCCATCAACAATTAAAGATACAAGGAATAGAAATAGGATGGTGGCCATATCTCCAAATCCAAACAGGGTATAAAAAGGATCGGGAACAATTTGGCTTTTGTGGAACCCAACAAGAATTAGATAAAATATTACAAGAGACTGGAAAACAATGATTAGCAAAGTGTTCAATTATCTATTAGAATATAAAATGGAAGAAGAAACAGTAAAAGAGAACATGATAATTTGGGCCAAAAAATCCGCTTATGATATTGATTTGGAACAGTGGGAAAAACTATGGCAGGTAAAATATAAATTAATGTTGTCAGTTGCATATAAGGAGAACCTTTACAAAATGTTCTATCGCTGGCACCTCCCTCCAGCGAGGTTAGCTAAGTTTCCAAATATGTCGGCAAAGTGTTGGAGATACAGTTATAGCCAAGGAACATATTTTCATATGTGGTGGACCTGTCCCCAGCCTCCGCAGTACTGGTTTAAAATTAAAACATGGTTGGAAGAAATAAAGAGACAAAGGATTGAATTAAGACCAGAAAAGTTTTATTGTGTATATTAGGATCTAGTTAGAATAGAATAGAATAGAATAGAATAGAATAGAATAGAATAGAATAGAATAGAATAGAATAGAATAGAATAGAATTCTTTATTGGCCCAGTGTGATTGGACACACAAGGAATTTGTCTTGGTGCAAATATTCTCAGTATATGTAAAAGGAAAGATACATTCATCAAGAGTCAAGTCATAAGGTACAACACTTAATAATAGACATAGGGTACAATAAGCAATCAAATCATACTAGGAAACAGTCAATATAGGTCGTAAAGATACAAGCGACAAAGTTACAGTCATACAGTCACAAGTGGGAGGGGAGGGATGATAAACAGTGATGAGAAGGTTAATAGTAATAGTAGTGCAGACTTTGTAAATGGCTGGATAGCGTTGAGGAACTTATTTGTTTAGTAGAATGATGGTATTTGGGAAAAAATTGTTCTTGTGTTTAGTTGTTCTGATGTGCAATGCCCTATAGTGTCATTTTGAGGGAAGGAGTTGAAATAGTTTATGTCTGGGATGTGAGGGGTTTGTAAGTATTTTCACAGCCCTCTTTTTGACTCATGCAGTAGGCAGGTCCTCGATGGAAGGGAAGTTGGTAGTAATTGTTTTTTTCTGCAGTCCTAATTATCCTCTGAAGTCTGTGTCTGTCCTGTTGGGTTGCAGAACTAAACCAGATTACAGTAAGTAATTACAGTAGGAACCTCCAATATATCACATTCCATATAGTAATGGCTGCCAGAATCACATTTGCTCAAAACTGGAAGCAGGATACTATCCCCTCCAAGACAGCAATAATGAAAAAGATCCTCAAATGTGCTGAAATGGACAAGCTAACGATGGTATCGAAAGACAAAGAAGAAATAGAGTACTATAAGATATGGTGTGTTTGGTATAATTGGTTAGAAAGAAGATACAAAGGCATAAATTGATAGCAAATATGAGAAAGTGTTATTTAATGCTTTGTGTGTGTGTGTGTTATAAGCTGAGAAATAAGTATAAGTAAATAAAATGGAGAAGTAATCGATATAGTTATAGACTTTGTTAATTGGAAATTGGTTTTAAATGTTGGAATGTTGAATAAATAAATAATAATATTTGTAAAAAACCAGTGTGTTGAGAAAGACAGACAGCCAACTGAGAAAAAGGAAGGTGGTACGCTTAGCAGTAGCAACAACATTTAGACTTAGATACCACTTCATGGTGCTTTACATCCCTCTCTCAGCAATTTACAGAGTCAACCTATGGCCCCCAACAACCTCAGCTTTCCTTTTACCCACCTCGGAAGGATGGAAGGCTAAGTCAACTTTGAGCCGGTCAGGATCGAACTGCTGGTAGTGAGCAGAGTCAGCCTGCAATACTGCATTCTAACCACTGCACCACCACGGCTCTTTTAGAAGAGAGCTATTGACATCAGCATCCTACAGGATGTTTGGTGAGATGATGATGATAGCAATAGCAATTAGACTTATATACCGCTTTATAGCGCTCTACATCTCTCTCTAAGCGTTTTTACAGAGTCAGCCTCTATGGTCCCCAACAATCTGGATCCTCATTTTATCCACCTCGGAAGGATGGAAGGCTGAGTCAACCTTGAGCCTGGTGAGAGTTGAACTGCCAAATTTCAGGCAGCGGATAGTTAGAAGTGGCCTGCAGTACAGCACTCTAACCACTGCGCTACCGAGGCTCATTGTTATCCATTCAGTCGAGTTTGACTTGGGTGATTCTATGGACCAGGTCTGTCCACGTCTTCAGATCTTGCATTGTTTCTTTGAATTTTTGTATACTCTGGCAGGTGTCAGTTTTGATGGTGTCCAGCTACCATGTTCTTTGGCAGCCCTGTTTCCTTTTACTGCTAACGCTTCCAAGCATAATAGCTTTTCTCCAGTGGATTCCCCCACATGACAGGGTCAAAGCCAGTAAGACGCAAGTTTGGTGATTTTGCCTTCTAGTGGCATCTCTGAGAGAGGAAGAGACTGGAATTCACAGACTATCATCAAAGAACAATTGATGTTAGGAAGCAAAAACTTCAGAAGTTGCTTGAAATTTACTTAAAATATCTGCTTGGGTTGTGCTGTGTTTTGGGTTCAAAGGCAGCAAAGGTGTTTCGGAGGGGTCCTGTAGGTGGCACTCAGTTCATCCAGTCTTAGAGAGAGATGCATAATAGTTGTTAAGGAATGACAAGAGGATCAGTGGCGGGATTCAAAAAATCATTTTACTACTGGTTCTGTGGGTGTGGCTTGGTGGGCGTGGCAAGGGGAAGGATACTGCAAAATCCCCATTCCCTCCCCACCCCGCTAGCCTGCTTTCCAGCTCCGTTCTCCTGTGCAGGGCAACCAAAGGAGACCCAGCCAATCAGCTGGGACTCGGGAGGCAGAGAATAGATGGGGTTGGGGCCGGTTAGAGGTGGGATTTGCCGGTTCTGCGAACTACTCAAAATTTCCGCTACCAGTTCTCCAGAACTGGTCAGAACCCACTGAATACCACCTCTGAAGAGGATGCTGCAGTTTCAGAGTCAGCTTGTGCGCCCTTACCTACTAGTTTACAGCTTCCAACTCGCAGGTGTGTGTGACCCATACAGATAGTCCTTGTCTTACGTTCATTTAGTGACCAAAGTTACAACAGCAGTGAAAAAAAACGGACTTACAACCATTTTTCACACTTACTACCATTGTAGCCACTCCATGGTCATGTGGTCCAAATTAGGATGCTTGGCAACTAATTGATATTTATGATGGTTGCAGGATCCCAGGGTCACGTGATCCCCTTTTGCAGCCTTCTGACCAGCCAAGTCTGAAGGGAAGCCGGATTCACTTAACCATCTTGTGACTAACTTAACCACAGCAGTGATTCACCATTTTCCCCTGGCACCTTCAGGGCTGCCACAGCCGAGCTGAGTCAAGCTGTAGTGGGGAGGTAGAGATATCTGGGGGCTTGTAGCTTGAATAAAATTATTTTGTCTGGGAACCAAGGACTTTCCCACCAGGTGCTAAGGAGGTGGGATCTGAGACCAACTGACCCCTTGGACTGTCACCTGATTGGACAGTATGATAGGGCAGGGGAAATAAAAATTTACTTTTAACTGGGAGGAAACCCGAGGGGGGTTTAGAGTCTGGTTCCCCCCCAAGATGTGCCAATGTGACACACCTAATAAATGTATACTTTGAGGAACATGCCTGCCTTGGAGTTTTTATTCTGTTGGGCGTGATACTTGGAACCCTGACAAACTATGGCAAGAAAACCCATAAAATGGGCACTTAGCAACTATATCTCCCCTAGCAACTTAAATTTTGGGCTCAATTTTATTTATTTATTTTATTTATTTTATTTATTTGTCAATTGTTTACGAGATAATAAGTAAAAGTGTATACATAATTATGAATACATGAAATGAGTACATATAAGAAAAATGAAAGAAAAATAAAAGAAACAATAGGACAGGGACGGTAGGCACGTTGGTGCGCTTATGCACGCCCCCTACAGACCTCTTAGGAAAGGGGTGAGGTCAATAGTAGACAGTCTAAGGTTAAAGTTTTTGGGGTTTGGGGAAGAAATTGTAGTTGTAAGTTGAGGGCTACCTCCACAAACATCTAGAACGGACAATCCAGCGCATCAAAGGGAAACTAACAGAGGCCCAGCAGCCGCCTTCACCTCAAACCTGGGAGCAGAGCCAGTTTTCACAGGCTGGTGGGACACAGCTGCAGGGTGGGAGCTGTAGAGATTTTCCAGAGGGACACTATTCCAGAAGGCAGCCACGGCAACAGAGATGTCTCCGTCGATCATGCTAGACTGGCTGACATTAAGCAATGTTGCGTAACCCAAGTCCCATCTCCCAACTGGGTCTCCGTGCGCCAATGAGCCCTGTTTACGGTCTTTCCTTCCGCTTTGAAAGCAGTTGGCCCTGGACATGTCTGAAGCTGACGAGGTCCTGCTCCGTTCGCGTAAGAGGGGAGGGGACATCATGGTTTATGAATGTGGAAGGTATACACCCTCATCAGTCAGTGGATGCTCTCCATTTGTAATCCTGCCCGCTGCTTTGATGTCTGTGAGATGCTCCTCTGCTCCATGCAGATGGTCAGGGTGCACAACTGCAAATGATGTGGATCACATCACCATTGACTGAATGTTAATTTCCCAAGCCTGCAGTTGCTGCGCGGAGCAAAGGTTTTGGCATCTGCTGAGTGTAGAATTCCTTTCCTGTTAATAGCTGCCAGATCTCTGTGGTCTATTTCGGGAATCGGATTCTGTTCAGTCGGTTTACTCGGTAGAGCCGTCACTTTATTTTAATGGATTTCTATATTTATTCATCCGTTGAGCAGGTGCCAGAAACGTGACAGTCAATTCCCCCATCCCAGAGAGATGTGTGATAATCATTAAACTACATGGGGCTTGCTGTTAAAAAAGAAAGAAAGAACGAATGAAAAGAAATCAGTTCAGTTTGCGCCCCAGAAGAGTGAAAAACTAGACAGGTAAACATAGCATATAGCTAAAGGGCAGACAGCAGGCATCAAATGGTCTTAAAGTGGCCCAAATCAGAAGCTCGTTTGAAGCTGCCCGTGCTGAACAGATGAGAGGCCTGCAACGTTCCCAGATCCTTGAAGGCCTCCGGATATCCTGATGAGGTATTAGAGGAAGTAATTCAGGAAGAAAGAGACAAATAGCCACCTCTGGATCTTGGCTGACCCCATAGAGCCGCTGCAGCAGTGAGAGTACTTAGATCCAAAAAAGTGTTGATAATACCGACCGCTTTCCAGGGAGAGCAATATGGGTTTCTTTTAACCCTTCTCAACAACGGCCAAGTTCCTTTCAGGCTTTCTTCTTTTATCATGGGCTTGCTCAGAGCTCCCTCCAGTGCATTTGCACAAAAAGAAAGAAAGAAAGAAAGAGAGAGAGAGAGAGAGAGAGAGAGAGAGAGAGAAAGAGAAAGAAAGAAAGAAAGAAAGAAAGAAAGAAAGAAAGAAAGAAAGAAAGAAAGAAAGAAAGAAAGAAAGAAAGAAAAGCTTGGTAAGCTCACCCTTTTCCTGGCAGTAGGTAGTGGATTGTTCCCGATTGTTTGGCAATTGGAAGTTGGGTGGACTTCGACTCCCACAATTCCCCTCCCAGAATTCTGGGAGTTGAAGTCCACCCATCTTCCAGCTGCCAAGCTTGAGAAACATTGGATGAGTCAATTAAATTTTTAGTGTGGCCATTAGGGCACTAATTAGATACAGGTGAAAACAATTAAACATGGAGCATGGCTGGCTGGGGAATTCTGGGAATTGAAGTCCACAATCAAAATGAGATACCCCTGCTGTAGAGCTTCCTGAACAAGGAGAATTATTACTCAGAATCTGTCAGGCATAACATATCTTTTATGCCCTTTTAATTTCAAGTTTAATATATCCCATTTAAAGTATGTATTTAAATGTATAGGAACATCTGATCGTGTTGGAGGTAGGGAATAGAGAAGTATGTCTTATTTTCATCTCTACAGCCTCTTGTTGACTGTAATCCATATTCATCTTAAAGATTTTTTCTTTTTTTCTTAAAAATGTGATACCTCCCCCCCCAAAAGAAAAAAAAAATTCCACTGTGGAAAAAAATGTCTAGTCAATACATGTTTGTTCTGATGATATATTCAACGTGCCTCAGAGTAATTTATTTTTCAAGCAATCCAAAAAGAAATCTAACCTTGTTTACCGTCCTTTTTTTTTAATGCTTTCTTTTTCTGTCTTTTCAATAGGATTCGGCTTTGTAACTTTTGAGAACGAAGACGTGGTGGAAAAAGTCTGCGAGATTCATTTTCATGAAATCAATAATAAAATGGTAAGTTTTCCCAGTGGGAGCTTCTAATTTTTGAGAAAATGGCGCCTTTAAAAAAAAAATCTCTGGCCAGTGAGAGTTGCCCTTGAGGGGATGGTTTGTGTTATGAAGGCTCGCTATCTTAGAAGAGTGAGAAAATTCAAGGGTGACTCACATCCCAGTCAGCGCATCTTCACTCTCCTACCATCGGGTAGGAGATATAGAAGAATAGCCAGCCGCACCAACAGGCTGAAGAACAGTTTCTACCCGTGGGCTGTCAGATTTCTGAATGGAAAATAACTTCATCTCAACATAGTATGATAGACTTGCAGGGCCGGCGCATTGTGCAACAAGGTCACATAGTGTAAGAAGATTGGGACTGGGTTAGGGACTTCTGTCCTCACTGTGAGTTGTGTTGGCGTGTGTGTGTGTGTGCATGAAAGGAGGCTCAGCCAATCTCATTGTACACATGTTCTACTCTGACAATAAAGGTAACAATAATAATAATTATGAACCAACCACACGTCAACATTCTTTCTCCCACTGATACTTAGTCTACAGAGCTGTGTTTTAGGCCTCTGTTTTCCCGTAGAAAGGACAGTTTCTCTATTTTTTGGAGCCTGTCCCTCATAAGCTACTGCCCCTTTTCAGCCTTCAGGAGAATGCCGAAATACTAAAGTACCTTTTCAGTGACATTCCTAGCGTATGCACAGCTGCGATAGGTTCTCTTATGTTCTTCTACAACTGCCTGTGTAGATAATCATTGTTGCCGAATGTGTTTTGAGTGGCAGCTGTTCTTTAACAAAATGCAAATGGATATAAATAGCAGCAGATTAAGCATTTATTTGGGGTGGGTGAAGATTTCAAACAATAACGGTTGAAGTCTCAGAAGGCTGGTGTCTCGTGCTTCAGAGACGTATCCAAGGGAGGTTGGCCGTTTTCTTGGGAATGTGTGCAGCTCAAGTGATGGAGCTCACACATAACTGACTGACAGCCTCTGTTTTATTTCCTCGCCTGTCTAGCTTCAAAAGAAAACAAAGATGGTATCTGGAACCCCTGAAAGTTGTTGCATTAATATTGGGCGGTCTCATAGTTTAATATGGTATGAGATAGCCTGCTAATACAAGGTAGATCAATGTTTCTCAGCCTTGGCTGGGGAATTCTGGGAGTTGAAGCCCACCCATCTTAAATTGGCCAAGGCTGATAAACATGGATATGTAGTACAGTCCAGTGGAACAAAACTAACGTGAAATAATAAAGGAGAATATTTGTAACTCAGAGTTGAAATGAGCTCTCTGAGCTTGCTTGTTTTCTTGCAGATGTTGCATTACCCAAACTAGGAAACATCAGTGTTAGTTAAGGTTAACTTCAAGCAGACAATACCCCAGTCAAGGAACTGCCAAAGAGCCATCACCAGACAGCCCAAAGAATCTCTAAGACCGCCCTCACCCACACAGACAAGCAAGTCACCAAAATATAAACTGACAGCAAACAACACTCCTTACTAGCAGTGATGATGTTACAGAGAGCACCAAGGACCCCTCATAACATGAAATAGTAGAAAACCTGGATTGTTGGGCAGTAATCCATGGTATATAAGAATGAGCAACCAAGGAAACTTGCTATTTCATTTATGGAATGCAGGATGCTGAATGGTATGGCTGCAGAGCATAGTTCCAGCAATGTCACAGCATCTCTTGTAAAGCTGATCTAGTGACTATGGGAAATAGCAGTGCTGGGTTGGACTAGATGACCTACAAGGTCCCTTCCAACTCTGTTAATCTGTAATCTGAATTCCAATGGAAGACCAAAGCCACAAGGGAAATAGGTTTATGATCAGATTTTCAACTTGAGAATGCCTGTTGGGCAATGTACAATCAGTCCTCAATTTATGACACGATTGAGCCCAAAATTTGTGTTGGCTAAGCAAGACAGTTGTTAAGGGAGTTTTGTCCCATTTTACGATCTTTCTTACCACAGTTTTTAAGTGAATCGCTGCAGTTATTAAGTTAGTAACACGGTTGGTAAGTGAATCTGGCTTCCCCCGTTGACTTTGCACTTAGCCTTTCTGTGGTGAAAATTTGATGTGCAGTTACTTCTCCTAAGTCAGCAAGTGTTAATTTTTCACTCGGCCCAGGTTTTTCCAATGTATTTTATTATTCAAAACCAATTAACATAAGGAAAACATATGCATATGGGTATCAGGGTTAGCAGTATAATCTAACATAAATTAATGATAGATAGAGAAGCAATTAACAAGTATATTGATTTAAATTCACCATATGAATATGTAAGAAACCACACAACTCGAACAACCAATCAACAAGAGAACTAATCAGCTACTCAGAATTTAAATGTAGCACCAAATGAGCAACCAACCACACAGCCAATTGACCACACTGGCACACCAGACATATATATATATAAGCTAAAGAGAAAGAGGTCAAGAAAATCCTGTGAGGATGTTACCCAGTCTGGTAACGAAGTGTTCAGAAGCTAAATTGAAACAAGCTTGGAGAGCAAACCACTGCCAAAATGATAGATAGATCCCCAAATTATAAACAGAACAGCTGCAGATAATTTGATCATGCTTCTCAAAAGCTTTTTTCGTTGTCTTGAAAAACAAAAAAACAAAAAAATTAGATGTTGACAAACAATGCAAATCAACAATGCAACATACACCAACAAAAAGGCATAGCTTTCACCTTTCAGTTTTATATAATAATACCTTTATCTAAGCTTCATGAACCCAGAGTTCACAATTTTTGATGTTTGGATAAATTCCAATTTAAAATATTCGGTGCACAGCTATTGATCCCAGCAGTATTTGTTTTAAAAATCCTATTGATGTCCTTTCAAATGTGACAAACCTAAGCCTGTACCACCTTCCAATTCTTGAATTGCATCAACTTCTAAGGAGACGTCATAAAATGATACCGTAAATATGGTCTTTTCAATGCCACCTCTACAATCAGGGCAATTTTAAACATTTCCTCTGATGTAATTAAAGCCGTTTCAGTCAACAAGATTTCAAACATTCAAGAAAAAAATATATACTCTGAGGCTGCAATTTCAGAAGTAACTACTGCAATGCATCATGGAATGGCCCCTTATGAACCTGCAATCAGAGATCGGCATAACACAGAGAAGAATTTTAATTAGCACAAAGCTCGATGCGTTTTGTACATTTGGAGTATTTTGTTTGAAGTGAGGGACAAACAGGCACCCAGGAAGGAGAATGTAGTTGTGCTGAGGAAAGGCAATCTACTTCTTGGAGAAATGGAAAAAAGACCTTTTAAAAACTGCTGCTAAATTGGACTGGAAGACAGCTAAAGAGACCTTGTGATTAGAGCACTAGACCTGAATTTGCATTTCTGCTTAAAATAAAATGTATGTTTCTGGTCCAGTTATCTCTTAGCCCAGGGGTGTCAAATTGGCGGCCTGCGACTTGGATGCATCATGCGCAGGCCACGCCCACTTCAGCTCCGCAAAGGGAAAATAAGTTGGGATATATCACGTGACGGCAATGTGATGCCACAAGTTTGATACCCGTGTCTTAGCCTCATCCAAGGACTCTTGTTCCTAACCAGGGTTTCCCAGCCTCAGCGACTTGGAATTCAAATCCCAAAATCCCCCATTCTGACTGGAGAATTCTGCGAATTGAAGTCCATGCATTTTAAAAGGTTGCTGAGTTGAGAAACACTGGTTATAACCATAGGCTCCCTGGAGAATGGGCAGGGTGCAAATAAATATAATACAGCCAAAGTTTGCTCCAATTTAAAGGGGGTCAGCCTATTTTCCAAAGCACTAGAAGGCAAGACAGAAAGCAACAGCTGGACACTAAACAAAGAAGAGAAGCAACCTAAAACTAGGAATCTAGAAATTTCATAACAGTGAGAACAATTCACCAGTGGAATAGTTTGCCTTCAAAAGCTGTGGATGTGTCGCCACTGGAGGCTTTTAAAAGCAACTGGACAACCATTTGTCTAAAGTGGTATAGGATCTTCTAGGGGGTTGGACTAGAAGACCTCCAAGGTCCCCTCCCTCTTTGTTATTCTGTATCACTTTTTTTGCCTGGACCAGAGAAAAGACTGAGAGCTTTACAGTAAATGCAGAGCTCATCCAATACAACAATGCATCAGGAAGATTAGTTAACCCATCCTATATTTTAACCAGTATGGTACCTTTAACATTTCCAGCTAAAGATTCTTACCTTTCCTTTTTGCTTTCCCAAATGCGTTTCCAGTCTTTCATTTATTGGTCTGATCTCTGTTCCCAACTTTTAATTTAATAATGGAATTTATTTTTAAGCTGGATAAGATCAAAACAGTCTCCTTAGCATATGCTATGCCAATTCAATATTTGACTTGCTAATTTTTCACTGAGCTATGAAATAATATCCTTCATATTGTTCTTTTCGGCACAATATGGTACGCATCTGAAATGAAAACAAGAGATCTGTTTCATTCTCCAGGTGGAGATATCAGGGCTGGCCTTCAAAACTGTGGTTGGAATAGGGGTGATCCAGATGCACCAGTTGTTTTAACTTTGGTGGAAATAACTGAACTGCACAGTTAGATGGCTGAGAAAGGGGCCTAATGATAATAGCAATAGCACTTATATTCCAGTTCATAGTGTTTTACCACCCTCTCTAAGTGGTTTACAGAGTCAACATACTGCCCTCATCAATCTGGGTCCTCGTTTTATCAACCTTGGGAGGATGGAAGACTGAGTCAAGCTTAAGCCAGTCAGGATCGAACTCCAGGCAGTGAGCAGAATTAACCTGCATTCTAACAATAAATCATTCTCAGTCAATTGCAAAAGGCAGCTTTACTTAAAGCTTACATCCATACAAATATCTTTAACACCACTGAACATTACCTATCCCAGGTCCTTAGGAAACACTTGATCAACGGCTAAAAATGCAAATCCAGTCTAAAAATCTGGTTAACTGTGCAAACAGTGGCAATAATAATAATATTATTATCCCCAAAGAGGCACTATTTTGATGTTGTTGTGGGGCATATGTGTGCTCTGAGGAAGATGTGCTCAGACCAAGGCTTCCGAGACCATAATTATGCACACGCTTATTTTAAAAACAAGTCTTGTTTTATTGCAATGCTGGGAGTATTTTCATTCCTAGCAGGTAATGAATCTCAAACAGTCACTCGAGATGAGCACCCTCCTTTCTTTCCTGTGAAGTGATGCCAATAACAGAAGTGTCCAATGAACTGGAAAAAAACCAACTGAAGTAAAGAGCTTCAAGAATGAATCTGAACTGAATGAACTACTTTGCTTCCTGCAAAGGTTTTGTCATCTTTGCCTGTCCTTTATATCTTGTGGGAGGGGCAATCACCTCACAGCCTTACTCCCAATTCGCCCCTTCTGTTTCAGCTGCTCTTGCCTTCTAGCAGCTCTGCGCACACGCACACTGGGAACAGGCTCCCCTTATTCTTCTGCCTTGCTGCTGCCAGTCTCCAAAGGCTCAGAAGGCAGCACCCCACTCCCAGATGGTCCTGGCCCCATCTCTGCATTGGACACAGGACCCTCGTCCGCGTCCTCTCCAGACTCCCTGACTGGTCCCCATTCTTCCCCACTGTTTGATCCCACTGCCGTCTGCACAGGCTGCCGGCAAACCACAACAAAATGAGAGTTATGCCAAAGGTTCAACCGTGCTGGACAACTCTTGTCAGAGGAACCAGACAAAGGATGTCTCCCATAAACAAGACATAACTTACAAAAACTTATACCAGCTTGGTCATTGTCCAGGCCAACAAGAACCACAATAGGTGATGGAGTTCCTGGATATCTATAGAAGGCTATAGGACTCAAGACTGTTTGCTAAAAAACTGTTGTATGGGAAAACACCATCCGAAATAGAATTATCCAATTGCTAAACATTGTCTGAATATAAAGCCAAGATATTGTAATGGAGTTTGGAATGGGCAACTGTTGCCATCCTTACCATCGAGAGGGGAGGAAATAGTGAAAACTGTAGGAATCAAGATGACCTACGGAAATAACATCAAATACCTGGGCATCCTTCAAGCTGACTATAAGTCAAGAAGAAGGTTAGAAGTGAATACATAACAGGAGTGAAGAAGATCTTAAAGTCCAAACTCAATGAAGGAAATAATTTCAAGGTAATTAACACCTGAACAATTCTAGTCATTAGATTCACAGCTGGAATAGTGGAGTAGACTCAAGCAGAACTAAAAGCCCTGGATAGGAAGACCAGAAAAATAATAACAATGAATCATGCTCTTCATACACACAGCAACACTGACAGAGTCAGGCGCATAGGTGGGCATGGAATGTTGCAAAGGACAGCGGACAGTTGGAGGGAGGGAAAAGGCATTGGAAGAATACAGATAGTCCTCAATTTCTAACCATACTTCAGTCTGGAATTAGGATTGCAAATTGCATTGGGCATTAAGCGGCTTACCTTGTGACCACATCCGATTTTACCATCTTTTTGCAGCAGTCATTAAACAAAAACAGTTGTAAAATAAAACGACGCAGACGTTAACCAAAACCGTTATCCACAATAGACAGTTTTGCAGAAACCAGTAAGTCAACACCGGTTTCTGGCAAAATAAAAATAAATTGTAAATTGAGGTCATGTGACCATAGGACACTACAAACAACCCAAAATGCAATCGTATGAATGCAGGGATGGGCCTAGCTGTCAGAACTTCAAATCTGGTTTGTAAGCAGCCCTTGGGTGGCCTGTCATAACTTCAACCGATTATTAAGTTGAGGATTGCTTGTATCTGGAGGACTGTGAAGAAGAGGCACTGAACCTCGTACACCATGAAGGCTTACTGAATACCAAAGAGAGACGAAACTAGCCTATAAGGAAGACCAAAATGAAGAATCGAAAAAGACATGGCAAGGAAAATCATTACATGGCCAATACGTTAAAAAGAAATGAGTAGGCCCAAGCAGAGAACAAGAAGATCCGCAATGACGGAAAGCAGGAAAGCTGAAGAAAGTCACAAATTAGGGGCTTATTCTAACTGCACAAGACCAGGCTTTAAAAACAGATGCATACAAAGCCAGAGGCGACAAGACAGCAATAGACAGTAAATGCCGTCTCTGCAAAGTAGCTGAAGAAACAGTAGACCACCTGGTTAGCTGCCACAAGAAGATCACACAGACTGACTGCAAGCAATGACATGATAAAATAGCAACAATGGAACAATTGAAAAATCTGCAAAGAAATACCATTTGCTTTCAAGCAAGAACTGGAGGGGCTATAAAATATGGGATGCGCCGCCACACAACGGGGTGAGCTCTTGTTCCTTGCCTCAGCTCCTGCCCACCTAGCAGTTCGAAACCATGCAAATGTGAGTAGATAAATTAGATACTTCGGTGTGAAGGTGTGATGACCCGGGGCATGGCACAAAGGCAACACAGTCAGATAAGCAATAAGAGACCCTTTATGATCTCCAACTTTGCCCCCAATATCCAGAATACCTTCGGGCTGGAGAAGAACTCTCCCAGGAACAGCCTTTGACTATAGAAAATTAAGTCCAAAACAAGCTACATACAAACTGTAACTTAAAATCCAAACAAACCAAACTGAAGTAATTAGTTTGGCAGGGCAGGAGCAGGAATTTCAGACTTGAAAGCACGGCAAAACTCACACAGTTGGGAAGATGCCAGGAACCCAGATAAGCCACAATGATACAAGATAAAGTCACGTTTGCTCCCAAGTTGCATGCAAGCTTGCCTTTTTTATACACTGTGTTCCCAGCTACAGCTAATGAAGGGAATCAGGGCCCTTTCCTCCCCTGTAAGCCATGCAACTCATGTTGCTTCCTTCTCCATTCCTCCCTGCATGCCCTAGGATGAAGAGGGGGCCTGGGTCTTCCTCTGAATTCCTTCTCCCCTGCTCTCCCTCTTTCCTACTCTGTCCAGCTGGACTTTGCCCTTCCCCAGTTTCTTCCACAGCCAACAGAGCCACACTCCCACTCCCTATCAGCTGTTCATCTTCCTTCCCCAAGTCAGATTCCGACAGGGGCATGACAGAAGGTAACAGCATTCCGTGTGCCTTTGGCATACAGCCATGCTAGCCCCATGATCACGGAAAATGTCTTCAGACCACGCTGGCTCCCTCGGCCAGGAAATAGAGATGAGCACCATGTCTAGAGTAGGGATGTTAAACTGGCGGCCCGTGGGTCAGATGCTCCACATGCACCCCAGCTCTGCAAACAGGAAAAATATTGTGAAACATCATGTGACGGCAACATGACGCGGCACGTTAGACATCCATGCCCTAGAGTCAGACATGACTGCGCAAGGAAACCTTTACCTTTTAATAGAAAATGCTCTGGGACTTCAAACAGACACCATGTTACTACCGTGTTTCTCATATAATAAGGCCGAGTCTAATTTTTTTTTGAGTCCCGAAAAAATGGCTAGGCCGTCTTTTCGGGGGTGACTTAATTCCCCCCCCCCCTTGCATCTTTGGGCAGGCAGCAACGGCTTGGATGTTGACCTCGACATTGGTGGGGCACTTCGTATCGGGGTCAACGCAGGCAGCACCATATCTGAGTGTGCAACAAAAATATTTCCTAATGGCAAGGGCCCCCCCCATTTCCCCCCCATTTCGCATGTTTTAATATAGGCCTTAATTTGGGGGGGAGGGGCTTAATTTCATTTCATGCCTATAAAACATGCTGGGACTTCCTATTGGGGGAGGCCGTATTGTTGGAGAAACAGGGTAACAACAACTGCAGCAATTCACTTAACAACTATGGCAAGACACGTCGTAAAGAGGGGCAAGATTCACGTAACAACAGAAATTTTGGGGTCAATTGCGGTCATAAGTCGAGGACCACCTATATGTGTTTTTACTCTCCAATGAACATGACAATTCTTCCACAAATGTGGTTCTTACATTTAAGATTCAGCAGAAATTTATTTCTATATTTAATTTATATCCTACCTTTATTATTTTTATAAACAACTCAAGATGGTGAACATATCTAATGCTGCTTTCTCCTCCTATTTTCTCCACAACCTTAACCTGCAAGATGAGTTGGGCTGAGAGAAAGGAACTGTCCCAAAGTCACCCAGCTGACTTGCATGCCTAGGGCGGGTCTAGAATTCACCATCTCCTGGTGTTTGGCCCATCCAGCTGGCTTTCATGCCTTAGGGCAGGGGTGTCAAACTCAAGGCCCGTGGGTTGGATTCAGTCCGTGAGGTGCTTAAATCCAGCCTGGAAATCTGAAAGGATCGGCCCACGGTGCCTCTGGCAGCTAAAACGGGCTGTATGCAGCACTCTGCCAGCCGAAACTAGGCCAAAATATGAGCTGAAACTGGGCCAAAAAACCAAGCAAAACCGGGTGGAAAAATGGGCCCAAAACAGCCTGAAAAATGACCCAAACACAGGCCAAAAAAACAGGCCAAAAATGGCCAAAAAAAGGACCTGTTTTCAGTCAGCAGAGTGCTGCAGGAGTCATCCGCCCCACCACACACACACACACACACACACAGACACACACACACACACCTGGCCAGCCCGCAGAGGAGAAGTACATTGCTGATCCAGCCCTCGAAGAAATCCAGTTTGATACCCCTTCTTTAAGGTGAACTAGAACTCCCAGTTTCCTAGTGATTGGCTCAAAGTCACCCCGCCAGTTTTCATAGCTAAGGAGAGATTGATTTCTACCCTGGTGCCTTAGCCGCTAGACCAAACTGGCCCTCTGGGAAGGAAGGTGGAGATAAGAGAATAACAGAGTTGAAAGGGACCTTGAAGGTCTTCTAGTCGAACCTGCTGCTCAAGCATATACCATTTCAGACAAATGGAAGAATCCTCTCCGCTATCTACCTAGGATAGGTCAGGGCCCATAATCTAGATGGTGGGTTGGATGTTGGATGATTTTTTTCCCTGTCATTGGAAAGTGCCTGCGGATTAATTACTCATCTGATCAGGAAGTCTCAGCTCGGTGTGTGGGAAGAGAGACGCAGCTGGCTTGGAAACTCTACGCATCCTCTTTTGCAGAGGTGACTAGAAAATAACTGAGCTGCATCCTTTGGTGAACTCTTCCCTTGTTGGTTTTCTAAACAAAAGCTCATATTTATGAAATTCCGCCACATTTCCTAGATATTTGCTGCTCCCTAAAATGCGAGAGAGCTGGGAACACTCAGGCGCCATGTGGGTGAATCTATTTCTAGCCTCAGGCTGGCTGGGGAGCTAATTTTACCGGCTTCGCTCCACTTTGCTTGCCATTTATAACCCAAGAATGTCAAATGGCGTACGAAACAAGTGGCAAGCAAATGCCAGCAAAGGACTTAATCAGCGAAGCCCATTATTTGTGTCGGAGCAAAATTATTCCCACCAGGCATAAAAAGAAAGCACAACAGGCACCCTAAAATAACCTTCCTGCGACACGGAGGTGTTTCAGTAATAGAAACCGCACACGTTGTGTGTAGTGAAGGGAAAGGCTGAGGGGTTTTTTTTCCCCCTCCCACTCTCTGAAATTGTTCCGTACAATAGAGTAGCAGCAGATTGGACTTTTGCAAATCCTTAAAAGTGTTTCGTTCTGATTAGCTCATTCCCAGCACCTCCCCTTCTCTGTGTCATTTTGTATTCCTTCCATCAAGGTCACTTACTCGGTTGTTGAGGCATGGTACAAAATGTAATGCTTTAAAAAGAACAGTAAAGCCTAATTTATTTGTTTACTTATATTGTTGGTCTAGGCACCCCTCTCCCCACACTCTGGAGCAGGGCTAGTGTGATGACCCGAGGCTTGGCACAAAGGCAACAGAGTCGGATAATCTATAAGAGCCCCTTTATTAGCTCCAACTTGCCCCCCAATGTCCAGGTTACCTTCTGGTTGGAGAAAAACTCTCCCAGGAACAGCCTTTGACTATAACGAATCAAGTCCAAAACATGGTCAACACAAACTGTAATTATAAGTCCACTCAAGCCAAAATGAGGTAAGGACAGGGCAGGAGCAAGAATTCCAGATGTGCAGGGCACGGCAAAACCCACACGGCTGGGAAGATGGCAGGAACACAGATAAGCAAAGACAACAGGATAAAGTCATGTTTTCCCAGCAGCTGCCTCAGTCAGCATTCAGTTCTTATAAACTTTCACTCCCAGGTGTGGCTAATGAAGGGAATCAGGGCCCTTTCCGCCCCGTAAGCCACTCAACCCACGTTGCTCTCTTCTCCGTTTCTCCCTGCATGCCCTAGAGGGTTGGCCTGGGTCTTCCTCTGAACCCCGTCTCCCTTATTCTACTTCTTCCCTGCTCTGCCCAGCCGGACTTTGCTCTTCCCCAGTTTTCTCCACAGCCAATGGAGCCACACTCCCACTCCCTGTCAGCTATTCAGCTTCCTCCTCGGATTCAGATTCCGACGGGCATGACAGTTAGGCGTTCACAAGCAGAAACAACAAAATAATCATGTGTGCCAGGACTAAAAGTGCCCTAGTCGTGGGACCGCTTGACTTAATAACCGCAATTGAGCCAAAAATTTCTGCTGCTAAGTGAGACATTTGTTAAGGTGAGTTTGGGCCCATTTTATGACCTTTCTTGCCAATCATTGTTAGGTGAATCACCACAGTTATTAAGTTAGTAACATGGCTGTTAGTAAATCTGGCTCCCCCATTGAATTTATTTATTTATTTATTTTATTTATTTGTCAAAAGCTTACAATATAACAAAAACAAGAATAAACATAAGTTTAAATACAAGAAATAGGAACTAATAATTGGGGACAATAGGACAGGGACGGTAGGCACGATTGTGCGCCTATGCGTGCCCCTGAGAGACCTCTTAGGAATGGGATGAGGTCAATAGAGGTTAGTTTGAGGGTAAAGGAGTGGGGGTTTGAACAGGTAACAACAGAATCAGGTAGTGAGTTCTAGACATTGACCACTCCGTTGCTGAAATCCTGCAGTCAAGTTTGGAGTGGTTTACATTAAGTTTATATCTGTTGTGTGCTCTTGTGTGGTTGTGGTTAAAGCTGAAATATTCATTAACTGGTAAGACGTTGGAACATATGATTTTATGTACTATGTCTAAGTCTGATCTTAGCCGGCGTAGTTCAAGGTTGTCTAAGCTTAGAATCTCTTAGAATCTGGTGTAGGGTATTCTGTTGCGAACAGAGGAATGTAGTACTCTTCCGGTAAAATATTTCTGGACTCACTCAATTGAATTTATGTCTGATATACAGTGCAGATTCCAGACAGCAGAACTGAATTCAAATATTGGTCTAGCAAAGGTTTTGAATTTGTTTCTCAGAAGGTCGCCAAAGGGGATCATGTGATCCCAGGACACTGCAACCATCACAAATAAGAGCCCATTGCCAAGTGTCTGAATTTTGATCACGTGATCATGGGGATGGCTGCAATGGTTGTAAGTATGAAAGACGGTCATAAGTCACTTTTTTTCTGGGTCGTTGTAACAGTCAATAAACCAACTGTTGTAAGTCAAGGAAACCAATCAGCGAACCGTCCTCACTTCACCTTCCAGCCCCAAAGTTTGGGGGAAACAGGCAGGCCTTTAGTGCCTTACAAAAGGCTGATGGAATCAGATCTCCTGGGGCGATGCTGTTCCTTAAGGCAGGCTGGATGATCGAGAAGAATCCAGTTATAAGCTAGTGATCCAGAATACATTCTCCCCCAATGATCTCGAGATATATATTTCATGTTTCTCCCATCACCTCCAGCCAATGGCCAGGATGGTGGGAGACCAGTCCAGTCCTGAAGAGAAGCCAGAAGCCTATTTGCCTACCCTATCCCCTCCTCTCTTTCTTTGATCTTTCTGCAAATTAGTGTAGAATCCAGAATTTGCAACATTTGAAATAGGTGCTCCTAAGAGAACATGAATTGGGATTGGGTAAGATAAGCCTAATATTTAGTAATAATAAGGATGACATAATGTGAAATTAAACAAATAAAATGAATAGGTAATTATGGTCATGTCTGTATTGAGATGTGAAACCTGGAACCATACTGCTTGCCAAAGGAGAATTTTTTTTTATTTAAAATAAAATAAAATGAAAACGGAGAAAATTGAATAATGGAATTACTAGGTATGTTTAACTGATGTGGTGGCAGGCATTTGGAGAGAATAAGGTTGAAAATAAATACTGAAGGAGTATGAATTAATATGAATATATGCAATGAGAGATGTATGATATATTGATGCCACACTGTTGATGTATTGTTGTTATATGTAGATTGAAATAAAAAAAAATGAAAAAAAAAGAAATAGGTACTCCATCACTGAACTAATTCCTCCTAAGTGGATCCCACTTCAGTGATAAAGACTTTTGGGAACCCATGTCCATGACAATAATTTATATAGCCTTACGGTGGAGATCGTAACCAACTTGACTCAGAATCTCACCAAGAGGCAATTAGAGAACAAGAAGAAAAAGATTATTATAAAATTTGGAATTTATTTTATGAATGGCTGGATAGAAGAGTAAGAAATTGAAATATGTAAGTACCTTATAATACATCATTACTGATAAACGAATGAGTTAGAGTAAGAAAGTGAATGTGAAATATATCATTGAAAGATAATAATTACCATGTTAAAGATAATACTGTATAATAAGTGATACATGTGATATAAAATACTGACTAGAACAATTATAAACATATATAAGTAAAATATGTATGATAATGTTATTATGTGCACAAAGATATATGTACCCAACTGACACACTGTTGAACAGAAAGGTTTTATTTGTTTGTTTTTGTTTTTGTTATAAAAATAAAAAACTTTTTATTAAAAAAAAATCTCACGAAGAGGGAGATTCCACCAAACTGGTTCTTGCTGATCTATTAGGTAGCCCTTAATTGGAGCTAATTGATGGCTGGGGGATTCTGGGAGTTGAAGTAAAAGTTGTCAAGGCTGGAGATCCCAGATCTAGAGGGGACCAGGTTATTCTAGTCACAAAACCCTCATAATTAACTGACCTTACAGGACATTGTCATGGTACAACAAGCGGGGATATATATAGTAAATCCAAAAATAGGGTAGGGGTTCAGATGTGTGATTCAATTGGTGTAACATCCAGTTCGGTGAGTGTGCGCTTCCAAATAGAGCCGGGAGCAGGCGGGCGCAATAGCTGATTGTCGGAGCAAACTGGTTCGCTCACAGATGATCCTCGGAGCTACTGGTTCACCTGAACCGGGCCGAACTGGTAGAATCCTACCCCTGGAGCAGGGATGAGATTCTGCCGGTTCTGTCCACTTCTGTAGAACCAGTTGCTCTGAAAAGCAGCAAACAGAGAGCATACATAGAACCGGTTCTATGTACGCTGCTGTTTTGGCCAGCCCTCCCACCCGGGCTCTTACCTGACCTTTATTTCCTGCTTTTTCAACCGCAGCTGCTTTGCGCGACAGAGCTGTGGTTGAAAAAGGAGGGAAAAGGGGCTTTTCCAACCTCTGCGCACTACTGCTCAGCTGTCCAGGCAGCTCAGCAGGTCGTAAATTGCAACTCGCGCGACTCACACATGCGTGCACGACGCAGAGCAACAGAACTTTCAGTAGTGGTACCGGTCGGATCCCACCCCTGCCCTGGAGGCAAGGGTGGGATTCTACCAGTTTGGACCAGTTCTATAGAACCGGTTGTTATGATTCTGCACAGTTCGGAGAACCGGCAAATTGTGCCCCTGGCTGGCCCTGCCCTGCCCGTCCTTCCCCTCCCAGTCAGTCTTTACCATGCATGTACCCAGTCATTTCTCAAGGTATTTCTTTTTTTCCCCTCCCAACGACCAACTCTTCCGATGATCAGCTATGCCAGGATCCCCCTCGCGGTTTTACTGCTTCGCCCAGGAGGCTTCCCTGAGGCCCAGGAGGCAAAAAGGGGCACAGGGGGTGATGCCCCCCCCATGCTCCGTTTTTTTGCCTTCCTGGGCCTCAGAGTAGCTTCCCCCAGGAGGCTTCCCTGAGGCCCAGGAGGCCCAAAAATGGAGCACAGTGTGTGTGTGTGTGTGTGTGTGTGTGTGTGTGTGTTTGTGTGTGTGTACTGTGTGGCCCCTTGTGCTCTGGTTTTTGCCTTCCTGGGCCTCAGGGAAGCTTCCTAGGATTAAAAACACCCTCCTGGAGGCTTCCCTGAAGCCCAGGAGGCCCAAAAATGGAGCGTGGGAGGGTGCTGCCAAAAAAAAAGAAAGAAAGAAAGCCACACCTATCCAGTCACATGGCCACACCCACCTAGCCACGCCCACCTAGCCATGCCCACGGAACCAGTTGTTAAAAAATTTGAATCCCCACCCCTGCCTGGAGGAGTTGTAATTCTAGCCACCTAAGGTAAGGGTCTTCAAAGACTTGTGGACCTCAACTCCCAGAATTCCTGAGCTAACATGACTGGAGGAGGAATTCTGGGAGTTGAAGTGCACAAGTCTTAAACGTGCCAAGTTTGAAGGCACGTTTTGGCACGTTTAAGACTTCCCTTTCTTTGCTTGCTCTCCTTTCGGTTCACTGTAAATTTAGCTGATGGTTACAGTATGATATTCCAATATGACCTGATGTTCTGCTCCCCAAATTTAAATAAAAGTGTAACACTTTAGCTACCATTTTGGCTGCCTAATGATGAAAACATTAAAGCAGAATAATGTTCAATGTGCTAAGGGAACTTGGGATCGTATAAGGTGCAGCCACCTGCCAATGAAATGAAATGCCTTCCAGCTTGGCATTGGTGCCCAGTGTAAAGTACATTTTGCCCATTACAGTGGATTAGCGGTAGAAACTGAGCACTGATAGGAATTTACTGGCCTATTTTTGATTCACATGTGAGAGTTTGTTTCACAGAAACCCTTTAACGATAACCCTTTTGTCGGATAACAGCCCAAGCTACATTCAATCCAGATCAAGCTCTAGCCGTGCTTGAAGATTCCCTGATCACATCCTGGCAGGTCCAATAGATATTATCACTGAAAACTGGAAGGCTGCTGAATGGATCCTTTATGTAAGATCCATCCTGTCTTCTTGTTTTCCTTTCCATGTCCTTCGCTCTCCCTTGGGCAGGGAGACAGAGAAAGGGAAAGGTATTGCTTCATTTAGCTGGCTTTGGCTAGATGTCTGAGAAGGCGCTCGTCAGCTGTGCCAGACAGTGTCACTCAGAAACTAGCAAGTAAGCAGTAAATAAATGAGAGGTAAATAATACCCAATCAAGGAACTACCAACTCAGACAAACAGTAAACAACAGCCTAATCAAGAGACCATCAAGAACATTTCCTCTAACACTGACAGGGCAGACAACTAGAATATAAACTGAGAGCAAACCTCACACTCACTAGCACTGATGATGTTAGCTAGTTTGGTAATGAAACGTCTGCAAGAATACAGCAAGCTTGGAGAACACCAAGGACCACCATAGTTAAACACTGAGCTACAGATATTCTCTTCTATTCGAAACAAATGGGTTATAAGATTTTCAGCCTGCCCCTTGGGCAATCTTTTTCATGTCTCCAGGCCTCAATCTCCCACTAGATTAAAACAGATGTGAAATGACGGGCACTCATGAATTATTAAACAATTCTTGGACACCTGGTTCAGCGGTTAAAGATGCTGAGCTTGTCCGCTAAAAAGCCTGTGTTGGAGACCCAAGCACTGCACAATGGGAGGAGCTCCCATTCCTTGTACCAGCTCATGCCCACCTAGCAGTTTGAAAGCATGCAAATGCGAGTAGATAAATAAGTACCACTTTGGTGAGAAAGTCACAGCGTTCCGTGCGCCTCGGTGTATAGCCATGCTCACCCTATGACCAAGGAAGTATCTTCAGGCAATGCTTTCTCCCTCAACTAAAACATGGAGATGACCACTGCCCTCTAGAGTTGGACACAACTGGACAGGGAAACCTTTACATATACCTTTTACACAAGATGCCCATTCTTAAATGTGATACATCCAGCCTCAACTTTGCAGGGTGTCGAAAAGATTGGCAGCCAAATCTGAGCTGTAGGACAGCCCCCAGTTTTTTTTAGGGGGGGCATACATTTTCCTTGTTAATGGTCAATTGACATCCTCCTTACAAATATTTTTAGGAAATGAGGACATTTAGAGCTTTTTTCTTGAGAGCATAAAGAGATGGCTTTCCCCAGTATGTTGTTGTTATTATTTCAATCTCTCTCTCTCTCTCCTTCTTTTTAATTAAACCTACTTATTAGCTTACCGGGATTCCCATTGTATGGTCCTTCTGTGCTGCGAACATCATAAATTAAGCTTGTCTGTCAGATACCGGCAGTAGCTCATTTTTGTGGCTTGGAAAGCTAATAGTTCCGTTTATTGTTTTTAACAACGCTAATCCAAACTTCATTTTCTCTTTAATTGTCAATTTAGGCAGGCTAGCTTGTTTTTAATATCAGACAGAGTGATGGAAACAGAAGTGCCTGGAAGATGTCAGTGATTACCCCGTGACATACAAATATTGGAGTGGGAAATGCGTATGCTTTTCTGGATCATAATTAGTATTAAAGAAACAGGATCTTGGGTTTATGTCACTGCGCTGCATATATTTCCTAGCTAGTGAGATACAAGGAAAATGTACATTGGCCTGGAAAGTAGATTCCGAGGTTTGATTGGACTCTGATTTTAACAAGTCACTCTTGTAAGCAAGTTGCCCCAATCGCCAGAGTCATAAAGCAAATCACGTGGTCATTAAACAAATCATCTAGTCGTAAGTCTGAATCTAGCTTATCCGAGGGGTGTATTTTGCTGGAAAAAAGGCAAATAAAGTCACAAAATGTGATACATGACCGTGAGACTCTGTAGCCTGTCATAGATGCAAGCTGGTTGCCAAATGCCCAAAAGAGGATCACGTAACCATGAGGATGCTGTGACAGTTGTCAATGTGAGGACCGGGATGTAAGTTCAATGCTGTTATAAATAAAGGTTATAAATCAAGGACTACCCATTTTCTGATGTTACCAAGACCAGGGATTGCAACAACGGCTTTTGTTTTCAGATTCAGACTTTCCTTTGGTGGCCATTTTTGTGAAATCAGAAGAACTTGTTGGCCTGATAGCTCACAATTCAACCCAGGTGCTCTTATGGTCTCCCTCCTTTTATACTTAGCCCAACATCCCCGCTGTACTTGTCTGTGGAGATTTTCATGTCAATATTTCAAGTAATGCACCCATAGAAAGCAGAACTCTGAGGCAGGCAAATTCCTCAAATAACCATTTATTGGATACGGCATATTGGCACAACTGGTGAAAGCCGACTCTGAATGTTCCCACAGCTTTCACCTAATGAAAAAGTAAATGTTTCCCCTTTCTCCCAAAACCACCCTGTCCAATCAAGGTGCTGGCTGGTTTCTTGGTTATTTCACTTCTCCTCTGGCCAGCCACCTGTCAGAACAGCCTTGGTTCCCACAGGAAAACTGTTCTGTTTTGGCTACAAAACCCCCTCTAGCTATTTCCCCCCCCCCCCGTCCCTACTTCTGCTTTGTGGCAACCCTGAAGCCTCCAAGATGACCTCACACAGGTTCACTTCAGGGTTGACATCTCAGTCATCCAAGTCATGGTTGTCCCAAAGGTGCTTTTTAAAAGGCAGCTGACACTTTCCGTTTTTTCTTTCAAGACGTTTTGCTTTCCCTCCAAGAACTTCTTCAGAACTGAAGATGCTTCTTGGGTGAGAAGCGAAAGGTCTTCAAGAGAAAAAAAATAGAATAGACTAGATGGAATAGAATAGAATAGAATAGAATAGAATAGAATAGAACAGAATAGAATAGAATAGAATAGAATAGAATAGAATAGAACAGAATAGAATAGAAGTCTTTATTGGGAATAAGAATAGAATAGGGAAAGAATGGAAGGAAAGGGAAGGGAAGGGAAGGGAAGGGAAGAAAATAGAATAGAATAGAATAGAATAGAATAGAATAGAATAGAATAGAACAGAATTCTTTATTAGCCAGGTGTGACTGGACACACAAGGAATTTGTCTTGGTGCAAATGCTCTCAGTGTACATAAAAGAAAAGATACATTCATCGAGAGCCAAGAATCATCAGGTACAACACTTAATGATAGTCATAGGGTACAATAAGCAATCAAATCATATTAGGAACAGTCAATATAAATGATAAGGATACAGTCATACAGTCACAAGTGGGAGGGGATGGGTGATAAGGAGTGATGAGAAGATTAACAGTAATAGTAGTGCAGACTTTGTAAATGGTTGGACAGCGTTGAGGGAATTATTTGTTTAGCAGAGTGATGGCTTTCGGGGAAAAACCTTCTTGTGTCTAGTTCTGGTGTGCAGTGCTCTATAGCGTCATTTTGAGGGAAGGAGTTGAAACAGTTTATGTCCGGGATGTGAGGGGTCTGTAAATATTTTCACAGCCCTCTTTTTGACTCTGTGCAGTATACAGGTCCTCGATGGAAGGCAGGTTGGTAGTAATTGTTTTTTCTGCAGTCTTAATTATTCTCTGAAGTCTGTCTCTGTCATGTTGGGTTGCAGAACCAAAACAGTTATAGAGGTGCAGGTGACAGACTCAGTAATTCCTCTGTAGAACTGTATCAGCAGCAGCTCTGTGGGCAGTTTGAGCTTTCTGAGTTGGACAGAGAGTCCAGTTGCCTTTTTAAAAGAGCACCTCCCTCTACTTCTTCCCACAGTAAAAACAGGGGCACGGTTGCGATAGAGGTATCCTGTGCCAATCCTCAACTCTGGCCAACTCCGAGCCATTGGTGAGAAGCTAGAAAGTTGAAAAACTGTGTTGGCAGAATAGATGCTCCACGTCTATTCCTTGATGAAATATTACAAGCTGAATAAATAAGATACACCATGAGGCTTCATAGCCGGAGATGGGTGGGGAATAGAGTGGGTGGTTTTGTTTTAAATACTCCCATTGACAGTCAGTTAACCTTTACGTTACCTAAATGAAAATTGCACAAACCTGAAATTTTCGCTGACGGGTTGCCTAGAAACGGGCAGTTGGTTACTAGAAGACAATGGATTCAATGCTACTGATAGCACTATTAGAAATAGAGTCGGTTAACAGCGTTCCGTCTGGTGCAATTATCAGTTTTGCACCTCCACACACCTTTCCGTTCTTGTTCCACTGGCAGATTTTTATTCCTCCCCGTGCGCAGTTCTCAAAGCCAAATGTTTGGGCAAACACTGACATGTCCTCTTAGATCTCTTGGTGGATTTGTGCACCACGGAAGAAAGTCGGATAAGAAGAGCACCGGTCGAATTGTATCTAACAATCAGATACCGAAATGAGGAGGGCCGTGAAGCTGAGAAACTAAAAACGGAGGTGTTAGAGAACTCTAAAATGAGCAAAAATAGATCTGGAGAAGTTGAAGAGGGAAACTCGCTCCCCTCCATAAAGCCAGAAGTGAGCCAAGTTTCTGCAAAGACCACATTTATTTGGACGTTCACTCTTTAAGATGAAATAAATTGGTGGTGGGGTTGCAACTCGGAACAGGCCGTGATGGTAAACTATTTGAGCTCAGCGTATCCAAAATTTCAGAAAATGCCTAACTTGACATTTCTGGCGTGCCCCAACCCACTCTGGATAAAAGAGAAACAATTCATAACAAGGAGTAATAAATTAACTTGTTTAATTTTTTGTTTGATAAATAAATACTTACATAATCGTAATTTTTTCCCCCAAAATGCCTATCTGAAGCAGCTCCAAGTTGCTCTATGTAGCCTTCTGACTGTCGGGCCTAGGAAAACAGGAGCCAGGATAGAGTTCAAAAGCACTGTGAGTTTATTCCAGGCAACCTCTATGGAGATTCTCAGTCATGGTAGTCTCAAAGGTGCTTTTTCAAAAGGCAACAGCACTTCCTTGTTTTGCTTTGAAGATGTTTCACTTCTCATCCAAGAAGCTTCTTTGGCTGTGAAGAGAAGCTTCTTCGGCTTCTTGGATGAGAAGTGAAACGTCTTCAAAGAAAAACAAGGAAGTCCAGTTGCCTCTTGAAAAAGCGCCTTTGGGTATTCCAGGCAAACTTTGGACAAGAATCAGATCTCCTAAGTCGAATTGGGAACCAATATGAGCCAATGGTTACAAGGGGAGGCTGGACTTTGTCTCATGTTGAAGTGTAGCGACTCCAAACCGATGATGTATTTGACTCCACCCTCAGCCAGGCTCAGCCAGGTTATCTCCTACAGCCATGATGGCAAACCTATGGCACGCGTAACACAGGTGGCATGCAGAGTCGTTTGTATAGGCATGCGAGCCCCAGCCAAACTTACCTCACTGCCCCTGCAAGCGCCTTCCAGCTGATTTTCAGCCCGTTTGAGGACATTTTTGGTCTCCCAGAGGCTCGAGGGAAGCCTCTGCAGCCTGTGCATACCGGAAGTGATGAAACGGACCCATTTTTTGGCCTCCAAAGGCTGCAGAGGCTTCCCTCGAGCCTCTGGGAGGACAAAAATCAGCTGGGAGACGCGAACATACGCAGTGCAGATAAGGGGGCGGTGGTGGGGGAAATCGCATGCGCAAGTGCAGGGGGCATGGGAGTAGCCACACATTGCCTTCTGGGTACTGGCACATGAGCACGCTAGTGTGAGCGTGCACGCAATTTTTGGCACAGGAGCCCAAAAAGGTTAGCCACCACTGTCCTATAGCATGCTGGCCAGGGAATTCTGGAAATTGAAGTCCGCAAGTCTTAAAAGCGCCAAGTTTGGAGTCCCCTGTCCTGCAGTGACTTCCAAGGAGAGTGAGAAAGCATGCCCTGCTCTCACTCACTTTTTCCGAGGCTCCGGGAGCCACTTGAGGGCAGAGTCCTCTCGCGCAATTTCCAAAGGGTTCAGAAACCTGGTGTGTCACTAAAAATGGCAATGGGGTGACACCTCTGACACGAGTATCATAGGTCTGCCATCACCAGGCTGCATGAAATATAGTTTAAGTGCCATCCATGATGTGTTAGGAGGGATGAGAACGAAAGTCCACCTGCACTCTTATTAAGAAGTACTTTCAACTGAGGTGAGAAGGCAGTCTTGATTCCCTCCTGACCCAATTATTTGTCTGAGGACACAGAATGAATTTCATTGGTTTCAGTGGGGGTGGAGTGGGTGGCATTCTTCTTCCTCCTATGCTCCAGTTTCATCTTCAATGCTTATCCACATTTAACTTATACTTTTAAAAAATGGGTGTTTGTCTAATTGTCTAAATCAGGGTGTCAAACTCAAGGCCCAGGGGCCAGATTCGGCTCACAGGGTGCTTAGATCTGGCCCACCCTGAAAACAGTGAAGGCCTTGCCCCTGGTGCCTCTGCCAGCCAAAACAGAGGCATGTGGCCCTCCCGGCACCGTTTTCTCTGGCAGAGGGTTGCAGGAGGCCGTCACAGCCGAAAATGGAGCCCGGGAGCCCGTTTTCGCTGACAGAGCGCTTGGGCCACCACAGATGCTCCTGACACGAGTGACGGCGAGCTGGCCATGCCCACCCTGGCCACACCCACTCTACCACCCCCGAGGTCAAACAGAGCCCTGATGCGGCTCTCAATTTAATTGAGTTTGACATCACTAGTTTAAATGAATAATAAGAGAACATGTTTTTAAGGAGAGGGAGATTCCGGCAAATGTTTTCACAATCTCTGTTCAACCTCTGCTGGTGCTACAGATAGTCCTCCACTTACAACCATTCATTTCGTGGCTGTTCACAGTTACAATGGCACTGCAAAAAAGTGACTTACGATCGCTTTTCACACTTATGACCATTACAGTATCCCCTGTGGCCGTGTAATCAAAATCCGGCCTGTATTTATGACGTCTGCAGTGTCCTGGCCTCATGTCACTTTTTGTGACCTTCTGATGAGTAAAGTCAATGGGGGGAAGCCAGATTCACTTAACAACTGTGTGACTAACTTAACAGTTGCGGTGATTAACTTAACACCTGTGCAACCAAGGTCATAAAATGGGGCAAAACTCACTTAGCTATCTCACTTAGCCATGGCAATGTTGGCCTTTATTGCAACCATAAGTCAAGGACCGCCTGTATTGGCTATCACAAGGAACTATCGTAAGGTGCTTTCTGTTCTACTTTTGCACATATCTTCCATCAAGTAAAAGAAGTTCCGTTCTCTGGGCAAATGCCTCCATCTGGAGGAAGAGCATCCATGAGAGAGTGTAAAAAAATTAAGATTAGATTAAATTAACAGAGTTGGAAGGGACCTTGTAGGTCATCTAGTCCAACCTCCCTCCCAAGCAAGAGACCCTACACCATTTCTGACAGATGTCAGTCCAGTCTCTTCTTGAAAGCTTCCAGCGATGAAGCTTCCACAACTTCCAAAGGCAGTATCTGTTTCCATGGGTTGATTGTTGTCCCTGTCAGAAAATTTCTCCTTATTTCCAGGTTGGATCTCTCCTTGTTCAGTTTCCATCCATTATTCCTTGTCTGGCCTACAGGCACTTTGGAAAATAGCTTGACCCCTTCCTCTCTGTGACAGCCCCTCAAATATTGGAAGACTGCTATCATGTCTCCCTTAGTCCTTCTCTTCACTAGACTAGCCATGCCCAGTTCCTGTAAGTGTTCATTGTATGTTTTAGTCTCCAGTCTCCTAAACATCTTTGTTGCTCTTCTCTGCAGTCTTTCTAGAGTCTCGACATCTTTTTTATAGCATGGTGACCAAAACTGGATGTGCAGTACTATAGGTGTGGTCTTACTAAGGCTTCATAGAGTGGTATTAGTACCTCCCTTGATCTTGATTGTATCCCTCTGTTAATGCAACTTAGGATTGCATTGGCTTTTTTGGCTGCAGCCACACACTGTTGGCTCATGTTTAATTGGTTGACCATATTTAATTGGTTAAGATGGTGATGATGACCCTGATACCTTCCCCCCTTTTTTCAATTACCATTTTGATTTGCTTTATCCTCCCCACTCCACCCCAATATTCTTGAATGGCTCAAACGGCATTAATCACACTGTTATTCCAATAGGAACAGAGGGCATAGAGCTGCCCTCAACTTCCATGCACCTGACTTCAGTGCCCATTTGGATGGTTGTATGGTAGCTCTACATTTTATCAACGTATTTTTCCTACCTGTCTAAGCCGGGCATTGTCCGAAACCGCTGTTGTGCCTATTTACTCCTCGGAAATCATTTTCTGTCCTGTTTTTAAAATGCACCTTTTACAGGAGACTGCTAAAAATAATTCCCAGCTCCACCCCGCGTATCTTAACCAGTTCAGGATTTGACATTTTGCCTGAATTCATTTGCATTTCATTTGTACACGTTTCTGCTTTATAGGTGGAATGTAAGAAAGCACAACCGAAAGAAGTGATGTTTCCACCAGGGACACGAGGAAGAGCTCGTGGATTACCATATACTATGGATGCTTTTATGCTTGGCATGGGAATGTTGGGTAAGTGTGCACGAGAACGAATAATTGACTACAATTTTGGCATTCTGCGATGGTTACAATAGCTGAGCAATTTAACTGCTCTAATATTTATAGCTACTTTTACATTCCTTTTTTTTTTATTACATTGTAAGCCTCCCAGAATCGCTTTGGATAGTGAGATGGATGGCACGTACATTTAATAAACAAACATAAATAAATAAATAAAATCGGCAAGGTTCTGTTTGGTACTTTATCACTGGATTATCAAATTCCTAGGATCAGAATTTACGTGACATACACAGGACTGCCACACCCAAAGCCTTTGCCGGCTGGGCCCATGTTACCTCTGGAATATCAGAATTAGCATTTAAATGGGTATTTCCAGGAGGTTGTTCTCCTCACATTCATTAAAAAAAAAATCATGGTTAAAAATCCTTCTTTTCTCCTTTTCTTTTTCACGGTAGGGAGGGGAGAATGAAGCCACAGATTCTTCAAGGTATCTTTGTCAGTTTAGCGGAGATAATTAAAAATCTTTGTGGCTTTAAACGGCACAGAAGCTGGAGGAGGCCTGGGGAGCAGCTTAATAGCATGGGTTGTGGCAATAATTAGAAGTTCCAAGAAGAAAAGATGGTATTGGAGCCCGGACCATTGTGTCCAGAAAAATACTAATTAAACAGGATAAATTGTATTTAATAATGAAAATCTATTTGTGTGATAGACCATTCTCAGTTATAATTGGCTCTCATTTGCCTTTGCCTAGTTTTTTTTTTCTGGCATTACCTAAGAACTATGTCAAAAGTATCTGTGCAGGTGTGCCTGAGGGTAGAGGGACAGACAGGTAAGTCAGTGAAGGATATCAGGAAGCTCTTTATATACTAGATTAACGTTTTCCCCCAGTTCCCCAGAAATGATACTTTACTTTCCCACTTAACCCCTCTTTACTTTGTGTTAGCAAATCCATACTCCAGTCCTTCTTTGATCTACACCCTAGTGCAGGACCCATAAAGGAGAATATGTGTAACTCAAGGGTTGAGATGTGGACTCCTTGGTGCAGTCTGAGCTTGGTTATTTTCTTACAGACATTTCACATCATCCAAATTAGATAACATCATCTGTGCGCTAGTTTGGAAATGTCTGCATGAAAACTACCAAGCTCAGACCAGCGCCAAGGACTCCATATCTCATGCAGAAGTTTTAACCAACACAATGAGTCAGAATAACAGAGTTGGAAGGGACCTTGGAGGTCTTCTAGTCCAACCCCCTGCTTAGACAGGAAACCCTATAGCATTTCAGACAAATGGTTATCCAATCTCTTTGTTAAAACTTCCAATATTGGAGCGTTTGCAACTTCTGGAGGCAAGTTGTTCCACTGATTAATTGTTCTAACTATCAGGACATTTCTTCTTAGTTCTAGGTTGCTTTTCTCCTTGATTAGTTTCCATCCATTGCTTATTGTCCTGCCTTCAGGTGCTTTGGGGAATAGATTGACTCCCTCTTCTTTGTGGCAGCCCCTTAAATATTGGAACACCGCTATCGTGTCACCCCTAGTCCTTCTTTTCATCATACTAGACATACCCAATTCCAGCAACTGTTCTTTATATGTTTTAGCCTCCACACCCCTAAGTATCTTTGTTGCTCTTCTCTGCACTTTTCCAGAGTCTGAGAAAACCTCCCACAACTTCTGGAGGCAAGTAGTTTCACTGATTAATTGTTCTCACTGTCAGGAAATTTCTGCTTAGTTCTAGGTTGGATCTCTCCTTGATCAGTTTCCATCCGTTGCTTCTTGTCCTGCCTTCAGGTGCAGTCAAGAGGGCTTCTCTTCAAGTCTCACTCTTTCTTTCGGTCACCCATCTGTCTACAAATATAGGTGCCTTTCCTCCTGGTGAGGTTCTCTGTCATGTGTACTGTGGACATAGAGCACGAAAATCACCCACCAAGAAACATTTCTATCCTGCCGCTGAGGTTCTCTACCATTTTTATTGGCCGAAAAATTGAAAATTTCTTTTGAGAGTCAGGACTCACCCGCTATAATTGGAAAAGTTTGAGCCTGAGATACACCGAGGAGTCATTTGTGCTTAAGATAACGCTTGCTTTCTATGAGATGCTAAACATGTGGAGAATGCAAACCGCAGAGTGAAGCCACCTTTGCCTGAATGGAATTGCGGGTTTTGGCAAGTCTCCTTCGATCACATGGGTGCCTGTTAGTGCACATAGGGTGCACAGCTTCATTAAGAGATCCAAATTGGTTTTGTTGCACTGGTTTTTGCAAGGGTGACTCCTAATGTGAACTTATTAATTTTAAATCAGCCTGATTTGCTCTGAATGAGTGATTGATTCATGATGAAGGCCAGATGCTTAATTATCTGCTCCAGCTCTTTCCTGGACCTGACGGTCAGCCTCTCTCCGAGCTCCTAGCATTATTGTGGTGGCATCATGAAGGCAGCCAAGTTACAGGCAGCGGAAAAACTGTGAGCATGCCAGGTCTTTCCTTCATCCGCAAGTTGTCCCCGTTGCTTCTCCCAAGTCAGCTTCAAGGTCGATGGCTGTCGGCAAATTCTTAGCAGTGCAATCAAAATCTTCCTTTGCTAACTTGTCAACGGCACAGCAGTGAAATTCCACCCCTGAACGGAAGAAGGGTGTAATTAACTCATCAAAGCAAAATTAGCATAAAGGGAGGCCACGATGTGGCTTGAGAGCCAGGATCTTTAAAGACCTTTAGTCATGGGATGCCATTCCATGTGCTTCGAGCAGGCAATGAGAGGAGGAAACCAAAAGGGGCTTGCCAATCACCATCTCAAAATAACTGGGCTTGGTCAATGAGGATTCCTGAAACTTAACCGACCTGGAAAGTAGAATCTTTTCCCAAGATTTTCCCTGAAGGAATTGTAGGGCCCCCCTTCCCAACTCCACAGTTTGACAAGATTGATGTCAGGCTCCAAAGACCAAGAAAGACACACAGAGTGACTTCGAAGCAGTTTCCTTTATTGTTCCTCACCCATAGGCTGAAATCTCTGCCAAACTAAAGCAACAACTTGCATCATTAAAGACAGACTCTGAGACCCTCTAGGGAGGGGCTATCCTGACCCTTTTCCTCCCAACCAAACTACAGGTAGTCCTCGACTTGCAACAGTTCTTTTAGTGACTGTTCAAAGTTACAACAACACTGAAAAAAGTGCCTTAGGACCGTTTTTCATGTTTATGACCATTGCAGCATCCCCGTAGTCACGTTATCAAAGTTCAGACGCTTGGCAACTGATTAATATTTACGATGCTTGCAGTGTCCCCGGGTCATGTGGTAACCTGCCCTTGTCTTCTTCCACTTTCCTTCCCTTCTCTTCTTCCATTTTCCTCCCCTCCCCTTTACCTCTTCCACTTTCCTTCCCTTTCTTCCCCTCCACTTCTTCCACTTTCTTTCCATTTTCTTCTTCCATTTCCCTCCCCTCCCCTCCCTTACCCTCCCCTCCCCTCCCTTTCCTCCAATTTCTTTCCTTTCCCTTCCCTTCTTCCATTTTCCTTCCCTTTGCTCTCCTCCTCCACTTCCACTTTCCTTCCCTCCCCTTCTTCCACTTTCTTTCCCTTCCCTTCTCTACTTCCATTTTCCTTCCACCCCTTCCCTTCTTTCCTTTCACTTTCCTCCCATTTCCTTCAATCCCCTTCTTCTTCTTCCAGTTCCCTCCCTCCCATTCTTCCACTTTCCTTTTCCCCCTCCTCTTCCATTTTTTCCCTTCTCTTCTTCCGTTTCCCTCTCCTCCCCTCCCCTCCTCTTCTACTACTTCCCTTCCCTTCTTCCACTTTCCTCCTGTCCCCTCCCCGTCCCCCCTCCTCTTCTTCCATTTCCTTTCCTTTCGCTTCTCTTCCACTTTTCTCCCTTCCTCTTCCCTTCTTCTTTCCTTCCCTTCCCTTCTTCCACTTTCCTCCTGTCCCCTCCCCGTCCCCTCCTCCTCTTCTTCCATTTTCTTTCCCTTCGCTTCTCTTCTTCCACTTTTCTCCCCTCCCCTTCCCTTCTTTCCCCCCTTCTTCTTTCCTTCCCTTGTCTTCATCCACTTTCCTCCCCGCTTCCTTTCCCTTCCCTTTAAATTAGGGGCCCAACTCCTGGTCCATGGACCAGCACCAGGCCATGGGATGCCAGAAACTGGGTATGCCCAAAAAGTGAAGCCCCATCCATGGGATGCAGGCAGCACACAAAATGGTCTTATCTCCGTGGATCCAGTGCCCAAAAGGTGGGGGAGGGGCACTACCTTAAATGCTAAATTTGAAGCTTTGAACTCCCACACTACCAAAAAAAAAACCTCTGTTGGTAAAAATTTATATCTCCAGACCACTGAAATGCTACCTGATGTGAACGTCTCATTTCAAGAAATCTGTCCCTGATTTTTTAATATTACTGTGGGAGCCAGACCCCAGCTGTGCATTAGTGCACACGTTCCATCTAGATGGGGTTGCATTCATGCATAAAAGACATTTGTGTCCTTCAAAGAAAAGTTGCTCTTCTAGAGGAGATGGCCCTTGCCAGAGTAAGTGAAGAAAAAGTGAACCAAACACCCTGAGTAATACAAGAGAGCCAGTAGAAAGCACCTGAGGAACCTGAAACACAGGTTGCAGATATTGTTTCCAGGTGCCATTTTTGTCATGCAGGGCAGGTAAGGATAGTTTCAGCCAAGAGTTACTATTCGTATTTTTCGGTGTATAAGATGTACTCCCGCCCCCCCAAAAAAAAAAGTGGGTGGAAATGTCTGTGCGTCTTATACAGCGGATGTTGCTGAAGTCCCGCCCACCCGCCGGCCCCCACCCGCCAGCCTCTGCCTCCCAGCAATTTGCCTCCTTACAGCAAACAGCCCGTCAGCTTCAGCACAGCCTGATTAGCACAAGCAGCCGATTAATGGTTGGATTTACCTCACGATGATCAGCTTTTTCAGGCTGCAGGGATTGCCATCGCCTATTGCCGCCTCCGTGCACCCCATTTTTCGGCCGTTTTTTTGGCCTCCGCACGCTCTTGTTTTCGGCCCATTCTGGGTGGCGGGGATTGGAACGGGCAGAAAATGGAGCATGCAGAGGCCGAAAACGGGACGCGCGAAGCCCAAAAATGGGGTGCGAAGGCTGAAAATGGGGCATACGAAGGAAGCAGTAGGCGATGGCAGTCCCTGCAGCCTGAAACAGCTGATTGTCGGGAGGACAATCCAACCGACAATCAGCTGCTTCTGCTAATCAGGCTGTGCTGAAGCTAACAGGCTGTTCGTTGTTTGCTGTAAGGAGGCAAATTGCTGGGAGGCAGAGACAAAAAATAATTCTTGTTTTCCTCCCCCAAAGCTAGGTGCGTCTTATACTTCTGAGTGTCTTATACTCCAAAAAATATGGTAAATGCCGTCGAAGGGCATTTGATTTGCCCTCTGATCCAAGCAAAAGCCCCTTCTTCCTTCTTTAATCCTTATTCCATTGCTTTGGGGAAGAGAGATTTAGGCCAGTACAATCACTCTAAAGCCATCCATAATATTGACACAGTGATGGAAGTATGTTCTTGAAGTCTTCTCAAAATCTTGGGAGATAAACTTGCTCCTTCCTTGTCCCAGCTGGATATGAGAGAGGCAATGAATTGGGATATTTCTCTAGTCCTGGAGTATCCTTTCCTGGGGCTGAGAGACCATTGGATATTCTTACTATGCCCCAAAAATTCCTCAGATATTGTCATTAGTGTCAGAGGGAATCAGACACTGGCCCAGATGTAATGTGGAGCAGTTTGCTGGCTTAATCGGTTTGCATGATGTATATTCATCCCCAGGTTTACTTTTTTTTTTTTTTTTTTGGTGGGCAATGGTCACCATCATACCATACAGGTAGTCCTCGACTTATGTCCACAATTGAGCTCAAAATTTATCTTGCTAAGCGAGACGGTTGCTAAGTGAGTTTTGCCCCATTTTGTGACCTTCCTTGGCACAGTTGTTAAGTAAACCTGCAGTTGTTAAATTAGTAACACGGTTGTTAAGTGAATCTGGCTTCGCCGTTGACTTTGCTTGTCAGAAGGTTGCAAAAGGTGATCGTATGACCCCAGGATGCTGCAACCATCATGAGCTGCTTGCTAAATGTATGAATTTTGATCATGTGTCTGTGGGGATGTTGTAACAGTCGTTAAAGTGTGAAAAATGGTCATGAGTCTTTTTTTTTCAGTGCCGTTATAACTTTGTTCACCAAACAAATGGTTGTAAATTGAAAACCACCTGTATGGATTTCCTTTTTGTCTGGATAAGTAAAGGAACAGAGACTTCTGCTTACGCATTCCAAGGTTAAATCCCCAAATTTTGAAAACATCCTCCTTCTCCATCTCCTTCTCCACGTCTCCTTCACCATCTCCTCTAAGCAACCACAAGTCCCAGAATCTCCGCCCTGGAGGCCCATTCTTAGGCTTCTGCTTTAATATTAATTTAAATTGTTCTTTTATTAACGCATGTTCTTGTTTCAAACAACACGTTGGGCTATGAAGTAATGAAATTCCTTGGGTTTGCGTAACACACCATAACAGCAACAACAGTAGCAACCACCCTACCTCCACTCCACAAAGGGCTAGTAAAACTTTGTGTCTTTCATGTAACCTTGCCTATTGTGCATTGCATTTTTAATTGGCCTAATGAAAAGTATCATGCAAGATAGAAATAAAAAAATGATGTTTAGGTATGAAAGGAGATATATGTCCTAATTAATAAATGACACAAACGCTGTTAATGTAAATAGAGATTTGTAATTTGGTTTTTTAAAAATAAAATAAATAAAATTGGGTGGGAAAAAAGAAAAGTGTCCTACCAATATAAATGTTGTGTTAATGGACCTTGAACTGGCTTGAGATTTGACAAAATCCTCTGTAGTGACAACCCATCCTTTGTCATAATCTCCACGTCACAACTCCGTACCAAGAAAGCAACAGAGAAGTTGACAGTGTTGGGAGGGAGCTTGTAGGTCATTTAGTTCAACCTCCCACCTATGTAGGACTCCCTACACCGTTTCTGACAAATGGCAGTCCAGTCTCTTCTTGAAAGCCTCTACTGATGAAACTCCCATCACTTCCGAAGGCAACATCTGTTCCATTGGTTGATTGTTCTCACTGTCAAACAATGTTCATGGTCATATACCTTTGATGTTAGCCTTGGAGCAAATACAGAAATACAGATCTTGCAAACTGCAAGGTGAGTTTCTCCTCTTTGATTGTAGAATCAGACAAGTCTTTGTGAATGATTTGAAATGTTTCTTTTCAGGCTTCTTGTCACCTGGGCAAAATTGCCTTGGGATAAGCCACCAATAGACTTGCCTTCTACCTCTTGATAGCTTCTCTGCTCTGTCTTCCATTCCTTTCTCCACCTTGCCAGTCTCTCCCATCCTCCCTCTGACAAAGTCACTGGTAAAACAAGGCAGTGGCTGGCGAATTTTGAAAGTTGAACCCTACAAATCTTAAACATGACAAGTTTGAAAAACACTGGTTCAGGGTAATCTGAACCTGGTAACACTTGAGGGCATTCCAGGTCCACTAAGGTCACTTAAATTAGGCAATTCAGGTCACCTGCAGATGGATTTGTGGTTTACGGCTGCCACAATTCTTAGCCCCGTAGGAAAAGACCTGAATCCAACCACCCGCAATCAAGGGTCTTGGAAGCGTAGTTTTAGCTTGCCAACCCTGTCACTAATAAGCCTGGGAAAAGCATGGTGAAGAAGTTGCTGTTTGTGAAAAGCATATCTGATGGCCGATGTAGATACCAAGTCCTCTCTTCAAGGGAGGTAATCCAGGCAGAGCCTTGATTTCTCAGTTTAGTGACAAGAGATAATTACTGCAAGATTGATCATTTGCCAGAAGTACTGAAGCAAATAAATTGCTCGGTGCCCATCGCTGGGCAAGAATGGGGGCTAAATGGGAAATGGCGGATGGGCCGGCCGGCCCATAATTTGGCTTGATGAAGCATCCACATGAGCACGATGTTAATGTGCTATTGATATTCAGCCAGCCAATTTTCCCCCCATTGCAGATCAGGCTCTGACTCGTTAGAGCAGAGCTGGGCACTGCAGCGGCAAATGAAGAGGAAAATTGAAGTAATGTTGTATTATAAATTTATGATTTCATCTGCCTGACCTCGAGAAATGTTCTGTGATGGGATATATGGATGAGAACTACTACCCAGTCAGCTGTATATTTGGTCTTTGTTGTTGGAGGTGGGGAGTGAAGGACCATAGCAGAGGTGGGAGGGGACACAGGTGTCCTTATTTGTGCTCACTGATCCCAGTAGATTGGTTTTGAGCTTCTGTTTCCCTTGCGATGTGAAAGGGCAAGAAATTCTGTGACTTAGCCTGGCACCGAGCGTGCCTTTGTCTGAGTTGGCTAAAGCAGCCTTCCCTGATCTGGTGGCTTTTATTGATTGATTATGGATGCTTTGATGCCACATCAGTCACCCGCCTTGAACGAATACATGACATTACAATCATTATCAAATTATCAGAATGGTCCTAGATGTCAAATAATAAATACAAACCATGTAACCCCTAGTGCAAACCTGCACCCCCTCTGAATTCTCAGCCGGCCCATTTGGAGGGCAAATGGTTGCAAAAGTGATGTTTAACCTTTAACTGTTCTGGTGAGAATTGCAGGAATTGAGCCAAACTTCATTCATAATGATGAAATCCAGGCACTTTCTTGTCAGCATGATGGAAGTGGATTGCTTTGGGGGGTCTTCCTGGATGGTCCTCTGACTTCCTAGTGTAACCTAATGGCCCAGAATTGCCATGTTGTCCCAAATCCATTTACCATCCAATATTAATCTTTGTAACCTTCAAAGATCAGAATCTGAGAGCCAGGTTGTGTCTGCGGATGAGATGTGGAAATTATATCTCAACGTTTGAAGGGCATCAGTATCATTGAGACAGCAATTCCTTCAAGGTCAGAGGCCCCATTACTAATAGGGCTGTCACCTGGGCTGCAGTATTCCAGATAAGCACAAGAGGGAAGCAGAGAGCTAGCATTGTCAGTATCTTCTTGCTGTTATCTAGTGGTTATATTGATTATTGCAGCTGAGCTATAATGCCCTTCTTGTAATCCAAGGGTCTTCAGACTTGACAGATTTAAGACTTGTGGACTTCAACTTCCAGACTTGTGGAGCTCCCAGAATTCCTGAGCGAACATGACTGCAGGAGGAATTCTGGGAGTTGAAGTCCACAAGTCTTAAAGCTGTCAATTTTGAAGAACCGTGTTGTAATCTATGGGGGAATGAGAGACAGAGCTAGATCTCGGTCTGATATGTGAAATCTAAGTCCAAAGGCAGGATGGGAGCGGATAAAGCATCTCAGAAGGGACCCTCCCTAGTTTCAGAAGAGTGAAAGTAAGGAGGGGAGAAGTGTTTTCAGATTTGCAAGACTCTATAACTGTAACCTTACAATAAAGATAGTGTTATTATGTGGGGTTAGTGCTTCTTGTCTTGACTACTTCAAAAGGCCAATGCTCCTTCTCAAGAAAGAAACAGGGTTTTATTTTTGTTTTGAAAGACTCAGACAAAAATAAACTTTTGTTGTCTTGTAAAACCCAAACAAAGCAACACTGGTGTTTTTATCAGAAGCAGCATACAAAAACAAGGCATATCCAGAGAAATTTGGAGCCTAGAAGCCTTAAGAAGAAACTTGCTTGCCGACAAGACTATTTTTGGAACAGAGTTGGCTGTGCTTTATCTCTTTCCTGTTGAAATGACTGTTCTCTTATATGATGCATTTATTCATTGTTGGAAGAGACCCACTCAAAAGGCAATGTGACAAACTCATCCCATTGATGCTGAAGTGAGCTTTTATTTAAAAGCAAAATATAAGCGAGTGACATTTCATTGTGGAAGTGTCAATCATGGGGTAACCTGCTCCTTTAGTCAGAAACACGTTAATCAAACCTGTTGTTTGTAGAGAAACAGTTTTCAAAACTTACTTCTGACTGATCCAATGAATTTCTGACAGTTTATTTGCAGAAAATGCATATTAAAGAGACCACCACATGTTTGCATGCATTTAAAGCTATAAAGCCGTGTTTTGGCCACCCCTGTTTTGTTTTCCGTGCTAGGTTCCGTCCCTTCATAATTAGTAATCAAAATTCATCCAAGCGTTTAATGTTCCATCTCTAAATGATGATTAATAGCAAACAATATGGACGTCTGAATCTCATCTGAAAAGAGAAAGGGACATGTTATGTTGGCAAAATAATTGAGCATGTTGCCGGGTAGCGCAAGAGCTTTGTAAAAATGAACACAATTGCGGGGATGAATCCTTGGAGAAAGAATAAATAGTGTATTAGGCAATTGAGGGCTGAGAGCTTGATGCAGGTTAAAATCAATAGAAAGATTTCCCCCAAATTGAGTTTAGAATTTTAATTCAGCACAGAAAACTTGTTCCATAATCAAAGCAAGGTTGCTATATTCCTCTTTAAAAAGATGCTTTACGCTAGGCTAGATGTTCCTGCACTTTTTGTTGGTGCCTGATGGAATTAATAAATGAAATTAATTAATTTAAAAGTGTAATGCCCTGAGTTGGCCAAGACAATGAACCCTAGAGTGGGTTACCACTGTGTCTCTGCATGATTAAGTGTCTGCTTCGTGTCTTCCCATTCAGCCAATGTTGGGGATCAATACTTCACTATTGAGTGAGATTGAATTACCTAATAATTGAATAACCATTCCTTTGCAGAACTGAATCAGAATTACCAGCTCTCAAAGGAGACTGCCCATTTCATCCATTCATGACTCACCGCTGGGCCCTTTTCCCTTCCAGGCTGGCAGCTTACCTGCCTCTGCTGCTGGACTTAACAACAGTTTTCATTTAATGATCGTTCAAAGTTACAACAGCACTGGGAAAAGCGACTTTTGACTGTTTTTCATACATAAGACCATTGCAGCATTCCCATGCTCATGGGAGCAAAATCAGATGCTTGGCAACTGATTCATATTTATGACGGCTGCAGTGTCCTGAGGTCATGTGATCACTTTTTGTCATGTGATGTTTTTACAAGCCAAGTCAATGGGGAAGCCAGATTCACTTAACAGCTATGGCAAGAAAAGTCGTCAAATGGGGCAAAGTTCACTTAACAACTGTTTCACTTAGAAGGTTTGGGCTCAACTGTGGGCATAAGTCGAGGACTACCTGCACAAGTCACATCTGAAACAATAGACAGGTGCAGCGATCCAAATGCACAACTAAATAGGTGACAATTCACTTTAAATTAAAATAAGCCCAAAGTTCATTAGAGGCCTCCATCTTCACTGCCTCCCAACACCATAGTGGTAGAACAGAGAATTTTCCTTAGGAAAGCCTTCTTTCTTTCTTTCTTTCTTTCTTTCTTTCTTTCTTTCTTTCTTTCTTTCTTTCTTTCTTTCTTTCTTTCTTTCTTTCTTTCTTTCTCTTTCCTTCCTTCCTTCCTTCCTTCCTTCCTTCCTTCTTTCCTTTCCTTTCCTTTCCTTTCCTACTTCCCTTCCTCTTCTAGCCCTCTTTCTTTCTTTCTTTCTTTCTTTCTTTCTCTTTCCTTCCCTCCCTCCCTCCCCGTCTCTCTCATTCCTGCACTCCTTCTTCCCCTGTTATCAGGATGACCCAAATGCCAATCAAACAGCAACATTGGGCATAAGACCAGGAGGCAAACAAGATCGCAGTCTGGGAGTTCTGCAGGCCACAGATTTGGCAAACAAGTGGCAGAATAAACAAAGTGAAAGCCCAGGAATCAAATAAAGAGGCAAACTAAAAGAAAGGCAGTCCTGATGTGAAAGAGGCGACCAGAAAAGAGGCAGCAGCTGACGAAACTGGGGGGAGAGGAACCATTTTATCCTTTGCCCTCAGAACTGGCATGAGGGAAAAGCTCTTCCTACCATTTCCCTCAGATGGAAAGTCGGAGGAGAAAAGTCCGGAAATTCACCCCTGTACACCGAAGCAGAACAACAAAGGAACTATAAAGACTTGGGCAGAACAGAAATAGAAACAAACTTTTAAAAAAAAGATAAAAAGACTAATTGAAGTCTATAGAAAAAGAATTACACGCCATGCTTATTTAAATGCTACAGTTGGGACCAGCAACTCCATTGCTATGTGGTCATTGAGCAAAATATCATGTGACCACAGCAAGCTTATAACATTAACTTCCACTGATGGTAAGCAAATCATCAGTGTCAGTGGTGGGATTCAAATTTTTTTACTATCGGTTCTCTGGGTGTGGCTTGGTGGGCGTGGCAGGGGAAGGTTACTGCAAAATCCCATTCCCTCCCCACCCCACTAACCTGCTTTCCAGCTCCGTTCTCCTGTGCAGGGCAACAAAAGAAGATACAGCCGATCAGTTGGGACTCGGGAGGCAGAGAAGAGATGGGGATGGGGCCAGTCAGAGGTGGTATTTTGTGGTTCTCCTAACTACTCAAAATTTCCACTACTGGTTTTCCAGAACTGGTCAGAACCTGCTGAATACCATCTCTGATCAGCGTTGTTAACTGAGTCATCCCATGACTGCAACTTCCAAATTTCCTGTCAGTTTCTCTATTGATTGGGCTTGCCAGAAGGCAGTTGTAAAGTGGTGACTGTGTGAGCATCAAAATACCCGCTGGTTGCAAAGGGCCTGAATTCGATCACACAGTTGTAGGTCATAAGTGCATTGACTGGTCATTCAATTATTTTTTCAGCACTTTGACTGTTAGCTAAACAGGGCAGTTGTTGAGCAACAGTACAGCTCAACTGTAACAGTACATATTGTTATTATTATTTTTTTTTATTTATGTATTAAATTAACATACTGCCCATTCTATCAAGTGATTCTAGGTGGCTTACAACATGATGTAAAGCTGTTCAGTACCACAGACAATACTGCTACCCTTCAAAAAGATCTTGACTATGTATCAGAATGGTCAAACAAATGGCAACTTCAAATCTCAACAAATAAATGCTCTGTCTTACATATTGGCAAAAAAAATCAGAAAATAAAATACAAGCTAAATAGTCAAGACCTTGTTGATGATCCAAGCTCTGTAAAGGACCTTGGAATACTCATCTCTAATGATCTAAGTGCCAGAGCCCATTGTAACTACATAGCCAAAAAGGCATTAAGAGTTGTTAACCTAATCCTACGTAGCTTTTTCTCTGGTAATATCACACCACTAACTAGAGCATACAAAACATTTGCTAGACCAATACTCGAATACAGCTCATCAATCTGGAACCCACATTACATGTCTGATATTAACACAGTTGAGAAAGTCCAGAAATATTTCACAAGAAGAGTTCTCCACTCCTCTTCTCATTGTAGAATACCTTATGCCACCAGACTTGAAATTCTAGACCTAGAAAACTTTGAATTACGCCATCTTCGGTCTGATCTAAGTATGGTATATAAAATCATACATTGCAATGACTTACCTGTCAATGAATACTTCAGCTTCAACCATAACAACACAAGAGCACACAATAGATACAAACTCAAGGTTAACTGCACCAAACTTGATGGCAGGAAATATGACTTCAGCAACAGAGTGGTCAATGTCTGGAATACTCTACCTGACTCTGTGGTTTCTTCCCAAACCCCAAAAACTTTAACCTTAGACTGTCTCCTATTGACCTCACCTCTTTCCTAAGAGGTCTGTAGGGGGTGTGCATAAGCGCACCAGCGTGCCTACCATCGCTGTCCTATTGTTGTTGTTTTTCTTATATGTATCCATTTCATGTGTTCATAACTATGTTTATACTTATACCTATTATCTTGTAAGCGATTGACAAATCAAATCAAATAAATAAAATAAAGATAAAAATGACAATTTAAAACTGTAAGCATACAGGAATTAAGACAACAGACATATAGAACTCAGCCTTAAACAAATCTATTGGAGGCATTGAAGAGAAAGATGTGAAACTATAGTGAAATTGGACTTTAAAAATATCATGTAGGTAAACTGCTTACAAAAAAAAGTTAAAATAGAAAATCTGTTTTTTATTAAGATTAAGATTGTATTAAGATTTATTGCCGCACTAGTTGAAGACATAATTTACCATTCCTGTTTTGTTTGTAAGCTTTCCTTTTGTTAAAAAAAAATTTTTCCAGCCACTGAAGAGAGATACAAAAACCCAATCAATTGTCCAAATGTCCAGTGCTTTGTTTTCTATCGAGGTATTCTACTTATTGGTGGTTCAGAGAAAAAAAACCTACAACAGTCGAGGGGGAAACAAAGCAGAATGAATAGTAACAACAGTTATACCAAACCTGTGCATATGGATTCAAGAAACTTTGGAGATCCCAAAAAGGGAATAATTAGAAAGAGAAAGAGACCAGCAATGATCATTGTTGGATGTGCAGAGAATGAGAGATGGAATCATGGTATCAGAAAACCCAATCACAAGGATAGCCTTAACAAAGGAAAGTTGGCTGTACCAAGTCAGGCCTTAATATCACCAATGTTTCAGGAAAGGGATTTCCCTAATTGCCAGAAGTCAAGCTAGAACTTGGCCTCAGCTTTGTTTCTGGCTTCCCAAACATAATATTTTCCAGATGTGTTGACCAACAGTCCTAATTCCACCCAACTAGCACCTCAACAGGGAGTTCAAACTGCCACATTCCCACCACATACGTGTCTTCCTGGAGAAAAAGAATCACAGGACAGCCATTTTTTTCCAAAAGAGAATTTGTAGAAAGCAAGACCAATTTGCTTTCAACTGAATCCTTCTTGCACCAATTTGCTCTCTCCACCATCAATTTTCTCTGGAGGCTGGTGCCCCCTTGAGGCTTTCCAAATCAATTGAAAACAAATAGAGTGACAAATATTTCCAGATCTCTCAGAGGTGCTTTCCCCCCCACCAAAAGGCAGCTAGACTGTTTGTTTGTTTTTTCTTGAGGAAGAAGAAGAAAACATTTTGTTTCTCATCCAAGAATCTTCATCAGTTCTGATGGCAGGTGATGAAGCTTCTTGGATGGGAACGAAAGAGCATCTTTGAGACAACTATGACCTGAATGATTGAGAATCTCCAGGCATTTCCAGATCTCCCTCTTCTCCCCACCCCCCAATTAATATTCCTCCATCCCCATATTAGTTCTAAGATGGCTGGATATTTAAAGACTTCTGTTGAAATGTTTGGTTTCCTTTTTAAAAGAAAATGTTGAGAAACCACTGATCTTGTTGAGTTCTCCATGAAAAGTATTTGCAATTATTTTGTCGAATGTTAGCATCCTAAGCAGAGTTAAAATCCCTCCATCTCCCCAGATCCTTCATCTTGTTGCTTCTGACTTTTGGATGTGTTAACAGTTGTCCTTCAGACTCTGAGGATGAAGCATCACTAGTACCTTAATCTCCAACTGTCAATAGTTCTGAAGCAAAGTACATTTGTTGTAAGCTCTCCAAATGTCAAAGCAAACCTGTGTTATATGCTTATCCTTTAGTGCTTGGCATTTACTCTTCCCAGCTGAGAAAAGTAGGCAGAGTCCTTGGCTTTGAGTTACTGGGGTGCATTTTAATTATGAATAGCAGGAATGGAGAGGAAGGGGGAAGTGATCAAGAAATGATGCTAATCTCTAGATCCCTTGTTATTTTTCTGTGCTCAAGGGAAAATGAAACCCAAGTTGCATTAAATATGTTAGCACCTTGTTTCATCTGCAATAATATTTGGACCCTGGATGTCTTTGTGGTTTGCACCAGACCTGTGTTTAGACTTTCTTATGAGATCATTGTACTGCACTTAACATTTAATTAGCACTGATGTGATGCATACAGGAAAAAAAATCTCCTAATGCTTTGCACAAAAATCAAATTTCTTCTCTGCCTTTGGTGTAATTATTTGCATGTGAAATAAGAATCTGGGTTTAAATTAATTGGTTAATTTCTCTTTCTCAAACACTTGTCTATTCAAGGTTACCCAAATTTTGTTGCAACCTATGGCCGAGGATATCCTGGATTTGCCCCCAGTTACAGTTATCAATTTCCAGGTATGTGAAACTTTAATGCATATAACGACAAGAGTTAAGTTAAGGGGCCATTCTGAAGTCATCTTCATTGGAAACAAACTCATTTGAATGATGTGACTCTTTAGGGGTAGGTACAGGGGTGGGATTCTACCGGTTCTGTCCGGCTCTGTAGAACCCGTAGCTCTGAAGAGCAGCAGACATAGAACTGGTTCTATGTCTGCTGCTGTTTTGGCCCACCTGCCCGCCTGGGCTCTTACCTGACCTTTATCTCCTGCTTTTTCAACGTCAACTTCTGTACGAGGCACAGCTGCAGTTAAAAAAGCAGGGAAAATGTGCTTTTTCAAACGCTGCTTCCCTGCACGCAGCGCTGCTCAGCTATCCAGGCAGCAAGCTGACGAAGATTTACACACATGCACAGCGTGCAGCACATCGTAAATCACCGAACCAGTAGTTAACCCTGTCAGATCCCACCCCTGGGTAGGTGGGATGTCCCTGCTTAGGACTTTCCTATAAAACTATAATGAGTAAGAAAATATTTTTTTAAAAAAAATGTGTAGTGAGCCCTGTGCATTCTTAGATAAGATACAAAAAGCTTTCTTTCTGATACCATTTTCTATTGCGAACGGAAGAGGAAAATATATCTTGCTTCTTAATTGCTACTGGCTATTTGAAAACAGCATTCTTTTTAAACAACAATGCCAACCACTGGCTCAACGGGAAGCATAGGCCCTCAACATGGTATATTTCCTGCACTGAGTCCATGTGTGCTATTAGGCAACAAACTCTCCAGCACACTTGCAAGAGATCAGACATCAACACAATACTTTCCCCTTATTTATTTCTCCTTCCCTTTGAGTCTGTTTTGTACAGCTGTCAAATCTCCTGCATTTAGTCTCTCTATTCCCTTTAAGTTTACTGTTGGTAGTTTATCACTCGGAGAACTCCTGAGGTTTTGAAGTGTTAGGCTAGCTGGCTCTTAAACATTTCCTCCTGACAATAATGAGCATCCTCTTCTGCTCCAGCTCTGCCATTATCAACAGGCAACCATTGAAACCAAAAGCCCTAAGGAGTTCTTCATATCAGCAACCCCTCAAGCTTAAAAAGGAGATGCCAAGAAGAGTTCAGAGGGTGGCACTTGGATGTGGGTTTTCATCTCACCTTAAGATTCTGGGAAGGCCATGGGGGCCAATTTCAGTTTGGTGGATTTACTGCTTACTAGGACCAATTCCTTTCTGGAAATCACAGCTAGAAAAAGGTGGCAACGTTTTATTAATTAACATTTTAATATGTATCAGATATTAAAGTTGATTCGTACGTACCACTGGCATGAGTTTAAGCCATCTTGTCCTGCAAACTGTAGTTACGAACAAAAGAGATGATTGGGGAAACACCTTGCTCAGGTTATTTAAGAAATCTATGATCTTTGTTTTAAACAAAAATCAAGAAGCTTTCTTTGTAGCAAGACAGAAGATGTGAAGGCAGGCTCTGAAAATTGCTCTTTTTAAATGCCTTTGCAAAGCATTTTATTTAGGTTGGCAGATAATATTAGTTAAGTTCTCTAGTTTAACATAATTATGGGATGCTGTTATTTTATGATGCTGTTTGAAGTGTAAAACACTTAGATGCATATACAATGAGGAATGAAAGAGAGAAAAAAAATGACAGAAAATGATATTGGGATTCAGGGAAATGCCATTTTAAAGATATCAAAATCAGCCTTCCCCAGCCATTGGAGATTATGGGAACTGCATTCTAATGTATTTGGAGGGTGCTAGGTTAGAGAAGATTTGAGTTAAGATTATCCATAGTCTCACATGGTCTCAAATCCCCACATGGAGAAACCAATATACCAGTTTGTCAGGTGAATTCTATAAAATTGAGGATAATGTTTCACAGACTTCTAGTTTATTCTTTCAGAGAAGGCTTTTGCCAGGTTCTGAAAAGTATTCAGCCAACTGAAAGAGAATGGACACCTTCACAAATGTTTTAAGTGTTGCTATCTATCCCTTTCATTCCTTTGCTTGCTGAAACACTGAGAGCTCAATCTGTGACTAGAGACCTGTCTGCTAACAAGTGGCAGTGGGAGGACAGTTTTTAATCTGAAAAAGTGGCACTGAAAGGAGGTATTCATCGCCTCTCCCTTTTGAACGTTTTGGATTCTCGTTTGCTAGTTCTAAAAGTTGACAGATCAGAGAGGCCTTCCCTACCAACCATTAACATAGAGACAGGACTTGATCATTCTTATAGCCTTTTCCTCACCGTCCCATATTGAGTGAACTCTTCTTTCAGTTACCCGGCCCACTTTGATTTAAAAGAGAAAAGGGTGATGTTCTTTGGGGCATCATGTTGTTTTCTGTAGTATGATCAGTGCTTAGAATGGGCACCATCGTCTGAATGTCAGCATTCATATATATATATATACATTTCTAGACATGGACAGGAAATGAGACATATCTGCACTCTGCTAAACCATTTTGGTAATTCAATAATTTGGATAATTCACATTTTTAAGCAGCATGTCCGGGTGCGACTTCAAAAGAAGTCATTGGATTTATTTCTGACCAACCTCCTGGTTTCTCTACAGTAGGATTGGTGGGATGTGTGCAATCAAAGGTCTTCCCCATCCCCAGTTCTTCTTAAAGATTATTAGGAATGCAAATCTGATGCATGAAAAATTAAGTTGAGGGATGCCTTCACAACCTCTTCACTATCCAGTGCTGGTCTAATTTATACAGTATATCCCTATCCAAGACAGGACTGTCATCTCTGTACATTAACTTGTTATTTGTTTATTTAACTGTTTTAGCTCACCTTGGATTGCAGAACTCAAATTGGAGCACAGTCAATAAAAACAATTTCAGCCTTGATGATTCTAAAGATAGGGAGCAGGTTCTATTACCTGGAAAAAATTCACCAATTTTGTTTTGCTTTGGAAATTGCTTTGTCAGTCATTAACCTTCCCAGACAAAGTTTGAATTAGGCATTAGGGGCAAACCTTGCTAACCAGGATGAAACCGAACACATGTAATACATGTGTTTCAACTCTGAATGCTTCTAAAAACAGTCCAGTTTTAAAAAGAAAATGAATGACTATACGTAATCATTTTTGTTTCGTTATTTGTTTTGTTGCAAACTCCTAGATGCTTCTCTCTTGATCTCAGATAGAATCCCACATTGGTTTTGCTGAGAATGAACCATGTTGTGGGACAACTATCAAACAGTGGACAAGAGCAGTTTAACTGGCTTGAACACAGACCTACTTTTCTACCGTACTTACATTTCATGACAAAACTGTGAGATCAAGATTTTCACATTTTCCAAGCAAATTGGGAGGAGGGATTGAATGACTACATTCTCTCAGTCCACTCCAAGTTGGTCCTCAGGGAATTAGAATGAGATGAAAATATGCTCACTGGACCAACTTGGAGTGGACTGAGAGAATGTAGGCAATGTAGTCATGTAGACATCTGAGAATCTCAGCATTGGCCAGCCATAATTTATCTTCGGGGGTATCAGGAGTTTAAAACTAACAAGTTAGACTCCTGCATCCACACAAGCATGGATAACTATCCACCCTATCTAGCACTAGCAAGTTTACATATTTACTTAGATATCAAGATATAAGGTGCAAGAAGCCCTTATCTTACAACTGTAGTTGATCCTAGAATTATGGTCATAATTTGTGCCGGTCATTAAGTGGGTTGTGACATGACCACACTCAATTTTATCACCCTGGTTTGCAGGGATTATTAGGCGAACACAGCTATTGTTAAACAAGCATGTTTTCTTCAATGGGTGTTTTGTGCCAACTGCCCAAAATACAATCACATGACTAAGGGGGCACCGCTCTGAAGTGGTTCTGGGGAGGTCTGTCATAGCTTCAAATGGTCACTAAGCAACTAGTCATTAAGTAAGGGCTACCTGTACTTTGGTCAGATAGACAACATCCTGATCTTAACCAATCCTTGTACGTCTAAGTATAAATAGATGCAACACAGTTGTATTACATTAAAGTTTTGTTGGCTCCATTTGATAACAAATGTACTCAGATCAGTAAGCAGCAGCATGGTTGGAGCTGTTTACTTTTTCTCTTACCAGGATGTGAGAGTTATCTCAAAACTGTTGTATATCTTACACTAGCGGAAGCACAAACAATATCGCTAAGATTCTCTTTGATTTTTCAGGATTGAAACCCTAGCATGCACTAATAAAATCAATATGATTTCCATTGTGTAGTTAATGGTGGTTATAAGCCTCAGCTGGTGGTTTGGTTGCAGTGGAGCATGGATTGTGAAATTGAAGCACTTACTAAAGAAAGGCTGGCCTTCCTATAATCCTGCGAAGGCCAGGTAGAAATTTGTATTTTGTGTCAATTAAAGTGGCCAATCCTTTGCTTGGTTTACACATGCTACTTATTCCTTTCCAGGCAAGATTGGTGGCGAATAAATACTTTGATTAAATAAATAATCTGGGGGGGAGGGGGAGAAGAATCTAGCCAAAAAAAAAAAAATAACAGGGAAGTTTTTAAGCAGTAAAACAACAGCAACAACTAGAAAAGGTTTCAGCAGCAAACAGTGAGATTCTGCCATCATCCCTCTTTTCCTTAGGAGGTGCTGTTTCCACAGAGGTTTTATCTACCACTCCCATGTACTACCACAGATCTCTTTTTCAAGAGCCTTCCCATAATCTGTTCTTCTAGGCCATACCCTTTGGGTTCCTGACCCCTTGTGTGCAGCTGCAAACTTATAAAATAACAATTATACAATTATATATAACATTTCATAGAATAGAATGGAATAGAATAGAATAGAATAGAATAGAATAGAATAGAATAGAATAGAATAGAATAGAATAGAATATTGGCCAAGTGTGATTGGACACACAAGGAATTTGTCTTGGTGTAAATACTCTCAGTATACAAATCTATGATTTGTGGGCCACAAAGAAGTAAAAGAAAATAAAAAAACCAACCTCATAACAGTAAAGCTGCTATTCCAAAATTCAAAATATTATTTTTTTTAAAAAAAATAATGCTTACACCAGCCTCCAAATTTTGCACACTCTTGCTGAAGGACATCTTGGTGCATTTTACAAAACCACTTGCCATGGGAAATGTCCATTTCTAATGCAAAACAGACCAGGAAGAGCGAACAGCCAGCTTAGAGGTGGGGAGAACACCAAAGAGGCTCACTCTCCCTTAGGGTGCCACCCCCCCACTCCCGAATTGATCTTCCACTGAAGCAGGCAGAGGAGGAGCAGAGCTGGAGTAAAACATACAAGATTTTTCTGTCCGTATGGAAGTGGATCTCTGCATATCAGGGGCTTTTCTGATATCTTCAGCCTCTTAGCCAAGAAGAAGGATTTTTTTTGGCCACGAGTCAACTGCAGCGAGGTGCCTTCCAACACTCCAAACTGCTAGCCACAGGGCCCATCTGTTGACAAATGTTAGGACAAAGGAGAATGATGGAAGAAGTGTCTGAATCCGATCCAGCCTTTGATTCGGTCAATCCAAGCCCCGGAGAAGTAAATTGGGGTTACTCAGAAAGAATGATTGCTGGGTTATACTTTTCTATCTATAAACCTAAGCTTGGAATTGATTAGGATGTGGCTTTCCTTAACCCTCATTACTGTGTGTCAGAAGCCTTCATTACAGCACAGGCCTTGTGTCAGTTCCTATTATAGCACAGATGTGTTACATGTCCTAAATATAGTATGATTGTGGGCTAAAATAGGATGGCTCAACCAGATTTCCCCAAGGAAATAATAACCTCCCATATATTAAAATAGTGACATATTCTGCCATTTCATTCCCTTTGCAAAAGGCCTGTTTTTGCTATTGTTTTGAAATTTAAATAGAGGCAGGCTTGGCTAACTCCTTTAGTTCCATAGAGGACATTCCCTTTTCACTCATTTGCTTTGTAAGCAAATAAAATGCCACTTGGCACTGTATGGAAATGTGATATTTACTTCTCTCAGGTGAAACAATACCATGATCCAGCTGTTCCATTATCTGTCTTTTCAATATTTGGGAAGTAGGGACCGTGCTGGTGGGTTTTTTTAAAAAAAAAATGTTTTGTTTTGTTTTAAAAGCTGCTGCCATTTGGGCTTCTTTTATGATTTCCCTCACTAGGCCATGTTTGCTAAACTCTTTGTGAACATCAGCTAGTTGTTGATGTCAAGCTTGGACTTTTCTGGGAGGTACACAGAACCAAACAAATTTTAAAGAAGGGTTCCTTGACTGGTGACTTAGTAGCGCTCTTGGCTGTTGTGACTTGTTGGGAGCCATGGAGAAGATCTTGGAGAAGGCATTCAACAAGCAAAAGGACTGTAGGTACAGAAGAAGCATGCTTTGGCCAAGGGGGTGGGAAAGTATTAGATATTCAGATTGACTGCCCCTGACTCCCTAATGGGCAGACTTAGATGATTCTGTGACTACCACATATCTCAATAAAGTAGAGTTCTTGTGATCCTGTGATACCCATTTCATGAGTTGGTCTAAACACATAGAGTTAGCAAAGCAGGAAACAAGGCTCTGTGCTGTTGTTGTTCATTGCAACTGGTTGGAGCACTTATTCGATTTGGGCTGATCTTAAGCAATACCGAGCAGGGTGGACCAAGCTAATATTGGATAGAGGACGAGGCGTCATATATTTTAAAAATGCTCTTCTCACCCTTATGGGTGGTCTATGTCTTCCTCAGTCTTGGGCCCTTTACCAGAGGCCTGGGAGTTTGAGGGTTCTGTACAGGATCTTAACTGTCCCTAGTGATATATGTATATATGTATGAATGTTTGTGTACATATTGCAGTTCTCTTCATGCCCATATAGTCACTCTTCAGCTTAAGGAAGTTTGTACTTTTTATTTCTACTTTATCATGACCGGTGGTCCAGAGCAGTGGACTTTAATTCTGGGCGTTGAAGTCCACAAGTCTTAAAGTTGCCAAGGTTGGAGAGCCCTGGTCCAGAGTTTCAGCCTTCTGAACAGGGCTGAGTAATGGAACTACATTGCAATTACACAGATAAGGCACAAGGTCCTGATCTGGGCAATAATGTATGTTATGGCTCTTGGCTATTTAAGGAGCAAGCATCCATGTAATCACAGGGATTTAGCTTGGCTCAAGGGAAACTTTATTTCTCATCTGTTCTCTAATCCTTCACACATCTCACTATAAGACAAGAAGGACCTGATACTTATACTTCTATCATCAGATTAAGCTTCAGGACCTAAAAATTAGCAAAACTATGAGATTTTCTATCCTCCCTTCCTGCCATCAGGATTAGCTTATCCGTTAGGCTCAAATAGGTACAGTCCCCGGGGCCCATGAATTTTTTTTCTAATTTTGTTTTTATCAGAATAAAAATGAAATAGAAATTCTTTGTTTTCATGCCTTTTGATAAATATTTATTTCCATAGCCTATTCATAAAAAAGGCAAATAGATATAGAGTTGGAACATCAAATCAAGGATTTTACTTATAATTTTAGGCATAGCTTAAATACTAAAATTTAGTAATTTAGTAATTTTGAAGATATGTAATAAATAGCTTGATTAACTGGAAACAACTGATTATTACAAAATAACACATATATAATTTGCTATTTGTTTCTCTGTAAAAATATAAAAAAGCATTGAAACTCATGAAATATCATTTTAATGCTGTTATTTTTGTGATGGGAGGGGCCCACAAATCCTATAAAAGGCAGTGGCGCTGAAATGATGAACTGAATATTGTGATGTCACAACACAGACTCTGCCCTTTACATACTAGCCAGTAGCATTATGACATAAGCCCACAAGAACCAGCATTTCTATCTCAACACACATTTCCTCACCTGTGTTTGAATGTTTAACCTGTTTTGGCTAATGCTTTGTGGTGGATTGTTTTCACTTATGGCTTCATGGCTTGAAATGTAAATTACATTAAGGACCTTTCTTCCAGAAATTACCTTTTACATGTAAGTAAAGAATACCTTAAATGTGTAAATGGTGTTACAATTCATTGAAGTAATTATAAAGAGCCCAACTCTCTGTAATATCCAGGAAAAGTAGTTAAGCTGTCCTTGAAGAGTAAATTTTAAGAGGCTGGACAAACTTTAAAAGTTTTTTAAAACTTGAGAGATGGAAAACCCACAACCTCCATAAGTAACTGTTCCACTGTTGTACAAATATTATCATCAGGAATCTTTTTATTATTTGAAACAAAATCTAGGCAGTCTAAGATCTTGTGGCCATGAAGAATTCTCTTTCTACATGGGTACAGATGCAAACACACAAATGTAATCCACATGGAGCATTTAGGATTCTCTCCCATGTTTTAGCAGCAAAAGCTAGAATATTGTGTGCGCTTAATTAACAAAAAAGCCTCTCTGAGGGACTTACTTCCATGAAAACTCTCATAGACTCATCTGTATTCCTTTTTTCTTATTTTCTCCATAACTCCTTGCAGGCTTTATTACATTATTCTGCTTTCTGAAACGAATTACTATTGTTTGATAGTTTTGAAGAAAAAAGATCTGGAAATTACTCTTTTTTCCAGTTTAATCTATTATTATCTATTATTATTTCGCTTTGTAGACTATTTGCCTATTTCACAGGATATAATTTTTATCAACTGGGTCTTAAAAACATATAACAAGTTAGTCAGGGGTTACTGTAAGATTCATGAAAGGGACAAATGGAAAGAAAAGGCCACCGCAGTCTGCATATTACTATCAATATCAAAAAGTTAAAAAGGAAAACCTCTTCTTTTTCCATCTGTTTGATGGATTGCACTTTTTTTAATAAAAAAATTTCTTCTCTTGCATGAGTTTTGAATTTTTTTCTCCTCACTGGAGGAAAACTGAGGTCAAAGGCATTACAAGTTTCCACATTCTTCTAAACATATGCTTTGGCCTAGTTTGGAAAGTCTGGAAAAAAGCTAAGAAATAGAATCTTTACTGTCAGTTTAAATGTACCCTAATCAGCATACATTCAAATGACATTTTGTTGCATTCAGCTCTTGAAAGATAACTATTATGCACATATACACATATATATATGACACAGAGAAACCTCACAGTCTAATTCCGATGTATACATGTACATGGCAAAAAAAAAGAATCTTGCGAGATTACCAAATGGATGGCCTAGGGAACAAAGCTGTTACAGAATCTGGTAGTCCAGCTATAGATACTTCAAAACCTGCCCCCCAGAGGGGAACAGCAGAAATAGACTGTAAAGTGGGTGTGTGAGGTCTCTAATAATGCTTCGAGCTCTAAGCACATAGCACTTATAAGGAACATCCTGAATAATGGGAAACAAGCTTCCTATAATCTTCTCGGCTGTCCTTACCACTCTCTGTATGGACTTTCTATCTGAGGCGCTGCTGCCACCAACCAAACAGTGATGCAGTTTGTTAAAATGCTCTTAATCGTGCCTCTGTAAAAAGGGGCCAGGGATAGAAGGAGAAAGATGTGCTCTCCTCATCCGACGCAGGAAATGCAGACTCTGGTTTGCACGCTTCACTAAAGATGACGCGTGGAGAGACCAAGTCAGATGATCTGCCATTTTTTGCCAGACTCTTACTGAATGGAACAGCAGTATCTCTTCTGTCCTACAGGATGGTGGATATGGGTATTAGACAAATTAGAAGAATAAATATAATTATTTTATGGGCATGATCAAGTAACCATGAACATTAATTCAAGTTTCTGGCAACTTTATAATGATTACTCCCCCACCTATACTGGCAAAATGTTCTTTTTCCTCAGATTGTTATTTTCTGAAAACCACTTTGCTACTGAATTGAATAAGCAAGTTAAATAAAGTAAGATTAGAAATGCATACCCCTAACTGTATACCCCTTGCTGACTGTAGCGAAGATCATAGGTAAAAGTATATAGCATATAAACAACCAAAGCAGAGAAATTAAATTGGGTAAAAAATTCCATTGCAACATAAAATTTGTAAAATAGTATTGAAGGAATGGAATGGAATAGAATAATTTTGACTGATCTGAGAAAAGGAATGAAGTAGGTGCCTAAGAAGCACCTCATTTGAGAGGGCCATCCAAGATATCTCACCATACAAGGCTACCGGAGGAAATTTTCAAAAATGACCTCATGGTTTGAAAGTTCCTGCAGGTGCTCATTTCTGGAAGTATCTAGCCTTGTTGGAGCTGTGTTCTGATCCAGCAGGCTCCTTAAATCTCCCAGTCTTTTTCCCCCCAAGAACCAAATTGTGAGCTTTGATAATTTTCAAACAACAAATACACACATTTGGGGTGGGGAAGATACCTAAATACTTTGCATAATGGGCTAACTAACCCAAACTTTTTCTGCACAACTGAAATGAATGGCAGTCACTCAAGAAAACCATTAGATTGATATCAGGAGAGCTTTCTTCAAGTTTGCTTTGGCTCTGCAATACTATTCTCACCCTTCCAGCTCATTGCTGGCTGTTCCAAGTCTGATTTTCTAGTTCTGCATTTCCCCTTTTATTTACCTACAAAGTGCTGACAATCTTTTCATCCCAAACCCCCCCCCCAAAAAAAAGTATGCACTAAATCAGCCACAACAAGTTTATCAGAATCTTCCATTTTAATCTTCATCAGCATAAAATAAAATGGTGAAAACAGGGTCTCTGTACATACAAACTCACATGCTTTTTAATCAGTTAAAAATGCTGGTTTTAATTTCAACGATGTTGGATGTTCAGATGATAATAGAATTCAAGAGCAGGTAGGGAAGAACCAGGAAGTAACTTTTGTCACATTTCCGTGCATGAAATGCCCATTAATCTTTTCATTAAATTCAGATGTGGACATCAAGTAGCCTAGTTTTCCTGGACAAATTTGGACCCACAACCTCTTCCTCTGTGACACAGGGAAACATGAAAGATCCACTGTATAAGTATATTGTGCTGTGTTGCAGCTGATTGCAAATTCTGGGAATCATAGTCAGTTACATCCAGTGGTTGACTGGAATCATCGCCCCAAGTTTTCAGGCAGGAATCTTTCCCAAGCCTACCAAGAGTTGCCAAAAATTGAAGCTGGGATTTCACAGCCATTGAAATGAAAAGATATACAGCTCAAGAAATGCAAAAGGATCAGGATTCAAGACCTTTTTTTAAGTGGGTGCTCCATCTAGCCATTTACATTAGACAAAGAATCTAAGATGGGGCTGTCACACTCATGGGCCATGGGCTGGATGCATCATGCCATCGTGACAGTGCAAATTTGACACCCCTGATCTAAGAGTATCACATGGTTAATGGTGTCAGAGCTCATGAGCATCTTTCAGGTGAGAACTGAACAATTCTGAAAACTCTCCTATTTTGGCCCCTGGTTACTTTTCAATGGTTTTCTTGTGTAAATGTGCCATTAGTTTTTCTCCTCAGTGCCAGGAACTGGAGGTAAGAAAGGTATTACAAGGATTTGGTTTAAAACTGCCAGGCAAGCTGATAGGAAACAAAGAGGCGAATTGTCCTGAAATAAAAAGTGGTAATAAAGTAGCTCTTCTTTACCCTCAATTGATTAGTTGTGTGGTTTATTCTTAGTTGTAATTCTACCACCAAGTATTAATAAGCTGTTAATAACAATAACTTACAATATAATGTAATGTACTAATAGTCTTTTTATATCATTTGTTCTCAAAATATGTTTAATAAAGTTAAAATAACATTTTGAATTGTAAACATTTGAGCACCATTCATGAAGTTTGAAATATTCAAAATAGTGTCACCTCTGTTCCTCATTAAATGATTTCTTCATGCCTGGATTTAGCCCATTTTTTTCAATGATCCATTCAAAGAAGGAATGATGAAATGCTGCTAAAGATCAAACCAAGTCTCTTTAGTTTGGTCATCATCAGCAAAATGTTAGAAATATTTTAGCCATCTCCAAGGTTAGTCCTATAAGGCATGGGTCTCCAACTTGGGCCACTTTAAGACTTGTGGACTTCAACTCCCCGACCAAAAAAAAACCCCAGTGTCATATAGGATTTTTATTGTAATGGCTCTAATGACAGAACCTTGCAAGTCTGAATCTGTTTAACCCCCACCCTCCTTTCATGTGAATTAGGGAGGCATTTACTTGTCTGAAACCTTTTCTCAAATTAATTTCTTGGCCTGGACTCAAGCATTGTTGATTTGGCCATTGTCTTGATTTCAGGCTTTTTGCCCTGTCCTTCAAAGCCATCCCTTCAGACTTTACACCAGCTGCAGTTAGGGGGGGGAAAGGTTAGAACTGACCTGAAATTTTGGCTTATGAGTAATGCCCCTGGAATTGGCTCAGTGGGCTCAAATGCAAGATGCGTTAAACAACGTGACAGTTCTTCGGTTGGGGTTCAAAACTCAGCCAGCAAAGAACCTGAAGTCCTTTCTGATCTGCTTCCTGTCTTTAAGCCACCCTTTCTTTAATCTTAGATCAGGGGTGTCAAACTCACTGCAGCATCATTGGAACTCTTTTTGCCTTTGCTAAACCAGGTGTGGCCGTGGCCAGCCTTTGGCTGCATCTGGCCCGCAGGCCAGGAGTTTGACAGCCCTGATCTAGATCTTCCATCTCAGCTAGTTTTCATAGCTAAAGTGGGACTTCGATTCATGGTCACCTGCTTTCTAGGGGGATGCCTTAACCCTTAGACCACCTTATCATCAAAGGTAATTTAGTTTAGTTTATTGTCTTTGCATCTTGTACAACGAAATTAAATGCCATCTTATAACTATAAAAATAAAACACAAACACATCATTCACATTCTATACAATTGAATTGAAAACCCCTGATATTGCATTAATGTTGCACTATACAGTAGAATTCAATAGAGTTACTGCCCTGGGATAGAAGCTGTTTTTCAGCCTATTTGTCCTTGTTTTTATTATCATGTACCGTCTGCCAGATGGTAATAGTTCAAAAAAAGGGTTCCCAGGATGAGATGGATCTTTGAGAATGTTTTGAACTTTCTTAAGGCAGCGGGAGCTATAAAGCTCTTCCATAGAGGGGAGAGGACAACCAATGATCTTCTGGGCAATGACATTAATCCTCTGGAGTGCTGTCCTATCTGACCCTGTGCAATTGGCAAACCATACATAGATGCAATAAGTTAAAATGCTCTGTATGGTGCAGTAGAAGGTCCCTAGCAGTTTTTCATTCAGTTGTTGTTTTCTGAGAAGTCTCAGGTAGTATAATCTCTGCTGGGCCCTTTTGACCAGTGTTGCAATGTGAGCACCCAGGTCAGGTCCTCTTTTATGGTAACACCCAGAAACTTAAAACTGGCCACTTGCTCCACTTGGTCTCCATTGATAAGCAAGGGCTGAATGTCTGATCTGTTCCTTCTATAGTCCACTATAATCTCCTTGGTCTTATTGGTGTTGAGGACCAAGTTATTGTCTCTACACCACAAAAGCAGATTGAAGGCAGTCCCCCACTTCCAGGTGAGATTCTACCAGGAAGAGGGAACCAGATAAAAATGGAAGTGCATTTAGAAGACCAGGTCTGGAGGAGGTTCAGAGATCAAGTCTGAAAGCCTCTGTCTCTGCTAGAGACAGTTTCAGAATAATGTTAGAACCAGGATAATATAATGCTAACAGATCTTCTAGATAATTAGAATAAGTAAACGTGACCCTTTCTTAACCTGTATCTTCACTATGTTTTCTCCAGTTACGTTCTCTAGAGACTGAAAGAATTTATAAATCCTCAAAGGGGTTTAGTGGTGGTAGTAGGATAGGTAGTAGGTAGTAGGATAGTAAAGACTTCCTCACCACTCCAAGACTAACATATAATACTGCTCTTCCATCTTTCATGGCCAATAGTAGCACTTAGTTGTAGTTATCTAATCTTGAGAAAAATTCAGCAGGATTGGATTTGCTTAGAGTGCTGACAGCTGTATTATAAAATTGAAAAAATGATAACATCCCACTGTTAAGCAATAGCAGGTCATTTATTTACCATTGCAATACATGGATATAGTCATATTGCTAGGAGTCAAGCCCTAACTTGGGAGTCATTAAAGTTTTTAATTTTTTATTTTTCCTAAGTATTTGTATGGAGCAAGCCATTGGGAAAAAAAAGGACAAGACCAGCCATTTTTAGAGTTTTTTTAATTATTATTCACTGAAGCAACTTTGCCTAATGCAAGGGTTTTATACCCAGGGAATAGAAAGTCAAAAGAGGAAAGTAGTATCCATTTTGGACAGCAGAGCCCAAATGGCTTACCTTAGTAAAATAAATGAGAATCGATGAGTTAGGCTGATATGTCTGGGACAAGGAATTTTGGGGAAAATAGCCTAGCAGATTTAAAAAGCACCAGGATGAGGAAGCTCTTGTATTCTGTGCTGCAGAGCAAAGGTAGAAAAGGAATCTAAAGCTTTCAATTCTCCAGCTGGCCCATAGCTTTATATCGTTCCAGAGAAGACACGGCCCTTGCCTAGTGCCTGGGCCTGAGACTAAATTAGTCAAGGGTGGGTGAGGGCAGAGATATTCCAAAGCATCGCTAGTCTTCTGACTTTGAGTGCTAGGGATGCAAACCGGCAGCTGTTTTACTCCACTTGCTTACTAGGATGAAAAAGCAACCAATGCTGGAGGCAGTTAAATATTAAATATTCTGCCTCTTCTATACTTATTCTTCATCCTTTTAAGATTCCTCCTTGCAGAACAATTATCCTGCCCTGTCTGAATTTCATCCACCTTTTCAAGTGAAGAAAGATGCTTCCAGTGGGCTGTTTACTAGGGGTGGTGGTAAAATAATAATGAGGAAAGACTCTGAATTTATACAGATGCAAACCAGGCCTTACAGAACCTTTTCTGATCCCTCTTCTTTGCCTTAAGGGCCTACCAGCAGCTGTGGCTGGAATACAATATCATTTTTTCTTAATAATGACTTCATATTGCCTGCACCGCTGAGCCCCTAACATGCTAATTACCTAAGCAGGTGAAATACATTTTAATAATTTAACAAATGAACTAAAGCAAAATTGAATGACAAAAGGAAACACGTGCTGCTGTCAAAGCACCCTTGGCCAAAGGTTGGTGAGGTTTTTTTAAAAAATATATTAATAGGATTAATCAATTTTAAAGTGAATGAGGCAGAATTCTTTCAACACTTCCAAGGTGGGTCATCCTTATTTATCTACACCTACTTAGCATTTTAAATACAGGGTAAATCTACTTTTTGAGGGAACATCAGGGAAACGAGGAGGAAATGGATGAAACTTAGTCATGTTTTTTTTTAAATTTTTATAAATCGGTTTATAGCTTCTTATACAGCTCAGTAATGCCTGTATCTGGTTCTGTGGATTTTTAGTGCTTTCCGTGGGATCTTCAATCAAACCCAGTTATCCAGGCAAGTTTCTTACAATTAAGTTTTTAAACTGCACTTTTTTTTAGTAGAATTCTATTCTTTCTTGATGCAACTCTGGATACTTCTTGTAGTGCTTTTAATAATTTCTATAGAACACCTTTTCCAACTTCCTGCTCTCCAGATGTGTTGGATTACAATTCTCAGGAACAGGGGAATTTGGGGAGTTATTTATCAGCACAACTGGAGACCAACACATCTGGAGGGTACTAATGTAGCAATATTCTGAACATCCCTCTGTTTGTGTATATTTGTTTCCATGGGAATTGAGCAAATGCATAAGCTATGTATTACAAAAAGGATGTACTAATAATACAGTATATACCGGCAGTTCTCAAGTTACAGTGGAAATTGGGAGCAGAATTTCCCATCGTTAAGCAATGCAGCTATAAAATGTGATGTCACGTGACTGCATTGTTTAGCAATGGCAGTTCCAGCTCTTCCTGTTGCTGTCATTTAATTGAACCCCACCAGTTGTTAGGCAGGGATCACCTCCATCCAAGCCAGTCCCAGTTTGGTCCCTCTGAGGCCATAAGCTTGGTAAAATAAGGCCTTCTCTTCCCCACACCCATCTTATCTTCCCCCACACCATTTGGCGTTCTATCACCTTTGCTGGCTATGCCACCTTAGGCTCACTCACCCTGCAACCCTACTGCCTCCAGCTGATCTTTGCGGTCTTCCTCCCATTACTGATGCCAGATGCTGGCCAAGTCCCACCTTCTTCCTGATGTTCTTCAAATAGTGCAAGTCCTTGTGAGACATCAGCCCACATGATTTGAAGAATGGTGTGGGTAGGTTTCAAAAGGCCCCAAAAGCCTTCCAAAGCATTGTGAGAATAGCCTATGCCAGGGGTCCCCAAACTTGAGAACTTTATGACTTGTGGACTTCAACTCCCAGAATTCTCCAGCTATGCTGGCTGGAGAATTCTGGGAGTTGAAGTCCACAACTCTTAAAGCTGCCAAGTTTGGAGATCTCTGGCCTATGCTGCTTAGAGAACAGCACAAGCACCCTCGCAAGAAGGCCTTAGGGGCAGCCTGGGCCTGCCTCATCAGCAGGAAGAGGTGGGCGGTGTCAACTGGGGACAGCAGGGTGGCAGGGCCAGTAGAGCACAAGGCTGGCAGGATGACAGGAACAGAACGCAGAGGGCAGGGGTGGCGGGAGCACAGGGCCTGAGGTAGCCCTTCTTAGCGGAGGGCAGGGGTGGCGGGAGCACAGGGCCTGAGGTAGCCCTTCTTAGCGGAGGGCAGGGGTGGCGGGAGCACAGGGCCTGAGGTAGCCCTTCTTAGCGGAGGGCAGGGGTGGCGGGAGCACAGGGCCTGAGGTAGCCCTTCTTAGCGGAGGCAGGGGTGGCGGGAGCACAGGGCCTGAGGTAGTCCTTCTTAGTGGAGGGCAGGGGTGGCGGGAGCACAGGGCCCGAGGTAGCCCTTCTTAGCGGAGGGCAGGGGTGGCGGGAGCACAGGGCCTGAGGTAGCCCTTCTTAGCAGTGATAGCACAGAGGCTGAAGTAGAGGCCTGGGTGTGGTGGCAGCTGATTGGCTAAAGGCCTTGGGCCTGTATTTTAGTCCCACTGCTGCCACTGCCTCCAAGGTGTGCCGTTATGCAGGATTGCCAAAAGGGCAGAGATGGGGTAGAGAGATAGGCAGATAGGAACTGCTCCTTCAATCATTAGTGTGAGTAGGCTGAAAGCGCCCTTGAATTTTTGATCATGTGATCATGAGCATAGTGCAAGGGCCGTAATTTAAGGGACTAAACCTTAAGTATGTCTCTTCAATGCTGCCGTAATTTTGAACAATTATTGACCAAATAGTTGTAACTCGAGGATTACCTATAATGTAGTGTTCATTTTTGCTGTGGAAAAGTGGAACCAAGATAAGAAGGGTTTTCCTGCAATGTACAGAACACAACCAGAATTTCCATCTTGATTCTAATGATAGTTACAACATTTGCATTAAACAGCCTTTGCCAGTCAGTGCTGCTGAGATGTGTTGGACTGCAATTTCCAAAATTTCTACCCAGCGTGACCTGTAAGCCAACACATTTAAAGAAGGCAACCTTTTAGTCTGCCTTTTCTTTTCAAAGTGTCTTAAGAAGAAGGGTTTCTTAAATAGTTGTTTTAAATCACTGATGAAATATATGGAATTGGTTAATCATAAATTTTGATCAATGATAAATTTACACTAAGATTTTATTTGTGTTATAAGTGCATTTCCTTGGTTAGACAGGTTTGCCTTTCTGAAGATTCAGGTTTGTCTCCTAGGAGCTTTGGGATTCCACCTTGCTGTTGGGTGCTCAGGTCAAGAAAATAACCAGAAGTGCCTTTTACAAATCTCAGTAATATGCAATGGCACTTTTTTTTCTGGAGAGGAAAATGTCTTCAAACCACAACCATTCATGCTTTGAAAAATATTTAGGAACTGTATCTGCCTAGCATGCAGTTTTCCAAGCTTTACAAGATGGTTTAGGAAATACGGTACATAATATTGCACAGCCATTCCCAACTTTACCAACACAATTGACTTTCAGTTTGTGTCACAAGCAGATGAATGATAAAATTAAAAAAAAATGATGATCATAATAACTACAGGCTAATATATGGCTTCTTGACTCACAGGAAATTGCAGGGTTTGAGTATAGTTTGGGCTCCCTTACCTATTGAGGTCAGGGTTGTCAGGATCCTTTCTTCAAGATCTTTAATTTTCTCTGGGGTTGTGACTGGGAACAAGGCCATTTTGGCAGTGGCACCAAGGTTGTGAACCTTCCAGATGATGCCATTGTGTATTCTTGCTCCTGATGATGATCTCCTACAGAACATTTGAAGCCTGATAAAAGGGTCTCTCTTGAATTTTCCCTGTTAATTCTTGACATGCCGTGTAAACAACTGATCATTTTTAATTCAAAACTTTTCAAGTCAGGTTAGACTTTCAAAGGTCAGAGGCAAGGTTTTGTAAGAGGCAGCTTTTGTTTTCACAAAACAAGCCTTAGTGCCATATTAAATTTGCACTGCAGAATGGCATAAACCAGAGGTCTCCAAACTTTGCTGGCTGAGGAATTCTGGGAGTTGACATCCACAAGTTCTTAAAGTTGCCAAGTTTGGAGACCCCGGCATAAACAGACAATTAGCTATGAAGCTCTGCTGGCTTTGTGGTCAGGTAAGGAAGGCAGTACTGGGTTTCTTACTTAAGGAATGGAGCTTTGAAAATTAAGATGCTATACAGCTACTGCTGGCTGCCAGAATGAAGGCCCTATAAACATTCTTTAAAGCCAGCAGTGTCCACAAGGAACACTCCATTCATATGTTCATGTCCATTTTTATATTCTTCCATAGTAATTATTCTTTCAGCAATTTGAACAGTTACGATTGATCCGAGGTTTTCTTTCTGGAGCCTGGGAACAGTTACCAGTTTCAGTAAGTGATACTTAGGGTGGAAGAAGCTTGGTCGCTCCATGTATTAAAAGCACAATTGGAAGTATATACTGTATATCATTAAGCTCTGACATGGCTCTTCATTTCAACTCTCGAAATGGCAGTTTTAATATAACATTCAGGGAAGTTATAACTACCTTGGAGCTGTGCAAATTACTATTTTGGGAGAGAGAGAGAGAAAAGCCAGCAAGGTGTTTTGTGTTTACCCAAGCATTGTAAATCAATACACAAGGGTGTTTTTTTTTTTAAAGTAAATGATTCATAATAAGATAACACCACGGACATTTCCTGTGTATGCTGACTGGGAGACGAGAATATCTCTTGTTTTCTTTGGTGCCTTATAAGGTTTTGCTTAGGAAGGCAGGAACAATGTGGGGAGAAGGGTGCCTTAGAAGACCATTCAGAAATTATAGTTGGCATACAATGCAGCATCTTGTATGCTAATTAGCACTAGATGCCATTAGCATATTAATTCTCTGTGGTGAGCTATTCATTGGCTGCTAATAAGTTTATGGATGCAATTTAAACCAATGCTTTTAACTCAGGGGTCTCCAATCTTGGCAACTTTAAGCCTGGAGGACTTTAACTCCCAGAATTCCCCACCCAGCTCACTGGGGAATTCTGGGAGTTGAAGTCCACCATGCTTAAAGTTGCCAAGATTGGAGACACCTGTTTTAACCTATAAAACCCATTATAGATTAGTGCTGAGGTACCTAGAGAATGCTTCGTTAAACCAGAATCAACTACCGTATCTGATACAAATAAATTCAGGAAGAAGAGGTAATCCCCTGTTACCAAGATATTATAAACACTGAGTTTAAGAGGAACTACTTCTGTGTAATGTTGGTGTACAATAGTTTGCCACCAGAGATTATGTTTGCTTTGATCTTGTTAGATCTTCAGAAGCAAGTTAAAGTGGAGTTCTTCCAGTGGGCTTTTTTAATTAGCTAAGACAATGCCATTGAATGGCTTGTGTGCTCAGTTTTAACCCACGATACCATTGCTTTTTATTTTTGCAATTTATTATTGATTTTTTCCTTGCAAATTGCTGAAAGGTGGTAACTTTAAAAACAAACAAATAAAATTAATTTGAATTTAAATCAAACTATAAACTATAACATCTTGACTCTTTGGTTTGACTAACCATCTCCATCTCATAGAAAAAATCACATTTGATGGGGGGGGGGGAGTTTAGCTTGTGCCCTTGATACTAGCCATGTTTAATGTGGGATAAGCAATCTATTGCCGTCAGATCACATATAGCCCTTAGTCTAATTTCAGAGGATTTTCAAAGAAATAGATTTAGGATCTTGTCAAACATGGCCTTTCTTTTCTCTGGCATGGGTCAGAAAAGAGAAGGAGAAAAAGATTGCCAGGAAAAAGAAGTCAGAATGGCCTTTTACCTATGATAGTTCTTCTGAAGGAACATGACTCTTAGCAGAAAGTTTGACCGTTGCTAGTTTAAACAAATAAATTATTTTTACGGTATTTTATTTATTAAATTTACGTGCTGCCCATCTCACCATTGTAGTGGCTCTAAGCAGCTTACAAAATGGTAAAAGGATAAAGAAGATGACACAGAATGGTTAAAAGTAAAGTTTAAATAAAAGACCAAGAATGAAAAAGTCAGGCATTATGGGGCTGGGGAACTTTATATTGGTTGACCATAGTTATGCAGTGTGAAATAATATTTTTGTGTTCCAACAGTAAAATCAGTTGAATTTAAAAGTGGATAGTTGTAATCCAGTCATGCCTGTAATGAAATTTTAAGACTAAAAACCCAATCAATTTGACTGATACCAATTAGTAAAAGATTGATAATTCAAGATAGAATAAAAAATGGGATATCCAAAGCCCCAACTCATTTAGATAGGATTTGTTCTAAAACACTCGTTTAAACTGACATTTGACTGAAAAATCAAGCTAGACTTCATTCAGTTGAAGATCTTCACTTGGAGCAGAGCGTCTGCCTTGTGCATAGCAGTTCACAGATTCAGTCCCCATCAACAGTAGCTAAAAGATCAAATAGCCCAAGTAGAGGATGGAACTTGCTAGCTCAGATGAAAGACTCATTTAAGTTCAAGAGAAGTGGTAACATCTATACAAGGTCATAGAACTGAATTAACCTAAACAAATGTTAAATAAATAACCCCACTTCACGCTCTCTCACTCCTCCTTTCAAACTGTTGTTACTGGGAGAACTTTGCGGAAGACACAATCTCATAGATAACTACTCACTAAATTGGGACTTAGGGCGTTATTGTCAAAACTAGATGTAGACTTCTCATTGTAGCAGCCTGAGTAGTTAGAAAGCCTGTTTATTGATGCAAGAAGCAAGAGACAAAATATCTGTGAAAAATTGAACTCTCAGTGCGGGCTTTACCTTTTGCTGATACGTGAAGGCAGCATGAAATTGATCAAAATCCTGGGGGCTTTCTCAGGCAGCACTGGATCCCACTCAAAACATTAATTGTAAAATACCCACTAATTGGAATGCCAGAATCCACTTTCGGACTTCTAAATGCATTTGGCTCATTTTTCTCTAGACAGAAGTGTGAGCTGCGCGAAAGAACTTTAGGGACTCTGCTGGAGTAGGAGTGTTTCAACAATTGGTAAATGTAGTGATGAAGTTGGTATCCTACTGCCATTTTTAAAAGTTTAATTGCCACAGCGAAGATTCTGAACTAGGGCATATTTTGATTGTACTTCTCACCTTTTGAAAAGCGAAGCTAGAAGTGTCTATGGAGATTCTCAGACATCCAGATCATGGTTGTCCCAAAGGTACTTTTTTCAAGAAGCAGCTGGACTTTCTAGTTTTTATTTTCGCTTCTCATCCAAGAAGCTTCTTCATCTCTGACTGGGTGGTGGGCAATAAAAGGATTTATTTTCCTTGCAGACAGCTGGTCATTTGCATTCTTTTAGAGAGTCATTGAGGCCACCTAGAGGTTTATCTGTGTCCTCAGGGTCAGCTGAGAAGTACAATGGCTTCACATCCATTGGAATTGCTAGAAGTAAACGTGGAATTGCTCAAAATACATAGAAGAGAACTGGTAGTCCATTTTCCAGCATCAAAAAGAGCATGCCAGAGTTCTATCTCCTAGCAATCTGATCCACCTCTTCCTAACCAAATGTTGACAGTAGGAATCACTTATGCTGGGTAAAAGCATCTCAGATACATTTGAGGAGGAGCCAACCAGGGGAAATTTTGGGCACTCATCACGTTAATATCTGCAAATAAAATTGGCCAGATATTGCCCCTTCTTTATATGTGATTAGGACAAAAACAATGATCTTGATCACGTATTTGATGTTTGTCCAGGGCTAGAAATTTTTAAAGTTGTGTCGTAAGTGCACTAATATCAAGCGGGGAAAAAGTTGCAAAAACTTGACCACAAAAGGACTTTTATTGGAGCAGGAACCAAAGCTGAGGAATGTTCATCATACTTGTTCTGGTCTATGGAAGGTATTCTGTCTCCCAGCTAAAAATGTTTTTCGGAATCATAGTTTTCCATGACATTTTCCCCAAAACAATGTGCAACACCTTTAATTATAAGAAAATATGTCATCCTAGCCCTTGAAAGGTATCCTCAGCAAGAAATACATGCATCAATAGCTACAAGTATTTAACCAGCACTATCACACTATAAGGCCTGGGCCGAGCTGACTTCCTCCTAACCCTGAACTTCTTGCATGCAAGAAGGTGTGCTTTGTGGATGGTGGGGTTGGGGTGGGATTGGTTGGGCTCTGTTGAATTTGGCTTCAGTAGAACTTGGTACTAGAGATGTTTGTGATAACCTTGATGTAAACGTTTTGAGTTTGCAGGTAATTTCTGAAACTTATTGGGATAGAAACTAACTTCTGGATGTTTAATTTAAATTGATTTGGGAAAGAACACCATAGTTCATTATGGGAGCGAGACAAAATAGCTTCATCCCTTCATCTGTTGGACTAGGAAATGTGCCATGAATCAGACTCAGCCAGTATTTTTTTTTTTGCTGTAAAGCTTAGCACACAAACCATCGAAGTAACAGTCGGCAAGCAGTTCTAGGCACACTTTGAAGCATGTCTTCCTCACAATGAGGGCCATAAAATCTGTTGTGATAAAAAGAAACTTCCAAAAGTCATCCTGAGGATGGCCTGCAGGTGTTCTTCCCATTCTTGGAGGCAAACAGCTGGAATGGATCAGCAGCAGAAGCTTGAAAATGCATAATCTCTGGGCTGTATTTCTGCCAGTTTCAGTTAGATTCTTTTCTTCTCAAAATAATATTCTCAAAATAGTGTGCTGAAGAAGATTTTATCCAACCTTTAGAGATTGCAATTTCTGGGCAATTCAAAGAATTTGTAAATGAAGTATCTCAATGGTTTTCTGAAGGGCAAACTGATGACTATCAGAAAGATAAAAGCTGTAAACAAGAATGTGCAGCATTTCGGGGGGGCCCTCCCCCCCATCTTTAAATGTCATGTTGAGGATCACATTTCAAAATGTGGGTGAGACAGGACTGAGTATAATATTTATGTTACACTTTAACAGTTCTCCTTTGTAAACCCGTAAATATATTAAGCCAACAAAGAGGTTTTATACATCCTTGTCTTACTTTGGGTAGTATAGTATTGAACTATTCGCTAGGGACTCACTTTATTATCTTGCATGCTTTATTTCCATCATATACAACTCATCGCATTCAACGGTCAGCCTTCAATTTGCGCAAAATCATTCAAGCCTATTCACTTCATCAAACACTATCTGCATATCAACAAATGCATAGTAAACATTATTTCTCACATTCATATATTTCTCAGCAAATGCTGGTTTGCATACATCACGCTTGACATAAAAGTCACTCTGCCTTTCCATTGTCCCACTCAGCTATCTTGCAATCAGAATTCTGCTAAATGACTTCTCACACACACTTAATAGCATAATCCCCTTCAGTTTTTTTTTTAAAAATCATTCTTATTAACTTTCCTTTTTTGAAAGGAAACAATATATTAAAATTAATGATATTAATAATCAGCCATGCGTGCAGCCTTCACTCATACTTTAAACAATTTGCCCAGCCATAAAGAAACCATATCAATAACTTAAGGATTTTTCCCAGTTGCTCTGTCTACATCTGCAGCCCTACAATTCAGCATTCACACAGAATTTATGATTTTATATTTTTATTCTTGGACGGCGCCCATTCCAATTCCACTCTTCAACGTGATGCCATTTTCCCAGTATAACTCTCTAAAACACACCCTTGCAGGATTCCTGCACTCCACTTTCATCCCAAATAATAGTGCAGCCTCTAGAACTAGTAGAAGTGATCCCCAATAGAACCTGGTAAAATCTTTCCAAAAGCTTGCCATCATTCATATTTAGAAAACAATCAGTGCAATAGATTAAAAGCTCTGCCTTTCAGTATACCTTGAATACCCTTCAGTATACCCTGATATCTTGCCCAGATGCCATGTGTAATATCATAAGAAAATATAGTGAGAACTGGGGAAGGTGCATTGGATTGTAGGAAGTTAGCACCCACCCCTCTCCTAAAAAATTGAAATAGCCGAGGAAATATTTAAAAGGCAGAATATTTCCCCTAAAAAGAGTAGAAACTCAGAAGCAGAAACTCACCATAGAAGCAGAAGCTCACCCCCACCTTTGTTAATAGGTGGGCCATTAAGGCCTGGGGCAGAATACTTTACATAACAAAGATCTCCAGGTAAAGCTATAGCAATTGCTCAAAAGCCCTTTTCAGTGCATCATCATCCAGCAAGGCTCAACCAAGCCTGGAACTCAGGACAGCCTACAGAGTTGCCCCTGCATGGCCCCATGGGAGTCTGACAACCAATCAGAATACAAGCTCCAATTCAAATCCCGACAAAGATGATAAAACCCAGGCCCTCTCAGCCCCTCAGCCCTTTTCGTGATCTCTTCCTTCCCCTTGAAGCATGTGATCATCCTTCCTTTTCACTCTGGAGCTCCAGGCCATGTGGTCCTCCTGTCCACCACTAAACCTTCCAAGGAGCCTCCATGTTTCCAGTGTCTTTTTCCCCACTTGGAACTGAACCCGGAAGGATAGTTCTTCCAACAGGATAAAACAGCCTTTTCCAACGTAGATTGGAATGGAAGATGTGTGGAAGTTGCAGTTGCCAGAATTTTATATCAGAGATGACATGTTGAAAATATTTATATTTTCTACTGATCTTAGCAGCTGGGATGCAGAATTCCAAGTGACCCCTAGGTGGGAACAAAAGGAATATTACAGTAAATCTTTCCTTTCTGTGCTGCCATCTGTATTTGTGGCCATTGGTATTTGTTGTAGCCCCTATAAGGTACAATATGCCTAATCTTGAACTTAATAGTTTCTTTTTCTCGTCCAGTTCTTCCAAACGCAGAAATCAGTTGCTGATAATAATTATTGAAGCAAAATGTCATTTAAAATCTGTATTTCATAAGATGGGGTTTGCTGTCTTTAAACCAATGTTCTATGGGATGGTGATTGATAACATCCCAGGTTAGCTAGAGGTAGTTCTATACTTATTTACATAGAAATTTTTTTCCCCCAACAGCCCTATTACCATATTTAAATGCAAGTATGTCTCTCTTAATTGATCTTTTTCAGTAGTTTAGAGATACTTTAAGCCTGTTGATCTCTGTGCATTTTTTTTCTGGTAGCAATATATGTAGCTATGGGAGTAGATCTAGAATTAGAACACTTGTAGTTCTTTGGCTCTCTGTTTTCCTATTTTCTCTTTTATTCTTTCACTTTCACTTCGGCCTGCAGTTATTTATATGACAAATAATAGTTTATTCACTGATGTGACTGTCCCCTTTTTCTTGTCTTTACAACCCAAACTGATAATCAAAATCTGAGATGAGTAAACTCTTTGAAGCATGTCTCAGGTTATATTATCTGAATTATTTCAGAAGAAATTAGGAAAACATTATTTCCAATCTATCTGATTATTTTCAGAATCAGAAAAAAATATTGCCCACCTGTCTCTTCCAACCTTTTTCTTCCTGGTGCCTCTTCCACTTCTTTCCTCTTTGCTAGTCTTCCTGATGACTTTCAGAAATAGCAAAGTGAAAAGGAAGAAGGGATTTTGTAACATGAGGAAAAGGAAGAAGGCAATAAGTTGGGGGTTGTCTGGCAGAAGTCATACGGAGGAGACGTTGGGGAGTCTCTTCCAGCTCAGCCTTTTTGAACTTCACAAATGTTGCCAGCATCCTGTGACAAAATTTGATTTAGGTCACAAAATGTTTCCATCTGCCTCTGCAGCCCAAATGATCAGGCCTCTGTTGTTTTTGTCCATAACAAGAAATAAAAAGGAAACAAAACAGTGAAATTCTGAGAGAGCTTTCTTTCTTATAGGCTAATTTATATTTGGTAGCAACCTGCCTCCTTTACAGAGATGCAGGGGTGGGATTCTACTGGTTTGCACCAATTCGCTAGAACCGGTTGTTAACATTCTAAGCAGTTTGGAGAACCGATTGTTAGAAGAAATTACTGGCCTAATCCTGTAAGGAAGGCAGGAAGGAAACATTCTGGGGTTGCTTACAGAAACTGCCTCTCCGTTAACCCTTATTACATTCTTGGCAGGACTAGACTTCCTGTCTCAGGAAATCTCTGGAGTTTTTTTCCCCTCCTTTACTGGTACTTTGCTTGTGTGGAGTGACCATTCAAAGTTACAATGGCACTGAAAAAAGTGACTTACGACCATTTTTCACACTTACGACTGTTGCAGCATCCCCACAGTCACGAGAGGCCAGGCGAGGAGATGTGTGCCTCGATGTGAGTGATATTGAGTTGGCCACACCCAGTCAATAACATGACCACCAAGCCATGCCCACCCAGTCACATGACCACCAAGCCACACCTACCACCTAAGCCACGCCCACAGAACCTGTTGTTAAAAAATTTGAATCCCACCCCTGCAGAGATGTATATTTTCTGAAATGTTTTGACTCTTTAGAAGTCCCAAAACCGAGCTCTCTGAAAACTCAAACATGAATCAACCAACGGGCACCCCCAAAACTACATACCCCAACCTCTTGCGTTGCAGCCATTATTATACCGGCTCCCTGTTGCCTCTTTCCTCTTACGCTCTTTATTTTTCCCCATGGCCAGGTTTTCCAGCAGCGGCCTACGGACCAGTAGCAGCAGCAGCGGTGGCAGCAGCCAGAGGATCAGGTAGGGGAGGCCCTGGAGGAAGCAGGGCCAGGAAAAAAAAGCCCTTCTGTGTGGCTACAGCTTTCCATCACTTACCCTGATGTGCCTCCCTCTTGGGAAGGGACCACTAAACAAAACCACATGCTACAAACAGAGGCCAGGGCATGAAAGATTTTAAACCTGCGGAGCTGTTGGGTGGATATTTTGTTTAAAAGGTAAAAAAAAAAAAAAGACATTTCTCAGTTGTTTGCACTGGGTTAACAATGTCATATTTCCTCTTCTGCTTAGTTTCCCAACTGCTAGGGCAGTTGACTTCTTCTGCAACTAGTAGGTTTGTAAGGAAGGATTATTCTCAAGGACACCCCAGTCCAAGGCACAGATATTTTGAACCCTACGAACCCCTTAAATGTTGAAAGGGCATAAGAATCTGTGTCAGCATTGGATCTCTAGAGGTGGCCTGTCATAGCTCTAAAATCAGTCTTTTTCAACTATTTGGCAGTTGCATACTTCATTCATGGATCTGAATAGGAGGGGTGGATTTGTATTTCTATCATTATAAAAATCAAGAGTTGGTTAGGATAAGTGACTCCAGCACCACATAGTCTTCCTTTGCCTCTCTTCCCATTGAATGTGAATGCTGTGACAATGATATGTGCAAGGATGCTGGAGAATTAATTATTCCCAGTAGTTTCTCACCAAACTCTGACGCTAAGGCCACAGCTGAGCATGACATCCGAACTGGCAAGAACCATTGTTTGTACTTGGTCAGCACATCAGGACCCAAAATCATATTGTGGCTTGTGTAAACCTAATTTAATACGATGTCTGAATTGGGAAATCTCCAACTCCAGAACTGGCCTGATGCTTAAGAAAGCTGCAGGAATGGGGAAGAGACGGTGAAAAGCTGCTGTGGAAAACATAGTCTGCTTGGATGCCTGCAGGCTGAAGCCACCGGTTGGATTCTTAGCCCTCAATAGGCTCAGTCACAGCCTGGCCTAAGATTTACATTGGGCTAAACAGTAGTGTAGAAATTGGAAGTGCAGCCTGGGACCTGAATTTATTTACTATTTACTCCAGGGAGAAATGATGACAATTCTGTCCAAAACTGTTATTTGTTCCAGACACATCTTTAACTTGGATATCATTTTGAGCATTTGTTACCTTCTGCAAACTCTGGGCCAAGTTTTGTGAAAAATGTTCACCCTTTTCTTTACTGTCCACTCATGACAAGCTCCACATTTTCCCACTCTCCACTGTCTGTCTCTCCCACTAAAGGGAGGAGTTAAATCATCGATTTACATTGGCAATTTTAAAAAAATGTATAATTAAGCATTTGATTCCATCATGAGAGGGCTGTTAAGACTTACCAAGCCCTTTTCTTTTCCTGTATTGGCTTGTTCACACCTTCAAATTCTAAGGGCTGAGCTGCTTTCACTGAGTTTAACTGCTCCCTAATCTGCCTTGCTTGCTAATCTCTGTAGAATGCCTGCTGTCTTCGGCCATTTGTTTTTTGCTAATTTTAACTGGGTAGTTGGGTCAGGGAGCAAGAAGCAACTGGAGACCAGTCCCCAGCCAAATGCATTGAGACATGGAGCAAAGAATTGGGGAGAGGGAAAGGCGATAGTTTTATTCAGCCCTCTTCTGATGAACCTTGTTCATAGGTGTGGGACTTCTGTACCCATTTAGCTAGGTCTCTTCAGATCAAATTCCAACTCCTGCCCCCAAAATGGAAAGGGCTGCCAAGCATTTAATGCCCCCAAGAGAACTTGGGAGAAGGCTGGATTTCTTCAGAGTCCAAAGTGAGATGTTTAGAGAACTCCGTTCCATGCAAACTGGCACTGCTTTCAAGGCTACAAAGGATAATTTAATACCATTTTAATGTTACTTTAATAAGGGGATGTCCAATTTGAGCGCAGCGGGATTGATTTGCTAAATACCTATGGTAATATTATTTTTCCTTTGGTATTTTCTGGATTCTGTTTTTAAACTGATTTTATCCTTGATGCAAACAAAGATCTACAGTTTTCATACCCCTTTCCTGTGCTTTTCCCCAATACAATTGCAGTTTTATTTTGCAAAGGTATCATGAATTTTCTCTTAGAAAGATTTAGGCGATTAAGTTTGACATTCACGGATGTCTAATTTTGATTGGAATATTACTGTAACTCACCTGCTTCTCTGCTTGAAATAATTTGCTTTAAAAAAAAAATTAAAGCCAATGTTTTGTAATTTGATGGGTTTTTTAAAAAAATTAACCTGTGATACAAAACTAAATCTAACCCAAATTAACATCAATCTATATGGCAAGTGTAAAGATCAGTATGGTACCCTGCGGAAGACTTCTGTGCAAATCTGCTCCCATACTTCTGCCACAGAGGAAGAAAAGATGTCTGCATATTCAGAAGGAGTTCCCTGCACCAGAGACTATTTGATAGCTATTGTTATCAAAGAGGTGTGTAGAATTGATAGTGAAATGGATTCAGGGCCAGTGGAGTAAAGTCGTTTTCATATTGGGGCTCAAACCTGATTCATTAAAGAAGAGGAAATTGGGGGGGGGGGAGAACCAATTGCCCTCAATTTTTGAGGATTACAGCAATATAACACAGGTGGCATCAGTCGGAGCGCGTTAAGACTGCCTATAGTTAAAGCCCACCTCCCCCATCTGTATCATAAGGTGCACGAAAGTTAACGTCCAAATGGTAAGCCTTCAATTTACCCAGCTCTTAGGGATTTCCTCTTGATTATGACAATTGTACGATGCCTGTGCTGAAAGAGCTTCCCTGGTTATCAGTAGGCTTGTCGAGTACTGATCATAAAGCCTGAACAGCTTAGGACCTGATTGTCTCAGGGAACACTGCTGTTCTTGTGTACCTGCTTGGGCTTGGCTTTTAAAATCTGTAAGAAAGGCCCTTTAGGTGCCACATTACCAGTGACTGGCATGTGAGGAAGGACTTGCAGCTGAGTTTCTCCTCAATTCCCATAGGATTTAGAAGAGAACAGTAAAGACAACTCTCTTTTAGCAGGCAGTTATTAATTTGTTTTAAAATTGATTAGGTGTTTTAAACCAGGGGTCGACAACCTTTTGGACCTCAAAGACCACCAAACTCATAATTTTAAATCCCACGGACCAGAGACCCTGGGAAAATCCCCCCAAAGTCTGCAGGAATATTCCCTACCCAGTTTTCCTACCGATCGATCATTCTTTATTTGAGATCGCAGAATACCGTCTCCAGCTCCGTTCTCAGGGGGAGAGAGAGACTTTTGGCTTCATGCAAGGAAAGCAGCAGAAGCAGCAGAAGTTTTTCTTTCTCTCCCCCAAACTCCGCCAGAAATGAGTCTTTGTGAGACTTGTCGCGCCAGCACAGCCTCTTGGAGCAGGGATGCCTTGCAGGGTCCCGAAGACTCATTTCTGGCAGAGTTTGGAGTAGAGAAAGAAAGATTTTTGCTGCTTTCCTTGCGTGCAGCCAAAAGCAGAAAAAGAAAAAAGTGGAAAGAAGCAGCCTGGTGGCCAGGCCAGGCAAGTGGAGCAAGTCCCCCCATTCCACCCATTCCCCCCTCCCCTCACTACCTCATGTTGTTCGCAATGCAAGCGATGCAAGCCTTGTGTTCCCATGAGCCATGTGGGCAGTGCAGCCTTGTGTTCCCGCACAGCCTGGATGAATTGCTTTGGGGGTGACATTTCTCTGTGGACCACCAAAATTTTCATGCAAACCACCAGTGGTCCCCGGCCCACTGGTTGGCAACCACTGTTTTAAACAACAGATAGACAGACAGGCACAGACATTAGCCACTTTGAAAAGAAATTGAAAACTTGGGGATTACCCATGGGCCGGATATGTCACATGCTGGCCCTGCCCCCATCCGGTTTAGCAAAGGGGGGAAAAGTCCTGCTACATCATGTAACGACACGAGTTTGACACCTCTGTCCTAGGGGAATGTTAAAATGTTCAGGAGACACGATTGCAGCCAGAGCCATGTGGTCAAAACCCCATTCCCTTTTTCGGTGCACTTAAAAAGGGGGAAAACCTCAATGTTGGTGTTGTGGGCACTGTCTTGACTTTTAAAAAAAAAAAAAACTTCCAGTGAACATCCCTGGTTGGTCTAAACTGAATAAAGATAATATTTCTCCCATCAGTTCTTGGACATGGGTCAGGCTAAAAGAGTTGAGAGAGGGACTCAGTTCAAGGTTGGTTGGTTTATAAAGTTTTCAATGCCATCCAATTCCCAACAACTCTGGGCAAGCTCACAACAACTAAATGTTTAACTCTTCATGCTGCCTTCACATCTGGCAAAATTTGGCTGGGGACTGCCTGGCTGAGCACTCTAACCAGAGTTGGCATGTTCTGTGACAGAGTTTACCACTGAAATCTTACTTATCTTCAGTGAGTGGATAAAACAGAGGTTCCTCTCTGTTTTTCTGATTCTAAGAGGGAATGGTCACCTAGCTTTAATGTAAGCGCACTATAATATTTTAAACTACGCTTTAAACAAAATGTAACCAGTGAGTTCCAAAATTGTGCTGCTTGTGGATATCATTTCCTCCGGTCCCCTGCCCGTTCTACTGTTTAATGTTTTAAATACAATTTAACTTTTAACAAAATTTAAAAGAAATTTGCTATTCTACAAAACAAAATACTAGCTCCAGAGTCATCCGTGCCCAGAAATGTCCAGATTTTATGTTTATCAAAGGCGTTTTTAAGAAATATAAATACATAATAAATGACTACAGCCTTATGGTTTGTTGATAAAACATGCCTGCTTGTCCAGAAATAGAAAGTTCAGGATTAATTGAAAGTTTTCTGGTGGAAGAGAAAAGTGGGCAAGGAAAGACCTCACACATTTGCCTCATAGTAAATTAGAATGTATTGCAATCATTTACTCCCTTTGCACCAACCATTTTATGGATGACGAATCTCTCTATAACTGCCATTTCTTTAAATGCCCCAAGTCTGTTCTCAAAATAACAAACACGTCCTCTCTAGTCCCAAAACATGATCTCTGTATATCCCAAGCTTTGGTATCTGCTTCAAAAATTAATGCTGTACTTATTCTTGACATGATTAGAATGAACCAGGTTCTGAGTTGCATTGTTCATGAGCCTGCATTTTAAAACAATGACCTCTGAAGCAATTTCACTATCAGTATGGTATTTTTGTTCCAATATTGAAAAGATACAGATTACATGAAAAGTGGCTTCTCCATTCAGCTTGATGAGAGATGACACTTACACGGGTTTTTCTAAAATCACTTGTATAGAAAGGCAGTTCTGTTGATTGTCAAGATACTGTAGGATCAAGGTGATTATTTCCTCTGGCAGACTTTCAGCATCTGTAATCTGTTTTGCTTTTCCCTCTGTGGCCCAGTTCAGATGTTTAACAATCAATTGTCCACGGAGTGGGCAAGTGATTATCTCCTCCACCATGTAGTGAAGGCAGTGTGTAGAACGAATGCCCCGTATGGAGACTTGTATGCACATTGGGCTAATTTAGGCCTTTGGATGTACAAGATTCCAGGTGACACTCCCGCTTCATACTTTAATTGGAAAGTGTGTGGTGGAAAAGTGGTCCACATTCTTCCATTCCAGAAAATGAATGTCCCTGTTATCTGGTTTGGACCATGTCTCTATTTCCCTCCGTAGAGGTATCAGTTGATCAAGGGAAAGTCAAATCATATGGTTTCATTTGGAATTCCTTATAAGGGGTAATGTTTGGCAGGGGGGGGAAAAAAACTTTGTCAGATACGACAAACATGGCCTTCTCCAGCCTTGTACCTTCTAGATGAGTTGATCCTCAACACTCAGAATTCCCAGGTTGGTGGCAGTTATTTTAAGTCTTGATGACATTGTGAGCTTTTCCTCTCTCTTTCTCCTGGTTGGAAAATGAATGTGCCAGAGATCCTGCTACCTAGCTCTGGAGAGGTTCCCAAATTAACTTACCTGATCCCTATTTATTGTGGTACCCAACCTTCCTAACCAGTCTTTTCCCATCAAAATGCATTGGCTTATCAGTCCTGCCATTCTGGAGGCCAGCAGGCTGGAGAAGGCTGCTTTAAAAAAATGAAAAGTTACTATTAAGTCCTAGTGTGGTCCTCCCTTTTATTTGACCAGAGCCCCCAAGGGTTCTTCAGTCCTAAGTTCCACTGTTCCGTACTGTCCTTTATACTTGCCGGCTGTAACACATCTAATGACATGACCTCGATGGTGAGTGTGAGCAGTTATGTTCTTGTTGTTTTCTCTCTTGCTTGGTTGGGGCTGCTGTGAGAGAGGGCAAATCTCTGAGGCACTCTTTCCGGCCTCTCTTACATTGGGACGTGCGCTCCTCTCAAACGCTCTTCTGAGCACGCTCAGCAGGAAGGTTTGTCCACACCTATTAATCCTCTCTCTGTGTCCAGCTTCTTGTTAGTAGCAGCTGGTTGCATGTTTCCTTTGCTTGTTGAGATAAAACGATTCAAGGAACGACTCATATCCAACTCTTGAAAAATGTCTTTCTATTATTATTTTCCTTTAGTACACTTTCTCTCTTTTGTTTTTTCTATATTACTTTTCCTTACTTTATAAAACTGAAACACTTGTCGTTCGTAAAACATCTCACATCTCCCCTTGCCTGTTCTTAGAGTGTCATGTATCTGTGGGACTGAACTAAATGCATGCCCTTGTAGTAGTTGTAACTGGTAGCAGTAGACGTAGTTGTAGAACATGCATTGTTGAGTTGATATTATAGGTGATTGTCAACTTGAAAGAGCATGGTAGTCCAAGGGTAGACATGGTTGACTGGAAGAAGGATAGGCCTCTCTCTGTACAAGAATTTCTGCTAAATTCCTTGGAGCCACAGTACAATGCCCATTAATCTTCTAAACTTGGTCCTACCAAATTTAACTTGATGCGTCATTGTGAGAATCATCAGTGCTGTGATGGCGGTAGTAGTTAATTGACCATGGTAAAATCAATGTTACTTTGTTTTTTGATTATAAAAGAAAAAAAGAGTCAACATTTGAATGATAAGTAAACTTCCTTGTGTGTAGTTCCCACTTAGGTCAGTGGGAGTTACCTACAGGTAAGTGTCTTAGGGTACAAGGCCAAGTTTCACTGCCATAAGCATTGTACAGGCATGGCTTCCACCAGAACGTAACCTGTTTTAATATTAGATTAGAGCTCTGAATCCTTTCTGCAGAACCTAAGCTAGGCTGGGAGAGCAGGAAAACTGCCCATTGGAGATTTAAGTCATGAAGTGTATGTAGGACGACTGTCTGTCAGGCTATGCTGAGGCACAAGGGAATTGGTTTTAGATCCAAAATACAAATTGGACTATATTGCAAATGCAGCCCTTGACACAAGTTATATTCACTCCCTTACCCTTCAGTTCCACAACTTGGATGAATTTTCAGAGGATAATATCTCTTAACTCTACGGGCGAACATTTCATGAGCCGCCAATATTAGGAAATTTCCAGACAAGTATCACCATCTTCATCACTGAGCCTGCAAACCGTCTTTTTCTTTTTGTTCATTTCCTTTCCTCCTTGTCCTTTCTTTTTCTCCTTCTCCTTTCCCCCCACCCCCCTTGCATCGAGTTTTTCGTACTCAGCTTCTCAAAATTGTTTTCCAAATGAGCAGGAGTGGACAAGGTTGGCAGATGGTAATTCAGGTCCTGAATGCCGCATTACATTTGCTTCATGGCAGCTGGTGTTTTGTCAGCCCATCCTACTGAGAGGAGGCATCATACGTGATGGTTCCCCTTCTATCTTGTTCAGCATCTTCCCTGAAGGAACATGGGTGATTTTTAGTGCATTTGCTTCACAGACCATGTGCAGTCTGAAATCTAGGTTGATACACTGAGCTGAAAGAAGCATACCTTAAATATTCTTTCCATGTGCATTTAGAAGCTGCACTTGCCCCCCAAATGACAAACTCTGTCTCTTAGCTGAAGATCTACTCTTCCCTTACCAATAGAATGCAGTTACAAATCTTATATACCAGAGACACAATTATCTACCTTCGCCCTTAGTGAACTAAATCAGGACCTGCTGTTTTCCGTCCAAGGCAAAGGAAATTAAATGGGAAATGTATCTCAAAATTAGCAAAGCAGAAAAGAGTCTGGGAAGTTGCAATTCTTTTTACACGCTTAACCCCGGCACTTGGAAATAATTAATCTTGTCCATCAACACTTCTGTTGTTGGCAAATTACAGGAGTGTTTTTGTCCCCTAAAAAAAAATGGCAAAAGAGTTGGTTTGGATTTGCAGAATGCTGATGGGTGTCTTTGCAGGGACTCGTCGAAATAACTTACAGCCAGGTTGGTTGGTTGGTTTTTGTACAGTGCAGAGCAGTTACCTAGAAGAATACTTTTTACATATTAGCATTTGACTAACTGGAAAATGCATGACCTTTAACCCCAAGCTATTCTAGTAATCCCAACCTAATGTTCCATCTGACAAAAGGTGTTTTTCAACCATATTGTTGTTTAGGAACTGCTAATAATCACAGCAATTGCCAAAAGAAAAAAAAATATTAGACATCATAATGCTGTATTAATTTTGATTCCATCTCATGTTTAAAAGAAAATAGTTGGCTCTACAAATATTTCTATTGACCCCAGCAGACAGAATGACTTTGGAAAAACTCATTCAGAGAAGCACATCTCTCTGTCCCATAGAATAAGAGGCCAATATATATACAGGGTCTCTTTCAGGTCCCAGCAGAGAAAAATAGACCATATACTCTCAGTTCTTATACATCACTTTTATTGATTTAACCCCTTTTTATTGATTTAATCCTTTTGTTGATTCCATCCCTAGAGAAAGACTTTGATGAAAGTTGCTTCATTCATCCCTAAATCAAAAAATACTTTGCTGAATTAGGATGTTGTCCAAAGTCTTTCACAATGGGGTAGCCATAATAAATCTAATAAGTCAATAAAATTACACAAGTAGTGGCCAACATTTATTGACATCTATTCAGAAAGAGTGAGGGGCAGCAGTCTCATCCCTCTTCAGTTGACTCACTGCAAACATCTATGGTCCCTAAACAAAATAATGTAAAGCAGATTTCAGCCTCCACATACCTTGGCATACTATTCCAATTCTCTGGAATCTGGTGCAAATGTAAATCTGTTTCTGACAAAGCCAACTCTAATGATAAGGCCATAGTGAGCTTCTTCCATACTATAGATCAGAGGTGTCAAACTCGCAGGCTGCAAGCCAGATGTGTGATGCGCTGGCCACACCCACCTCCAGTTTAGTAAAGGGGAGGGGGGAAATTGTGATATGTGACGTGATGACATGTCATGAATTTCACATCCCTGGTATAGATAGTCGTTGATATTCAACCATTTGTTCAGTGACCATTCAAAAATTATAACAGTGCTGAACAATGGGACTTAACAACCAGTCCATGAAGTTATAGCTATTGCAGTAATATGATCATGATCCAGGTGCTCAGGCATCCAGCTCGTGAATACGACATCACAGCGAGCCACATGATCATTATTTGCAACTTCCCACAAGCAAAAGCAATGGGAAAGCCACCAGGGAGTATTGCAATTTGCTCCCTGATCCACCCACAGTGCCTGCCCTGCCCACCTGTGTCCCCCACTGGCCCACTCACACTCCCTAGCATCTACCTGCCACCCTTCTTGCAGTACCCACCCTTCTCTAACCAGTTTAGCCTGGAATTCCCATCTCTTCCTTTATGTAGAAAACACTCCTAATTTTAGGATATCATAAATGCACATTATTTTCTGATTTCTTTCTATGCTGCCTTATGTTTTAAGTCTGTCTGTTACATATCATGGTCACAATAGTTATATATATTGACAAAATAGTCTTATAATTAATTAGTACTAAGTATTTGGATTGTTAGTATTCAACTGTTTGCATGGTACTTTTTCATATTTTGAACCCTTTTATTTACAGTTTTTCTATTAATCATCTAGAAATGTTCTATTTATCTACTTTTGAACTTTGCTATCTTTTTTACAAAAACTGTCCAAAGAGCTGGTCAGTAACGGTAATTATGATGCTACAATAGAAAGGCTGAATTCCAAATATCCATCTGCCACAAACATGCTTGCATAAAATTGAGGCAGTTCTCTTTGGTTTTTTTGTCTGTGTTAACATTGAAGTTGCATATTTTAAATCTTAAATTTTGGAGTCCCAAGTTTTATTTTCAGACTTGTGACCTCTATTTTTCTTCTATATCATCTAGTTAGTTCCAGCACATAAAGCTGTAGTCTAGATTGCAACCTGATGGTGGATGTTGTCACAGCAATTGTAGTGCTTAAATTATTTCTTAAAATATATAGATGGAAGATACTACCCAAGAGCTGAATTGCACAGCAGCCTTTTCCAACTTAGGATCTACCAGCCTGCTAGACAAAAGTTGTAGTGTTGTCCATCTAGAGAGACCCAGATTGAGTAAGACCTGAAAGATTTCCAAAGCTCAGCCCAGCTATCTTATCCAAGATGGTTAAGCTAGAGATCTTTGCCAATATATACATTGATCAAGAAGGATTTGGTTATCCTTCAACTGCAGACATGATACCGTGAATTATCTATATGAGTAAGATTCCTTTGTTGTCCTCACGCTGTGGACCTGATGTAGGGACATGCTGGCCAACTTGTTTTAAGCCCCATCATTAATTAAATTTTGGAATTTGTCAGAACAAGATGTGCTACTCTACCAGCTTGACTAGCCTTCAAAAAAGGTTGAACCAACGCAAGGAGATCAAGGTTTTATCCCTGATGGCGGTGGAACTGCCTCTGAAGGCCATCTACAACACTTGGTTTGTCTGATCTTGCACTTGTGGGAAAAACTCTAAGAAAAAAACCAAAATCTTAACTAACAGGAAAAAACTAGTCTGATACCTTATTCCCTAGGTGGTTTTAGAGTCTGGGTTCCCTTTAAGAAGGTCTATGGGGAAACTAACTTAAATTGGAACAATTTCTTCTTGAACCTCACATTGATCAATGGTAATTTGGGGAAGTCCATTACTGAATAGCTCCAAGTTACCTTGTGAGAGATGCAGCTATACAAGTTCTTTTTTGGCCATGCAAACCATTTTCTTTTTCCTTAAAGCTTCCACTCTTATCACACAATGATATGTAATTGTCCACCATTGTGGTACTCAAGTTCTGACCCCTGCTGTAGATATATTTCAGTAGATTCTGTTGATGGGTAAAACATTAGCTTTTAATCACTTTGGGGTTTAATTCAAAAGTCAGGACACTTGACAAATCATTCCCGGCATAATTAGTGGCCAGCCCTGGAGTGCAGACTTAAATATGATATAAGTAAAATCCTTAATGATGCAGGCACTAACTTTTAATAGCCATTTCAATCAGTGGAATTATTGTCAATGGGCAAACACTCCTCCTATGCAATCTGCTCTGACTTGCAGGGTGCCTCATTTCACACACTTCACATGTTTCTGAATAGCCCTGTAACTAAAAAGACCAAAAATCACTACATGATTTTGACTTTGTTCTTAGTAAGCTCTGGAAAAGCTAGTTCACATAACTTATTTTTTTTTCTTGATGGAGCAATGCTGAAGAGTTCCTTTTTCTAGGAAACGGGTAGCTGTTTCCGGCTAGTCCTTCCAAAAATTGCCTCTAATTTAAATTTTCCCCCCTGAATATGGTGATCCTCTACAACGTTGTGTAAGTCCCCTCACAGCAACAAATATAGCAGCTGACCAAACTAGATGGAGTTTACATATAGAAATGGTTTTCCAGTACTATTGGTGCTTTCCAGCCCAGGCAATATCTGTAGTTAGTTTACTTTATTGTCCTTGCACCTTGTACAATGAAATTAAATGCCGTCTTCTAACTATAAAAAATAAAACACAAACACATCCTTCGCATTCTATATTGCATTAATATTGCACTATACAGTAGAATTCAATATAGTTACTGCCCTGGGATAGAAGCTGTTTTTCAGCCTATTTGTCCTTGTTTTTATTATTCTGTACCATCTGCCCAGATGGTAATAGTTCAAAAAAAGGGTTCCCAGGATGAGGTGGATCTTTGAGAATGTTTTGAACTTTCTTAAGGCAGCGGGAGCTATAAAGCTCTTCCAAAGAGGGGAGAGGGCAACCCATGATCTTCTGGGCAATGACGTTAACCCTCTGGAGTGCTTTCCTATCTGCTACTGTGCAATTGGCAAACCATACACAGGTGCAGTCAGTTAAAATACCCTATGGTGCAAGGTAGAAGGTCATCTGTAGCCTTTCATCTCGGAACCATGCTTAACTTGCCTCAAACCATTTAGACCCGGAGGCACGCAGAGATGCAGATAGATTATCAGATTATGCAGGAGAATCATAGACTTAGAGGGAATCTTAGAGACTTCTATTTCAATTCCTTGAAATAGAAAGAATTTCAGACCATTTCAGGCAGGAATCCTCAGACCATCCAAGTGAAATGGCTGTCCAATCTTTTCTTGAAAACCTCCAGTAATGGAGCACCCATGATTTCAGGAAACAGGCTGTTCCATTGCTTAATAGCTTTTACACTCCTCCTCTTGGGTTTGGATCTTCCTCTGTAAAGCCTCTACCCATAGATCCTCTTTTACCTGTCTTAAGTTTGGGTACTCTGGAGAGTAAACCCATCTCCTCTGCTTGGTGACATGCCTTCATATATTAGAAAATTGCTATCATGCCTTCCCTTTTTCTTTTTCAGATTTAACATAACCAATCGCCTTAACTGCTCTTTGTAAGGTTTGGCCTCGAAGCCCACCTGCACTCTTCTTCATTGTGACCAGAACTGGGGAGTATTTCAGGGTCAGTCTTACCAGTACAGCATAAAGTGATGCTAACTCTTTCCTTGATCTTGCCCTTTGTATCTCGGTTAGCACAGTCCAAACTCCAGTGGATGTTTTGGCAGCTGTGGCACATTGCTGACTCGTGCATAATCTGTGGTCTACCGAGACATCCAGATTCTTGTGGCAAGTACGACTGCTAAGCTAGGAATCCATCTTATACCCATGCATCTGGAGTTCCCTGCCTAGGTGCAGTGCCTTGCATTTCTGACCACTGAAGAATATTTCTTGAATTGGGCTCAGTGCTCAAATCGATCAAGATGCTTTTGCATCTTGAGCCTGTGTTCTGGGATATTAACAATCCACGCGACTCCAGCTTTGTATCACCCGCAAATTTTATGCATCACTTCTCTTCCCTCATATAAGTCATTAGTTTTAAAGTACCAGAATTAAAGACCGTGCATTGACTACAGTTGTTTACCCAGCTGTGCATCTATCGGGTAATGGAACTACTATATAGTAGTCATGCCACATTATTCCAGTTTAAGAAGGAGGCTGTGTCTCCTTTGAGGGGTCCTTGGTGCTCTCTGAGCTTGCTTGTTTTCTTGAAGACATTTCATTACCCAAACTAAATAACATCATCAGTGCTTAGTGGGTCTCCTTTATCAAATGCCTAACTGAAGTCTAAGCACAGTACAGCCACAACATTGCTTTGGGCCAGCTACTTCAGTCCAAATTACACCTCTTCATTTCAGTCTTGCTAGAGTGAATGTCTGGGATGGTAAATACGACATCTTTAAATCTAGATCTTTCATGACATTTCTATCTAGATGAAAAACAACGGGGGGGGGGGTGTTTGCTGGGAACTGCCCTTAACATTTAGGAACAGCCTAAGGACCAGAAGATAAAAGGAGTGCCTTTAGATTGTTGTTGTTTTCCTGGAATTTGGGGAAGGAGTTTTGAATTCTTCTCATGTCTTTAATGCTGTATCAAACCTATTTTAGGACTTGCATTTTTTTTTTTATGCAGAACCTTCCTAAAAAAGGCAGAAAACCGCAGTACAATTTTCAACATTCATTACCAGAGGAAGCTCCTGAGATCACACAAAGAAGCCATTGTGGATCTTTGTACTGAAAAATACTCTGTACACCCAAAAGTCCAGCCCAACGCTTTAGCCTCAGAAGCCAATTGATTGATTGCTGTTTATTATTTGTTTCCCATTTTTTACACTGGCGTGGCAATTTTACACTAGCTCAGCAATTTTAGAGCTTTAATTGAAGCCTTTGTTATTCACTACTTTTTATCACACGCTATGATTTTCTTTCACCAAATGATTCCAGAGAGTCACCCTCGTGTGCTGTTTTTCTGATTGTTGCTTTGAGACTCGTGTTTTGGCCTTTCAGTCCTGTAGGCCTAACCCTGTTCTCAGGGAAGACATCCCGCTCCCACCTTCAGACAACAACAGAAACCCTATAAAAACATCTCTGGAGTCTCTTTGAAATTGTACTTGTGTGGTTGTGAGGGCAAAGACAGTGGAACTGTGCCTTTGAATTATTTCATAATATTTTTATTGGGATTTTTATTTCAGAAACACTGTGGCAGCCCCTTTCTTCTAATTATAGCTACCAAAGCACCCCAGTGGGTGGCCTAGAAAACATCCCTAATCCTGTGTCCCAATTCAGGTTAGACTGCGAAACCTATCACTCCAATCAGCACAGGTAATGGGGGTTTATAGCCAAATCCTATTGTCTTCCATGGTTTCCTAATGTTGCATCTGGAAAATGCTAGGATGTAGGAGACTGGTCTATGGGAAATATCTTCTGCTGGAAGGAGAGAGAAAATGCTCATCTTCTAGTGGTCTCCTCTTTCCCCCCCTCAAAAAAAAAACTGATGGCCAAAGCCCACCTGTACATTTTGTTCCCTAGAGTAGATGGCCAGAGACTTCTTCGAAAGCTCACAGCAAATCTCAAAGAGAATAATGTCCTCTTCTTTCTTCCTATATCTCCTTTTTAGTTTGAGATGGGTTGGTTTGTTTCTTTGGAATGTTTTAAAGGCAGTGTTGATTCCTGGCAGCTGCTGGACAAATCCCTGCAGTTTTCCTCCTTGCTAAGCTGAGAGAGAGTTACTAGCCACAGGTTACCCAACTGGTTTCGTGCCTGAGCGAGAGTGAAACACACAGTCTCCAGTTTCTGAACCTGATGCCTCAATCTCTTCATCAAACTGCCTCTTATTCAAAGACTCACATCCTTTAATCCAAGAGAGTGCAGTTAGTTCTTGAATACTTGATCATAATAAGTAATTATTAGTTCTTTGTTGTCGTTTTTAATTTGGGAACTACCCCAGTTTGGAGAAGCTGATATTTTCCGTGCCCTTTTAAATTAGAGGAGTTTTCATTCCTATACTTGATTGCCATTAGATCAGGTACTCATACTTTCATTGCACACTTCCGTCTTTATCACACTCACTTTTGTAACACCTGTGTAAGACAAATTTTAATTTCTCCATGGCCACTTGTAGAAGGCCAGCTTGTCCCAATGCTTCTTTTGGAGACCTACAAAAACAGAAACGTTCAGATCAAAATGAGCCAAATCATTGTCCTCCTTGACTATGAAAACCACGTGGGGAATTTCATATTGAAAATGAGTGCGTTTGGTTCTATGCACCCAACCAGAGACTGAAAATTTGATGCGCCACAATCCTAGGGAAAGCCATTCCCTAACAATGAGCATTGGAAATTAACATAACGGCTGAACAAAGTCTCTACTTTAAGTTGCCTATTTTTCTACTATTGTACAAAAGGGTTCAATTTAAAATATAACAGGGATGATAGCCTGTTAATGTGTTACAGTGGGAGGCCAGAATTTCAGTTACCATAGCAATGGAGTTCGGTTCATTTGTTTTGTAGATGAATAATTACTACGCAATTAGAGTAGGCTAAAAATAAAGGGGCTCTTTCTTCCCAGTCCCTCATTAATATTAATAAAAGGCCTGTCCAGGCTGTGATAAACAATTAATGCAAATCTGGTCACCAATGGTTAAAAAAAACTAGGAATAGACATATGAGTGAAAAAGTAAAATGTGGAGTTAAAAAGAAAAATTGTTTATTTAGCGGCTTTGTAATAAATAGCAAGGCTTATTCTGTGCTGGATCATTACTTTGCTTTTAATAAAAAGAAGGTAGCTGAAAATAGAGAGGCTAGATGTCAAAGGTATGTGATAGGCCCCAATCACAGAGCTACTCAGTGCTTTTTTGTTTTGAATTCAAGGCAAAACTTGTGAGATCTTGTTAAATAGAAGTAGACAAGAATCAATTCACAACGTTAATGAGAAAGGCAAACGATTGGCTCTGGAGTGGAAGGGAAAGAATCTAGGCAACCTAAGGTTTTTACAGAAGTAATTTGAAGAGAGGCTGAGATTGTTCACTGTAATGAAGGTTTGTGCTGTCTCTTTTGCACGGGCCTGTTTGTTCGTCTGCTTATGTTCCTGCCAGAGATATTTCTTGCTGTTGAGCAAACTTAGGCAATAAAGTTGTTTGCTATCTAGCTTCTGTTAGGGAAGCTATTGTCAGTTTGGCTGAGTTCAAAAGCAAGACTTAGAAAAGTTAAAAGAGAGACCCACTTGAGGAAAGATGCATGGGTCATATAGACACCATAAGAACTGCTGGAAATCCACTTTACTTCTATAGGCTATTAGAACAGAATCTTGAAAGCTTGTAAGTGTTTCTCTATCCCTTCCTCTTATATCAAAACATGTCAAGGTGTGGCAGGCATGCGTTCCTCACACCTTCTTGCTTTTTCCAAGCCAACAATTGCCACATATTTTCAAGATAATTTCTTCTTTACATAATGGGCCCATAGATAAAAATTAAAACATAGTGAAACAAAGGGCCACACTGCCAAAAAAAAAAAGGACAAATCAATGATGGCTCCTAATAAAACTGTCAGCTCATAATACGAAGCAAATGCAGAAATAAAAGGAACAGAAAATATGACTTGACAGTTGAAAGAAATAATGTAGATATCCCCCCAAAATGTATTTTCAGTCAAGCTCAACTCTTAGTGACAATATGGCCGCAGGCATTCATGTTCTCTAGGTAACAATATATACTGTAAGTGATTTGATCTTGCCAACTTCCAGAAGCTTTATCAAGTTGTTCCCAGTTTGCCAACATCGCTAGGGTTTCCCGATTGCCTCCATTTAAGTACTAAATCTGCTTAGTATTTCTGGAGTTAGCTGAAGTTGCTTAGGTGCTTCCACCCGTATTGAACAAAATGAACAGTCCTGGTTTGAAAAGTGAGATCATGAGGAAGAAAAATGAATGCTAGACATACAGAGAACTGCTTTTATTAAAGTTATGTCCTTTAAAGAGAGCCTGTGGTGTAGCGGTTAAGGCTACTTCTGGTTCCACCTTAGTCCCAAGGCCATCTGGGTGATCTTAGGCCAGTCACTCTCTTTCAGTCCTAGGAAGATAAAGTCTCAAACCACCTCTTTCTGAGAAAACACTTATGTGTGGCACTTGGATCAATTTCAGAGTCCCCTTAATTTCATAAAAATGACACCTGGTAAGAGGCTTGTTCCCTGCATATTGCTTCTTGGGAGACATAGAAGATGATGAAAGAGATTATTACAAGGAGAATGTGACCCTTAACAGGGGTGTGGGGGAACCTGTCCACTTCAAAGAAGACAAGGGAGGATAAGACATGAAGGGCTGAATGTCTGGATTTGATTTCCCAGGTGCTTTATACAAGTCATTTCTAAGGGTTCAGAAGAAAAGTATTAAGAATAACTATAATACAGATGAGGATTGGATCTGATCAGTGGTGATGTATATACCACAGCAATTAAAAAAAATACGTTTTGCTCTGATTGTACACTGTTGATTGAATAACATGCCCCTGTACCAGTATTATACCGATTTCATTCAGCAATGTGTCCATTGTTTGGGCTATGCATCTTAGATAAAAGCATGGGTATTGTGTTGTACTTGAGCTTTTGGGGACAGTTTCATGTTTTGCCCATTCGGATGTGATAGTACCTGTAACTCTTTGCCCCATTTCTTGCCTGATGGATCCCTCCCTGGCTTGGCAGATAAGGACCTCAAGAACACTATTTGGCCGGTGATTTCTGAGATTATTAGGACCTTTTTGGGGCAGATAGTGATGAGGCTCTTTTTAAGAAACATTTTAAGAAACTATCACTAGTGCAAGCCATCTTGGACAACTATTGGCTTATGCTCATCAATCCATCTCTAGCAGGGAGAAAAGACAGAGGCCCTGCAGTTCCGCGGTCTCTGAGAGAACATGAATTATCTGGGTCATTTCCAGTCTCAATTTACATTTGGCTCTTGCACAAAGGCAGCCTTACTCATTCCAAGAGACGTTCTCTGCTGTACTGGAAATGAGACGAGGAAACCGCGATTTTGTTGATATTCCTTGCTCTCTTAGGGACTTTTGATGCTGTTCATCCTACTGTCATTTTGAGAGATGTGCAAAAGCTGAGGATTTGAGGTGTGACATTGCAATAGTTTCACTCCTATCTTTGTAAAAGGTGGCACTGATTCTACAATTCTTGTAGAATCCAATATATCTCCCGTATTAATTAATGTCTCTACAAATCTACTGGAAAGAAGAATCATCTGTTTTGCATTTGCTGGCTTTTGAAAACTTCCGGCGTAGTTGTTCTAGATCATTTCAGACTGATAGCATAGAGCTTGGGGATGAAATCTCTTTTATCCTCCAAAACTACTTGCCAAAAAAAAAAAATGTTACCGCTTTTGTAAGGCTGACATTTGTTTGTTGTTAAGGATGTCATTAGAAGCAGAAGGCAGAGACCACCTTGCTTGGCTAATTACTGCCATGCACAAAGACCACTTTGAACTTCAAGGACACGCAGTTATTAGCATTTACATCAAAAATGGATTAAACTTCTGTGCTTTTATAATGATTAAAGATGAACCCCTCAAGTGGAAAATCTTTTGTCGAAAGCTGCGAGAAAAAAAATTGGCTCCTTGATTGCTCTTTCTCTTGGCAAAATTTGGTCCAGTCTTGAGTGTGATGGGATTGGCTTCTTGTGCGGATGTCGTTGTGTAATATTTCTGATAAGGAGAAATTTCTAAATACTGGTTTTGTGTAAAACATCCTCATTTTGATGAGAGGTACGCTTATTTGCCATCAAGAGCAATTGTAAGCCCTAGAAAAATGATTTTGATTGATTTTAGTTGGTTTAAAAAGAAAACCTGTGTCCATCAAGTATTGTGTGGATGTGTCCCCAATCACTTGTTAGCACTCTTTTATCAGTTGCTCAAATTTAAATTTTGCTAAAGCATCTATTAAAGAGATTGCTTTATTGCTATTGTTAGCAATAGCTGCATTTTTTAATAATTGCTTTAGAAGAACTCTTGTGACCTGGCTTAACAAAGCAACATTTCTTTTGCACTCTCTCTGCAGCAGAATTGCTTTGTCTTAGTAGAGCTTTGGAGTAATGCCAGATGCTATTTATTTTATGACAAATTAGCTAAGAATAATTTATCACTATAATAAATGCTGATCCAACTTCAGAAAAACCACACAAGGAAGAATCACGGTCCAATAATTAACTCCTTTCTTCTCTACCAGATTGCCGTTTTGGACTCTGAGCCAAACATTGGTAGATGGAACTTGACAGCTTGCAATATGAATTTCTTTTTGTCCATTTCTACAATTCATTAACCTATACTTTATGCAAAATACTTTTAACACAGTTGTCCTGCAAGAATCTATAAGAAAACACAGACCTTTCTGACCTAGATCTTCAGTCAATCAGTTATATTACCAAAATATGCTTTCTGTCAGACTCCCATTAACTTGAATTCCATCTCTGTAAATGCTCCCCTGTTCCTCCAACATTATGAACTCCAAATCAGCAGCCGAGCAGCTCTCTGAAGGGCTTAGCTATTCAAAAACACAAGGTGTATGGTAGAAAGTAAACTAAGATACTTTTGAACAGTGCCAGTTGTTTCAGTTGTAGATCTTCAATTTTATCTCAGGAGCGAAATGCAAAAAGAACATTTCTGCAGGTGTAAATGAATGCTACTTACAGTAATCTTAGCTTTAAATTATTCCAACACATTTTAAGGCTGACATGCAGAATAATATATGATGATACATATTTATAGATTTTTTTTCTGCCCTGTGGTACAGTGAGCTTGTAGTGTTGCTCACAAGCAAGCCAAAGATTTGAGTGGGGAGGTAGCTCAGTTCCTGGAGTTCATCATTTCCTTAAGACAACAGTGATAATGACCACTCCCCTTTGACTTTGTTAGCAACCTATCACATCCACAAAGAAGCAGTGTCAGAGCTTCCTCAACAATAAAGTGCCACTAAAGGAGTTCAGAGACAGCCAGTGGAAAGGACATCAAAGATCAACAAGGTACTAACTTGTAATCTTTGTTTAGCCACTGCTTCAAAAAAGGACAGTTTGTAAGTATGATAATAAACAATTTATTTTCCAACAAATGCACAACAAAAGCCTTCAATGTGAAACTGGTTAAGGTCTGGTCTGTTTCAGGCAGCAGCTGCACGTCCGGAGGAAGGTTCTAACCTAATTAAGGTCACAAAGCTGAGCTTGTTAACTTGTGGTTAGCACTTTTCAGGGAAGCATCTGGATGATAAAACACCAGTCAGTGATCTTTGCAGGATTTTTTCTCTTTCTCTCCCTCTTTCTCTGTCAGTTATGTGTTCATTTAGTGACCATTTTGTTTAACAACCAAGTTGCTGGAATAATTTTCAGTCACTAAATGAGAACTACCTGTATTTTGGTAGCATGGCTTAAATTGATATGTATTTTCCCCTCCAAACAGTTGAAGGCCTTGGATGCCTGGTCTACAGGGCTCTGTGAAAACCCCTAGTTCTTGGCCAACAAAGCCGCATGTGTTTGGGGTGCTTTTTGTTCAAGTGCTTCAGTGTTTCTTACATTCTATTTTCTGAATAAGCCCTGGAGAATTTAGTTCCACCTTTGCACTGCAGCTGTACATTTGCAACCAAATTGCAAGGGAAGTGAAGAGCAGCCGCTGATCTTTGAAGTCTAAAAGTTGGGGAAGGCAACAGCAGACTTCCCACTTGCTTGTCTACCCAACATTACATGTGCTAAGTGTCAGAGCTCCTTGTTCAACATAGTCTCCCTGATGTACACATTACAGCATGCAACTTATGCCTCCACTTTCATCTGTATCGGCAGCATTAAATATTATTATATCATTTACTCTCTCGAGCAAGAAGATGTTGTTTGGCAGCTTGTTCTATGAATTTTTCATAAAGATAAAAAGCAGCCTAATCTTGTGAGCTTTAACTCTCAGTACCAGTAATGGCTTTGATTTAAAACATTTTGTCTTAATGATAGTTATATTGAAAATTTCCTGCTGCTTTCAAGCACACATGGCTATTATCATAAACACTGATGGTGCAAAGGCTGCCAAATTGCATGTGGTTGCTTATGGCAAGTGTGAGGAGAGATTCAGAGACTGAGAGCTATGTCAGCAGCTTGTTGTCAGTGTGGTCTTCCTTGCCAAAAAGCATTACAACAATATGGGGTCTTCCTCAATCTTGCTTTGTCCTCCAGCAGTGGTCCAGGGGCTTCACATTCCTCTTTTGAGCAAATCACTTGCACAGTCGTGTGCGTGCATGTTTCCATTGGTGATAGGGAAAAGGAAGCTACTAGAATATTCAATAACAGAGTTGGAACAGACCTTCTAGTCCCTATACTATTCTGAACAAGTGGTTGTCCAGTGCCTTCTTGAAAACCTCCAGTGATGGAGCACCCACAACTTCTGAAGGCAAATTATTCCACTGATTGTTCTCACTGCCAAGAAGTTTTTCCTTAATTCTAGGCTGGATCTCTTTTTAATGATCTTCCACCTATTACTTCTCATTCTGCCCTCAGGTGCTTTGGAGAATTGACCCCCCCTCCTCTCTGTGACAATCCCTCAAAAGGAGACTCCAGAGGAAACCAGAATTCAGACAGTGAAAATTACATATAATGACTACTGACAGAAGAGTTAACTTGTTGGGCAGACGCAGGGGAAAATTTTAGGTTGTGTCTATGCAATCTCTATTTGTTAGGCTTGTGCTGAGCTAAGATTGGAACACCCACTTTTTAAGTGTCCCCTGGAGGTCCCTAGGAGTCGTCTATAGATGTAAACAGTTCCCCAGTTGAGACTATTATTTTCATCCATCTGAGTAGACATATCCCATGTGGCAGCATGATCTTAAAAAAGCAACCTATAAGCAATTTGGTGGTCCCAAGAGCTAATGCAATTGAAAAGAGAAATAGTTGAAATCGAGTCTGTCAATTCTTTCAGGAACATAAGGCAGGACCAAAAGGTACTACTTGATATAAAAGCTGGCATGGAAATAATTCTGACTAGTTAATTTTGACTCAAATGTACTTATGGGAGATGGGAATTATTTGTACATGTGTTTATGAGATTTAAATAACTATTTATGAGACTTGTTTACAAATTATAAAGCCAATGCATCCTTTGAATACAGTACAACGTGGATTTAGAAAAAGAGAAATGTTTCAGTAGCATAATTAAATGAAAGCAGAAAGGAAGTACTATTCCAAATTGTTCACTTCCCTCCCCCCCCCCACCAAAAGAACGTATTACGTATTTTTCCCTGTTCTGATCTTTCCAGGATTGTCATTTGATTTTTTTTTTTACTTCAACATCACATGACTGGGCTGCTAACTATATAAGAACAACCAGGGGTGGCATTCAATTTTTTTAACAACCGGTTCTGTGGGCGTGGCTTAGTTGGTGGGCATGACTTGGTGGTCATGTGACTGGCTGGGTGTGGCCAGCTCGATATCACTCACATCGAGGCACGCATCTCCTCGCCTGGCCTCTCATGACTGTGGGGATGCTGCAACAGTCGTAAGTGTGAAAAATGGTCATAAGTCACTTTTTTTTCAGTGCCATTGTAACTTTGAATGGTCACTCCACACAAGCAAAGTACCAGCAAAGGAGGGGAAAGAACTCCAGAGAGGTTCCTGAGACAGGAAGTCTAGTCCTGCTAAGAATGTAATAAGGGTTAACGGAGAGGCAGTTTCTGTAAGCAACCCCAGAATGTTTCCTTCCTGCCTTTCTTACAGGATTAGGCCAGTAATTAGAAGAAATTACCAGTTCTCTGAACTGCTTAGAATGTTAACGACCGGTTCTAGCGAATTGGTGCAAACCGGTAGAATCCCACCCCTGAGAACAACACAAATTACAACAAAATAAGGAGAAAAACTGTAGTGAACAAAATTGCATATCCCGGAAATTACATGGCATTTGACAAACATATCTAATGAGGGGCTTCATCACCCTACCTCAAGGTCGGGACTTTTAATGCGTTCCAGAAAGCTATCAAGGGGACCTTATTCCAGAGGACAGATGTCAGCCTTGACCAGACTATGAAATCAATTCCACAGGGAGGTTTAGTGAGATTAGCTATAATAACAGAATATTGCAAGTCTGATTATATTTAGCCTTCTCCTCCTTCTCCTCCTCCTCCTCCTTCAGGGAATAAGGGAAGCCCTGTTCAAGCAGCTTCCTAACATTTTCTGGACTTAAAAATGATTTTGTTCTTTTTGCCTAGGCAAAAAAAAAACAAATCTTCATCAAGGACAATTTCCCTAGTCTCTACACCTGGCACCACCATGGAGAAGGCACATTTCCTCTGTCCCCAAAGTTGAAACTTGAAATCAAGGGGACCCAGAACTTACCCACTTCGTTGGCTCTTAAATGTATGGGAGCTAGTCCTTCAGATAATCTGGCCCTATGTCCTGAAGGGCTTTATAAACGATAGCCAACACTTTGAATAATATTGGCAATACTTGACCTTCAACCAACAGATGTCCTTACCCAGCAGTTACATAGAGAAGCTCTTCAGCTGCTACTGCTGATTACAAGAGCAATAGCAGTGTGTACATTTTCCATCCAGGTGTTAAATAATCAGCCATTCTTGTGCATCACAAATTTGCTTAAACTCGGGGAATAAACGGGTAACCTGTTTCATTAAAGTCTATGCAAAAGTATATTTCACAAACTACTTGAGAATTGTTCTTCAAAAATTAAGATTCCACACACACACACACACACACACCCCATGCACCATTTTGAGTTTAAATTAAATATCCGAAATCTGACCAAATTGTAGCATTTATCATTTTGGGCCAGAGTGTGTTTTCTCCCTTTTTCTAAGATAAAAAAGGAGCTCAGCTTCATCTATGATTTTTGTTCTTGATGTATTTATTTTCTCAGAAGTTCTCCATCTTGAGATTATATGCAGGTTCAGAAAATTCACCTTTCCCTTTTTTTTACTCTGACTCAAATCAATTGATTGAAGGTGAAGGCACCTTAAACTGACACATCTTATTAAAGCAATAATGGTCATTACTGTTCTAAGTATGACTTGAGAAGGAGAAGTTCTCTTCCTGTGGTTTGTGAGATAGTATAGTAAACTAACTGCAGTGCCTAAATGATATAGCATTAAAAGAGGATGTCTTGGAGAATCCAGAACGTCAGGGCAATCGAGGTAAGCTAAATCAGGCGAAGGATATATTTACTATATGTGGTTAAGAAAGGTTTGTGTTCACACATTGACTTAAGCACATGTTTTGGGTAGGGATATTATGGATGTCTAAATGCATATTTCATATGAATCTGTATATGTGGATAAATGGGAGATTTTCTGTAGGCAAGGGACAAGGAAATTTTCACAGGCATTGAAAATTAGCTTTAATTAGCTTTTTCCTTCAGTTCTCTATTGCAATGTATTCCATATTATTTTAATCAGTAGGGCCAATATTTCATTCTCATGCATCATTTTTCCTGCTCTGGAAAAAGGCTTCTAGTAAACCAGGTGGTGAGTTTCCTTGTTTTATATACCCAGTCTTATTTTTCTATCAGCAAAATTGAGTAAAAACAGCAAGGGTATTGGGAACATGTATGAACCATTCTGTTTTCAAAACACTACTTTTTAATATTTGTCTTGTGTTTCGATGATTATAACTGTAAAAAAAAAAGTACATTTTTAATATTGAAAATCAGCACCAATCTAGTATCTGCAATGATAGAGTCACTGTATCTCCAGGGATCCCCGATTATGGTTTCTATTCTCCGCCCGGTGACCAACGGGCTCCATTATCGTATGCGGACTATGATTCCATGGGGCCTCGGGTGGCTCAGATGCTTCGTAGCGAGCACCCTGCTTCAGCGAGTAACTCCCCCCTCCACCACCTTCCCAGCCCGGATCAGTTTAAAAGCCCAGGTTTGTATGGAATTTCATTCCTTTGGGGAAGCAAACAATGCAATACAATTATGGTAACAGCATCTCTCATTTTTTTTTTTGGCATACAGAAGAAAGTTTGCATGGCTATCAAAGTTCATCCGTACATATTTCTGTTAGTTTCAGAATTTGGATCAATTTTCCTTAAATTCTGAATTGTGACATGTCTTTCAACAGTTGGTCCAAATGCGATAAACATCTTGGTAGAGGCATAATGCCTGACAGGAGAATGGTTGGCAAGATGCAGAGGGCCATTGCATGAGTGCATTTTATGTGGAGAGGATTTCCGTTGTCATGCCCTCAGATAAGATGTGGCCTCCTTCCATGGAATTGGATCTGTAGTCTTGGAAGAGTCCAATGGAAAATGCAAGAGGCCTTGACTTTTTTCAAGTCCTGTTTTTGATCCCAGTGAAGTTGCTGCACTTTTTTTAAACTTCATAAAGATATTCCATTGATTGTACTGGTATGTGATCCAAGAGATTTACGTTTGAAAGGATCTATTTGCTTCCTTCAGGTTGCCTATAAAGAAATGGAGAATATAAATAATATAGGTTGACTTTTGTTTGTGTGTGTGTGTGTGTGTTTGTGCTTAATGAGATCAAGCAACATTAGAAAATAATGAGGAAGGTTCTCCAGAACTCTTACCACTGACCGGATATTAAATCAAAGACAAGAACAAAAGTTGACTGAAGTTCAGTTAGTTTTTTTCTTGAGAATTTTTGACTTTCTTTCCACTTAAGTCTTAGATAATTGGTTTTGAAATGTGACATATTATAACATTTACAGTCTCACCCAGAAAGATCCTCCATTGCCTTTATTTGTCTGTGGGACTTTTTCCTTTACTCATTCCAGTTTATACTTGGTGCACAGAAGTCATCAAAATAAGTTGATTGCATCATCTAACCATAGTTTGTTCTTTTTTCCAAAGAAAAAAGGAAATAAGAATCTGAAACTAAATTGTTTGAAATAACGATAGTTTAAACTAACCACAGTTCCGTGTTTGGACAAATGATAAGCTATATCTGTTTGAAAAAAGAAATGGATGAATGCAAACATAATCTCTGAGTGACAGGAGAAAGAAGGGGAAATTGACAGATATTTAAGGTTCATGTCATAAAAGTAAAGGTTCGGATATCATTTGGTCCAAGACTCACCCAGTCCAGGAATATTCAGTATAGCATTCCTGACAGATGGCCATTCACCCTCTGTTTACAGCCTCTGCGGCAAAAGAGAGTCTACCACTTCCTAAAAACAATCTGTTTTATTGTTGAACAGCTCTGTTAGGAAGATTGATCTCCAACTGAAATCAACTTTCTTGCCATTTACATCCATGGTTTCCTGTCCTGCATTTTGGAACAATTCTGAACAAATTAGACCACTTTGGCCCATGTTCAGCATGACAGTCCTTTGCATAAGAACAATACTTGACCCAAAAATTGCACGCTCGAGTTAACTGTGAGTTTAAAAAAAGCGCCACTTTAGAGCAGCCCTGCCATCTAGTTCATTTGGAATTCTGAGTAGTGCTATCCAGATTTATTCAACTGTCCCTGCCATTGAGAGCTTGAACTGAAACCGAGAGAGGAATTTTTATTTCCGTAATGCAAGCTGGGTTGAAAAACTATTATTCAACAATCTGTTCATATATTTCCTTTGCTGATTGGTAAACTATGATGCTAGAGATCAGCTTGAACCAGCCCTGAAAAGTAACTCAGTGGTTATATAGCTGGCTGGTGCTTGGGATAAACTGCCCTCTGAGATTTCTTTCCAAGTTAAATCAAACACATAATTGCATGCAAAATTCTCATTGGCGTACACAAGTTCCATGCAGATCAGTTGTAATTTTCCATATTCAAATGCTAAATAGTTAGGATTTTACACTTGGAAGAGGACTCAAATGAGAACAGGCATTCTTGTATTTTGATGCCAACTCCATTACCCATCAGTTCCAGTTGTACATATTTCGTTGCATGGCCTAATTGTCTCCTGCTAAGCTTAAAATATTCATTCAGAATGAACCACTTAGAGGAGATCATTTTGACTCTGCACAACATGCTAAAACCAACATAAGGGCACATTTTTTTAAATTCCTTCTGTTAACATCCTATGAATGTCCTTGCCAAGCAGATTGCCTTATAGACTTACATACCAAAGTCAACTGTTGGATATAAAAGTGTTGTGGGGTGGGGTGGGAGAATTACTTTGAAGTTGAAGCCAGCCTTTCCCCCCTTACTTTCTGAAGTCACATCAGAGTAATGATCCATGTAGTAAGGCAGATGGCCTAATGGATCCATGGCTGGAAATCCCTCCTTAGATTGTCGAAAAGAATTTATCTTTTCAGCGGTGACCTTTCTGGCCCATCATTGGATTTATTTGGAGGTAGGCTTTAAGTTAACATCCAAATTCATCCCAAAGGCGCTTCTTTCAAAAAGCAACTGGGCTTTCTTGTTTTTTTTTTTTCCTTGAAAACGTTTCACTTCTCATCCAAGAAGCTTCTTCAGTTCAGAAGACTTCCAAGGTCCCTTCCAACTCTGTTATTCTGTTTTTCTTGAATGAGAAGTGCTAGTTCATGCTTGTGAATTAGGATTAGAAGAGGCTTTGATCAGGTCCATGACATGATCAAATAAAAATTTAGAAAGCCTAATTTGGTTCAAAATCATTTTAATTGCATTCCTTTGTATAATAATTGGAAAGAGTTCCTCCTGCCAGCTTTCCCTTATAGTTCTGCCTGAAGAAACCACATGTAACTACTTGACCCTCAAATTGCACACAAAATACCTATTCCAAAGTATTCTCAAATTTCCCCACACATTTACACTCTATGGAAAGCCACATCTGAACCTAAGAGAACTCTGGGAATCTCAAGAGGTAAATGCAACTAATTGAAAAGATCTAAAGAACTTGTTTGGAGCTAGTTTACAATATCACTTTCCAATGCTATTTTCAAATATTGCCAATGAAGCCTGTTAAATTTAGTTGCAAATATGTTGCTGCTCAATTTTATCTTCCAGAATTTCTCTCTTACATTGTTTTATCAACAAGACTCACTCTAGCAATGACAGAAATAATATTCTAAAGCTCTAGGTAGATAATCAGAATGTCTGGGAGTGAGATGGTATGAACTTGGAAAGTGTATACGAAAATAATTGTATTCCTAATGAGATTTGGAAATTGTACCTAGATGATGGCATTGCAAAAAAACCATAGAAGGTCACACAACGAACGATGGATATCAAATCTAGCAGGAAAAAAAAGCAGGGAGAATTTAAATTAGGTGTCATGTTCTATAACAAGAGGCTTGTACAATCATTTGTCCTCTGCCCCATTTGTCAAATATGGAATGTATACTAAATTAAAAATGCTTAATTTCCAAAACAGCACATGATACCTTTTGGGGGGGGGGGTGAACTCCATGAGCCCTCAAGTTTTCCATAATGATTTTTCTGTAGCCAAGCAACAAAAGAAAAATAGCTTCTGAAGAAAATAAGTTCTCTAGCTCTCTCCAATCTTGTTGCCCTCAAGATATCTTGGACCACCATGATGGTTAACTACCAGACCAATACATTTGAGATGTTACTTTTGAGAAGGTTGATTTAATCCAATCAGCAAAACACATACCCTGTTTCTCCAACAATACGTCCTCCCCCAATAGGAAGTCCCAGCATGTTTTATAGGCATGAAATGAAATTAAGCCCCTCCCCCCCCCAAATTAAGGCCTATATTAAAACATGCGAAACGGTGGGGAATGGTGGGGGGGGCTTGCTGTTAGGAAGTACTTTTGTTGCACACCCAGATATGGTGCTGCCTGCGTTGACCCCGATACGAAGTGCCTCACCAACGCCGAGGTCAACATCCAAGCCGTCGCCACCTGCCCGCCCAAAGATGCAAGGGGGGGAGGAATTAAGTCACCCCCCAAAAGATGGCCTAGCCATTTTTTCGGGGCTCAAAAAAAAATAAGACTCGGCCTTATTATATGAGAAACACAGTAGTAAATAACATAGTGTGGAATACTAGTTTAATTTTCTTAGTGCCTGTTTTGGAGATTTCATTTTCCACCCTTTTTTTAAATTCTGATTTTTTTTATAACTTTGTCTTCCCTTCACCCTTTTATTTATCTGTTTGTGCATTTATTTATTTTGTCCCTCGTTACTTTATAAGTAACTCAAGGCAGCAACCATACATAATCCTTTTTCTTTCTCTTATTTTTCCCACAACAACAATCCCATGAGGTGAGTTGGTCTGAGAGAAGAGTGATTAGCCTAAATTCTCTCAGCTGACTTTCCAGCCTTAAGGCAAGACTAGAATTCACTGTCTCCTAGTTTCTAGGCCAGCACCTTAACTGCTACACCAAACTGGTTTCCCCTCGGGTCAGTATGGGCCACTAGAAACCCACCAACATCATGCTGTGGTTTTCTGTAACTGAGAGTCATGTGTGGTTTTGTACATTAAATTAAATGGGGGTTGGTTTATCCTGTGAATAATGCGATTCATATTGATTGTATCTTCTCTGTACTAAGCAGACAGAGAAACTGAGGTGATATAAAGAATATGAGTATTGTACATGACATAAACATGAGGGAAGGCATAGAAGTACAAGAGTCTGCCTGATGATGCTGGAGAGAAAAAAGATAGAAAGTAGATTTTTGTGTTTCTTTTGGTGTAAAGGGTGGAATGTATGGACATAGTAAAGATATTGTTTATGATACATAGTGTTAATATCTATCATCAGGATAGGTTAGATAGAAAGTAGTAGAAAAGAATATAGAGATCCTGGAATAGCCATTATAAGATCATCCTATAGTATATCACACGTTACATTCCTGTTGTAAAAGTTATAGCTTGATTTATCTTTCCCTTAGCTTTCTATATCATTCATCTGGGGGTATATAACCTATAACCTTGCCTGGTTTGGGGCCTTTTGAATTTTTCTGGCTGAGAACCCAGTCAATGCAGTCGTTGCACATGACAGAAAAATATACTTTTTCCATCAATGTCCAAACCTTTTGGTTCCTTATTTGAAGTGGGGATATTTTTTCTCCCACAACATTGGCAAACTATTATGTTTCCTAACGGGGAAGATAAAAAAACTGACTTTCATACTTTATTAGATTCCCACTGGAGACTCATTTTGGAGCTGCAAGTTGGCTTTGACAGGAAGGTTAGATCCACTGTCCAATAAACCTGAAGATTATAGTGGCTTTTAGCATTTTCTTCCTCCTCCCTCTGCAATCATCAACCTCTCTGACCCCAATTTATGAAGAGCCCAAAATAGTAATTCATCATTTTTGTTTGTGAATTTCTATTTTTACCTGTTTCAAAAGTATTGCTTTGCCCTATACTTCATAAAACTTCATGATGATCAAATGGAATTGGCTTATTCTAGGGTTTTCTGGTGGCGGATATTATGTTTTCATCTCCAGCTGATTGGTGAAGAGATTCAGCACAGCTGCCGGATTGTACAGGATGGCAGGCAGCTTAGAAGAACAGATCACAAAGGCTGCCTGGTAGAAAAACTCATTTCTGGACTTAAATATGACATAGTTGAGGAGATTGTGCAAATGTGATCAGAACCTGAGTATACAACTTAATTTATTTTTAGGTTTCCGCTGATGATGTTTGTTCTTTTAGAAGTGTTGCAGGATTAGAAGCTAAGTGAAAGAGAATTAAAACCTTTGTTGTGAAGCCATAGGAGTTTTTTGCGTGTATGTGCGTGCACATGCGTCCATGTCAATCTGGCAACATTTTGGAAAATAGTTTGGTCTAGTCTTGCTCCTACAGTTGAGGGACAGGGAGCGTCTAAGGAAGAACCAAAATCCACAGTCTCTTGGTTTCTAGCTCAGTGCCAAAGTGCCTCTCATGATGATGATGATGATGATGATTTGGTTCCTTTTCAGAAGTGTTTTGGCCCTGAGGCTGAGAGAAAGGGACTGGCCCAATGTCTCCCAACTGGTTTTGTGCCTAAGGCAGGACTAGAAATTCATGATCTTCTGATTTATTAGCTTGGTGCCTTTAAACACTACACTCTAGCTGTTTCCTTAGCATAATATAGTCTTTCTGATATTTGACATATTTGATTCTCAGGCTAAACACTGGAATGTTAAAAAAAAATTCACTTTGCTCTGTGTAGCTGACTTCAGTGCACATTTTTGAGAAAAGTGAAAGCAACAGTTGTATCAAGACCTATATAAGTCTGCTTGAGTACAATAACAAACATTTCCAATATGGGTGCGAGCTTTGCGTTCAACAGATCAAGAGAAATTGGAGAGGCAAAATCCACAAAAAGGCATTTTGGGCATATGCTTTCCTGAACAAAGCACCCAGAACCCTCAAGGCAACCAAAAATGCTTGCTCCAATGACAGTATATTAGTAAGAGGGAGGTGGCAAATAAGCAAGAGATTGTATTAGGTCTCACCTTATTTCAGAGTTCTGCCCTCATGTTCCTCACATTGGAGCATATTTTTTGATCTTTTGAGGTCTAGATGACCTCTGGGCAGAAAAAAATGATGTTTGCTGCCTCCTGTTTTACTTGTAATCCAGCAAGGACATCTAGATCCTCTTAATGTTAATTATTCCCATGCCAGATCTTCCTGTCCTGTGTATATTTCCCTACCTTTTTCTTGCCCAAACACAGAACTTTATCGATAGTCTGCCTTTCTACCTCTTCCATTTTCATCCTATCCATGTCACCCCACCACTCAACCATTTCTACCATCTTCTTTCTCATTTAAAGAATCAGCTACAACCTCAGCTTTGGGCCACATACAAATCTGATACACAGCCCCTTAAACTCCCTCACTCAAGTAATAAATAAAAATGTAGAAGAGAGCACACAGCCCAGGATAGAGCATTCCGTTCTATTTTCCTCCAAGTTGGAAGTGGAGCCATATAGTAAATGAGCACTTTTTAGTCATTTATAGTGTACCTAACTTAACAACAGCTTGAAGGAACTGGAAATGTCAAATGACACCATGTGGAAGTGCCCTTCACTGTTTGGAAGACAGAGTTAACTGAAGGGAGTTAAGTGTAGTCTTAGGCAGACTTGGGGCTATTTCATAACTTACTTTTGTTAATTGACTGAGTCAATTAACCTGGCTTTCCATTCACAAGGTATGGTAGCCTCATCCCCATGACTACATTAAACATGTCACGAGAACAGAAACATTGTATACTAGTGCAAGTTGGAATCTCGATTCCTCGACATTTGTGATGCTTTTAAAAAGGAATATTTTTCATGAACTTTTTTTTTCTCACAGGAAAGCTAAGCAATGAATCATTTGCTGGCTCAGATCACACTGGATATCTGGGTTTGGGGTTTTCTTGTCGCTCCTCAGCAGCATTCTCAGTAGTACTCAAAGGGAATGCTATTTCCCAGTTACGGTATTCTCAGTCTCTCTACCCAATATGTGCACTAGGAACTATTATTATTAGGAAGACAAAATACTAGAGAAATTGTTGGACACTATTCTTCCTCAAACATGGAAATAAATAAGGGGGTTGGACTCTTACATTAAGAAGTATCACCAGATACAGTGCTCCAACACTGTAGGTTTTAAGAGATTGGATAACCATTTGTCTGAAATAGTATGTAGGGTTTCCTGCCTAGGCAGAGGGTTGGACTCTTCCAACTCTGTGAGTCTTTCACTCAGATGGATTTGGTTGATATGATCTGATTCAAATGCATCCTGAGATAAAACATGTGGATTCATTCCTTGTTGGAACACTCTTCCTCTGGATGAAAAACAAAGCAATGGCTTTTGGTTTAGTTTAAATTGAAAAGTTCTTTTTTTAAAAAAAAACATTGCATACCCTGTACAATTTATATTATCTTGTACCTCGATCTGACTTTAAGTCTTTAAATTCTGTGAATCTCTCCTTTTTACCTTCCCTCTTAGGGGCTTTTTAAGAGATTTGTTTTTACAGTCCAAATCAGATTCCTATTCTCCTATATTTTCACATTGCTTAATTTTGAGGCCCTTATGGGATCCGGGTGGTTGTACCGTAAAAGTATGTCAGCCACATCCTCTTGTCTCCAAGGTGTTTGTTTCTAAACCATCTGGTGAGATTGGAGTATGAGATGCCAGCTGTGCTTCAGTTCCCTCAAATCCTTTCTTCCAAGATTTTGTAACATGTAGGGCATGCAGAAAAGAAGGTAAGAATTGGAGCCTTTAGGCAATTGAGTCCAACCCCTTGCTCAGTGCAAGAATCCAGTTTAAAACATTCCCCAGAGAAAGCTGCCAGCCTGGGTTTGAAAACAGATGTTGAGAAGACAATCACTGTCCAGGAGCCCAGGGTGGTCACTGATTCCACTATTGAGTTGCACTAACTGCTAGGAAGGTTTTTTTGTTTTTGTTTTTTGTAATATTTAGCCAGCAGTTGCTTTTCTCTAGAGGCCTGTATTGGGGTGGGGTCATCTAGATAGAAGGCACCACCCAAAATATTACCAATCCTTATTTTTCTTATCAAATGGTGTGATCCAGCCTAATTAAATAAGGGGGTATTCTCAAGACTTTGAGACTGTCTCTGGTCCTGGTGTTATATAATTCCAAATCCTGCACTTTGAAAAGAAAGAAGAGGACTTGAATATTCATTCGGTCATTTATTCATTTATTAAAATGGTATGCCTCCCATCTCTCTATCGATCAAATGGTCTCCTTTCCCATATTTGAGGAGTGCTTTCCTATTCTCCATCCGTCATCTTTTCTCCCTAATAAACATTCCAGAACTTTTCATTTCCACGTTTTCTCTAATTGTCTGATCATCCTTGTTGCTCCTCTTTGAATTAATACCTATGAATTGGATACAATTGGAGTGGAGTCGGACCAACATCAAGCTATGTATTACATCCCATGATTTGGGAACTATATTTCTGCTAAGGCAGCCTAAATTTTGACACACTTTTACTGAAGCTCCAACACAGTGCAAGATCATATTGTGTTTGCAGTCTTCTCTATTTCAACAAGCCTTCCTTAATCTATGCCTGTGCATTCAATTTCTGTTTTCTAAGTTAAATTTTGCACTTGACTATTTTCGTTCTCTTATTTTTCAGCCCATTTCCTTAACCCATCACAAATGTTTTAAATTTTATTTATAGCTTTTAGGATATTAGCTATTTATCATTTTTTATAAATTCCCTTCATTTTTTTGTCCATGTCATTAATAAAAATACTGAAGGGTGCAGGACTTAGGACCCAATCTCATGATAGCCTATATCTCTCACCTTTGATGAAGAACTGTAGATGAACACCCTTGGAGTGTGATTTTTGAGGCAGCTATATATCCATTTAATTGCCTGCCATTCAGCTATCATGTAACTAGCCTGTAAATCAGAGTGGCACTTTGTTAGATACTTTACAGACATCAAGATATGTCGGAACATCACAAAATCTTTGCCTTCTTTTTTGCATTTGAGTGTGACACAGTGATTCTGCACCCATGGCTAGTATAGAAATGATGGGAAATTACTCTTGATTTACCATACTAAATAGTTTTGTTTAAATTTTCTAGTTCCTGAATGCACAAACGGTATGTGATATGGGTATATTTAATAGCAGCAAAAGAAGATTTTTCTCAATGCTTTAATGATTCTCCAAAGTGTATTATAGGAAAAAGCTTAGGTACAAAGGTACACAGTAACACACGGAGAGCTGAATTAGACTTATCAAAGGATAGCAATAGCAATAGCAATAGCACTTAGACTTATATACCGCTTTACAGCCCTCTCTAAGCAGTTTACACAGTCAGCATATTTCCCCCAACAATCTGGGTCCTCATTTTGCCAACCTCGGAAGGATGGAAGGCTGAGTTGATCTTGAGCCTGTCAGGAATCGAACTGCCAAACTCCTGGCAGTCTGCAATACTGCATTCTAACCACTGGGCCACCACAGCTCATACTTGGATAAGAAGTGGATAATTACCACTTACCGTCATCATCACTATAAGAGATATTGCTGCAGTTACCACTGTCATTGCTTTGAAACAGCTGTAGTACTTCATTTACTCCAAAACAAAGACATAAAGGTAGTCCTCGGCTTACCACCACAACTGGGATCGGAACTTCTATTGCTATGTAATGCGATCATGAAGTGATTTGCACCTGATTTTACCTTTTTTTTTAAACCATGGTCATTAAATGAATCACATGGTCGTTAAACAAATGACAAAGTTGTTAAAGGAATCCCAACCTCCTCCATTAACTTTGCTTGTTGGGAGCCCCCCTGGGAAAGTCATAAATGATCATCACTGCGACTATCACAAATACAGGTTGGTTACAAATTTTCATTGCATTGTTTCTTCCCCAACCCCCAAAAACTTTAACCTACTACTGTTGGTTAACCTATCTACTATTGACCTCACCCCTTTCCTAAGAGGTCTGTAGGGGGCGTGCATAAGCACACCAATGTGCCTACCATCCCAGTCCTATTGTTTCTTTTATTTTTCTTATACGTATCCATGTGTTCATAACTATGTTTATACTTATACCTATTATCTTGTAAGCAATTGACAAATCAAATAAATAAAAATCAAAGCGTCCATGGGGATGCTGTGAAACTTGTAAGTGAAAGAACCAGTCAATGGCATTTTTTCCCAGTGCTGTTGTAACTTCGGTCATTAAACGAATGGTTGTAAGTTGAAGACTACCTGTAATATGTCATGCTTTTCCAAATCTGTGGCCTATCCAGGTCAATCAGGAGATATTTTTCCCCACTAGATTTTAAAGCATTGCTCTTGCTCTGGACATTTTTTCCCCATCTCTAGACCCTTTCAGATCACCTTGCACTGAGATAACAATCAGCATACCAATGAAGACTATACCTAAGCAATGATTTGTGTGTGGTAAGCTGGAAAATATTTTCCTGACCCTTGTGATGCCTAGCATACATATCAGCAGAAGTTAAACCCTGCTATTTTATGAAATAGCCCTGAAGTATGCCACATTATTTTATCCTCTCACTGAAAACATGCATAGTTGATTGGAATGCTTCAAAACATATTGGAACCATCCATAACGCATGACTGCAGTTGCATAAATGCATTTTTACTTCAAGTACATTTAAAAACTCAGTTCAGCAAAGAGCAGACTAAATGAATACAAGGACTCCTTTTGGCCATGTCTCCAATTCATGTGGACCCTATAATTGTGACTGCTTAGCTGGCTTATTCCCTCCGTTCATTTATTTCTTAAAGGTGTCAGATCCCTTTTTCAAAGTCTTGGGCGAGACAAGCTTTGTCCTTCACGGTTCAGAATCACCCCAAATTTCCTCTGCTTCAAACGCACCTCCAGTGGAGAAATTCTGGAAAAGACCATTTGTTAACCAAACAAAAGGGCACCCCATCACATTTTGCCTCCCCTCAGAGTTGTTTTTTCCATTACAAGGGAGCAGAAGAAAATAAGTTTGGGAGCAGAAGAAAATAAGTTTATGGAGATTCTCAGTCATGCAGCTCATGGTTATCCCAAAAGGTGCTTTTTCAAGAGGCAACTGGACTTCCAGAAAGCCCAGTTGCCTCTTGAAAAAACACCTTTGGGAGAAGAAGGAAAGATTCTGCCTCCAAACTACTATCTGGAAGTTGAATTGTGGCAAATGGTTGGAGAAGTTTCGTTGCCCATCCAAGCAGCTTCTTCGGTCTCAACCGAAGAATATTTGGGGATATCTGAGTAGGCAGAGAATCGTTGGAATGTACCAACTCTTACAATTCTTAGGGGTATCCCTGCACTTTGGGGTTTCTTCCCCAAAGTGTGTGGTATTTTGAGACATTTCTTAAATACCCCCAAGAATTTTAAGAAGTTGGCAGATTCCAACGACTCTCTTGCCTGCTCAGATTCCCTTTACCGACTTATTCAGACGGAAGAAGCTGCTGGGGTGAGCAGCGAAACATCTCCCAACCAAGAAGAAAATAAGTCCAGTTGCCATGACTCAACTTCCAGATAACTGAGAATCTTCATCAACATATCTCCCAAGCTATAGCATTCATCTCCAAGCCTGACTTAAGTAAACACTTTTACTTTGTGACATACAACAACTTAGAAAAATGACCAACTATTGACTGTGCAATAGAACAGAGCATGGAATCAGTATAGTGAGCTCTGAATTATTGTTCTCTAAGGAAATTACAATAATTTAGGAATGGGATGATTGAGGCATAGGGGTGGGGGAAAGACTGAGGTATAAAAAAAAAATACAGAATCCTTCGTGTTCACTGTTATTTTCCTTCAAATTGTCAACTTGGCAATTTATTGTTCTTGGCATCTTAGTGAACAACTCTACTGAAGTAAATAAGGTGATTTAGATTTCTGTGATACCACAGATGAGTGCTCCAGCCATGGGGATGTAGATACGAAAGGTCATGTGGAAGAAGAGATTGACGCATGGCTCCATTTTCCTTGGTGCAAACCTTCTTAGCTGAGCATGTTAATTAAATTTAGGTCTCATTCTGGAATAGGGGAGATCCCTGACCACTTGATACTCTTTCCATCAGATATTAAAATTTGGCATTCGATTATTTTTTTTAAAAAAAATAGGGTCATATGATTGGCCACAGTGTCAAAGTATTTTTAAAATGTTAAAATAGCTATCAACAACGTCCATAAAACCAGGGCATTAAATTGATGAGACAGTCCCACTAAGTTCCAATAAGCTTCAGCTTATGTATTATTTCCTTCCATCTCCACCTAAAGCAATGCAGTCCTTCCCAGTCTATTCCCCTGGCTATTCCACTTATTCCTACCATCAAGAGGACATTTTTGCACCTTTGCTAACATATGGAATTGTATGGCACCCAATCTAAAAAGAAAAGCTTCCGTGTGCACATCATGCAACTTGGAGTCCCAGGTCTCCAAAGAAGACCTTTCTGTCCCAGCAAGCTTAAGCAGAGATGGAAAAAGAGCAGGTCAGTCACCGAAATCTTCCTTGGGTTCTTTAGGAAGTACTCATGAAAGACTCCAGAGCCATGAAACCACAGGTTCTTTCAAGCAATAGAAGAAGAAGAAAATCCAATTCCCCACTCACTCACCCCACATTCTATCTGGAACTTTCTGCCTCAGACTTTTAAGCTGTTGGTGTGCTGAGCTGCCATCTTACCCGAACTGCCTCGCGTTATGAGGAGGTTCTCCGCTCAAACCAAGCATGGCTTCCATATGGTGCGATTGAAAGATGGGAGATGTGGAGCCCATGTGTGTCTGTGCATGTGATCGCTTTCTGAGGCCAACATGTTCATTCGCCTGGCAAAGGAAAGCATTCTGGTGAGCTGTCAGCAAGGCCAATATCCACTTTATCGAACTGGAAAACAAAAGTCTGCTCCAGCAATTTAATATAAGGCCTCTGAATATCTCAGCTGGATGTTTTTCTTCATGAATGAAAACAAAAAAAAAAAGTTAGCTTGACGTTTAATCTTCAATATCGTTTAAAATGGCTTTGTTTTTCCAATACAGCCTAGCCCAATAGAGTTCTTCCATATTTTTATCCCAGGTTTGATCGTGCTCACCTTTTCCTCTTGTCGGTTTTAAGCAGTGTTGTCACATGGACTTCCCCCATTTCTCTGTAAATTACAGTTAGTCCTCGACTTACGACTGGAATTGAGCCCAGCTCTTGTAGTTGTAAGCTGAGTTCAGACCTTTTTTTTCCCACCTTTTTTTTCCAATTTTCTGCAATGAGTTGTGGGGGTTGCCGGAAACTGTAAGTAAATTCCAGAAAGTGGCAAAAAATTTTCACAAATTGCAGTCACTGTGATGCTGTCAGTGGCAATGAAGGTGAGCTGGCTACCAAACATGCAAAATGCCCTGAGCCGTGAGTTAGATTAGAAGACCTCCAAGGTCCTGTCCAACTCTATTATTCTATGTGATCATGTGACCCTAGGGTGGTGACCCTGGGGTGGTGTGTATAGCCACCATAACTTCAAAAAATGGTCATAATTAGCTTTGGGGCAGGGATCTCTTGTAATGTTAAGTGACCGGTCGTAAGTCGGGGATTACCTGTATGTTTCTCCCTCTTTCTCGGAACAGGCAACCCTTCCCATTTGCCCTCTACCAAGCAAACATTAGTTATTTAACCACAGATGGCACATTGCTCAGGAAATTGATATAAACTGAATTGGATGTGATTTATCCTCAACCAGTCGTACAGATTTTTTTTTTCTAACCATGGAGGTGGCTATTAAGAGATTGAAAACTTTCCCAGCAGATGTGTATATTTGCACAGTTTCCTTAGGTAAACAAATAGCTCCTTGAGTCTGAATAAAGCAGTGAATCTTGCAAAGAGTAGACAGAGAAATACCAGAGGCCAATATCTCAGATGTACTGTAATAACTTGTCCGAACCGGCAAGGGGAGGGAGGAAAGTGGGAAGAATCAGACTTACATGCCATGTTAACTTGTTTGGGAAACTTGCATCTTTCATGAATGGAAAGAAAAAGTACTCAAATGTGCATTTGTTTGCCTAAAATGAATGTTTAAAAGTGCTCAATTGCAACAGATCTAACCCGGTTAGCTCCTTTCTTTGTGGTTATGGGAGCACCCGGTTGCACAGTCTCCCTTCTTATTGACTGAGGTGGCCAAGTCATTCCAACTGATGCCTGTCTAGCCATCCGGGGTTTAGGAAATGTTTTCTCCATTAACCAACTTTTGAAATGAATTTAGAAATGATGAGACTTGCCGTTTCTTTCATTCTTTGATTCTTTCCTTCGAAGGATCAGTTCAACAAAATGTGTGAATTAAATGGGCTTTGGCATTTCCATAAAGTAACTGATGGTGTAGAGTTAGTTAAACCCTTTGTGTGCTGGATCCAACTGGGATAAATTCAGCTCTCTAGAGATTCATTTTCTTTCTGTGGCTCCCTTCATAGAGTGCCAGGGATGTCCACACATGTAGTTGAAAAGTCGAGATGGTGGCATGACAGGGCCATCAAAGCTCTGCCTGTTTTTATGTTTAGTGCAATGCCTGTAAAGCCAGGCACTAATTGGACTTTTGTTTCTTGCCACACTTCTGTATAGTACTATTGAGCCACTTGTGTTGTGAGGCAGGGCCATAACCAGAGAGGTCTCCTTACTCCTAGTTGTTGTTGTCGTAGTTTTATATCCAAGCACCGTCATCTCTAGGGATTACAGACAGACTAGTGACAGAAAAGTTCATTTAATAATTAGGTCATACATTTTGAAAGGTCATGAACAATCAGCTGAAGAAAACAGCTCTGCTTTTCTTAGCATGCAGGTAGCAGGGTTGGGTCTCCAGCAATTCTCCCTTTCTCTGTTTCTCTCTGTTTGAAGCAAGCACCTAACAGTTCAGTGCTTTCCCTGATGATCTTGCTAATCTAATTCCCTTTACAAAAATAGTCATAAAAGTGAACTGCCTACCATGTTCCAGTCGTAGGGATTGTCTTATTACAATTTATATGTTTTCTTTTTGGAAATAATTAAGTTTCAGGATGCAGATTTATTCAGCTTCTGGCTATTCATCCCTCCTTGTATTCTACCTAATTAATAGTTTGAGAGGGAAAAAGGCACTTGTTTTCTCCACACTAGAAGGAGGAAGGGAAACAAAACTACTCTTACGTATATCAAACACCCCCAAGTGTTCCATTACATTATCATTTGTTTGTTTGTTTTTATTTAAAGAAAAAACATTTCAAACCTTCATGTCTCTTCAGTATTAAAAGAAGTGGGCGGGCAGGAGGGATGTACTGTTTGAAAGTTTTCAGTGGATTCCACTCCTCCCCCCCCCGCACCCGAAAAAGTTTTTCTAAGTGTGATTTGCTTTCTCTGCTGTCAACATTAATATCAATATTAACACAATGTGTAGTCTAAAACTAGTTCCTTTGTAGTTTGCATGGGATGTGAATGCTGTCTCAACGTGCCCAGATCTAGAAAACCCATTTTACTACTGCATGAGCATCAAATCAGATGTCAGAAAATACATATTTTTGTGATAATTTGGTGAAACTGACCACCGATACAGTCTCTGGTTGCAGTAGTGTATTGAATGATTCTCTCTCTCTCTCTCTCTTTCTCTCTCTCTCTCTCTCTCTCTCTCTTTCTGTTTCTCTTTCTCTCTCTCTTTCTACATATTTCTCTATATTTGGAGCTCTAAGCTTCTTAGTAGTATGGGCTGACTTTTATTGAGTACTTGCTCTCTTATCGCATGGCCTTGGTTAAGTGTTAGAAGTTGGGCCTAGGCTGTTTTTATTAGTGTTTGGCTTTGTAATAACTGTGCATGCTCAGCTTCTGGCCTCATACCCAGCTTTATTCTCTGCACACCAGTCTTGAATAGCTACAGTGCTCAACCGAATTTTGGCGCACCCGCTTCCCCGGCAGGCTCCAATCCAGCCCGGCCCGGAGGATTTCCAGGGGCAAACAGCCCGGGTCCAGTTGCAGACCTCTACGGTACAGCCAGTCAAGACTCCGGTGTGGGTAACTACATAAGTGCTGCCAGCCCCCAGCCTGGCTCTGGCTTTGGGCATGGAATTGCTGTAAGTAACTCTCTTTGTCTTCCTGTTTCTTCTCTTGCAGAAGCTCTAGAGTGAATAAAATCTGTTGGCCCTGCAATGCTCTTCTATGGAACCTTTCAAAGCAACACGATCTGGGACCCTGTCCTATGAATTGGACACTATCTTGAATCTGTTTATTCACACACACACACACGATCTATAGATTCCATGTAGCAGGATTCCCATTTTGATAGAGACCGCATACCATTTCTCTGGGACTTGCTAGAAACCTCATTCAGCCAGATGCCACATTCAGAATTTTTTTTTTTTTTTTTGCCAGAAATTGGGTGTGAATTGGATTCCTGTATTTCAGTTTCATAGCACCTGAGAGATGCCCGTTTAACATACTGTATTTATACCAACAGAAGAAAGGGAAAACACAGATATATCAAGCTGCAAAGCACACTGATTTTTTTCTTAACCGTGGGATGTGTCTTTTTCTTTAGGAACATCCACAAAAATTCTGTACACCAAACTTGGCCAGATGATTCGTCTTTCAGATAATCCTTGACTTATGACCACAACTGAGCCCAAAATTTCTGTTTTAATGTCTTTACAAGCTATTTTGGCTGGAATCCAGAAAAAAAAAATCAGGAGAGCTTTTCAGAAATGAACCAAAACAACAAATAGAGATTGTATACTGAGCTAAATTTAAGTTAACCCGAAGCATCTCTTTTGGCAATACCCATATCACAATGTATCTTAGAAAAGGCTGTACTTCTGAGTGTTCCTCAAGGTGCATTTCTGTATTAAATTCATTGACAGTCTAATGTGGTCTTGCATCTTCAGAAACCGATGTATGCCTAGACACCTGAGTCATTTATAGAAACATTCTTAAGACTTCAGTGTGGGAAAGAAGGGAGGCCTATAATTGTGTTGCCCGCTTTCTTTTTAGCCAGGTTAGAACTGAAGCGTTGGCCTACTATTTAGCAGGGGAAGTTGCCATGCCCTGCACTTTAATAGCCAATTAAACGCATGACCAAATTAAACTATATCTCTCCCTTGAGAATGGTTCTAATAATCCCAAGCAAAAGGGAGTATAAAAGGTAGGGGAAATATAATGTGAATTAAACCTGAAGGGCTTAGTTATTCACAGAAATGCTAGCAAGTTGTGCAGCATACCTTTTGTCAAATGAATAACAACGAAGTTGAACATTAACATGGTGCAATTACTAATGTGGGGGAAAAATACTAATTTGGGAGTGCAAATTTTGCATGCAATGTTCATTTCCTCTAATTCTGCTGTTTTCAAATTGTGTGTGGTAGCATGAATGTCCTGCATATCTTCGTAACCAGTTAATAAAATGATTTTGAAACCACTTTGAAAAAATTCACAGACATGCACACACATGGCCATAGCTGTGTTATTTTGTCTCAAAAATGCAGACAAGTTCTTCAAATTATTTTACTTGCTAAACAATAACCCAAATATACTGGAATCCTTGTTTCATTTCTTTCTCCTTGTAATGTCACCTGGGTTGCTGGTAAATCCCATTGGAACAAACTCAATGTGTAAAATACAGATTATTCTGATAAGACTTACGTCAATTTAAACTGCCATCTATCACCGTTTACAACACCCCTCATTTCCATTTTGCACCTATAGAAAAAGATTGGATTGTTCTCGAAAAGGGTGTGTGCTGCTGACCTTTGCTGTGCTCTGTTTTCTAAAGAATCACGCTGTAGTCAGCATTATGTTTTGTCTGCACCTGTGTAGTCTCTTAAATTATTTTGTGTCTATAGAGCTGTCTCTTTAATTTCATCTCTAATGTATTTTTCTGCCTTTTTAATACATTTATGCCATCCATTTACTAACAGCAGTTTAAATTTACTTTTCAGCACCCTTAAATTTGAGCTTGCAAATATATGAGCAAGAACAGATGGCAACAATATTCATGCTAGCAACACCAATACTTGATAATTTTTGATAATTCATGCAAAACAGTAAATAAAATCATCTCTTCCCTTGTATGATATTAGTAACAATTGCAATTGTACAATTTTAGGGGCCTTTGATTGCAACGGCTTTTACAAATGGATACCACTGAAACGTTACACAGGGTTGGTTGCCATCTCACTTGGAGGTATATCAATATATAGCATTTATATTTCCTACTATATCCCTTCCCTCTTGTTGGGGGGTTAAATTCTGATACCTTTATTCTTCTTTTATTTTATTTTTTTCTTAAAAATTTTAAAATCAACTTTTTGGGCTGGAAACTTGAAAGGTATCCTGAAACAATTCTGGAAAAAATTAGTGTTTATAGCAGTTAAAAATTTTTACGCAAATTCTATGATTTTTTAAACCAATTCTAAATACTGGGGGTTACTTGAATGTTTGAGGGAAAATCTCCTTAGTCATGTGAATTTGAAAGAAACTCTTTTTAAAATTGTAGTGCTTTTAAAAAACTAATTCATTTTTATGTTAAAGACTGTAAGCACAATATGTGTGATTTGTTCTTAAAGAACAATCATGAAAATTAGGAATTAAATTTCAACAGATTTAAAAAAATCACTTATTACAGTAATGTTTATTCTGGATCCCCACCTGTTTCCTCCTTTTACCTGTAGCTTTTAACCCAGTATTTTTTTATACTTCCAATTATAAACATTTAATTTAAAACAGAGCCATAACCAGGATAATGTAAGGAAAATGTGAGAAATTGTTGCTAATTTTAACCATGTACGCAATCTATTGCATGAATTCTAATTTCCAAATCAAAGCATGAAATTAAAAATTTGATTGCTGAAGCAAACACATTTTTCATGTGTGAAGATGAACCCAAGTCACTGAATGTGGGAAAGGGTGGAAGGAGCTGATCATGATCAAATTAAGATTTTTTAAAAGCTTCTAAAAGGTATGATGCTTTGGAAAGTAATAGTGATTCCCTATTTTGGGGGCAACTGAGAGACATTTGGGGGGAGCACACACGATTTCATAGTTATGCCTTCTCTTGGGGAAGGTACTTCTTCAAGCCATTGAAACTAAGTACTTGTGACATTCACCAAATACGATCCATGTGTTGCTGTGTGGCTGATACACCATAATGAAGCCTGAATGTAGGAAACTTGCCTAGTCACTTAACTTTGGCTTTGGTAGGAGTCTGCCTGAAAGCCCAGTTGCCCTGCATGAATTCCAGGACTGAAACGTAGGGAAGCAGATAGAAAAACATAAAAATTACCTCAGGGTTAAAGAGGACTTCTGTCTGCCTATCCATATTCATGTAGGCAGACACTTTTTGTATGGTTCACAGTGTGCAGTTCCTGATTAATCCTGATATAAACAGATTTGGTCTCTGTTTTCTGCCAAAAATTAGGTCTGCTAATGGATCCTCAAAAGCAAGTCCCAATAATTTCTTGTTCCTAGCAGAGAGAAATGTTAAAAAGAGGCATGAGGTGAGAACAATGTTTAAGCAATTAGCATACAGTATGCACTCGCCTCATAAAGCCATAATAAAGATTGGCAAGCCAAGCAGGTGTCCTTGAGGTACTTTTCACAAAGGGAAAAGGATCCTTCTTGGACTGTGGGTGCCAAGAAGTTCACGGGCAAGACAAACCACAGCTTCCGTGACTGCTCATCTTTCTTTGTTACCCTTGTTTTGAGGATGTTTGTTGCCTCAGGAAAGGACTCACTATAGATGTTCAAAAGATGAGCAGAAGGGGGTAGACAAGGCAAGGGTGGCCTTTTCTAATATGTTTTTAACTGGAACAATCCATCTCCTCAGCATGAGAATTTCACATCTGTCACTGTAACCCAAGAAGAGTGTGCAGGAGAGAAGTTGAGATTGCACTCCAGGGATTATCCACCATCATGTTTGAGTCTAAAAGCCTCGCTTAAGAGCAAGGCTATCTACCAAAGAGAGAGAGTCTAATTCAGAGTCAACTTTTAAACCAACACCAGCTAAAACGACTGTAGTTTGAAATTCTGTCAGATTGTTACAGTGAAACTGTAGCTCAGATTACTTTTGCCAGGATCTTCTGTACACCATTACATTATAAAAGTTTCCCAGGGGGCTTCTTGATATGGGAGGCTTAAGTCTGGAGGTAGGGAAAAAGTTTCTTGAACCTCACTGTGGTGTATTTGAAATGAATGAATTAATGAATGAATAATAGGACTTAGAGGATTAAGGCTTCTATGGGGAATACTCTGGATTTCATAGTTATTCACATTTTTATTGAAGGTATTTGTTCAAGCCATTGAAACTGAGCATTTGAGACATTCACAAATGAACTAGTTCTTCTATAACTGAATTGTTATCCTCATGCAGTACTGTAACCCAAACCTTTTAAAAGATTCTTCATGCTGCAGTTTATAAACTGTATAATCCATCATGGATTAGTTGCACATCATTTCTAATTTCACATTGCTCCATTTGTTTTGGCTCACAATACTATAAGCCTGAAAAATGAAATGGTGGACTTACCAAGCAGATAATTTCTTAATTATTTTATCTGAGTCTGGTTCAACAAACCATCATATGTCATTGTGCTCTTTCGACATGGTTTCAACAAAGAAACCTTTATTTATAAAACCAGAATTTCCTGTGAATATCCTAGCTTCAAATAGCCATTGCTGCCACCATCTGCACTGATGCCCAGGATTGACCCACCATGTCTAGCTTAGATCTTTAAATAATATTCTGTTGAGGGAACTATTAATTTCAGCAGTCTTTCTGTCCAAGTTATTTGCCATCACAATTCATAAACACATAGACTCACACCCACGTATATACATACACAGAACACATACACACCATCCTTCCACAACTTGGCATACTTCTGGACACCTTGAATTTTGACTTGTCTGAATAGAACAGTACCAGATTAGGAAGATTACAATACTTCTGCACAGTCTGATCAGGCTGAATATTGAAGTGCATATTTCCAAGTATAAAATAAAATCTCCCACTCCAATTTGACATGACTTGAGCTTGTTTCCCATGTTTCTTTTTAAATGCACACACAGGCAGTCCTCAACTTACTACCACAATTGGGCCTGGAATCTCTGTTGCAAGTTGCTGACATCATAAGTTTGGACATCTTGTGACCAGATCTGATTTTTTAAACTCTTTCTTACGGTGGTCATTAAGCTAATCAGATGGTTGTACGTCTGAATCCATTCCCAAATGTCTTTTTTTTTTTTTGGGCTGGAAATCACCCTGCACTCTTCAGACCGCAACTGGGTACCCCTGCTGCCCCTTGCCACCCTTCGTCGTCTTCTTCCTCCTTTGGCACCCTCAGCCAAAGCAACTGCTAGTCCTCCAGGCCGCCTGACACCGTTTTAAGTTTGCTTGTTGAATTTGTCTCCTGCTACCATCTTTTGATTTTCCGCAGTTTTACATGATATGTAAAAATTAGCACGTCCGTGGGGTATAATGAAATGAACAGACATAAGTTATATTGTAACATGAATGAGCAGAATGTACTATAAAAATAGCAATAAAAATAGAAAGCAGAGAAGTAACAGGTAAGCCCTCCTTGACAGTTTCGTTTTTAACAGCCTTCTAAAAGCCAGCCAGGAGGTTGCCAGCCTGGTCTCAGGGATGCACTGGGGCTGCCCCCAAGAAGCCTTCTCTCTTGGTTTCGACTCTCCTTCCTCCCAGAAGTATGGAATCACATGGAGTTTCTCCCATAGTGATCTAGTAGGTGCAATTGATACAGGCTGTAGGTAACTTGTTACTTGTTAGATACCAATAATTCAATTAGTTTATGGTGCAATGTATTGCTGGAACCCGTTAAATACAAATATAAGACATGAAATAAATGTGGAGTAGAACTTGTATGAAACCAGAAAAGGGGCTATCACGTCTGGGTCCCTGCTTGGACTAAGAAGATGCATTTTTCTAAAAGTTGGAACGTAACCATTGTGTTTCTCTGTTTCTTTATCTTTCATCCACTGTAGAGTATATCTGGATGTCCAGGCAAGACAGGGCGAAGTTTCTGAATGGTTCCATGTTTAGGTGACACGTCTTCAGACTTTGACCATTGCACCATCATCAGTAACCCACACAAACTGGAGGTGACCCTCAATGGATATGGGTTGTCCAAAATCGGTATCATCTCATGAACCTGCTGTACTATATAGAACAACAGCTTTTTAAAACAAATGTGTATATATATATAATCCATTTTTGTTCATGTTATTATTTTTCTTGGATGTTTTTTTCCCCTTTGAGATCTATTTTAATCACTTTTTTGTAGTATTTTGACATAGGCTTATAATCAAAGTAGATCTGCTACTTTGTGTATTTAGGAAAACCCTAACCATACTCTATATCTTAAAGGTTTCTTTGCTTTGCTTTTTAATCCCTTTCTCTATCTTTCTTTTTATGTAATTTTGTTGCTGAAATGGTAGCATGATTTTCAGTTTACTGGTACCAATTCTGAAGTTGAAAAGGCTTTTTCAGGTGGAATTTAGCGCACGCTGAATTTAGAATTAGAGCAAGTGAGAAAAGTAAGTGGAAATACTCTCTTTTATGCTGGATGGGAAATAGGAGGCTGGCTCAGTAGCAGGATCTCTAGCAGTTCTTTTTATTAGTTAACCTAATTATATCTATTTTCGGCAATAAACTAAGGACTACAAAGTTTTTTTGTGTCCTTTTTCTATAAGTGCATTTTTTTGTTGTTAAAAAAAAAAGAGGCGATAAGGTTTTTTGAAATTGTGAAATCTAAAAGTAGTAATACTGTAAATACAATTCCATTAACTTGCATATAAACTATTAAAGCAGAGAAATTGTAATATTTTTGTGATGGAGTCAGATAAAGGCAGTTTCTGTAGTGAATGGAAGAAAAAGATTAAAATTTGGGGCACACATCCCAACAGAATCTTCTCTTCTGCAAGACTTTTTATATGAATGGAAAATGCATGAGGACATTGAGATCCTCATTCAATTCCCATTTATCTCGCCAGCACACACAGGGAACATTTCCGCTGGATTGTGCCCCAATGTTTTTAAACTTGTGAGATCGACTGCCAGAGCTGGCCCGTAGCAGTTAGATCAACACTGTTTTAGCTTGCTCTGTAGATGTTAGACCTTATAACTGTACTAGCGTCATACCAGCATATTAACTAGACCTCTGTGCACAGCTTTGAAGGTAACAGTCTAGTTACATTTTTAAGTTTAAAAAAAAAACCCTGCTTTTCCCAAGATTGAAAAAGCTACATTTTTAATATTTAAAAGGTATTTAAAGTTTCAAGCACACTTTTTTTAACCATTTAGATCACCTGACTGTCCATCCATCTCTGTCAGCCCCGTTGCCTGCAGCCTTCGCACCAAGCCAGTCTTGACGTCTTGGAAGCCCCCAGCTGTGGGGAGGGGCAGTTAAAAGCATGCATCTTCTCACCCTTTTTTACCCATCCTTTTTTTTTTCCCATTCTTTTCTAATTCACAAATTAGAAAAAAAAAAAGCAAAGGTTTATTTTAAACAAATCGTTATGAATACCTCAGTGCTACAAGTTTGTCACCCTAGAGGCAAGAGAAGCTTAATTTATTGTAGATGAAAACAGATTTGAAAAAAAAATGTATAAAAAACATCATTGCACTGTGACTGGTAGGGGAAAACTGACAATTTCCGATTTGCACATGTTTAATGTTTGGCTGTTATATATATGGTCCTCTGCTGGGGAGGAGACTTATGAAGGATATTTTTTAATTTAATTTTTTAAATATGGGTCAAATAGGCTGGCAACAGCAACTCCAAGTACAACACAGTAGGTGATATTACAAGCATAACTATAGTGTGGATATATTCTTTTTTTAAGCATTAATATTGACAAGTTTTATTAATATTTTTTTAAATTGTTACGTTTATAAATTTGGTACTCTAGGTACAGCCAGAATAAGACACTGAATGAGACATTTGTTAAGAGAAAAAAAAAAGCTGCTGCACTCCTATTTTTGTAAAATTTTACTAACCGGTAGGCTAACATAGATGTTCAATAGACAAGTTACAGCAAAGCATCTTCGATCACTCACGGAGGCACCACAAGGCGAACTGTAAGGAGGAGGGGAAGAATCTTATCATTCCCCCAATTTTTAAAGTAGACAGCAAAAATGAGGTGTTTTGCTGGAGGGGAATGGCTGTTATATGTTTTAAGTTTTTCTTTTCTTCTTTGAAAAAACAACCAGGTTTAAAAGCCAGAATGCTGGACGCTTTTTAAAGTTATTGAGACTTGATCAAGTAGTTACACTAAAAAAATAATAAAAATGAAATGAAATAAATAGAAGGAATTAATCACAAACTAATTCCCTGAGACTCGAGTGTGTTTTTACAAAAAAAGAAAATTAAAAAAGAGCGAGAGAGGGAAAAAAAAAAGTCAGGGATTTTTTAAATTATTATTATTACATTTTAATCAAGATAGACGCCATCCATGTGCAGCCTATCAGGAGTTCCTGAGGGTGAATTTCCTTTTAAATGATGGAGCTCTCTTGGATTTTCACAGAGCTTCCTCGGTGGAGTTTCTGGGAACGTGTGCCTGTACTGTAGACTATCATGTGTTTCTCCTCCTCCTCCTCCTCCTTCTCCTCCTTCCTCGGTCTCTGGCACCTCATAGAAGATTCTTTGTTGATCATTGTTGTATGTTAATAATGTATAAAAATGACTATCTTGTAAGAGTGCTGTCCTGATTCTAGTGTAGTGACACCCCTCCACACATACCCTTTCTCTTCTCTTCCTCTTCCAGTACATATTGTAGTTGTATTGTAATTAAGGTTAAATACATAGATGTAGTTATTCAGATTTAGGACCAGTAAGGATAGAACTTTCTCTTATTTAAGGCAAAAAGAAATGCTAATAATTTGGGGGCAGGTTTTTGTTTTTATTTAATTTGCTTTTTCACTCTTTTACTTTCTGCTGATCTCATGTGGTTTCAAACTAACCAAAGGCTTCACAATATAGAAAGAAAAAAGAAAAGAAAGAAAAAGAAAGAAAAAAAATGTTGGCAAAACTACTGCACCATTTTGCAGATTCCCCCACCCTTCAGCTTTTATAAAAAAAAAAGGGTGTGCCATACTACCTTAAATGCTAATGCTAGATATGCAAAACTGGATTTTTTTAGTTTATTTTTTAAAATAAAAAAGGGAAGCATGGTATTAATGAAATGATTTTGCAAAGAGAAAAAAGTATTTTTTTAAAAGAAAGAATACTCCGAAGAAAAGTTGATAATCTCTGTGAATATGTTTTAGATAGTTCTATACCTTCTGGATGCCCAGAGCACAACTTGTAGGGAACCTGTTATATTTTTTAGGCGACTGCCTAGAGTAAGGTTCATTTTCTTCCCTCACTCATCTAGACGCCCATATTAAAAGATTTCAGAATTTGTTTCCATTTGGGGAAATAAATTTTAAATGGGACAGTTCAGCTGCAACTTTATTTGAGTCAGGAGAAGAGGCATCTATTGCCATCCTAGCATTGTACTGTTCCAAACCTCATTTGACAAACATTGCCTTTTGGGGAGGGGGTTGGGGGAGTCTGCAGAGAGGAAGTAAAATTCAAGATGGCATCCGCCACAACCAAGTGATCGTAGCCCTGCTCCATTTGTATGCACGTCGCGATGGTTGGGGCTTTGATCACATGGTTGTGGACTCCATTTTGATTCTTTTATGCCCTCTCATCTTTTGGAGTTAGCAAAAATCAAAAGTGCAGTTCAATGGGGCAAAATGCACCATTAGTATATAACATAAGGGGTGTCCAACCTTGGCAATTTTAAGACCTGTTAGACTTCAACTCCCAGAATTTTCCAGCCAGCATAATCGAGGAATTCCAGGAGTGGAAGTCCACAGGTATTAAAGTTGCCAAGTTTGGACCGACTCCTGCTTTACCCATTTCCATGGAGAGCATTGAAAAATGCTATTTTGTGCCTCAAACCAAGTTATATATTGATAAAGCAATCGGGATATCAGAAACGCAGCAAGAGGTGTCAGAAGGATTTTTTGAAAATTAGAAGTCATGTAGCATAGTGAAATACATTTTGTTTTGTTTCTGTTTTTTTGCTACTTACTTGAACAAAAGGGCCAGAATTTCACCCCTAGGCTGTTGGCATTTTTAGTTCATCTTGTTTTACTTCCCACCAAAGGGGGAAAAAACAACTTCTCATCCAATTTTAAGTTGGAAGTTGACTTGATTGAAACGAAGAGCAACCTGTCCCTTTTTAAAATTTCCTATTTGCATAATGTTTCTTTTGATTTGAATTAGTAGCTTGGACTTTAAGGTAGCATGGCTCTGTTGCTGTAATTTTTCTTTCTCTTGTACATCAGTATATACACAAGCTGATGAATGTGACACATCCTGCTAGGCTAGTTGAATCATTGGATAATTGTTGGTAAATAATAATGACCTGAAAGGTGTACAGACTTTTAATTTACTTTTCCACACGGCCATTAACCCTGCACAGCTCTTTCAGTCTGGAGTATGAATGTGGGCTAGGGACTCCAGTCACCAAAAACATCCTGTTTCATTTTCCATCTAATTCAATGCAAGACACAAAAAAAGACTAAAGCAATATAGTTTTACTACATTTTTCCTCAAATGTCAGCCATGGTTATATAATATATATATATTGCATATAAAATTGTTTACAAAAAAACACTAACTACTTATTTTTTACTCCTTAGTGTATTTGCTTGAAAGGTTTCCTACTTGTTTTTGGTTTGGGTTTTTTTTGTTTTCTGCCAAGTAAAATGGTTGGAAAAGCAGACTTGAAGCTGGTCTAACTATATTTTGAGTGACGGGGGCCTTAGACACACTGGCAGATTCAAGAAAAAAAAAATCTGCATCAATACACTGTAGAGTTTCATAAAGGGTACAGAATCTAATTCCAATCCATTTCTCACCATGTGCAAGCACTACATGAGATTCTGCCAGCTAAGCAATACTTTAATACTGTAATAAGAATTCTACCAAAAAAATAAAAAAATAAAAGTTCCGAAGCAAAGCTGTTTGTTCGCCAGTAACCAAACAATCAGAATGTATTGTCTTTACTGAATTTTGTTTCAAAACAAAAAAAGCAAACTGAAGTCACCCATGCTATATAACCTGTGTTCTGTATATAAGCCACCACATGTGGGATGTATCATTTTGAATTCTAGTGATAGCAGATAATCTCATTATATATGTTGTACATGTCTTGGAATTCCATCAGTAACCCAATGTAAAGTTTCAGCATTTTCAGATAATTCTAAAATTTCAGCCTTCCCCAGCCAGGTGCCCTCCAACTACGCTGGGGCCTCAGCTCTCACAATCCCAACATATTTGGACAGACCTTGCTGGAGAAGGATCCTCTAAAGGTATTTAATCAGCAGTGACACAGTGGCCAGGCCTAGCCCCTTCCTTTTATATTTTAGTATGAACTGATGCGAACTTTGGTAGTGATTTTTTATATACATATATAAATATAAATATATATATATATATATATACACACACACACAAACACACACACGTGTGTATATATATATATATAGATATATATATACACGTGTATCTATATATATCAAGCATCTTTCAGGTCTCTGTGTATGGCTTTCTGAAGCCCTGTTGTAAAAATACTACATGGATGGGGGTCTCTCACATCACAGATGTGGAAAGTATAATTTTATATTTGTATTTTCAAATAAATAAGTTTGTGAAAGGTTTCCATCCTCTACTGTGGTCCAGAAAATCAATGTGTTTGTCTCAGAAAAAAAAATAATAAAAAACCTGTTTTGAACATCGGTGTGTTTGTATCATTTGCATCTATCATTTGACAACTGTTTCTGTTTCCTTTGCCTGCATTGATTTCAGAAATTGTCCATATTTTCCAGGTAGATGTCATCATCATTTCTTAATTAACTTGTTACAGAAGAAAGGATATTTTAAAAAGAATCGTTTTAATCTTGAAAAAAAGATTTCCAGAGCTCTCTATATGAATTTTTGTTCCCTAAAATGATAGATTTTTTTATCAGCAGGTAGCAGAGAAAGCTATGTTTATATTGGGAAATCGTCCACTAATCATAAAAAGAGAGATCTCTCCTGGCTGGAATCATATTTAGTCATTCCGGTTTTATCGAAGGATGATTAATATTCTGACAATGAACCATCTCTGGTAGATGAAACATTTTAGACCCCTTGCAAAATACAGAATATTTAAAGTACAACATTACTGGTTGCAGTTTCAAAACTAAGGACAATTGAAAGAAAGATCAGTTGCAAGGAGACATTTGTGGCACCATGACACTAAATAAAGCCTTTTCTTTGGACCCAATTTCTAGGAAGTCCCACTGAACTCAAAATTATAGACTTGGAAGGAACCACCTGAGCCATTGACCCTAGCTCCCTGTTCAGTGCTGGAGTCCATTTTAAAGAGACAGATAATCAGAGTTGGAACGGACCTTGTAGGTCATCTAGTCCAGCGGTCACCAACTGGTGGTCCGCAAGAAAATTCTGGTGGTCCGCAGAGAAATGTCATCCCCAGAGCACCCCACCCAAAGCAGTTAATCCAGGCTGCGCGGGAGCACAAGGCTGCGCCGCCCACATGGCCTGCGGGAACCCTCCCTGCCCACTCACTCCTTACCTGGCAAACTTGCCTGCTAAGTTGCTATTTTTCCTTTTTTTCCTGACCATCAGCTGTTCTGCTGTGCTGGGAGATTTAGATTAGCTAGAAATGCAGGAAACGTCAGATTTCTTGCTTTCTAGCTAATCTTTAGATCTTCCTTAGGACTGAAGCAATGCAGACTCAGCTAGCCAGTGGCAGAAAGATAGATCTCTGTATGAATCTGTGATTCTGTGAGCAACTTAATCTGCCTGCCTGATTTGGGGTAAAAGTTGCCTTTTTTAATGAAAAAATTCAATATTTACATACATGGTGTGTTGTGGGTTAATTTTGTGAGTTTTCTTGCTAGTAAATTTTATGTGACAAGCTCAGGTAGCCGATCTCACAGATCTCTGAATGAATCTGTGATTCTGTGAGCAACTGCCTGCCTGTTTTGTCTGATTTTGGGTAAAAGTTGCTCTTTTTTTATAAAAAAAATCAATATTTATATAAATACTGATAATATTTATATAGAAGCCATGCCCAGCCAGTCACATGACCATCAAGCCACACCCACAAACTAGGCCACACCCCCAGAACCGGTTAAGAAATTGGAATCCTACCCCTGCCTCTGTGTGTGTATGTGTGTGAGAGAAAGGGAGATCAGATCTCTCTCTCCCACCAACATTAGCAAGCCACCGTCAGTCAAAATTCATATTAGTGGTCCCTGGGATTTAAAATTATGAGTTTGGTGGTTCCTGGTGTCCAAAAGGTTGGTGACTCGTGATGTAGTCCAACCCCCTGCCCAAGCAGAAGACCCTACACTATTTCTGACATAAGGGAGTCCAATGTCTTCTTCAAAGTCTCAAGTGATGGCGCTCCCACAACTTCCGAGGGCAAGCTGTTCCATTAGTTGATTGTTCTCACTGTCAGAAAATTTCTCCTTGTTTCCAGGTTGAATTTCTCCTCGTTCAGCTTCCATCTATTATTTCTTGTCTGGCCTTCGGGTGCTTTAGAACAGTGGTCCCCAATCTTTTTTGTACCACGGCCTGGTACCGGCATCACAAAATGATCCACGGACCAGTACCGGCATCAGTACGCACGACCAAGGCAAGGTGAGCCGAGTGACCGGCCAGCCAGCCGTCCCCCCGCCACCTTCAACTCCTCCTTTGTACCTTCTCGCAGTCGATGGGCTTTTCGGGCTCTTTCTTAATCTCCTCCTGAGTAATGCGAGACTCCACCGCCATCGGGACGGCTCTTCATTCGAAGCCACCACCCCCCTTCGACGAAACTAAGGCGCAAGGATTCCTTCAGCACCCTAACGCCGCTTTCCAACTGACGACCGACAAGCTCATCTGGAAGCACTTTCTCAAGAGCCATCAAAACAAGATGGCGGCGCCCAAGCAAAGTAGGCGGCCCGGTACAAAATGATCCATGGACCGGGACCAGTCCGGGGCCCGGTGGTTGGGATCCCTGCTTTAGAAAATAGCTTGACCCCTTCCTCTCTGTGGCAGCCCCTCAAATATTGGAAGACTGCTCTCATGTCTCCCCTGGTCCTTCTCTTCACTAGACCAGCCAAGCCCAGTTCCTGTAACCATTCATCGTATGTTTTAGTCTCCAGTCCCCTAATCATCTTAGTTGCTCTTCTCTGCACTCTTTCTAGAGTCTCAACATCTTTTTTATAGTGTGGTGACCAAAACTGGATGCAGTACTCTAGGTGTGGTCTTACTAAGGCTTTATAGAGTGGTATTAGTACTTCTCTTGATCTTGATTGTATCCCTCTGTTAATGCAACTTAGGATTGCATTGGCTTTTTTGGCTGCTGCTGCACACTGCTGGCTCATATTTAGCTGGTTGTCCACTAAGACTCCAAGATCCCTCTCACAGTTCCTGCTATTAAGCCTGGTTTCACCCAGTCTGTATGTGTACTTTTGGTTTTTCTTGCCTAAGTGTAGGACTTTACTTTTCTCTACATTAAATTTCATTTTGTTAGATACGGCCCAGTGTTCTAGTCTGTCAAGATCCATCTGGATCTTGAGCCTATCTTCTTGGGTGTTAGCTATTCCTGCCAGCTTAGTATCATTTACAAATTTGGCAAGTTCCCCTTCTATTCCCTCATCTAAGTTGTTAATGAAGATATTGAAGATTACTGGGCCTCAGACGGAATCTTGTGGCACCCCACTGCTTACTTCCCTCCATGTAGACTTAGACCCATTAAGGATTACTAGTTGAGTATGGTTTGTCAGCGAAGTTGCAAATCCATCTGGTGGTGGTGCTATCCCACTTTTTTCTAGCTTACCATAAGGTAGGTTGTGGTTTACTTTATCGAATGCCTCGCTGAAATCTAGGTATATTATATTAAAGCATCTCTGGTGGGTGGCCATCAATATTTTGGCTGAACCTATCTTGGGGGAGGACGCCATCATTGGTTGGTTCTGCTATGGAATTGCTCTTCCTGTTAGGAATTTTTTTTTAATGTTCAACTGGAATCTGCATTCCAGGAACTTCATTCTTCTGTGCCCTGAATGGTGGGGGCATGTCCTATTTATTCCAGTTCTTGAAAAATATTACTGCTATCCCCAATGATCTTTTCTCAAGGCTAATCCAGCTCAAATACTTCATGCTCATTCTTCTGAGCCCAGTTAAATCTTCAGAAATACTATTATACAAATTGAATTATTGGGAAACTTCAATAGAACATTTCAATCAATCAAAATAGAGCTTAGAGGTCTTCTAGTCCAGCCCCCTGCTCTGGCAGGAAATCTTATACCATTTTAGACAGGTTGCTGTCTAGTCTCTTCTTAAACACCTTCAGTGATGAAGTAGCCACAATTTCTGAAGGAAAACTGTTACACTGGTTTATTGTCCTCACTGTTAGGAAGTTTCTCCTTAATTCTAAATTCTCCTTAATTTAAATTCTCTTTATTCTCCTAACTTCTTAATTTACTTTCTTTGTGGAGCCTCAGGATTCCGACATTTGGAGCTAGGTGCCAATAAATAAATATTGTTGGTTGAAATGGTAGTCTGGAAGAGACTTCAATGAAACCGTTTCATCTAAAGTTATCCCAGTAGCTTAAAAGGAGGAGGGAGGGCCTCGACCTGCTTAATAAAAGGAAGTGGACTCCAAGCATTTATGGTTGAAGGTCAGCACCCTGCTGGATGTGGGATCGCTTGTCTCTGGAAAGCAGTCACCCCCATCAAAATCTTAATGGGACTGGTGATTTGTGAAAGGCCAAGGGAAAAATCAGAGAAAGAAGTGAAGATCATTTTACAAAGCTGGGCTTTTCTGTGGTGGACTAGATCTAGGCAGCCTGACAATAGTTTGACATTCATCTAGCAGGAGGAAGAGAGCAGATCTGGAATATATTAGTGCAGTGGGAGAGGGGGAATAGCAGCCACTTAACCCTGTCATTCAGCAAACATTAGTGAATTATGAGTGTGTTGCATGTGGGGTTATACATTTACAAAACGCCCAATCACCTCCTAGAGCTCTACTAAAAATATGCTTATGATGAGCCTGCGGTGTCAACTGATTTTTTTAAAAATAAAATCAGACTTTAAGGAATTCCATAATGATCCAGTCAAGGTCTCTACTAACCTTTTAGCTTCTGGGTTCTCGGGGGGGGGAGAAGAGAGCCAGAATTGCTTTTCCTTGTCTGAGGAAAATGGGTCACACCACTTAACGGTCTTTTCCTGAAATCATTTCCTTTTAGAGCAAATGTCAATATGAAATGTGGAGCAGAATGGAGAGATTTAGTTAAAAGACGGGGAGTGGGGGGGCATGTAAAAGCTGTTTTTAGCTAAGCGGTGTGGACTGGAATTTATTACACTAATAAAAAGAGTGAGTCAAAGGATGTGTTTAATTGGACCAACAGCGACACAAAATCAAGCATTCAGACTGCATCGTATTCATGCAATTCAAAATTTGGGTACCAAATCCATCTTCTGTTTTTGCACAATGCACTGGACCTGAAAGTAACTCACATGAATTTATGGAGGATGTTAAGCCATCAATAACCACCACCATTATTAAACTTAGACACATTTAGGAGGATGACCAGATGATTTGTCTAGGCAGGTAGTCCTCGACTTGCAACCATTCGTTTAGTTTACTTTATTGTCATTGCACCTCGTACAACGAAATCAAACACCATCTTCAGTGCACATCATGACCATGACCATGACCATGACCATGAAAATAAACACAAACACACATCCTTCACCCTTCACACATTGAACCGGAAACCCCCGACACTACACCAACACTGCACTATACAGTAGAATTCAGTAGAGTTGCTTCCCTAGGATAGAAGCTGTTTTTCAGCCTATTTGTCCTTGTTTTTATTCTTCTGTACCGTCTGCCAGATGGTAATAGTTCAAAATAAGGGTGCCCAGGATGAGATGGATCTTTGAGAATGTTTTGAACTTTCTTAAGGCAGTGGGAGCTATAAAGCTCTTCCAAAGAGGGGAGAGGGCAACCAATGATCTTCTGGGGCAATGACATTAACCCTCTGGAGTGCTTTCCTGTGCAATTGGCAAACCATGCAGAGGTGCAGTAAGTTAAGATACTCTCTCTGGTGCAGCGGTAGAAGGTCACCAGCAGTTTTTCATTCAGTGGTTGTTTTCTGAGAAGTCTCAGGTAGTATAATCTCTGCTGGGCCCTTTTGACCAGGGCTACAATGTGGGCACCCCAGGTCAGGTCTTCTTCTAGGGTAACACCCAGAAACTTAAAACTGGCCACTTGCTCCACTCTGTCTCCATTGATAAGCAAAGTTGCAACGGCACTGAAAAAAGTGGCTTATGACCGGTTCTTGCATGTATGATCGTCGCAGCATCGCTCACAGTCACATGATCAAAATCTTGGCTACTAGCATGAATTTACAATAGTTGCAGCCTCCTGAGGTCCATGCGATTCTGACAAACAAAAACAATGGGAGAAGCTTAACGACCTTGTGATTCAACTGCAGTGATACCCTTAACAATCGTGGCAAAAAAGGTAAAATCGGGCACAAATAACAACTACCTTAATTAGCAACAGACATTCTAGTCCCAATTATGGTTGTAAGTCAAGGACTACCTCCTGCCTCGCTAAGCCTGTAATATGGCCATTCAGAAAGTCCCGTTGCCTCCCGAAAAAGCACCTTTGGGACAACCATGACCTGGATGACTGAGAATCTCTACAGAATTTTAGCTATAAAATTTGGGATGAACACCCTTTGAATGGTGTGGGAGTAGGAATGGATTTCCAGAGAGAGAAAAATGCAGACTACAGCAACCATTTACACTACTCAAGTGACCCTGAAGATGCAGGTAAATCTCTAGGTGGCCTCAATGACTCTCTAAAAAAGGATGCAAATAACCAGCTGTCCGCAAGGAATATAAATCCTTTCATTCCCCACTATCCAAGTCAGAACTGAAGAAGCTTCTTGGATGAGAAGCGAAGCATCTTAAAAAACAAAACCCAAGAAAGTCCAGTTGCCTCCTGAAAAAGCACCTATGGGACAGCCATTCAATGTCAGTTTCCTTCTGAAGAAGAGTTCTGTCATTTCCTATTCCTTTATGTTCAATAATGTGTCGTCTATTCTTTGGCATACAGCAGTGGTCCCTCAACCTTTACGGCTTGGCGGCCTGGCATGGGGGAGAAGGCAACCAGTCCGCATGGCATGTGCATCAGCCAGCCGCTTGTGCGGTCCGGTTCCAAGCAGGCCATGGCCCAATAGTGGGCTTCAGCCTGGGGGTTGGGGATCTATGGCATACAGGACTCCCATGCAATGATCTACATTCATACATAATCATGCTTCAAGTGTATCTTTTTTAAGAAAGGCCTTCAATTAGTCATTTGACATGCTTTGGAAACTCAGATTTTACTTCAAAATGAAAGCCTACTCCTCTCACAAAACAATAGGCTCATCCAATTAAATAGATAGATAGATAGATGATAGATAGATAGATAGATAGATGATAGATAGATAGATAGATAGATAGATAGATAGATAGATAGATAGATAGATAGATAGATAGATAGATAGATAGATAGATAGATAGATAGATAGATGATAGATAGATAGATAGATAGATAGATAGATAGATAGATAGATAGATGATAGATAGATAGATAGATAGATAGATAGATAGATAGATAGATAGATAGATAGATAGATAGATAGATAGATAGATGAGTGGGAATAATCACAGGGACCGTTTCCAGAAGATTAACCCTGTTGCAGCAAAAACAGGACGCTTGTAGATAAACAAGGTCCTCGTAATCAGCCCACTGGGAAGTCCATGTCTTTTCCATCTGACCTTCATTGGCAAATCTTGGGCAATAGTAACAAGAGGAAGAACAGCAAACCAGAGAGTCTAAAGTCGGCCTGCTAGCTTGGAGGAGATAATATACAGGCAGTCCTCGACTTGAAACAGTTCATTTAATGAACTGAAGTTACAACGGCACTGAAAAAAGGAACTTATGACAATTTTTCACGCTTGCAACCATTGCAGCATCCTGATGGTCATTTGGCAACTGGTTCATATTTATGACGATTGTAGTGTCCTTGGGGGGTCATGTGATCACCTTTTGTGACAAGCAAAGTCCATAGGGCAGTCCGGATTCTCTTAAAAACCCTGTGACTAACTTTAACAACTGCAGAGATTCAGGTAACAACTCTAGCAAGAAAGGTCATAAAACAGGGCAAAACTCACTTAACAGATGTCTCACTTAGCAACACTTGGGCTCGGTTGTGATCGTAAGTCGAGGGCTACCTGTATTTTTCAATCAACGCAGTAGACAAAATGTGGGAAGGAAATCATAGCTTTCATTTAATGCCATTTAATGTTCCTTACATCCTTAACCCCTCAGCCACTTGCAAGGCAAAAGGCTAAGCTAAAACAGTGATGGCTAACCTTTTTGGACTCCTGTGCCAAAAATTGTGTGAATGCTTGTATGCTCGCACTCACATGCCAGCACCCAAAGGCAATGCGGGGCCCCCACACACCCCCTATGCATGCGCGCGTAATCCCCACCCACCCACCACCACCCTCTTATCTGCACTGTGCCTCATCGCTGATTTTTGGCCTGTTTGAGGCCTTTTTCGGCCTTCCAAATGCTTGAGGAAGGTTTCTGCAGGCTTTGCAGGCCGAAAACTAGCCCCGTTTCATCATTTCCGGTATTTTCAGAAAAAACAGGAAGTGACAAAACAGGGCTAGTTTTCGGCCTGCAAAGCCTGCAGAAGCCTTCCTCAAGCATTTGGAAGGCCGAAAAAGGCCTCAAACTGGCCGAAAATCAGCTGTGAGGCACGCACATGCCTAAGTTTGCCTGCAGCTCGTGTGCCAGTACAAATGGCTCTGCATGCTACCTGTGGCACACGTGCCATTGATTCGCCATCACGGAGCTAAAACAAAAGGTAACAAACTTGACACAGGTGGCAGCCTCTTCAGGGAAATGTTCTTTACAGAATGCTACACATTAGTAAACAAAAACTATTCTCTCCTCTGTGTGACTTCCACATCTATCTATAATGCTAATTTAGTAATTGTAATTTACCAGAGCCAGTTTGATGTAGTGATTAAAGTGCAGGCCTAGAAACCAGGAGATGGTGAGTTCTAGTCCAGCCTTGATTTAGACTTGTCTGCAATGGCATGTAGCCATTGATGCATACCGACGCTATGAAGGGGTTAATCGGTAAGCATACATGGCAAATGTCTATGGACGGGCCAATGTGCACACCTGCCAAATCTCAACTACCTCAACTACAGAGAAGTCTGTGCTGCATGCTGGTTGGTTGAACTGACTTCCTGTTTATGCTTTGTTGTTTGAGTGCCTGTAGCCAGAACGTTAACATTTGCAACAATATAAATGCAACAGCTCTGCGACTGTCATTGTGACATGCAGCGACGCAGAAGTCTAACGCAGCCTTTAGGCATGAAAGCCAGCTGGAGACCTGGGGCCAGTCATCCTCAGTCGGGTTGTTGTTATGAGGAAACATGAAGATTTTATATGTTTCTGCCTTGAGTTACTCATCTTGTATATATATATAAAAGCGAAATACCACTCATGTATCATCACAAAATCTCCAGAACCGTAAATCCTACAAACTTGAAATTTGGCATGTATGTTCCTCTTGGCTTCTAGGGGCTCTCCAAGAAAGGATTTTTTGAAATGACCATCAGAGCATTAGTATTTCCTATATTGTTATTATTAACATGCTCTGATGCTAAGGAGTTCTACTCCCCCTCCCCACCTGAAAAGAAATCTGTTCCAAATGCAAAACGCAAGCAGAGGAGACGAGTTTCAGTTTCAGAGCACCAAGGCAGAATTTTTTCTCCTTATTTTCCTCCCCCAAAACTAAGCCCGATCACATCGTTTTGTAGCAAAGCACGGATATCCAGCTAGTAAAGTAATAAAGATGGGATAAACAAACAAACAAACAAACAAATCCTCGAGCAGGAAATTAGCAGTAAACTACAGCTCAGAAGTATCCCTGACCCTTTTGAAGAACTGGCCAATTACACTTTCTAAGGATTTATTGGGCAATTGACAAATATTGACTGTCTGAATTGGTAGTTTTATGATTGGGGCATTATTTACTGTTGCTCTAGTATTAATCACCATAGCTCACCTCATCACACCCCAACAGTCACTTCGCCACAGTTTCAACTGGGAAACAGCATCCTAGACCGAGCCAAATCCAAAAACACTAGGAAATTCCTGGACGCCTGACAGACAAATTGGCCATCAACAGGCACATAGACATGAACATAACATCTACATATCATTCAAAAGAGCCAGTCAAAAAGCTGAAAGATCAAAACGCTTCCTCTCCAGCAATCAGATGAGCAGAGTTTAACACTCAGATTAACACTAGATCAACAATCAAGAAGTAAACAATATTCCAATCAAGGACCTACCAATTCAGACAATCAAACAGTAAACAATCAAGGAACCATCAAGAAGAAAACAACATTACCGCTCACACTGGCAGGGCAAGCAACAGTAAATACACAAGGCACACCCCACTTCTTTCTAGCACTGATGACGTTACCTAATTGGGTAATGAAATGTCTGCAAGAAAGCAACCAAGCACAGAGCACCAAGTTTAAACCCCGAACTACGAATATTGTCTTCTATGAGAAATTACCCCCAACTCTACTAAGCATATTGAACATTTTACTGCACTTTCCAATCAGCAACTCACACACCCTCACACTTCATGTCCTTTCTTGCAGTTGGAAAAAGGATTGACTCCTACAAAGCACCCTCACAGTAGCTGTTTGGAGGCAGAAATCAAAACCGGCATTTACTGATTATGGACATACATAATTGTTTTGGGTGGCCTATTAGAACCTCTACGTGGTATTAGATGTTTTCAAGGACTTTCTTAGCATCTAATGCAGGTCATTTAAGCTCTCCAGAAAGTGGGTGGGCATATTCGGGCTACAAAATGCCGAGCTAAAGAGACAAATTAACTAAGTATATAGGGGAATCAGGTTCAAGGCCCACAGGCTTGTCAGGATCACAATAAAATTAGTACATGCCACAGATATCTAAATCAAGCCTGGTGCCATATTAATAAGACTTATTGTCATCAGAGAAAACTAAAACAAATTGAAGAATCCACACCCTTACCTCCTTTTTTAAAAATTTTTACTATCAGTGAGCAATCATGTGCCTTGGCCACTATGAAGCAATGAAAGAGACTCCTGTCCCAAAGGTGCTTTTTCGAGCGGCAACTGGATTTTCTGGAAACCAAGAAAGTCCAGTTGCCTCTAGTTAGCACCTCCCCACCCCAGAAGAATAAAATATTTTGAGAAATATTAAAAAGGCAGAAAATTATATTTCCCTAAATGAGAAATAGAGAAACATGCTCTTAAAAAGACAGGAAACAGATTCACTCTTTCTTAATAGCCCCACAGAAACTGAGGAGGTCACCTTTTAAAAATGTAGATTTGGTAATCCGTTCAAGACAGAATTAAAACCCCAAGGAAGCCAGCATCTAGGATTAATTACAAGATTAAAAAACCCAACCTTTGCGAAACAAGCTAATTAAAATCAAATAACAAAATGCACAAAACAATCCTCTAATTTACAAAATGCTGTAGAACAAACCGTATAAAAATCCATCTACTTATCAAACCAATTGGTCAGCTGCTCAGGACCTCAAACTCATGTGGTCCTGTTCACCAATAAAACCATTTTTCCAATCAGCCTCCATGTTTCCAGTATCTAATATATGCTCGACAAAACAAACAAACAAACAAACAAACAAATAAATAATAAATCTTTCTCCCCTCTTGGAACTGAACCAATGGATATTTCTTCCAACACAACCATGATCTGAAAACCTGAAGAATCCCCATAGACAAGAAGAGACTCCTGTGCTCAAGGAACTGACAAAACACCCTTTCATACCCAGGAGAACCAATCCCTAGATCCATTTGCAGTGCACCACTTAAAGATACCAGTGCTGGTCTCATTCACCTCACAAGATATCCTAAGGAAATCATCCAGATTTAAGGAAAGATCATATGCCCCTAGAAAGGCAGTAAAAAAAAAAATCAGAGTGCCAAGCTTGCATCCTGCCTCTTGGAATTACACCCCAAAAGTACTCCCCAAGCAGTATAAAAAGCTTTTTAAAAATCCCCTAATAAAGTACCAGAAAAATAAAATAAAACAAAATAAATCCAAAGAAAGGGCTCAGGCTAGTCTGGGTGTACTGCCAAGAACCATGTAACAAGGGCAGAGGCTGTTTCTGAAAATACTTAAATACTTAAGCAGGGCAATAAAGATAAGGATTAGGCTAGAAACAAAACAGAGGTACACAAGTATGTTTCCTTCCTGCCTTCCTGAGTTAGCCCTGTAAAGTGGGGAAAACAAAAGGGAAGGAGATTTATTCCAACAACCGGTTCGCCAAACTGCTCAGAAAGTTACCAGTTCTCTAGAACTGGTGCAAACTGGCTGAATCCCACCACTGTAAAAACCCAATATAAAAACAATTTTAAAAAACTATAACCCCTCCATTCCCCTGGTGACATCATTCAAATGAGCCACTTGATGGGCTCCATCACAAACTGGGGTCCCCAGGCCCACTGGTAAAACCAGTTCTGCGGGGCCTTGCAAAAGAGTGTCGAATCTCTGCAGAGATGATGTTCCAAAGGAAGGGTGCCACCACAGAGAGTGCCCTTCTTCTTGGTCCCACCAGATGGACCTTCTTATGAGACCAGACCCATAGCATCCTGGAAAGCACTATAAAGCGGTATATAAGTGCTATTGCTATCCCCTGCCTCATTGCTCTGGTGAGTCAGGTAGATGTGACCAGAAAAAGATAGTCCTTCAAATAACCTGGTCCCAAGCTATGTAGGGCTTTGAAGGTAACAACCAGCACCTTGAATTAGACCCCGAAGCAAATTCTCACGAAAGTGCAGCTCCCACAGGAGAAATGACACGTATGTACATCTAGCCTTGGATAAAACCATGTGGGCCGCCACATTTTGAACCAATTGAACCTTCCAGATACTTTTCAAGGGCAACCTCATGTAGACCATTTAGAACTCTAAAACTCCTGTTGTCATGACCTTTAACTGGGTGCCACAGTGCACCATACAGCAACGATTTTTGAACCAACTGTGTTTACTTAGAGAATATATTCAAGGTCAGGGACTCATGATTCCTGAGGGATTGAAATTTGGGGGTGTTGTGGCTGCCATAAACTGGAATTCAAAATCTCCTGATGATTGGCCCAAAGTCACCTGGCCAGTTTTCATGCCTAAAGTGGGGCTAGAATTCACTCTCCCCTGATTTCTGGGCCAGCATCTTCACGTTACACCGAACTGGCTCTTTTATTTAAATCAAACTGTTGTCCTCGTATTTTTTCTGGAGTATAAGTTTTAGAATGTTGCTCAAAATTCAGGAAAATAATTCTGGTTGGTCACACAGTTTAGACTGGATCTGGCACTTTTATCCTCCTATCCAATCCTTCCCAAGGATCTGGGCTGAAGATAATATTCAAATAAAAATTGTAGTTGTTAGGAATAACAAGGTTACCTAACGTAGTTTGGGTAAAATAATATATATAAACTATGATAGTAAGTTTAAGTGTGTGTCACTTTAAACTGCAAAGCATGTAATCTTGGATGCGGTTGTGAAACCGCCATAAGAGGGAGCAAGAGAACCTGCTGGATTGCTGGATTGATGGTTTGCTAACTGTGTGTTCCCTGCTGCTGAGTTTTTGAACATCGAAGGAAGAAAGGAGGTTTGACTTATTCATATCTCTACTGCGAGGAGATATATTACTGGACTGATATTTGTAAGTTTACTGACTTCTTTTTCGACACTGGACTTTGCAACTGAATAATCCCCGGGCGGACTGAACTAGTGAATGATATATGGACTGTTTGACTATGCTAAAACTCTTACTGGAATAAACTATTTAACTAGCACAGTGTATCTGTCTTACTGAGTGTAAGCTACAAAAACGTTTATCTCACATATTTTGCCTGCCTGCCTGATTGCCGTGCACATTCTGCTAGGGTGTATCCCTAACAGTAGTCCCTAAAGATTGCACCCTCTTTTCATCACTTAACCTCTATCAGTGTCATTAAACCATTTTTAGACAAGTTATGTCACAAAAATACCGCCCCTTGTTCCAGAGGGAGGGGGAAGGGGGCTTGAGGAAAAAAGCCATTCCTTTGTTTATTAAATTTAGAGGAGAATCGCTTGCATTAAAAAAAATGAAGAAAAAAAACCTACATCAGAGACATTTCTATACAGTTTACCTCCAGCAAAGTGGACTTTGAACAAAGACACCCTGCTGGAAGACAAATTTTGATCCCGGAAACCTTTTTTTTTTTTTTTCTGATCTTATTCCTTTGCTTTGAAGGAAATCAACTCTTCTCTACTCTGTGGGAAAAATGTGAACCCTCAGAGGCAGTTTCTGGGCCAAACCCTTCAAAGGAGAGAAAGGAAACAAGCATTGTATTGAAAGCGGGGAGAACTCTTGTTTCAAAAGGACTTTGCTTTCTTTTTTCCAGCAACAGCTGTTGGGTCACAGAGGCCTCCTTAGATATTATGCCACGAATCCACTTAACAGTTGCTTTGATTTGTGGTCTTCTACAATGGCTAGAGAGATAGGTGCCTCCTTTTGATGATGAGAATGTATTGTTTTATTGTTGAACTCTATATATCTGAATTATAATTAAAAAGCATCACAAGGGGGTAGGGTCGATTTTAACAAGTGCAATTGGACTCTGGAGATGAAAGGTTGCAACAACCTTGACTCTAAATTAGCTGACCTGCCTCTAATGGAAAACCCAAAGATGTTTAAATCCATCTGGGACATTCATAGATTCTTCTTGCAGCTTTTAGCACAAAGGTAGTCCTCAATTTACAACAATTTGTTTAGTGTCTGTTTGAAGTCACAACAGCATTGAAAAAAGTGACTTTATGAAAGCCACTTTTACAAAAACAAGAACAGAGCCCAAAATGTCAGTTAATGAGCCGGACAGCCATTAAGTATGTTGGAAGAAATATCCATCTAGTTCAATTCCAAGTGGGGAGAAAGACACTGGAAACATAGAGGCTCACTGGAAAGATGGTTTATTGGTGAACAGAACCCCACGGAGTTGAGAAAGAGAGGTATTTATACCCTCTCTTGGACCTTGCCCTTGAGCTTCCTGTTTCTGTGCAAGAAATTTATTCTATTGGTTGTTGTCAGACTCCCAGAGGGCTATGCAGGAGTCATGGCTAACTTTGTAGACTTTCTGTGTCCCAGGCTTGGTTGAAGTGTGCTGATGAAATTAAGGGGCTGAGGTCTAATCCTATCTTTGTTCAGACCTTGTTCCCATGATTAATGGATTACCAAATCTGCATTTCTAAAGGCTGGACTCCGCTTAACATCTGCTTGAGGGCAGGGAGCTGAGGCTCTGAGTTTCTGTCTTTAGAAACAGGTTTCTCCTTTAGGGAAATATACTATTTTGCCTTTAAAAAAAAAAGATTTCTCAAAATACTTCATTCTTCTATGAGGGGTAGGTGCTAACTTGCTACAAGTGAGTTGCACTCCATTTTACAGCTTTTGCCAAAATGGTTATGTGAATTATTTTGGTCCTTAAGTGAATCCTATGGTTGTTAAGTGAATCTCACCTTTGTTTGTCAGAAACTGGCTGAAAAGGTCGGGATGTTGCTACTGTCATAAATACGTGCCAGTTGGCAAGCACCCAATTTTTGATCATGACCATGGGGATGCTGCAATGGTTGTAAGTGTGAAGAACGGTCGTAAGTCATTTTTTTTCAGTGTCGTTGTAGCACTAGCAATAGCACTTAGACTTATATACTGCTTCACAGTGCTCTATAGCCTCTCTAAGTGGTTTTACAGAGTCAGGTTATTGCCCCCAACAATCTGGCTCCTCATTTTACCCACCTCGGAAGGGTGGAAGAGGCTGAGTCAATCTTGAGCCTGGTGAGATTTAAACTGCCAAATTTCAGGTAGCCGGCAGTCAGCAGAAGTAGCCTGCAGTACCGCACTCTGACCACTGCGCCCCCGAGGCTCATTTGTACTTCAAATGGTCCGTAAACAAATGGCTGTAAGTCGAGGACTACCTGGAATTAATAAAGTCAAGGCAGCAGCCCATAATGACTGTGAATGCCTGCTTTTTACCTGTTTCATAACCGCTATCTTGATTGTTTTCACCTGATCCTGCGCGTACACACACACACACACACACACAGAGTCCCCGTCCTCTGGCCATGCAATATTATGTTGGAGGTCCGATCTGGAAAATCCCGTTGCCTCCCTTGCTACGAAGCCGCCTCTGTTTGCCAACTTGAATCACTGTGACTTCTGTTAATTTACCTTTTTAAAGCAAGTGTTTTCCCACAGCCTCGTGCACATTTGAAAAGAAAGCCATCTGCAGAAGGAGACCTTGCTCTTGTGTTGACAGAAACAGCACTGTAAACAGATCCCTTTTTATGCAGCAAAGCTGTTCCCGACAGAATCTCGCAGACTTTGTTGCCGGTTAATTGTGCAATCATACCATAAGGATGGGCTCAAACTCAAGGGTTCTCTGTGGAAGCCAAAAATAAAAGGATGGAAGATAAAGTGTCTCTGAAGCTCATGTCGCACAATTAAAGGCTGAACCACAAACTACCTAGCTGTCTAAATAGCCTGGCATGCTGCGGGAAAGCATTCTAATAGCAGCATAACAAATCATTGCTATGCTTGGAGACAATCGGTACTCTGGAGAAACCTTGCCCCTCTTTCTCCCATCAACTCTGGGCTGTCATGATGCATAACTCAAATTTGATACAACATCTGCTTTTCAGTAATGAGCTATCACTCTTATCCTTCAACAATTATGCCCATTAATACCTTTCAGCTATGTAGCCATAGGAAGAAAACTCAGGGATTTAGTTGCAAGTATCTTAATAGAGGATATCTCGTCGAGTCATTGTGGATGCTTAGAGACCACATGGATAGATATATTCTCCATGGTGGGTCCCTAACTGGTCTTTCAGGGCTTCTAATGGTGCAACCACCGCCACTCTAATGGAGTCCATCTAAAACACCTGAAGGCCAGACAAGGAATGATGGATGGAAACGGCTCAAGGAGAGATTCGACCTGGAAAGAAGGAGAAATTTTCTGACAGTGAGAACAATCAACCAATGGAACCAGTGCTGGGATTCAAAAAGTTTTACTACTGGTTCTGTGGGAGTGGCTTGGTGGGTGTGGCTTGGTGGGCATGGCAGGGGTAGGATGCTGCAAAATCCCCATTCCCTCCCCACCCCACTAACCTGCTTTCCAGCTCCATTCTCCTGTGTGGGGAATAAAAGAAGACCCAGTTGATCAGCTGGGACTTGGGAGGGAGGGAATAGATGGGATGGGCGGGGCCTGTCAGAGGATTGTATTTGCCAGTACTCCGAACTACTCAAAATTTCCGCTACCCGCTTCTCCAGAACCGGTCAGAACCTGCTGAATACCACCTCTGAATGGAACAGCTTGCCTTCAGAAGTTGTGGGAGCTTCATTATTGGAAGCTTTCAAGGAGAGACTGGACTGCCATTGGTCAGAAATGGTGTAGGGTCTCCTGCCTGGGCAGGGGGGCTGGACTAGATTACCTACAAGGTCCCTTTCCAGCTCTGTTAATCTGTATCTCCTTCTTCCCACCTTCCCACGTTTATTGGAGGTTGTCAGTCATCTAGGTCGTGGTTGTCCCAAAGGTGCTTTTTTGAAAAAGACAACTGGACTTTATTTTTCCTTGAAGACATTTTGCTTCTCATCCAAGAAGCTTCTTCATGTTCTTTGCAAGCATCTGGTTGTTAGCATGCTTTCTGAAAGTCATTCAGGCCGCATGGAGTTTATCTGTGCCTTCGAGGTCACCTGAACAGAGTCAAAGGGTGTGGAATCTTCTCAGAACCGCTGAAGGGACTGTATTGTAAACAGGAGATCATACCAAATCTATCTTAATAAGGTTTTATAAAAATAATATCAAAAAAAAATTATATCCTAAATCTAAATATTCTATTATTGTGTTTTATTATCTAACCGTTGATAAAAAAGATCCCAAACTTCATAAAAATGCAGGTGGACTGCTGAATCTTGTCCTGATGGATTTGTCCTCCTGTGTTGTGCCGCACATTTGTGAAGGAGTTGCTTTGTTTCTCCAGTGTACAGATCCGTACGTGTCTCACCCCATCGTGCTGCCTATATCCCATTGCTCAGTATCAAGTCAGGGTGTTTTATCCTTGAAGTGGAGAAGCTTCTGCTTTTTTGGATTTAAAGTGTGCAGGTATATTTTGTCAGTTGAAAATCCTCCTGAGCTTTTCAGATATTCCTGGAACGACAACAAACGACAGCAAAAAACAAAGCGACATTGTCACCAGGGTATTTTTAAATAGCACCTTTGGGGTATCCCAGCTTTAGAGTCTTCACAAGACAGGCAGGTCTTCATATAACACATCTCAAGTGGGACATTTTAAGGACAAATAAAAAAAAAATATGGTCATTTGTGCCTTGAGTGAAACTCCGGGTTGGTCTGCTCAATGTTTTATGGGTTCGATTTCTTGACTGCTCACTGTATTCGAAGCAGCAGGCAATCTGCTAAATCTCCTTGGTCATCTACTCAGCGGGAGAATCTTACTTGTGAGGAGTCCTTTCTTCCCAAGCAGGTTTATTTTTAAAAAGGACAATATTTTCTTTCCTACCATTAGAGGTTTCTCTGGAACAGAGTTCCCTAAACTTTCTGCCAATGTAGATTGGCCGGCAGGAGGGGAGGGATGATTTCACGGGAGTGGCCAGCAAGTACACGCAGCTCCATTGGTGCAAGTTATGGGTGCATATGCAAAACTATGCCCTCCCCACAACTGCCACCACTACCGCTGCCGGTCTGCAGAGTAGAAAGGTTGAGTGTGGAACCACTGATCTAAGGTACAACAGGAAATAAAAATGTTTTCACCTACATTTAAAATTTCACAAGGAGGCCTGGGGAGGAAAGCTATGGCCAATCTAGACAGCATACTAAAAAGCAGAGACATCACCCTGCCAACAAAAGTGCACATAGTCAAGGCTATGGTTTTCCCAGTTGCAATGTATGTCTGTGAAGGTTGGACCCTAAGGAAGGCTGAGCACCAAAGAAGGGAGGCCTTTGAACTCTGGTGCTGGAGAAGACTCCCTTGGCGAGTCCCTTGGACCGCAAGGCCATCCAACTGGTCAGTCCTAAAGGAGATTAATCCTGACTGTTCTTTAGAAGGCCAGATCCTGAAGATGAAACTCAAAGACTTTGGCCACCTCATGAGAAGGAAGGACTCACTGGAGAAGAGCCTAATGCTGGGAACAATGGAAGGCAAAAGAAGAAGAAGGGGACAGCAGAGAATGAGGTGGCTGGATGGAGTCATTGAAGCAGTCGGCCTGAGCTTAAATGGACTCCGGAGGATGGTAGAGGACAGGAAGGCCTGGAGGAATGTTGTCCCTGGAGTTGCGATGGGTCAGATATGACTTCGCAACTAACAACAACAACAACAAAGGAAGAAATATTCATTATAACACCTATGACACTTCATTCTAGCTGACTACAGGTAGTCCTCAACTTACAACAGCCCATTTAGTAACCATTCAAAGTTACAATCGCACTGAAAAAAAGTGACTTATGACTGTTTTTCACGCTTATGACCATTACAGAATCCCTATGGTCACGTGATCAAAATTCGGAGCTTGGCAACTGACTTGTATTTATGACAGTTGTAGCGTCCCGGGGTCATGTGATCTCCTCTTGTGACCTTTTGACAAGCAAAGTCCGATTCAGTTCACAACTGGGCTACTGATTTAACAACTGCAGCGAGTCCATTAACAAATGCGACAAGGAAAGTCGTGAAATGGGGCAAAATTCACTTAACAAACGTCCCATTTAGCCACCGAAATTTTGGACTCAATTGTGGTCGTAAGTCGAGGACAACCTAGTTCACGCTTGATGAAGGCCAAACCCAAGCTAGCCTACCTTGTATCATGTAAGGGAAACCTTAAAGACCGTGAAGATAGCAGAGAAACAGTCGTGGTGAGAATTAACGCCAAGAATCATAAGGAAGATTCCAAAGCCATGTTTGATCTTTCCTCCACAAGAAGGAGAGGGAAAATACTTAGTCCTACAACTCTGTCAGAGTTACATGGGAAACATTCAAAAGGTAATGTTGGCAATAGTCCAAATTATTCTCATAACCGTGTCGTCTATCTTGGGTTGATTTCCTAATTTGTGTTGGAAACTCAGATAGAATAGTATTGCTCTCATTTTTTTCAAATTAGCTAGCTGATCTTTTTTGGCCCTGAAGTGCCTGGGGGGAAACGAGAGACATTCGCAGAGGAATGGGGGAAAATTTCCCCCCCCCGACTCCTAAGATTGATCAGACAGACAGAGAATGCTTATCTGACTGCCCTGCGCGAGAGAACTGGGTCTTCCTGCTAACCCAGGCACTGCAGGCTAATTGACGTGACATATTGGCTGGCACTCTTCCGGGGAGAGGCACGAAAGACGAGGCGCGCCATTCCAACTCCGCAATAATTACTGATTAAAAACTAGTTAAAAGGCAATGAAGACTGAAACATACATTAAACCAAATGACCCTCCTTTATAGCAAAGCCACAGATAGATTGGTGCGATCAGGAAATCGTCGCTTAAAATGTCCACAAACATTAATAGCTATTTGAATGTCCCCAAGATTTATGAGGAGGGCTTTTTGTTTCACCTGGTTCCTGTTTCCTTCTCCGGGCCAAACCCTTCTATAGGCAAAAGCCTTTGTTTGGGGGGGCGGGGTTGTGCAGTGGTGGGCTGCTGCTGGTTCACACCAGTTTGAGTGAACCGGTAGTTCCAGTGAGCAGTTGGCCCCGTCCACCCGTCCCTGCCCTTTCCTCTGTCAGTGTTCCAGAAAACCTCCATTCCTACCAATAACTCCAGGACAGACATCGTCTCTAAAGTTTTTTTTTGTGTGTGTGTGTGTGTGTGTGTGTGTGTGTAGTAAACTGGCACAACTGGGGAATCCTGAATCTGAAAGCTCCGGGTTTCCTTGCAGTAAGTAAAAACTACAAATCCATCCCTTGCACCCATCATCACATCATGTGCCCCAATCACTGTCCCAACTTGAGACTTCCCCTCACTTATATGCAAAATAACATGTTATTGCGTCTAACTACGTACACTCCAAGAAATTCCCCCCCTCCCGCTTTCCCAGGCTCAAAATGTGGCAGCGTGGGAGCATCTGCTCTCAATATGGCTTCTAAAGCTGACATCCTGTCCTATATTTCCCCGTTTTTAGGTCAGCTGATTCGCATAGAACTACGGATTGCCATGCCTCAGCTGTCTTACTCATCAGCGCTGACATAGAAGGTAAGTTTTTAAGCTTAAAATGGGCGGCATTTAAATGTTGCGCGCAAATGCACTCACCGAATCGATTGTTCAACCGGTTGCAGCCCACCACTGGGGGATGGGGTTGAACCCCTCGGACTTGCAAGACATAAGTCATTATTTCTAAGTCTCTATAATAGGGTGTCAAACTCAAGGCTCACAGGCTGAATCTGGCCCACGGGGTGCTTAGAACTGACCTGCGGGGCCACCCTGGAAATGGTGATGTCTCTACCAGCAAAAATGGAGCTCAGGAGGGCCTTGTGCAAAGTGCTTGGTCCTCCTGACATGAGTGATGGTGGCCTGGCCACGCCCACCCTGGCCACACCCCATCAAACACAACCCTGATGCGGCTCTCAATGAAATTGAGTTTGATACCCCAGCTCTATACAGGTTACAACTTATGATCACAATTGAGCCCAAGATTTATGTTCCTGAATAATGACAAATTTGTTGAGTGAGTTTTTTTGCCCCGTTTAATGACTTTTCTTGCCACGTTAAGTGAATCGCTGCAGTTGTTAAGTTAAATTTGGACACTTGGCAACTAGCATGTAATGGTTGCAGTGTCCCAGGATTGTGTGAACAGCGTTTGCGACTTTCTCACAAACATGGTTAACCGGGAAGTCAGATTCACTTAACAATCCTGTTACAAACTGAATGACTGCAAAGTTAGTGGGGAACTACAACTGCGGCCATTCACTGAACAACTGTGGCAAGAGAGGTCATAAAATGAGGCAAGGCTCACTTTACAGTCGTGACACTTAGCAAGAGACATTTCGGGCTCAATTGTGGCCATAAATCAAGAATCACCTGTACGTAATAAACTTTAAATCTGATCTGCCAGTCAAACCAAAACACATTAATTGAGATTATAACCACCGTTACTAGAGCCCAGGAAAATCAACTTCTGAAAAGGCAGCCAGGAGTAGAAAAAAAATCCCTTTTCAGATAGGCTTTGAGCAAAAAAACAGTTCCATTTTGTCTTTAATCCATACTTTTTCATCCCATGGGAGAACCTGTGGCACAAAGCCAGTTAGGAAAAGCACAGTTACCAGCTCTGTGAAACATATAACAGTCTAGGAATTGCTAAATGAAGATAGAGTCTTATTTATATTTTATGGGACGTGATCTGAGTGGAAGTATCTTTAATTATCTTTACATTGCTATCCTGGGTCCTATTTCCCGCTATCTTGTTCTGTGGACATTACTGCATTCTTCTTCCCCATTTTGCTAATCTGTTACTTTGCTCCTCATGAGTAAACCAGTGCAAATTCCTCTGAAATTAAATATTGGTGCATACTCTCTTTGGGCATGACATCGTGCAATAAAGCAGTATGGAGAATCAGGGCATCAGGGCAGTATAGAGAAACCCTCCTGAAGAAGCCAGTGTCCCAGTCCCAACCAGTTTGGGGTAGTGGTTAAAATAACAGATAACAGATCATCAGAGTTGGAAGGGACCTTGTAGGTCATCTAGTCCAACCTCTCCTCCAAGCAGGAGATCCTACACCATTTCTGACAGATGGGAGTCCAATCTCTTCTTGAAAGTCTCAAGTGATGGCGCTCCCACAACTTCCAAGGGCAACTCCTGTTCCATTGGTTGATTGTCCTCACCGTCAGAAAGTTTCTCCTTATTTCCAGGTTAAATCTCTCCTTGTTCAATTTCCATCCATTATTCCTTGTCTGGCCTACAGGCGCTTTAGAAAATAGCTTGACCCCTTCCTCTCTGTGGCAGCCCCTCAAATATTGGAAGACTGCTATCCTGTCTCCCCTGGTCTTTCTCTTCACTAGACTAGCCAAGCCCTGTTCCTGCAACCGTTCATTGTTTGTTTTAGTCCCCTAATCATCCTGGTTGGTCTTCTCTGCACTTTTTCTAGAGTCCCAACATCTTTTTTATATTGTGTGACCAAAACTAGATGTATTACTTAGATGTGATCTTACTAAGGCTTTATAGAGTGGTGTTAGTACCTCACTTGATTTCGATTGTATTAATTAGTTAATGCAATTTAGGATTGCATTGGCTTTTTTGGCTGCTGCCACACACTGTTGGCTCATGTTTAGCTGGTTGTCCACGAAGACTCCAAGATCCTTGAAACCAGGAGATGGTGAGTTCTAGTTCTGCATTAGACATGAAAGCCAGCTGCATAACTTTGGACCAATCACTCTCTCTCAGCCCAATCCACCTCACAGGGTTGTTGTTGTGGGGAAAATAGGACAAAGAACGAGTATTAGATATGTTCACTGCCTTCAGTTACTTATGAAAGTAATAGAGGCAGGATACAACACTCTGATAAATAAATAAATTCTTGTGAATTCAAAGACATCCCATTAGCTCAGCTCTGACAATTTTTTCCCCTTTACATTGATTTGTTGCTGGATATTTTGCCAGCCAGGATGACAGCTGACCCAAAATCCCTTTCCCACAAGCAAATGCCTGCTAGCCACATTTATTTATCCACACATAAATATGTGGATAAATCCACACATACCCCATCCCATTCGAAGTAAATCTGGAAATTCAGAGAAGCAGTATTTCAGCACATTATGCAGCATTACCAAAATAAAGAACAAAATGGAAATATTATAGGTGTGGGCTGGAGGATTGACAACCCTGGAATATCTGCATCAGCAAAGAGTTTGACTTTCAAAATGAAGACATAATTCCAATGCTAATAGAGGGGGAAAAAATGGAGAAATCACCCGATCTCGACTGGAGAACAATCTGCAAAACGTGTCCCTGTGATTGATTGAGCTCCTATTACTTCAACTTGCCTACCCTTCCCTTGGAGAAGAGGGAAAATAAGAGGTGTATTTTTCTACTACGGGTCTTCTTATAGCAGGTTGCCTGTGGCTGATATATTGAGGTGAATGAAGCGACGGGGACTTGCTTTAATGCTCAAACCAGAGCAATTTCATTCTTTGGAAGAGAATCCCTGGTTCGTACTTAACTCAAGGTTGCCACAGTGTGAGAGAAAACACAATCTGGTCGAGACTTTTTTTTAAAAAAAAGACCAATTTATTAACCATCTAAACAAAGACATTATCACAGGTAGCTTCTCTGGTGAAGAAATGCAAGTCTCTTTTGTACCAGATCTATCAGCAAAAAGGGAGGAGGAGGAGGAGGAGGAGGAGGAGGAGGAGGAAGGACTGTACAAATTAGTTCTCTCTCTCTTCCTCCCTCCCTCCCTCCTCCCTCCTTCCCTCCCTCCCTCCCTCCTTCTCTCTCTCCCTCTTTCTTCTCTCTCCCTCCCTCCCTCCTTCCCTCCCTCCCTCCTTCTCTTTCTCCCTCTTTTCTCTCTCTCTCACTCCCTCCTTCCCTCCCTCCTTCTTCTTTCTCCCTCCTTCTCTTTCTCCCTCTCTCCTTCTCTCTCTCTCTCCCTCTTTCTTCTCTCTCCCTCCCTCCCTCCTTCTCTTTCTCCCTCTCTCCTTCTCCCTCCCCCCTCTCTCTCCCTCCTTCTTCTCTCTCCCTCCCTCCCTCCTTTCCTCCCTCCCTCTCTTTCTCCTCTCTCCTCTCTCTCTCTCTCCCTCCTTCCCTCCCTCCTTCTTCTCTCTCCTCCCTCCCTCCTTCCTTTCTCCTCTCTCCTTCTCCCTCTCTCCCTCCTTCTCTTTCTCCCTCTCTCCTTCTCTCTCTCTCTCTCCCTCCTTCTTCTCTCTGCCTCCCTCCCTTCCTCCCCCGCCTCTTTCTCACATGTATTTGGTATCTGTTTGGACAAAACCTGACTCCCTGGGAGCATCCATTTGGCTCTGAGCTCACAGCTAATTAGGACATCTAGTCTGACCTTCGCTAAGTGGTCACACAGCTTTGGAGGTGCTCAACTAAGCTTAGAATCCAATCAAGGATGACCCCTGGGGCGAATGATTCAGCCCATCTCTCTCTCTCTCTCTCTCTCTCTGGCAGCCATCTTCCATTCCCTGCTTGGAAGAGATGCAGCCCTCCCCACAGGAGTAACCCCTACGATGCTCAGATAAACTTCACGGCCGTGCCGTCATCTTGGTAAGTTTCAGACGCACCATCACACAACACTGGCACAATCCTCTTAACAGATTTTACAGATTAACAGAGTTGGAAGGGACCTTGCAGTGGTGGGATTCAAATTTTTTAACTACCGGTTCTGTGGGTGTGGCTTGGTGGGCGTGGCAGAAGGATGCTGCAAAAATCGCCATTCCCTCCCCATCCCACTAACCTGCTTTCCAGCTCTGTTCTCCTGGGCAGAGCAACTAAAGAAGACCCAGCCGATCAGCTGGGACGCGGGAGGCAGAGAAGAGATGGGGGTGGAGGTGGTATTTGCTGGTTCTCTGAACTACTCAAAATTTCCGCTACCGGTTGGTTCTCCAGAACTAGTCAGAACCTGCTGAATACCACTTCTGGGACCTTGTAGGTCATCTAGTCCAACCCACCCCCCAGCCCAGCAGGAGACCTTACATCATTTCTGACAGATGGCCATGCAGTCTCTTCATGAAAGTTTCCAGTGATGGAGCTCCCACCGCTTCTAAAGGCAACTTTTGCTCCATTGGTTGATTGTTCACACTATTCTCTCAAATAGTATAGATTCTCTTGCTTGAGCAGGGGGCTGGACTAGAAGACCTCCAAGGTCCTTCCTTCATTCTATTCTATTCTCACTGTCAGAAAGTTTTTCCTTATTTTTGGGTTGAATCTCTCCTTGTTCAGTTTCCATCCATTATTCCTTGTCTGGCCTTTGGGTGCTTTGGAAAATAGCTTCACTCCATCCTCTCTGGGGCAGCCCCTCACAAATTGGAAGACTGTTATCATGTCTCCCCTGGTCCTTCTCTTCCCTAGACCAGCCATGTCTAGTTCCTGTAACCGTTTATCATACGTTTTAGTCTCCAGTCCCCTAATCATCCTGGTTGCTCTTCTCTGCACTCTTTCCTCCATTTGGCCAAGCAGAAAGGGAGAGGGACATGTTTTGCCACTTGAGTTGAAGCAGGTTTTAGATAGAAGGTGCCTCTGATCCGTTTGATGTAGTGGTAAGATATCAGGTGACTGTGAGTTCTCGTCCCACTTAGGCATGAAAGCTGACTGGATGACTTTGAGCCAATCACGAAGAGACCAAGTGTTCTAGTCCTGCTTTAGGCATAAAAGTTAACTCGGTGATTTTGGGCCAATCACCAGAAGATTGGGAGTTCTAGTCCCGCCTTAAGCATGGAAGTCAGTCCGGTGGATTTTGGCCAATCACCAGGAGTCCGTGAGTTCTAGTCCCATCTTAGGAATGAAAGTTGACAGGGTGACTTTGAGCCAATCACACTCCCAGCCCAACCCACCTCACAGAGCTGTTGTGGGGAAAATGGGAGGAAGAAGCAGTATATATGTTCTATATTAGCATACTCCAAACCCTGAATCCTGATTGGTCCACACGGACCGCAATCTGATTGGCCAACTAAGCGGCCGTGATTGGCGCGCTAAGAATCAACCGCGATTGGCCGAGCCGATCATGGGAGATTCAAAGCCCTGTCATTGGCCACCGAGCCGTGACCAATTCCTATATGAAGGGTTGCCGCGGCTCCAAGATCCTGTACTGGTCTATATACCAAATAAAGAGCTGAATGAACACTTTTGGTCTTGCGTCTCTGTGGGAACCGATCTACCCGATCAAACAATATATGTTTGCCGCCTTGATTTAGTTGTAAAGTAACAAAGGTGGGATAAATATTAAACAAATAAACATATGAGGAATAAAGTCAAACATGAATGGCTTTGATTAACTGGTAAAAAGGCAATTCTGTTTTTTTTTTTCTTTTCGAGGTGAAGGAGGGGAAGAAGACATTTAGCCGAAGCCAATGGGAGGGGTGGGGTCGGGGTGAATATTATATAAGAATGTTTCTTTTAGAATTTGGGGTGGTGGGAGTGATTCGTGCCCAACTTTTGCAGGGATGCTCAAACGATTTGCAACCTCAGAATGCTTGTCACATCTTGATGAGTCTAATTCCTCATTCCATGCCATTCCTGAATACCTATTTAGGTATATTCCAGCAGCTGTTTATAATAACTAATATTGATTTATTACAGAAAAAGGGTTTGGATACATTATGCGGAATTTATCTCAGGGACAAATAATACGTTTTATTCTTACATACATGATTGCTTTGAGATATCATGAATTACCCAACAGAAAGAGCAAGCAAACTGAAGCTGTCTGATGACCTTGTAAAGGAAAAAGACAGCTAACAAAAAAAAAAAACAACCCCAAAACCCAGCTTATTGTTCGTTCAGGGTTTTATTTTATTTGTAGGAAAGGAGCTGGCATAATAAAGAACATTGTTGATATTAAGAGTTTCTAGTATTAGTAGGAAGGGCAGGCTGGGGTAAATAGTAGAATTTAGAAGCTTCTATTCAGCCCACAGCTGGTTCACCCTATGTTTTTAATAGATGATGTATATTCCAGATGTAAAGATCATTCGAGGCAGGAAGAATGTATGGCAACCATTCCAAGTTACAGCATTTCTGGAAAAAAAAACAACAACTTTACAATCTATGCTCGCATTTATGACCTTTGCAATGCTCCCTCAGTCACATTACAGTAGTTTGTATTGTCTTGTGCCTAACCTGTTGCTTTTGTTCTCTTGCAGAGCAGAGGGATTGGAGAAGAAGGGATTAAAGAGAGTAAGCAGACATACAGGAGAGCGCAGATAGAAGCTGCTTGTTAGTTTTCCTTTGTTTTCCCCTCCCATCCTTCCCCCCCCACCCGCACTTTATTCTTTTCTGTGTTTTTCTTAGTTTATGTTAGTTTTTCATCTTTGTTTTTTAAAGCTTCAATAAAAATTATTGTTTGCAAGAAATTGCTTGTTTTTTCTTGGACTCTCCCCTCAGCAGAGCAGAGACTGCAGAGGAAGGGATTACGAGAGAGAAAGAAGATACACAATGGGAACTACACAGGACTTTTTGCACAGCATACAAAAACCCAAGGTGTGAAACTGATTAATCTTGTCAGTCTGAGCTGGAAAAGCACAGATTCCTACACATGATTGTAGAGGAGGAGGAGGAGGAAAGTGAATGGACTCAGTTATTTAGGATTGAAAGACTTGAAAGATGATGTATGTCACTGGTGGCTAACTCTCGCACTCGTGTGCCAGCACCCAGAAGGCAATGCGTGCCACCCCACGTCCCCTACACATGCACACACAATCCCCACCCACCCACCCCCGCTGCCCCCTTACCTGCACTGCACCTCATAGCTGATTTTTGGCCAGTTTGAAGCCTTTTTCAGCCTCCCAAAGGCTTGAGGAAGGCTTCTGCAGGCTTCTGCAAGCTTTGTAGGCCGAAATCTAGCCCCGTTTCATCACTTCCTGTTTTTACAAAAATACCGGATGTGACAAAACGAGGCTAGATTTCAGCCTAAAAGTTTGTAGAAGCCCGCAGAAGCCTTCCTCAAGCCTTTGGGAGGCTGAAAAGGCCTCAAACTGGCAGAAAATCAGATGTGAGGTGCGCACATGCGCAGTGAGGTAAGTTTGCCTGCAGCTTGCGTGCCGGCACAAATGGCTCTGCGTGCCACCTGTGGCACGCATGCCATAAGTTCGCCATCACGGATTTATGTGATCACTAACAGTTGACATTAATGGCACATAATTTATCAGAGAATAAGTTGCCCTACAGTTCAAGAGTTTTCTAATTGGAACCAGCTAAGGCTGCAGCTGGCATGCTAGCCCTGGTCAAGGCTCCCTGGCCACAGATTCCACCTGCCTATCTAGCACTAGCCATGAGGACACCCAAGACCTGCTATTGCTGGAGAACATCATCCCTTCCACCGTTATTGATGGAGCTGGCAGAGATCCCTTCTGTACAGTGGTGGGATTCTGCCAGTTTCTCTACTGGTTCGGTGATCACACCCTTTGCACCGGTGTGCACACCTAACGTGCGTGCACACGCAGCTTTCCAAACACCAGCTCTGCCTTGCCAATCAGCTGAGAGGATAAAGAACAGAAAAGTGCCAGGGCAGGTGAGAGGGCCGATCCTGCACTTCTCTATTCTTTCTCCTCTCAGCTGATTGTCGGAGCTTTGTTTTACTACCAGTTCCTGTAGCAATTTTTACTACCGGTTCAGTCAAACGGGCCAAACCGGTAGCATTTCACCACTGCTTCTGTACAAATATCAACTCTGCCTCACTTGGGTTCAAATTCAGCTTGTTTCTAAACAGCCTCCAAGTGTTGTTTCAAAATGTCTATGAGATCTTCAGCTCCCGTGGAGATGTACTACTACAACTCATCCGTCTTATTAGAAATGAAAGCGAATAGACATGTCCCAGGATAATGTTGCAGGATGCAATCTGAGTCAGTTTCCAGGAGGAACAGTTTTTGTCTTCTGAGCTTTTAGGCTCAGGCTGGAGCCCATCCTCAGTTTCTCTCACCAGAATGAGACACAGAGAGAAATGCCCATCGTATGTACAGTATGAGTCAGTTGCCAAGCTGACATGACCGGGGAGATGCTACAATGGTCATAAGTGTGAAAAATGGTCATCAGTCACTTTTTTCAGTGCCGTAACTTCAAAACATCACTAAACGAACTGTTGTAAGTCTACCTCTATCCAATTTATAACAAAATGAACAATGCACAACAATCTACACTAATAGCTACTGCCACGCTGCCTTCCCAGTTCTTTGAACCCAACATCCTTTGCCGAGGGTGATCTACAGGACAGCCAGGAGCCCAGATGTGGACGTCCCATGAAAAATATATTACTGCTGAGCTTTATAACCTACTTCATCCATGGCCAGGGAGATTTACGCACTCCTTCTGTTGAGACTGTAATCATCCAAAGGTGATATCAGAATAACGACAAAGCTCTGATTTATGTTGACAAGAAGAGCCAGTAAAATGTCAATGCAGGAGATAGAGTGGTCTTCAAAGCTAAGTGATGGAGCAGAGGGCCTACCTCTATGTCCTGGATATTAATAATCGGAAAAATATACAGCCACAATAAGCTATGGTGTGCAAAAAACACTGTGTTTGTCACGGGGCATCAAATTATTCTTGTTTAACTGATAAATGTACTTCATCATATTCTGGTCCAGGTGCTGCTGGTTCTCCTCTCAAACGTCACCCACAATTCAGTGTTAATATGGGGGGTGGGGGTGGAAATGGGCTATGGGGAGAGATCGAACAGAGTGGTTAACATTAATGTTTTAATAGATTAACAAAGTTGGAAGGGACCTTGTAGGTAATCTAGTCCAACCCCCTGTCCAAGCAGGAGACCCACATTCTGAGTCCAACTCTTCTTGAAGTCAGTGTGTCGCTCCCACCTCCAAGGGCAAGCTGTTCCATTGGTTGATTGCTCACTGTCGAGTTTCTCCTTTCGGTGATTTCTCACTTTGACAGATGGCAATCCAGCCTCTTCTTGAAGGCTTCCAGTGATGAAGCTCCCACAACTTCCAAAGACAAGCTGTTCCATTGGTTGTTTGCTCTCCTTGAAAATTTTCCTTATTTCCAGGTTGAATCTCTCCTTGTTCAGTTTCCATCCATTATTCCTTGTCTGGCTTTGAGGTGCTTTGGAGAATAGCTTGACCTCTTCCTCTCTGTGGCAGCCCCTCAAATACTGGGACACTGCTATCAAGTCTCCTCTGGTCCTTCTCTTCACTAGTCTAGCCATGCCCAGTTCCTGTAACCGTTCATCGTTTGAGGAAGGGGAAAGCTTTGTCCCACCTAAGCAACCTTTTACTTTTGATGCTCCCCATCCAGTACACAGCTCCAATGCAAGAAATATGATATTTTTTTAAGAAAAGTTTAATTGAATAAACATTAAAAACAATTGAACACCGCATGACTTTCCTGGCAGTTATTTTGCCATACATACTATAAGATACAACCACTTGTAACAATTAATCTCTTCCTCATTTTACATTACTGAGTTGGTGCTATAAATGTATAAAGAAATACGTATTTTGAAAGGGTCGGTTTTGCAAGGCAGCCGTAGTTGCTGAAAGACACGGGGTTAGGAAGCATCACATCGTAAAAGAGGTTCTGTGCGGCTTGTGATTCCCAACATTGTCTGAACATCTTGTGCAAATCAGACCACAGGGGTCAGAGTATTATTTATTCATACTTGTTTATACGTGCCCTTTATCTACTGCCTCAAACCTAATGCACTCTAGATGGTTTGCAGATATTAATAATACATACAGTAACCCTAACAAATGCAATTACATTACAGCCTTAATATGACTACAGCAAATATAGGCACCAGGGACTCCATGATCTGTCCTGGTAACCTTTTAGAAGAGATAAGTTTGGAGCAGAAAACTACCTGGGGAGGGGGGTGCACTTTCTAAGAGGGGAACCCTCCAAGAGAATGACCCCTTTCTCACTGATTTTTTGGTAGGTGCCATTATAGCATGGGAAAACCTAGATTTGCACATCAGCCACTGCATTCCAGATCAGCTGATGCAACAATTTTTAATCCTGCTTTACCTATTTTTATAAGTAACTCAAGGCAGCAAACATACCTAATACTCCTTCCTCCTCCTATTTTCCCCACAACAACACCCCTGTGAGGTGGATTGGACTAAGAGAGAGAAACTGGCCCAAAGTCACCCAGCAGGCTTTCATGCCTAACGCAGGACTAGTACTCAGAGTCTCTGAGGATTTGGCCCAAAGTCACCCAGTCATCTTTCATGGCTATGGTGGGACCAGAACTCACATGTCCTGGACTAGACACCACAAGATCTGAGTTCTAATTATGTCTTAGGCACAAAGCTCACAGGGGACTTTGGACCAGTCATTCCTGCTGTGTCTTAGGGAAGACACAATTTAACAACTGCAGTAATTCACTTAACAACTATGGCAAGAAAAGTCATAAAACGGGACAAAACTAACTTATCAACAGGGGCTCAATTGTGGTTGAAAATTGAAAATTATCTGTATAAATGTGTTCAATAATAAAATAAATAAGAACTGCAGGGATTTCTCCAGGGCAATCAGCAGGAATCAAGACTGACTTAAAGGCGCAATTAACAACCAATCATTATTAAAAAATCAGAGTAGCACTGAAAGGGACCTTTGAGGTCTTCTAGTCCAACCCCCTGCTCAAACAGGAGATCCTATACCATTTCAGACAAGTGGCTGTCCAGACTCTTCTTAAAAACCTCCCATGATGAGGCACCCACACCTTCTGAAGGCAAGCTGTTCCACTGGTTAATTGTTCTCACTGTTAGGAAGTTCTTAATTCTAAATTCTCCTTATTTCCCTAAATTCTCCTAAATTCTCCTTTGTTTCTCCTTAATTCCAGGTCGTTTCTCTCCTTGATTTATTTCCATCCCTTGCTTCTTGTTTTGCTTTTGGTGCTTTGGAAAATAAATTGACCCCCTCCTCTTTGTGGCAGCCTCTCAAATATTGGAATCATTCCTAGGTCTTTTCTCTAGACTAGCCAAACCTAATTCCTGCAACCAACCGTTCTTCATATGTTTTAATCTCCAGGCCTTTAACTTTAATCGTCTTAGTTGCTCTTCTCTGCATTTTTTCCAAAGTGTCAACATCTTTTTTGTAATGCAGTGACCAAAACTGGATGCAGTTTTTTGATAATCTGTGTATTGATAGATAGTTTATTATGTAGTAAGATAGATATAGATGGAATCGGTAGATAGAAATAGATGATAGATATAGTTAATAGTTTTTATGAGAGAGAGAGGTAGTTTATTATCTGATAGATAATATATAGTAGATAGATGATAGATGATTAGATAGATAGATATAGATATAGATGATAGACCAGATAGCTAGATAAATTGATAGAGAGAGAGCAAACTGACTATTAATAATCTGGATGCAATTTATTTATAGTTTGCTGTAGAGAGTTAGTCTTAGTCCTAAACCAAGACAAAAAAAGCTGCAGACTCTGGACCAGCCCCTCTTTCTCAGCCCTAGGAAAAAGGCATTTGTGGGTGTGGGGGAGGAATTCACCCTGTCTGAAAACCTTGCCATTAAATCTGCAAGGACTTGTCCAGGCAGAGCTACGAGTCAAAGACACATATACACACACGTACACGTATGAAGGTTTTAGTAATTCTGAAAAAAAATTGTCAGAAGGATGGGAAGACAATGCTCCTACATTATCCCAACTCTGATGGGCATGAATGCCAAGTTGCTTATTCCAGGGAACAGCTGCTTCGGTTAATAATCTGGTGACAAACCACCCACCCCCTTCACCAGCTCCGAGAACACCCATTCAGCTGTCAATAGCGTTAAGTCAATGACACGGTATAAATGCAACATCAACAGAACGCTTCATGCTAATGCTCGATCGATCCAAGCAGTGGGACATTAATCCCATTGGCTAGTTGGGGGAGGGAGGGGGTGTTGTTGGTCACATGACTGGGCCTATTAGTCCAAGAGGCTCCAAGAAAAACTAAGGTCAGCACTGCAACACACAGATAGGCCAGAACCACAAAGCATGACCTTTCGTTGCGAAACCTGCTTACCAGGCAGCCTGGCTGATGGCTCTAAGCTGTCAATGGTTAAACACGCTCGTCTTTCATGATGGCCTCCTTGCCCGCTGCAGTTTGCATCAATCAACCAAATCTCGGTGCAGTCAAATTCTTTCTTTCTTTCTCCTTCTTAAAAAAAAAAAAAAGACAAAAGGTAGACTAGTTACCCCTTTCAAAAACACATCGCTTTGAACAATACAGGCCCCATTAGCAATCAGGCTCCCATTCTGGGCCATTTCATAGAAAATCAAGCGGGAAAATAATTGATTCAATGGGAACAGAAAGAGGGGGGATCACTTCTCTAGCATTCTGCTGAGACAGGGTGGAAAAATGTAAAAATGTACGGTAAAAGCTTCAGGAGTCAAAAAGAAGTAAAAGGGAGAATTGATTTGATTCACTGTTTTTGGGGTGGGTGATGGGGTGTTTTTTTTTTTTTTTTTGCATGCTCTTCCATAAGGGATTTTATGTCACTTTTATTACTGGTTCTCTTTTAAAGGAATAAGACGGAGAAAGCCACACCAGAAAGATAACGAAAGCCTTTTTGATCAGATTCAAAGGATATGGGCAAACAAAAAAAAAAAAAAAAACCAGAGTGAATGTCAGTTAATATGAACCTAGTTTGCAGCTGATCACTTCTAAGCTTAAACTAGGTTTTCCTTTTTAAAAGTCCGAGACTCCAGATAAAAATTGCTGGAACAGAAAGGGGAATTTAGGGGCATTACATTCACTCAATGATGTTTGAGTATATATAAGTAAAGGTAATGGTTCCCCTCGCACATACATGCTCATCGTTTCCGGCTCTAGGGGGCGGTGCTCATCTCCGTTACAAAGCTGAAGAGCCAGCGCTGTCCAAAGACGTCTCCGTGGTCATGTGGCCGGCATGACTAAACGCCAAAGGCACACGGAATACTGTTGCCTTCCCACCAAAATGGTCCCTGTTTTTCTACTTGCATTTTTACATGCTTTTGAACTGCTAGGTTGGCAGAAGCTGGGACAAGGAATGGGAGCTCACTCCATTATGCGGCACTAGGGATTCAAACCACTGAACTGCCGATCTTTCTGATCGACAAGCTCAGTATCTTAACTACTGAGCCACTGCGTGTATATATATATATATCAATGTGAAATCATAGCTTCCAGTGCTTTACCTCTGGGGTCCCCAACCCTTGGTCCATGGACTGGTACTGGGCTGTGACATGCCAGAAACTGGCTCGCACAAACAAACAAAGCCTCATCCATGGAATGCAGGCAGCATGAGAAATCATGCCCACTCCAGACCACAGAAAAACTCTCCATTGAACTGGTCCTTGGTGCCCAAAATGTTTTGGCGACCACTGCTTTGTTTAGCTGATACACGTAGTCCTTGACTCACAACAGTTCGTTTAGTGATTGTTCGAAGTTACAACGGCACTGAAAAAAGCGAATTACAACCAACCCTCACACTTACAACCATTTCAGCATCCCCCTGGTCAGATGATCCAAATTCAGTTGCTTGGCAACCAGCTTACATTTACAACTGTTGTAGCATCTCAAGGGCCCCGCGATTGCCATTTGCAACTGTCGCAGACAGCTTCCGAAAAGCAAAGTCAATGGAGGAAACTGGATTTGCTTAATGACCATGGGTGTCAGGGTTCCAGGTAATACATCCCGTTCAATAAGAATTCAGAGGTAGGCAAGTTGAAGTAGGCAAGTTGACGTATTCAATGAATGCTTCAGTTTCAACCATAACAATACAAGAGCACACAATAGACACAAACTCAAGGTAAACCGCACCAAACTTGATTGCAGGAAATACGACTTCAGCAACAGAGTGGTCAATGTCTGGAATACTCTACTTGACTGTGTGGTTTCTTCCCAAACCCCAAAAACTTTAAGCTTAGACTGTCTACTATTGACCTCGCCCCTTTCCTAAGAGGTCTGTAGGGGGCGTGCATAAGCGCACCAACGTGCCTACCGTCCCTGTCTTATTGTTTCTTTTATATTTTTTTATTTTTCTTGTATGTATCCATGTATTCATAACTATGTTTATACTTATACCTATTATCTTGTAAGCGATGACAAATCAAATAAATAAATAAAGTTCCTCAAATAACATTTTATTAGAACATATCAAATTGGCAACATTCCTGGTGGAAAACTGGCTCTAAGTTGCCGCTGTTCCCCCCCAATTAAAAGTAAAACTTTATCACTTCTCCCCCAGAATCTCAGTCACATGGTCCAATCAGCATACAGTCCAGTCGCTAGGTGACCTCAATCTCCACCCTTCAGACACCTGCACCAATGTCCTTGATCCCCAGGAGAAAGAATTTTATTTAGGCTACAATACCCCAGCTAATCTCTATACCACCACCCTGGCCCCTTCCAGCCTGTGTCATCCCTGAAGCAGTGGGAAGAGAAGCCTCCCTAGAAAAAAGCTACAAAAAGAAAATGGCCACAGTTCAGGCAACTTCAGGGTTGACACAAGGATTCATGGTCTGGCTGGGGAATTCTGGGAGTTGAAGTCTAACATGGCTTAAAGTTGCCAAGGTTGAGAAACACTGGAACAGAGATGGAAGACTAGAGATTAAAGTCAACATTTGGGAAGAGGGGGTATTTCCAAAGTAGTCATCCCATTGAGGGGTCCTTGATGCTTTCTGAGCTTGGTTGTTTTTTTGCAGGCATCCAACTGAGTTGACTCAACTGAGACCAAACCCCATTCCTTACTGGCACTGTTGATGCTACCTAGTTTGAGTAATGAAAGGTGTCTGCAAGAGAACAACTCAGCTGAGAGAGCACCCAAGACCCCTCAGTTCAACCCTGAGCTTCAAATATTCTCCTTTGTTGGTAGTCATCATCCCCTCCTTAACTAAGACCGCCTGTTCCCTGCTGACACAGTGGGGATATTCAAATCCACTGCTATGACAGCTGATTTGATGTCTTGACGAACAAACCACATTGCTTTAATAAGAAGTGTTTATTTGAATAATAAGGTCAGAGAGTTAAGTAGTTGGTATTCCAGTCGTAGGAAGCTATTTGCACGGTGTCACTAATAATTAAAGCCTTTTTTATAAAACGTAAAAAAAAACCCAGGAGCAATAAACCCATTCTTTTCTTGAATATACTTCACTGTGGTGAAGAAAGCCATCAGGGCAGCTAAGTGATCTTTGAGGTTTATTAATTGCTTCAGCACTGCAGCTCGGGCAAATTTATTGCTCAAATTAGCATGTAATACACTTACAATACAGCTACTATCATTCCCACTTTAGAGAGCCTATTTGGGAGTTAAGTCACCCAAGACGCACATTTATTTACCTCCCTATGACATTCTATGGTTTTAAAATTTAATATTTGGGAGAGGCACCCAGCAGCTCTCTTTATCCTCTAAAGTATAACTCTGCCAAATGTGCACTCCCATATTTTCACAAGATGCAAAGAGCAAAATGTCGCTTTGAACAGTGAGATGGGCCGCATATGAATTTAATAAATAAACAAACAACAAAGTAAGTAAGTAAATGGGAGGCAGGTTTTCATTTGAAAGCATTCGTGGATGAATAAAAGTTGGTTTTGAGGGATGAGTATATAAAAACAACCAGCTTGCTCAGTGAAGTCTTCTTTAGACTTGTAAACCAGATAAGTGACAGACCTACCTCTAATTTTCCCATTTAAAAAAGTTATGGATGTCCAATTGTGGGGTCTCTGGAGATTCTTAGTCATCCAGGTCATGATTGTCCCAAAGGTGCTTTGTTTCAAGAGACAATTGGACTTTCTTGTTTTCTTTTGAAGAGGTTTAGCTTCTTATCCAAAAAAGCTTCTTCAGCTTTGACTGGATGGTGGGGAATAGAAGGATTTATACTCCTTGCAGACAGCTGGTCATTTGCATCCTTTTAGAGAGTTGTTGAGGTTGCTTGGAGATTTGTCTGCGTCTTCAGGGTCACCTGAGGTAATGCAAAGGAGTTTGGAACCTTCTTGGCTGCTAGATGCCCTATGACTTACCATTCTGCTCGTTTAAAGGTTACAACAAGAGTTTTAATAGTACAGATAGTCCTCGACTTATGACCACAATTGAGCCCAAAATTTCTGCTGCCAAGCAACAGTTGTTAAGTGAGTTTTGCCCCATTTTATGACCTTTTTCATTACACTTAAATGAATCCCTGTGGTCATTAGGTAAACCATGCAATCATTAAGTGAATCTGGTATATCACATTCACTTTGTTCATCAGCTGGGAAGGTTACAAATGGTGATCACATGATTTTGGGAGAGTTCAATTGTCATAAATGTTAGGAATATAAGTCACCTAACAGGTATTTGGGTTAGAAAAATATAAACCAGGATAAACATTTTAGTACTATATCTTTAAGGGAATGCAAGAGCATGCAATTGGGTGTGGTTTCTCAAACAGCCATAAGATGGAGCCAGAAACCTGGGTTGTTTAGTCTTAGTCTCAGAAGAGAGTGTGTCTGAGTGAGTATCTCTGTTTCCTTCTGTTGGAGAGTTTTGCAATTCTTCCTAATTGACTGATATTCATGGATTTGATGTAAGTCTGATACTGAACTGTTTTTGACACTGGAATTTGTTATTGGATTATCCCTGGATTGAAAAACTGACTGATTTACCTGTGAATGACTTTGGATTGCTTATTTGGACTTTGCTTGACGTTTCTGGAAGTAAAAACCTATATTTACTGTACAGCGTATCTGTGTGCTCTGTGTGTATTATTCAAACACTCCTCTCAAATACGTCTCCCTGTATGTGCTCATTCTCCTAACGGGGAATTACCTCAACAATAAACACATGCCAGTTGACAAGTGCCAGAATTTTGATCAGCTGACCATGGGATACTGGCAGTGTGAAAAACGGTCATGTAACTTTTTCCAGTGCCATTGTAACTTCGAACAATCACTTAAAGAACTGTTGTGAATTAAAGATGTAAAGGAGCTAGGGACAGATAAAGACTTACAAAAATTGGACCAAATTTTGACAGGCAAGGATATAAAATTTATAACACAAACATATAATTATTTACTGGAGGTAGAACTAGAGGAGGAAATTGTTAAGGGACCAATGATTGCCTGGGCAAGAAATGTGGGTCATAATATACATTTGGATGAGTGGGAAAAGACTTGGACCAGGAACTGGAAGCTGACTTTGTCGACAGCATTCAAAGAAAATCAATATAAAATGTTTTGTAGATGGCACTTAGCGCCGACACAACTGGAGAAAATGTATCCAACCTTGAAATCAGAATGCTGGAAATGCAAACAAAAGAAAGGAACATTTTTCCATATGTGGTGGCAATGTATAGAGATCAAAAAATACTGAAAGAAAATACAGAGATGGCTTTTTGAGATTACAAAATATAAATTGAATTTGGAACCCGAAACGTTTTTATTAGGTATGATCAAAGGGAATTTGAGTAAAGATAAAAGATACCTTATTGTAGACATATTAACTGCAGCAAGAATCAGGTTAGCACAAAATTGGAAGAGTGATAAAATACCACCAGATGAAGTTTTGATTCAAAAAATAATGGACTGTGCTGAACTAGATAACTTCACTATGGAACTGAAAGGCAAAGAGGATCGAGAATACTATGTGACATGGGAGAGGTGGTACGAATGGGTGAAGGATAAGGATAAAAATAATGTAAAGTCACAAAATGAGAAACATGTATATACAATGACACAATAACTGTTAATGGAAATGAGATTTTTAAAGAATAAAAAAAAAAAGAACTGTTGTGTATTAAGGATTACCAGTATCGGCTAAAGAACTGATAGCTGTGATTTCACATTGTTGTGGATATACTTGGGTGTATCCAGTGCCCCTAAATTTCCCTTTCTATTTCATCAATTTTTATTTTGAGTCTTGGGCTTTTAAAATGCGGAGCCTTGTTTAAGATAATCCTTTAGAAGTGGGATCAGTTGCAAACTTGGTTCATATTGAGGAATGTTTACTCTGGATTATTTAGGACTGCCTATATTAGAGGTCCCCAACCCGTGGGCCACAGCCTATTGGCCACCAGGCTGCATGAGTAGCTGGCCAGTGTGCATGCACAGCCCCACTCACGTGAACGTCACAAGAATCGTGGGTATTTGTGGCCCCATTTGCATGGGCAATCGCAGTCTATTCACGCAAGCCTTGTTGCGGATCCTTGTGGACCCACTTGCACAAGCAATGGGTGTTCACACATGCGCACGTGCATCTACTCCTCCCACAGAACCATCCCCTCTTTGGCCCTTCCCCCCACTCTAGCCCACCAACCCAGAAAGGTTGGTGCATTTTGACCTATATGATGTCGTGCAATGCTTTATGATAATGCTTGTGCCATAATATGCTTTATAAAACAGGTCTCCAAACTTGGCAACTTTAAGACTTGTGGACTTCAACTCCTAGCTGGCTGGAGAATTCTGGGAGCTGAAGTCCACAAGTTTTAAAGTTGCAACATTTGAGGCAGTGGTGGGATTCAATTTTTTTACTACTGGTTCTGTGGGCGTGGCTTGGTGGGCGTGGCATGGCTTGGTGGCTTTGGCAGGGGAAGGATACTGCAAAATCCCCATTCCTCCCCACCCCACTAACGTGCTTTCCAGCTCCGTTCTCCTGTGCAGGGCAACAAAAGAACACCCAGCCTATCAGCTGGGACTGAGAATAGATGGGGCAGAGAATGGATGGTGGGCAGGACCAGTGGTAGGATTCAGCCAGTTCGCACCAGTTCAGGAGAACCGGCTGTTAACTTTCTGAACAGTTTGATGAATTGGTTGTTGGAAGAAATCATTAAGGCAGGGAACTGGTTGTTAAATTATTTGAATCCCACCACTGGGCGGGACCAGTCAGAGGTGGCATTTGCCGGTTCTCTGAACTACTCAAAATTTCCGCTACCGGTTCTCCAGAACTGGTCAGAACCTGATGAATCCCACCTCAGGTTTGGGGACCCCTGCTTTATAACATTTACGAAATTTCAGTTCTGTGGGAGTCCTGCATCCTGGATTTTTGACACATTCTGTCAATTAGCTCGTTTTGAGATACTCTGACTGAAAAAAATCTTGTCCTACATCGTACCTTTTTGCCCACTTAAGGCTACAAGAACGAGAATTGTATTAGTATAAAGGTTACCTCACATTTAATGAATCTTCCATTCTTTTTTGTCAACCACCAAACTGCAGGAGCTGTTAGATGATTGCAAAGTTCGCCTCGGTTGGGGACGAAGCCACTCTGGGACCCCTTTCCCTTGTCCCCTGCTTGGTTCCGCATCCTGAGCGGCTAGTTAATTCCTCCATGTTTCCCCTCCACCCGTCCGGTTTTCCTTTCTCCCTTTGTTGGAACCATTTTCTATTATAAAAGGGCAGCAGGCGCACACCAGAAGTGTCAGAGGCGTTAGATAAGGTATTAAGGAGGTGTCAATGGCAGAATAGCAGGGATTACAGTGAAGCCTAAATAACGTGCAAAATAAAATCCCAAAGGTGATAAAGTCATTGATAAGAAAAGCTGGAGGACCAAAAAAATACCAAAAAACAGAGGGAATGCAATTATTTTTTTCATTTCGATTGTTCAGACTCAAAAGCACTTTGTTGCTTAAATAGCTTTCTCTCTCCATCCTCCCAACGTACTTCACTTACACTTTTCTTTTGGAACATTATATTCCTCAATAATCATTTTATGGTCACTGTCAATCTTGCGCTTCTGAGTGGGGTCTTATTGTGCTTTATATCCCTGACAACATTTCACACCGAGACCCAGCTTTGTGACGATCAACAATGGCGGGTATTTTCACAGCTCAGAATTAATAGCATGACACCTTTTTCTCTGTCTAGGAGCTACTCATAGGGGAATCGGTGTCTAACAAGGACTGAACTCCCTTCTCCATAAATTTAGGCCCCCCTTTCTATTGTGGTACATTTACACGGGGATAGATGTGCGAGATTGTGTGTGTATATCCAGAAATGTGAAAGTTGTAAAAAGGCCTCTTTAACCATAAGAAATTCTTTGTCTCTTAAATCTGACAAAGCCTCCTTGTCAGTCACTTCTCTTCTCTGAAAGAGGCAAGATCTTTTTCTCTTGATGCATCCAGAATTGGACTTTCCTATCCACTGGTAGTCCTCGATTTGCAAACACAATTGGGCCCAGAAGCTCTGTTGCTAAGCAAGGCCGTTGTAAATTGAGTCGCTCCTGATTTTGTGACCTTTATTTTCCATGCTGGTTAAGTGAATTGCTGCAGTTGTTGAGTGAAGAGTGCAGTTGTTAAGTGAATCCAGTTTCTTTCACTGACTTCACTTGTCAGAAGCCAGCTGGGGAGGTCACAAATGGCGATCACATGACCCCAGTGTTGGAAGAAATATCTGGTTCAGTTCCAAGCTGAGATAAAGACACTGGAAACATGGAGGCTGGTTGGAAAGATGGTTTAATGGTGAACAGGACCACCAAGCAGGTGAGATTCTGAGTAGCTGACCACATGGAGTGGAGAGTGAGGGTTATTTACACCAGCATCAAGGTTCTAGCTGATTCATTGCATAGATTATCCTCAACTTATGACCACAACTGAGCCCAAAATTTCCATTGCTGGGCAAGTGAGTTTTTGCCCCATCTTTTCTGGCACAGTTGTTAAGTGAACCAATCACTGCAGCTGTTATGTTGGTAACATGGTTGTTAAGTGAATCTGGCTTCCCTATTGACTTTGCTTGTCAGAAGGTTGCAAAAGGGATCACATGAATCAGATCACATTGCAATTGTCATAAATACAATCCAGTTGCCAAGAGTCTGAATTTTGATCATGTGACCATAGAAATGCCACAATGGTTGTAAGGGTGAACACCAGTCACAAGTCACTTTTTCAGTGTTGTTGTAACTTTGAATGGTCACTAAACAGAAGGTTACTATAATGGTCACTAAACAGAGGCTTAGGAGGACTAGTTGTATTCTAATTCATTGTCTCTCTACAACCATTACAGATAGTCCTCGTTTTACAGTGATTCATTTTGTGACTGTTCAAAGTCACAACAGCACTGTAATTGTCTTATGACTGTTTTTACATTTACAACCATTGTGGCATTCCCATGTTCACGTGATCAAAATTCAGGCGCTTAATGATTCATATTTATGACAATTACAAATATCCTAGAATCATACATTCACCTTTTGCGAACTTCTGATAAACAAAATCAGTGGAGAAACCGCTTAATGACTCTGTTACTAATGTCAATTCTGAAGTGAACCTGGCTGAAGCCATCTTGTGCTGCCTCATAGTTGTCATAAAGCGTAAGAGGGGAAAGGAGGGTGAAAGTAGATAGCCTGACTAGCAGTCAAAACAAAAGTTTTCCTGTGGGAACCAAGGTCATCATAACAGGTGGCCATTGGAGGACAGGAGCCTGCCAGCTACATTCATTGTACAATGTGACTGGTGACACCTGGGAGGGGATTTTTACTCTTTTAATTAGGTGAAAACGCGAGCACTTTCAGAATTGGTTTTCACCAGCCGTGCGATAGGATGTATCCAATAAACATGTTCTTTGAAAAATCTACCTGCCTCAGATTTCTGATTTCAATAGGTGCATTATTCAGAATACTGACCACTAAATTAACAATTGCAGTGATTCACTTAACAACTGTGGCAGAGGTGATATTCAGCAAGTTCTGACCAGTTCTGGAGAACCAGTAGTGGAAATTTTGAGTGGTTTGAAGAACCAGCAAATGCCACCTTTGACTGGCCCCACCCCCATCTATTCATCTATTCTCTGCCTCCCGAGTCCCAGATGATAGGCTGGGTCTTCTTTTGTTGCCCTGCACAGAACAGAGCTGGAAAGCAGGTTAGTGGAGTAGGGAATGGGGATTTTGCAGTAATCTTCCCCTGCCATGCCCACCAAGCCCTGCCTATCAAGCCATGCCCAGAATCCCACCACTGAACTGTGCAAAATTCACTGAACAAATGTCTCACTTAACAACCAAACTTTTTGACTGAATTGGGATCAGGGATGGGATTCTACAGGTTTGCACCTATTCGCTAGAACCGGTTGTTAACATTCTAAGCAGTTCGGAGAACCGGTTGTTAGAAGAAATCACTGGTCTAATCCTGTAAGGAAGGCAGGAAGGAAACATTCTGGTGTTGCTTACAGAAACTGCCTCTCCGTTGACCCTTATTACAGTCTTGGCAGGACTGGATTTCCTGTCTCTGTAACTTCTCTGGAGTTTTTTCCCTCCTTTGCTGGTACTTTGCTTGTGTGGAGTGACCATTCAAAGTTACAATGGCACTGAAAAAGTGACATCACCATTTTTCACACGCTACGACTGTTGCAGCATCCCCCACAGTCATGAGAGGCCAGGCAAGGAGGTGCATGCCTCGATGTGAGTGATGTTGAGTTAGCCACACCCAGTCAGTCACATGACCACCAAACCATGCCGACCAACTAAGCCATGCCCACAGAACTGGTTGTTAAAAGTTTGAATCCCACCCGATTGGGACCATAAGTTGAGGATTACCTACCTCTATAGGAACGCAATGGCGACCCTACAAATTTGAGAGCTAATGCTTTTATTTCCCATAAATTTCTACGCTACAAAAAAAAAAAACCACCCCACTGTGAGTGCATCAATGAGAGCTCCAGCATGCTTTTTGTATGCTGGGAGAGAGCGCGAGAACTATAAATGGCTCTGCGTTATCTAGGTGTTTCAAGGGCCCAGTGCTGATCTCTTTACAATCTTCGCCAGATTCCACAGAGATCCTTGACCTTCAATTAAAGTGAAATGGTGCTTTAGTCGCAGCCTCTTGCAGACGCTGGCATGGAAAGATTAACAAGCGAACCCCAATTATAAAGCCAAGCTCCGTGACGCAGGCAAGCGGGCGCTGCCATCAGATAAGGGCCTCTCTGAAGGCATGTTTTCCTGAAGGCCCTCAGAAGTCAGCCACATGCCAGCCAAGAAAAGGAAATCTTTCGCTCTGGTTGCCCGGGAGCATCAGACAAGCTGGACTTCAACTCTCATAATCCAAAGGAGGTAATTGGGAGCTAAAGGTTGGAAAGACACCCCAAAGAGAACAAAAATTGTGAAGTTGCTGTGGAGCCTTCTCTTAAAACTTTGGTTGCCGCCCTCACCACCTCTCGAAGACTGGTTGCCAGAATTCAGCAGAAGAGGAAAAATTGAGAAAATACAGATAGTCCTCGACTTACAAGCACCATTGAGCCCCAAATGTCTGTTGTTAAGTCAGACACTTGTTAAATGACCTTTGCCCTGTGAAAGCTAGCACCCCTCATAGAAGAATGAAGTATTTTGAAATATTAGAAAAGGCAGAATATTATATTTCTCTAAAGAGAAACATGTCTCTAAAGAAAAAAACTCAAAGCCTCAGCTCCCTGCCCCAAGCAGATACTAAGCTGAGAACAGCCTGTAGAAATGCAGATTTGGTAATCCATTAGCCACGGCAGCAAGGTCTGGACAAGGTTGGATTAGCCCTCAGCCCTTTCATTGCATCAGCACACTTCAACAAAACTTGACTTCAAGACAAACATGGCGCCATGGGAGTCTGACAGCAACCAATAGGATATGCTCTTGCCACAGGAACAGGAAGCTCAAGGGCAAGGCCCAGAGAGGTATAAATAGCCTCAGTTTCCCTCCACGGGTACCCAGAACAATCCCACTAATTTCTTTTCTTTCCTTTCTTTTCTTTTCAGCATTGTTGGTTTTTAATTATGTGCAATGACGTCTCATAACACAACTGCCTTAGCGTTATTTTATTGCTGGCTTTGCCGTGTTAGTTCTTTGTTCACTGTTAATTTGTTAATTGCCGTTTCTATTTAACATTCTTGTTTTTAGTTGGGGTTCCATGGGCTTAGGGAGATCAATACTGAAATACAGACGCTTTTTTTGCAGGCTTTCCTGGAAAAGCATCCCAGAAAAATCCCACATTGTGAATCACTTCAAAAGAAACTCTTTATTGTTGAGCATTTAATTCATAATCACATTCTAGCTCAGTGATGGCTAATCTTTTTGGCACCGAGTGCCCAAAGGGCAGACATGTGCATGCCAATGTGTGCACAGGCACTCAAACCCCCAAAATACAATGCATGTGTGCAGGGGTGATCATGCTATTGGCTGGGTGTGGCCAACTCAATATCACTCACATCCAAGCATGCATCTCCTCGCCTGGCCTCTCATGACTGTGGCGATGCTGCAACAGTCGTAAGTGGGAAAAATGGTCATAAGTCACTTTTTTCAGTGCCATTGTAACTTTGAATGGTCCCTCCACGCAAGCAAGTACCAGCAAAGGAGGGGAAAAAACTGCAGAGAAGTTCCTGAGACTTCCAGGAAGTCTAGTCCTGCCAAGACTGTAATAAGGGTTAATGGAGAGGCAGTTTCTGTAAGCAACACCAGAATGTTTCCTTCCTGCCTTCCTTACAGGATTAGCCCAGTAATTCCTTCTAACAACCAGTTCTCTGAACTGCTTAGAATGTTAACAACCGGTTCTAGGGAATAGGTGCGAACTGGTAAAATCCCACCCCTGCCCCAAGAGCCCATCCCCCCGTGCATGCGCATGCATCCCCCGCATGCACCCTGCCCATGTGCATGTGTGGCAGAGACCCGAAGACTAGCTGGCTGGCAGGAAGCACGTGCATATGTGCGGCAGTGCTGAGCTGGGGCGACAGCTCACAAGCCCGCAGAGAGTGTTCTGCATGTCACCTCTGGCACACATGCCATAGGTTCAGCATCAAGGTTCTAGCTGATTCATTGCATAGATTATCCTCAACTTATGACCACAACTGAGCCCAAAATTTCCATTGCTGGGCAAGTGAGTTTTTGCCCCATCTTTTCTGGCACAGTTGTTAAGTGAACCAATCACTGCAGCTGTTATGTTGGTAACATGGTTGTTAAGTGAATCTGGCTTCCCTATTGACTTTGCTTGTCAGAAGGTTGCAAAAGGGATCACATGAATCCAGATCACATTGCAATTGTCATAAATACAATCCAGTTGCCAAGAGTCTGAATTTTGATCATGTGACCATAGAAATGCCACAATGGTTGTAAGGGTGAACACCAGTCACAAGTCACTTTTTTCAGTGTTGTTGTAACTTTGAATGGTCACTAAACAGAAGGTTACTATAATGGTCACTAAACAGAGGCTTAGGAGGACTAGTTGTATTCTAATTCATTGTCTCTCTACAACCATTACAGATAGTCCTCGTTTTACAGTGATTCATTTTGTGACTGTTCAAAGTCACAACAGCACTGTAATTGTCTTATGACTGTTTTTTACATTTACAACCATTGTGGCATTCCCATGTTCACGTGATCAAAATTCAGACGCTTAATGATTCATATTTATGACAATTACAAATATCCTAGAATCATACATTCACCTTTTGCGAACTTCTGATAAACAAAATCAGTGGAGAAACCGCTTAATGACTCTGTTACTAATGTCAATTCTGAAGTGAACCTGGCTGAAGCCATCTTGTGCTGCCTCATAGTTGTCATAAAGCGTAAGAGGGGGAAAGGAGGGTGAAAGTAGATAGCCTGACTAGCAGTCAAAACAAAAAGTTTTCCTGTGGGAACCAAGGTCATCATAACAGGTGGCCATTGGAGGACAGGAGCCTGCCAGCTACATTCATTGTACAATGTGACTGGTGACACCTGGGAGGGGGGATTTTTACTCTTTTAATTAGGTGAAAAACGCGAGCACTTTCAGAATTGGTTTTCACCAGCCGTGCCGATAGGATGTATCCAATAAACATGTTCTTTGAAAAATCTACCTGCCTCAGATTTCTGATTTCAATAGGTGCATTATTCAGAATACTGACCACTAAATTAACAATTGCAGTGATTCACTTAACAACTGTGGCAGAGGTGATATTCAGCAAGTTCTGACCAGTTCTGGAGAACCAGTAGTGGAAATTTTGAGTGGTTTGAAGAACCAGCAAATGCCACCTTTGACTGGCCCCACCCCCATCTATTCATCTATTCTCTGCCTCCCGAGTCCCAGATGATAGGCTGGGTCTTCTTTTGTTGCCCTGCACAGAACAGAGCTGGAAAGCAGGTTAGTGGAGTAGGGAATGGGGATTTTGCAGTAATCTTCCCCTGCCATGCCCACCAAGCCCTGCCTATCAAGCCATGCCCAGAATCCCACCACTGAACTGTGCAAAATTCACTGAACAAATGTCTCACTTAGCAACCAAACTTTTTGACTGAATTGGGATCAGGGATGGGATTCTACAGGTTTGCACCTATTCGCTAGAACCGGTTGTTAACATTCTAAGCAGTTCGGAGAACCGGTTGTTAGAAGAAATCACTGGTCTAATCCTGTAAGGAAGGCAGGAAGGAAACATTCTGGTGTTGCTTACAGAAACTGCCTCTCCGTTGACCCTTATTACAGTCTTGGCAGGACTGGATTTCCTGTCTCTGTAACTTCTCTGGAGTTTTTTTCCCTCCTTTGCTGGTACTTTGCTTGTGTGGAGTGACCATTCAAAGTTACAATGGCACTGAAAAAAGTGACATCACCATTTTTCACACTTACGACTGTTGCAGCATCCCCACAGTCATGAGAGGCCAGGCAAGGAGGTGCATGCCTCGATGTGAGTGATGTTGAGTTGGCCACACCCAGTCAGTCACATGACCACCAAACCATGCCGACCAACTAAGCCATGCCCACAGAACTGGTTGTTAAAAAGTTTGAATCCCACCCGATTGGGACCATAAGTTGAGGATTACCTACCTCTATAGGAACGCAATGACGACCCTACAAATTTGAGAGCTAATGCTTTTTATTTCCCATAAATTTCTACGCTACAAAAAAAGAAAAAACCACCCCACTGTGAGTGCATCAATAGAGAGGCTCCAGCATGGCTTTGTATGCTGGGGAGAGAGGCGAGAACTATAAATGGCTCTGCGTTATCTAGGTGTTTCAAGGGCCCAGTGCTGATCTCTTTACAATCTTCGCAGATTCCACAGAGATCCTTGACCTTCAATTAAAGTGAAATGGTGCTTTAGTCGCAGCCTCTTGCAGACGCTGGCATGGAAAGATTAACAAGCGAACCCCAATTATAAAGCCAAGCTCCGTGACGCAGGCAAGCGGGCGCTGCCATCAGATAAGGGCCTCTCTGAAGGCATGTTTTCCTGAAGGCCCTCAGAAGTCAGCCACATGCCAACCAAGAAAAGGAAATCTTTCGCTCTGGTTGCCCCGGGAGCATCCAGACAAGCTGGACTTCAACTCTCATAATCCAAAGGAGGTAATTGGGAGCTAAAGGTTGGAAAGACACCCCAAAGAGAACAAAAATTGTGAAGTTGCTGTGGAGCCTTCTCTTAAAACTTTGGTTGCCGCCCTCACCACCTCTCGAAGACTGGTTGCCAGAATTCAGCAGAAGAGGAAAAATTGAAAATACAGATAGTCCTCGACTTACAAGCACCATTGAGCCCCAAATGTCTGTTGTTAAGTCAGACACTTGTTAAATGACCTTTGCCCCTGTAGAAAGCTAGCACCCCTCATAGAAGAATGAAGTATTTTGAGAAATATTAGAAAAGGCAGAATATTATATTTCTCTAAAAGAGAAACATGTCTCTAAAGAAAAAAACTCAAAGCCTCAGCTCCCTGCCCCCAAGCAGATACTAAGCTGAGAACAGCCTGTAGAAATGCAGATTTGGTAATCCATTAGCCACGGCAGCAAGGTCTGGACAAAGGTTGGATTAGCCCTCAGCCCTTTCATTGCATCAGCACACTTCAACAAAACTTGACTTCAAGACAAACATGACGCCATGGGAGTCTGACAGCAACCAATAGGATATATGCTCTTGCCACAGGAACAGGAAGCTCAAGGGCAAGGCCCAAGAGAGGGTATAAATAACCCTCAGTTTCCACTCCACGGGGTCAGCTACCCAGAATCACACGTGATTGATAGTTCTGCTTCACCATTAAACCAGGGGTGGGCTTCTGGGGGTTCTCAGGGGCTCGGGCAATCCCCTAGCTAAGACCCTGCTGGGCTCGGCAAACCCCCAATAACCTCAAAAAGACAAGCAGCCACACCAGAATAATAAATGGACACTTTTTCGGCTTTTTCCCTTTCTGGGTGTTTAGCCAAGAGCACTTCACATCTCATAAAAATGTTGCAAGCTAGATAAACTGCTTGCCGAGGGAGAGCCATTGAGAAAATCAGATAACATAGCCGCTAGAAACTCTAAGAATCACGTAACTCACCAGAAACTCCACTAAGGCTCCAAGATCCCTCGCACAGCACGTAACTCACTGCTATTAATAGCAATAGCAATTAGACTTATATACCACTTTATAGTGCTTTACAGCCCCCTCTAAGCAGTTTACAGAGTCAGCATCTTGCCCCCAATGATTTGGGTCCTCATTTTACCCACCTCGGAAGGATGGAAGGCCGAGTCAACCTTGAGCCTGGTGAGATTTGATCTGCCAAATTGCAGGCAGCTGGCTGGAGCAGAAGTAGCTTGCAGTACTGCATTCTAACCACTGCACAACCAAGGCTCTTAAGCCTGGTTTCACCCAGTCTTTTAAGTATTAAATGCATGAAATAATAAACAACATTTTGGTATATTAACTTTTTTTTAGGTAATTAGGGCAAAGGAGCGACTTTTAGTTGGCCACACCCACCCAGCCACATGCTCACCTAGCCACAGCCACCCAGTCACATGATAACACGCCCACTCAGCCACGCCCACCCAGCCAGTCATTAGGGCAGAGAGCCCTTGCTAAAATATTTGAATCCCACCCCTGCATTAAATCATCTTTCCAATCAGCCTCCATGTTTCCAGTGCCTCTCCCCATTTGGAACCGAACCAGATGGATATTTCTTCCAACACCCCAATTTTACAACCTTTTTTGCCATAGTTGTTAAGTGAATCCCTGCAACTGTTAAATTATAACATGATTGTTAAGTGAATCTGGCTTCTCTGTTGACTTTGCTTGTCAGAGGATCACATAGGGTGATCACATGATCCCTGGATACTGCAACCATCAAAAATTTGGTTGCCGAGCATCCGAATCTTGATCATGTGACCACAAGGATGCGACGACAGTTGTGTGAAAAACAGTCATAAGTCATTTTTTCCAGTGCCATTGTAACTTCAAGTGGCCAGTAAATGAACTGTTGTTGTAATTCAAGGGATACCTGTATAGATCAATTCCATGGGAGGCAATCCAATTCAGGTTTTCTCTTGGCTCTTTCTGTCCTCCAAGTATAGTATAATACAATATAGGTTGTCCTCAACTTACAATCGTAATTGATTTTACACGTTGTGTTAAGCCATGTTCTTCTTAACCATGATTTACTGCCTATATCAATATTAGTTTGGAATAGAATAGAATAGAATAGAATAGAATAGAATAGAATAACAGAGTTGGAAGGGACCTTGGAGGTCTTCTAGTCCAACCCCCTGCCTAGGCAGGAAACTCTACACCACTTCAGACAAACGGTTATCCAACATCTTTTTAAAAACTTCCAGTGCTGGAGCATTCACAGTTTCTGGAGGCAGGTTGTTCCACTGATTAATTGTTCTCATTGTCAGGAAATTTCTCCTTAGTTGCTTCTCTCCTTGGTTAGTTTCGACCCGTTGCTTCTTGTCCTGCCCTCAGGTGCTTTGGAGAACAGCTTGACTGCCTCATCTTTGTGGCAGCCCCTGAGATATTGGAACACTGCTATCATGTCACCCCCTAGTCCTTCTTTTCATTAAACTAGACATATCCAGTTTCTGCAACCGTTCTTCATATGTTTTAGCCCCCAGTCCCCTAATCATCTTTGTTTTAGGTGAACATACTAAAGCCATAAACCATGATTGTGGGTTTGTTCATCATATGTCAAACTCACGTCGTCATGGCAGCATCTTGTGATGTATCAGAACTTTTTTCTCCTTCCCTAAACCAGTCATGGGTGTGGCCAGCACATGATGCATTCAGCCCAGGGGCCAGAAGTTTGACAACCCTGTATTAGACCAAAACCAAGCCACATAATCTGGTTTGCATACCCCAAAAAACAAAAAAAAGTGACTTTCTTTTGCACCACACCTTTTTACATGGTTTTGATCAAATCCCACCAAATCATGAATATATTTTATGTTTTGCGACTCAAAAATCACCTATTACATTTAGAATTAAACTAATCACAAGTTTCCTCTAAAATCCAACTGCTAAACAAAAGTTAACCAAGATTGCTTTGCAATTGCTGGCCACTAACCGAGGTGGGCTTCAACCGGTGTTACTACCAGTTCGGTACTTACGCTGCGCGTGTATGTAATACAACGAAAGCTGTGCCTCCTGGACAGCTGATAAGCGCTGTGCGCAGGTGCGCAGTGTTTGAAAAAAACCCTTTTTTACTGATTTTTCAGCCTCAGCTGTGTCACGCAAAGCAGCTGAGGTTGAAAAAGCAGGAAACAAAGGTCAGGTAAGAACCTGGGCAGGCGGGTGGGCCAAACAGCAGCAGACACAGAACCGTTTCTGTGTCTGCTGCTCTTCAGAGCTTCTGGCTCTACAGAGCTGGGCAGAACCAATAGCATCCCACCTCTGCCACTAAAAAAAACCCTCAATAATATGCAACAAAATCAATTTTCTAGGTCACCTTAATATTTGGAAACAAAACATGGTTTCTTTCAAGCGAAGCCTAGTTATGGCTATCTTCCAAACACAGTTATAAAACAAAAATCAGGATGAGACATGACATCCAAGCTAACTTTGCTCTCAAAATTTCATGCCACATTGGCAAGTTTCTGTTGCCAGTTGCATCTTCCGTCACAGTTGGAAGATCTAGTTTAAATTGTCGTGCTTGGCTGTTGCTGTCTTTTCCACGACTCTCACCTACAATGCCTTCATTCTTTCTGTCTTCCCCTTGACTATCGTTATCAGAAGTCTTTCCATCAACTTCGGCTTGTCCCCTAAAACCTGAGCTGCCTTGAAGATTTCTGAGCGTCCTCACCTTTTCTGTCTCTTGGACCAACTGTCATTTCCAACGGCTGACCAGACATGAGCATTCTGACACGCCCACTTAAAGCTCTTGCCTGATTGGCTGCTTTAACAACCCATGGTTGACCCATAAATCAGACTTTAGGCAATTTTGTTATTTTGGACATGGACCTTAACTTATTTTGGTGAAGCTTGGTGGTGCAATGAGGGCCAGCCTTCATCATGGGGGGCTTGGCTTGAGCTTGGCACAATGGAGAAGGCCTCTTCTTCTGCCACTCCAGGGTTAGCCAGCAAGATTTTTATTCTGGTTTGCCTTTGCCCAAATAGGACCCAAGTTGGAAAGGTAGATTAATACCTCTTTCTCAGTTCTAAGGAAAGAACCCTTAGTAAGTTAGGCGATCACTTTGTGTACAGTTCAAACATATTGGGTTTGGAATGTATTCTTTCATTGGTTAGTATCAGTTGACTCATCTGTGATCTAGCAAGCATGCTTGGTAGCTTTATATGTAGCATGTAACGTTTCATAGCATCCCATAATATATTTAGCCTGACCTTGTTAATGCTCAATGTTAGTCAGGAGTTGTGTTTCCCACATTATAATGAGGCTTAATGAGTTTACAGGTTACTAATTTACAAGTTACAAGGCAGAACAAGAAGCAATGGATGGAAACTAATCAAGGAGAGAACTAACCTGGAATTAAGGAGAAACTTCCAAACAGTAAAAACAATTAATCAGTGGAATGGCTTGCCTTCAGAAGTTGTGGGTGCTTTTAAGAAGAGGATGGACAGCCATTTATCTGAAATAATGTAAGGTCTCCTACTTGAACAGGGGTTTGGACGAGAAAACCTTCAAGGTCCCTTTCAACTCTGTTATTCTGTTATTCCAGAGTTCTTGAAAAAAAAAATTGATGACAGATTATTCTGTTACTAGAATACAAATTTTTGTACACTTCTTGTCTCTGGCTGGTTTGAACTAATTCTCATCAGAAAGTCGCCAAGTTTGAAAGCTTGATTTAAACCTTGGGTGAGCTATCACAATTATTGCTGGGGTTTTTTTTCCTCTTCTTCCATCCCATCTACCTCTTCTTTGGTCTTCTTCTTCCATCTACCTCTTCTTTGGTGTTTTTTTAAAATTTTATTCGTATCCTGCCTTTATTATTTTTACAAATACCCCAGAGCAGTAAACATAGCCAACACACCTTCCTCCTCTCCTATTTTCCCCACAACAACAACCCTGTGAAGTGGGTTAGGCTGAGAGAGTGACTGGCTTAAAGTCACCCAGCTGGTTTTCATGATTAAGGCGGGCCCTGAGCTCATGGTCTCCTGCTTTGGAGCCTGTTGCCTTACCCACCAGACCAAACCTGTTCTCTGGCTTCAAAGTGGTTTAATGTATTTGCCAACCCAGCCAGTTTGTGCTTAATCTGTGACTCCATCCATACCTTGTATGAATCAAGAAAAGGTATTAGGCTGGTAACCAAGTTAAGGATGTTTGGCATGGATGCAGATTTGATGACTATCTGAAGAGAGTTTGTCTCCAAATGGTGACTCCCCATTCACCGTCCAAGCATATCGTTGTTATATTATGGCATCTCTAAGAGAAACACACAATGCCTTAAGACGAGTGCATCCACGTCACTTGGTGTCAACGTAGCTATCAAAACACCCATCAAGTGAAAGACATGTCTTTGGATTTGCGGGAATATGCCAATCATGCCGGTGATACTTCAACAGAGTTGGAATAAACTGTAATAACTTTAATAAAAATCATACAAGCAAAGCTTTTGCAAGGTTAAATCCTAAACTTATTGACTATTTGACGTGATGTTTCTAAGCCACTAAAACAGATCCTTAAAGGTTTACAGGCCGTAACAGGGAAGTACAGGTAGTCCTTGGCTGTAATGAAGCCTGCCCAGTCATAAAGCAGGTCAGTCATATGACCGACCCAATTGTACAACATTGTTGGGACAGTCATTAAGTGAATCATCATGATCATTACACAAAATCATTGCTTGCTATGGGGCATTTGTGTTAAAAATCAGAGGTAAATGCTAGTTTTTGACAAAAACATCATAAATTGTGATCATGTGATTGTGGAACTCAAGGTGGCCAATATATCCAACATAACTTTTTCCAATTTTTCCCAAAACAACTACCCTGTGAAATGGGCTGGACTGAGAGTGACTGGCCCAAAGTCACCCAGTCAGCTTTCATGCCTAAGGTGGGACTAGAATTCACAGTCTTCTGCTGATTGGCTCAAAGTCACCCAATGCCTAATGCCTAATGTGGGACTAGAATTCACAGTCTTTTGGTGATTGGCCCAAAGTCACCCAGTCAGCTTTCATGCCTAAGGTGGGACTAGAATTCACAGTCTACTGCTGATTGGGTCAAACTCACCCAGTTAACTTTCATGCCTAAAACAGAACTTTCTAACTTGGTGCTTTAACCGCTTAACCAAATTGGCTCCAGCGGCCATACAGGTAGTCCTCAACTTACAACCACAATTGAGCCCCAAATTTCTGTTGTTAAGTGAGACTTTTGCTAAGTGATTTGTGCCTCATTTTACGACCTCTCTTGCCACAATTGTTAAGTGAATCACTGCAGTTGATAAGTTAGTGACACGGTTGTTAAGTGAATCTGGCTTCCCCATTGACTTTGCTTGTCAAAAGATTGCAGAAGAGACCAAGAGATACAGCAGCGGCCATAAGTTTGAACCAGTTGCCAAACCTCTGAATTTTGATCACCTGGTCAAGGGGATGCTGTAAAAGTCATAACTGTGAAAAATGGTCATAAGTTCTTTTTTTCTGTGCTTATAACTTTGAATGGTCACTAAATGAACTGTTGTAAGTCGAGGACTTACCTGTATTTGACTTCTGAACAATATGAGAATGGCTTTGGGGATAACTATATTTCTGGTGTTTTTTGATGTCCCCTATTCAAAAGGGCTGATTTATTTAGCTTTTGGTAATCAACCAAGATAAGCTAATTGCTACTATCAAGTTAAGCATCTCTGATAAATCAGAATAATTTTGCATTATGGATGGATCATTCCCTTAGTTATGAATCTGTGTAATTTCTGCATATATTCTTCCCTTTTTCATGTAAATCTGATTTCTGAAAAAGATTCTGACACGATTCATATGTGACTTTTTTTTCCACAGCAGAAACATATCTACATGCATTTGCTTTCAAAATACAAATTAATAAACATGGAAATGTATATTTTCTGAACTTCAAAAAGTGTAGAAGTTGGTGGATAACAGTGTTGAAATGATCACAGTAGTTTAACGAAGCAGAGAAGATTAATTCATTCTCACATTCTCAAATATTTCTCAAGCATCTGCATATCAGTGAGCCGGTTTGGCCTAGTGGTTAAGGTTCCAGGCTAGAAACTGGGAGACTGTGAGTTCTAGTCCTGCCTTAGGCATGGAAACTGGCGGGGTGACATTGAACCAATCACAAGTATGTGATTTCTAGTCCCGCCTTAGGCATGAAAGCTGGCTGGGTGACTTTGGGCAAATCACCAGGAGACTGTACATTCTAGTCCCGCCTTAGGTATGAAAGGTTGTTGGATGCCTTTGGGCCAATCATCAGGAGACTGTGAGTTCTGGTCCCACCTTAGGTATGAAAGCTGGCTGGGTGACCTTGGGCCAATCACCAGGAGTCTGTGAGTTCCAGTCCCACCTTAGGCATGAACGTTGGCTGGACCAGTCACTCCCATTTCATCTCATAGGGCTGCAATTCTTGTGGGGAAAATAGGAGGAGAGCAGTGGTGGTATTCTGCCGGTTCGCACCGGTTCACAAGAACCGGTAGCAAGGATTTGACATGGGTTGCTGAACTGGTAGCAAGTTCTGCCTGACCACGCCCCCGACCCAATCGCCCGGTCGCCACTGGCTTGCTTGCCCCACCCGCCCGATGCTTTCTCACCCCACCTGCCTGACGCTCACCCCTTAAGGTATTTCTTTTTTTCCCCCCTCCCAACAATCAGCTGTTCATACGATCAGCTGTGCCGCGATTCCCCTTGCTGAGGCCCAGGAAGGCAAAAAAAAAAAAAAAAAAATGGAGTGAGGGGCACAGCCCCAGGGGAACCTTCTGGAAGCAAAAACGTCCCCCTAAAGGCTCCTCTGAGGCCAGGAAGGCCCCAAAAGGGAGCGAGGGGGGTGCTGTGTGCCCTTCTTATGCTCCGTTTTTTTTTTCTTCCTGAGCCCCAGGGGAGCCATCTGGGAGCAAAAATGTCTCCCCCGGGAGGCTTGCCTGAGGCCCAGAAGGCCCCCAAAAGACCAGGAGTGGTGGCTGCAAAAAAAGGGGGAAAAAGCCATGCCCACCCAGTCACATGGCCATGCCCACCAAGCCCTGCCCACAGAACCAGTAGGAAAAAAATTTGAATCCCACCACTGGAGGAGGAGCATTATGCATCTCTGCCATCTTGAGTTATTCTAATTTTTAAAATTCATCAGAACGATCTCTTTCTGCAGGGATTTTATACGTATACAGTATATTGCAAGTGCCTCCTGCATTCACAGGGGTGAATATTCTGCAATTTCCAAGGAAAATTTGTGTTTTGTTTCCTTGCTCAACTTGCCTGACTCACATTCTAAGACAAACGTTGCTGTGTGGAAGAATTTCATAGCGGGTAGACCCCAAGCATAGTAAGAATTTAAACCGTAGCAGCAAATATTTAGCAAGCAATTAGGCCTCGAGAAGAAGTATAGAAGAGAAGAGAATACCTCAAAGTTGAATTATGGAGTTCTTATAGGTATCTGAGCTTGGTTGTTTTCTTGCAGACATTTCATTCCCCAACTTGGTAACGTCATCAGTGCTGGTGAGGGTGAGGTTTGCTGCTTGTTTATACAGGTAGTCTTTAACTTATAATCTTAATGTGGCCTTAGCCACATTAGCCACATTAAGCACCAGAAGTTCACTCACATGATCACGGGGGAGGAATGGGCTGACCATCAGACCTTTGAATTCAGGTTGTAAGTAGCCCCAAGGTAAGTCAATGGTAACTTTGAATAGTTGCTAAGTGATAAGTCATAAGCCGAGAACTACGTATATATACTGGCTTCTATATTAGGGTAGTTTCTATACTGGTAGTCCTTGACTTATGACCATAACTGAGTCCAAAGCATCTGTTGCTATGTGAAACACTTGTTAAGTGAGTTTTGCCACATTTTAATGACTTTTCTTGCCACACTTGCTAAGTGAATCCCTGCAGCTGTTTTGTTAGTCACACGGTTGTTAAGTGAATCTGGCTTCCCCGTTGACTTTGCTTGTCAGAAATTCACAAAAGGCGATCACACGACCCCAGGACACTGCAACATTGCAACCGTCATAAATAGGAACCAGTTGCCAAGCATCTGAGTTTTGATGTAGAATACTTTATTGGCCAAGTGTGATTGGACACACAAGGAATTTGTCTTGGTATAAATACTTTCAGTATACATAAAGAAAAGGTACATTCGTTAAGAATCAAGAATCATAACGTACAACCCTTAATGATAGTCATAGGGTACAATCAACAATCAAATCATACTAGGAAACAGTCAATATAAATCGTAAGGATACAAGCAACAAAGTTACAGTCCTACAATCATGAGTGGGGGGGAGAGGTGATAAGGAGTGATGAGAAGATTAACAGTAATAGTAGTGCAGACTTTGTAAATAGTTGAACAGCGTTGAGGGAATTATCTGTTTAGCAGTTCAGGAAAAAACTGTCCTTGTCTCTAGTTGTTCTGGTGTGCAGTGCTCTATAGCGTCGTTTTGAGGGAAGGAGTTGAAACCGTTTATGTCCGGGATGTGAGGGGTCTTTAAATATTTTCACAGCCCTCGTTTTGACTCATGCAGTATACAGGTCCTCAATTGAAGGCAGGTGGGTAGTAATTGTTTTTTCTGCAGCCCTAATTATCTCTGGCATCTGTGTCTGTCCTGTTGGGTTACAGAACCAAACCAGACAGTTATAGAGGTGCAGATGACAGACTCAATCATTCCTCTGTAGAACTGGATCAGCAGCTCCTTGGGCAGTTTGAGCTTTCTGAGTTGGCGCAGAAAGAACATTCTTTGTTGTGCTTTTTTGATGATGTTTTTGATGTTAGGTGTCCATTTTAGGCCATATGATATAGTAGAACCTAGAAATTTGAAGGTCTCTACTGTTGATACTGTGTTGTCTAGTATTGTAAGAGGTAGTAATACGGGAGGGTTTCTTCTAAAGTCTACCACCATTTCTACTGTTTTGAGTGTGTTCAGTTCCAGATTGTTCTGGTTACACCACGAGGCAAGTCATATAACCTCCTGTCTGTATGCAGATTCATTGTTGTCTCGAATGAGACCAATCATAAGACCACGGGGATCAGTAGTGGGATACAAAAAATTATACTACCAGTTCGGTGGGTGTGGTTTGGTGGGCATGGCTTGGTGTGCATGGCAGGGGAAAGCTACTGCAAAATCCCCTTTCCTCCCTACCCCACTAACCTGCTTTCCAGCTCTGTTCTCCTGTGCAGGGCAACCAAAAAAAACCCAGCCAATCAGCTGAGACTCAGAGAAGAGATGGGGCAGGGCCAGTCAGAGGTGGGATTTGCCAGTTCTCCGAACTACTCAAAATTTCCCCTACCAGTTCTCCAGAACTAGTCAGAACCTGCTGAACACCACCTCTGACAGGAATGTTGCAATGGCTGTGTGCAAAACAGTCAGAAGTCACTTTTTTTCAGAACCATTCTAACTTCGAAATGAACGGTTGTAAGTCAACTGTTGTATTATATTAGTATAATATACTTGTTTGTACATTTTATTAGTGGTTAAAAAGATGCAAGAGGAACTGGGCTAGACTTTGAACTGTGGACTTCAACTCCCAGAATTCCCCAGCTAGCATCTTTTAAGATGGGTGGAATGGGAACTGCTGCTGGGGAATTCTGGGAGTTGAAGTCCACACCTCTTAAGAGATGCCAAGATTGAGAAAATTCTAGCCTGCCACGCCACTGCTGAACCAAAAGAAGAAAGCAACATACGGCACCTTTTAGATAGATAAATAAATAAGAAAGAGCAAAGGATAATTTTCAACCACTTCTAGAGCTGGAGAGGGTCTCTTATTCCAGCTGAGTTTTTAGCTTTACTGACAGCAGCTGTGCAGATAACCCTGAGATCTTCTCCTGCACTCCACCTGTTTTGTTTGAGCAATGAGAGGCTGAACCAGAGCATGAGTGCAACAATACTTTATTTTACAATAAAGGGCTGACCGTGCTTGCCAAGCCTGGAACTGGCTCGCAGCAATCAGCAACCGGTTGGACCCCACAGCCTGCTTTTATAGCTGGCTGCTGGGGAGAGCCAACCAATGGGAATGGGGGAATAACGCCCACGTAAGTGAGTGGACCTGAGTGAGAACTCCTTGAGTCCTCAGGACATAACACCCCTTCCCCCCAGATGCGAACATGCATAGTCCTTGAGGTAGACGGGGGGGTTTGTGTTGGCGCCCGGAACGGCGCAACTCGGGAACATTGTCTGTCTGTTCGGTACCAGTCTGTGATGGTCGAGCCGGCATAGTGTCACCAACACTCTCTCTGGACTGGGCATCCTCGGGAACCACCGGGTTGGTTACTGGGGTCAAGCTCTCGTGGGTTGGATCAGGCTGGTCAACTCTCTGGGCGCTGTTGTCCGAGTTTGGGCTGACCGGAACGACCGCTGGTGCAGACTGGTCGCTGGGTACGATGTGGCTGGGCGGCGGATGAGGCGGTTCCCCTTCGACTGGAGACTCTGGATTCTTGTTGGCAAGGGTGCTGAGGCGCCTTCTAAGCTGGTCTATATGTCTCCTCCAGACGCGACCATCCTCCAGCCTGACTCTATACGATCTCGGCCCGGTGATGGCGATGACCTCGCCTGGAATCCAAAGTGGGTCCCCAGCGAAATTCCTTGCGAATATCGGCTCCTGTAACAAAAATGTCTAAACCCGAAGTAGAAGCGAGGGGAGAGTCAGGGCAGTATTGTGGGTGCAATCTGTCCAATACAGTCCTCAGGCGCCGGCCCATCAGAAGTTCCGCTGGGGACTTATTGGTGACTGCACAGGGGTTGAGTGCTGGCTCATCAGGAACCGTGCGAGTTTGTGGTGCCAGTCATCCCTGCCAAACCTAGCGAGGGCCTCTTTGGTGGTCCTGACGGCCCTTTCAGCCAACCCATTACTGGCAGGGTGAAATGGGGCTGTGAAAATGTGGCGAATGCCCAGGTTGGCAGCAAAACGGCTGAATTCTACTGATGCGAACTGTGGGCCATTATCGGAGACAATGGAGTCGGGTAGTCCATGTGTAACGAACAGGCGCGTTAACACGTTGGTGATTGCTAGTGTGGTGGTCCTGGATAGCTGTGCCACGTCTATCCATTTGGAATAAGCGTCCACGACCACTAGGAACATCTTTCCATGCACGGGCCTGCCAGATCGATATGGATTCTAGACCAAGGGCGTTGGCGCTCTCCCATCTGGTAGGGGTGGCGATGGGGGAGCAGGACGGGATTCCTGGCAAATGCTGCAGGAACTTACCCAATTGACAATGTCCTCGTCTAGACCCGGCCACCACACGTAGCTGCGTGCTAATGCCTTCATTCTCACAATGCCGGGTGTCCCTCGTGCAACGCCTCCAGGACTTGGGTGCGCAGCGAGGTCGGAATGACCACTCGAGTGCCCCACAGTAGACAACCCTGCAAACTGGACAGCTCCTGCATGCGAGTCTTAAAGGGTGCGAATTTGTTATCAACGTTGCCTCCCGGCCACCCCCTCCTCACCCAGTCGAGCACCTGGGCGAGCGTTTGGTCTGCCTTGGTTTTGGTGGCGAAGTCAAGGGTGGTGATGGGCAGGTCCAACTGGGTGATTTCGAAAATGGCGTTGACAGGAGCTGGGTCTTCAGCCGGAGCGGGTAAGGGGCAGCGACTGAGAGCATCGGCGTGGGATAGAGTTTTGCCCGGGCGGTGAGTAAGTTTGTATGAGTAGGCCGCTAGGAAAAGTGTCCACCTTGTCATTCTAGGGGAAAGGACTTGAGGTGTCTGTTTGTCACCGGCCAGTAGGCCCAGGAGGGGCTTATGGTCGGTGACCAGTTCGAAGAAATGGCCAAAAAGGAATTCGTGAAACTTTTTCATGGCTGCAACAGCTGCTAGGGCTTCCTTGTCTATTTGGCTGTAATTTCGCTCCGTGGCCGAGAGCGTCCTGGAGAAAAAGGCGATGGGGGCCTCGGCGCCATTGGGGAGTCTGTGACTAAGGACCGCCCCGATTCCAAAAGGGGATGCGTCTGCTGCCAGTACTAAAGGAAGGTTGGGGTCGAATTGGATGAGCACTGCCTCTGACGTAAGTAGTGATTTGACGGCGTTAAACGCCTGGTCTTCTTTGTGCCCCCAGTGCCACGGTGACTTTTTGTCTAGTAATCTGTGTAGGGGTTCGGCTACTGAGGCTTTATGGGGCAAAAAGGATGCATAAAAGTTCAGCAGCCCTAAGAAAGCTTGTAGCTCCGTTTTGGAGGTTGGTGTGGGAGCTTCGTGGATTGCTCTAACCTTGGACTCCAGGGGGTGAATGCCAGAGGCGTCAATTTTATAACCCAGAAAGTCCACCTGTCTAGTGGCAATGGCGCATTTTTCTTTTTTTAACTTGAGGCCATGCTGTCTGAACCTCTCTAACACTGCTCGCACTCTCTGGAAGAGTTGGGGTCTGTCCCTGGCCGAGACCAAGATGTCGTCGAAGTAGGGTACTACACCAGGGAGGCCCTGTAAAATCCGCTCCATGAGGGATTGAAAAATACCCGGGGCAACACTTACGCCAAATTGGAGACGCTTGCATCGGAAGGCACCCCTGTGAGTGACGATGGTCTGAAGTTCCGCTGTTTGGTTATCAACAGGGAACTGCTGATATGCTTGAGACATGTCCAATTTAGCAAAAATACTGCCCGGCTCGAATGTGTGCAATAAGTGCTGAATGACGGGCACAGGGTAGGCGCTAACTTGTAAATATTTATTGATTGTTGTCTTGTAGTCCGAGCAAATTCTCAGGCTACCATCTTTTTTAAGGGGTGTGACGATGGGCGTCTCCCACTTGGCGAAATCTGTTGGCTCAATGACCCCTTGTTTTAGTAGTTTATCCAATTCAGCGTCTAGTTTTGGTCAATAGCAAATGGAACTCTACGTGGTTTTAATCTGATTGGGACTGCCTGGGGTCAACGGTGAACGAGATGGGGGTTCCATTATAACACCCCAGCTCCTCGCTGAACACATCTGCGTAGTCAGCGAATAAGGAGTCAGTGTCTGAGGTTGAGACAGCATGGACTCCTGTTAGCCCTAGGCCGAGGTGGGGAAACCAATCGAGCCCCAATAAGGTGGGTAGATTGCCGTTAACTACCACTAGAGGTAGGTGGCCTTTAAAAGCTCTAAAACTGACAAAGAACTTGCCTCTGCCGATCACGGGAATGGCCTTCCCCTGGTAGTCCTTCAGACCGAACTGGCATCTCTGAAGCCGGGTAGTAGATAGGCTGGGGTGGAGTCTCTTGAGGGTGTTCCACGAGATTATTGAGAGCGCTGACCCTGTGTCAACCTCCATGTGGCACGGTTTACCTTCTAGGGAAACGGAGAGAGAAATTTTACTAACAGCGTGGCAAGTACGCCTGGCAAGGCGGTGCGTGCGACAGTTTAATACTTGCCTCTGTGGTCCCGCGTGCGAGGACGGGGGTCTGTGTGTAGCGCTTTGGGGGGCTTGGCAGACTCTCGCGATGTGCCCCCTCTTATGGCAGTTGTTGCAAGTGGCTCCTTTAAACTTGCAGGTGGCCCTTTGATGCGATCCCCCACAGGCTAGGCACAATGTGATGTGCTTGGGTGGACCTGTGTATTCTTGTTTGGCCCCTACCTGCGACCGTCTGTCGTTGGCGAGGCGGTGGACGTCGTTTTCATCGTTGTGGGTTTCCTCCGCTTCCACCTCTTCGGAATGGACTGGGAACGATGCTAGCTTGGCACTTGGGCCCTGAATTTCGGTGGCTGAGTTCGTTGCTAGCTCGGCTGCTAGGGCCTCCTCGACCGCTTGCGCGAGGTTGAGGTCTTTTTTTGCTAGCAGGCGCCTCTGTAGGTTGAGATCCTTGACCCCACAAACTAATTGATCGAGGAGCATGTCCTCCAAGTATGTTCCAAACCCGCAGTGCAGGGCTGCTGTTCTGAGGGCGGCCATATATTGATTGATGGTCTCCTTACTTGATTGCTTCCTCATACGGAACGTGAATCTCCTGGCGATTTGTGAAGGCCTGGGAGCGTAGTGGTTTGTGAGGATCTCAAGCAACTCGGACCACGGAACGTTTTTCAATTCTCTCGGCGCTACGAGTGCTGCGGCGGTATCGTAAACGGTGGCTCCGCAGTAGATTAGGAAATAGGATTTTTTCCGATGCTCTCCCGCATCCGCCAAGCCGACCGCATCGATGTAATGATTGAAGCGGTTCTTATACGACTCCCACTTCTCTTCGTCTGGTTTAAACACCGGGAATACTGGGTTGGAACTCATGGTGCTGGAACGGCTGTGCAACCTGCGGAAAAAATCTCTCTGGGACTACGGGCGCTCGTGAGTGATATCAGCTCTGGAGAGGTTTTTTGCTACCCTCTCTTTCTCTTTCTGGGTTACCACGTTGGCTGCTAGCCGTTGGAGGTGTCTTGATTCACGCCAAAAAGTGGGCGCTAGTGACTTCCTACAGCGCTGTGCTGTGTCTCCTACTGGCCCGAAATTCAAATGACACCCGTTTGAATTTCGCGCCAAATACAGAGCGGCTGCGGCTCGCAGCGCTTCACTTTCCCTGCAGCGGGGCTAACAAGCGGCTACAGACGCTTCTAACTTTGAATCAGACCGCTTTCTCTGGCTGCGGATCAGCGTTTGCTCTTTTTGATCGCTCGTATTGTTGGCTGACCGCTCTCTCTGGCTGCGGATCAGCGTTTCCCTTGTCGCCAGCCGATCGCTCTCTCTGGGCTGTGGATCGGTGGCTAGTGACTCAGCGGTTGCAAGGTGCTTCTGGTAGCCATCCCATCCTCGTCGCCAGTGTTTTGTTTGAGCAATGAGAGGCTGAACCAGAGCATGAGTGCAACAATACTTTATTTTACAATAAAGGGCTGACCGTGCTTGCCAAGCCTGGAACTGGCTCGCAGCAATCAGCAACCGGTTGGACCCCGCAGCCTGCTTTTATAGCTGGCTGCTGGGGAGAGCCAACCAATGGGAATGGGGGAATAACGCCCACGTAAGTGAGTGGACCTGAGTGAGAACTCCTTGAGTCCTCAGGATATAACACCACCCACCCTCAGCTTTCAAAGCCAGGCTGCCGCTGGTGACAAGATTTTGCTGGACCCATTCAGCTTCCAACTTCAAAGACACACAAAATACCACAAGCAAAAAAAGAGAGTGAAGAATGCAAACAGGACGGAGGACATTGAAAACTACCAAGACCCAATACACACACACACACACACATACACACACACACACATATGTCAACAGCTTTCTAAAGGTGTCAGGAGGAATGGGCAGTCTTTCCTCTTGACCATGCCACCGATTGCTCAAAATATTCAGCACCAACAAATTAAGTTGCAGTCCAAAAGGAAAATACTGCAATACAGTTAAGAATAACTGAAGGCTGTCCATCCTACAGAATAAGAATGGTCTTCTATTGCTCCATCACAGTGTCACAACCAATGGTGTGATTCAAAAAAATTTACTACTGGTTTTGTGGGCATGGCCTGGTGCGCATGGCGTGGCTTGATGGCCTTGGCAGGGTAAGGATACTGCAAAATCCCCATTCCTTCCCCACCCCACTAACCTGCTTTCCAGCTCCATTCTCCAGTTCAGGGCAATACAAGAAGACCCAGCCGATCAGCTGGGAGTCAAGAGGCAGAGAAGAGATGGCGGCGGGGCCAGTCAGAGGTGGGATTTGCCAGTTCTTCGAACTACTCAAAATTTCCGCTGCCGTTTCTCCAGAACTGGTCAGAACAGGCTGAATACCACATCTGGTCACAACATCCCCTGCTTTACAGAATACAGATAATCCTCGACTTACAACATTGCATTTAGTGACCGCACCAGAAGTGGTATTCAGCCGGTTCTGACCAGTTCTGGAGAACCGGTAGCGGAAATTTTGAGTAGTTTGGAGAACCGGCAAATCCCACCTCTGACTGGCCCCAACCCCATCTCTTCTTTGCCTCCCGAGTCCCCGCTGATAGGCTGGGTCTTCTTTGGTTGCCCTGCCCAGGAGAACGGAGCTGGAAAGCAGGTTAGTTGGGTGGGGAGGGAATGGGGATTTTGCAGTAACCTTCCCCTGCCCTGCCTACCAAGCCACGTCCTGCCACCAAGTCACACCCACAGAAACGGTAGTAAAAAATTTTGAATCCCACCAGTGAACGGCGCTGAAAATTTTTTACCTATGACCATTTTTCACAGTTACAACCTTTGCAGCATGATCACATGATCAAAATTCAGAGGCTCGGCAACTGTTCCATACTTATGACCGTTGCTGTGTCCCAAGGTCATGGGATCCCCTTTTGCGACCTTTTGACCAAGCAAAGTCACTTAACAACCAAGTCAAATTCACTTAACAACCGAGTTGCTAATGTAGCTCACTTAATAAATATCTCAGTTAACAACAGAAATTTTGAGTCAGTTGTAATCCTGTATTTACAATTAGGTCAGAGAACTGATTCTTACCCTGTACCCTCCAGCCAAAAAATACACCGTTTTGATTGACCTGCTTTCCTTGCGTTACAAGGAGAGTTTTCCACACAGACACACAAACGCACAGCTGCCATTCTGCATAAGCAGGACCCAAAGCTGTTTGCATGGAAATTATGGAATTATTATACATAGCGCAGCATTCTGTGGCTTATTCAAGCTCGTTACCACGTAAGCACAAACGTGAGATTCAAAGTTGTATTTCCCTTTCGGGTTTGTCGGCTATTTTGGAAAAAAAAAAATATCTCTCATGTTTCCTTCAAATTATTAAAATGCATTTTGACAAACAAGAGGCGCGCTGCACAGAAAATAAAATAAAATAAAAACCAAGGGAATTAAAGAAGGAAAAGGAGCAGAAAGGGGGGGAAAAAAATAGCAGTGACAGCTACTTGGAAGATTTATTTCGAAACGAGCAAAGCATGAAACACCCGGATTTTCCCCTCACTTTCTGAAGCTTATAAATGACACTCAGGAGCCACCTCAGATTTGGCAGGTGTGCAAATGACATTCATTAGAACAAGTGCGACAGCCGAGGACGTGCCGATGGGAGGAAAGTACACACTGGTAGTCATTCGTGTCTCATCACTTCAGGTTGTTGTAAGCACAGTTTGCTGGTAAAGTGTTCAATTTAAGAATAAATAAAAAAAATTTAAAGGTCCGGGTTTAGGGAGGGAATTTAAAAACTAGCTTTCTGGAATAAGTACTCTGCCTGTATTTCAGTTAATTGCACTATAGGAAGTCCTCGACTTACAGTATAACGGTTCATTTAGTGAGCGTTCAAAGTTACAAGGACACTGAAAAAGCTGGCTTCCGACAAGCGAAGCAACTGAGGGGTGTCAGATTCACTTAATGACCACATGATTCATTTAACAACTGCAGTGATTCACTAAAAAACTGTGGCAAGAAAGGTAATAAAATTGGGTGTGACTCATTTAAAAGCTCAGCAATGGAAATTCTCATCGCAATTGTGGCCGTAAGTCGAGGACTACTAGTAGAGGTCATCCTCGACTTGTGACCACAATTGAGCCCAAAAGGTCTGTTGCTAAGTGAAATATGTGTTAATTTTGTCCACTTTTATGACCTTCCTTGCCACAGTTGATAACTGAATCACTGCAGTTATAGATAAACAGATAATCAGAGTTGGAAGGGACCTTGTAGGTCATCTAGTCCAACCCCCTGGCCAAGCAGGAGACCTTACACCATTTCTGACAAATGGCAGTCCAATCTCTTCTTGAAGGTCTCAAGTGATGACACACCCACAACTTCTAAGGACAACTTCTGTTCCATTGGTTGATTGTTCTCACTGTCAGAAAGTTTCTTCTTATTTCCAGGTTAAATCTCTCCTTGTTCAGTTTCCATCCATTATTAATTGTCTGACCTTCGGGTGCTTTAGAAAATAGCTTGACCCCTTCCTCTCTGTGGCAGCCCCTCAAATATTGGAAGACTGTTATCCTGCCTCCCCTGGTCCTTCTCTTCCCTGGACTAGCCATGCCCAGTTCCTGCAACCGTTCTTCATATGTTTTAGTCTCCAGTCCCCCTATCCTCTTGGTTGCTCTTCTCTGTACTTTTTCTAGAGTCTCAGCATCTTTTTTTATAATGTGCTGACCAAAACTGGATGCAGTACTCTAGGTGTGGCCTTACTAAGGCTTTATAGAGTGGAATTAGTACCTCACTTGATCTTGATTGTTTCCCTCTGTTAATGCAATTTAGGAGTGCATTAAACAAGTAACATGGTTGTTAGGTGAATCCGGTTTTCCCATTGACTTTGCTTGTCAGAAGGTCGCAAAAGAGAATCACATGACCGCCAGGCACGGGTGGGCTTCAAAAATGTTAGCAACAGGTTCTCTGCCCAGTTGCTAGGTGAGTGTGGCTATTGTGGGCGTAGCCTACTCGGCCTCCTGCAGGGGGGCCTTTTTCGCCCTCCCCAGGCTCCGGAGGCTTTCCTCCAGCCTCTGGGAGGGCAAAAATGGCCTCCCCGAGCTCCGGAGCTCTAGAGCTACCTGGGATCCAAAACTAGAGCTACCTGGGATCCATATGGAGACTCCTGGGAAGGGAGGGGTGGGCAGGGCCAGCCAGGGATTGGATTTGCTGATTCACCAAACCGGCCATAAAATTAGCAACCGTTTAGCTACAGGTTCACCAAACCGGGACAAACCATTAGCAGCCCACCCCTGATCCCAGGACACTGCAATGTTCATAAATATGGGTTAGTTCCCAAGCGTCTGAATTTTGATCTCATGACCATCGGGATACTACAATGATTGTAAGTGTGAAAAATGGTCATAAGTCCCTTTTTTCAGCATCGTTATAACTTCAAATGGTCACTAAGTGTGCTGCTGTAAGTCGAGGGTGACCTGTGCTCTCTTTTTGAATGTAACAAGGTTAATGGACAGTGTGGCCAGATCACAAAGTCTCTTTTTTTATGAATTGGCCTCCTCCTGTTCTCTCCAACAGAAGCAAACGGCGCTTGAGGGCAGGTCGGCCTCTTTCATAGACCGATGTATCATGGCAATCAATAATGTTGTTGGGAGGAGGGAGAGAAGGTTAGGCGGAGAAAGAAAGAAAAAAAAACCCAGAACTCACTCTGCTTGTTTCTGTTTATAACATTTCCTTCCAGGCTGTCTCGGGGTCTGGGACATTTAGCAATCCAGACAGAAGACATTACTGCTTAATTAGAAATGAGACAACTTGGGCACGTGTCTGTGGGTTGGCGGCAGGACGCCGGGCGAGAGAGCCACCATTTCAATTGCGTGGCTGAGGTAATTCGAGCTGTCACATTCAGCTGTCAAGAGTAGGTAATGGAGACAGCCTTGGGGAGAAGCCTCCATGGGGGGAATGCGATGCGTACTTCGGATTAAAAGAGGCGGCCGTGGTGGATCAATGCTGCTCCCCATGACTTGCAGCTGCGAGTACATTTCTCTGAGCAAAAGTCAGGCATTTCGGAGCGCCGATGGAGAAGCAAAGTATTTGCACATAAGGATGCACATTATTCAAATTAGCCGTGGAGTAATCAGCTGTGGAGTAGTCAGACTTTTACAGAAGGACTCCAGTTCTGGAGGCAAATTTGCAAGGGGAAAAGAGAAGGGGCTTTAATTAATTTTGGTTTGTTTTTTTAAAATAGTCACCTGTAACGCTCCAGTGCTTGGAAGAAACAAGACATCTGCTGAAAATTGATGGTACTCCATTGCTGGAGAAGATACTTTCCCCAGGTTGGATCTATTACTCTCCATGATTAGGCTCCACGTTGATCCACTGTCAGCAATTTGGGGGACTTCTCCAGAGATGCAGACAAGGTCAGCCATGATAGATGATGGTAAGGGAACATCATAGCCACACACCAGGGTTGTCAAGTGTAAGAAACCAAGTGTCAACCCTGAAGCTGACCTGGCCGAGGCCATTTTGAGGCTTCAGTGTTGCCACACTGGAGCTGAGGAAGAAGGAGGGGGGAATTGCTGCGGTTTTGTAGCCAAAACAAAATACTTTCTCCTGGGAACCAAGGTCATTTCCACAGGTGGCCAGATGCAGGAGAAGTGAAATTACCAGGCAACCGGATGATGCCTTGATTGGACCATGTGACTGATTGTTTGGGGAAGGGGAAAAACTTTTATTTTTAATCAGGTGAAAACCATGGCAACATTCGCAGTTGGTTTTCACCAGCTCATGCTTATGATATATCCAATAAACTATTCTTTGAGGAACCTACCTGCCTCGGAGTCCTGTTTGCTACGGATGTATTACTTAGAACCTTGACATCAAGAGCTAGATCTGTTCAACTGAATGCAGGTAGTCCTCAGCTTACAAAAGTCCATTTAGTAACCGTTCCAAGTTACAACTGGCGTGACTGTTTTTTAAGACTATTGCAGCATCCCCAAGGACACGCTTGGCAACTGACTCATATTTAGGATGGTTGCAGTGTCCTGGGGTCAAGCGATCCCCTTGTACCACCTTCTGACAAGCAAAATCAATGGAGAAGCCAGATTCACTTAATAAGTGTGCTGCTAATTTAACACCTGCAATGATTCACTTAGCACTTGTGGCAAGAAAGGCCATAAAAGGGGGCAAAGTTCAATTAATAAATGTCTCACCTAACAGCAGACATTTTTGGTTCAATTGTGGTCATAAGTCAAGGACTACCTGCTGTTACCAACAATGCTCCAGCACTTGGAAGAAGCAGGTGTCTTGCTTCTTTTTCAAGAGACAACTGGAATTTCTGTTTTGTCTTTGAAGACATTTCGCTTCTCATCCAAGAAGCTTCCTCAGCTCTGACTGGGTGATGGGGAAGGGAAGGTTCTGACCATCCAGTCAGAGCTGAAGAAGCTTCTTGGATGAGAAGTGAAATGTCTTCAAGGAAAAAACAGAAAGTCCAGTTGCCTCTTGAAAAAGCACTTTTGGGACAACCATTTCTTTCTTTATTTTTCTTTATTTAGTTTAGTTTGTCAAGCTAGTTTACTTTGTCAAGCTGGTCATGTATGAGAACACAAGTATAAGTATGAACATAACATATAAAGATATATGTATAAACTGGTATAATATATACATAATAAATGAGTACAAATAAATGGGAACAGTAGGACAGGGGCGGTAGGCATGCTGATGTACTTATGCACACCCCCTTACAGACCTCTTAGGAATGGAGTGAGGTCCATGACCTGGATGATTGAGAATCTCCATAGACAAGACGCCTGCTGAAAATTGATCATACTCAGAGAAGATATTTTTCCCAGGTTATATTTCTTAGCCTCTCTCTAAGATTAGTTTCGTGTTGATCCACCATAAGCAATTTGGGGTGCTCCAGAGATGTGGACAAGGTCAATCACTGTAGATGATGGTAAGGGAACATCATAGTCTCACACCAGGTCTGTCAAGCATAAGAAATCAGGCTTGAATTAACCAGATTGATTCACATGAATATAGATTTGTTGCATGCTAACACTGTCTGCAAGAATCTGAACTACTAATGATCAAAGCAAATTGGTGGTAGATAAGAGCCAATGGAATTCAAGGTGGGCTGGACTTAGATCTCTTGTGAGCACGAAGAGACTCCAGACTGATGACATGTTTGACTCCTCCCTCGGGCTCAGCCTAGTCATCTCCTATAGAAATTTTTCAGAAATAGAATCAGCACTTTGGGCTAGAAGACCACATGAAGAAATTATAGGTCATGAAAGCTCCAAGATTGGCCAAGGAGTTCCTTGAATCTTTGGGGCAGGAAGAAGAAAGTTTGGGATTCACTCTCTCAGACATGGAGGCTTTCTTCACTAAAGTTGAGCTCCACAACTAAAAAGGGGAGGGATACAGGCATTCGGTCAACATCCAAACAAAGACACGTCATCCTCAGAAGTGAAAAATACAACCAATGTCTTTTTAAGATGCTGAGAAGCATCTTTAGTCTGTACATTTTATTTCTCTTTGGAGTTCAATGCCCATGAAATCAATAGCTCAGTAAACAAAAAACAAAAAAAACCCACCAAATCTCTGTAAAAATCCAAAAACCTGAGGGAAAAATTTATTTGGATTAACTAATTAGGTTTATTGCCTGGAAGATTAATTGATTTAGATCCTTTTCGATAATGAACCACACTTTTGATCTTGACCTCAGGGCAAAATCAATATTGTCCCCCTTTAAAATAAACCTGCTTCTGAAGAAAGGATACCTCACAAATAAGACCCTCCTGATGAGTACAGGTAATTGGTAATTAGTCTTGGAAACCAGAATTGGGGCAGAGACTCAGAGATGGCGATCATTGGTCAAGATCCAGAAGGAAGAGGTTATGTCAATAACCTAAAGGTTTCAGCAGGCATGGCCAGTTTTTCCTCTTGGGGTCGCTTGACTATGCCACCAATTGCTGAAAACAGTCAGTTGTAACCCCACCAACAAATTAAGTTGCAGTCCAAAAGAAAAATACTGCTGTAAGAAATTCAAAAATAATATGGTATATAAGATGCTTAAATGTTTCACAAACGGGGGTTGGACTAGATGACCTGCAGGGTCACTTCCACTTCTGTTAATCTGTTATCAAATGAAATATATCTCCCTGTATGTACATGCTTTGCTTTTATACTTTTGACGTGCTCCATTGTTAAGCCTTTTTATATTTTTATCTTATGTATCATGATGCATTTTATATTATTATTAAGGTTTTTTTTGGGGGGGGGGTGTTGTAATCTTTTTGGAAAAATGGTAGTATATGATGAGCTTTTTAAATTGCATCTTCAGAAGTTAGAAATGAGGGGATGCTGCATTCCTTAATGCTAAGGAAAGATGCCACATAGGCAGCCAAACTAAGAGGTATGGAGGGGTATATAATGGAAGGAGAACATAATGGAAGGAGATAATTCTCCCTGGAGACATCCTAGAAATAGCTGCAACACCTGAGGGCATATCTGTTGAGGTAATTCCCCATTAGGAGAATGGGGGCATCCAGGAACCTCATCATAGTCATTTGCTGTCTGACTGAACCCTTGTGTTACTAACCTGGCTTTATGAGTAACAGTCCCATCTACACTTGTCTTAAGTTTATAAATCTATTTACATCCTATGGCATGTTTACCTGGTGGTAACTTAACATTTTCGTATACCTCCAGTCTTTTTAATGATTCCAGTTCCTTATCCATTGCTTTCTGCTAAGCAGCCTGATCCTTAGCAGGGTACAGTTTTAGTTCACTATAGTTACTTGGAACTGTATTCACTTGGCATACAACGCTAGCCTGATATCTATCAGGTGGCCGTGTTACTCGGGTTGAACATCTTGTTAATACCTCTTAAACTAGGTTTCTTAGGACCAATTATGTCAGCAAACCCAACCTCTAAAGGTTCTATGGTCTTAAACCCATTTAGTCTGTTTGCTGGAGTAACCTTGCTTTTCTCTTGGCTACAAGCATTACAGTTTAAATACTTGCTACAGGGTTTCAATTTTACTCCCTCTGACAATTTGACTTTTGAGCATTTTGAAATTAATGTGCCCCAGATGTCTATGCAGTAAATGTATATATTCATCATGTGGCTTAACATTGTTATAAATCGAGTTAGCCATCTTCAACTGATCATCATGTATCACATATAAATCATTCTCTAGTGTAGCAGTAACACTTTTACCCTCTTTGTCTATTATACATTTATCTCCCCTAAAGATACTACATAACCAAGATTAACTAAAGCCCTTACTGATAACAAATTAAATTTTAGTTTAGGTACATATAACATAGTTAAATGTTTGTTTATACAAGAACAATATGCAGTACCTTCATCTGATGCTTTAATCTTCCATCTATTTGCCAATGATACATGTTGTTTACTCGTAGACATCTTTACAAACCTTTTTCTATCTTTAGTAATGCATTGCAATGCTCCACTATCAACAACCCACAAATCATGGTTTACAGTTGAATTGCTAGACATAGCTAAACTAACATTCTTCTTAGCCTTCTGGTGATTACCAGTATTCTGTTGTTTTCCCTTCTTACAGAATTTAGTTATATGTCCCCTAGCCCCACAAGAAAAACATTTCCTAACAGTATAGGCAGTTGAAGACAAATCCTCTTCTTGTGGTTGTTCCTTCCTCAGTTGGTCCTTATCCAGCCATCTTCTTGCTTCTTCTAACAACCTTCCGGTTATGTCGGTCAATGTCAGTTTATCTCTGGGCAGGACTTCCAGTGAAGATACGTAATCATCATAACTTTCATCCAATGAGGAAAGAATGATGTAAACTTGATGCAGCTCTGAAAATATCAGTTCCTTTTCATGTAGCTCTTGAAAAGTTCTTTTCATGAAATTCAAATGAGCTAACATATCTCCACCTTTCAGAAGACATCTTCTAAACAGTTTGCGTGTAAGATGTATGTGTGCACCTACACTGTCATGAACATAAATTCTCTTCAAATTCTCCCAACACTTAGCAGCAGACTCTTCTCCACGAATATGGACTAGCTGCTGGTCACACAGTGTTAGTCCACTTATACAAAGAGCTCGTTCGTTGTTCTGTTTAAAGTCCACAAGCTTCTTGGCATCATCTTCATTTTCTGGATCCCAAGCATTTACATCCAGTGGGTCTTGAACTACAGTCCATTACCCTTCTCTACACAGAAGTAGACTGCACTTCATAGACCAGGAAACATAGTTTGTTCCATCCACCCGGGTTATTAGTGATAGACTTGTTGAAGTTTCTTGAGCCATCTTTACTAGGATAGTAACCCACAATTAAACAGTAAACAGCTGTCTGTATACAGTACTGTGTATTCACACTAACTCTCAGTTATCTGAGGCTGGTATGGCCTGGGCCCATAACCAGTGTTGAGGTAATTCCCTGTTAGGAGAATGAGCACATGCAGGGAGACGTAGTGAGAGAAGTGAAGAATAACACACACACACACACACAGCACACAGATACACTTTACAGTTAATGTAGGTTTTTACTTTCAATAAACGTTTAAACACAGTCCAAACAAGCAGTCCAAGTCATTCACATTTAAAGCAGTCAGCGTTCAGTTCAGGGATAATCTGAATATCAAAGTCCAGTATCAAAAAAACAGTTCAGTAACAGACTTACATCAAATCCAAGAATAACAGTCAATAAGGAAAAATGGGACGGCAACTCTTTCCAACAGAAGGAAATAGAGACTCACTCACACTCTCTTCTGAGACTAAAACTAAACAACCCAGGTTTCTGGCTCCATCTTATGGCCGTTTGAGGAACCACACCCAATTACAATTTTAGCATTCTCTTAAATGCATAGTATTAAAATGTCTATCCTAGTTTATATATTTCCAACCCAAATAACTGTTAGGTGACTTACATTCCTAACAATATCCAATGAGTCTCAAGAAGGAGGGAACTTGGGCATCAAGATGAAACTCTATATGTTTTGGAATTCAAAGGTGTAGCTTTTGATTTTGAACCGGCTTGTTGAGGTTCTAAAAGGTCACCGGCGCTTTGCAAATGGTCTATTATTTTTTTTAATAAATTCTCTTTGTTTTCAACAATCCAAGTTTCTTTTGTTGGCTTTGAGTTATTTCCAACACTGCTAAGAATAACTGAAGGCTGTATATCCTACAGAAGAAGAATGATCCTCTATTACTCCGTCACAGTGTCACAACATCCCCTGCTTTAAGGAATACAGATAGTCCTCAACTTACAACAGTTTCTAGTGATTGTTCAAAGTTACAACAGCACAGAAAAAAGTTATTTATTGTTCTGACCCAGCCTTTGCAGAAGCAAGAAACAGGCTCCCTGCAAACCCCTCTTTAGTTACACATTGGGAATTAGCTGCATTCACCAACAGAAAGTCCAGGCAAGAGTCCTGCAAAGAATTTAACTGAAACAACAGTCCTTATCAACTTTTTATGATAAATGCAAGACTGTGATCTTACAGCCAGGAGGCTGCAAATTAAGCCAGTTTGAACAGAAAAATGGACAAACCTCAGTTCTGGCAAGGCAATCTTTGTTGCATGAAACACACAAAGAGCAAACTTTCCTGAAATGCGAACTGTTGTCTGCAACAACCAAACCATCCCCTTTCCTCCTATTTATTTGCCAGCCAGGGAGGAGCCAGTCAGAGTCCACGTTTGTTTTGCTTCCCTAGCCGGCTCATTGTCCTCTGTTGTTCAGCTCTCCTATCTGCTCTGTGCATACGCGCATCTGGAACAGGCCCCAGCTGTTCCTCCTCCTCACTCATCTCTGACTCCACAGGCAGCTGCCTCTTTGCCTGGGAAATGCTGGTCTCTATGTCTGACACTGAGCATCCATCAGAGTCTTCCCCAAACTCCAGAACTGACCCAAGTTCTTCCCCAACCTCGTCATCCTCCGAGTCTGCCACTAGCTCTGCTGGCAGCTGGCGAGCCACAACACTTATAACTGTTTTTCACATGACCGTTGCAGAATCCCCATGATCTTGTGATCAAAATTCAGATGCTTGGCAACTGATTCCTATTTATAACAGTTGCAGTGTCCCGGGATCATGTGGTCCCCTTTTGCGGCCTTCTGACAAGCAAAGTCAATGGTTCATTTAACAACCGGGTGACTAACTGAACCATTGCAGTGATCCACTTAACAACTGTGGCAAGAAAGGTCATAAAATGAGGTAAAACTGACTTAACAAATGTTTCACAGCAAGATAAATTTTGTGCTCAATTGCAGTCATAAATAGAGCACTGGCTGTAAAGTAAATAGTTTCATATTTGCGAATGTATTTGCGAATGTAATTATGATGTGCTTTTTAACATCTTTGTCATTATTTTGCCAACATTGTACTCCAAATAAATAAATAAATAAATCTACAGAAAACTATGTCATGATGGAACAATCGGGGTGGTGGTGGAATCTGCTGGGGTATGTTTCTGCCATACCTAAAATGCGAGTAAAGAAAGGTCCAAATTCAAGTTTCTAGCCCTCAGCCATTTTTATTGCTTTTTTGACCCTGAAGCCAACAACAACCCATCCAGGAAGAAGCGAAGAGTCTTTTGATGGATGAAAGACTATTTCCCCCACCCTGCCCCAAGATTAAAATTATTTTTCCCTTCCTCATCCTCACCCCAAGAGAGGTGTAATTGATGTGTGCAACCATGCTCATTCGTGCAAATCTAGTATCTTCTATGACAGAAATAAATCATGCGTGGGAATTGTGCATTGAAATTGTGGAATCGGCAGCAAATCCCATAATGAAGGTAAAGTTGGCTAAATGGAGAGAAGTGCTCGGCCAGCACTAACTTTTTCAGCTGGTTTTGAGGTCAAAAAGAAACAGGGTTCAGCACTGGTATTTACGTTCCCCTCCTCCCCTAAAGTAGCCACCTCTGCTCTTTTCATTATGCAATCCTTGGTTGCACAAACAAAGGCATAGGGTGAATTATTAGTGCCGCTTTATAAAGCTTTACTAAAAGCACACCTGGAATACTGCATCCAGTCTTGGTCACCACATTACAAAAAAGATCTTGAGACTTTGGAAACAGTGCAGACTGGAAGAGCAATGAGGATGATTAAGGGCCTGGAGACTAAAATGGTTTAGTCGAAGAACGAAGAACGATTGCAGGATTTGGGTTTGGCTAGTCTAGAGACGTGGTGGCTCAGTGGCTAAGACGCTGAGCTTGTCGATCAGAAAGGTCGGCAGTTTGGTGGTTCGAATCCCTAGCGCTGCGTAACAGAGTGAGCTCCCGTTACTTGTCCCAACTTCTGCCAGCCTAGCAGTTCGAAAGCATGTAAAAATGCAAGTAGAAAAATAGGGAGCACTTTGGCGGGAAGGTAACAGCATTATGTGCGCCTTTGGTGTTTAGTCATGCCGGCCACATGACCACGGAGACATCTTTGGACAGTGCTGGCTCTTTGGCTTTGTAACAGAGATGAGCACCACCCCCTAGAGCCGGAAATGCATAGCAGGTATTTATTTTATTTATTTATTTACTTGATGTGTCAATCGCTTACAAGATAATAGGTATAAGCATAAACATAGTTATGAATACATGGATACATATAAGAAAAATAAAAAGAAACAATAGGGCAGGGATGGTAGGCACGATTGGTGCGCTTATGCACGCCCCCTACAGACCTCTTAGGAAAGGGGTGAAGTCAATAGTAGACAGTCTAAGGTTAAAGTTTTTGGGGTTTGGGGAAGAAACCACAGGGTCAGGTAGAGTATTCCAGACACTGACCACTCTGTTGCTGAAGTCGTATTTCCTGCAATCAAGTTTGGTGCGATTAACCTTGAGTTTGCCTCTATTGTGTGCTCTTGTATTGTTATGGTTGAAGCTGAAGAATTCATTGACAGGTAGGACATTGCAATGTATGATTTTATATACTATACTTAGATCGAACCGAAGGCGGCGTAGTTCTAGGTTTTCTGGGTTTAGAATTTCAAGTCTGGTGGCATAAGGTATTCTGCAACGAGTAGAGGAGTGGAGAACTCTTCTTGTGAAATATTTCTGGACTTTCTCAACTGTATTAATATCAGATACATAATGTGGGTTCCAGTCAGATGAGCTGTATTCAAATAGCAAATGTTTTGTATGTGCGAAGGGAACCGTTACCTTTAGACTAGAGAAAAGAAGGATGACACAATAGCAGTGTTCCAATATCTTGGGGGCTGCCACAAAGAAGAGGGAGTCAACCTATTTTCCAAAGCGCTAATCAAAGAGAGAAGCAATCTGGAATTAAGGAAGAACTTCTTGACAGTGAGAACAATTAACCAGTGTAACTGCTTGCCTTCAGAAGCTGTGGATGCTTCATCACTTGGAGGTTTTTAAAGAAGAGACTGGACAGCCATTTATCTGAAATTGTATAGGGGTCACCTGCTCGAACAGCGGGTTGGATTAGAAGACTCCAAGCTATTGTATTGTATTGTATTGTATTGTATTGTATTGTATTGTATTGTATTGTATTGTATTGCATTGCATTGCATTGTATTGTACTGTACTGTACTCTATCCTATCCTATCCTATCCTATCCTATCCTATCCTATCCCATCCCATCCCATCTCATTCCATCCCATTTTATTCCTTCCCTGCTATCTCTTAGAGGGATCTGTATGGAATCCATCGGAAATCCAATTTTAAAAGCAGAAAAACAGAGGAGACAGTTCATCGCACCGGGGAGCAAATCCAAACTTAATCCAGGCCCTCTTTATATAGAGAATTGCACGGAATGTTTCTCTTTGCTTAATGTCTGAGAGCTGGAAAATAGATTGGCCGAGATATCGTGGCATCTTGTTTCTAAAAGCGTCCCACTGGAGCCCAAGGGATGTTTAACAAGAACAAATCCCCCTTATGGGCAGTTTGAATTTATAAGGCAGCCTGTCTTTGGGGCCAAACAGATATAAGGACACACACACACACACACACACACAGAAGTCTTTGTCTCTCTAAACACATGGTCTCAATCTTAGTGCAGCGTTCCCAAAGAACAGTCAATAACTGTTTGTTTGTTCATTCATTTATTCATTCATTTATTAAATTTATATGTTGCCCATCTCACTGACAAGCAACACTAGATGTCTTGCAAATATTATAAAAACAGAGGTACAAAACATTAAAACCAAAATTAAGTATAAGTAGTCCTCAACTTACAACCATTTCAGAGGTGGTATTCAGCAGGTTCTGACCAGTTCTGGAGAACCAGTAGCGGAAATTTTGACTAGTTCGGAGAACTGGCAAATCCCACCTCTGACTGGCCCCGCCCCCATTTCTTCTCTGCCTCCCATTGAGTCCCAGCTGATTGGCTGGGTCTCCTTTTGTTACCCTGCACAGGAGAACGGAGCTGGAAAGCAGGTTAGTGGGGTGCGGAGGGAATGGGAATTTTGCAATATCCTTCCCCTACCATGCCCACCAAGCCATGCCTACTAAGCCACGCCACGCCCGCCGAGCCACACCCACAAAACCGGTAATAATTTTTTTTGAATCCCACCATTGAACCATTTGTTTAATGACCATTCAAGCTTACAACAAAGTGATTTACACACACTTCCTCCACACTTGCAACCAACGCAGCATCCCCAAGGTCACATGATGAAAATGTAGGTACTTGACAACTGGCATGTAGTTGCGATATGTGCCATGTCCTGGGGTTATACGATCACCATTTGTGACCTTCCCAGCTGGCTTCTGACAAGCAAAGTCAATGGGTGATATTGGATTTGCCTAATGACCGTGTGATAGGCAGTGAGTCACTTAACAACCGTGTCAAAAAAAGGTCATACAATTGGAAACAACTCAATTAACAACCAGCTTGCTTAACAACAGAAACTCTGGCCTGAACTGTGATCCGAAGTTGAGGATCTGTAAGTTAAATGAAATGTCAGTGGAAATTGGCATTTTTACTTGCTTATAATTCTGAGCACTCGCAGAGAAGCCAACCATCAGTCATAATTTGCCTTTCCTGGCCAGAATTTGCAGCGAATATATCTCAGGTAATTGGCGCTAGAACAGTTGGCCAGTAAGGAGAGCTTTGTCCTGCTTTCGGTGCCATGCCAAAACACACGTTTCTTGACTCTCTCCCAAAAGGAAAAGATAGTCAACTACCAACATTGGTCACCTGCCATACCTGCATATCCCTCAACAGGATGATCTCTTTATGTAGCCAGACATGTTACTTTAAGGTGTAAGGATTTTAGCTCCCAGAATTTTGGCTGGGGGAATTCTGGGAGCCCGAGTCCATACATATTTATAGCAATAGCAATACCAATTAGACTTATATACAGCTCTGTAAAGCTTACAGTGTCGGCTTATTTGTCCTCAACAATTTGGGTCCACATTTTACCTCAGGAAGGACGGAAGGCTGAGTCAATCTTGAGTCAGTGAAGATCAAACTCCTGGCAGTAGGCAAAATTAGCCTGCAATAGCAATAGACTTATATACCGCTTCACGGTCAGGGGTGGGCTTCAAAAGTTTTAGCAAAGGGTTCTTTGCCTGGTTACTGGGTGGGCGTGGCCATGGTGGGCGTGGCCTAGTTGGCCTTCTGCACCGTGGCGTGAGAGCATTTTTCCCTCCCCGGGCTCCGAAGGCTTTTTTGAAGCCTCCAGGAAGGCGAAAACAGCCTCCCTGGGCTCCAGAGGCTCCCTCCTGAAATTCTGGGAGACCCGTTTTTTGCCCTGCCTGAGCCTCCGTGCGCACCCTGCCCTTACCTGCATCCAAAACGGGCTATGTGGGGACTCCTGGGAGGAGAAGGGTGGGCGTGGCCAGCCAGGAGTGGGATTTGGGGGTTCTCCAAACTTCACAGAATCTTAGCTAGGGGCTCTCCCAAATCCCTGTGAACACCCCCCAGCAGCCCCACCCCTGTTCCCGGTGCTTTACAGCCCTCTGTAAAAGCGCTTTACAGAGTCAGCCTCTTGCCTCCAACAATCTGGCTCCTCATTTTATCAGCCTCGGACGGTTGGAAGGCTGAGTCAACCTTGAGCCAGTGAGGATCGAACTGCTGGCAGTCGGCAGAATTAGCCCGCAATCCTGTCCCAAAGGCGCTTTTTCAAGAGGCAACTGGACTTTCTATTTATTTTTAAATTTTTTTTGACGATGTTTCACTTCTCATCCAAGACATTTCGCTCCTCATTCTTGGATGAGAAATGAAATGTCTTCAGAGAAAAACCAGAAAGTCCAGTTGCTTCTTGAAAAAGCACCTTTGGGACAACCATGACCTGGATGACTGAGAATCTCCTTAGACAGCCTGCAAATTGCATTCTAACCACTGTGCCATCACAGCTCAGTGGCCAACACTGGGAAACAGTTTACCTTGTTTTTCAGAAGAGGAAAGAGGTCCTGATTGCCTTTTTAAAAGAAAAGGAAAAGGAAAAAAAACCCTCCTAATTCTTCACTGTACATAGGTTCTCGTGCATATAGTCCTCCACTTACGACTGCGATCAGAATTTCCCTTGCTAAGTGAGTCTTGCCAAATTTTACAACCTTTTTTTGCCATGGTTGTTAAGCAAATCACTGAAATTGTTAAGTGAATTGTATGATCATTGCAGGTAGTTCCTCAACTTATGATCACAACTGAGCCCCAAAGTTGTTAAGCAAGACATTTGTTAAGTCAATTTTGCCCCTTTTTACAGCCTTTCTTGCCACCGTTGTTAAATGAATCACTGCAGTTGTTCAGTGCGTTATCTGGTCATTAAGTGAGTCTCGCTTTCCCATCAACTTTGTTTATCAGAAGGACACAAAAGGTAATCCCACGACCCCAGGACACAGCAACCGTCATAAATAGGAGCCCATTGTCTACATCCGAATGTTGATCTCATGGCCACTGGCAAGTCTTAAGTCACTTTTTTCAGGGCCATTGTAACTTCAAACATTCACTAAACAAATGGCTGTAAGGCAAGGACTACCTGTGTCTGTGTCAGATGTACCTCAGTGCCTGCAACTGCTGGCGTTAAGGAAGGCCCAGTGTTTACGTCTCCAAATTTGCAGGCTCAAGCCAATGGAAAGAAGGGCATTTGACAGCCAATAAATCATTTTCCCTGAAACTCTCTCCAAGTGCCCCCTCCCCTTCCACAGATGCTTCCTAGACTTCAGGATGGGGGAGTTGATGATGAAGGGCTGAATCGCTTGATAAATTGGTCATAAGACAGACACACCGAACCAGAAGTCAGCTTGGAAGATACATACAGGCAGGTTAACGAAGGAGCAGAAAGACTTGCCAAAACAAATCAATGTTATCCTCCATGGAGTATAGGGTTCATTTATTCCAAATTTAAGCAATAACTATTTCAAAATGGAATCCAGTTTTCCTAGACTGACACTATCTAAGGTTTAATAGAAGATTGCACAAGGAATCATTCCTTGTAACTTTTATTCACAAAGTTTAGGGAGAACAGCCAGTTTGGTCCAGGGGCAAGGGTGCCGGGCTAGAAAATGGGAGACGCTGAATTCTTTGTCCTGTTTTAACTATGAAAGCCAACTGAGTGACCTTGAGCCTTTCTCTCTTGGTCTAATCCACCTCACAGGGTTGTTGTTGTGGGGAAAATAGGATGGATAGATGGATGATGATGATGATATTGAAGATAGATAGATAGATAGATGATAGATGGATGGATGGATGGATAGGTAATTAGGTAGATAGATGATAGATAGATGGATGATAGATAGATAGATAGATAGATAGATAGATAGATAGATAGATAGATAGATAATAGATAGATAATACATATATGGATGGATGGATAGGTAAGTAGGTAGGTAGATAGATGATAGATAGATAGATAGATAGATAGATAGATAGATGATAGATAGACAGACAGTAATAACACTTAGACTTATATGCCACTTTACCACCCTCTCTAAGTGGTTTACAGAGTCAACATATTGCCCCAACATTTTACCTACCTCGGAAGAATGGAAGGCTGAGTCAACCTTGAGGCTGGTGGGATTTGAACTGCCAAATTGCAGGCAGCTGGCAGGCAGCAGAAATAGCCTGCAGTACTGCACTCTAATCACTGCGCCACTGAGGGAGGGAGGGAGGGAGAGGGGGTGGTGGAAGGGTGGTAGGTAGGTAGGTAGGTAGATAGGAAGTGTGCAGTTCTGCAGGCTACTTCTGCTGACTGTTCAAGGTTGACTCAGCCTTCCATCCTTCCGAGGTCAGTAAACCAAGCACCTAGATTGTTGGGGGCAATAGAGGCTGACTCTGTAAACTTCTTAGGGAGGGCTGTAAAAGCACTAGGAAGTGGTATATAAAGTCTAAGTGCTATTGCTATTGCCAAGCGCTCAAGTTTTAATCCTGTGACCGGCGTGAGCTACTACAGATTTGCTCGGGTTCGGGAGAATCCACAGCCAGTTCACAGAACCGCCAAATCCCACCCCTGGCAGGCCCCTCCCACCCCACCCCTCCACTCCCAGGAGTCTTCACATGGCCCGTTTTGGATGCGAGGTAAGCGCAAGGCCCGTGTAAAGGCTCAGGGAGGGTGAAAAATGGGCCCACAGGAGGCTGTTTTGCCTACTAGAGGCTCAAGGAAAGCCTCCGGAGCCCAGGGAAGGCAAAAATGCCGGAACCCGATTAGGCCACGCCCACCATGGCCACGCCCACCCAGCAACGGCCAGAGAACTGGTTGCTGAATTTTTGAAGCCCACCCCTGCCTGTGACCACGGGATGCTGCATAAGTGCGAGAATCAGTCCTTAAGTCCAGAGGTCTCCAACCTTGTCAACTTTAAGACTTGTGGACTTCAACTCCCAGAATTCTCCAGCCAGCTCTGCCAGCTCTGCTGACTGGAGAATTCTGGGAGTTGAAGTCCACAAGTCTTAAAGTTGACAAGGTTGGAGACCTCTGCTTAAGTTGCCCCCTTCAGTGTCACGCAACTTTCAATGGTCACGATATGAATGTTCATAAGCCAAGGATTACCTGTAGTACATTGAGAGAATTAGCTTTCTAGGTTTATAATGTCTTTCAAGAAGTGCTTGTCCTGTTCTAGAGCTCCATTGTTTTTTGGAAGGAACGTGTATTTTTGTTTTAAAGAAAAAAAAAATCAAAATATTCTCAACCTGAACCAGGTAGAGGTATAAATGAAAGGCAGAGAGAAGGGATTTCCCCCAAGGACAGCACAAGTTTTAAATAAAGTCTCTAATTGCTATTCCATATTCATGAAGCAAGTTACTGTCAAAGCTACACCTGCCGGGTGATGTCTTTGCTTTCTCTCCTTGGGGGAGAAATTGTTGTCCTCCCTTATAGGCTGTTTGTTTACTTCAGGCTGGTTTTCAATATATTTTGAAAAAAAAAGAAAAAAGAATATACATCTAATTTATGAAAAGCTCCATGGTTGCCATATGTTATGTCCCATCACCATGTAAGAAATGAGTAGCCTTTAATCAGTATAATTTATTGTAAAGAGGGAACTAGAGTTTAATGGGTAATTCTGTCAAAACTGGGGGAAATACAGAGTGTCCTCGACTTACAACAGTTTACTTAGTGACACTTGAAAGTTACGAGGGCATTGAAAAATGTGACTTACACACGGTTCTCACAGCTACAACCAACATAGCATTCCCCATATTCGCATGATCACAATTTAGTTGCTTGGCATCCGGCATGTATTTATAATGACTGTAGCATCCTGAGATCACGTGATCAAAATTTACAACCTTCCCAACTGGCATCCAGCAAGCAAAATCAATGGGAAAAGTCAGATTTTCTTCATTAAAAACTGAACAACTGCAACAATTTGCTTAATAACGGTGGCAAAAGAATTGTACCACTCAGGTATCAACCACTCTGCTTAACAACACACATTCTGGTCTCCATTGTGGCTTATAAATCAAGGATTGCCTGTAAAATGATTTCCCCAATCTGTAAGAAATGCAGCAACTGCAGCAAAGTTGGGCCAGGCTTATTGGAACCAAAATCAAAATAGAACTGGAAGGAACTTTGGAGGTCTTCTAGTCCAGCCCCCCTGCCCCCAGGGATGTGTTTCTACCAGTTCGCACCTATTCACTAGAACCAGTTGTTAACATTCTAAGCAGTTTGGAGAACCGGTTGTTAGAAGAAATTACTGGGCTAATTCTGTAAGGATGACAATGAATGGTGCGTCTCAGAGTCGGTTACACCCAGGCAGCACCGGCTTGCACCTAATAAATCTTCTTTAAGCTTTGAAAATCTGGCTAAAGACTCATGATTTAAATGGGGGGTAACTACCAGAGCCCTGACATTAACAACCACGTTACTAATTTAGCCATTGCAGTGATTCGCTTAACAACGGTGGCCAGAAAGACCGTAAAACAGGGCAAAACTCATTTAACAAACATCTCCGTTAGCAACAGAAATTTCAGGCTCCTTGGTGGTCGTAAGTCAAGGACAACCTGTACTTATTTCGTTCTTCCTGATTTCAACACCAGGCTTCCACTCACCGGTTTTATTCCAGCGAGCTGTGCATGGAGTTGGAGACAGCTTACAAACAAAATGTAATATGCAGTAAAAAATGTGTTCTAAAATCTGTTGCCGCTTGGGGAAATGAAAGGGATGAAGTCAAGTCCACCCAGATCCTTCAGAAACTGTAAATTTGTTGGATTCCTGCATGCAGCTTGAATGCCTGTCAGGTCTTAACACTCCGTGCAAAGCTACCTCGACAATTTCTCCCAGCGGTCGGATAATTGGAGCACTGTTGTGGCTTAAGAAGCTAACTCTCTTTATCATAAGTGATAGCAAGGAGGAATCACTGCAAACAAGCCGCCAAAGAGACCGGACTTTTCACATTTCCCTTTTGAGAGTCCTGCGAAATGCTTGGCAACACAACAATACAACCCTCCCCTCCCCAGGAGAAATTTAGCCTCCCTGATTCAGGCAACAAGCTGGTTTTTATTTCACGACTTCCTTCTCTCCCCAACATTTTTTTTTCCCACAGCCTTCATCCCATATAAATAGAGATTTGCGTCTCTTTTCGTGAGCTTCGTCCTTCTCTTCTTTGGTTATCATGCATTGGCAGGCCCTAGAAAATGGGCTTATCCTGGTTACCCATAATCCACTTTCTGAGTTTGTACACTACCTGGAATCGTATTAGGATCAGGGTGATGCCATGGGTATGGACTGGCCTAGAAGAATCATAGAATTATAGAATTCTTTAGGGTGATCAGATAGACCCACAAGGAATTTGTCTCTGGTGCATAAGCTCACAGTGTATATATAAACAGCAAGTAACAGGTTCTTGAATAGATCATAATAAACAGCAATTTATAAGTCATAAGAAACCAATAAGAAAAGATAGCAGAAAAGAGGAAAGGATGAGAAAAGATGAAAAAATCAGACAATGCTGTGGGATGTAAGTGTTCAGCAATGTGATAGCACAGGGGAAAAAACTATATACCTTGTATAGTTTTGGCATACAAGGCTCTATAGAATGTATATTTTGTTTAATATACACTGAGAGCATATGCACCAAAACAAATTCCTTGTGCATTCAATCACACTTGGCCAATAAAGAATTCTATTCTATTCTATTCTATTCTATTCTATTCTATTCTATTCTATTCTATTCTATTCTATTCTATTCTATTCCATTCCATTCCCAGCATTGTCATAACTTGGTTGCTAAATGAATGGTTGTATATAGAGGACTATGGACAACAGTTTGTTTAATGACTGTTCGAAGTTACAACAACACTGCAAAAAGTGACTTATGACCATTTTTCACCCTTTTGACTGTTGCAGCTTCCCCATGGTCACAGGATCTAAATTCAGATCCTTGGCAACCGACTCGTATTTATGACGATTGCAGTGTCCCCAAGGGATGGGATTCCCCCTTTGTGCCCTTCCAACAAGCGAAGTCAATGGGGAAACCGGATTCACTCAACAAACTTTGCTACTAACTCAATAACGGCAGTGATTCACTCAACGTCGTAAAGTGGAGCAAAACTCACTTAACAAATGTCTCACTTAAGCAACAGAAGTTTTGGGCTCAATGATGGTTGTAAGTCAAGGACTACCTGCAGTTAGTTTCAAGGGCAGCGGGAAAAGCAGCAAGCGATCCAGCAGACTAATGGTATGTGACAGATAAATAATTAATCATTTGTCTCCGTTTAAGGCCAGAAACAAACATTGGGAAAGTCAACATATTTGGAGCACTTGCCCTTGCTACGGAAAGCCTCACAACCCTACATATATTTAAATGCTGCAGATTGCCAGCTCGCTAAATAATCAAAACCACTTCGACTATGTCTTAGAAATTGCCACCTGCAGCTAAGGATCCCATTTTTAATGCATCCCAGAGCCAATCTTTGTAAGTTTCACATTAAATATTGATCAGCCTGACAAGAGCCTTAATATACTATGTTTAGCACACACACACCTCCGATTCGGAAAGCTGCCACTTCGCTGGTACCGTCGGAAGGCGAGCCACGCCAGTCGGGTAGGGCCTCCTCTCGCCTGGGGTGAGCCAAGAATTCTTTGAAGCGACCCAAAGGGGGAACTTTAATAAATTACAGGGGTGCTTGACTTTGCAGGCAAATAGATTTCTGTGCAAATAATTTCCACAGAGGGATGGAGAAATGGCTTAGCAATTTTTTTTTGTGGGGTTTGCAACGGTATCTGCCACTAGAGGGTAGATGGGGCAGAGAAAAAAAGGGTATTTATTATATTTTTATCCCACCTTTATTATTTTATAAGTAACTCAGGGCAGCGATCATACATAATAGAGGTAGTCCTCGCCTTACGACCGCAATTGAGGCTGAAATTTTGGGGGCTAAGTGAAACTTTCTTTAAGTGAGTTTTGCCCCATTTTACGACCTTCCTTGCCACAATGTGAAATGAATCACCACAGTTGTTAAATTAGTAACACCGTTGTTAAGTGAATCTGGTTTCCCCACTGTCTTTGCTTGTCAGAAGGTCACAAAAGGGGATCACACAACTCCAGGACACTCCAACCATCCTGAATATGAGTCAGTTGCCAAGCACCTGAATTTTAAACACATGATCTTGGGGATCATGCAACGGTCATACGTGTGAAAAACAGTCATAAGTCACTTTTTTCAGCGCCGTTGTAACTTTGAATGGTCACTCAATGAACTGTTGTAAGTTGAGGACTACCTGTATACCTTTCTCCTCCTATTTGCTCCACAGCAACAACCCTACAGGGTGAATTGGGCTGTGAGAGAGTGACTGGCCCAAGGTCACCCAGCAGGGGCTGGTATTCTACTGGTTCAGACTGGTTCTATAGAACCGGTTGTTATGATTGTCAGCGTTGGAAGCCATATTCCACGCTGCCACACAGCCTGTGAAAGTGTGAGGGGGGTGATTTCAATTGTGTAGTTCTAAGGAGACAAAATGAAATTCTTTTCTTAGTTCAAGGTTGTTAAGTGTGGCGCAGCAGAGAAAAAGGATCTTACACTGAGGCAGATCATGATTGGTCCATGTGATGTGATGATGGGAAAAAAACGGTATGGATTGTAATTTGGGCCATTGTGGGGAGTCCGGGAAACTTTTAGTTTCGAGATTCCACAGATGTGCCAGGTGCTATTCTAACAAAGGTACTTTTGAGATTACGCTTGTCTCGGCGTTACTGATTGGAATGGAGGTTTGTTGGAACGCTGACAATGATTCTGCACAGTTCAGAGAACTGGCAAATCGTGCCTCTGGCTGGCCATGCCCCTCCCCACCCGCACCTCCCCTCCCTGCCCAGTCGGTCCTTTTCACGCATGCGCGACATCGCATGCAGGCCCAACATGGCTGATTGCATTGTCCTCCACCCAGCCACTCTTTAAGGTATTTCTTTTTTTTTCTTCTCCTCCTGATGATCAGCTGTTCTGATTATCAGCTGTGCCGGGATCCCCCTCGCTATCTTACGGCTTCACCCAGGAGGCAAAAAGGGATGCGTGGAAGGGTGGGGGAAAGTTTTTTGCCTTCCTGGGAGCAAAAATACCCCCCATGAGGCTTCGCTGAGGCCCAGGAGGCAAAAAAAAGGGGGGGTGCTGCAAAAAAAAAAAGAAAGAAGAAGCCACACCCACCCAGTTACATGGCACGCCCACCTAGCCACACCCAACTAGCCACGCCCATAAGAACTGGTTGTTAAAAAAATTTGAATCCCACCCCTGCTTTCATGCCAGCACTTTAACCGCTACAGGTAGTCCTCGACGTACAACCACCATTTCCATTACCCAGCAAGACAGTGAGTTTTGCCCCATTTCATGATCTTTCTTGCCGCCGTTGTTGAGTGAATCGCTGCAGGTCTTAAGTTAGTAACGCAATTGCGTTACGTGAATCTGGCTTCCCCGTTGACTTTGCATGTCAGACGGCCGCAAAAGGGGATCCCGTGACCCTGAGATACTGCAATCGTCATAAATATGATCCACTTGCAAAAGTGTCCAAATTTCGATCACCTGAACCACGGGGATGCTGCAACGGTCGTAAGTGTGAAAAACAATCATAAGTCACGTATTTCAGTGCTGTTGTAACTTCACACAGTCACTGAATGAATGGTTTTAAGTGCAGCGGTGGTATTCTACCGGTTTGGCCTGGTTTTGCAGAGCCGGTAGCAGCAATGAGCAGCAGAGACTGAACCAATTCTCTCCGCTGCTCTGGTGTTGGGCCCACCCGGGCTCCCATACTACCTTTATCCTCTGAATTTGAAGCGCAGCTGCTTTGCGGCAGCTGCTGAAGTGATCGGCTTGCAGGGGGTGAGTTAGAATGCCTCTGCACCTACGCAAAGTTCAGGTTTGGCGCACGCACACAAAGCTCGTCCACCAAGCCACACCCACGAAACTGGTGATAAACATATTTGAATTCCACCACTGTGTAAGTGTCAGCTGTCCTACTAGTGAACCCAAAACAAGGGAGAATTGAATTCTCAAAAATAAAACTTTGTTGGACATACCATATTGATACTGAAGAAACTTTGTTGGACATACCATATTGATACTGAAGAAACAAAACCAACTCTGGTTTTCCCTCATAAAAGCTTGCCTAGTTAAACAATGGTTTTCTCTTCTCCCCACCCCTCAGTGACCCATTATGTCCAATTATGAGGTGTCCTCTTGTTACGGGAACCATCCATCTCTTTCTCAGGCAGCTGCAGTGGTGACCTTGATGGTTTCCGCATTCTCACGATCTCCGCATACTTTCTCTGTGTTCCAATTCCCCTTTCTCTCCCCAAGTTCACTGGCAAGTTGAAAAGCATTAGGGTTTGAAAGAAGCAAGGAAATTTCTATCTTGACAGTTAAGACCAGGACTAATTGTACACCAAAATGGCTCCAACAGACAAAGTTCACAAAGAAACAGGAAAGACAAAGGTGAATATCTTTATTATCCAATGCCTATCAGTGACAGTTTTATTAGTATTCACCCACTTATTTCTGCAGTAAAGGAAACATTTAGAGATGTAAGGGGCAAAAAAGAGAATAGATTTCTGCACAAATAATTTCCATTGAAGAAATGGTTTATAGCACATGATTTCTCTACCTTGGCCACTGCAAGACCTGCGGACTTCAACTCCCAGCATTCCCCAGCCAGCATACAGGTAGTCCTTGACTTACAACTGTTCATTTGGTGAACAAAGTTATGACGGCGTTGAAAAAAGTGTCTTAATGACCGTTTTTCACAGTTAGGACCTTTGCTGCATCTCCATGATTATGTGATCAAAATTCAGATGCTTGGTAACTGGTTCATACTTATGACCGTTGCTGTCTCATATGGTCATGTGAACCCCTTTTGCGACCTCCAGACAATGGGGAAGCCAGATTCACTTGACAACCAGGTAACTACATGAGCTGTGGTAGCACAGTGGTTAGAATGCAGTACTGCAGGCTACTTCTGCTGACTGCTGGCTACCTGCTATTTGGCAGTTGGAATCTCACCAGGCTCAGGGTTGTCTCAGCCTTCCATCCTTCTGAGGTGTGTAAAATGAGGACCCAGATTGTTGGAGGCAATATACTGACTCTGTAAACCACTTAGAAAGGGCTGTAAAGCACTGTGAAGGAGTATATAAGTGTAAGTGCTATTGCTATTGCAGTCTAACTCTGTCCACTGCTAGTGGTTCGATCCTGACCAGCTCAAGGTTGACTCAGCCTTCCATTCTTCCGAGGTCGGTAAAATGAGGACCCAGATTGTTGCGGGCAATAGGCTGACTTTATAAACCACTTACGGAGGGCTGTAAAGCACTATGAAGCGGTATATAAGTCTAAGTGCTATTGCTAACGTATCCACTGCAGTGATTCACTTAACAACGATGGCAATCAAGCTCATAAAATGGGGAAAACTCACTTAACAAATGTCTCACTTAACCACAGAGGTTTGGGGCTCAGTTGTGGACAATAACCTTGCCCAAGGACTACCGGTATTGAGAAACACAGTTGAGAAACACTGGCTTAGCAAATTCTTTTTGCCAGCTTTACAACAGTCTCCGTCATCTGTCATAAGATTGTCCTTCCTCGGCAACCCGTCCATGCACTAGCCCTAAAAAGACCTTCAATTGGTACCAAAAACTGTCGATTACAAGTGACTATTCATTCTAGTCCCTGCAGTACAGTTCCCCTCCCGGCCCTTTCTCCGTATTATCACCCAGCAGGCCAAGAATTGGAGCACTCAATCACTTTCTAGTTCCACTTGGCTTCTCCTAAGAGCAATAGGCATACAGTTGCAACTCAGCAATTTCCAAGATCTCAGCGGCTGCAGAAAGAAGTAGCTGGGTCTTGCCCAAGAAGGAGAGAGTAACCTTGTCCATGGACAGTTCAACAGGAGACAGGGGGGATTTAAGCAGTTCCAGAGGTGACTGCAACAAGCTATCAAAGTCACCTGAGAACTCATCTTGAGCCAACAAATAGGTTATTTTCAGGGCCAGAAAGAGGCATTTTCATAGCTTTGGATTTGTTTTGACTTTTAATTTTGCATTGGACTGGTTTGGATATTTCACATAAGCCCTTGATTTAATGAACCTCCATTTAACGGACTTTGGGTGGAATATAGGTAGTCCTCAACGTACAACTATTTAGTGACTGAAGTTACAACAGCACTGAAAAAAGTGACTTAGGGCTATTTCTCACACTTACGACCACTACAGCATCCCTGTAATCATGTGATCAGAATCCAGACTTTCGGCAACTGATTCATATTTATGACCGTAGCAGGGTCCCCAGGGTCATGTGGTCCACTTTTACAACCTTCTGACAAGCAGAGTCAATGGGGAATCCAGATTCACTTAACAACCATATTACTGACTTTACAACTGCAATGATTCGCATAACAACTGTGGCAAGAACGGTTGTAAAATGGGGCAAAACTCACTTAACAAATGTCTTACTTAGCAGTGAAAATTTGTGGATAGAAATCGAGGAATAGCTGTATCATGCAGATAATAGACTGATAGACTGATAATTTTTAATCGAAAGCAAATGTTCAGACATTTTTTTTCCAGGACAGACAAATGAAAGAAAGAAAGAGCATAAATAAATACAAAGAAGTGCTGCACCCATAAGAAGAAATAAATAGAAATCAGTGATGGAGGCTGAACACAAGGATTTTGGACAGGGGTGGGATTCTACCAGTTCGCACCTATTCGCTAGAACCAGTTGTTAACATTCTAAGAAGTTCAGAGAACCGGTTGTTAGAAGAAACTACTGGGCTAATCCTGTAAGGAAGGCAGGAAGGAAATATTCTGGTGTTGCTTACAGAAACTGCCTCTCCATTAACCCTGATTACATTCTTGGCAGGACTAGACTTCCTGTCTCTGGAACTTCACTGGAGTTATTTTTCCTCCTTTGCTGATACTTTGCTTGTGTGGAGTGACCATTCAAAGTTACAATGGCACTGAAAAAAGTGACTTATGACCATTTTTCACACTTATGACTGTTGCAGTATCCCCACAGTCAAGAGAGGACAGGCGAGGAGATGTGCGCCTCGATGTGAGTGATGTTGAGTTGGCCACGCCCAGCCAATAACATGACCACCAAGCCACGCCCGCCAATTAAGCCACACCCACAGAACCAGTTGTTAAAAAATTTGAATCCCACCCCTGATTTTGGACTTTATTCAACAAATTACTGGGAGTTAAGCCTTGTTGTACCATCATAGCCTACAGATCAGTGAACCCCACTTTTAGGGGTGGGATTCTACTGGTTTGGCCCTGTTTGGTCGAACCAATAGCTCCGAAGATCTTCTGGGAGTGAACTGGTTCACTCCAACGATCAGCTGCTGGGCCCGCCCACCTGCTCCAGCTCCATACTGACCTTTATTTCCTGTTTTTGACACTCAACTGCATTGCGTGGCACAGAGGATTGCCACACGTCAGCTGTTGAACAGACAGGGAGACTCCAGGAGAAGGTCAGTAGGAAAGCCTCTGTGCACGTGCAAAGCACGCATTTGTCACACACACATACAAAGCACTTGCATGCATGCAAAGTACACCCACCGAGTGACGCCCACCGAAACAGTGGTAAACCAGTTTGAATTCCCCCCTCTGCCCTTTTCTCTGGCATGCTTTTTGTAAATGACATTAACCTTTCGGAACACAACCATGGCATCTCTGCTGATGTGGGTAGGGCAGAGGAGGATATTGGAGGAAAAGTTTATTAATTCATTAGATTTTGATCCCACCTTTCTTGTTCTGTTAGGCAGTGAACATACCATAGTCTTCCTCCTCTGATTTGCTCCACAACAACCACCACCACCCTGTGGAGTGAATTGGGCTGTGAGAGAGCTGGACTGGCCTAATGCCACCCAGCTGGCTTTCATGCCAGTGCTTTAATCACTACAGGCAGTCCTCGACTTAAGACCACAATGGAGCCCAAAATTTTTGTTGGTCAGTGAGTTTCGCCCCTCCTACTGTAGGAAGTTGGCACCCACCCCTCTCCTAGAAAAATGAAATATTCTGGGAAATATTAAAAAGGCAGAATATTTCCCCTAAAAAGAGTAGAAACTCAAAAGCAGAAACTGATCTCAGAGAGGCAGAAACTCAGCCCCCACCCCACCTTTGCTAATGGGCCATTAAGGCCTAGGCTAGAGTATTCTACATATTAAAGGCCTCTACCCATCTCACCACCTGGCCTGAGAAGATTGTATCAGCCAACACTCAGTTGAAGCCATGTGGTCCAGAGAAAGCCCACAAAGTTCGCTTCGACCCCTGACCCTGGGAGTCTGACAGCCAATGGGATACATTCAGGGGTGGGATTCTACCAGTTCACATCTATTCGCTAGAACCGGTTGTTAACATTCTAAGTGGTTCGGAGAACCAGTTGTTAGAAGAAATTACTGGCCTAATCCTGTAAGGAAGGCAGGAAGGAAACATTCTGGGGTTGCTTATACAAACTGCCTCTCCGTTAACCCTTATTACATTCTTGGGCAGGACTAGACTTCCTGTCTCGGGAACTTCTCTGGAGTTTTTTTCCCCTCCTTTACTGGTACTTTGCTTGTGTGGAGTGACCATTCAAAGTTACAACGGCACTGAAAAAAGTGACTTATGACCATTTTTCACACTTACGACTGTTGCAGCATCCCCACAGTCATGAGAGGCCAGGCGAGGAGATGCGTGCCTCCATCTGAGTGATATTGAGTTGGCCACACCCAGCCAGTCACACGATCACCAAGCCACGCCCACCAACTAAACCACGCCCATAGAACCGGTTGTTAAAAAAATTGAATCCCACCCCGGATACATTTCTTGCACAGGAACAGGAAACACTAACGTGGGGCCCAACAGAGGGTATATAAGGGTCTCTCAGCATCTCACCCTCCCTTTTTCTCTTTTCACCTTGAAGCATGTAATCGTCCTTTTCACTTTGGAGCTCCAAGCCATGTGGTCCTGTCCACCATTAAACCATCTTTCCAAACAGCCTCCATGTTTCCAGTGTTTTTTTCCCCACTTGGAACTGAACCCAGAAGGATAATTCTTCCAAAACTATGATCTTTATTGCTACAGTTGTTCAGTGAATCGCTGCAGCTGTTAAGGTAAGTAACACGGTTGTTAAGTGAATCTGGCTTCCTCATTGATTTTGCTCACCGGAAGATCATGAAAGAGGATCCTATGACACTAGGACCATCATAAATATTGGCCACATGATCAGAATTCAGATGCTGCCAGGCATCTGAATTCAGATCATGTGGCCATGGAGGTGCTGCAATGGGAATAAGTATGAAAATCGGTCCTAAGTTACTTTCCTCAGTGCTGTTGAAAATTTGAACGGTCACTAAACGAATCATTGTTAAGTCGAGGATTCCTTGTACACTAAACTGACTCCAATACACAATTCACAAAGAAACAGGAAAAGGAAGTCAAAGGTGAGCATCTTTATTATTCAGCGCTAATTATTATTTATTATTCAGTACAAGTCCTCTTATTGCCCCAGTAAAGGAAAGATTCAAAGACAATAAAAGAGACAAGAATCCTTTTTTTCCCCTTTCAACCAAGCCCTCAGAGCTCAACCTGATTTTTACCTGGGATGCACCTTAAAACCAGGTAGTTTTAACTGTCCCACCACAGAGGCCATTTTGACTTTTTTGACCCAAGTGTGTGTTATTCGGAATATCAACAATTAGAGATGAACGCGAAAAGGAAGGGAGAAAGAAAGAACAACGTGTTTTGAAAAGTAAGCAAACATATTTGGGAGGAAAAATATATCACCCCAAAACAACAATGGGTAAAGAACAAAGTCCCAAAGGTGCCTTTTTCCCCCCAAAAAGACACCTCACTTTGTTTTTTCTTGAAGATGTTTCGCTTCTCATCCAAGAAACTTCTTTGGTTGTGACTGAATGGTGGAGACTGGAAGGATTTTTATTCTTCCATCATGACCAGATGATTGCAAGGAATATAAATCCTTCCATTCTCCACCATTCAGTCAGAACTGAAGAAGCTTCTTGGATGAGAAGCAAAACGTCTTCAAGGAAAAACAAAGTCAGCTACCTTTTGGGACAGCCCATAACCTGAATGTCTGAGATTCTCCATAGACAAAGACCTCCTAGGAATTAAAACGGTTGATTTAATTTAGGCCTTCAATTTTTTTCCATCACTTTTCTTCAGTTTCGAGGCTGACTGTAAAAGCTGAAATTTCCAGCCAGTGTGGATATCACGTTGGGGAAAAGCTGCTATCTACACTTAATTGCAAACATTTGAATTTATTTGGACTGTTTAGAGTCTTAATAGCATACCGCTCTGCAGAATATTATCGGTTTTTCCAAATGTTGTTTCTGTGATTCTACCTGTTGCGTTCTTTTTCTTGCATGCTGTTTTATTATTTAGTACATGCTGGCATGGGAATTTTATAATGAAGCACAGTATAAAAATTGTTCAGCAAGCATTTCCAGTTGGATTCCTGCACTTTTATTCTGTTATGCTGCATATCATTCTCTCCCCATTTTATCCATACTGTTTTGCAAAGCATACTGAGGACTTAAAACAGGGATGTCCAATTTTGAAAAATTTAAGGCTTATGGACTTCAATTCCCAGAATTCTGGGAAGTCCACAGGTCTTAAATTTGCCATTGCTGGACACTGTTGTTGTTGTAAAAGATGATATACAGTGAGTTAAGTAAACTCTACTATGGAGAAATAAAACTGAGTTTGATTCCTCCATAGACATGCACCAATACTATATGGAAATAGTTTGCCACAGCTGTTTTTTTTTTAATTATTATTTTTCAATCTACCTTACAGCTCCTGGATCTCCTGGTGGTCTCCCATCTGGGAACTAAGCAGGTAGAACCTGCTTAATTTTTTTCAAGATCAGACAAGGTATTGACATCTGCTGGGACAACATGGTATATGTAAAAGCTTAAAATAAGTAGAGAGAGCAAGGAAGAGAGCGAGAGAAAGAAAGAGAAAGATCACAAATTTATGTTACCTGTGCAAAATTGGAATACCTGCATTCAGATATTTTTGGAAAAAGAAGGAAATAAACATCTCATTGTTAATTAGCCAAGAAAAAAAAAATCCCACCCTCCAGGCAATTGACTGAAGTGTACCGCACTAGAGAGATTAATTAGATTTGGAATGTTATGTTTAATTATGATTTTTAATCATCCTCTTGCTTCTCTTTGTACCCCCCATAAGCCCCATTTTTAAGATAACGTCCTCGGATGTTCATTCTCTCTCTTCTTAATTGCAACCACTGGTAGGGCTTCCCTATTCTTTAGCCCATTTTTGGACTATTAGCTCCAGCTGCGCATTCTTACTGAAAAACGTTTTTTCCAGCGTTGTGGGTTTTTTGTGTAGATCCTTCTCTGAGAGCAGGTGGGGAGTGAGAACTTTGTTTTGTGCAATCTCTCCGTTGTCCTTGTCTCTGAAGGGTGACTCTACCTCACCAGTCTTGTTTTCCAGTCGGGCCATCAGATCCGTCAAGTAGCTGAGCGTGCCTTCCAGATTGTTCAGCGTTTCCATGATTTCTTGCTGGAAAACCTTTATGTCTTTCTCCATGATTCTCATTTCGTGGTGCAGCTTCTCCAAATCCAGAGCATCCTGGCTGCATCCTGGCAAAATCCGCGAAGAAGACCGAGGTGCTTGAGCAGGAGATCTGCCCAATTTTCGGTTCCCTGTTAGAGGGTGTGAAGAAGTAGAAACGGGGCCTTCCCTAGAATAGGCTTCTGTCTCCTTCTGACCAAATATGAAGTTCTTGATGGTGTTCATGTCAAGATGTAGATGGCCATCAACGGTCCATGAACAGAACAAATAAAGCTGCCATCCAAGGAGAATGGTGGGTGACACTTGGAACCGATCCATTATGACCTCAAATGTTGAAGAGCCAATAACAGAACTGTATGCATGACTTGGCTGTTTGTTCACCAGGGTGATTAATTACTACACTAAAATAATCATAAATATTATGCCAACTTTGGCAAATAGGTAAAGGTAAAGGTTCCCCTCGCACATCCGTGCTAGTCATTTCTGGCTATAGGGGACGGTGCTCATCTCCATTACAAAGTCGAAAAGCCAGTGCTGTCTGAAGACGTCTCCATGGTCATGTCATTTAGCCGGCATGACTAAACGCTGAAGGCACACAAAATGCCGTTACTTCCCACCAAAGTGGTCCCTATTTTTCTACTTGCATTTTTTACATGCTTTCAAACTGCTAGGTTGGCAGAAGCTGGGACAAGTAATGGGAGCTCACTCCGTTACATGGTGGTAGGGATTCGAACCACTGAACTGCTGACCTTTCTGATTGACAAGCTCAGTATCTTAGCCATTGAGCTACCACGTCCCTTGGCAAATAGGTCTCCCTTAATTAGAATGGCTGTCTCTGCTGTACATTGTTGCTTATATGCTCTTGGTATGTTAATTGTTTTGTTCCTTCTATCTCTATGGCAAATATAAAAAGTAAAGGCATAGGATCTTGCAGGAGTGGGATTCAAATTTTTTAACAACTGGTTCTGTGAGCGTGGCTTAGTTGGTGGGTGTGGCTTGGTGTGACTGGGTGGATGTGGTTTGGTGGTCATGTAATATTGGCAGGGCGTGGCCAATTCAACATCACTCACATCGAGGCATGCATCTCCTCGCCTGGCCTCTCATGACTGTTGCAACAGTCATAAGTGTGAAAAACGGTCATAAGTCACTTTTTTCAGTGCCATTGTAACTTTGAATGGTAACTCCACACAAGCAAAGTACCAGCAAAGGAGGGGGAAAAAACTCCAGAAAAGTTCCAGAGACAGGAAGTCTATTCCTGCCAAGAATGTAATAAGAGTTAACGGAGAGTCAGTTTCTGTAAGCAACACCAGAATGTTTCCTTCCTGCCTTCCTTACAGGATTAGGCCAGTAATTTCTTCTAACAACCGGTTCTCCAAACTGCTTAGAATGTTAACAACCGGTTCTAGCGAATAGGTGCAAACCGGTAGAATCCCACCCCTGCTTTGGACCATCCAAATTGAGCCATACTCTTTGTTGCCTCTTGATTAGGAGTGGGACTTGTGGATATCTGCCTATTATTGAGGATGGGGCAAAAAAAAATGGCCATTCCTCAGGATGAGGAAGCCTGGAAACTCTGGGTTCTCCCGTGCTGCCTGGAGAATTCTGGGATCTGAAGTCCACACTTCTTAAAGCTGCCAAAGTTGAGAAACACCGATCCAGTGATAAGAGGCCCCATCAGATTTAGACCTTTCTAGCAAACTGGAATCCCATCCAGAAGAGGATGAGGAAAGGAAATCGGATGTTGATTAAGACAGAAACCATGGTTTGAGGCCTCCTTCCTTTCTCGTCTCCAGCATGTTCAGTTTGGGAACGTCAGGTTTAAGAAGAAGAAAGAAACATGTGGAAAATTTCAATCCAAACCCATTTTTATTTCAGATGATTTCCCTGTAGCCGATGAGAAACCAGCTTTATTAGCTTCAAGTACTGCTGGAGGGGGGAAAAATCATGCTTCATAGCAGTTAAAGATATTCCTCTGTGAGATCTGGCAGGATATTGAGGGAAATGAAACAGATTACATTAAAAAAAAAAAGGTAATACGGAGCAATTGTTCCTAAAGAGTCAAGGAACCATATAATTCAACATTTATATAGACAAGGCTTCAAGGGAGCTGTTAGAAATGTAAAAACAGCCTGGAAAAGAGACCTTAAGAAACCTATTTTTTTTCCCTCAGACGGACTGTTTTCACACTTCTTTTCACCTTGAGAACTATTTCCACCCTGTTGTGTTCTAAAGAACAGCTGAGCACCCCTATAACCTTAACTGTGGCTCAGAACAACTTACAGGGTTGAATTAATTTGTTCAGATCCTTTTATCAAAACAGGCAGCCATGCTTTTCTCTCACCATTCCTCCCACCCCAAACATCTTCCAAGCTGCCTTGCAAATTGAGAGGGAAAAAAAAGCATGTTTTGAAAAACACCCTCTGCCCTTAAGCTTAGGCTCACAAAGTCACAGCACGAAAGGAAATCAGGATGGGGAGGGAAGAGGAGAGAAAAAAAAAAAAGCTTTGGAGAATAAATTCATGCCCTCTTCCTTGGGAGAGTTCCCCACATGAATGTGTCCAGTTATGGAACGTTTTGTGGCAATCATTAAGCAAACATGGGAGTCATAACACTAATCCATTGCTCACCGTGGAGGCGGTTTTTGCTGGAAACCAGAAATATAAAGTCAATCCTGGGGTCATGTGATCCCATATTGTGACCTTCTGACAAGGAAAAGCAATGGGGAAGCCGGATTCATTTAACAACCCTGTGACTAATTTAACAAGTACCTGTGTCAACTCATAAAACATTCCTATGCCTGTTTTAGTAGTTGCCATAAAAAGGGGGGGGAAGTGAAAGTACATTCCAACTCTTATCTTTAAAAGATTGTAACTAAAATACCAGAGTTTTTGCCTGCAAATATATTTAATTGGAGAACATGAATGATGAAACCCAGCCCATGAACCTGCTCAATTGGAGAATCTAGTTTATGTGACACCCAGCGGGGAAACAGGGTCACAGGCAGGGTGGGATTCTACCAGTTTGCACCTATTCACTAGAACTGGTTGTTAATATTCTAAGCAGTTCGGAGAACTGGTTGTTAGAAGAAATTACTGGCCTAATCCTGTAAGGAAGGCAGGAAGGAAACATTCTGGTGTTGCTTACAGAAACTGCCTCTCCGTTAACCCTTATTAGATTCTTGGCAGGACTAGACTTCCTGTCTCTGGAACTTCCCTGGAGTTTTTTTTCCTCCTTTGCTGGTACTTTGCTTGTATGGAGTGACCATTCAAAGTTACAATGGCACTGAAAAAAGTGACTTACGACCATTTTTCACACTTACGACTGTTGCAGTATCCCCACAGTCAAGAGAGGACAGGCGAGGAGATGTGTGCCTCGATGTGAATGATATTGAGTTGGCCATGCCCAGCCAATAACATGACCACCAAGCCACATCCACCAACTAAGCCATGCCCACAGAACCGGTTGTTAAAAAATTTGAATCCCACCACTGGTCACAGGGGACTGTAAACTACGTATGTCAGAGTTGGCTTCATACAAGGCAGTGCCAGTATGTCGCCTTAATTAAATCCTTTGAATTTTTTTGAAGTTTGGCTGGAGAATCATGATTTAATTAGAGCAATTGCTGGAATCCTGACACAGTGATTCACTTAACTCCTGCAGCAAGAAAGGTCGTAAAATGGGGCAAAACTCACTTAACAAATTTCTCACTTAGCAAACATACATTTTGGATTCAATTGTATGCTGAGGACTACTGTGCTCTCAAATTCTTCTAACAGTCATGTAAAATCACTCAGAAGGATTCTCCCCATTTTGCAGATACAGGAACTGAGGCCGGACCTAAAAGGCAAAAAGAGATTAGAATAGGTACGTCTTGGGCTGCACTTCAGTATGTTTGCTTCGTGCCACATTTCCATTCTTCAAGTGTTGCCCAAATATACGCGGCAGAAAAAAAAAGAAAACAAAATCTGCAGGCTTTTACTGTTTTCCCCAAACGCCTGCTTATTTTATATTTCTTCCTGTCCAAGGATGCCGTCCTGCCAGTCTGTTGTGACAGCAGGTCACAAATTTCACAATTTAGCCTGTCCAAGGAGCAAAATGATGTCTCTCTCTCTCTCTCTCTCTCTCTTCACACAAAGCCAGACGTGCCATTATGTCACTCTCCCTAAACGCTCCTGTTCCCTGTTTATTTATTTATTTGCATTCCTCTTCCTTCCCTGTCTCCATTTGGCTACTAGCCTTGAAAGCCAGCGAAGAAATGTGAGTGGAGGAAAAAGCGATCTTTTATTTCTTCTGATTAATTCATGCTGAAATGGGGGAATAGAAATATATATATATATATATATATATCCCCCCAAAGGCAGGAGCGGTAAAAATACCTGCGTAATTTCAAAGGTGTTTCTGCTGCGACAATGTTCAGCAGCCTTTTTGACTTTCTCCCCAATGTCATTTGTCATAATTTGACACTGATAAAGAGTTCCTCTTGTAACCGTGTCTCTGCAGCAGAGGGAACATAGCCATATCAAAGCCACTTGTCTTATCCTTTTTCGAGACAATCTCCGCCATTTTCTTCATGGCCTAGATTCCGCTGAAATGTCCAAATAGTCCTTTGCTTTCAAGTCACAATGCCACCGAAAAAAGTGACTTATGAACAGTCCTCTCACTTACAATTGTCGCAGCATCTCCAACATCACGTGATCAAAATTTGGGGGCTCGGCGACCGGCATGCATTTACCATGGTTGCGGCATCCCTGGGTCATGTGATGTAGAAGATGAGCAGGCAGAGCTGGGTGGTGGAGTTAAGCATGTCATCAGTTTAGAATCACTTCATTGACACAAACAGTCCAACCCGCCTGGAATTCCGTTGACCTTTTTCTGGCATTAATTTAGTATAGAACTTTAGTTGTTTCAGTTGAACATTATAATCTTTGAACTGCAAACTTAACATATGGTCTTGATCCTTTGCATCTGACATGCGATTGACATTTGGGATTTTCCCAGCTGGCTTCCAACAATCAAAGTCAATGGCCAGATTTGCTTAACAACTGCGTGATTTCCTTACCTGCAGTGGTTTACTTAACATCTGTGGCTAAAAAGGTCTTAAAATCGGGTGCAACTCACTTAACAACTACCTTGCTTAGCAACAGAAATCCCAGTCCCAGGTGTGGTCATAAGTTGAGGACTACCTGTATTACAGTTGCCCCCCCCCCTTTTTTTTTCAAATATTCATCCCAAAACAACCTTGGAATGAGGAGGGAGAAGTGAGAACTCACCTTCACCAAATCTGTGCATTTTTCTCATGTTCAGTCATAATGCTCTCCATCAGCCAAAAGTATCCCCCCTCCCAATTAATTAACATGAAGGGGAAAAAATCCTCATGGAGGCCCTCAGTCACTGGAATTTTGCCACTTAAAAAAAACACCTTACAGATAATCGTCTATTAACCCGTCACTTAATGGCTGTTCGGAGCACAGTGGCTCCCCTGGTTAAGATGCTGAGTTGGAGCTTAGCGAGCCCATGTTTGAGACCTGAGTGCTGCTGTGGGCGGGGTGAACTCCCATCCTTTGCTCCAGCTCCTGTCGGGGTTTGAAAAGAGCTCCCAACCGGGCATCTCCCAAGCAACGGTGATGTCACTGGCTAATCCTTTCCACCCGGAAATGATGGTTCCGACACGAGTACAATGCAATGCAATGGCCGTTCAAGGTTATGATGGACCTCCTGGGGATACTTACAACCTGTTGCCCAAATTATGACAGATACGCCCTTCCTTATGGTCAGATAATGCCATGTTAGACACTCAGCAACCAGCCCCCATTCCAATGGTTACATGATGGCATTTTACTGAATTTTCACCGAAAACTGGCATTTACTTCCAGTTTTTTTTTAAAAACGGACCATAGCAAAGCACTATATAAGCAGGGCAAACCCCATTCTCTTCTACCACTGATGATGGTACCCAGCTGCGTAATGAAACGTCCCCCACAAAAAATAGCCAAGCTCAAAGAACCCCAAGGAAGGACTCCATGGTTTTATTTTCTGTAAGCCACCCAGAGTCACTACCAATGAGTTGGATCGGCCATATAAATCTTATTCATAAATAAAATAATATAAATAAATGGATAAACTGGATGCTGTCCAACGTCATCAACCACTTCTGGTAAGAACATTTTTCTTTTTTTGGAGTGAGATTGTAATGGATGCCAATCTCGGATTCCCTTTCTTCTCGATGGCTTCTCAATCCAAATAGAGTTGGAAGGGATCTTGGAGGTCTTCTAGACCAACCTACTGCTCAAGGTGGAGACCCTATACCATTCCAGATAAGTAGCCATCCAGTCTCTTCTAAAAAGCCTCCAGTGATAGATATCCCAAAGCAGTTGGGTGAATGAGAATCTCCATAGACCTCTAGCGATGGAATATCTTCTGGAGACAAGCCACCACCCCCTGATTAATTGTTTAGGAAGTTTCCCTTTAAGTTCTAGGTTTTTTTCTCTCCTTACTTAGTTTCCATTCATTGTTTCTTGTCTTGCCTTTTGATGCTTTGGAAAATCTTCTTTGTGGCAGCCCCTCAAATACTGAAATACTGCTGTCATGTCACCTCTGGTCCTTCTTTTCATCAAACTAGACATAACCAGTATATACCTATCCTGAACCCAATGATAGTAAAGGAGAAGAGCTGAATTGCTACTACTAACCTGTTGTTGTTGTTTTTTCTATTTTAGGATACTACTTTTCTAGCTCAGGGCAGTTTGAACTAAACAGACCTGAAAGGAAAAGCTTCCTTGCAATTCACAAGAAACCACTGGCTTTTTCTCAGGTTGTCAGGAGTAGCATATGGCCTTTCAAGTTTTCGTTTTGCTTTAATGCTTTTATTTTTTTTTTACAGGCGGTGAATAGCAATAACACTTAAACATATATACCGCTTTGCAGCCCTCTCTAAGCAATTTACAGAGTCAGCATCTTGCCCCCAACAATTTTGAGTCCTCATTTTACTCATCTCGGAAGAACGGAAGGCTGAGTCAACCTTGAGCCTGGTGAGATTTGAACTGCCAAGTTGCAGGCAGCCAGCAGTCAGCAGAAGTAGCCTGCAGTACTGCACTCTAACCACTGCGCCACTATTTAAACCTATTTAGAAAATTGTTATACAGGGCTGTGACTAGTGACCGGAGAGCACAGCTAGTACTCAGTCACAACTGGGGATAAGAATTTCCTTTGCAAGGAGGTTGGTAAGTGAGATGTGCCCCATTTTGCAACCTTTCTTCACGCTTGTTGAGCAAATCCAGGCGGTTGTTAAGTGCATCATGAGGTCATCAAGCAAATCCAGCTTCATCCATTGATTTTGTTTATCGGAAGCAATTATTCCTTATCTGGCCTTTAGGTGCTTTGGAAAATAGTTTGACCCCCCCCCCCCGTGGCAGCCCCTCAAATATTGGAAGACCGCTATCATGTCTCCCCTGGTCCTTCTCTTTACTAGACTAGCCAGGCCCAGTTCCTGCAACTGTTGTTCATATGTTTTAGTCTCCAGTCCCCTAATCATCCTGGTTGCTCTTCTCTGTACTTTTTCTAGAGTCTCAACATCTTTTTTATAATGTGGTGACCAAAACTGGATGCAGTACTCTAGGTGTGGCCTTACTAAGGCTTTACAGAGTGGTATTAGTACCTCATTTGAGCTTCGTGGAAGGCAGAAGTCAACTTCACGAGTTCATGGCTCAGAGGCAATGATCAGTGGTCCGTACTCATACCAGGGCAAGCTTGTTGTGTGGACTTAAGATTCCTCTTCCCTCTCTTCTGTTCTGTTACTCGGCCTCTTCCTTAAGGCAGTCAGATCTGGGCTGCAAAAATCCAATTGACCGCTAGATGGCTGTTAGAGAACATAGTAGATCCTGTTGGAAACCCAGGGTGGATGATTTCCAAATGAGTTTGCACTGCCTGTTTTCAGATCAGATTAAAGCAAGCATCCGCACCACTTAGTTCAGCTAGCAAAAATTGGAGCTGGGTGTTTTATTTATTAAACGTCAGCCAACATCAGAAACAATTAACTGGCAAAAACAGGATAAAGGGTAGGCTGAGCAGAGAGGAAGACCTGAGCAACAAGTAAGAATTTATACAGCTCCGGTGGCCTAGACATGGAGCTCTCGCCTCGCAATCAGGAGGCTGTGAGTTCGATCCTAGGTAGAGGCTAATATTTGGAATAGACTCTCCTGCTTGAGCAGACTAGATGACCTCCAAGGTCCCTTCCAACTTTAACATAACAGCAGTAGGATCAAGAGGGGAAGGACCCCAGGTGATCTCCTCCTGTACTCCCCACCAGGAAGACACAATTTGGTATGCAGAGATGATGCATCCAACAAATTTAGACTTGGGAAAGAGCGAAGGAAGCAAAGAGCCATTACGAGGCAGAGAGGCTAGGAATTCAATCTCCAGAAACTATGAGAAACTCAGAATAACCTCACCTTGCTTTGAAATGGTGTATGAGACAGGCTATACGGTAAAATGGCAAAAGCACTTATATACTGCTTCATAAAAACCCTCTCTAAGCGGTTTTCAGAGTTAGTGTGATGACCCAGGGCACAGCACAGAGGTAACGCAGGCAGCTGGCTGTTCAAGCCAGCCTCTTTATTGCTCCAAATTTCCACAAATGAGCAAAGGGATGATACACACACACACACACACACACACACACACACACACACTTCACAAGAAGAGTTCTCCACTGCTCTACTCGTTGTAGAATACCTTATGCCACCAGACTTGAAATTCTAGAACTAGAAAACCTTGAATTATGCCGTCTTCGGTCCGATTTAAGTATGGTATATAAAATCATACATTGCAATGTCCTACCTGTCAATGAATTCTTCAGCTTCAACCATAACAATACAAGAGCACACAATAGAGGCAAACTCAACGTTAATCGCACCAAACTTGATTGCAGGAAATACGACTTCAGCAACAGAGTTGGTCAATGTCTGGAATACCCTACCCGACTCTGTAGTTTCTTCCCCAAACCCCAAAAACTTTAACCTTAGACTGTCTACTATTGACCTCACCGCTTTCCTAAGAGGTCTCTAGGGGGCGTGCATAAGCGCACTAACGTGCCTACCGTCCCTGTCCTATTGTTTCTTTTATTTTTCTTATATGTACTTTTCTTATATGTATTTTTCTTATATTTCATGTATTCATAACTATGTATACACTTATACTTATTATCTTGTAAACAATTGACAAATCGAATAAATAAAATAAAATAAATAAACATACACACACACCCCTCACACAGCCTCTGGCTGCAAATAGTTCGGCCCAACACTGTGAGCACCATGGCTGCAAGCAAGAAATTCAGAAAGATCGCAAGGAATCCAGGAGAGTTCAAATGTCAGCACTCCAGGAATTCAGCCTTTGTTCCCAACAAATGCTCTTCCTCCCCATAAGTCTCGGTCCCCAGGTGTGCCTTATGAAGAGGGGTGGGGCGCTCTCCTCTTGAGTCGTTGGGTCAATCTGTGCTGGGTCCATGTTTGAGGATCAGGAGTGGGTGGTCCTTGCTCATCGCCTGAGCTTTGTCTCTCGTGCTGACTGCTTAGTCTCTCTTGGTCATCCTGCCCCACTTCCTCCCTGCCTACAAGCTGCCCCAATCCTGAAAAGGCCCTGGCCTGTCTGGGCCTGCTCCTCCCCATTTTCATCTCAAGCCAACGAAGCCGCCCCCTGGATCACCATCTAGCTCCAAGTTCCAGTTTTTAAGAAGAGATTGGGTAACCATTTGTCGGAACTGGCATAGGATCTCCTGCCTGAGCATTCTATTCTTCTATTCTATCCTAATCAAAGAGAAAAGCGACCTACAACTAAGGGAGACATTTCCTGACAGTCAGAACAATTAATCGGTGGAACGGCTTTTCTTATGACTAAGAAAAGAGCAAAGAGAAAAATGGCATTTGGAAAGTGTAGGCACAGAATTCACTCTTATTTGTTTGCTTGTTGTTTTTTTTTAAAGGCCTCTCATGTTTAAAAATAGAGCAGGCAGGGCAGATAAAGTGACCGGTTAATTAGCACCACGTCATAACTGTGGCCTTCAACACTCCCAAGCCATATGGTCTAGGTATCATCCAGACATTTTGTGTAGCACAAGCAGCAAAGATTTAATTTAGCCACCAAGTCAGAGACGCCTCCGGTTATGTGCAGGTTGGGAGCGAAATGTCTAATTTCAGGACATTCCAGAGGTGGTTGAACAGCTGTCCAGCGATGGCAAGCAACCTTCAGAAAGGGGTGGGGGAATGCATTTCTCCTTGGCAAGGCCACCAGGACTAGGATTATGGGAGTCTGAACTAAGAAGCCTAAAGGAATTCAATCCTTGTTCCTTGGTAAGATAGATACCGAAGCTGAAGTTCAAATGTACTTTGGCCACAAGGAGAAGACTCATTGGAAAAGACCCTGATGTTGGGAAAGATGGAAGGCAGAATAACAGAATTGGAAGGGACCTTGGAGGTCTTCTAGTCCAACCCCCTGCCCATGCAGTAAGCCTTATACCATTTTCAGACAAATGGCAATCCAATCTCTTCTTAAAATCCTCCAGTGATGGAGGTACTCAAAACAAGTTGTTCCACTGATTAATTTTTTCTAACTGTCAGGAAATTTCTCCCTTAGTTCTCCTTGAATAGTTGAGATAATTATTTACTTAATTAGTTGAACTAATTAATTAATTAATTGGGTTAACCAATTTGATTAATTCAGGCAAAAGGGGTAGGGGAAGGCAGGGCAGAGGATAAGATGGTTAGATAGTGTCATAAACACCTGAGGGCAGGAGAAGAAGCAATGGATGGAAACTAATCAAGGAGAGAGGCAACCTGGAACTAAGAAGAAATGTCCTGATAGTTAGAACAATTAATCAGTGGAACGACTTGCCTCCAAAAGTTGTGGGTGCCCCAACACTGGAAGTTTTTTAAGAAGAGATTGGATAACCATTTGTCTGAAATGGTACAGAGTTTCCTGCTTGAGCAGAGGGTTGGACTAGAAGACCTCCAAGGTCCCCTCCAACTCTTCTATTCTATTCTATTCTATTCTATTCTATTCTATTCTATTCCTTTCCATTCCATTCCACTCCCCCAATGAACGTTAATTTGGGCAAACTGTGGGGGACAGAGGAGGAAGAGGAGGGCTGGTGTGCTCTGGTCCGTGGGGTTGCAATGTTTGACTTTAATCTGCATTTTTTTTTACAGTTCGCTTTGGTTTGATGAGTGACCAAAGTTTAAAAGTTGGGTTTGAAGCAGTTGTCAGATATTCTCAGCCCTTAGAGGCAGCCCAGAAAGGAAATGCAAACTGTGAGTATTAACGCTACCTTTAGGGTAACGTTAAAGTAATAGGATCTTGCAGGTTTAAAAGTATTTGCCCCTTCCTTTCCTTACACTTTGCAGAAGATCACAGAGGTTAAAACTACTGGTAGTCCTTGACTTACAACCACCACTGAGGACAAACTTTCCGTTGGCAGTTGTTACATGAGTTTTGCCCCATTTTATGACTTTTTTTTGCCACAATTGTTAAGCGAATTGTTGCACTTGTTAAGTGAATCATGCAGCCATTAAGGGAATCTGGCTTTCTCCATTGACTTGCTTGCCAAAAGCCAACTAAGGAAGTTTGCAAATGATGTTCTTGCACACATGATCTGGGATGCTGCCACCATTGTAAATATATCCCAGTTGCCAAGCCGCCAAATTTTGATCACATGACTATGGGGATGCTGCAATGGTTGTAAGTGTGAATATGGGTCATAAGTCACTTTTTTCAATGCTGTTGTATCTTTGAACCAGAGGTGGTATTCAGCAATTTCTAACCAGTTCTGGAGAACCGGTAGCAGAAATTTTGAGTAGTTCGGAGAACTGGCAAATACCACCTCTCACTGGCCCCGCCTCAATCTATTCTCTGCCTCCTGAGTCCCAGCTGATTGGCTGGGTCTTCTTTGGTTGCCCTGCCCAGGAGAATGGAGCTGGAAAGCAGGTTAGTGGGGTGGGGAGGGAATGGGATTTTGCAGTATCCTTTCCCTGCCACGCCCACCAAGCCACGCCCACCACACCACACCCACCAAGCCACATCCACAGAACCAGTAATAAAAAAAAATTGAATCCCACCATTGCTTTGAAGAATCATTAAATGAACAGTTGCAAGTCAAGGATTACCTGTACTCTATAAATTTAAAGAAGATTCATTTTCAATTTATCCAGTTACCACGACAAGAGGCGTTTGCCAGGCCATCTGAGACAAAATCTTCCTACCAGAAATTGCCATGTTTGGTTTTGTAATCTACTATAGGCAGACAGGGCACTAAGGACTGGAAGTGACATGGGGGAAGGCATTAGAAGGCCATAAATAGAGTTTTCTGAGTGGCCTCGTTCTGACAGCCATTATCTGTGAAAGGATGTTATATTCTCAGCAAGCAACATATGATACCACAATAAATCCAGAAAGGCAGTAATAAAACCGGGAAAGAGAAGCCCGAATTACTTTCCTCTTCTGTTTCTCAAGAGCTGATATGCAAAGCTCTGATTTCAGCACCTTAGCAACTTTCAGGCGGATGAACTTCAATTCCTAAATTCCCCAGCAAACATGGAGTTCAAGTGCATCCATCTTAAAGAGGGATTTACCCAACCTTGGCAACTTTAAGACATATGAACTTCAAGGAGGTTGTTAAGTGAGTCACTCCTGATTTTTATGATCTTTTTGGCCCAGGTGTTAAGCGAATCACTGCAGTTGTTAAGTGAACCACATGTCCACTAAGACCTCCCCTGACTTGGTTTTTCAGGAAACTGGCTGGGAAGGTCACAAATGATGATTGTCTCACCCCAGGATGTGGCAATCATTACAAGTAGTCCTTGACTTATGACCACAATTGAGCCCAAATTTCTGTTGCTAATGACCACCGCCATAAGTGGCTTTTTTCAGTCCACTGTAACTTCAAACAGTCATTAAACAAAAGGTTGTATGTTGGGGACTACCTTTATCTTCTGAACCTGCCACTGTTAAGGATCAAAGCTTCTGCCTCTCTCTCCCTCTAGCTCCACAGCATAATGATGTTTCATTCATTCATTCACTTCATTCATTCATTCATTCATTCATTCATTCATAATAAGAGTTGGAAGGGACATTGTAGGTCATCTAGTCCAACCCCTGCCCAAGCAGGAGACCCTACACTATTTCTGACAGGTGGCAGTCCAGCCTCTTCTTCTTGATGAAGCTCCCACAACTTCTGAAGGCAGCTTCTGTTCCATTGGTTGATTGTTCTCCCTGTCAGAAAATGTCTCCTTATTTCTACTGTTGGAAATTTTAGTAGATAGGATATACTAAAAATGCAGAATATTTCCCCTAAAAAGGGAAGTAGAAACTCAGAAGCAGAAACTCATCTCAGAAGCAGAAGCTCAACCCCACCTTTGTTAATGGGCAGACCATTAAGGCCTGGGCCAGAGTATTCTACATAACAAAGCCCTCTACCCATCTCACCACATGGCTTGGGAAGATTGCATCAGCCAGCACTCAGGTGAAGCCATGTGGTCCAGACAAAGCTTACAAAGTTAGCTAAGATCTCCGCCCCTGGGAGTCTGACAGCCAATGGGATACATTTCTTGCACAGGAACAGGAAGCACTATGGTGGGGCCCAACAGAGAGTTTATAACTAAGGGTCTCTCAGCATCTTGGCCCTTCTTTTCCTTCACCCAACATCTTGAAGCATGTGATCGTCTTTTTCACTTTGGAGCTCCAAAGCATATCATCCTGTCCACCATTAAACCGTCTTTCCAAACAGCCTCCATGTTTCCAGTGTCTTTTTCCCCACTTGGAACTGAACCCAGAAGGATAATTCTTCCAACACTAGGTTGAATCTCTCCTTGATCGATTTTTAATCCCACCTTTATTATTGTATTAGTAACTCAAGGTAATAAGAAGTAACTTATCAGCCTGGCCAGCAAAGGATGCACCAGCAGCTTCAATTCTTCAAGAAGAAAAGATTTATGCACCAAAAGATAAGAGTTGAAAAGCTCACCAAACTTCCAGCCATCAGCCAGTGCTATAAATTTGCCTAGAGTTTTTTCTTTTGGTTTGCTTTCCAAGATGCCTAACGAGGCAGCAGATGAGTCATCCCCAAACGGGAGGCTTATTTGCAATTCAAAAAGAAAAATTGGGGAGAAAAGTTACGGCAGCTTCCGCAGCTCTTTTGGCGTCAGACAACTTGTGTCAGCAATTTCCTGGGTGGCCTTTTGTAGACTTTAGGAGAAAGATATTACAAAGAAACTTTTTTAAAAAAAATCCTGATTTTTCTCCCCTCACCCCTCCTCCCTTTGTTGTGGCAAAGATTAAAGGTTTTGCTAGCAACACCGAAAATAGTCTTGATTTAAAAAGTGGTCTTTACATTGCCTAACTTGAATCCAATAAGGATAAACTAAGAACCTGTGAAACATTCCTTCAAAAGGCGATATCTTTGTATTCAGTAATCCATGGTGATGTTTTCTGGATCTAAGAACCCAGCTTTGTATTTCCAAATTAACCTGTTGCTCCAGCTAGATCGGTATCTACTGAGTAATTTCCCTGTGCTATCTGGAGATGTTAGGGAAGAGATTATCAAATAGCCTTTGATTGACACCTGAGCAGAAGTCCACTTTGAAATGGTGCATTTCCTCCTGGGGGGTTTCTCCCCTATATTTTTAATACTGTGTTGGATCTATGCCAAGAATAATAAATTTAACTAAACTGTATTAGGAGACAGGCCGCCATAACAAAATATCATTGATTCCATAGAAATCCAATAAGACTGTCACATTAAAAAAAGAGCTTGTTAGGGATCTCTGATTTTTAAGTGCTGTTGTGCTTTTAAACACAGTTCTAAATTATTACTGTTGTGGTTTTCTTGATGTTTTAATTCATTGTTATGGCAAATTATAGCAATGGAAAAAGAGAGAGAGGGAAGGAAGGAAGGAAGGAAGGAAGGAAGGAAGGAAGGAAGGAAGGAAGGAAGGAAGGAAGGAAGGAAGGAAGGAAGGAGAGGGAAAGAGAAAGGGAAAGAAGGAAGAGAGACTGAAATGCTATTGTGTTCCCTTTTAGCCCAACGTTATTAATATTGGTTGAGTTAGGAAGCTCTGGAAATTGAACAAACAAATAAATAATAAATATTTCTGAAGTTTGTGGTCAAGAAAAATGAGACATAATAAATACAGGCAGTCTTCAGCTTATGACACGTAACAACTGTCTTGCTTAGCAGCAGAAACATTGGGTTCAATTGAGGTTGTAAATCGAGGGCTAGCTGTATTACTTCAGTTTTTGCACATTCGTTACATTTTCAGTTATCAGGATAATATCATCGACGCAGCGCAAATTATTGTTTGGTCCCAATTCCCTAAAATGGCTTTCAACCAATTCCTTTGCTTTCCCCATGATTTCTGCTTTACTGACATAACCTCTCCTTCTTTAGGGCAGGCCCCCATTCCCATCCGAACTTCACAGTCCCAAGCAGGATGAAGAAGAGCGGAAAAAAAACCCAGTTCTTTATTGAACGAAAGCCAAAAAAAAAAAAAAAAGGCTTTTTAGCCAGAAATTGGGGGGTGAGGGGAGAAACCTAGTGCCAGGCCTGACAAAGTCTACGCCTTGATAAAGGGGTCAGTAAAAACGCGATCGATTTTTAACGAAAGCAGGACAGGGCGCTTTCAATCCCCACACCGAGGTGCCATTTCCAAAACACAAAGAGAGGGACAGCCGCAAATCTCAGTTGTCAAAAGGAGAGAATTTGCCATCACCTTCCCAATGTTTCCTTGGAAAGAAGGAAGGGTCAGAGGTCACATAAAACATCATTAATCATTCTTCCCAGATGTTGAAGTGTTTATTGGACAGTTCGATTAATCACGGCAGCTATCAAACCTGCAGCTTGCCTTAAAGTCTCCATTGTCGCAGTCCGCTGCCATCGCTAAAGAGATAAGATTATCGGCAACAAGCTGGGGCAAGCATTGAGTAGCACAGGTGCAGAAGAATGGGATTTCTTTCTTTTCTGTCATTGCGCCCTTTCTTTTTTTTATTTTTATTTTATTTATTTACCCAAGGAGGATGAGCTGTTTCCCATCTCGTCAAACCCTCAGCCTCTTCTTTCAAGAACAGGCTTTCAGAATGCAATTTGTCAAGGCAGACAATCATGTTGAGAATCTGTTAGAAAGAAAGAAGAAAGTCTCAGGGTCTTTATTTAAAAAAAAATAAAAATAAAATAAAAATAAAAATTGGTGTGTTTGTTTGTTTTTGAAGGGGTGCTCAGAAGGGATTTGAAAATAGGTCTGACAACTTGCATCCATGATTCTTTCGAGAGCCAAGGCTTTGTGAAGAGAGTGTCAGAAGGGAGGATTTAGTAGATGAAATATATCAATGTTTTCTTCAATTTCTTCCTTTGTTCTTTTGCTGCCCTCAATAAGCGCAAAGGGAGAACCATCTCTGCGAGTTTTATGCTCTAGCGCAAAAGCCACAAAATGACTCCTGAGCTCGGGCTGGGTTTCAACTTTTTAGGAGAGAGAAAATCAGAGCTAAATTCCTGCAGCGTGATAGATAGTTCGTGCTCCTCGCAATTTCCTTTCTACCAAGAGGAAACTGTGAGGACCGCAAGCTATCTATCACACTGCAGATCATGGTCTGACCAATTCCCATTTCACTGCTGCCTTTTCTATACATTCATTTGTTCATCTATTCCAAGTTATGAAAGGAAGAAGGGGGTGTTGCAGAAGAAATATACACAAAACAATGACTAGTCGTCAGCATATGAATTACTGGGGTGGATGGATGGATGGATGGATGAATGAATGAATGAATGAATGGAGGAGTGGTGTGGTGGCCTAGAGGTAGAGTTCTCGCCTCACTTTCATGAGGCTGTGAGTTCAATCCTAGGTAGAGGCAGATTTTTCTCTCTGGGCACACTGAGAATATATCTGCTGAACAAAACTCCTCATTGGTGACAGGAAGGGCATCTGGCCAGTAAACACTCTGCTAGCTCCATTCACTTGTTCAGACTCCACCCCACAAGGGATCATAGGGTCGTTAAAAAAAGATGGGTGGATGAACGGATGGATGGATGCACCTGGGGAGCCAAAAGAGAGAAATGACAAAAGTAGCATTGTGTTGATATATAGTAGTCTTCAACTTACCTCCATTGACTGTTCAAAGTTACAACAGCATTGAAAAAAGTGACTGCACTTGCGATTAATATGGAGTAGTGGTGCTGCAGTGGTTACAATGCAGTATTGCAGGCTGACTCTGCCCACTGTCAGGATCCTGACTGGCTCAAGGTTGACTCCTCCTTCCAAGGTCCGTAAAATAAGGACCCAGATTGTGGGAGGCAATATGTTGACTCTGTAAATTAGGAGAGGGGATGGGATGGCTCATGGTCCTGTCAGACCTGGGTTGGGGTAGAGATAAAGCAGCAGTCGCCAGCTGGTGGACCGCAGCCACTGGTGGGCCGTGAGAAAACTTTGGTGATCTGCAGAGAAACATCATCCCCAGAGCAACCCCCCGCAAAGCAAATAATCCAGGCTGCGCAGGAACATAAGGCTGCACCACCCACATGGCCCGCAGGAACCCTCCCCGCCTACTCACTCCTTACCTAGGAAAATTTGCCTGCTAAGCTGCTATTTTCCCTTTTTTTTTCTTCCTACCATCAGCTGTTCTGCTGTGCCGGGAGATTTAGATTAGCTAGAAAGCAGGAAATCATTGGATTTCTTGCTTTCTAGCTAATCTTTAGATCTTTGGCTTTGCTTTTAAGCAGAGCCAAATCTTCCTTAGAACTGAAGCAGTAAAGGCTCAGCTAGCCGATGGCAGAAATACAGATTTCTAAATTAATCTGTGATTCTGTAAGCAATTCAATCTGTCTGCCTGCTTTGCCTGATTTTGGGTAAAAGTTGCTCTTTTTTTAATAAAAAATTCAATATTTACATACATGGTGTGTTGTGAGTTAATTTTGTGAGTTTGCTTTCAAGCAAATTTTATGTGACTGACTCAGCTAGCCAATGGCAGAAACACAGATCTCTAAATTAATCTGTGATTCTGTGAGCAGCTCAATCTGCCTGCCTGTTTTGCCTGATTTGGGGTAAAAGTTGCTCTTTTTTATAAAAAAAAATTCAATATTTATATAAATATTTATTATATTTACATACAAGCATGCCCAGCCAGTCACATGATAACCAAGCCACACCCACAAATTAGGCCATGCCCACAGAACTGGTTAGTGGTCCCCGGGATTTAAAATTATGAATTTGGTGGTTCCTGAGGTCCAAAAGGTTGGCAACCTCTGCAAGGACTATGAAGCAGTATATAACTCAAAATGCTATTGCTATTATTGAGAGGCACAAAACATTCCTTTCGCTGACCTTGCAACCATTTGCCCAAAATATCCTTGATCCCCCTTGTGCACAGGAAAAGGAGCTAGGCTGCTCAAACGGGACGTTCTATTTTGTTTATTTATATTGCACTCTTATTATTTTTACCAATAAGGTGTCGAATGCATCCAACACACCTTCTTCCTTCCATTTTCCCCAAAACAACAACAACCCTGTGAAGCAGGCTGGGCTGAAAGAGACTGGCTGGCCTAAAATCCTCTAGCTGGCTTTCATGCCTAAGGCGGGACTAGAACTCACAGTCTCCTACTAGTGATTAGCCAAAAATCCCCCAACCAGCCTTCATGACTAAAGTGGGACTTGAAATCCCTGTTTCCCACTTTCTAGCCTGGAGCTTCAACAAACTGACTCCTGAACAACTGGCTTCCTAATTCTCTGGCTTCTGTGTGAAAACTGACAATCCCACTATCTCTATGTCAAAGCCTTTTTGTTTTACAGCCTGGCACACACTGAAGACAGAGGTGGTATTCAGCAGGTTGGAGAACCGGTAGCATAAATTTTGAGTTGTTTGGAGAACCGGCAAATACCACCTCTGACTGGCCCCGCCCCCATCTCTTCTCTGCCTCCCGAATCCCAGCTGATTGGCTGGGTCTTCTTTGGTTGCCCTGCACAGGAGAACGGAGCTGGAAAGCAGGTTAATGGGGTGGGGAGGAAATGGAGATTTTGCAGTATCCTTCCCCTGTGGTGCCCACTAAGCCACGCCCACCAAGCCACGCCCACAGAACTGGTAGTATAAAAAAATGAATCCCACCACTGCCAATGGTTGCGGTACAATAGAAAATGGCCAAACTAATTGCTCATAAAACCTACTGGAAACTGATAGTGTAAACTGGGTGACCTCTTAATTCAGCAAATGAAATGTTGATCTTGGAAAATGAGGGACTTGGGTGGACACGTAGGAAGGAGGTCCGGATTCCTCTCCAATGTTTAACTGAAGCTGACAAGCCCTTAGCTCACATTATTTCTAGTTCCCATTAAGAAAGCGGCCTTGTGAAATTCACTATCAAAGTACAGGATGTCCTCGACTTACAACAGTTCATTAAGTGACACTACAATGGCTCCGAAAAAAAGCGACATAGGACCATTTTTCGCATTTACAATCCTTGCAGCATCCCCATGATCACATGATCAAAATTCAGCCGCTTGGCAATTGACTCATATTTATGACAGTTGCAATGTCCCTGGGGTCATGTGATCCCCTTTTGTGACCTTCTGACAAGCAAAGTCCATGGGGAAGCCAGTTTCACTTAGTACCTGGGTCATGGAGGAAGCCCCCCCCCCCCGAGGAATGAAATATTTTGGGAAATATTAAAAAGACAGGATAGATTATTTCACCTAAAGGAGAAATCTTAAGGGAGGCAGAAACCAGTGCCCGTTTCCTTGCCCCAAGCAGAAACTGAGGAGGCCAGCTTTTGGAAATGCAGATTTGGTAACCCATTCAGAAAGACTGAACCAATTCAGAAAGATCTAGGACTGATTCTATGGCATTGCCAGATGGGCAGGTGGGATTCAAATTTTTTGGCTTAGTTGGTGGGTGTGGCTTGGTGGTCATGTTATTGGCTGGGCGTGGCCAACTCAATATCACTCACATCGAAGCACGCATCTCCTCGCCTGGCCTCTCAGGACTGTGGGGATGCTGCAACAGTCGTAAGTGTGAAATAGGGTCATAAGTCACTTTTTTCAGTGCCATTGTAACTTTGAATGGTCACTCCACACAAGCAAAGTACCAGCAAAAGAGGGAAAGAAAACTCCGGAGAGGTTCCTGAGACAGGAAGTTAGTCCTGCCAAGAATGTAATAAGGGTTAATGGAGAGGCAGTTTCTGTAAGCAACACCAGAATGTTTCCTTCCTGACTTCCTTACAGAATTAGCCCAGTAATTTCTTCTAACAACCGGTTCTCCGAACTTCTTAGAATGTTAACAACCGGTTCTAGGAAATAGGTGCGAACTGGCAGAATCCCACCTCTGGGCACGCAGAGCCATTTATGTGGGCATGTGAGCCCCAGCCAAGCTTACCTGCACTGCATATGCGCATGCCTCCCAGCTGATTTTCAGCCTGTTTGAGGCCGTTTTCACCATTCTGGAGGCTCGAGGGAAGGCTCTGCAGCCTCGGGAGGCTGAAAAAAGGGCCTTCCAGAAATACCGGAAGTGCCGAAACGGGTCCATTTTCAGCCTCCCGAGGCTGCAGAGGCTTCCCTCGAGCCTTCAGGAGGGCGCAAATGGTCTCAAATAGGCCAAAAATCAGCTGGAAGGCACGCACATGCACAGTGCAGGTAAGTGGGCGGGGCAGGGGTGTTGCATGCACATGCTTTTGGCACACCACAACAAAAAGGTTTGCCATCACTGATCTAGGATTTGCATTTCCCATTTTGCCTATAGAGCCACCCATGACCCCGTAGGAATCACAACAATCAGCAGAATATTAAAGGACATGTTCTTGCACAGGAACAGGAAGCTCAAATACAAACCCCAAAGAAGGTATAAAAACCCCTCACTCCATTTTGTCAGCTGCCCAGAACCATAAATTGGGTTCAATTGTCATCATAATTCAACAACTACCTGTAACAGAAGCATTAGGTCCACCCTAATAAAGAAAGAAAGAGAAATCACAATTGAGAACTGGAGGGGATCTTTGTCAATTCTGCTAAATCTATGTTTAATTTTTATGAGGTCTCAAACCCACATGGTCTGAAGGATGGTGGCAACCTGATGATTTGGCTGTTGGGTAGGTTATTGTGCCCTTGCAGACTTTATGAAAGAGAAAAATATAAAATGAGTCAACCTTTATCAGGAAATTGTTTTTCTTATTGGAAGTATTGCCTTGGGTTTCCAAAAAAGAATACAGTTGGACCAAGATGGTTTGTCTACCCAACTTCTAGGTTTCCTTCTTGATTTTAATTCACCAATACAATCATGTTTCTATGTATAAGCCTGTCCAGAATGTGGAAACACAAATGGTTCTTTGGAATCAGACTTTAGAAGTTAAAAAAAAATACAAAGCAAGTTTCTAGATCTGAAACCCTTGATGACTTTGTTAAATAGCTAGGGATTTACTGAACTAAAAATAGCAATGTTTTGTTCAAGAATAATTATACCCAATCTTGGCAAAGTATCAGGATTGATCTTAAGACAGAGAAAAAGTAGCACTTGTCATGGATGAAGACAATTACAGCAGTGAAAAAAATCAATATATTTCCCGAACTTAATTTCTAATTTCAATTCAAGCCTATAAGAATTGAGCGTGAGAAATATAAACATATTTTCATGAAATAAAAAGGAACTAAACCCAAGATCCAAAAACTGTTATAGATTGAATCAAAGAAAGAACAAAATAAGAACAGAATAAGTGGAATAATAGACTTAATTCTGGGGTATCACTATTCTGGGGTATCACTTCAATTCTAAAGAAATGCTAGATAAGATAGATAGATAGATGATAGATAGATAGATAGATAGATAGATAGATAGATAGATAGATAGATAATAAATAGATAGACAGACACACAGACAGACAGAGACAGAGACAGATAAGAAAGAGAAAAATGAAAGATAAGAGTGAGAAAGAGAGAGAGAGAGCAATTTGTTTAACCATGACATAAAAGGTCTTAAAAGTAACCTGACTCACCCTTACCAGCCACCTTATTTAGCAATGAAAATTCTGGTCACATGTTGAGGACTACCTGTATATATTGGACTTGTATGCCACCCAGAGTCTTTATGGAGTAAACTGTGGAGTTAAAAGCAAAAATAAATAAAAACCTTTGTGCTGCATTACCTGAATAAAATAGAAGTACCACCCTTTTAGCAATCCTTGGCACTTGTCTGATTAAAGATGCAAATAAGCCGTTACCTACAAAAGTTCCTTTTCCTGCTGGCATTCCTCAAAATGGCTATTTTCATGCATCCATTCCCAGGTACCTATAATTATTTCTGTTCTCTCTGCTCACAATTCCTCCCCTCTACCTGTCTCCCCTGCCACAACACTAGGCATGTACAGGTGTGTTCTTAAAAAAAAAAACTTAGAGAGGCCTTAGGAAGGACTCTATGGATGGAAATCTTAAAGGGGGAAAGAATTCAAGTTGTTTGGCAAACTCTGACAAATGAGATGATAAAAGCCCTATCTAACAAATACCACCGAGAAAGAAAAATAAGAGACCCCAAACAAAACCAATATGGTTGAATAAAGAACTCTCTGATATATCGGAAGATGAAAAGGACAATATAAAAATTGGAAATAGGGACACATAACTAAAACAGAATGCCAGGAAATAGCTCGAATCTGCCAAGATGAAGTCAGGAAAGCTAAGGCTTGGAATGAACTAAGACTTGCAACAAATGCCAAAAATAATTTTTAAAAGTGTCTTTCAACATGTAAAAAACAAAACATCAAGGAAACAGTTGATCCACTAGTGGGAGAAGAAAATGATGGGTCACACGGAGAAAGCAGAACTGCTTATTTCATTTTTTTAATCTTTCTTTTCATAATGGGAAAAAAACCAGACCAGCCTATCAAAAGCAGTACCACAGAAGACAGAATAGAAACACAGTTAAAACAGGCAGGAAAATGGTAAGAGAACACCGATCCACTCTAGATGAATTCAAATCAGCAGAACCAGCTGGATTACTAAGTGAAGATGCTGGCAGATGTGATCTTGGAAACATTGAAGAATTTTTTTTTTTTCAAAATTACCAGAGGATTGGAAATGAGCTGATGTGGTTTGAATCTTCAAGTACAGGAAAAAATGGATCCAGGAAAATAGATGTCAATCCATCAGCCTGACATTAATATCTGGGAAGATCCTGGAAAAAGATAAGCAACAGATCTGCGAGTACATAGAAACAAGCAATGTTATTATTAAAAGGGCCAATGTGGGTTTATTAAAAACAGAGCAAGCCTGACAAACCTTACTGCCCTCTTTGACAATGTAACTGCATTAGTAGATCAGGAAAATACCGTGTGTTCCATATTAGCTGGCTTGAAACCCTGCGTTCCTATTGGTCCAGAAAAGCCGGATCGCGATTGGCTGGCTTGAACATTCCTGATTGGCTCATACAGGGTTTGCCGTGATTGGCTGAAACCAAGCGCGGCAAACTCAAGGAGTTGTCATTGGCTGCCTAGCCGCGGCCAGCTCTATAAGAAGAGCTGCCGCACGCTAGGGTTCTCAGTCTCAGAATCTATCTGTTAAATAAAGAGCTGTTGTTCACTACTCAAGTCTCGTCTATTCATGGAACCCACTGGCCATACATGACACCGTGGACCTAGTTTACTTAGACTTTAGAAAGGCATTTGACAAAATAGACCACTGCCTACTTCATGATAAGATTGAAAAATGTAGGATAGACCAGTGGCAGTCATCCTTTTGGACCTCAGGCACCACCAAACTCAGAGGTGGTATTCAACAGGTTCTGACCAGTCCTGGAGAACCGGTAGCGGAAATTTTGAGTAGTTCGGAGAACCAGCAAATACCACCTCTGACTGGCCCTGCCCCCATCTATTCTCTGCCTCCCAAGTCTCAGCTGATCAGCTGGGCCTTCTTTTGTTGCCCTGCACAGGACAAAGGAGCTGGAAAGCCGGTTAGTGGGTTTGGGAGGGAATGGAGATTTTACAGTATCCTTCCCCTGCCATGACCACCAAGCCATGACCACAGAACCGGTAGTACAAATTTTTGCATCCCACCACTGACCAAACTCATAATTTTAAATCTTGCAGACCACTAGTATGAATTTTGACTGACAGTGGCTTGCTGACTTTGGTGGGAATGTCGATCCCATATTGCAGAGCTGCAGTAATCACAGGACTGGCCCTTTGGCCATCCCAGAGCAGCTGTTCCTTCACCCGGGTGCACCGGTCTGCCATGGACTGGAGGAACTGCTCCGGGATGACCAAAGGGCCAGTCCTGTGATTACTGCAGGAATATGGGGCTGACTTTCCCACCAATGTCAACAAACCACCTGGGGGCTGATTTCCCTCCCCCATCGTTGGTCTTACCTTCCAGTTCCAGCTTGCTTGGTTCTACTCAAGATAAGGTTTGCACTTGGCCGAAGAGTGCAGGCCAGAGGGTCGGCAGTCCATGTGGGTGGTGCAGCCTTGTGTTCCTGTGGAGCCTGGATTAATTGCTTTGGGGGGAGTGCTTTGGAGGGACATTTCTCTGCAGACCACCAAAATTTTCTCGTGGATCATCAGTGGTCCCTGGCCCACTGGTTGGCAACCACTGGGATAGACAGTATCACCATCAGATAGATTTGCACCTGGCGCACTCATCATATAGTCCTTAATGGAACTCCATCTAAAGAGAGAAAAACATGCAATGTGATACCTCAAGGTTCTGTCTTAGGCCCAGTTCTCTTCAACTTCTTTATAAATAATTTAGATGAGGGAAAAGAAGAGGAATTCATCAAATTTGCAGATGACACAAAACTGAGGGGAATAGCCAACACTTTAGAACAGGGGTCCCTATGCCCTTGGCGGTGCCCTCTGCTGGGCCTAGAGCCATTCAGAACCAGGCCATGGAAATGCTTGCATCTTGCATGGAACCATCTGTTAGATCGGGTAGATCGATCCCCATAGAGACGCGAGACCAAAAGTGAACATTCAGCTGAGTATACAGTTCTGTACAAGACCTGCGCTCGCAGCAGCCCTTCATATAGGAGCTGTCCACGGCGCAGCAGCCAATGACAGCGCTTTGAATCGGCCAATCGCGGTTGATTCTAAGCGCGCCAATCACAGCCGTTTAGTTATCCAATCAGGTTGCGGCCCGTGTGGGCCAATCAGGTTTCAGGGTTTGGAGTATGCTAATACAGAACACCATCCCCTCTCCCTGCCCCCCAGCGGTCTGCAAAGCCAGAAAGGTTGGAAGACTCTGCTTTAGAAGACAGACTCAAGATACAGAAAGATGCCCACAGGCTTGAATACGGGGCCCTATCTAACAAAAGACAATTCAGTGGTGAAAAAAATATGATCTTACACACAAATCCACAGATGTAGAAGAGGTGATAACTGGCTCAACAGCAGTAATTGCAAAAGGAATCTAGGTGCCCTAGTGAACAACCATTTAAATATGAGCCAGCAGTGTTGCGGTTGCCACAAAAAAAGCCAATTGTGGTCCTAGGCTACATCAACAGAGGAATAGTTTCAAGATCATGCAAAGAGATAAGATTCAGATAATCAGAGTTGGAAGGGATCTTGCAGGTCATCTAGTCCAACCCCCCGCCCAAGCGGGAGACCCTACACCATTTCTGACAAATGGCAGTCCAATCTCTTCTTGAAAGTCTCAAGTGATGGCGCTCCCACAACTTCCGAGGGCAACTTCTGTTCCATTGGTTGATTGTTCTCCCTGTCAGAAAGTTTCTCCTTCTTTCCAGGTTAAATCTCTCCTTGTTCAGTTTTCCATCCATTATTCCTTGTCTGGCCTACAGGCGCTTTAGAAAATAGCTTGACCCCCTTCCCCTCTGTGGCAGCCCCTCAAATATTGGAAGACTGCTATCCTGTCTCCCCTGGCCCTTCTCTTCACTAAACTAGCCATGCCCTGTTCCTGTAACCGTTCTTCGTATGTTTTAGTCTCCAGTCCCCTAATCATCCTGGTTGCTCTTCTCTGTACTTTTTCTAGCGTCTCAATATCTTTTTTATAGTGTGGTGATCAAAACTGGATGCAGTAGGTGTGGTCTTACTAAGGCTTTAGTAAGTGTGAGTGGTATAAGATAATATTGCTTTCTATATACTAGTAGGACCACACTTGGAATACCATATCCAGTTCTGCTACAAAGAAGACTTTGGGGCGCTAGAAAGAGTGCAGAGAAGAGCAACAAAGATAATTAGGGGGCTGGAGGTTAAACCGTGCAATGAATGATTGTGGGAACTGGATATGTCATCCTAGTGGACAGAAGGAATACAGGTGACATGACAGCCGTCTTCCAGTATCTGAGGGGCTGTCACAAAGAAGAGTGGGGGTGTCAATCTATTCTCCAAAACACCTGAGGGCTGGACAAGAAGTTTGGCAGTTTGATTCCCACTGGCTCAAGGTTGACTCAGCCTTCCATCCTTCTGGGGTTGGTAAAATGAGGACCCAGATTGTTGAGGGCAAGATGCTGACTCTGCAAACCGCTTAGAATAGAGGGCTGTAATAGCACTGTGAAGCGTAAGTGCTAAGCCTAAGTGCTATTGCTATTGTTAATGGATGGAAGATTATTAAAAGAGAGATACAAGCTAGAATTAAGGGGAAATTTCCCAACAGTGAGAACAATTAACTAGCGAAATGGCTTGCCTACAGAAGTTGTGGGTGCTCCATCACTGGAGGTTTCTAAGGAGAGACTTTCATTGATCTGAATGGTCTCTTCCAACTCTGTTATTCTATGATTCAATGAAGATAGCCCTTGACTTATGACCGCAACCGAGACCAGAATTGCTGTCACTAAGCAAGGCAGTTAAGTGAATCATGCCCAATTTTACAGCCTTAATAGCCATGGTGGTTAAGCAAAGTCAGTAAAAAAATCCACCTTCCATCCCCGACATTGCTTATCCAAAGCCAGCTAAGATGGTTGCAAATGGCAATCACATGACCCTGGGATGTTGCAATTGTCAGATTAAATATTATTGCTGGTTGCCAAGCACTCGAATTTTGATCATGTGACTGTGGGGATATTGCAACGGTCATCGGAGTAAGGACTGATAGTAAGTTACTTTTTTTAGCACTATTGTAAAACTTGGAAAATTCACTAATGGTTGTAAGTCAAGACTACCTGTACTTATATATTTATTTTAGTTATTTGTTTGTCAAACATGTACAAGATAACAAGTATAAGTATGAACATAAACAAGAACAAAGGGAGTAAATACAGATAAATGGGGACAATAAGACAGGGACGGTAGGCACACTGGAGCGCTTATGCATGCCCCCTTTAAGGACCTTTTAATAATGGGGTGAGGTCCACGGTAGACAGTTTGAAGTTGAAGCTGTGAGGGGTTGAGGCTGTAACAACGGAGTCAGGTAGGGCATTCCAGGCGTTGACCATTCTGTTGCTGAAGTCGTATTTTCTGTAATCGAGTTTGGAGCAGTTTACCTTGAGTTTTTATTGGTTGTTTGCCCATGTATTTTTGTGATTGAGGCTGAAGAAGTCATTGACAGGCAAGATGTTATAGCAGACAATTTTGCGAACTATGTTTAGATTGGACCATAGATTGTACAAGAGGTCAAGAAGGAATGAGTGGTAAGAAAATGGGACTAAAAAAAAGGAGAACCCCAGAAATAGGAGCTTGCAAACTGCCAAACGTGACCACCATCCAAGTCCCTGAGATAACTGAAATACCTGTCAAGCGTGAGAAATCAGGCAATCCGGGTAGTTCAAATAAATATAAAGGTTTATTGCAAGCGTAAGCTCTCTACAAGAATCTGAACTACTAATGGTCAAAGCAAATTGGTGGTAGACAAGAGTCCCTGGAATTCAAATATAGATTATTAAAATAAAAGATTTGAACTTAAATGTTTTTTGTTATTGGAAAGTTTGTTTGTTGTTAAATTATATGCAGAGATAAATGGAATAAATGTGAAAAAAGGAAACTATGATAAGTTTATTAACTATTATGTTTAACGAATTTATAGAATATTGTTGAAATGAATTACAAGAATTGTTGTAATGAGATTAATATCAGTTTTTATGATTAATTGAATAGATTATTATTTTTTCTTTGAAATTATAAATATTTGTATGTAATTGAAGGGGAAAGTACCATGCGGAATCTGACCTAAAAGGTATATATGTTATGTAGCTGTTAGAAGATTATTATTATTATTATTATTGGTGATAACTAAAAGTTAAATGATTATTGGGATTTAAAGGGGAGTTAGTTAAATGATGTATAAGGTATGGGGGTGGCACACTCAAATTAGTAATTGTGGGAGAAACTTTTTTGAAATGTTTGAATTGAAATAGAATTTGTGAAATGATGAAATAAGAATATGCGACAAAATTGCAAACCTGACAGATAAAAGTATAAAGATACAATGAATATGAAGATATGAGAGTTATTCAAAGTTTAAAGAAATAGGTTAAGGAATGTATTGGAAAATTTATAGAATAAGCTGGAGGAAAGTATTTGAGAAAAATAATAGAAAATATGTAAAGTAATGGTAAGATACAAAATTAAATGTGAAAGATGAGTATGTAGTCATAGTCATGTTTGTATGGAAATGTTAAAACCTGGAATCATGCTGTTCACTAAAAAAAGATGTTTTTTAAAATGTGGAAAACTGAAAGAAAATTTTATTTTAAAAAAAGAATCAATGGAATTCAAGGTGGGATTTAGATCTTTTATGGGCACAAAAAGACACGAGACCAATGACATGTTTGATGCCTCCCTCATGCTCAGCCTGGTCATCTCCTACAATACCCTTAGCAAGCTAAAATCTCCATTTTTGTTTGGGGAAAAATTCTCAAAGCTGCAGTGCAGTGCCCAACATTCTCCGTAAGGCCTGCTGATGATCATGGCAAAGTTTCTGGAAGTTGAAGCCCGCACTAACCTGCCCAGAAAGAAGGGGGAGGAAGGAACGAGGAGGGGGGAGGAAGCAAGATGTAGAAAACTGCTGATGGGATGTGACTGCCCCAAAGTCTTGGGAATGGAAAACAAGGTGGAGGGAAGCGACCCACAATGCAATTGGACAATGAGAAAAACGTCTCTGATTTCTTTTCCATAAAAATGGGCAGTTAAAGATCATTGGAACGGACAAGGCAATCTTCCAACAGGCTAGCGCGGTGATTGCCTGCGATGTGATGAAAGCAAGCAGAAAAACAAGCCGCGCTTAATAGCATTCAATTTCTAATAACTTACTTAGGCCCCCAGCTTGCAAGAAGCAAGAATTTCTCGGGTTCGCTACAGCCAGAGCAGACGCAACAACGTTGGCTTGATTTGTTTTACATTAACTGGATCCAAGGAAGGCAAGAGAAGATATTGCAAATGCATCACAAACTGGCAGGGGAGGAATTGAATATCAGAATTCATGTGGCTGACCACCGGGGATTGAATTGGAAAAGTGTGGGGGTTGCTAAATAGAACCTCCATGAACAGAGGCAGTATATCCCAGTTTGAAGGGTTGGAGAATTACAGAATAATAGAGTTGGAAGGGACCTTGGAGGTTTTCTAGTCTACCCACTACTGGGGCAGGAAACCCTATACTATTTCAGACAAATGGTTGTCCAATCTCTTCTTAAAAACCTCTGGTGTTGGAGCATTCACAATGCTGGAGGCAAGTCGTGCCACTGGTTAATTGTTCTAACTGTCAGGAAATTTCTCCTTAATTCTAGGTTGCTTCTCTCCTTGATTAGTTTCCATCCTTTGCTTCTTGTCCGGGTGCTTGGGATAAATCTTGCCTTGACTCCCTCTTCTTCCTGGCAGCCCCTGAGATATTGGAACAATGCTGTCATTCTTTTCATTAAACTAGACATACCCAGTTCCAGCAACTGTTCTTCATATGTTTTAGCCTCCAGTCCCCTAATCATCTTCGTTGCTCTTCTCCGTACTCTTTCTAGAGTCTCAGTATCTTTTTTATATCATGGTGGAGAAGACAGAAGATTCTGTGAACCCTTTACTTTGTGTTTTCTACAGTTGTTGCATTACGTTTTGGGTTTATAGGATATGAAGACTTCTTTCAAGGGAATTGGTCTTCATTTTATCCCCTGATCACCTTGGAATGTCACTCAGTTTACATGGCTGGGTCGACATTTGATTCCTTGCTTTCTCCATTTTTTTTTTCAATGAAAATCACTAAGTTTGTTCCCTCCCTTTTGGGTTAAAATAGACTCATCATTTTCTTCTTCTTTTTATAAAGTATCTTCTGTTTTCCCAGTGGTCTCCTTTGAACTTCTGTTTGGTTGGCGTTCAGTCACTGAACTTGCATTTTAGGTTGCAATATTCGGTGTAAGTTCAGTATATTTTACTGTCATATGCGTAGGACAGTATTTGCCTCAATCGCCCTTCTTTAACAAATATCTTAAAAGGTCATTGCATTAATTATGTAATTTGTATCATTTGTCCAACTAGACTTTTTTTTTTAAAGTTGTTTATCCAGATCCTGAAGACAGTCTCTGAGAAGTGTGAGCTTCATGCTTCATTTAAACGACCTCAACCTCCCTGGTTAAAATCTCATCCATATCATTGTCTTCATGGCTGCTTCATCTAGGAAGAAAATTAACCGGTATATTTCATATGTGCTTGCAATCTTTCCTTGAAATACAAGTTTTCTTTTTTAAGCAGAGGAGAAGAGTTGCTTGCAATAATACCAAATGATGAGACATGAGAGAGAGAGAGATGGAGAGAAAGAGATGGAGAGCTAGATGGATGGAGAAAGAGAGGTGGAGAATGAGGGGGGGAAAGAGAGATGGAGAACGATGGAGAGGGAGATGGAGACAGAGAGAGAGAGAGGCACATGGAGACAAATGAGAATGATGATAGACACACAGGCAGATAGATGAGAAAAGGGTAGTTAGAGAGTGAGAGTGAGAGAGAGAGAGAGAGAGAGAGAGAGAGAGAGAGAGAGACAGAGATTAGAGAGATGATAGTGAGAAATGTGAAAATGAGAGAGATGAGAAAGATGAAAGATTAGATAGATAGATAGATAGATGATAGATAGATAGATAGATAGATAGATAGATAGATAGATAGATATTGATAGATATTGATAAATGATAGATAGATAGATAGATAGATAGATAGATAGATAGATAGATAGATATTGATAGATGATAGACAGATATAAATAATTAGATAGATAGATAGATAGATAGATAGATAGATAGATAGATAGATAGATAGATAGATCTATCTAGATATAGAAAGGGAGGGAGAGAGAGAAAGGAAGGAAGGAAGGAAGGAAGGAAGAAGGAAGGAAGGAAGGAAGGAAGGAAGGAAGGAAGGAAGGAAGGAAGAAAGAAAGAAAGAAAGAAAGAAAGAAAGAAAGAAAGAAAGAAAGAAAGAAAGAAAGAAAGAAAGAAAGAAAGAAAGATGAGGCATAAATAGAGATAGAAGATAGTTGAGAAAAAAGATGAGAAAGAGAGAGAAATGATAAACAGAGAAAGATGACAGAAGGCATCCGAAGTGTTATTCCCCCCACTCTTCCTCTTCCTGTCCCATTTTTAAAATGGATAGACCACTGCTTTGGCATCGAACATGGAGTTGTTAAAGCAAATACTTACTGAAGAGGGAGCATTATGAAAATATCTTTCAAAGGAGAGTGACAATGAGAAGTTCTGCCGAAGGTTTGCAAACATTGTGCACAATTGGCACAGTGGGACACTCCAGCTGATCTCCCTCGCGGCAGATGGCTCTTTGGAATCGGTCCTCCTTTGTCCAACCTCGTTAATGCTTTACTGATGAAATTTATACAAACGCAGCACGCCGCTCTCACACCCAGTCCTGCGGCATTAAATATTCCAAGTAGATGTTAAACCTCTTGCAGAGTATTACTACCATTAAGCATCAAAGCGAAAGCCAACACCCAAATCTTGATTCTCTTAAGAGATTGGTCTTTTTCAATCTTCCACCACTTACATCATCTGCTCCTTCCTCATGCACTTACGCCAGGGTCCTCTAGATAATTTTTCCAAGTTGCATATTTGCACAGGTTTTTGTTTTGTTTTGTTTTTCATAATTTAAGGAGCAAATTATCTTAATCAGCATTCACCACATTACAAAAAAGATATTGAGGCTTTGGGAAAAGTGCAGAGAAGAGCAACCAAGATGACCAAAGGCCTGGAGACTGAGACATATGAAGAACTGTTGCAAAATTTGGGGTTGGCCAGTCTAGAGAAAAAATAGGACTAGGGGGGAACATGGTAGCAGGATTCCAGTATTTCAGGGACTGCCCCAAAGAAGAGGGAGTCAAGCTTGCTTCAGAAGGTGTGGGTGCTTCATCACTGGAGGTTTTTAAGAAGAGACTGGACAGTCACTTGTCTGAAATAGTATAACTTCTCCTGCTTGAGCAGTGGGGCTGGACTAGAAGATCTCCAAGGTCCCTTCCAGCTCTATTCTGAATTGAAATTAATTGGCATTCTTGCTCAACAACAATTCTTGTGCCTTGCTGCAATATTGCTTTGCTTTCAATTGGAGTCAGTCCAGTGAGATGTAGTTAGTTAATTAATGTTTCTTTGATCATCCATCTCACCTAAGTGACTCTGGGTGGTTTAAAACAACACAATAAAACCGTATAAACATATGGATTAAGCATATGGTTAAAATTAGATTAAAAACAAGTTAAAACTCACAAGTCAAAAAAAAATCACATTAGCAAGTTGATTGCTTTTGAACATGGCCTGTCCAGTCTAAACTCATAGCTAATTAGACAGCTTTTTTCTCATCACAGACAGTCCTATGGGTCCGAAATTGCAGGACTCTAAAAAAAACCCAGCCTTTTCCCCTAGGAGAAAAAAAAAATCTGAACCTTCTCCTTGTCCACCTTGATTTGAAAGCTGGGTAATATGCAGTAACTCAGATGCAAAAATTGCATTTCACTCTAAGAAACCCAAAGTGGGTTTTAAATCAAACAACACTCCATGGCAAAATGCTTTTTCCCAAAGACTTTTATGAGTCAATATGTCATCTGCTCTTAGGGGAAAGAGGGAAATAAAATTAAAAAGGTTGGGACCACCCAAACTTACAGCCTTGCTCAAAGTAATTTTTTAGATCCCAGGCAGAGGGAGGAACTAGTAAATAAACTGCCGGCACCTCCAGCAGTACCATGCCATTCATATCACAGAGCGATTCATATTACAGAGAGATAAACAAAGACAGAAGCGGCTGATGTGGAGCAATTGATGGCAAAGATGAAAATCATAAGTACAAGCAATCCTTGAGTTACGGCCACAGTTGAACCCCAAATTTATGCTGCTAAGGGAAACATTTGTGAAGTGAGTTCTGCCCCATTTTATGACCTTTCTTGCCACAGTTGTTAAGCGAATCGCTGCAGTTGTTAAGTTAGGAACAGGGCTGTTAAATGAATCTGGCTTCCCCCATTGACTTTGCTTGTCAGATGGTCACGAAAGGGGATCACATGATCCCAGTAACCATCATAAATATGAACCGTTTGCCAAGTATATGAATTTTGATACTCTGACCATAAGGAAGCTGTAACGGTCGTAAGTGTTAAAATAGCAATAGCACTTAGACTTATACATTGCTTCACAGTGTTTAATGTTGTGGTTCACTGATGGGGAAGAACGGGGACCAGTCAGGGAGTCTGGAGAGGACTAGAAAAAGGGTCCTGCATCCAATGCAGAGATGGGGCCAGGACCCTCTGGGTGTGGGGTGCTGCCTTCTGAGCCTTTGGAGTCTGGCAGCAGCGAGGCAGAAGAATAAGGGAAGCCTGTTCCCAGTGTGTGTGTGCGCAGAGCTGCTAGAAGGCAAGAGCAGCTGAAATAAAAGGGGCAACTTGGGAGTAAGGCTGGGAGGTGATTGCCCCTCCCATAAGGGATAAAGGAAGTGCAAAGGTAAAGAAACCTTTGCAGGAAGCAAAGTAGTTTGATCGGTTCAGAGTCATTCTTGAAGCTCTTTGTACTTCGGTTGGTTTCTTTTCTAATTCATTTGGTACTTCTGTTTTTGGCAGCACTTCACAGAACTGAAAGGTGTGTGCTTATCCCGGGGGACTGTTTGAGATTAATTCTGGCTGGGAATGAAAACAATTCCCACCATTGCAACAATAAGCCTTGTTTTTAAAATAAGTGTACCCGTAATTACGGTTTAGGAAGCCTGGGTTAGAACACTTTACAACTCTCTCTAAGCGGTTTACAGAGTCAGCCTCTTGCCCCCAACAATCTGGGTCCTCATTTTACCCACCTTGGAAGGACAGAAAGCTGAGTCATCTTTGAGCCTGGTCAGATTCGAACTGCCAAATTGCAGGCAGCCGAGAGTTCGCAGAAGTAGCCTGCACTACTGCGCCACTGTAATCATAAGTCCCTTTTTTCAGTGCCGTTTTAACTTTGGACGGTTATCAAATGGACTGTTGTAAGTCGAGAACTACCTGTATAATGGACATCTCAGGGACTTTGTCTTCCATTTCCTAGTCTCCCTTACTTCTTCTTCAGTCTTTCATCCAGATCTATTATCTTAACAATCCATCAGAATCGAGCTGGAAAGGGACCTTGGAGGTCTTCTAGTCCAACCCCCTGCTCAAGCAGGACCCCGATACCATTTCAGACAAAGGCTGCCCAGTTTCTTTTTTAAAACTTCCAGTGATAAAGTGCCCACAATTTCTGAAGGCAAGCTTTTCCACTATAATTGTTCTCGTGAGGATTTTTTTTCCTTAATTCCAGTTTGCTTCTCTCCTTGATTAGTTTCCATCCATTCTTTCTTGCCTTGCCTTCTGGTGCTTTGGAAAATAAGTTGACCCCCTCTTCCCTGTGGCAGCCCCTCAAATACTAGTCCTTTTTTTCCTCTAGACTAGCCTTACCCAGTTCCTGCAACCGTTCTTCATATGTTTTAGCCTCCAGGTCTTTAAACATTTTAGTTGCTCTTCTCTGCACTTTTCCCAAAGTCACAACAATATTCTGCCTGCTTTGATTGATAGATTGATATAGGATCTGCTGGTTGTGAAAATCTGCGCTTGGAACCATCACAAGTATGATTCACTTCTCAAACTTTTTTCATATCTCAGTTGCTGGGCAATCTTTATTTCTCATTTCAATTTCCTGAGTGGCTACATTTATCTTAATCGTTCTATCAAGTCCTGCCCGCATTCTTCTCCTCTTCCTTATCTCTTCTTCCCCCTTCATGACCCAAAACACTACCTTATCTCTCCACTGACAGACTCAGCTGGTGGTAATCCACAGATCACCGAGATAACAGGAATGACATTCAAGCAGAAGGCAAAATTTTGAAGCAGAAGACTTGTCATGGTCTCTCAAGCTTGAGAAGAGCAGCTTTGCCATCTACTGATGAACACAAACAACTTTGCTAGATCACTGATCTATCTAACTTGGTGCTTTGGTCCATGCAAGGAGGCACCTACTGTGAAAGATTAGATTAGCAATAGCATTTAGCACGTAGCACATAGACTTATATACCACTTCACAGTGCTTTACAGCCCTCTCTAAGCAGTTTACTAAGTCAATCTATTGCCCACAACAATTTAGGTCCTCATTTTACCAACCTCGGAAGGATGGAAGCAGAGGTAATATTCAGCAGGTTCTAGAGAACTAGTAGTGGAAATTTTGAGTAGTTTGGAGAACTGGCAAATCCCACCTCTGACTGGCCCTTCTCCCATCTCTTCTCTGCCTCCCATTGAGTCCCAGCTGATCAGCTGAGACTTCTTGTGTTGCCCTGCACAGGAGAAGGGAGCTGAAAAGCAGGTTAGTGGTATGGGGAGGAAATGGTGATTTTACAATATCTTTCCCCTGCTACACCCACCAAACCAGGCACACAAAACCGGTAATAAAAATTTTTTGAATCCCACCACTGGATTAAAGGCTGAATCAACCTTAAGCCAGTTAGCAGTCTTTCAATATCTGAGGGGCTTCCACAGAGAAGAGAAGGTCAACCTTTTCTCCAAAGCACCTGAAGGCAGCAATGGATGGAAAACCGATCAAGCAGAAAAGCAACATAGAACTAAGGAGGAATTTCCTGAGAGTTACAACAGTTAATCAGTGGAACGGCTTTTCTGCAGAAGTTGTGTGTGCTCCATCACTGGAGATTTTTAAGAAGAGATTGGACAACTATTTCAAGCAGAATGCAAAATCTTGAAGCAGAAGGCTCATCCTGGTCTCACCATCTTGAGAATGCAAAATTAAACTATTGTACATTGCTGCGATAATAATAACAACAATAATACTAATACTAATACTAATAATGAGGAGGAGGAGGAGGAGGAGGAGGAGGAGAAAAAGAAGAAGAAGAAGAAGAAGAAGAAGAAGAAGAAGAAGAAGAAGAAGAAGAAGAAGAAGAAGAAGAAGAAGAAGAAGAAGAAGAAGAAGAAGAAGAAGAAGAGGAGACAAGCACCTGCCACACAACACCCCAAACTTAACCATTGTTAACAAGAAAGATTTTAAAAAGCTGGGGAGGGGAGAGTTGGGGAGGGGAAGGGAAGGGAAGAGAAGAGAAGAGCAAAATACAAAAACTTGTGAATAGAATAATAGGTGACTTGAGTACAATCCCAAAACAACTGGTCCACAGCCGCAAACATCTGGCTGGCTGTGTGACCAACCATAATAATAACAATACTTTGTTATACTTAGGAGCAAGTGAGGAAATATCACCCATAAGTGTATCTATGAAATCTGACTGATACAAATTGAAGATGCTTCTTGTTTTCAAAACTAAACATGCAGCAGTCTTCAGAAAGACGTATTTCAACACCTTTACTACACATTGTAGGTAGGACGTGCAGCCATTATCATTCCTCCCTACACATTACTCTATTTTAAAGTCTTTAAGTGGCTCGACCTAATTTTAGCACTTCGGGGAAGATAGTTTTATCTTTAACTATCGAGCTGGCAGGGTGGGCTTTGTCCTTAAAAATAGCCTGGAAATGTTTAAATATTAAATAATAAATGAAAATCCAGCTCCTGGCTCCCCCTGAAGCTACAAACATGTGAGTGTTTTTATGTATGGCTTACACACACAATATTTCTTAGTTTAAATAAAAAAGTTTTGCGAGGCAAAAAATCAAGGATACAGCAGATGAAAAGAAAGCAGGGAAGTGAGCCGGTGTGACTTGCATGTTTGTGTGGGTATGTTTTTGTGTGTTTATATGCGCATGTGTGCACACACATTTGCGAAACCCACGCATAACACTATGTATTTCAGCTTCCTGCAGAGTAATTCATCCCAGCACAAACATATTTTGATCACCATCCGATATAATTCTCCATCTGCTTCTCCAAGATGCATTCAGAAACAAAATCTGTTGCTTGTTATAGTTATCCTATGCACTAAAAGGTGTGATATAAAACAAAAAAATATTTGGTAATCTTGGGATTACTATTCTTAACTTGTTTCAGCTCTGCTTTTCATCATCCTCATTTCTCCCCTCTTTTTCCTTCTTGAGCCTTAAAGAATTAAATCATCTTCATAAAAACAAACATGGACTTAACCATTCAGACAATGCCAATGTTCACAAGAAAGTAAAAAAAGAAAAGTAGGTGGGTGGGAGTCCTTGATGTTCTCTGAGCTTGGTTGTTTTCTTGCAGACCTTTCATTACCCAACTAGGTAACATCATCATCATGCTAGCATTCATGATATTATCTAGTTTGCTAATGAAAGGTCTGCAAGAAAACAACCAAGCTCAGAGAGCACCAAGTACCTCACAGTTCAGCCCTGAGCTACAAATATTCTCCTTTATTAAAAAAAAAGAGGGAACAAAACGGGCCTCTAAGGGAATCTTCCAACCTCACAACCAACAAGGGGCCACCCAGCCTACATATATATATTGATGAGCTGTATTTGAAAATATATACATATATTCTCGAATGCAGCTCATCAGTCTGGAACCCTCATTACGTATCTGATATTAACACAGTTGAGAAAGTCCAGAAATATTTCACAAGAAGAGTTCTCCGCTCCTCTGCTCGTTGCAGAATGCCTTATGCCACCAGACTTGAAATTTAGGCTTAAACAACCTAGAACTATGCTGCCTTTGGTCTGACCTAAGTGTAGTACATAAAATTATCTATTGCAATGTCCTACCCGTCAATGAATACTTCAGCTTCAACCACAACAATACAAGAGCATACAATAGATAAAAACTCAAGGTAAACTGCACCAAATTTGATTGCAGGAATTACTTCAGCAACAGAATGGTCAATGCCTGGAATACTCTACCTGACTCTGTAGTTTCTTCCCCAAACCCCAAAAATTTTAACCTTAGACTGTCTACTGTTGACCTCACCCCATTCCTAAGAGGTCTGTAAGGGGCAAGCATAAGTGCACCAATGTGCCTACCGTCCCCGTCCTAATGTCCCCTTTTATTCATACCCATTTCATGTAATCATAACCATGTTTATACTTATACATGTTATTTAATACATGTTTGACAAAATAAATACATAAATAAAATATACCCTGTTTACCCGAAAATACGATCTACCCTGAAAGCAAGTCCTAGCTTGATTTTTACGCATGCGCCCAATATAAGCCTTACCCCCCAAATAAGTGCTAGTTAAGATCCTACCCACTCCAGAGTCGACAGGTAAAAATTAAGCTAGAATGGATATAGTGGGGTAGAGCCTACTTACCTTTAGACAGTTGTAGCCAGGCCTCGCACACCACGACACCTGCCTTGCCGGCCCATTTCTTCTGCAGCCAGCAAGGCTGACAAGGCTTTCCCGAAGGGCTATGCGGCTGATAACAAAGCTCCGGATCGATCCAGAGCTGTTATTGGTTGCAGCGGCCTTCAGGAAAGCCTTACCGACCATAGAAGAAGTACCTGAAGGCCTCTGACAGCGAAAAGGAGGCCGGGATGACGCGCACAAGTAAGGTTAGTCAGTGGATGACTAACCCAAAATAAGACCTGGTGACTTTTTTGGTGGCAAAAAAAAAAACAAGACAGGTTCTTATTTGTGGGGGGAATACAGTACAGGTAGTCCTTGATTTACAACCATTCATTCAACAAACATTCAAAGTTACAAAGGCACTGAAAAAACTGACTTACAACCAGTCCTTGCTCTTACAATTGTCACTGTGTCCTCACATTCACATTGTTGTATGTAGACTTTACAGACTCGTAACACTACGTTCCGATTGGACAACCAATGCTGCCTAGCAATTGGTGGATTAACAACACGTTATGATTGGCCGCCTAAACGGCGGGAGGTTTAAAATGATACCATTGGTTGCGCACCGCGAGCAGCCACTATAAAAAACGCTGCCGCGGCTCGAGTTCAGTTGAAGTTACTGTTAGCTAATAAAGAGCTGAATTCAACTCCGGTCTCCAGTCTGCTTTTGTTCTGGCAATAGAGCACACATGATCAAAATTCAGACACTTGGAATTTGGCATGTATTTATGATAGTTGCAGTGTGTCCTGGGGCCATGTTATCCCCAGACACTTTCTTCCCAGCCAGCTTTTGACAAGCAAAGTCAATAAGAGAAACTGGACTTTGTGATTCACTTGAGAGCCGCAGTGATTCGCCTAACAGCCATAGCAAAAAGGTTCTAAAATTGGGCATGACTCACTTAACAACCATCTTGATTTGACCCTTGGCAACTGCCTCATATTTATGATAATTGCAGTGTCCTGGGGTCATGTGATCACCTTTTGTGACCTTCTGAAGAGGCAAGACAATGGGGAAGCCACTTAATTCACTTAACATGATTGTGTTACTATGGTATGTCTATGGAGATTCTCAGTCATCCAGCTCATGGTTGTCCCAAAGGTGCTTTTTCATGAGGCAACTGGACTTTCTTGTTTTGCTTTGAAGACATTTCGCTTCTCCAAGAAACTTCTTCAGCTCTGACTGGATGGTGTGGAATGGAAGGATTCCAGTCAGAGCTGAAGAAGCTTCTTGGATGAGAAGAGACACATCTTCAAACAAAAACCAGAAAGTCCAGTTGCCTCATGAAAAAGCACTTTGGGGACAGCCGTGTTACTAACTGAACTGCAGTGATCCCCTTAAAAACGGTGGCAAGAAAAGTCGTAAAATGTGGCGATACTCACTTAACAACTGTCTCACTTAGCAACAGAAATTTGGGGCTCAATTTTGGCCGTAAGTCAAGGATTACCTGTAGTCAATTTAACACCTAAGGAAAATTCAGTTCTGCCCCAACTGCTTTTCCTCTTTGGCAATGCTAAGATAGCATCTATAACCCCCCAAAGTTATTTCTCATTTTGCATTAAATAACTGTCTCAGAAATGACTAATGCAATCTCTTCTGGAAAATCCAGACTTTGCCCTTGAACATAATTTCAGGAATGTCATGCAAAGGTAAACTAAGGCCCTCCAGATCACTTATATAATATCTATTCCTGTGTATAGTATATATACATATATATGTTTTCGTAGATTTTCATGGGTACAGGTATGTAGGTCTTGGTATGTTTTCCCGTGTAAGATTAAGAGTATCTTGGCAATGTTTCGGCAATGTCCCACTAGCCATCCTCAGGCTGGTGCTTTCGGCTTCGTGCCAGCGCAAGCAGTTTGTGTGTGTGTATATATATATTCTTTTATGTACACTGAGAGCATCTGCACCAAGACAAATTCCTTGTGTGTCCAATCACACTTGACCAATAAATAATTTGTGTGTGTGTGTGTGTGTGTGTGTGTGTGTGTGTGTATAATATATATAATCATAGTTTCAACTGGGAAAATGTGACCATCCTAGACTGGGCCAAGTCCAAAAATGCCAGGGAATGTCTAGAAGCCTGGCACTGCGACCAATCAGCCATCAACAGGTGCATAGACATTAACAACTTCTACAGATTATGCAAAAGAGACCATCAACCAGCCCAAAAGAAAACAAAAAGGATCTCCAGCACCTCTTCACCAGTAATCAGCAATCAGACCAGCATAGATTAACTCCAAGGTCAGCTTCAGACCGGCAGTCAAGTAAGCAATACCCCAATCAAGAAACTGCCAAAGAACCATCAGCAAACAGCCCAACCAAAGAATCTCCTAAGACCGCCCCCACACAGACAGGCAAGTCAGCAGAATATAAACTGACAGCAAACAGTACTCCTTACTAGCACTGATAACGTTACTTAGTGTAGAAAGTTAGCACACACACCCCTAGAAGTACGAACTATTTTGAGAAATATTAAGAAGACAGAATATTATATTTCCCTGGATGAGAAATGGAGAAACGTCCTCTTGGAAAACAGCCCCCATCTTCCTTAATAGCCCACAGCAGATGTCAGCACTTAAGAGATAAAGAGATAGCTAGCTCTATTCATAAGCAAATTCCCTGCTGCAAGGTCTGAAGAAAGACAGGGTTAGCCCTCAGCTACAATAAGAATTGCCCAACACCCCTTTCAGAACAGAAACTCCTTCATTGAATCATCTCGGTTGGATAAGAGAAGGCACATATAGCTTTCTCTTTCATTCCATTTGATCATATCCAATTCTAGGAGATTGAGATGTTTGCCATTGTCTCCTTCCTAGGACTGAGAAAAAGTGACTGGCTCAAGGTCATCTAGCTGGATTTGTGTTTAAGGCAGGACTAGAACTCATGGTCTCCCGGTTTCTGGCCTCATGCCTTAACTGATACACCAAACTGGTTGTATTTTTTACCAGACACAAATGGAGGAGCATGCCTCTTTGTCAAAATATATTCCTTTGTTCCCTCAACAATTACTTTTACACTTATCACAAACTGAGGTTGAAATGCTTGGTTCCCCTTAGCTGAAGACCAGGAGATCTTCAGGCTTTAGAAAGTCCTTGGGCATCATGCAGAGGTGGGCTGCACATACCCCTGAGAACAGAGCTGTAACAACTAATTCGCCTAGTGCAGAACCAAAAATGTGAGCGTGCACACATACACACCCACTTCATGCTTGAATAAAGTGAGTGAGGTGTGAAAACCAGCTGGGCTGCATGGGTGGGGTGAGCAAGGCAGATATATATAGGATAGGATAGAACATTTGCTAGACCAATACTCGAATACAGCTCATCAGTCTGGAACCCGCATTACATATCTGATATTAACACAGTTGAGAAAGTCCAGAAATATTTCACAAGAAGAGTTCTCCACTCCTCTACTCATTGCAGAATACCTTATACCACCAGACTTGAAGTTCTAGACCTAGAAAACCTAGAATTACGCCGCCTTCGGTCTGATCTAAGTACAGTATATAAAATCATACATTACAATGTCCTACCTGTCAATGAATACTTCAGCTTCAACCATAACAATACAAGAGCAAACAATAGATACAAACTCAAGGTTAATTGCACCAAACTTGATTGCAGGAAATACAACTTCAGCAACAGAGTGGTCAATGTCTGGAATACTCTACCTGACTCTGTGGTTTCTTCCCCAAACCCCTAAAACTTTAACCTTAGACTGTCTACTGTTGATCTCACCCCTTTCCTAAGAGGTCTGTAGGGGGCGTGCATAAACGCACCAACGTGCCTACCGTCCCTGTCCTATTGTTTCTTTTTATTTTTCTTATATGTATCCATTTCATGTATCCATAACTATGCTTATACCTATTATCTTATAATTACTTGACAAAATAAATAAATAAATAAAATAAAATAAAATAAAATAAAATAAAATAAAATAAAATAAAATGGGAAGCACCGGGGCGGGCCCAGCTGGTGGTCTGAACTACCGGTACGGGCGAGCCGGTCTGAATCATCATCAGCCCACTACTGACATCATGTGATGTTCTTGGATAGGGACTTTCCTCCTCCTTTCCTCGTCCTTCCTCGTCCCCTGTTCTTTCAAATTTTTGAATTGTGTGGATCCTCTTGCTCCTCTTTTCTCCAAGAAAAGTGTGCAGTTACATGACTTATGTTTCTGGATCCCATGAGTACATAACGTTTGGTGGATAAATTGGTATTTTAGAGGAAATAGGAAAAAGCCTGGTGTAGGATTTCTAGAACAAGAACATGTTTTCTTTTTTTAAGAAGGAATCATTTGACCCCAAGACTTTTTTTTTAATCTGATGATTTTATTTATTTTCTATTAAATACATTTCTTAGTGCTTAATAAACATTGTGTTGTCTGGGCATTTCATTTGCTTAACAATACAAATTTACATTCTTAATCTCCACCCTCCTTTTTTTCCAACCATAGGTAAAAATAAATTCCATGTTTGATAATACTGTACATCTTCTTTCTGTTTAATATTCAAAATGTCAAGGTATAGCATCAGGAAAAAAAATGGTAAGAAAAGTACGAATTTAATATTACATGTCTTAACAGCAGGAAGGGTTATATTTGCACAATACTGGAAAAATGAAGATATACCGTGAGAGGAAGAGATAGTCAGGAAGATACTCGATTGTGCAGAAATGGATAGATTGACCACAGAACTTTTCATGCAGCGGTCTCAGTCTTAAGATGACAAACATTGCAGTGCCACTGGAAACAGGTGGTGGCTCACCTCAGGCTGGGTATGGCTAGTTTAATGAAAAGAAGAACTAGGGGAGACATGATCGCAGAGTTCCAATATGTGAGGGGATGCCACGAAGAAGAGGGAATCAAGCTATTCCCCAAAGCATCTGAAAGCAGGACAAGAAACAATGAATGGAAACTGATCAAAGAGAATATCAACCAAGAACTAAAGAGAAATTTTCTGACAGTGAGAACAATTAATCAGTGAAACAACTTGGCTCCCGAAGTTGTGAATGCTGCAATTCTGGAAGTTTTTAAAAAAGAGATTGGACAATCATTTGTCTGAAATGTTATAGGGTAGGAAAGCAGGAAGCTTGAACGGGGGGCTAGACTAGAAGACCTCCAAGGTCCCTTCAAACTCTGTTATTCTGTTATTCATAACTTTGGTATATACTGCCCTCCACATCTTCACCAAAGACGCTTGAAGAGACTAACTTTGCCCATTTTCAGACTCTACATTCCTACAAAAGCCAGGAAGGTTGGCTGAGCTCTGATCCCAGTATCATCTAGTCACAAGAGACAGGTCAAACTTCTTCTCAATCTCAGATCAAGAAGCAATGCATGGAAACTAATCAAGGAGAAAACCCATCTAGAACCAAGGAGAAATTTCTTGAAAGTGAGAACAATTCATCAGTGGAACAGCTTGCCTTCAGAGGTTGTGGGTGCTGCATCACTGAAGGCTTTCAAAACGAGACCTGGACAACCATTCATCTTAAACGGTATAGGCCTTCCTCCTTTAGCAGGGGGGTCGACTAGAACAGTGGTTGCCAACTACTGGGCCGGGAACCACTGATGGTCCACGAGAAAATTTTGATGGTCCACAGAGAAATGTCACCCCCAAAGCAATTAATCCAGGCTGCGTGGGAACACAAAGCTTGCATCACTTGCATTGTGAACAACACATAGTAGTAAGGGGATGGGGGAAAGGGCAGAGGGGGGGAATTTGTCCCAGTTGTCCGACGCATCTTGCCTGGCCACCGGGTTGCTTCTTTCCATTTCTTTCTTCTGCTTTTGGCTGCACACAAGGAAAGCAGCAAAAATCTTTCTTTCTCTCCTCCAAACTCTGCCAGAAATGAGTCTTTGGGACCCTGCCAGGCATCCTGCTCCAAGAGGCTGCGCTAATGTGACAAGTCTCACAAAGACTCCTTCCTGGCGGAATTTGGGGGAGAGAAAGAAAGACTTCTGCTGCTTTCCTTGCATGAAGCCAAAAGTCTCTCTCTCTCTCCCTGAGAACGGAGCTGGAGACGGTATCCTCCCAAATAAAGAATGATCAATTGGTAGAAAAATGGGGTGAGGAATTTTCCTGCAGATTTTTGGGGGGATTTTCCCAGTATCTCTGGTCTGTGGGATTTAAAATTATGAGTTTGGCTGTTCCAGCGGTCCAAAAGGTTGGTGACCCCTGGACTAGAAGACCTCCAAGGTCCCTTCCAACTGTGTTTTTGTTTTTGTTGTTGTTGTTATTCTGTTATCCTAAGCTAGGCCTCAGGAAACCATTGAGGGGTGTAATGGTCTTCTACATCTTTTAGGGCATTGTGGTCTCCTAAGATATGACATTCTCCCTCCTAAACCCCTCCGTGACACTCAGTCGTTTTAGATTTAACTTCTGCTTCTGTTTTTCTCCTTGAGTTTCCAAGCAGAGGTCAGAAATATAAAGACACCTTTCCTGTCATCGGATTACAGAAATGTGAAATAAGTCTTTGTCAAGCCAGTAGAAAAGAAATCTGAGCTGTCATTCCTAATATCATCACGATCCACAGCAGCTGGCTGGGGAGCAAGAAAATATTAATAACAATAATATTAAAAAGAAGGCTGTGGCAGAATAAAGTTGTCTTGTTATTTCCATTTTTCATATTATCCAGCGTTCCACAAACACCAACCATATTACTTTTTCTCTGTAGAGATTCCATCCTCTTAAAAATATGGGTTGAGTTCCCTCTGCTGGACGGATGGTTGAAGTCTGGACGAAAGAGTTGAATTGTTAAAATAGTAGGCATGTGTGCTCGCCCACCATTTCTGCAGCCCGGTTCCAAACAGCTCAAGATCTGGTAGGGGCCCCTGGTCCATGGGTTGGGGAATCCCTAATTTACAGCTTTAAGGAGGACAGTTGGTGTTATGATTGGAGCCAAAAAAAAACCCACTGCTTTAAAATCTGCAAATGAAGGCTGTGATGGAAAGGAACAGCTGGCAGCGACCAGGGAGAGAGAGAGAGATGATAGATAGATAGATAGATGATAGATAGATAGATAGATAGATAGATAGATAGATAGATAGATAGATAGATAGATGATAGATAGATATTCGTAGATTTTCACAGGTACAGGTATGCAGGTCTTGGCGTGTTCAGATCTTTTCCCGTGTAAGATTGAGAGTATCTTGGCAGCGTTTCAACCAGGTCTCACTCATCATCTTCAGGCTGGTGCTTTCGGTGAGTGAGACCTTGTCGAAACATCGCCAAGATACTCTCAATCTTACACGGGAAAAGGGGCATTTTCCCACGTCATTATAGTTGTGCTTTTAAAGTTGTAGCGACGTTTCGGCAGAATCTCATCTGCCATCATCAGGCTTCTGTATTGTGTTCGTCTCTGAGTCAGGCTTTCACAGCCATTTCTGTTTTAAATTTGGTACTAGCCTACTGCTGTGTTAGAATGGTTTTTTCTTTAGTAAAAGGCAAAAGATTTATACGATCTGAAGAGAAACCAGAGTATGAGAGAATGGTTTTTTCTTCATCCTGATTGGTTGGGAGTCTTGGTCTGTGTTTATTGGTCTTGGAATTTGCTGTGTTCTGCTTAATTGGTGTTTCTAATACCTTTTGTCTGTATATATATTATTATACAGAAGCCTGATGATGGCAGATGAGATTCTGCCGAAACATTGCTACAACTTTAAAAGCACAACTACAATGACGTGGGAAAATACGCGAACAAAGCTGAATGTCATACATCTATTATTATATATATATCTGTCTATACATATATCTTAATTGATATTTATAAACTGTATGACTCACATTGTCTAAACCGTATGACTCACATAAAACAAGCCAAAAGGACTAGCGGGAATACAATCAACCATAGTGATTTACAACAAACCCATTTTATAATTAAATCACACCCATTTTATAATTAAAGCCCTCTAATAAATAAATCCCGGCCTCTTAACCGCTCCCCCTCCAAACTCAGCTTATAAAGCAGGAGGTCAGTTGCTAGAACAAAAAAACGCAACACCGCAAATTAAACGCAGGCACAGATGAAGACATAAAAGTTCATGGTCAGATTTAAAAGGTTTTGGGGATAAAAAGAGAAGCATAGAAGTAATGGTTTAGCTTCAGATCTGTTCCTCAAATCTATGTTTTAAATATCAAATGAAGGTCCACCCAATACTATAAACCACTCTGCATCTTTCTCTCTCTCTTTGATATGTGCTGATTTGACTATTTTGCGACTGATTAGACTATTTTGCGACTGATTATAGATTCAAAGCCTCCAATCTCATTTATTTTCATCCTGACATTTCCCATCACAAAAAGTATAAGATGATGAAATGTCCAGGCTCCTTAGCATCTTAACATCAGTGTTTCTTAACCTTGATAACATTAAGATCGCCAAGATGTAAAAAAAGATGTTGAGACTCTAGAAAGAGTGCAGAGAAGAGCAACAAAGATGATTAGGCGACTGGAAGCTGAAACATATGAAGAACAGTTGCAGAAATTGGATATGTGTATTTTGATGAAAAGAAGTATCAGGGGTGACATGATACCAGTCTTCCAATTGCCACAAAGAAGAGGGAGTCAAACTATTCTCCAAAGCACCCGAAAGCAAGACAAGAAGCAATAGAAGAACCTAGAATTAAGGACAAATTTCCTGAGAGTATAAACAATTAATCAGTGGAACAACTTACCTCCAAAAGTTGTGAATGCCCCAACACTGGGAGGTTTTAACAAGAGATTGGACAACCATTTGTTTGAAACGCCATAGGGTTTCCTGCCTGAGCAGTGGGTTGGACTATAAGACCTCCAAGGGCCCTTCCAACTCAGTTATTCTATATAAGATGTGTGCGTGGACTTTAATTTCCAGAATTCCCCAGTCAGCTTAGCTATTCCCCGGCTGGGGAATTCTGGGAATTGAAGTCCACACTTCGTAAACTTGTCAAGGTTGAGAGACACACACAATCCTAAATAAATCAAGATGAAAGTCACCAATGGAACCATGGATAAAGAAAGGAACACAGACTGCTGCTATTTAGGAATTGTAGGGTTAGATACCTGACTTTTGGTGCAGGGGATCAACTTCATTCACAAAATCTCAGGCACAAATATTTCACTTGCTTCAATAGCTAAATTCTAATTGTTGACTTGTCAGCTATAGATGACCCCAAAGGCCATTCTCCACATTATCAAGACCAAATACGTGGGGTCCTTGGTACTCTGTAAACTTGTTTGTTTTCTTGCAGATGTTTCATTATCCAGCTAGGTAGCAACATCAGTTCCAGCTGATGTGCTAGTGCTGATGAACCTAGTTGGATAACGAAACATCTGCAAGAAAACAACCCAGGCAATGCGGGGATTCAAACGTTTTTACTACCAGTTCTGTGGGTGTGGCTTGGGCATGGCATAGCTTGGTGGGCATGGCAGAGGAAGGTTACTGTAAAATCCCCATTCCCTCCCCACCCGACTAACCTGCTTTCCAGCTCCGTTCTCCTGTGCAGGGCAACAAAAGAAGATCCAGCTGATCAGCTGGGACTCAATGGGAGGCAGTGAAGAGATGGGGGCAGGGCCAGTCAAAGGTGGTATTTGCTGGTTCTCCGAAATACTCTGAATTTCTGCTACTGGTTCTCCAGAACTGGTCAGAACCTGCTGAATTACCACCTTCTGAACGCAGGTCTGAGAGCACCAAGGAGCTCACAGTTCAACCTGGAGCTCCTCATACAGGTAGTCCTCACTTATGACCACAAGTGAGCCCAAACCTTCTCTTGCCAAGCAAGGCAGTTGTTCAGTGAGTTCTTCTGCCCCTTTCATGCCACCGTTGTTAAGTGAAGCACTGCAATTGTTAAATTAATAACACAGTTGTTGAGCAAATCTGGCTTCCCCATTGACTCTGCTTGTCAAAAGGTGCTTGTCACAAAAGTTGATCACGTGACCCAGGGACACTGCGACCGTCATAAATAAGAACCAGCTGCCAAGCGTCCGAATTTTGATCACGTGACGGTGGGGATACTGCAATCATTGCAAGTGTGCAAAAAAATCATGTGAGTTTTTTTTCAGTTCCTTTATAACTTCAAACGGTCACGGAACGAATGATTGTAAGTTAAACAAACGATTGTAAGTCGAGGACAACCTGTATTGTCTTTTTAAAGGCCAACTATTCCAACCATTTTAGGGAGTGAAGGGAACCTCCTGAAAATTGATCTGGCTGTTCCTGAACTCAAAAGGCCTAAGGGGTAAAATGTAGCTTAACTCCTTTTGCACATTATGCATAATTTAAAGAGGAAGACAAATCCTTTGGCAGTATAGTGAGCTGGTAGTCCTTGACTTACGACTGTTCATTTAGTGACTATTGGGAGTTACAACACTACTGAAAAAAGTGAGTTATGACTGTTTTTCAGATTTAGGATTATTGAAGCATCCCCAAATTCACATGGTCAAAATTCAGATGCTTGGCAATTGGTTCATATGTTAACTCATAAAACATTCCTATGTCTGTTTTACTAGTTGCCATAAAAAAGGAAGGAAAACTGGAAGAGCAGTGCAGCCGTTTGAAACCGAAAGTACATTCCAACTCTTCATCTTTCAAAGACTGTAACTAAAATACCAGAGTTTTGGCCCACGAATATATTTAATTGGAGAACATGAATGATGACACCCAGCCTGTGAACGTGCTCAATTGGAGAATCTGATTTATGACACACCCAGTGGGAAAACAGGGTCACAGGGGACTGTAAATTACGTATGCCAGAGTTGGCTTCATACAGGGCAGTGCCAGTATGTCGCCTCAATTAAATCCTTTGAAGTTTTTTGAAGTTTGGCTCGAGAATCATGACTGAATTAGAGCGATTGCTGGAATCCTGACATCTTATTTATGACGCTTGCAATGTCCCAGGGTCATGTGATCAATGGTGGTAATTAACTTAACAACTATGTTACTAATTTAACAATTGGAGTGAGTCACTTAACAACGATGGCAAGCAGAGTCGTAAAATGGGATCAAATTCACTTAGCAGCTTAGCAACGGAAATTAGGGGCTCAATTGTGGTCGTAAGTCGAGGACTCCCTGCACCCCTAAACAACGTACAAATCTTACATGAAAATAATGGTATTTAATCTTGACTGAAAAAAATACCCAGCGTGCTCTCATCCTGCACCGAGATCTATTGTGCACATTCTTATTAATTATAATTATTGTTATTTATCATGACATTAGATGGGAATATAGATTTGGGTGACATCAAGAGCTATTGTGTCTTCCCATAATCGTCTTTTTTTTCTTTCTCAGCAACAATAGAATTAACCTGTCAAAACAGATTACACCATATGGCAAAAGCTCTTTTCTAAAATCAATCTGCCTCTCTCCATCCCGCCCTGATCCTAACTCTCCATCACATCTCAACCCTGCCCTCTGCCTTCACATACACAAGAGCTACACTCATTCACAGAGAGAGAGAGAGCCTTCAATATTTACAACAGCTGTTAATTGCAGATATTTTTTTTCTTCCCTGAATGCAGAAGAGGGCAAAAGAAAAATAACAAACCAAAAAATGCATTTTATATCCACGTTCATTAGGTGGCAGCACAAATAGCGATAGCCCTTAGATTTATATACCATTTTACAGTGCTTTTGCAGCCCTCTTTAAGCAGTTTACAGAGTCAGCCTATTTCCCCCAACAATCTGGGGGATTTTCCTCATTTTACTGACCTCAGAAGGATGGAAGGCTGAGTCAACCTTGAGCCTGGTGCGATTCGAACTGTTAAATTGAAGGCAGCCAGCAGTCGGGCAGAAGTAGCCTGCCATACTGCACTCTAACCACTGAGCCACTGCAGCTCTTGTGCAGGAAAGGGGACTCAAATTCATTATTTGTTGCTCATCCTCACAGCTCCAGGACTAATTAACGGTCATTCCTTCCTTCCTTCCTTCCTTCCTTCCTTCCTTCCTTCCTTCCTTCCTTCCTTCCTTCATTCTACACATTATTATGATGCTGTCTTCATCGCATTCTCAACCTCCAGCCAAGGTAGCTTAAAGTCACCTTGCTTACTTCAGTGACTGCTCAAAGTTATGACGAGATTGAAAAAGGAGACCTCCAAGCGATCCTCAAGGCTGTAACCATTGCATAACCCCTCAGTTCCTGCAAAATTGCTATTTATAACCTTCATAGTTGGCGTCGGATGAGCAAAGTCACTGAGGAAGCCAGCAGGAAATCGCAAGTTGCAATCACATGATGTTATGCTTAACAATCCATGGTGATTTGCTTAATGAACTGTCGTCGCTCATTGGGTGTGCTCGTGTGACTTTTCACTTTACAACCACATTGGTTAAGGACAGAATTGATAGTCCCAGTTGTGGTCTGTCAGGAAAGACCTTTTGTAACACATATCTGTCGGCTGTGTGTGTTTACTCTCTCTTTGTGCTTAGAATGGAGCAATTGACAACCTTCAAAACTGTTGCCCATTTGTGTCTCTCACAGACATACACTGGGAAAATTTTATATAGAATTTTTATTTTTCTGCAACTTACAGAAATGCCTTGGATTATATCAGCAAAATTTCACCCCACCCAAAATCTATATATATAAAAGCGAAATACGCTCACGCATCACCACAGAGTCTCCAGACCCCTAAAGCCTACAAACCTGAAATTTGGCACGTATGTTCCTCTTGGCTTCTAGGTGCTCACTAAGAAAGGATTTTTCCAAATGACTATTAGTATTTCCTATATTGTTTTTATTAACACGCTCTGATGCTAAGGAGTTCTACTCCCCCTCCCCACCTGAAAAGAAATCTCTTCCAAATACAAAACACAAGCAGAGGAGAGGAGTTTCAGTTTCAGTTTTAGTTTCACAGCACCAAGCAGCTTTAGTACAGAACAGTTGAGCTAAGTCACGCCCAGGCTCCTTGCTGTCTCCTTGCTCACACAGAAATACTCTTTCACTTTCCAAACAGCCTTCAACTGTCTCTCACACACTGACAGGATGCTAGCCAGATGAATACCAATGGATGCTGGTAGGCAGAGGCAGAATTTTTTCCCCTTATTTTCCTCTCCCAAAACTAAGCCCGACAACAGGGTTTTGTAGCAAAGCATGGGTATCGAGCTAGTTATCAATACTTACAAGACTACTGTATCCACTGTTTGGAAACTGGGAGCAACAGGAGGATGAGAAGAATTGAAATGGCTAAGAAAAACTATTTCTAGTTTCTCTGATATTATCAGTCCCATTAGATAGATTAAAAAAGAAGAACAGAGTTGGAAGGGACCCTGGAGGTCTTCTAGTCCAACCCCCTGCTCAAGCAGGAAACCCTATACTATTTCATACAAATGGTTGTCCAATCTCTTCTTAAAAACCTCCAGTGATGGAGGCCCCTAACATCCAGACACAAGCCATTCCACTGATCAATTGTTCTAACTGTCAGGAAATTTCTCCTTAATTCTAGACTGGATCTCTCCTTGACTGGTTTCCATCCATTGCTTCTTATCCTGCCTTCAGGTGCTTTGGAGAGATAATATCAACTCCACAGAAAGGCTAAAGCCACTTATGTCAGGACTGACTTTAAGGACAGAATCTTGCAAATCTCAACATTTGTAAATTTCCTAGTGCTGTACCTTTTCCTCCTCTTTACAGTTCACTGAATTAGCATGGTGTCTACTTGTGGAATAGGACAACTCGCCATGGCCAACTCTCTGCAGACAATTCACCATGGCCAACTTGCCACAGACAACTCACTGTGGGACAAACTTACTGCAGAAGAATTTAACAATTCAATTTAATTATTTGAAAGAAATGTTTTAAAAAACATTTTTCACGTTTCATTCCGTCCCTGCTTTAGCATCCTTTATTTTAATGATTCTATCCCACTATTTCTTTAATATTAGTGAGATGTCCTGCAGGGTGTTGGTCGCAACAAATGGTCATAGACCCATCTGTCTGCTTGAGCCACTTCTGAATGTTATCTGGATGTTCTGGACTTTAAAAATGCTTCCACCTCTTCTGCCTAGGCAAGAGGCTTTTGCATATCTCCATCCAGGTCACTTCCCTTATTCCCTAAAGCAGGGGCCTTCAAACTTAACCGGTTGTTAACATTCTAAGCAGTTCGGAGAACTGGTTGTTAGAAGAAACTACTGGCCTAATCCTGTAAGGAAAGCAGGAAGGAAACATTCTGGCGTTGCTTACAGAAACTGCCTCTCTGTTAAACCTTATTACATTTTCTGTTAACCCTTCCTGGAAGTCTCAGGAACTTCTCTGGAGTATTTTTCCCCTCCTTTGCTGGTACTTTGCTTGTGTGGAGTGACCATTCAAAGTTACAATGGCACTGAAAAAAGTGATTTATGACCATTTTTCACACTTATGACTGTTGCAGCATCCCCACAGTCATGTGAGGCCAAGCGAGGAGATGCATGCCTCAATATGAGTGATATTGAGTTGGCAATGCCCACCAACTAAGCCACACCCACAGAACCGGTTGTTAAAAAATTTGAATCCCACTCCAGCCATAGTTTGTTGCTGTATCAGCTGAGAGGTTGAAGAAAGGGAAGGGGAGTAGCTCTATCACCAAAGCCAACTTTATTCTGAATTCTGTGTTACGATTCCATGCTTCTGTAGTTCCCGCCAGCCCTTTTCCAGTGCCTCTGTGTTCCATACCACAACACAACTGTTTAGTACATTTGTGATATGTGTACCCATCTAGCTAAAGGGAAACACAATAATGATATTCTGAAGCCTGAATGAGGATTTGATCATTTCATCTGTAAGTAGCACAACGTGTGTACTTAACAGAATGCTCAAAATACAGTAACTCACTATAATATAAATCTCTTTATTATAGTCTTTGAGCAGATGCTTAAAATACCATCTTGCTGGTTTCAAGATTTAATATTATGCATTACATCAGCCTTTGGAAAACCCGACTCAATTTGCCTTCTGCAGACTACAGACTCTTATTTATTTTTTATTTATTTATTTTATTTGTCAAGTATGTATTAGTTGAAAGCTATAGTTTGAAACATGATTAAGAGTACATGAAATGGGTACCAATAACAGGGGAAATTAGGACAGGGATGGTAGGCACATTGGTGCGCTTATGCACGCCCCCTACAGACCTCTTAGGAAAGGGGTGAGGTCAACAGTAGACAGTCTAAGGTTAAAGTTTTGGGGGTTTGGGGAGAAACCACAGAGTCAAGTAGTGCATTCCAAGCATTGGCCACTCTGTTGCTGAAGTTGTATTTTCTGCAATCAATTTGGAGCGGTTTACCTTAAGTTTGTATCTGTTGGTGTGCTCTTGCATTGTTGTGGTTGAAGCTGAAGTAGTCATTGACAGGTAGAACATTGTAGAAGATCATTTTATATACCAAACCGTAGGCGGCGTAGTTCTTTTTGCCTTTTATCTAAGCCTTCTGTTAGAATAGAATAGGTGTGCTGAAAGCCGCACGCACGAAATCGCTATGTGCTTGAAGCCACGTGCAAACTTACATTTTTAGTTCTGCTGCTAGGCGAACTGGTTGTAAAGTTATGTGAAGCCCACCTCTGCACAGAACTAACAAGAAACGTCCTGGCATGAGAACAATTAGTCTGTAGAAAGGCTTGCTTTTAGAAGGTGTGAGTGCTCGCTCCACCACTGGAGGTTTTCAAGAAGAGACTGTACAGCCATTGGTCCAGAATAGTCCAGGGTCTCCTGCTTAAGCAGCGAGTTGGACTAGAAGACCTCCAAGGTCCCTCCAACCCTGTTATTCTGTTATTTGTCTAACCAAGCCAAGGGAATGCTGATCTTGGGTGTCTCACTCATCCTTTCTTTCTTTTTCTTCCCTGGGACACAGGCCCAAGCAAGTAACAAGAGAGAGACCAAGACAGAGAGTTCTTGGGTTTATTTTTTGCAAAGGATGGAGGGCTGAACTCCTTCAAAAATGGCAATGGTGTCAACTCGCAAAGCATCCCTGACCTGTTCTCAAGTTGCCACAGGCAAGGAGGATGGGAAAGCGAACTTTGCAGCTGCATCAAAGAGCTGACATCTCAGTCAAAACAAGGCACATTCCAACCAATACGCTGAAGTCATCTCCACGGAAACCCTCAGTGGCCAGAGGGAGTGACTTTTACAACCGACAAAACTGTTTCGTTGGGGAATGTGATTGATGACACATATTAAGGGAAGGGGAAACAGGGTTAGAGGCAAAGCGTGGATTAACTGAAGTCAGAGTTGGCTCCACCTGGCCCGTGAATGCCGGCATGAAGCTCCTAATAAATAACTGGATTTCTTTTGAAGCTTGGCTTGAGGCTCATGATTTAATTAGGGCATCTGTCAGAACCCTGACAAGTGGATCGTCCAAAAGGGTGCTCCTTTTTCTCTCACCTGAGATGTTGCAGGAGAGAGATGCTGGACACAGAGGACCAGCCCAGCTCTTCTAACTTCCCAGAACCTCTACTTCCCGTCAATTAAACTTTCCAAATAGGCAGCTCCAAGCAGGGAGCTTAACACAACCGTCTTAAGTCTGGGGGCTGACGGTCAGCAACCCTGGCTAACCAATACCCAAACATTTTAAGCTACAAGTTCATCCCTGCACAAAAAGGATGGAAAATAAGCCCCCCCCGAACCCGCTGCCACAGTGAGACAATTAAGCTTCTCTGCAGGGATGGCTCTGTGCAGATCGTCCAGCAGGAGGGCTGAGAGCTAAGGAAGAAGAATGAATTATCCTGATTTGGTCTCCTCGCCTGCTGCCTGCATTTCAGAATCCTATCAGCCCGATGCGTGCCTGATAAATAAATAGTCATCTTATCTCCTCAGTTTCAATACTAATCACAACTGAAGTCATGAGAGAAAATGGAAAGCTAAGGCTTCCCCCATTCCACCCGCTCTTATTTGCTACACGATCATTAGTAAATAAGAAGTACGATTTCTTAAAAGAAAGGCACATGAAAAATGTAAAAAATAAAGCGGTAAAGTTGAAGAACAAGATGTATTAGAAAGCTTTTGTCAGGGTATATTCATGAACTGGAATAGAGCTTGGTAACAAGGTCAGCCAATGAACAGGCATAACAACTAAGTCAGCCAATGAGGACAGTTTGGAAACTGAAACTAGATGTAGCCTAGGCTGGAAACTGAAACAAGTAGTAGCCTAGAGCAGCTAAGCTCTATGTCTGTCTATTGAAGATCAAACTAACTTGCTTGCTTGCTGAACTAAAGTGAAACTGATGTCTGTTTCTCAACTGCTGAAATTACTACTGAAGTTACTTGCAACATGTTTCTCTTTAAGTTTGCTCCATGTTGGAGAAATCTACAACTGGTTTGTAAAATCTATTTACATTTATAAAGATGTTAAATGAAGCACCAGTCATCTGTGTTTATTTTTCTGGCGCCGAATTAACGCTGCAGAACTCTGAAAAGCTTTGACTTTTTAAAAAAGTGCCTTTTTGTATTTTTTAAAAGTTTGGTATTTTGAAGGAAAAAAGGAGGGGGAAAGGGAGGGAACCTTTTTCCCTGCCCCTTTTTTTCCCCTCTTCATTTTTTTAGGCCAAAGAATTTGAAAGAATACAATACATTTTGTAAATAAAAATGGTGACAGCTCACAAAAATGACTAGGTGCAAACAGAAATACATGTTATTTCCATAGCAAGGAAGATAAAGCAAGAATGGTTAAATTGATTGCTTTATTTAAAGAGGAAAATATGTTCTTATTTGGATAGCGCTTCTGGAATTTGTGCTGGTGAAGAAAAAAAAATGAAACTTTGTTCTTGGTTTTGTTGATTTGGAAAGATTTGATGTTATGGAAATGGCTAGTTATATACTGTATTAATGTGTAAAAGTAAGAAGTTGTGGCTGCAGTGTTCTTATCTTGTACAGTGCTGGAAAGAGTTGGAAGTCATTTCCCCCTTTTCTTTCTTTTTCTCTTCCCCCTTGTATTTCACACCCCCTTTTCCCCATCCCCTTTCCTGACCTCAGTTTCCTATTTTCTTTTCTCTTTTTTTTTTGTATTTTATATTTTATATAGTAAAATAAAAACCTTAAAGATTAAAAACAATGTGAAAATAAGATGGTTTTCTTAATCTTCTTTTTGTTTCCCATTGTTTAAAATTAGTGATAGGTAGGTAGTCCCCAACTTAAGACTACAATTGAGCCCAACAATCCTCTTATTAAGCGAGACATTTGTTACGTGAGTTTTACCCCATTTTATGACCTTTCTTGCCTTGGTTGTTAAGAGAATCACTGCAGTTGATAAATTAGTAACACGGTTGTTAAGTGAATCTGGCTTCCCCCATTGATTTTGCTTGTCAAAAGGTCGCAAAAGGGGATCACCTGACCACCTAGGACACTGTAATGGTCATAAGTATGAACCAGTTGCTAAGCATCCAAATTTCGCTCACATGATCATTAGGATACTGTAAAGGTTGTAAGTGTGAAACATGGTCATAAGTCACTTTTTCAGTGCCGTTGTAACTTTGAATGGTCACTAAATGAACTGTTGTAAGTCGAGGACTACCTGTATTTAGTAAGAAGCTATGAAGAGGGTGATCAAAAAGTTTAGAAAGAATTCAAATCAAAACCTTTGCAGAAATTGCAGATAAAAGGTCACCAACCCTACTTTAAGAAATATTTTTGTCGCTTTAGCAAAAGATCAAGCAGTGCCAATCTTTTTATTATTATTTATTTGTTTAAACACGTATTCACCGCATTTATAATCTACCACAATCTGAAAAGATTCTGGAAGGTGAGGAAGCATGAAAATCACTTGTAAGTCACTTTTTTCAGTGCTCTTGGAACCTTAAATGGTCACTGGATGAATGGTTGCAAGTCAAGGACTACCTTTACAAGACATTTCACTTCCAGATACCATGCAACCTGTTTTGCAATTGTCAGGATCTGAGGCACAGTTCATACTAGCATTAGGTCAGAATTTGGCTAAAGATGGGAGGCTCAAGAAGATGAATTTATAGAACTGAAGGTTCTTGGATGAGAAGCAAAACAAGGAAAAATCAAGTGAGTCCAGTTGCCTTTAAAATAAAAGCACCTTTGGGACACACAAGGAAGATGGGAAAAATAAAACTGGAATACTTTGAAAACAAGTGTCTTTGGGACATTCTGTGCAAGTGAAAGACCGGGCTTTAAAAGAAGCCTATGTAACTCTTTGAGTCAGGCTTGGCCCTCAGCAAGTACCTGGATGATTGAGTGAGAAGAAAATCCACAGAGTTCAAAGAGAAGGAAGGAAGGAAATGGAAGGAACGGGGGAGGGAGGGAAAAGATGGGAAAAGGAAGGAAGGAAAGGCGGGAGGGAGGGAGGAGACAGGAGAAGGAAGGAAAGAAAGAAGAAAAGAAGGATGGAAGAGAGGGAGGGAAAAGACAAGAAAAGAAAAGGAGAAGGAAAGAAGGGAGGGAGGAAAAGGAAGGAAAGAGACAGGAAAAAGAAGGAAAGGAGGAAGAGAGGGAGGGAGGAGACAGGAAAAGGAAAGAAGGGAAGAAGAGAGGGAGGAGACAAGGAAAGGAAGCGAAGAAGGAGACAGGAAAAGGAAGGAAGGAAGGGAAGAAGGCAGGGAGGGAGGAAACAGGAAAAGAGAGGGAAGGAGGGAAGAGACAGGAAAATTAAGGAAGGAAGGAAGGGAGGAAGAGAGGGAGGAGACAGGAAAAGGAAGGGAAGAAGGAGACAGGAAAAGGAAGGAAGGAAGGGAAGAAGGCAGGGAGGGAGGAAACAGGAAAAGAGAGGGAAGGAGGAAAGAGACAGGAAAATTAAAGAAGGAAGGAAGGGAGGAAGAGAGGGAGGAGACAGGAAAAGGAAGGGAAGAAGGAGACAGGAAAAGGAAGGAAGGAAGGGAAGAAGGCAGGGAGGGAGGAAACAGGAAAAGAGAGGGAAGGAGGGAAGAGACAGGAAAATTAAGGAAGGAAGGAAGGGAGGAAGAGAGGGAGGAGACAGGAAAAGGAAGAGAAGAAGGAGACAGGAAAAGGAAGGAAGGGAAGAAGGCAGGGAGGGAGGAAACAGGAAAAGAGAGGGAAGGAGGAAAGAGACAGGAAAATTAAAGAAGGAAGGGAGGAAGAGAGGGAGGAGACAGGAAAAGGAAGGAAGGAAGGGAAGAGGGCAGGGAGGGAGGAAACAGGAAAAGAGAGGGAAGGAGGAAAGAGACAGGAAAATTAAGGAAGGAAGGGAGGGAGGAAGAGAGGGAGGAGACAGGAAAAGGAAGGGAAGAAGGAGACAGGAAAAGGAAGGAAGGAAGGAAGGAAGGAAGAAGGCAGGGAAGGAGGAAACAGGAAAAGAGAGGGAGGAGGGAAGAGACAGGAAAATTAAAGAAGGAAGGAAGGAAAGAAGGGAGGGAGAGAGGGAGGGAGGAGACAGGAAAGGAAGGAAAGAAGGTTGCTTTCCTGTCAGTTTTCTTGACAAGATCTTTCAGAAGTGGTTTGCCTTTGTCTTCTTCATAGGGATGACAGAAAATGACAGGCTCAAATCCCGCAGCTGGCTCCATTCCTAAGGCAGAACTAGAACTTACAGTCTCCTGGTTTTTTTCCCCCCCACAGGCTAGATTGGGAAGAGGTGAAACAGCCCAGAAGGCAGCAACAGGTAATCCCTTCCACCCTGTTCAGAAAAGCACATGAAGTCAGCCAGAGAAGGCAAACTTGACTTGAGGCTATTTTCCCCTTCTAATCAATTGTGGAAACCTTTCTCGATGCTGAAAGAAAAATCTACCCCAGTCATTCTAGCTTTGGTGGAAGGATTTATTTGCATCGAGCGAGAGTTGAGTCCTCTCAGTAATAGGGAATCAGCAGCAATCAGGCCGTGGCAACTGTCTGAAGAGTGGAAAGATTAGCTTTAATCTCAGTCCGAGCCGTTTACAATCAAGGGGGAACATCTCCTGCGTTCTCAGGCGGAGGAGGAATACTTGGCCGGCTTATTCCAACCCTCTTCAAGAGTCTTGTACCCCTAAAAGTTCTGAAGGGCAGAATTGTTCTCCTTAAATATAACACAGTGGATTGCCTTCCTGTACCACAGTCACATGAAAGCACCTCTCAGGCTGGCGATTGTAAGCATTTTTCTAACGCCAGTTATGTTTTCCTTTGATATTTTCACAGAGGTTTGACTTCATGATAGCAGTCATTTTCTGTATTTAGGTAATTGGATCAAGAGCAAGAGGCCTTCCTTCTTTCCTTACACCTTCCCTCCCTCACTTCCTCACTTCTTTCTTCTGGTTCCTTCCTTCCTCCTTTCCTTCTGCTCTCTGTCTCCTTATCCTCCCTCCCTTCCTCCCTCTCTCCTTTTTCTTCCTTCTTCTCTCCCTCTGTCTCCTTCCTTTTTTCTTTTTCCCCTTCTGTCTCCTTCCTTCCCTTTTTCTATCTTCCTTCCTTCCTCCCTCTCTCCCTCTCTTTCTCTCTCTCTCTCTCTCTGTGGAATGACTTGTCTATAGAAGTTGTGGCGGCTCCATCACTGGAGGCTTTTAAGAAGGACTGGAAACCAAAGGTTCTCTGCCCCCACCTTCCCTGACCCAGGATAAAAGAAGTAAGAAGCACCCTACAAAAACGAAAAGGAGAAACTTCCAGGTAAGAGACCCTTGTCTGCCATTTTGGTGGAGATGGAAGAAAACCAGGCTCGATGGGCTTGGAGAAGCCGTCTCCCCTTGCAGACCACAGGTGCTCTCCAAGATGTGGTTATGGCAACAACATAAACGACGGATAATTGCTTTTGTGACAACTTGCCAATTAAATTAAACTCAGCAGAATAACATAATGACAATTTGTTATGCTCCGGTGGGCACTAACATACCCATCATAATTAAATGCCACGACGGAAATGGAAGGTGGCGCTATCCAAGAAGATATAACCCCAATTCCACCCTGTGAAACATTATAGGTTGGAGCCTGATATTTAATTTCAGGAGGATAATGGCATTAGCATACAGCAGAATGAGCTTGGAGTATGTTTCATTGGGGGTGGTGAGGGGATGGAAATCAGGCAGGTCCAGCCATGCCGGGATGGCCACCACTACCCCTCACCTGCAGTAGGTTTGCGGTTGGGAAAGTTGGACTTTACAAAAGAAAGACAGGAAGAAAATCGACTTATTTGAGCTGTGGTGCTGGAGAAGGCTCCTGCGTATTCCTCGGTCAGCAAAGGGTGTTAGGGATACACCCTAGCAGAATCTGCACGGCAGTCAGGCAGTCAGGCAAAATATGTGAGTTAAACATTTTTGTAGCTTACACTCAGTAAAACAGATACACTGTGCTAGTTAAATAGTTTATTCCAGTAAGAGTATTAGCATAGTCAAACAGTCCATATATCATTCACTAGTTCAGTCCGTCCGGGGATTATTCAGTTGCAAAGTCCAGTGTCGAAAAAGAGGTCAGTAAACTTACAAATATCAGTCCAGTAATATATCTCCTCGCAGTAGAGATATGAAGAAGTCAAACCTTCTTTCTTCCTCCGACGTTCAGCAACTCAGCAGTAGGGAACATGCCGTTAACAAACCATCAATCCATCAAAACAGCAATTGTCAGCAATCCAACAGGTTCTTTTGCTCCCTCTTATGGTGGTTTCACACCGCACCCAAAATTACATGCTTTGCAGTTTAAAGTGACACACACTTAAACTTACTATCCTAGTTTATATATATTATTTTACCCAAACTACGTTAGGTAACCTTGTTATTCCTAACAAAGGGGACCCAGAAACAAGTACTGGAGGGCATAACAGTAGACATAAAAGGTAAAAGTTCCCCTCACACATACGCGCTAGTCATTTCCATCTCTAGGGGACAGTGTTCGTCTCCGTTACAAAGCCGAAGAGCCAGCGCTGTCAGAAGACGTCTCCGTGGTCATGACTAAACACTGAAGGTGCATGGTCTCTATTTTTCTACTTGCATTTTAAACATGCTTTTGAGGTTGTCAGAAGCTGGGACAAGTAATGGGAGCTCACTCCGTTATGTGGTGCTAGGGATTCGAAGCGCCGAACTGCTGACCTTTCTAGTCTACAAGCTCAGTGTCTTAGCCATTGAGCCACCTGTGGTGCTGTGTCCCCCTGTCAGCTGTGGTGCTGGAGGAAGCTCCTGTGTATTCTTTGGACAGCAAAGGTGACCCAGAAGCAAGTACTGGAGAGCATAACAACAGACATATTAGAAGGTAAAATCGCATTTCACTTTAACTTTGGACATGCCAAACAGGGGATTGTCTGGAAAACAATTTGTCTGGAATAGTCTGGAAGAAACAACAGATGGAATCAAGGAGAGAAGATGGAATTAAGGAGAAAATTTGTCAGGGTTCCAAGTAATAAACCCAATGCAAGCAAAAACTCACAGGTACATTCCTCAAAGAATAGCTTCATTGGAAATATCATATTGGCACATAATATCTGATGAGAACCAACTCTTAAGATCCCCCTGGTTTTCACCTAACAAAAAGTCAAACTTTCCCCTCAACCCCAAACAATCAGTCCCATGGCCTAATCACTGCAGCGTCGGCTGGTCTGCTGATATGACTCCTTCTCAGCCAGGTGTGAGAAATGCCCTTGGTTCCCAGGAGAAAGTCTTGACTAAGTATTATATTTTGACTACACAAGCCCAGCTATGTCTAATCCACCCCTCTCCCTATCCCTCGCTTCAGTGTGGCAACCCTGAAGCTCCAAGATGGCTTCGCTCAAGTCAGCTTCAGGGCTGACAGAAACTTCCTGACAGTGAGAACAATGAACCAGTGTAACAGCTTGCCTTCAGAAGTTGTAGGTGCTTCATCGCTGGGTTTTTTTAAGAAGAGACTGGACGGCAACTTATCTGAAATGGTAGAGGGGTCTCCTACTCGAGCAAGGGGCTGGACTAGAAGGCCTCCAAGGTCCCTTTCAGCTCTATTCTGATTGATTGATTGATTGATTGATTGATTGATTTAGCAGTAAAAGAAAACCAGGCCATCAAAGAACATGATGGCTGGACACCATTCAAGCTGACACTAGCCAGAGCATGGATCAACTCAAAGAAGTAGTGCAAGATCAGAAGATGTGGAGAGATCATAGAATCACCAAGACTTAGACACAACTAAACAGGTAAAGCATTATCATTATCATCAACCACAAACCAGAGCAGAGAAACACAGAGAGATTTAACCTGGAAATAAGGAGAAACTTTCTGACAGTGAGAACAATCAACCAACGGAACAGCTTTTGCCCTCGGAAATTGTGGGAGCGTCATCACTTGAGACTTTCAAGAAAAGATTGGACTGCCATTTGTCAGAAATGGTGTAGGGTCTCCTGCTTGGGTGGGGAGTTGGACTAGATGACCTACAAAGTCCCTTCCAACTCTGATTATCTGTTATCTGTTAGACTCTACACCCGTTGTGGAAAGCTGCTCGGCTTAAGCAGAAAAGGATTAAACATGCACCATAAATTCTCCTAACCATGCTAACTTGTTGAAAGTCTGTGGAGTTTCTCAGTCATCCAGATCATGGTTGTCCTAAAAGTGCTTTTTCAAGAGGCAGCTCAACTTTCTGGTTTTTCTTTGAAGACGTTTCCTTCTCATCCAAGAAGCTTCTTCAGCTCTGACCGAAAGTCCAGTTGCCTCTCAAAAAAGCACCTTTGGGATAAACATGTTCAAACCACCACATTATAGCAGAACTGACCAGTGTTTAAGCCCAGCCAGCTGAAACCTTAACAAATGCATTTGGGCTATTACTAACCTAGGTTATGAATGTGAACTTAAGATACTGTGAGCATTGGGCACCAATGGGTAAATTCGGACACTCATCACAGCGCCTTCCTGCTTTATTGGCTTTGCTTTTCATGGCTTACCAGGAAACTCAGAGTTAAGACAAAAGGCTCCATCAAAGAAAATCACAACACTCCCTGGATTGAAACAAATTTGGACTAGAAGACTTCCAAGGTCCCTTCCAACCCTATTATTTATGTTCTATGTTCTAAAACAGGAGTCTCCAAACTTGGCAATGTTAAGACTCTGTGGACTTCAATTCCCAGAATCCTCCAGCAAGAAGGGTCGGTCATAAGTCACTTTTTCAGTATCGTTGTAATTTCGGACAGTCACTAAATGAACTGTTGTAAGTCGAGGGCTACCTGTACAATACAATACAATACAATACAAATAAAATTTGGAACTCATTCGTATACTTTATATTGAGGATTATACTGTAGAATACTTCCTCAAAAAGACTCAGCTTATATTTAAAAATTAATGTATTCATTTTTAATTCAGAAATTGGTGTGACCAGAAAATCATTCCTAAGCTATAATTTAATACACATATTTGTACTGCATTCTAAATTTGGGGGGTTTTATATGTAGAATTCAAATGTCAATCTTTAAATTAGATTTCTAATATAACTCTAATTTATTATAGTTTAAAATTTTAGTAAGTTATACTCTGTTAACTAGTTCTCCTTACTTTAAAGCTTAATAATGAATTTTAGTCATTTTTTCCCATAGGGATATAGTATTTCATTATTTCATAAATAATTTTTCATTTATTAAAAAAACTAATCTCCATAACATTTTATACCCTACATTTTCTTATTTTTATCTTACTATTTATATTTTATCCTTTTCTTCCTTTTACCTTTCTCTTCCATCTTTTTGTCTATATTTTTTCTCTGAAGCATTTCATTGAAAACAGAACATGAAGGGCTGGAAAATATAGTATGTCTCATGAACATTTCCAAATATATATATTTTTTAATGTTCCAAAGGAGTTTAATTCCAACTCTGTTCCAGCCCGTCATGCTTATCTGGGGCCCACTTCGAAGCCATTCTGCAGTCAGTAATCCTAAATCGTATTTGTTATCTCTAATGTCCACTTTTATTGCTTATTTCCTGCTGATCTGATCACCAGGGATTACATTTTAAGTATCCTTTATCGTATTATTTTACTTTTACCATACTTTTTCCCCTTCTGGGAAACATTTTGAAAGGAGAATATAAATATTTTTAACAAATGTGTTGCATATGTTATAAATTCCCAGGATATTAACCAGAACACTATAATTGTAGAGTATATGCCTGCATTTGTAAATCCTTGAATTTAACATAATTAACTGGCTTTAAAATCTTCTGCTTGATTTTTTGACGGTTGCCTAAGACAAGGTTTCGTTTGAATAAGGCTTACTTCCAAGAACAGGTAGTCCTCAACTTACGACTACAAAACCTACCTTGCTAAGTGAGACCTTTGTTAAGTGAAATTTGCCCCATTTTATGACCTTTCTTGCCACAATTATTAACAAATCACTGCAGTTAATAACATGGTTGTTAAGTGAATCTAGCTTCCTCAATGGATTTGCTGATCAGAAGGTCCAAAAAGATGATCACATGGCCCCTAGCCACTGCAACTGTCATAAATATGAGTCAGTTGTTAAGCATGTCAACTCTGAAGCGAACCTGGCTGGAGCCATTTTGTGCGGCCTTATAGTTGCCATGAAGCCTAAGAGGGGGGAGGTGGGGGAAGTAGATAGCCCAACTAGCAGTGAAAACAAAAAGGTTTCCTGTGGGAACCAAGGTCATTGTAACAGGTGGCTGTTGAAGGAGAAAAGGAACCTGCCAGCGATATTCAATGGACAATGTAACTGGTAATGTAACCGGTGACACCTGGGAAGGGGGATTTTTACTCTTTTAATCAGGTGAAAACTGTGGGAACTTTCAGAATTGGTTTTCCCCAGCTGTGCCAATATGATGTGTCCAATAAACATGTTTTTTGAAGAATCTATCTGCCTCAGCATTCTGCTTTCAACGGGTGTGTTACTCGGAGTGCTGACAAAGCGTCTGAATTTTGATCACGTGTCCATGGGAATTCTGCAGCAGCAGCAGCAGTCGTACGTGTGAGAACGGTCATAAGTCACTTTTTTCAGCGCCATTGTAACTTCGAATGGTCACTAAATGAACTATTGTAAGTCGAGGACTACCTGTATCGCAAGGAGGATTTATTCTTGACTCTTTTCTTTGGGAAACATCTGAGATACATGACTCCAAGCAAACATTGCGTGGGGAGCAATGGATGGAAAAAAAAAAAACATTTAAGCATTCTGATCTGAAATGCAAAATATTTTTTTTCCTGAAACTCTCAATGAAAGGGGTGAAAATGAAGTCACCTCTTGGCACTGGCTGCTAACAGGCTTGTTTTGTGATGTGCCCAAGCGAACCTTGGCAAAAGACCAAGGAGAGAGGGGAAGGAGCCATGCCCTCTCCTCTTCTCCAACAAGGTGCTCTCCCAGATAGAGACCAACCCTTTTGGACACAGAGATCATCAAACTGACCCCTTAATGGGGTACTTATCTCCAGCCAGAGAGGAATCTTGTTCCCGATCGTTTGCAAGTCTTTCCCTCTGAATAGAATATCTCTGTTAGCCCCCAAAGGAGAGTAACACTTTCTTTGCAACCAAAATGTGCATTTTTTTAAGAGGATCCGTTTAAAGTGAATTAAGACACCCGGACATGGGCGCTCGTGCACACCCAGAAACACACCAACAGGAGGAGGATATTTCAGCTCCTTGTTTGGTGCAAGATTAGATAGTCCTTCTTATTACATACTATATTAGCTTTGCTTCCTATTACAAGTCCCGAGGGAGGGCTTGTTGTTTTTACTTAGTTTTTCCGATGAAGGATCTCATTATCCAACTAAGCAGCAGACTGGAATTGCAATGAGATCCGGGAAAGTGATTGCCACCCAACTCATGAGCAGGGCAGGCGCCTTCACTGCGGAGTTTCAATTGAGCGTACAATCACACTCTCTGTGCCTCGAAGACATCTAGATTTTGTGCAGAATTGAAGTTCTGGGAAGGCTGAAGGGTCTTTAGGACAATATTTCTCAACCTTGGCAACTTGGAAATGTGCGGACTTCAAACTCCCAGAATTCACATGCTGTTTGGGAATTCTGGGAGTTGAAATCTCCAGATTTTAAATTTGCCAAAGTTGAGAAACACTGCCCTAAAAGAATCACCACATGATGCTCCCTGGCTGCAAGAGACTACACCTCCCAGAATGCTCAGCTAGCAGGGCAAATAGGACCCAATTCTTGTTCTCTCTGCCTAACTGCCCCTCTTCCCCACAAAATGAGCCAGAAACAGCCGAATTGTTCATGGTGAGGATAACAGGAATCCTTCCTTTGAGTCAAACTCTACTCATGGTGACTTGAGTTGTGGTTTTGCTAATGTTTTCCTCCAAGATGTTCTTTTGAGTGATAGGTATGATCACAAAATGGATGACATGATGGACATGCCCAGGCACAAAATGGCAGGCACAAACAACCAGAGTCGCACATGCAGAGTTCAAGCTAAGTACTTTATTATGTGCTGCCTATAATACAAGAATCTGCCCAAGCTGGCAGCCATCTCTTGGGAAAAAATAGGTGAGACTCTAAGGAGCTTAGAAGGGGGGTGATCATAGCCCTTTTGCAATTGCACAGTAAGGGAAATACCGTAAGGGAAATACAGTAAGAAGCATACACCACTTGAAGAAAAAGTCATAGCTAAGTTCTTGATGTTCTCCAAAATCTACCATTTAATCCCGAGCTGAATGTACAGGTTGTCTTTGACTTATGACAATTGAGCCCAACATTTCTGTTGTTAAGTGAAACATCTGTTAAAATGAGCTTTGCCCCATTGTACACCTTTCCTTGCCATGGTTGTTAAGTGAATCACTGCAGTTGATAAGTTAGTAACCCAGTTGTTAAGCGATCTGGCTTCCCCCATTGATTTTGCTTCTCAGGAGGTCACAAAAGGAGATCACATGACCTTGGGACAAAGCAACGGTCATAAGTATGAACCAGTTGCCAAGCCTCTGAATTTTGATCACATGACCATGGGATGCTGCAAAGGTGGTAACTTGTGAAAAGCTCTTGCCTCACAATCGGGAGGCTATGAGTTCAATCCTAGGTAGAGACAGATAGATATTTCTGGGCACACTGAGAATAGATCTGCTGAATAAAACTCCACATTGGCAACAGGAAGGGCATTCGGCCAGTAAACATTCAGCTCCATTCAGTTGCCCAGACTCCACCCTGCAAGGGATTATGTTAAAAGAGGATGATGAATGTGCTGACTTTGTAAACCGCTTAAGAGAGGGCTGGAAAGCACTGTGAAGCAGTATATAAGTCTAAGTGCTATTTGCTCTCTGTATTCTCCATTCTCACACCATTATGAACTACAATGATAGGTTTATCCTTCAGAAATTTCTCACTGAAGGTCATTGAAGTGGGTGGCCGTATCATCGAAAGACTTGTTAGAACTGGAATTCTAAAGAATCTTGAAATCTTGAAAAGAAAAAAGAAAAGAAAAAAAAAGGAGCCGTCGTCATTGGAAACCCTACAGTGCCACCTAGTGGAGGAAACAGAACCAGATCCTTTCGATACTTGGGATTTTCTGCCCTTCCAGCAGTGACATTTGCAGAACAATCAATATCTCATTATTGGCCATAATCACTACCCGGTAGCTTGGCTTTTGTGGAAGCAGCCTTCTATAAGAAACTCTCTTTTGGTGTGCGTCTCTGGTGTGTTTGGCAGACTCTTTGTCCTGCAAGTCAGTGTCTTGATTGGCAGGGATCGTTTTTACACCCACACAACCCACTCAAGGTTAGGCTGCATTTTTTATTTTATTTGCATCGGATCTCAAAAGGAAGTGTGTTCAAAAAACACATGCCGAATTATAACTTTAAACCAGGAGAGAAACTGGGTGACCTTTTGCTAACTGCTGGAAGGGAAACGCTTGATAAATAAGTAAATAGGTCAGCCTTGGGGTGGTTTTGTTTACAACCTTTTAATTAAAACACTTCAGCCTGGAAGGTCGCACTGAATGACAAAGCCCCTACCACGAGCATGAATTAAACACGGGGTGTTTCCTTCCGGGCTGCCTTTAATTCTTCAGGCAAAAGGGGAAAAAAATTCCCTGGGACTCTGCATGTTTTAAAAGGTGACTTACCACATTTGCTGTCCTTAGCAGGCAGCGAGGGGACATACAGATGAAGATCACTTAGCCATTATGCACTAAGTAAGTAAGTTTTGGGCAGTGAGGTGAGCAAACAAACCAGCTTCCAATAGTCCTCGACTTACAACTGTTCATTTAGCAACTTTTCAAAGTGAACAATGTGACTGAAAACAAGTGAGTTACAGATTAACAGAGTTGGAAGGAACCTTGTAGTCCAACCCCCCACCCCCCAAGCAGACCTATACCTATACCATTTCTGACAGATGGCAGTCCAGTCTCTTCTTGAAAGCTTCCACAACATCTAAAGGCAACTTCTGTTCCATGGGTTGATTGTTCTCAATGTCAGAATGTTTCTCCTTATTTTCAAGTTGAATCTCTCCTTGTTCAGTTTCCATTGATTATTCCTTGTCTGGCCCTTGGGTGTCTTGGAAAATAGCTTGACTCCCCTTCCTCTCTGTGGCAGACCCTCAAATATTAGAACATTGCTATCCTGTCTCCCCTGGTCCTTCTCTTCACTAGACTAGCCAGGCCCAGTTCCTGTAACCGTTCATTGTATGTTTTAGTCTCCGGTCCCCTAATCATCCTGGTTGCTCTTCTCTGTACTTCTTCTAGAGTCTCAACATCTTTTTTATAGTGTGGTGATCAAAACTGGATGCAGTACTCTATGTGTGGCCTTACTAAGGCTTTAATAAGGCTTTCCATAAGGCTTTATAGAGTGGCATTAGTACCTCCCTTGATCTTGAGTCCCTTGACTTACGACTTGACTGGTCCTTGCACTTATATCCGTTGTAGTGTCCTCATGGTTACATGAGCAAAATTCAGGCATTTGGAAGCCAGCATGTATTTTAACAACCGTTGTAGCTTTCCAAGGTCATACGATCACCATTTCCAATCCTTCCAGCCAGCTTCTAACAAGCAAAATCAATGTGGGAAGCTGGATTCACTTAGTGACTGTGTGATTCACTTAAAATACCGCAGCGATTTGCTTAACAACTGAAGCAAAAAAGCTCCCCTGTGCAGGCATGACTCGCTTAATAACTGCCTTGTTTAGGAATGGAAATGTATTTGTTTCTTAATTCTGGTCCCAACTGTGCTTGTAAGTTGGAGACTACCTGTATCCCAAGGCTGTTTCTCACTTTGGAAGCTGCTTTTAATTTAAATTAAAAAGAGGGTGCATTTCTTCTGCTAGCACCACACTTCTCTCAATCCTCGGTGTGAAGGCCCTTGCTAATCCTTTGAGTTGGCAAGACATTGTTTATGTGTTTCAGAATTACAATCAGAATAGAGCTGAATGGGACCTTAGAGGTCTTATAGTCCAGGGCTCGCCAACCGTTTGGATCTCAGGGACCACCAAACTCATAATTGTAAATCCCAGGAACCACTAATAGGAATTTTGACTGACGGTGGCTTGCTGACGTTGGTGGGAGAGAGATCTAACCTCTCTCTCTCTCCCTCCTTCCCCCCCCCTCTTTCACACACACACACACGCACAGAGGCAGGGGTGGGATTCAAATTTCTTAACAACCAGTTCTGTGGGTGTGGCCTAATTTGTGGGTGTGGCTTGGTGGTCATGTGACTGGCTGGGCATGGCTTGTATGTAAATATAAATATTTATATAAATATTGAATTTTTTATTAAAAAAAGAGCAACTTTTACCCAAAATCAAGCAAAGCAGGCAGGCAGGCAGGCAGATTGAGTTGCTCACAGAATCACAGATTCATTCAGAGATCATCTGTGTTTCTGCCATTGGCTACCTGAGTCTGTCACATACAATTTGGTTGCAAGCAAACTCACAAAATTAACTCGTAACACGCCATGTATGTAAATATCAAATTTTTTATATAAAAAAGCAACTTTTACCCCAAATCAGGCAAAGCAGGCAGATTGAGTTGCTCACAGAATCACAGAGTCACTTAGAGATCTATCTATCTGCCATCGGCTACCTGCACTGAATAATAGAAGCTTCAGTCCTAAGGAAGGTCCACCGGTTGGCGACCACTGTTTTAGTCCACACACACACACCCCACTCAAGCAGGAGAACCTATATACCATTTCAGACAAGTGACTGTCCAGTCTCTTAAAAACCTTCCAGTGATGAAACATCCACAACTTCTGGAGGCAAGCATTTCCATTGGTTAACTTGTCCTCGTTTCTCCTCAATTCCAGGTTGCTTCCTTCCTTGATTAGTTTCCATCCACTGTTTTCAAATCTTTCCTGTTCACTGGACATTACCAGCTCCTTGGCCTCTTTCATCTCAGGCAGCATGTCCAATTAGAGGAGCTTCATGAGAAATGGCACTAGATCAAGCCAAATCAGAAACAGAACATGGGAGTTTGGATCTTGGACCAGTTAACTACCTTGGGATTTTGCCAGAGATTTTGTCTGGTTCCAAGCTTCTGGACTCATGCTGGAGCCCATCTTCAGGTAACTTCCTCTTAGCAGCGTGTGGCATTTATAGTGCCCGTTGTAAGTGGCTTTTTAGATGTTGATTGGTGTGTGTTGATGGCTGGTTTTTAAGTCCTTAGCTGTCATTTGCTTGTGCTGCCTATCCTCACCTTCTAAGTACTTGATAGGCTGGAGGCAAATCAGCACTCCTGTTGACTGGCAAGGGGCCTGTTTCCCAGGCTTCAATCACTTCCCTGGCTGTTTTTGTGCCTGCTCGCCCAACAATCTTAGTAGCTGCAAAATTGAATGAGTCCTTGTTCATTGCAGTGTGAGGCTACCAATGAGTTCGGCTCTCCTCATCTTACTGCTCATTTGGGTTCTTGTAATCTGATGGTTGCCTTCCTCACTGTCTGTAGTTACAGAGACAATCCATGAAGAGAATGAGGTTGATTACATCAGTTTTCAGTTTTTAATCATTCATGATATAGTTTCACCAGATAGGCGATCCAATGTTCATAAAGTGGTGTTTGATGTAAGCCAGTCTGTAAGCCTTATGTAAGCCTTTGTAACTCAAAACCAGCACTTTGAACTGGGTCCAGTGGAGAAATATTGAGAGAGAGAGGTTCCATGGCTAAGGGCAGACTAGAACCTGTTCCAAGTTCAACACCTTAACCCAGTGTTTCTCAACCTTGGCAACTTTTAAGGTGTGGGGACTTTCTGACTCCCAGAATTCCTCAGCCAGCTTTTTCAGGAAGACATGAAAAGTCTGTACCAACTCTGTTATTCTCTATTCTGATTCTCAAGGGTTAGTCTTTTACACTGAGGGAGAAGATTTGAGAGAAACATGGTGCTGGCAGAACAGAAGTCCCCCATTTTTAATTTAAATTAAAAGCAGCTTCCAGATGACCAACAGCCTTTGGAACTTCGACACAATCAAGACTAGGATTTAATAAATAAATAAATACATTTATGTTGCTAAGCAAGGTAGTTAAGTGAGTCATGGCCAGATTTTGCAATCTTTTTTTTTTTGCCACAATTGTAAAGCAAATCATTTAGGAGTTGAAGCCCCCACATCCTAAATATGCCAAGGTTAAGAAACCCTAGTTTTGTCTGGCACCATTCTGCCTGTAGAAACATCGTCTCTGCTCACGCCAGCTGCCAATGCTCTATAATGAAGGGTTAAAGGGAAAAAGAGAAACGCAAATCAACCAACCTCCATCCCCTAGCATCACATCTAACGTCCTAACACGGATCCTTCGTATAATCCCATCCACAGCTTCCTACAGGTCAGGCCCAGATAAGGATAAATGGAACTTAGCATCTGGATTCTTCCACAGGGAATTCATCTCTACTTTAACTGAAAGCTAAAACATCCACCTCAGGAACGTTTCCAGAGAACGATTTTAATAATCAGAACCACTGTTTGCTGAAACATGCGCTTTGGGGAATCTGACTTGCCGAAGCGTGCCATAAGACAGTTCTTGTACGTTCAGCATTCCTAACAAGGAGAAAAATCAGACCATTGAGATGAGTCTTTCTGTCAAAAAGTCACACAGTCAATAAAAACCGGTTGAAATAGAGACACAGAGTTATTAGGAGGATTCTTCCTTTGGCTTTTCGCTGGGCTCTGTTTTTGGCTCTGGATTTTCTGTGCTGGCCTCCTCTTGTTGAAATATCCCTTGAAGCTCCAATACAGGCGTGGTCGATGGAGGCATCGGAGCAACCTGTTGGATAAAAAGCAGAGGAAAAGAGTGTACAAAAGTGAAACCAGAAAATGAACCTTTCCAGGTCAAAGTAGCAACAGCTTCGGGTCCCGATCAGCTTGAGAGCAACTTGTCAAACCAAAGAATTATCATCCTCTGTTCTACATGCAAAGGGAGTCAAATCAGAAGCAACATCAATAGGATGGCAATGGCAAAGATGGCAAAGGCAATACAGGTGGTCCTCGGTTTATGACCACAACTGAGCACAAAATTTCTGTTTCTAAGTGAAACCTTTGTTAAGTAAGTTTTGCCTCATTTTGCAACTTTTCTTGCCCCAATGGCTAAGGGAAAGACTGCAGTTGTTAACTTAGTAACACGGCTGTTAAGTGAATCTGACTTCCCCATTGGCTTTGCTTGTCAGAAGGTCGCAAAAGCGGGTCATGTGACCCCTGGCACACTGCAAGCATCATAAAGGTGAGTCAACCGCCACGCATTTGAATTTTGATCACGTGACCGTGGGCAGACCGCAACGGTTGTTAAGTGTGAAAAATGGTCACGAGTCACTTTTTTCAATGCTACTGTCACTTCGAAGAGTCAGTAAATGAACTGTTGTAAGTCGAGGACTGCCTGTGGCTGGTGTTTCTGAGAGCAAAGAGCAAGTGTGCATATCATAGTCTGGTTGGCAGGGAAAGGCCCAATTCTATCCATATAAGTAGCGTAGGATAGATGGTGGTAGCAAACTGAGATCTGGATTCCTGACCCAGACTGCTCCCAAGGACACAGCAAAGCTGGCTGAGGAACTTTGGGAGTTGAAGTCCACAAATCTTAAAGTGCCCAAGATTGGAGATCTCTGACCTAGCTGTCTCTTGCGTCTACAGGCCAACAGAGATCAACCTTAGAGTCTCGCTTCTTCCTCTTTCTGCAAGCCAACTTTGCAGTCTTACACTGCTCTGGAATTGGACTTATTTGTGGTACATGCCTATGTAGGGATTCACTGGAGATTTTCTATTTGATAAAGAAAGCAACAGCAGGCAGATAGCTATTGGTCTAACACAGCGTTTTTCAACCTTGGCAATTTTTAAGACTTCAATTCCTAGCCTTCAATTTCCCCGGCTAGCTTTGTTCTGTGACTGACAGTAACAGCGTAACAACTCTCTTCCCATCCCCCCACAAAACTGCTGGACCTAGATTTGAGTGGAAGGATATAGTTGGGAGAGGCAAATGCCAGGACACACACACACAAAAAAGTTGCCTCAGCAATTCAAGATGAGAAAGAAATCTCTCCAACTGCCACTTTCAGGGAAAGACGATCGAAGGCAAAGGGAGAAGGGGGAACGGTAGAGGAGGAGATGGTTAATTCGGTGTCACTGATGCAATGAACATGAATTTGGGCAAAGTCTGGGAGACAGCAGAGGACAGGGAGGGGTCCATGGGGTCACAAAGAGTCGGACAACATGGGACAAAATTAGCAGATGATAGGAGGTGCATACCATGTCTCCAAAATAATCCATTTGATGTATAACTCCTAGAACAAGCGTGCCAATTCTAGGCACTTATTAATGGAGGAAATAACACACTGAATAATTCAACATGCCATCCTCCTTTCTGATTCATTCCTCCCTCGATGTTCCTTTTTATGGAGTCCGTGTTATGGGGTCCAGGGCATTCTCAATACTGAAGACAATGCTAGGAGACTAGTGATTTGCTTTGCAAAATGACGGTATTTCTCCCCCCCTTTTTTAATTAAAAGGATTTGCTTATTCTGGAAGATAAATTAATCTGGATCTATCTCTTACCCCAATAACAACTTAGGTATTAACCCTCATGCAGATTAATGAGGCTCGGCTAAAAATACCATCTTATGTTATGGATCACTTCAGACAGGCATGAGGCCTTCTCTGCTAACTCTCCGAAATTTAACCCCTTGTACCTGAAGTTAACCTGAAGTTAACTAAGATTTAACCTGAAGTTTTCAAAGTTTTTGTTTTATTTAGCACTGTGATGGCGAACCTGTGGCACGCACAGCCCTCTCTGTGGGTATGCGAGCCGTTGTCCCAGCTCAGCTCCGCTGTGCAGCGTGTGTCTCTCACCGGCCAACTGGTCTTCGGATCTCTGCTGTGCATGAGTGGGGTGGGGCTCATGCGCAGGGGGGACATGGGCATATTGCATTTTGAGGGGTGCGTATGTGCGCTTTGGGCACTCAGTGCTTGAAAAAGTTAGCAGTCACTGATTTAGCATATGGGGATGTTAAATAAGCCAGGAGGGTATAATGCTAACGCAGAGTAATTTGGCTACCCAAGGCTGCTAGTCCTGGTTTGGTTCATGCTCACACCGCTTTCCAAGGTGCGCCACGCGGGGCGGGCTAGTTCCGCACCACAAAGAAAGACAAGCTGCTTTCCTGCAGCATCGTTTGGGGCCCTCTCCCTCTTCCAAGGCCTGGCAAATAGGCGTTGCAACTGGGAAGGTTCAGTGCCTGCAGAATTCTGACCATCCTCATGAAGCACTGGCTTGTCTCCTCAACAAAGCGGTACCTACATATCTATCCCATGCAGCCTGCTTTCAGACTGCTAGGTGGGCAGGAGCTGAGGTGAGTGATGGGAGCTCACCCTGCAACGCGGTGCTAGGACTCGAACCGCTGAAGCAAAGACCATCTACGGCATCACTGAGCCACTGTACTTGTTCATTTTCAAAAGACTTAAAAGATTTCTACTAAAACATGGTTACCATAGCTGTGATTTAATCACTATGCCACGCTTATGACAGCTGCACACCGTGCATTCCAACGTGATAAAAAATGGCACTGGCTTCTGGATGTAATACGTACCTTTTTGCTTTTTCTTGATAAAACCAGGCCCTCTGCCAAGAGTGCTTTCCCTGTTTCTGCAAATAGCAGGTCTTCGTCCACGTCTCCCTGCTTCTTCTTCAGTTCGTTGTATTTCTCAACAAACCTGGAATTCCAAGAGGGAAGATCGTAATTTCCAGTTTGTGAACTTGAAAGAAAAAAAGTCCTTAGGGGAGAGTTTATTCACTTACCTCTGACAGGGAGATTTATAATTTGATCTTGCTAGTTCAAATATACCTGAACCAGCTCCATAGGCTTCATAAAATTTCCTAATGAATTAGATAAGAAATTTCAATTTAGGACTTATCTCCAGGTAGACAAAGAATATTGCTATATTAGTATTTATTTACTAGGTAGGTTTATATGGTATCCAGCTCAAATACATGTCACTGGGTGGCTAATACACACTACTTAGCTCTAATAGTGCTGTATTTCCTCTCCCGCCTTGAGAAATGAACGGGCTTCCTACAAATTGTATTATTCGCTTGAAGTCTTAGTCTAATTCAGGATACAAAAACTATAATTTTTCCTGCAGGAGATGTTGATGCTACCTTATCCAAGGAAACAAGGATTTCATTATTATTTTTCTTTTTTAAAGGGGGTTGTTTAAAGATGCTTGTCAAATGTTTATTTACATTTACTTTGATTTCTTTTCCCCAGAAATTCTTGAGAAATTATACAATGTCACTTAGTAATTTTCTGCTTCAGTGTAACAGGAAATGTTTGGAAGATTTAAGAAGCTGCAAAACAAGAATAAGATATCAGCTCTAGTTCTTCTCTGCCATTAGATCTGTAACATCATGAGGGGAAGCAGATTACTTAGACCTTAACAATACAAGCAGTCCTCGACTTGCCACTGTTCGAAGTTATGATGGACTTACCTTGGAGCTATTTATGACCAGGTCCTGAAGTTCCAACAGCCCCCTCCAGCCAGTCACATGACTGATCTTCAGGCACCCAGCAACAAAATTCACAGCGTCCCATAGTCACATTTTTACAATGATTTTGCTGAAAACCAGCACTAACTTCCAGTTTTCAGAAAACCGTGCCTATAACAAGCCATGGTTTCTCTTAACAACCATGGCATTTGCTTAATGACTACCGCATAAAGGGTTAGGAGTGACCCATGAGTGACGCATTTTGCAATCATCACAACTTACAACCAGTTGACGGTCGTATCTCGAGAACTACATTTGTCATTTCCTGCAGCATTTTCCAAAACATCATAGCAACAAGGGACAAAGTTTGTATGCAAGAAATTCCACAATAACATCCCTACTACTTCAAACTGCAAGAAAGGGAGAAGGAACGATGCCTTAGATCTGAAAAGCTACTGTTGTTTACAACATGCCTTAGATCTAAAAGCCCCAGGAACTGAAAGGGAATAAAAACTCTGTCTAAAAATCATACTCTTAAATTTGCTCAGTAAGTGTCCAGGTTTGGATGTTTCAATCAAATCTCAATTGTCATTCAAAATTCTAATCACTTGCTATCAGCAATAATTGACAAAATGCAGGCTGGATGAATTAGGAGTATGATTCTGTACAGGTCTAAAAATGCCAGTTTGGTGTAGTGATGAAGGTGCTGATCTAGAAACCAGGAGAATGCTGAGTTCTTAGAGTCTCCTGTAATGTGAGTTCTTAGAGTCTCCAGCTGCAGGAATATGAGTCAGTCATTCTCTTCCTCAAAACTTCCTACCACAAAGAATTGTGGGGAAAATAGGAGACAGGAATAATAGTTATGCTCTTCACTTTAAATTGATCAAATATATATTTTAAAAGCTGCATTAAAAATCTAATAATAAAATTAAGCACATTATTATTTTTAGTTGGCTAGCATTATGTAACAAAGATATAAAGTATGGAAACATGCATGCAAATCAGTAGTTCACAAGTTAGGATGGATTTTTTTTTTATTAAGGAAAAAGTACCACTACCTTTTCCAAGCAACTCAAGTCCAGGCCCCTAAGTGTGTGACATAAGCTATATTGTAGCTTTGTTGATGGACATTTTATAATACTCAGCTACTCTAGGTTTTATTAGTATGTTACGTACTTCATGTATTTTATCTATAGAGTTCTTGGTAGTCTCTGATGACTAGGTAACTTGGGTAACAAAATGTCTGCAAGCAAACAACCAAGCTCAGAAACTACCAAGAACTCCACAGTTCAACCTTGACCCTTTTAGGAGCCAACAGGACTTTCCTGTTTGTTCTTTGCAGATGTTTCACTTCTCATCCAAGAAGCTTCTTCAGCTCTGACTGGATGGTAGGGAATGGAATCCTGTCAATGCTGAAGAAGCTTCTTGGATGAGAAGCGAAACATTTTCTTTCTTTCTTTTTTTTGTAAACGAAAAAAATACAAATAAAACATCTTTTTTGAAAGCAGCATAATCCCGGGTTACATTTCTTCGTACAGACACAAATTCAAGTTCATGCTCATTTTTATATTCTATTCCATATCTTATTACTATTTTACATTTTCTGCATAGCTTCTCCCCTCTTTTAATTTTCTCAATTTTATTTTAATTATCTCATCTCAATTCAAATCATTGTATTTATATTTTTTGTCTGTCCTGTTTCAATTATCTAATTATCTTTTCTCATTAAACAAAATTTCTCCTGTAGTTACTGATTGGAGTATGACGCCTTTATATCTTTTCCCTAAAGTTGTAACATTCAATATAATACATAACTTCCATTCAGATTCTGCTTGGTAGAATCTTTTAAGATTCTTAAAATACACACTGTATTCTTAAAAAAAGAAAAAAATTATAAATGTATATAATTAAAACAACATTCCATTCCAAGTCAATTCTATCATTAATATTAATAATCATTAAAGTCTTAACATCTTTAACATTACTTTTCAATTAAATATCATACTTCTATGGGAACAATTATAAGCCTTCCATAGTTAATTCCACCCCCTTCACTTATATTTTATAAAACATTAACTAATTAAAATGTTCCCATTCCTTCCTAATTCAATTTTCTCATTTATTTTATTTCACTTATTTTATTCACAAACATTTCACTAAATTACATTAATTATTTTATCCCTCATTTTAATCATACGTTGTTTCCAATTTTCTAAAGTTATTTCTATTACTAATATAACAATACAATCTTATGTACCTTTACAGAATCCCTTTTTCAGTTAGATTTTCACCCATTATCCCTAAATAGGTCCTGTTGCTCCAGTCCTTTGTAACTTCTTTTCCTTTCCTTCTTCCCTCTCTTCTTCTCTCTCCCCTTTTTACCCCCTTGTCTCTCTACCTCTATTTCTCTCTTCTGTATTCCCCTTTTCTGTTGCTTTCCAGTATTATACTTATTTTTTGAATTATTTTTCTTTTCTTTGGTTGTTTTTTAAAGTCTTAAATTCTCGATTCTCTTTCCCCTCTTTCCTTTTTCTTCCCCACATAAAATTACTTGTTCATTAAAGATGGCTTCTTCTTTGTCCCAGTCTTCTTATTTTGCAGTCTTTTCTTGTTGATTCTCATAGTTCCAAATCTCCATTTCTAAGAATTGAAAAACGAAGCCAAAAGAACCCTTCCCTTCTTGTGCATCTTCTTTGTACTTTTTAAGTTCCATTTTCAATTCATCCAGAAGTGATGCCATTGTATAAATTTTTAAACAACCACCCGATTGATTTTAGTCATTCAAATATAATAACCAAAAATCCAAAGATCACCAAAAAATCCAAATACACGTAAGCTGTTTCTTTTTTGCTCTTTTTTTTTCACTTTCTCTTCCTGGGGTTACTATTTAGTTGCAAAGTTTCAGTTAAAATGTATCTTTTAGAAGTCTTGTTGAAGTTTTTTAATTCCAGATAGTCTCCTCCCTCTTCCAGATCCTGCCCTTATTCTTTTTCTCTCCCTTCCTGCTTATGAAAAAGAAAGTTTTTAATGTCCAGAAATCTTTATTATCCCTTTGGCATTTTGTTTATTTTCAGCTTAATTGCCTATTGATGTCAAAGCGGATTTTTCCTTATTTCTCATTTAAGTCTCTTAGTTGTCAGTATAGGGAAGGAAAGAGAAGGGAAATAAAAGCCAAACCTTTCCCTTTTCACTTTCCTTTGCTGCTTCCGACTCTTCTTTGGGAGCGATGTTATTTTTTGTAAGTTTAAATTCCAGGGTACCTTGGTTGTTGCTTTTACAATTTAACCCAGTCAGCCAAAACTTTCACTTCTTATCTTTCTCCTGCACATTCTTTTCCAGTCGAGTTCTTCTTTGTGGTGGCCATTTCTGACCACCGCTGCAACCGCCTTCGGGAAAGGGAGTAATGGCCAGCTGAGGAGGAAAGATGCGGCTCTCCTCAACCCTGCTGGTGGTCTCCCCCCTCTTCACCACCTCTACGGGGTGGCTTAGCCCCGAAACCAGCCGGCTCGGGGTGCTCCAGCAGCGAGCCCAGACAGAAACCGTGCCCAATCGCGGATTTCTGTCTGTCGCCAAAGCCCTTCAAACTGGAACACCCACGAGAAGTGAAACATTTTCGAAGAAAAAAGTTTATTCAGTTCTCATCTTTCTTGGATGAGAAGCGAAACATTTTCAAGGACAAAAAACGAAGAAAGTCCAGTTGCCTCCTGAAAAAGCACCCTTGGAATCTCTACAGACTTTAAGTTCAACCTTGAGTTACAAATGTTCCATTTTATCACTTTTATTGCAAGTTGCCTGGTATCACACATGTGAGAGGAATGCCTATAAAAATTGAATAAATATAAGCAGTCCTCATTTACCAATTATAATAGAGACCGACAACTCCATCACTAAGCAACAAGTTCATAAAGTTAAAATGTCACCTGATGGCATCTGAGTTATGACGACAGCTGTGGCTGTGTCATTAGCAAATCATGCAGGGACGGCAACTTGCAATTTCCTACTGGCTTTCCCCTTGAATTTGCTTGTCAAAAGCCAGTTGTGAAGGTCACAAATGGTGATCACGTGGCCACTGGACACTGCAATTGTCATAAATACATACTGGTTGCCAAGCACCTAAATTGAGGTAATGTGACTGCAGGGACAGTGCAATGGCCGCATCTTCGGGGAGCGATAGTAAATCTTTTTTAGTTATGTTTGTGGGAGGTGCGGTAGTGCAACAGCATAAAGATGCTGGATCTGCTAAGCAAGAATGGTTGGCACTCCGATGGTTAGAGCGCTGATAGCACCACGGGATGGAGTGAGTGACCATCATTTGCCTCTAGCTCCTGCCCTGCCCACCCAGCAGTTTGAAAGCATTACTGCAAGTAGACCAATGGGTACCACTCCGGTGGGAAAGACTAGTTGCAAGAGGAGCTGGAGGTGGACCTGCCCGGACACGAGGCGGGATTGGCAGAAGAGGCCTGGAAGATGCCATCAACTAGCTACTTGGTGCAAGCTAGTTCATCTCCTGTGGCACATCTTGGACAAGGACGCAGGCACGAAACAAACTAGCAATTAATCTGTCAGGACTATTCTATAAAGTGTAGCTCTCCCTGACAAATGTATGAACAAGCAGTTAAGTAAGCAAGGACAACCTGTAATAAATGGGAGGAGAGGGGAAATAAAAGTGAGAAAAGAAAGAAGACATTCTTACGCTCTGATCTGATCCTCCGGGTAAAGTATGGGGGGCACTGTATCTGTTATCTTTCCCACTAACGGGCGAATATTGCGATAAATGGGCTCCCGCAAGGGAGGGAAAGCCTCGTAAACATCGTACCAAATGGGTTTCTGGGATTCACGCATAGCCCCGGAGCGTAGCAAGTTCTGCACCCTGCAAGGAAAGAATAGGAAAACAATTTGCATAAAGAGGAAAAGGGGGGGGAAACTATCATTACTATCATATTAATCAATACTAATAGCAAAATTAATACTTTATGTGTTTATTAAATATATTATAGCTGCCCAATAACAGAAGACATTGGCCAGCTATAATGTATTTAATAAAATATATGAATATATATACATTATATATATATATATATATACACACACACACACATACATAAAATAATTTTACTATATACATTTATAAATTTGTTTTCTTAAGTTTTCGCGGGTATTTATATGTATGATATTCAGCTTTGTTCGGGTATTTTCCCACGCTACAATTTTAAAAGCACAACTATAATGACATGGGAAAATACCCAAACAAAGCTGAATACCATTTATAAATTTATATATATTTACACATTTATGAACAATATGAACACTATTGATACTTTATGGTGTTGTTTTTTGTTGGTATATCATGGGTTTATTACATTTTGTAAAGCCACCCTCTCCAGAAGAGAATAGGAAACCATAATTAATTTAATACAATAAATAAAATATAAAACAGATCCTTTTCGTTAAAGGGGCGGGTTACAATGAAAAAATATTTCCTAACTAAGCCAGCACTTGACCGTTCCTTTCGGGAAGGAGGAACACGTGAAGTAGACTGACTGGCTTTCAAATAACCCCGTCCTGCCCCAAGAGAATCACAATTCTTTGTGCCTTCCAGGGATTCCCCGGGCTTTTGCTATCCAAACATTGTATTTTTACAGGGAGCGAGCGCATTTATCGCAAATTTCCTAGACTTTTTTAAAAATTAACTGCCCCAAAGCAGCCACGTTTTCATTTCGCTGCTTTCATGCTTCCTAGTATACATTTTACGACCGCCGCTTTTCACAAGCCTTAACCCAAAATGCAGGAAGGGGGAGGAACCGAAAGACCCACCGGGTAAAGATTGTTCCGAACTTCTCCAACCGGCTCCCCGCCATTGCCTCTCAAACTAGGCCTAAGTTAGGCCTCTCTTGGCAACTCGAAGCGGCCCTTAGCAACCTCGGGTCACGGAAACGGAAACCGAGAGATCTCGCGAGACTTCAATCGCCGCGCGATAGTGGCAAGCCGATAGGGGAGCAATATAGATTACAAAGACAGAAGCAATCGATAAAAGAGCGCCGCTGAAGGAAGGATCGCATTGGCTTTATGCCGGAAGCGAAATAATCAAAACTGGAAAATCATTTAGCTTCTCTTGTGAGCTTACCTGTGGAATATAGGGCTTACAATGCATATTCCTATTAATTATTATTTGGAATAGAGCACCAGAGGCTGGATTCCTGCAATTTGCAAAGCCAAAATCATCATCATCATCATCTTTATTGTCACTGTACATACGTACAACAAAATTTATTTTGCAAAACGTGGTTTAAATGTGCAATGTGTATTTTCAGAATTAAATAATAAGAGATTCTTCGGCTCATTTTTCCACTGTAAAGGAAACTTTCCCAACTGTTGGTGACTTTACTATGTGTGCCCTTTTAACTTCAAGAATTCATCAGTGGGTGGGGGATTCTGGGAGTTGAAGTCCACCCATCTTAAAGTTGCTAAGGTGGGAAAACACTGTACTATGTTATGGCTATTTTAACTATCGTTTATAAAGTAAATCATGGTTGAGTTCACATCTTAACATCTTCCTGAACATAAAGTGGCATATTTGGTTTGGTGAGAATCCAGTCACTTTGGTTTTTAAACCATGATTTTAGGCTTAGTGTCAGAAATCATATTTTTTAGATTTATATCTCATCTTTCAGGAATTATTCATAGTATTTCCTTTTATTGTTGTTAAACTCACAGTTTCCAAGTTTCTGGACCAGACCATTCATTATTATACTTTAATGGTTCATTCATTCATTCATCTCTTATCTTATATACCACCCAACTCGCCGGGAGGCAGTTCATACCTTTTCCACACTCATGTCTCTTTTCTTTACAGAAATAGATGAATAAACTATTGGGGATGGGGTAGTGAATCATGCAGTGTGTAGGTTGGACTTGATGACCTCTGAGGTCCTTGCTAACTCTACCACTCTGATATATTAGTCTAGATTGCACATGCTGGTTTACTGGATTGACTTGGTTCACATAACACACTATATGGATAAGAATACTCTTCAGGTGAGCTCAGATCCTGCTAACTATACGGATGCTTTATTGCATTTTTGAAATGAAAATACAAAAGTGGTTATTCAATATTTTTCCCTAAGATGGTTTTTGATCTATCTTACCACAAGCCTGGGATTCTTGGCTGATGGTGATGGACATCTTTAAGAAATCAATTTTATTAATTTAGCCACTGCAGTGCAAGTAGTCCTTGACTTACAACCATTATTGCCTTTATTGTCAGAGTACAACATGTGTACAATGAGATTGGCTGAGCCTCCCTTCGTGCACCCCACCCAACACAACTGACTGTGAGGACAAAAGTCCCTAACCGCACATTTAGTAACTGTCTGAAGTTACAACAGCACTGGAAAAAGTGATTTACAACCAGTCTTACAAACATTGCAGCATCCCCATGGTCACGTGATTTAAAAAATTGGGTGTGTGGTAACTGGCGTGTGTTTATTTTATTTATTTATTGAATTTATATTGCTGCCTAGTCACCCATGGCAACTCGAGGTGGCTTACAGAATGTAAAATCATATTTAAAATAAAAAACAATAAGAAACTAATAAAAAGAATCAAAGAAATTAATAAAGTACAATAGGATGAAATCTGGAAAAAAAATCACCCCCAACTCCTATCCCCTGCCCTGATGACAGCAGATCACACGAGCCATTTGAGGGGCTCCATCCCACTCTGGGTTCCCCAGGCCCGCTGGCAGAACCAGGTCTTCAGTGCCTTCCAGTGAGGGGGCCATTCTAATCTCTGGGGGAATTATGTTCCATTTATGATGGTTGCAGTGTCCCAGGGTCATGTGATTGCTATTTGTGACCTTCCCATCCAGCTTCCAACAAAGCAAAATGAATGGGGGAAGCCAGATTTGCTTAACAACCGCATGATTCAACTAACTAGTGATTCCCTTATCAACCATGGCAAAAAAGTTTGTAAAATTAGGCATGTCTCACTTAACAACTGCCTTGCTTAGCGATGGAAATTCTAGTCCCCATTCTGGTTGTAAATTGAGGACTACTTGCAGACTGCCTCCGAAGTTGCAGATGGTCTCCAAGGTGCATTGTAGTTCAAGGCATTAAAAGAGGTTTTAAATATTTGACAATAGTGTCAAATGGGGCTGTGCATGTGCTCTCCTGCCACTTGCACAGCCCGGTTCTGAATGGGCCACAGCCTGGTACTGGGCCGCATCCTGGGGGGTTGGGGACCCTTGTCTTAAGTGACCAAGGTTGAAAACCATCAATGTAATCATTTGCCAGTGCTCACCTAGTAAAAAGGCTTGAGGGATCTCAGGCATTTCCTGAAGTGGGTGGAGAATGTATTCTTACAATGGTATATTTTCAGTTGATTGGAACTATTATATGGTGCCAGAACTGGCTGGATCAGGGGCTGCCTGGGTGAAGCATGTTCTGGGCACAACCCAGCTCTTGCTGGTTGATTCATTTCTTGGGAACATTTTGTGAACTTCTCAGAGACATTGTTTGACCATCAGGTTTGGAAACGGAATTTGGGACTCTGTTGTCCTTTCTTCAGCAAGACTCTTCCTTGGGATATAAAGCCTTATCTTTGCAGATCAGAACAAAAATGTCTGTTTGGGTTATCAGATCTATTCCAGTGGGCAGCCCAGTGATGGAGAAGGAGGTGGTTCACACATCATATGAAGCTATGGTTTGTTTAACCCTGTGCTGGATAAACTGCAGCTGACTCCGTTCATTCAGTGATATTTAATCATGAAAAATTACAATTGAATATTACTGAATTGCTTCAAATGAGAGACCGAGCTACTCCAGATCCCCCAAGGCTGGAAAATATTTTATTAACTTTCCCAGATGTTTTTATCCCAATTGATCATGACAAGATCACTAAAAGACAATGTCATTGTGTTTTTTTCCCCCTCCAATTCCACCTTTTTCCTCCTGTGTTGTTGCTTTTCAGTCATCCTCCTGAATGTAAATGAATGCCCTAGATAATGAGACTCTAGAAAGAGTGCAGAGAAGAGCAACAAAGATGACAACAAAGGGGACTGGACTGTAGACTAAAACATAAAGAACGGTTGCTGGAACTGAGTATGTCTAGTTTAATGAAAAGAAGGATTAAGGGTGACATGATGGCAATGTTCCAATATCTCAGGGGCTGCCACAAAGAAGAGGGAGTCGAGCTATTCTCTAAAGCACTAGAAGGCAGGACAAGAAGCAACAAATGGAAACTAATCAAGGAGAGAAGCAAGCTAGAACTGAGGAGAAATTTCCTGACAGAACAATTAATCAGGGGAACAACTTGCCTCCAGAAGTTGTAAAAGCTCCAACAGTGGAGGGTTTCGAGAAGAGACAGGACAACCATTTATCTGAAATGGTATAGGGTTTCCTGTCTAAGTGAGGGGTTGGACTAGAAAACCTCCAAGGTCCCTTCCAACTCTTAAGTGGTTCTAAATGCTTTGAAACATTTCTTCCTAGATTTCTCCCCACCTGGGCTAAGTTGCCTTTATGAAACAAGTTGTCTGTTTATATCGAGTCTCTCTGCCATTCTTTCCTCAGCTTTTACAGTCTCTCACATATACTTGACCACAGGACAGGATGAGAGCACAGGGTGCCAGCCAGTTAATCCTCAGCATTGATTATAATTTAGCCTTGGCATGGGTTGTTTTTTTTTTTTGTGCTTCCCAACTATGCCACCAGATGGCAGCTGGTACAATGTATTTCCTACAGTCTTTGTCTCTTCCTCGCCCAGTCAGCATCTCTGTTAACATGCAGAACCAAGGTTACGACAACAAACAAACACATTTGCTGTCTTTCAGAAGGCACTTTTGGAAGGGTCCTTTTGGATTTAGTGTTTCCTGTGGTTTGAATGAATCTAAAGCAGGGATGGACAGTAGCATGTCCTGCATGTTTAATTTTCCAGATCACAGTCCTACAAAGATTTGCTATCTGAATAACAGAGTTTGGGAGCGTTCAACCCCCTGCTTGAGCAGGACACCCTATATTAATCTGGACAAATGGCTGCCCAGTTTCTTCTTAAAAACCTCCAGTGATGGAGCACCCACAGCTTCTGAAGGCAAGCCATTCCAGTGACTAATTGTTCTGTCAGGAAATTTCTCCTTAGTTCTAGATTGCTTCTCTTCAAATTAGTTTCCATACATTGCTTCTTGTCCTGCCCTCAGGTGCTTTGAAGAATAGACTGGCCCCCTCTTCTTTGTGGCAGCTCCTTAAATATTGGAAGCCTGCTATCATGACACCCCTAGTCCTTCTCTTTGTTACACTACTATACATACCCAGGTCCTGCAATCATTCATTTTATGTTTTAGCCAGGGGTGGGTTTCTACTGGTTCTGTCCACCTCTGTAGAACTGTAGCTCTGAAGAGCAGCAGACATAGAACTGGTTCTATGCCTGCTGATGTTTTTGCCTACCCACCCACCCGGGGTCTTACCTGATCTTTATTTCCTGATTTTTCAACTTCAGCTGCCGAACGATGACAATTTACAGGCGTGTGGCTCACAGCGTGCAGGGAAGCTCATAAATCCCAAACCAGTAGTTGACCCTATTGTATCCCACCCCTGGTTTTAGCCCCCAGCTAAAGTTTTAGCCCCTCATCTTAGTTGCTCTTCTCTGCACTCTTTCTAGAGTCTCAGTGTCTTGTGATCCACAATCCACTTTACGGAAGCTGAAGGGGGAACCAAAACCAGCAGTCACACTTTTGACTGGACTTCTTTCATGGGAATGGCGTGACATGTGATCTGAGTTTGCTTCCCACTCCTTTCTGAGCCAAATACAAAATGTTTGCCTTAAAAAAGAAACTGCATGCTTTGGGCTCTGGCTGACTGTAGGAGGATCCATTTTAGGCAGAACATTTTCTGGGTGCTTTCAAGAGAAGTATGTGTAGGTGTGTGTTTTTGAGTTTTTGTAGTTTTCTTGGCAAGAACCCTAACCCTTAGCAACAACAATTCTGGTCCCAAATTGCCATTGTTAATCAAGGATTGCCTGTAAACATAGACCCAACAGAGCCCAATTGGTTTAGCAAAAGGTGTAAGGCTCCATTAAACATAAAGTTCCTTTAGAACAGAGGTGTTCAACCTTGGCAAACTTTAAGACTTACGGACTTCAACTCCCAGAATTCCCCAGTCAGTATGGCCAGCTGGGAGAATTCTGGGAGCTGAACTCCACAGGTCGTAAAATTGCCAAGGTCGAATACCTCAGCTTTAGAATAATTACATTTAGGATAAACACCAAAAGCAGCATATAGGCTGAAGGGGAGATGGAAAGCAGCATATTTATCAAACTCATAATTTCTTTATGAAGCTAAATAGTGCGCTTTTGAATTTCCAAAAATCCTTCATCGGTAAGATAGGACTAAGGGGGAATCTAGATAATTATGATTCATTCCTAAGTCAAAATGTATCTCATTTGATTTTGGTGTAACTTGTTATATAAACCCAGCCAAGCCTGATTTATTAAAAGAAAACAGCATTTAAGCAAACAATAGTATTGCATGATATGTGGATCAGGTCATTTTGTGAGGAATCAATGCATTAATAGAAAGTAGGTTAAATTAAATACATCACAGAAGATAATGAAGTTGGACTTCACTGGAAGTTTTTAGAAAGAGATTGGATAACCATTTGTCTGAAGTGGTGTAAGGTTTCCTGCCTAAGCAGGGGGGGTGGACTAGAAGACCTCCAAGATCCCTTCCAACTCTTATTCTATTCCATTCCATTCCATATTTCTATTCTATTCTATTCTATTCTATTCTATTCTATTCTATTCTATTCTATTCTATTCTATTCTATTATTCTATTCTATTCTATTCCGTATCTCCTATTCTATTCTATTCTATTCTATTCTATTCTATTCCATTCCATTCCATCTCTATCCTATCCTATCCTATCCTATCCTATCCCATCCCATCCCATTCCAAGAATTGGCTGTCCTACATTCAGTAAGCTTTTTTTCTTGTAAATCTACCTTTGATCAATAAGTTTTATTGGCATTCAATTCACTGCCAGGCGACCCACAAATGACAGCAGAGCCTCACAAAGAGGAAAGTTTAAGAGAGTACAATATGAGTTTATTATACGAATTAATATTAAACATCTTTTAAGAAAAAAGTATGTATGGAAATAAATTCTAAAAGACCAACATTCACAAACATCACAAACTGTCTCTCATGTGTTTTACTCCTGCCCGCTTCAGTAGTCTCTTCTCCTTTTGAAGAGAGAAAGCAATACAGACGTTACTGTCATGGATTGTACATTGTTTTGATGGGGTGGGGGGGAACCCTTAGCTTTTGGGTGTTGATCTTTCTAGCCCTGAAAACCCATAAACAGGGGAGACAGTGGGGGAGAATATGAGAAACTGGACAAAAAAGCATTTACTGTACCATCTTAACAAAATTATTCCATGGATATCATTAATGGAAATTTCCAAAGCCTCAGAGCCAAACTGTACTTTTCCGGACCACTTTCAAAACTGAGCAAGAACTCCTGGCATGAAACTTACTGAGAATCTGTACACGGAGACAATTATCTTTTTTTTTTTTTTTTTACAAAAGGTATTTTGTAAAAAAAGTTTTCCAAACTTTGCTTTTATGCAACGCAACAGCAGTGCAAGCAGTTTTGGTAAAGCTTAAAAGAGCATCCATGTTGCTAATTAATTTTGGGGAAACTGGAGCGAGAAATGGTGGCTACCTTCCGTTCTGGAATTTCTGTGAAATGCTTCCACAACAGAATCTAATTCTGGCCATTTGGTTCTTCCCAACTGTCAGGAAAAGGTCCAGGATCTCAATAAAAATGGAAAATTGGTTACCCAGTATTTTCAGTTAAGGAACAGTGGAGAAGAGGTGGTGTGAACACAAGAGCTTTCGAGTTTAATGGATGTTTTTCTTTCCAGCTTTGGCCAAACATCTGGCTTGCTCTGAGGGCAAAGATTAAGTACCTAACTTAGGAACCTGGATTGGCATGGTATTAATAATCAACTGCCTGCCCAGGTATGGTGTTCAGCTGCCTTTCCTGTTCACAATTTATTTTGCAAGCAAGGTTGTTTTCTCCAACCTTCATAACAGCCTGGAAGCTAGGATGGAACCCCAGAGTAAAAAAACCTCCCTTTTTCCCAAAATGCACTGATGTTTTTCAATAATAAAAATAAAAATAAAAATCCTGGCTTGGAAAGCATAAAAAGAATCATTCAGGATTTCCCAGCACCAGCAAGGCTTAAGCCTCAGAGAACTCTCCAAGTCTTTTAGAGCAACATGGATATATATAGTCTTGGCCTGATTTTTTGTAAGCCTCTTAGTTGAGAAAAAAATCCCAATAATAGGCCAAACAGAAGACTGTATGCATTGTTCCATTCTCTTCCAAACTGTGAGGCAAGAATTGGCTTCCAATTAAATTTTGTCGGGTACAGATAGCAAAGCTAAATCTTGCATCTATAAAACTCCAGTGAAGCTGACAGAAAGAAAGCCATCCTAAGAGACCAGGAAATTTGCCAGTTCGTTTCCTTGCATCTAATTCTCCCCGAGTGAAAAACAATCACAGTAAAATTGAGTAAAATTTTACAACGTTTCGCATCTATTGCTGAGCATTTTGGTTTAACCAAGTAAATTAGTAACAGAGTGGGGTATACAAGTAACTCTTTGCATGCTCAGGAACTCACTGCTACAGGTCCAGCTATAGCAGAGGCCCCAACTGAACCCATATTTTTTAAAATGCCAGGGAACCTGAGCAGAGAAGTCCTAAAAAGTACAGGTAGTCCTTGACTTACAACCATTTATTTAGCAACTGTTCAAAGTTACAATGGCAGTGAAAAAAGTTGACTTACAACCAGTCTTCATACTTATGACTCCACAGCATTCCCCCATGGTCACATGATCAAAATTCAGGTGCTTGGGGTCATGTGATCACCTTTTGAGAACTCCCCAGCTGGTTTCTAAAAAGCTTTGCTTAACAGCTGTGGCAAAAGAGGTTGTAAAATCAGGGACAACCCACTTAACAATCACCTTGCTTAGCAACTGAAATTCTGGTCCCAATTGTGGTCATAAGTCAAGGACTACCTGAATCTGCATTTGCACACAATTTTTCCCTTTATAGCAGCAGGATTCTCCTTGTTATTGGATTTCACTTCAAGAGAGATATACCCCAAATGACTGAACATATACAGTATATATAATCCTTTTGCTCTTACTCAAATCTCTGCATTAGACACATGATCGAAACAGACTAACATCTGGAAACAGGCAGCTTTGCTACCATTGTCTGCCATCGCTAGGGATGGAAATAGCAAAACAGCTTTCAATCTCTCCAGGGATTACCAGTTCTCTCCTAAAATATGCTAATGGCATGATTCACCTAGCAAATGCACGACTGGTTTTGACTCAGTAGCTTGCACAAATCCAGTTACTCTCGGTTATACTTCATGGTTTATAGTTTATTCAGTACAGCAAGCTAAAGGTGAGCAACCCAAAGGTGCTTTCTTCAAGAGGTAACTGGACTTTCTGGTTTTTCTTTGAAGATGTTCCGCTTCTCACCCAAGAAGCTTCTTCAGCTCTGACTGGAATCCTTCCATTCCCCACCATCCAATCAGAGCTGAAGAAGCTTCTTGGGTGAGAAGCGAAACCTCTTCAAAGAAAAACCAGAAAGTCCAGTTGCCTCTTGAAAAAAAGCACCTTTGAGACAACCATGACCCGGACAGCTGAGAATCTCCATAGACTAAAGATGAGCATAATATTTCTGAACCTCAGCAACCTTGAAGATATGTGGACTTCAGCTCCCAGAATTCCCCAGTGAGTTATGTTATGCTGGCTGAGGAATTCTGGGAGTTGAAGTCCACGTACCAACTTGCTGAGTTTGAGAAATACGGCTTGGCATAAATGCATGAGCCCAGGAATTGGTGACTGTTTTCAAGGCTTCCAATACAGGTCCTACCATTAATATTAACTCCACCCTTCAGCGGCAATCAGTTAAGAAGCTGTCTACATTTAACAGGCCAATGTGCATCCTTGTGCTTTTATCTATGTAGTTATAAAAAATTCTAAAGAGAAATTGTCACTTTTAAAAAAAGGTATTCCCTTATTTCGCAAACATAGGTGGGCACCTAGTTGCCAGTCTTAATTATGGTTATTAAATGTGGACTACTGTAGTCCGATCTTCTCCAGTGAAGCTTAGCCCCAATCAGGGATGTCAACTTCGCAATGACACATTGTTGTCACGTGACGTATCATAACTTTTTTCCCTTCGCTAAACCAGGGACGTGTGGGGCCAGCGCATGACACATCCAGCCTGAGGGCTGCAAGTTTGACACCCTGCACAGGTGGGACAAGACTAAGGGCATATGTCATGAGGACTATAAGAGACACTGAATTCACAGAAACGGGAAAAGGACACTATATCGAATGTAAGTTTTCACACCCATTCTTATTTTTCAATCTGGTTCTCTTTCCCAGCAATGCATGGAATACAAAGTTATCAGAGAGGTTGCACAGAAGCAAGATGGGAGGGAATTCAAGTTGGGCTGAGAGACAATAGGAACAATGACAGCAGAAATGTCCCAGGAGGTCAAAAAAGTCAATATGGCATCCATCAACATGACATTAGAATCCAACTTCTTTTATGTATAAAAAAGTGGGAGCCTGTCAGCACCCAGAAGCATTTTGTAAATGAGAAATGCTGGATAAACATAAATGGTTAACCTTCCAAGATGTACTAGAATTTTCTTAGGAGAATTGAAATCAAGAGATTTAATAAGAGAAGGGTATGCTTCCCAATGGTTTTCTTATATACAATTAACAGAAAGGTTTAACGTGGATGAACGATTTTGAACAAAGCAAAACTGAATTTGAATTAGAATTATATACCAGTGACGAATATGCTATTGCCAAAATTATAAACTTTTGCTGAAATATGAGAACAACTAAAAGATGGTATGAAAAATTAGGCTAGGAAACTGGCTATAATGTACAAATGGACCAAAAGGAAAACATGCAGTTGAAAGAATTCACATTTACATAATGTTCTCTAACCTTAAAGAGAATTTTTATGAAATGATGTATCGCTGGGTTTTTTTGTCACTAGAGAAACTGTCTAGAATGTATAATGGTAGTTTGAATCTTTGCTGGAAACGTGAACAAGAAGGGACTTTTTATCACGTTTGATGAACTTGTAAAAAAGCCAAAACATATTGGATACAAATACATGCATTAATTCAGAAGATCTTGAAGTATAGCTGAACCCAGGTGCTTTTCTTTTGGCCTAATGGACAAACAACCAGAACAAACGTTCCAGAACTTTAGTTTTATTTATGACAATTGCAGCAAGATTATTCTATGCTCAAAAATGAAAAGACTCAGCACTATGGTACCTACAACAAGGGAATGAATTGGTGAAGACGATAGGACTTGCGGGGATGGTTAATTTAACCTCTTTGATTAGGGAAAAAATCAATGTCAACATTTATGAACAACTGGAAACCCTTATAGATTTTTTGCATGAAACAGAAAAAAATGCATTTATGATTTGTGCTAATGATGATTAGGAAAAAAAAAAAGAATACTAAAAAGTGAGGGTCTTTTTTTAATCATGGAGTAATTTTGTAACTATATTTATATTTGCTGCAAAGGAATGCAAAGAAATCAGAACTTTCTCTTTCTTCTGCTCTTTTATTAGTTTGTGTTAGACTGACTGTGTTTCGTAAAACTTGATTAAAGAAAATATTTTGAAAAAGTTGAGTTTTTCTCTCGTTTGAAGATGTGTTCTTGACTTTTTTGACCCCCCCCCCACAGACACCCCCTGAATAAGGGGAAATATATTTATCATGAATAGTTTCTGATTGTGGAAGGGATCTGCAGGAACACTTTTTCATGGAGGGGAAAAAATTATATTATTCTAACTATCACACTCAAATAGCATGATTCAGGTTTCTTTTCTATTAGCAGCAATAATTATATAATTATAGTAAAAATCATCATCCACAATACAGCAAAATCTGGTGGGCTACCCTCTATCTGGATGAAAGGACACAAGTATCCATTCGTTCAAAAGTCATGATGCAAAAACAACGGCCAGAAACCACTTTGGAACAATGGGTGGGGCTTTTTTTTTTTTTCATACATTCTGAACCACATTTGATAACAGATTATCATTATCCAGCTTCAAAGATTGGTGTATAAAAGATTAGGTGAATTGTCAGTTTTCTCTCTCCCCCCCCACCCTTTTTTTTGGGGTGGTGGTGGGGGAGCTGGATTCCTCAGAGTTGAAAAAAAAAGACGGAAGAGTAAGACCCAAATTCTTAGTCACTGGATAAAAATAAAAATAATCATAACGTGCCTTCATGTTTCCATGCGGTTGAATTCGGAGAAGCCTTGGATCGTTCCAGAATAGAGTCACCAGCGTAAAAATTATCTTCCCTTTTAACCATCATGGTTTCTCATCTTATTTGGCTTCTCCCCCCTCCCCCCAGTTGCCAATTCTGGATCTAGAAAAGAAAAAGAGAGAAAAATGGGAATATTAACAAAAGCTTCAGTGCTTTATAACAGGGGTCTCCAATCTTGGCAACTTTAAGACTTGTGAACCTCAACTCCCAGAATTCCACAGCTAGCTGGCTGAGGAATTCTGGGAGTTGAGGTCCACAAGTCTTAAAATTGCCAAGATTGGAGACCCCTGCTTTATAATACAGGTAGTTCTCAACTTACTATGGCAACTGAGCCCAAAAGTTCAGTTGCTAAGTTCTTAAGTGAGTTTTGCCCCATTTTACAACCTTGCCACAACCGTTAAGTGAATCACTTGCATTTGTTAAGTTAGAAACATGGTCGTTAAGTGAATTGACTTGGCTTGCCAGAAGATGGAAAAAGGAAATCACATAATCCCCAGACACTGCAATCGTCATAAATATGAGACAGTTGCCAAGCGTCTGAATTTTGATCATGCGACTAAAAGAATACTGCAACAATTGTAATCATAAAAAAAGTCATAAGTCACTTTTATAAGTAGCTTCAAACAGTCATTCAACGAACTGTTGTAAGTTGAGGACTACCTGAATTTTGGAGGAAGGGTATCCTTCTTAGCTCTGAGCAAAGAGGAACTGGAGGAAGATAAAATCTCCTTCGAATATCTCCAAGCTGTTTTCTTTGTAACAGTACAAAATGGTTTGACAACTGGTTCCTATTTAGCTGCTTTTTAAAAAAACGTCCTGTCATGCCCTTGTCAGAGCCAGACTCTGAGGGAGAGGAGGAACAGCCGACAGGGAGTGGAGGTATGGCTCCAGAGGTTGTGGAGGAGGCTGGGAAGGGCAGAGGCCAGTTGGGCAGTCAGAAGAAGAACCAGGCCTATCCCCTCTTCATCTTAGGACACGCAGGGAGGAAAGGAGAAGGCAACAACTTGGCTTACGAGAGAGGAAGCGGCCATGGTCCCCATCATTGGTTGCAGCTGGGGAGAATAGTATATAAGAGAGATGGTTAAAACACAGCATTGCCAGAAGCAAAGTGTGTGTTATTTTGGGCTGAAGTTATCTTGGTTGGTGTCCTCCCAACAGACTGTGCCTTGTTATCTCCTTGAAGTTGGTAATTACTTATCTTGGTCCGTTGCGGAATTTCCTTCATTGCAGTTTGTTTTAGGTTTTTATTTCACCTCTATCTGCTCATTAAGTTCGGACTGTATTGCTTTCTTTTGAAGACTATTTTTGAATACGCTTTATCTCCAGCTGAGAATTATTGAACAGTGGGGCCAAGTTGGAGGCATTAAAGGACATTTATTTACGTTTTGGATTTTGTTACGTTTGTGTTATACTCCAGGTCATCACATGTCCATTCTTGGATTTCCTCATGGTCTCCTATTTAAGGATCAGTCAGTTATACCTCTGCATATCTTCTGAAGATCAGTCGAGATCAGAGACTTGCTATCATCTAGTTGGAACTGAGCAAAACAGGTTTAAAAAAATTCTTTGGGCCAGAGGTTAGATTCCACTCCTGCTGTTACCACTGCTTTTTGATCTTGCTTCTTCCAACATGGGCCTAACAGCATTTTTTTTAAAAAAGCAGCACAATTCCACATATTTTCACACTGGGCAGCAACATGGACTGGATTAAGTCAGGTAGCATAAGACCAGAAAAACCAAAGGCCAATTAATCAGAATAGAGCTGGAAGGGAACTTGGAAGGTCTTCCAGTCTAATTCACTGGTCAAGCAGGAGACCCTATACCATTTCAGACAAGTGACTGTCCAGTCTCTTCTTAAAAGCCTCCAGTGATGAAGCACCCACAACTTCTGGTGGCGAGCTGTTCCACTGGTTAATTGTTCTCACTGTCAGGAAATTTCTCCTTAGTTCTAAGTTGCTTCTCTCCTTGATCACTTCTTGTCCTGCCCTCTGGTACTTTGGAAAATAAGTTGATCTCCTGCTCCTCAAACACTGGAATACGGCTATCATGTCCCTCCTAGTCCTTCTTTTCTCTAGACTGGCCATACCAAAATCCTGCAACCCGTTCTTCATATGTTTTAGTCTTCAGGCCTTTAGTTATCTCAGTTGCTCTTCTTTGCACTTTTTCTCAATATCTTTTTTGTAATATGGTGACCACAACTGGATGCAGTATTCCAGGTATGACCTTACTAAGGATTTATAAAGCAGTACTAATACTTCACGTGATTTTGATTCTAGTCTCTGTTTATGCAACCAAGGATTGTATAAATATAAATTCAGGGCATAAGGTTGCTTAAGATCATTGTTTTCAAAGTCTTCTCCATTCCCACTAACTACTGGTAGCTAGCGACCCCACCTATTTCTATTTATTATAGCTGTCCTGTTTTAATTTTAAATTACAAGAATATATTATTAAACATAAGGATATTTTTGAATGCTGTTTGGTCTTTGCAAACAGTAATAACCTTGAATATTTCTGTTTATAGTACCTAGCAAATGAACTGATGATTGTTGGAACAAAAATGAGCATACCTTATTGTACTTCTTTTGATGGTTCTTCTGCTGCAGGTAACTTTCTTCTTATTTGGCAGTCCTCATCTGAAACACAGAGGTAGAAGATGGTTGAAGCGTGCAGATCCGCAATGGCCCAACTTTGCAGCTAGACTAAAGTTGGTGTCAATTCAAAGGCAGGAAAAGGCAGCATCAGAGACAGGCTGTTCTTGTGGCCAATTATAAAGATGATTGAAGAGCCGTAATGGTGCAGTGGTTAGAATGCAGTATTGCAAGCATACTCTACCCACAGCCAGGAGTTTGATCCTGACAGGTTCAAGGTTGATTCTTTCCGAGACTGGTAAAATAAGGACCCAGATTGTTGAGGAGTGATATACTGATTCTGCAAACCACTTAGAGAGGGCTGTAAAGCACTGTGTAGCAGTAGATAAGTCTAAGTGCTATTGCTATTTCTAGCAACTTTCTTATTTACCCCAGATTCCATATCAAGGTTTCTCATTCTCCTTCCATAAAATCATTAGCTCCCAACATCATTACTACCAATGCTCCTGATTACAGCTGGCAGCCTTACATCACCCTAGATGTTCCAAAAGGTGCTTTTTTCAAGAGGCAACTGAACTTTCCAGTTTTTCTTTGAAGACGTTTCTCTTCTCATCCAAGAAGCTTCTCCAGCTCTGACTGGAATCTTTCCATTCCTCACGAGCTGAAGAAGCTCCTTGGATGAGAAGGGAAACGTCTTCAGAGAAAAACCAGAAAGTCCAGTTGCCTCTTGAAAAAAGCACCTTTGAGACAATCATGACCTGGATGAGGGAGAATCTCCGCAGGCAATCCCCTTAGTTGTGTCCATTTCTACAATACAGGTAGTTCTCGACTTACAATCATTTGTTTAGTGCCCGTTCAAAGTTACAAAAGCACTGAATAAAGTGACCCATGACTATTTTTCACACTTAAGACAGTTGCAGCATCTAAATGGTCAAAATTCTGGCATTTAGCAACTGGCTCATATTTATGACAGTCGCAGTGTCCTGGGATCATGTGGTCCCCTTTTGCGACCTTCTGACCAGCAAAGTCAATGGGGAAACCAGGCTCACTTAACAACCGTGTTACTAATTTAACAGCTGGAGTCATTCACTTAACAAATGTGGCAAGAAAAGTCATAAAATGAGGCAAAACTCACTTAACAAATACTTAAGTCACATAAATGCTGGGCTTAATTGTGGTCGTAAGTTAAGACCACCTTACATACACATTCCTCTTGGAACAGGGAATTTATATTTTGTAAACCCCACAGCAAATTGGATGATATAATTTCAGGATCCCCCAATTCAGGGTGCAATTAAGGAACTGGGCCAGTTGAACTCCCTGATGTGCATATTAAGGTCCGGATCTTACCACATGAATGTCCTTCAACGTCATCAAGAAGGTTTGCTGTTGAGGCTGCAGTCCCCATCCTGGATTGGTGCTAAGGAGACCATAATCCACACCATGCATCAGATGGAAATCTTAAAACTCCCAACCAATGAGAGCAACACTGTTTAAAAACTGTCCTAGTTTGGAAGATGATCTGAACCTGCCTGAGGTTTGAGAATGGCCACCGCATCCATTTTCTGGGTGTCCACACTCAAGGTGGGTGATAAGATAACAAGATAAGATAACCTTTACTGTCATGCACAGCAATGTTCATTAAAATGAAATTCCCACATCTGGTTCATCCTCCGAATAATGTCACCATCCCAACGAGAACAATAATAATATAACAACAACAGCAACACCCAAAATACCAAGTAATACAAAAACAACATTCAAAAATCATCTTTAATATATATATATAGTGGCGGGGAAAGAGTCTTGAGAGTTAACAAGGTTGATGCTATAATGGAACAAAGCTAAATCTGATTGTTCTGCTTTTGTGGTTAACTAACCAAGAAAGAGAGGTCCTATTTTTAATCCCTGGTCCCATCTGGAGCAGAAAGAGAGCCAAGAAAATCACCCAAACCGCTGAATGCCACCAGAACACAATAAGTAGCCAGCTGATGGGGAAAGGCAAAGAATCCTGCATTCAAATTCCTGTTCCTAATTTGTTTGACTTCATTTCCCAGAATGCTCAGCAATGGCCAGGATGACAAGGGAATACGTGAGGAAGCCCACACTAGAATAAACCTCTCTTTGCACTTGGATTATAGTCTCTTTACACTCCAAGGCCTGGAGTGATGTTCTCATTCATTAAAAGATAACAGCAGGGAGAGGGGGGACCCCAGAGATGGTATTCAGCAGGTTCTGACAGGTTCTGGAGAACCGGTAGTGGAAATTTTGAGTAGTTCGGAGAACCAGCAAATACCACCTCTGACTGGCCCCGCCCCCATCTCTTCTCTGCCTCCCGAGTTCCAGCTGATTGGCTGGGTCTTCTTTGGTTGCCCTTCACAGGAGAACGGAGCTGGAAAGCAGGTTAGTGGGGTGGGGAGGGAATGGGGATTTTGCAGTATATTCTTCCCCTGCCACGCCCACCAAGCCAAACCATGCCCACCAAGCCACGCCCACAGAACCGGTAGTAAAAAAAAATTGAATACCACGACTGGGGGACCCCTCAAGATCACCAGGTTGGGAGACCAACAGGAGGTCACTTCATACAACCAGGAAAGGATACACTTGGTGCTTCAAAAGCTGTTTTCTTTTTGACTTCCTCATTTTAGTCTTTTCTGAGAAAGCTCTGGCAAGTTCAAACAACTTCTTGCGTGTAGCTGAAAAGAAAAACAGTATACTCAAGTATGGACTTCATGCTGCCAAAGTGAGAGGCTTAAGGACTAGTAACTTGATTAAGATAAAAACTGCAGCTCCTTCAAGATCCTGAATTTTGCAGCTGTAGTACATTTAGGAACTGAATTAACTGAAGAAAAAAATAGAGGGGGGTCTCTGAAAAAGACAGAGGTCACCCTACCCTTAGGACCAGATCTCTGCCTATTTTTCCAATGCATCCTTCTGCAGGGTTAACAGATAATCAAGTTGGAAGGGACCTTGTAGGTCATCTAGTCCAACCCACTGCCCAAACGGGAGATCCAAGCGGGTTGAGTCTAAAGACAAGACTGCTTCCTCTTTTCCTAAAGGAGAAGGGACTGGCAGTTAATTCTTACTCCAGAATTTACTTGGGATAAGTCTGATGCAGCTACAACCATCTATCTGTGTGTCAAAATCAGGGAGGCAGCAGATATAATGTAAACCTTGACCTTTTTGAATGAATGTGTGACATTCCATCTATCATCTTCCCAATTTTGACACTCATGCACACAAACCTACCCACACGCCCTGACCTGATGATAACGAGGTATTTGAGGAATGCAAGCAGGAATGTTGCATCTTCTAATATCTTATTGCTGTTCCCTGCTTCTGATCCCTGAGACTTGTGTGCGTGCGTGTATGTGTGTGTGTGTATATGTATGGTATTCAGCTTTGTTCGGGTATTTTCCCACGTCATTATAGTTGTGCTTTTAAAGTTGTAGCAACGTTTCGGCAGAATCTCATCTGCCATCATCAGGCTTCTGTATTGTGTCCGTCTATATATATGCAGGTCTTGGCATGTTTGGGTCTTTTCCCATGTAAGATTGAGAGCATCTTGGCAACATTTCAACGAGGTTCCACTCGCCATCTTCAGGCTGGTGCTTTCGGCCTCGTGCTTTGCACAAGCATGAAGCTGAAACCACCAGCCTGAAGATGGCGAGTGGGACCTCGTAGAAATGTTGCCAAGATACTCTTAATCTTACATGGGAAAAGACCCGAACACACCTACACCTACATACCTGTACCTGTGAAAATCTACGAATGTATGTATGTAGTGCATGTATGATATAACATATGCTAAACAAATAACTTGGCCTAGAGACAATTTGGTTCAGTGGTTTTACTGTGTGGGGTAGGAGCAGAGGAGAAATTAAAATTTTCCTTGCTCCGAATCCAACACCTTCACTACTACCTTGTCTACTAGGACTTAATTTCCTTGGAATTCCAGCTGGCCTAATGCCACGTTGGGGGCGCAAGGAAGCTGGCATCCAATCCTATAGAGCACGGATCTCCAAACTTGGCCACTTTAAGATTTGTGGACTTCAACTCCCAGAATTTCCTAGCCAGCATGTCTGTGGGGCATCTTAAAGGTCTGTGAAGATTCTCAATCATCCAGGTCATGGTTGCCCCAAAGATGCTTTTCAAAAGGCAACCGGACTTTCTTCGTTTTATGTCCTTGAAAATGTTCCGCTTCTCGTCTAAGAAAGATGAGAAGTGAAGAAATTTGAATGAGAAATGACATATTTTCAAGGGGAAAAAAAAATCAAGCAACTCCCGTTGCCTTTTTAAAACCACCTTTGGGACATAAATCTTAAAGATTTCCAACTTTGGGGTCCCCTGCTACAGAGAGACAATGGCAGGAAATATGCATCACGGTGTTGGCTTCTGCCCAGCAATGTGCCACAATATAACTCACATTTTCCCATGTGTTTCAACTTGTCCCTGAATAAGGCATCGTCGGAGATAGCCCCGCTGGGCACACCAGTTAAGGAGCGGGTGACCTCATCTGCAAGGCAAGGCAAAGCATATTTAGGATCGATAGGAAGCAGCCAAAGCCAAGAGAAAGGTTTTGAGCACTCTTTCTATCCCACTGGACCAGTGGTGGTATTCTACCGGTTTGGCCTAGTTCAGCCGAACCGGTAGTAAACAATGCTACCGTTCAGCTGAACTGGTAGTAAAAAAACAGTTACTGGTTCAGCTGAACCGGTATTTTTTCCCCTCCCAACGATCAGCTGTTCCGGGATCCTCCTCGCTGTCTTACTGCTTCACACAGGTGGCTTCCCTGAGGCCCAGGAGGCAAAAAGTGGCACGCGGGGTGTGTGTGCTGCGCTCCCCCTGCGCCTTGTTTTTTGAGATGGGAGCAAAAATGGCCTCTCAGGAGGCTTCACTGAGGGCCAGGAGGCAAAAAAAATGGAGCGTGCAGGGGGGGTGCTGGAAAAAAAGCCACCCCCACCCAGCCACCCCCATCTAGCCACACTCACCTAGCCATGCCCACAGAACCGGTAGTAAAAATATTTGCATCCCACCGCTGCACTGGACAACTTGGATTTCAAATCCCATCCTTCCCAATCCTTGGCTATTCTGGCATGTCTGCCTTCTAGACAGGGGTGGGATTCAACCATTGCCTTCTAGACAGGGTTGGGATTCAACCATTGCCTTCTAGACAGGGGTGGGATTCAACCATTGCCTTCTAGACAGGGGTGGGATTCAACCATTGCCTTCTAGACAGGGTGGGATTCAACCATTGCCTTCTAGACAGGGGTGGGATTCAACCATTGCCTTCTAGACAGGGGTGGGATTCAACCATTGCCTTCTAGACAGGGGTGGGATTCAACCATTGCCTTCTAGACAGGGGTGGGATTCAACCATTGCCTTCTAGACAGGGGTGGGATTCAACCATTGCCTTCTAGACAAGGGTGGGATTCAACCATTGCCTTCTAGACAGGGGTGGGATTCAACCATTGCCTTCTAGACAGGGGTGGGATTCAACCATTGCCTTCTAGACAGGGGTGGGATTCAACCATTGCCTTCTAGACAGGGGTGGGATTCAACCGGTATAACAATCCATTTGGTGAGTGTGTGCTTTGCGTGCACACAGCATTTGCAACTCATCTTTTACTACAAGCCCTGTGTAAAAGAGCGGACGTGTGGCAATCCGCAGTACCACGCGAAGCAGCTGAGCTGGAAAACCCAGAAATAAAGCACAGACTAGAGCCAGGGTGGGTGCGTGGGCCCAACAGCTGATCATCGGAGCGAACCGGTTGCTCTCAGCTGATCTTCAAAGCTACCAGTTCACCCAAATTGGGCCGAATTGGTAGAATCCCACCCCTGTTTCTAGATTCCTAGCCTTCTATGAACACTGTTATAGAGCAGTGTCTCTAAACTTCAGTAACTTTAAGATGTGTGAACTTCCACTCCCAGAATTCCTCAGGAAATTCAATGAATTTTGCCTATTTGTGGTTCAGATGAATTCAATGAATTTTGCGGCACTTGCTGGGGAAAAAAGGACTTTCTTACTCTTCCATCTCTTCTATTTCAGTTTCTGCCATGTGATTAATAAACAAAACAACCTTTCATATCTTTATTTCTCTTTACTTAACAGATAAACTATTATCTAACCATACAACTTCCAGAGGTCCCAGTGCAAAGGCTAAACTGCAGATGGGCCCATTCCATTAAGGCGGTTAATTTATTGCTTGCATTCTTATCTTGTTACCTTTACCTTCTGTCAGGCGCAAAAAAACATTTTTTTTGTTCTTTCAGCAAGCCTCAGACTTGAACTTCCTTAAAACATGCCACGAGGAATACAATTTTTGAGAAACGCCTGTCTGAATAACTGAGTGTGAAAATAAAAAAAATACTGGTAACGCTTCCCAGATGGCATTAAGGTACTTCAGCAATTTAGAGAGATATTCAATGCTGTAAAAAAATATTCCTTGAGGGGACCCTTCGATATTTGATCAGTTTTTGAAATTTTTATAACACTCAAAAATTATTTTCTGTCATGTGGGAGGTAAAACTTCTTACCTATTTAAGCTCCTGTTGAAAGAAGAGGATTGATTCTTTTTCTTCTCCTTACATATTACTACTAGCTCGATACCTGTGCTTCGTTACAAAACTATGTGGTCGGGCTTAGTTTTGGGGGAGGAAAATGAGGGAGGAAAATTCTGCCTCTGCCTACCAGCATCCATCAGTATTCATCTGGCTAGCATCCTGTCAGTGTGTGAGAGAGTCGGGGGCTGTTTGGAAACTGAAAGAGTATTTGCTGTGTGAGCAAGAAGGAGACAGCAAGGAGGCTTGGAGGTTATGGGTGCTCCATCACTGGAGGCTTTCAAGAAGAGATTGGACTGCCATTTGTCAGAAATGGAGTAGGGTGGGGGGTTGGACTAGATGACCTACAAGGTCCCTTCCAACTCTGATTATCTGTTAAATCTGCTAAAGCCTGGGCCTGGCTTAGCTCAACTGTTCTGTACCAAAGCTGGTTGCTGCTGTGAAACTAAAACTCAAACAGAAACTCCCCTCCTCTGCTTGTGTTTTGCATTTGGAACAAATTTCTTTTCAGGTGGGGAGGGGGAGTAGAACTCCTTAGCATCAGAGCGTGTTAAGAGTAATATATGAAATGCTAATGCTGTGGTGGTCATTTTGAAAAATCCTTTCTTAGTGAGCACCTAGGAGCCAAGAGGAACACACATGCCAAATTTCAAGTTTGTAGGCTTTGAGGTTCTGGAGATTTTGTGGTGATCCATGAGTGGTATTTCGCTTTTATATATATAGATTATGCTTACAGGTAGTCCTTGGTTTACATTTAGTAACTGTTCAGAGTTACAATGACACTGGAAAAGGTGACTTATGGTTGTATTTTCACACTTATGACTATTGCAGCATCTTCATGATCAGAATTCAAACCCTTGGCAACTGACTCACATTTATGATGGTTGTAATGTGCTAGCGTCAAATTATCACTGTCAGCTAAAAAGATACTCCTTTGGTCTTTTTAGCTGCCAAGAAAAAGGGAGTTGGGGAAAACAGTGCATTCCTTAAGTGCCTAGATAATCACTTCAGCAGCCCAAAGTTGTCGGAGCATAAGAAAGTTATTGGAGATAGATGTGTCCCATTGGAGAAGTCACATCTGGGGCGGTGGGGGGAAGACCAGGGTCCAGGGGGAAATGTATGATGTAATTTAGTATTGGCTGTACCCAGCCACGTGCCAACATGGCAACCTCTAATAAACCAATTTACTTTTCTCTAAAATGCGGCTAGAGACTTTTATTTGAATGAGGGTGGATTTGTTGGAGCCCTGACAATCACCTTTGGTGACCTTCTGACATGCAAAGTCAACGGGTAAGCCAGATTCGCTTAACCAGGCTACTAACTTAACAACAGGGTTACTAACCTATCAGGAGTGATTCACTTAACAACTGAAGCAGGAAAGGTCATAAAATGGGACAACATTCACTTAACAAATATCTCACTTAACAACATAAATTTTGGGCTCAATTGTGAAAAACGGTCATAAGTCACTTCTTCCTGTGCCATTGTAACTTTGAACGGTCACTAAGTGAACTGTTGTAAGTTGAGGACATTGCAACATCCCAGGTCAGGCAAAGTCAAGGGGGAAAGCCAGGTTTGCTTAAAGGCCGCATGATTCACTTAACGATTGCGGTGATTCACTTAACAACTGTGACAAAAAAGGTCAAAAATTGGGGCACAACTCACTTAACAACAACTTGTTTGGCAATAGAAAATCGGATGCCAATTGTGACAACACTTCTTGTGAGAGGAAGTGAGAACCAGAATGCCAAAACAGAAGGAGATGAAATCCAGAAAGAAACATATTAAGATGATTTAATTCCCACTTGATTAAAGCTCTGGATTGGAACAGCCTAAGCCCATACTGTGGAAAAGCCCTGTGATTTATAATACCTTGGGTATTTGGTATGTTAGTAATCCCTTCTAACATAGTAATATTTTCCTTTTATCCGTACACAGCAATTGCTTTTGATTAGCTAATTTCCTGATATTTCATTCTGACATTTGAAATCAAAACCAATACGATGTAAAACGGATTACAGTTTCAGATCATGGTCTTATGAAATATTTTCCATTTGGGGGAAAAAAAATCAAATAAATTTTGAAGAGCTCCTTGAAAAAAAAATCTTTGCTGAAAGAAAGATCTTTATGAAGCAGATGGAACAGGAAATGACAGGGTATTTTTGTATTAACAGAGACTTAGTTAAATCGTTGCCTTGATACAAGAACAATCAAAGTGTTTATCTTGTGATCAACTTAAAATAAGCACTTATGAGATGAAGTGACAACTGGCTATAGATAATGTTTTAAAGTGGTAAATGTTAAAGGATGATTACCCTTAAATGCAAGTCATTCATTACTAACCAACATAGATGTTTATTCCCTACTAAGGGAACAAAATAAACTTTTTAAAATAAACTTTCTCTTCCAAAACAGAATCGTTAGTATATTGCACCATGATATTGAGAAAAAAGAGAGAAATTTAGCATAGATCGTCTTTGAATAGCTGGCTGGGATATTCTGGGAATTGAAGTCTACCCATCTTAAAGTCCCCAAGGTTGAGAAACTCCAGTCTGGAATAAGAAACTTCAGAATTCAATTCCTTTTGGGTTCAATTTTTCAAGTAATTATTGGACTCACTGAAATTCTGGCAATTGTTGCAATCTTAAGATTTTAATGGAAAACATTGAGTAATAAATATCATTTTGATTAATTACTCATAAGAAATTTATACTGCAGGGCAATGCCACGTAAAGAGAGCAAGCACCTCTGGTTTACAGTAAACTGGGCCACTCAAAATATTTTTGTGAATCAGCTCAATTCTGAAAAAGCAGACTTAAAAAAAAAACAAGTTTAATTTACTTTACAGAATTTGTTGGGAGCTTACTCAACATGATGATTCAACACTGGAAGGAAAAATCTGTATCTGATTTATAGCAATGATAAGTATATTTGTCAGTATTTGAACTTGTTTATTTACAACTAGCTATATTGTAGAAGAAAATTATAATCTCCCTGAGACATTTCTGAATTCCTTGTTCATTCATTGAATTTTTACTTTTTATCCATCCTTGCCTATTTCTATGCTTGTTTATGTATTTTCTTTAATGTCCAGTAAAAAAAAATACCTCACAATAAGCGTGTGGCTTTTGTTTTCTGGCAAGGCAGAAGATTTTTGTACAATATCATTGAATTGGAGTTATTCTCAGGGATGGGATTCAACCGGTGTTACTACTGGTTTGGTGACTATGTTTTACTACGTGCTTCATCACTGGAGGTTTTTAAGAAGAGACTGGACAGTCGCTTGTCTGAAATGGTATAGGATCTCCTGCTTGAGCAGAGGGTTGGACTAGAAGACCTCCAAGGTCTCTTCCAGCTCTATTCTAATTGATCGTTCCTAGGGGACAATATCAAATTTTGCAAGATGGCAGATTGTTGCAATTCAAGTCCCACCCATGGGCTGATGTCTTAGGGGCATTCCAATCAACCACCATACTGCAAGACAATTTAGTACAGGGGTATCAAACTCACAGCATAACGGCAGCGTCACATGTTATATCGTGGCTTTTTTCCCCTTTGCTAAACCGGACATGGGCGTGGCCAGAGTGGGATGCATCCCGCTCTTGGAGCCTCAAGTTTGACAACCCTGACTTAGTACAACATCGAGCCACAAAACTAATGGTACCCTTGGCAACAGAGATGCAATACAGCCTTACATGCTTACCTGATAATATTGAGGACAAAGCGGGATCTGAACTGAGGGCAGCGCTGTTCATTCTGGATTTCTTTGATTCATATTTTAACCGATCTAGAGGACAGCACAGGAAAAACAAACGTTTGAAAGGATATTGCCCAGCTAACTTTCTAGATAAAGGACACCATGCGGTTAACAGTAAAGCAACGTGATCAAGAATTTAACTACAACACAGTAGAAAAAAGTAAAACACAACCAGCCTAGGAACCCCTTCAGAATTCAAATCAACCACACAATGGCACTGACCCACAACCAATCCACACAACCAGAGGTGCTATTCAGCAGGTTCTGACCAGTTCTGGAGAACCAGTAACAGAAATTTTGAGTAGTTTGGAGAACCACCAAATACCACCTCTGACTGGCCCCTTCTCTCATCTCTTCTCTGCCTCCTGAGTCCCAACTGATCGGCTGGGTCTTCTTTTGTTGCCCTGCACAGGAGAACAGAGCTGGAAAGCAGGTTAGTGGGCTGGGGAGGGAATGGGGATTTTGCAGTATCCTCCTTCTGCCATGCCTACCAAGCCACCCCCACAGAACCGGTAGTAAAAAAATTTGAATCCCTCCACTGACACAACACCCCCTCAACCACCACTTCACTTGACATGACCTCTCCATCACAAGACCCATTAGAAAATGCTCACTTGACACCCGTTCCTGACCCATCAGAAGACCTATGGCCCACACAAAGCCTTTATCAGCAGAAGAACACAGACATTCCCTAAACCCTGCTGAAGATGCTACCTAGGCTGGTAATGAAATGTTTGGAAACCAAACATACAAGCTTGGAGGATGAACCTCCACCACTGCAGTAGAAAAACGCCAGTACTACAATATTCATAAAACACAGTTACTCTTTGACTTATGACGTAGTGACCATTCAAACGGACCCACCTGGGGGCTACTTATGACGTAGATTTCAAGTTGCAATGGTCAGTCCCCTCCCAGTCATGTGACTGCATTTTGGGTGCTCAGCAACCAGGCCGCATTTACAGCCGTTTGTAGCATCCCACATCCATGTGACAGCATTTTACGATGGTTTTGTTGAAAAGTTACTTCCTGGGTTTGGCCAAACCAGCCCCATAACAAGCCGTTGGTTCACTTAACCAAATCAAATCAAAAGTTTATTGTCAATGTACAACATGCGTACAATGAAATTGAAACAACTGCAGTGTTCACTTAATGATCACCAAAAAAAAGCTTCTACAATTGGCTTGGTTGTGTGACACTTTACAACCATCACAGCTTATTATGACCATAATGGCAAGTTGGGCAGGTTCCGTTACGGTCATAAGTCAAGGACTATCAACATGCCCTGATATCTTTGACATTGTCATACTGGCAAAATCAAGATTGTCACACATTGGTTGGAGAGGAGAAGGTGACTATTTTTAATATTTGGATTCCTGAAATTACCTTTTTCAAGGGCCAGGAGGAAATCTCGATTTCTCTGAAGTTCCTTCATGAATTCTTCATTCTGGAGGAACAGAGCAATCCGTTCATCTTCCAAATACTGCTTCCATTTCTTCTCCTGATCCAATGACCCCTGAGCGCTCTGGTTCCCAGGACTCTGTGTGCTTTGATGGCAGTTTTGGGCGCTCTAGAAAGAGATTGTGTGTAAAAAAAACAACTATCACACCTGCTGCGGACCTGTAGCAGATTATAATTGGATGTTACAGTCCAACGTGTTATGCATTGGGCAATACGCTACCCACTCTAAATACAAAAGTTTTCTACTACCCACCTGCACCGTATCCATTTGCTGTGGTAAGATGCGGAGAAAGTCATCTGGAAGATTCCCTAATAATGGTGGATTCCAGTCCCTATATCGCCTTTGTGCTTGTGAACCGCTGGAATTTTGGATATCAGTTCTGCTTGGGGGGGAAAAAACCAAATTACAATAATATAATTCCACTTCCCCTGGCAACTTCCAGGTGTGTAGGCTTCAATTCCCCAAATTCTCATCAACGGCGAATGGAATGGAATGGCTTCCAGGGACCTTGGAGGTCTTCTAGTCCAGCCCCCTGCTCAAGCAGGAGAACCTGTACTATTTCAGATAAGTGGCTGTCTAGACTCTTCTTAAAAAACTCCAAGCGATGGAGTGCCCACAATTTCTGAAGGCAAGCTATGGAATTATGGGATCTGAAGTCCACATACATCAAATTCCAACCGTATTAAATACCAATCTGAGACAGTGATGGTATTATACTGGTTCAGCCCAGTTTGGGTGAAAATGCTACCGTTCGGCCAAACTGGTAATAAAAAACCAGCTACCAGTTCAGTTGAACTGGTATTTCTTTTTTCTTACCAACAATCAGCTGTTCCAATGATCAGCTGTGCTGGGATCCCTCTCGCTGTCTTACTGCTTCACCCAGGAGGGTTCCCTGAGGCCCAGGAGGCAAAAAGGGGTGTGCGAAGTGTGTGCTGCGCGGCCCTCCCACACTCCGTATATTTTTGCCTCCTAGGCCTCAGAGAAGCCTCCTAGGAGCAAAAACAGACTCCCAAGAGGCTTCCCTGAGGCCCAGGAAGCAAAAACACTGAGTGTGTGTGTGGGGGGGGGGGAGAGCCACACCCTCCCGGTCACATGGCCATGCTCACAGAACCAGTAGTAAAAATATTTGCATCCCACCCCTGATCTGAGACAAGCAGGAGAATCTCTGGTCTACCACATGAAACAGAACTACAATTCCCATCTTTCCTCTGCTTCGTCCATGTTGGCCTTCCAATCCCTGTTATTGTATAAGTTATTGTTCATCAACATCTGGAGAACCACACACTCCTGATTCAAGCAGTTGTGGTATCTCTCCCTCATTAAAGTCCTATCCACAGTGGCTGGGAAAACATCTGCTGGCAAAGTTTTTACCGCTGGGTTTCTTATCTTGAGGTTGCTGGACCATCAGCTCTGTGATTCTGGACCTTAATGCCTACATACCTGGGTGGTGGTACTGGAGGAGTCTCCATGTACTTTCGGTCATATATATGCATATCGTAGGAAGGAGGAGAATACACTGGAGGGGGCTCCTCGTCTGAACTGTCTGGTTCCAAAGTTCGTTCCAGAATCTAAACCAAATGAGAAAAATATACATATTGTTCTGACCCGGCTTTCGCAGAAGCAAGAAACAGGCTCCCTGCGAAGAAAAACCCCTCTTTATTTACACATTGGGAGTTAACCGCATTCACCAAGAGAAAGTCCAGGCAAGAATCCTGCAAGGAGTTAACTGAAGAAAGAGCTCATTATGATCAATGCAAGGCTGTAAACTCCCAGCCGTAAGGCTGCAAATGAACTTAGAGAAATAGACAAACTTCAGTTCTGGCAAGGCAGTCTTTGTCGCACAAAACACACAAGGAGTAAACTTTCTAGAAATGCGAACCATTGTCTGCAACAACCAAACCACTCCCCTTTCCTCCTGTTTATTCCCCAACCAGGGAGGAGCCATTCAGTGTCCACGTTTGTTTTACTTCCTGAGCCGACTCATTGTCCTCCGTTGTTCACCTCTCCTATCTGCTCTGCACATACATACATCTGGAACAGGCCCCAGCTTTTCCTCCTCCTCACTCATCTCTGACTCCACAGGCAGCTGCCTCTCAGACTGGGAAATGCCGGACGGACCTGACTCTATCTCTGTGTCTGACGCTGAGCATCCATCAGAGCCTTCCCCAGGCTCCAGAACTGACCCAAGTTCTTCCCCAACCTCCTTATGACTTACGACCATCACTTACCATTTGAATTTATTATCAGACCTTCCCAAAGCTATTTTGTGACCCAGTTTCGAAGCACCAAACCTCCCTCGTGCCCAGTCACAGAATTGCATTTTGCCTGCTCGGCAACCAGCTTGCATTTAGGGTGCTTTGCAGCATCCTGTACTCACACAATTGTGATTTACAATATTTTTGCCCCGTACTGGCATTTAATCCTGATTTCTGGCAAAATCTGCCCAATAGTGAAAATAGGTTTGCTGAGCAACTGCAGCATAAAAGATAATAAAATTGGGTGCAGTCACATGGTGATTCATGTTACAACTGGCACGATTCATGACCAAAACTGTGGGCTCATTTAACGGTTGTAAGTTGAGGACTACCTGTATTTCTTCAAAAATAAGACTGGGTCTTAATTTTTGCTCCAAAAGATGCATTAGGCCTTATTTTCAGGGAAACACAGTACAAATGCATCCATCTGGCTGACAATCTTAACTGGGGCTTATTTTTGGAGTAGGGCTTAAGAAATTAGGGTTTAAGATTAAGAAATTCCAGTTGAGATTGGGATTTTGGAAAAACAGACATTGGAGCTATAAACTCTCAAATTATGCCCTTGCAATCCATAATTCCATGAGAGAATGCTGGTCTTTCTTCTAAAGCTAGCAAGCCTGTACAATAACAGTGTGTAAATTGTGGGTCACACTTGACTTTTGGAATGCTGGGGCCACAATCCAAAACAAGCTAGCGTGAAAATTACATTTGATATGATTTCACTGATGCTTCAATACAATGTACATTAAATATTTATTGTTCATTGGATGATTCTGCATGAAACAATTGTTCTCCTTTTCTCCCACACACAAAAAAACCCTAATTTGTTAACTTTTCCTACAAAGAACTTCTGCAAAGGCATTTAATTCTTGCAAAGCAAAATCTAAACAGATTACAGTAATGCTAAACTGAAGACAACCTATATCCCGGTCTGACAGGCATTCAGATCTCCTTCTTATGCCTGCTTTTACTGAAAATACCAACATTATGAACTCCTAACGTTTGACAAGGAAAGTGCTGTTCACCTGAGGGTCACAACACACAGAGGCCTGAAAAAATTAGGCTAAGGGCCAACAGTTTGTCCTTAAACTACCCTGCTAACTCCCAATCACACCTACACACCCACACCCCACAGCCAGGAGCTATTAGGGAATGCTGGGATCCAGCCTGTGTTTTGGCAGGCAGGACATCTGCTATCAACTTGCTGGGAGATTTTCACACCCGTAAATAGTTGACAGTGTGCTGCACAACCCCAAACTTGCTTGCAGCTGTCTCTTTTCCCAAGCATTGGGCACAAACAGAGCTTTAGACAGAGCTGTTTTCTTCTAGGGCAGTGTTTTCTCACCCATGCTGGCTGGGGAATTCTGGGAATTGTAGTCCACATATCTTAAAGTTGCCAAGGCTGAAAAATATTGCATTAGATTATTGCACTTCTGCACAGCCATCCTTCCCAAGCTACCTGTAACTTCTTCCTGTTTCCATTCTCATCCTAATCCCGCTTCCTTCAGATGGCTAATGGGGGGATGCTGTAGAAGAATGTACAGATAACCTTGGGGGACAATCAGAAAAGAGAAGGAGGAGCCCTCAGTTGCTTAACGGTCAGAGAAAGAAACCTAGAAGGACTTTCCTTAATTGATCAGACCAATAAAACTGGTGGAAAGAAATGAGTACCATCGGACCTGCAAGATTCCATTAATGTATTCTTATGTGGAAAGGGAACTTCACGAGGACAGTGGTGTCACCCAAGCAGGAAAAGCCCAAAGGGAACATCAAGCCAGCCATAAAACAAACTTGCATAGGAAAAGGAATCAAATAAAAGGTATTAAAGAAGCCCCTTAGACAAAAGCCCAAATAATTAAGAAAACTAAGGAAACAAGAAAAGAAAACCCTTACAAACACAAGACATGCCAAATCAGCAAAACAAACAGACAAAAGACACAAAATATATTGCAAAGGAGACAGACAGGAGATTGCCACAAAACAAATATAAGAAACCATTAAGCAAAAAAAAAGATTAGGATGAAACCGATAATCCAATCAAACCACCCCGCAAAGTTTGCCTTCTGCACCCCGCGGAGTTTACCCTCCGGCAGAAATGAAGACAACCCCTGACAGGATTTAAAACATTAAGAAATACAAGCACAAGCACACACACACAAAAGGAGAAAAGGTATAAAAAATCAGGGACTTATCATACAAAGCTAGCTAGCCCAGGAACGCAGACTTCTTGCTATCTCTCGCCTTCCTGAAAAATAAAAAGATCCAGCTTTCAAGCAGTTGTCTGTATCCTTGCACCGGAGCTCTCCCAGCGGGAAAATCGAATCCTCAGAAGAAAGGCATTCTGACAGCCTTTCAACACTTACAACACAGTAGATTTAGCTCATCTGGTTGTACTTTATACCTGGTTCTCCAGGAGGATTGATAAATGCAAAAGTCACTAATGGAGTGTGGTAGCTCACATGGTTAGGACATTGGGTTGATGATCAGCAGCTCTGCATTTGAGTCCTGATTGCTGCTACAGGGGTGAGCTCCCATCCCATACTCTAGCTCCTGCCAACCCAGCAGTTCGAAAGTGGGTGAACGCAAGTAGATAGATGGGGTACCACTTTGGTGGGCAACTTAACGAGGACATGAAAGGAGCCCCACCTGGGCATCCGCCAGGCATCCATGATGTCACTGTTCAATCCTTTCAACCTGGAAGCACTTCGGTGCTCCTGACACAAATGTAGTAGTACTGTGGTAGTGATCAGAATGTCTCATGTCATTGTTTTCAACTGGGGTTGCAAGGGATTTAGCGGCAGATTAAAATAAATGCTCCCAAGGAAAATATGCCACACCATTTTTCTGTTCCTCAGCCCGGCCCCAGGCTGCCTTAGCCTCATTAAGGAAGAAAGACAGCCAAGGTGGTGGGATTAGGGAAGAAATCCTGCCAGTGGAAAAAACATAGTGGGTTTTTTTTTCTTCCTCTTGCACTTGCAAGCTTTGCTTGAGCCAAAAGTAACTTGGTTCAGCTGTCCAAAGAAGATGGCACTGTGAGAATATGAGGGCAGTGCCAACCCAGAAGTGATGCCAAGCTGCGTGTGCAAATGCCTTCCATCTTGCCACAGTTGCTTCAGTGTCCCACCCATTCACCCCTTTTCTCTGCCTTTTCTTTTTTGGCTTGCCTTTGTCATCTCGCAGAGGTGGGGGAATTCTCCTTGTTCATGATCCAGGAATGCCTAAAAACCAAGTTCCTTAAGCAAGCAAGCTCTCTTAAAAACCCTACGATATACAGGCTGTCCACAAACGGAAGAAGTTGATGAACTGACGATATCATCATGTCGTTGTGACTTCTACCAGATGTCTATTGAGTTAAGTAGGGCCTTTTCAAATTCTGCAGCTTTAAGCTTTGGTATTCCTCGGCATAAATTGTCTGGAAATGAAGCTGGCTTAAGAAATTTGGTTCCTCCTCCATTTTGGCCATTTTGAGGTTCTGTCTAGACTTCACTGACCACAGCTTAGATCAACAAATTTATTGAGAGTTTTGCAGCGATAATTCAGCACCAGAAAAATAAACACAGATGGCTGATGCTTCATTTAACATCTTTATAAATATAAGTAGATTTTACAAACCAGTTGTAGATTTCTCCAACATGGAGCAACCTCAAACAGAAACATGTTCTAAGTTCAGAGCAGAGCTCCTGTCTTCAGCAGGCAAGCAGGCAAGCAAGTTAGTTTCATCTTCAGTAAACAGACTCTGCAACTCTGCAGAGCTCAATATATAACAACTCCTAGGCTACTTTTAGTTTCAGTTTCCAGCCTAGGCTATTTCTAGTTTCAGTTTCCAAAACAGTCCTCATTGACTGACTTAGTTGCTATGCCTATTCATTGGCTGACCTTGTTACCAAGTTCTATTCCAGTTCACGAATATACTCTGACAAAATTCTTCTAGGAAGGAAGTGTGGGGGAGGGAGGAAATTTTTTTCCAATTTTTCCTGTCATTTGAACTAGAAGGACAAAGTGGCAAGATTTCTGTCAATTTCACTTTTGTCAATTTCAGTGGCTTAAATAAAAGCAAAGTTCATCCTTTAACCTTTCCCCTGTGCCTTCAATTTTTGAAAATGAAACAGAAAAAGAGACAGATTTCACTGTTCCATCAATTTTTGGATTTTGTTTAAAAGGGGGAAAAATTTCACTGTTTCACTTGTAAAATGAATGCGCAGTGACAAGAGGCTAGCAGGCATTCCTGCCACGATGCACACCGTAGTAGCCAACTAGAACAGAGAAATGAAATGCAGTACAAGGTGGACTGCACCTGTTTGCGTGCTTAAGAGCCCCAAAGATGTTTTGGGGCACAACCTAGATTTGTATCTATTCTATATTGTACAGAAGATCATATTTGTAAGCTAAGAGTGGAACTGTGGGGTCCTTGGTGCCCTCTGAGGACTGACGGCGTTACCTGGTTTAGTAATGAAATGTCTGCAGGAAAACAATCAAGCTCAGAGAGTGCCAAAGCCCATATTCCATCCTCAAAAACACCTGCAGTGCCACTCAAATCTCAGGTCATGTCCTTTAACTCCAAAAGGCTTCTCTTTCTCAGCAGCAAACTTCTTCCACCATAAACAAACAGTGAGCTGCAAAATATAGGTGTAAATCAGGTAAACTCAACCCTCGTCTTTCCTGACATTTAACTCGTGGTTTTTTTTTCCCCTGCCACACAAGTTCAGATATTTCCTTTTGCCGCTGTTTAAAAGGTAAATGAGTTACTAAAACAGTTATTGTCTGGAACAAAGCCTGGTGCCTTAGCCACTAGACCAACAATAATTGTGGCTCTAGCAGTGAACTTAAAAATTAAATCAAAAGAGAAGAAAGACTATAAAGAATAACAGACAGTAGTGTAATAACTTAATGGCAGCATAGTGAAACAATTTAATCAAGTTTAACCCAAGGACAATTTAATCACTTCCTCACATTGTGGTTACCTCACACATGCTATAAAGGTGGGATCCATCATTACCAGAGGGTGACTGGAGGACATTCTTGGGATTTGGATGGTAAAATAGTTTTGGGAGGAGAAGTAGGGACTGACTGTCCTGACCGCCATTTTAATTTCTCACAATGGGCATCCGAGGCACTTAAAATGGAAGTTGGGTCTGGTTGGAGAAACACCACCCCATACAATTAGCACAAAAGAAAATCTCTCCGAAAATCTTTCCTCAAACGTTCAGCCAAACTTGCAACTACAGGTAAGTCCTCAACTTACAATCATAATAATTGAGCCCCAAATTTCCACTGCTAAGCAGGACAGTTAAGTGAGTTTTGGCCCTTTAAAAAAACTTTCTCGCCCCAGTTGTTAAGGGATTCATTGTAATTGTTAAGTTAGTAACGTGGTTGTTAAGCGAATCTGGCTTCCCTATTGACTTTGTGAGAAGGTCACAAAAGGGGATCACATGTGCTCCCCCGGGACACGGCAAACGTCATAAATATGAGCCAGTTGCCAATTGTCCAAATTTGGATCACATGACCATAGAGATGCTGCGACAGTTGTATGTCATGGTTCCAAGCAACAGATCCATTGCAAGCAAAAGCTCCGAGGCAGTACGAAAAATGATTCACTTTTAACAATAACTAACAACGCTAACATGCTTGTGAAGAAGGCACAGAAAAGGCTGTACTTCCTGAGAATGCTCAGGAAGATAAATCTATCTTAGCATCTACTTCTGTCCTACTACCGCAGCACCATTGAGAGTGTCCTGACATACAGCATTCTTGCATGGTATGACAGCAGCTCGGTAGCAGACAAAAATGCTCTACAGAGAATCATTAAAACCGCCCAGAATATCATCTGACTCCAGCTATCAGCCCTGGAGTTAAAGGATATCTTGCTGTTTGAGGAAGTTGCACAACATTCTCAGAGACTCTTCCCATCCTGCTTACAATCTTTGTGAACTGTTGCCTTCTGGCAGAAGACACAGAACAATTAAAACTTGGACTACATGTTTTCTGAACAGTTTTTAATCCCAGAGCTGTAATTGCACTTAACAATGAACTTAAGGACCACCATCAGTGAGCTGTTGGACAGTATTCGTTGGTCTGTTGTATGAATGCTTGTGTGTTTTTAGAGGGTGGGGAATTTTGGCGGGTGGGGGTGTGTGTTTGGGGATTGTCGTGTGTGTGTGTGTGTGTGTGTGTGTTGGGTCTGGTCTCTGGGTGTTGTGTGAATTTTGTTGTATGTATACTGCGTATGTACGTACAACAACAATAAAGAATTCAAATTCAAAATTCAAATTCAATGCCATTGTAACCTTGAATGGTCATTATACGAATGGTTGTAACTCAAGGACTACCTGTATTCCAAAACATGGCAGAGTTTACCTCCGGAGGAATGCTGTCATCTGAATCCGAACTCTCGTCACATTCGCTGCAGTCCAAATTCATCTGTAGTAGTTGATCAATGGTGGCATCTACTGCACCATTGTTGGCCCTCAAGACACATTCAATGATGTCATAATCCATGTTGGGGAACATGGTCTTGAAATCCTCCATCGCCTGGTTAAACTCCAGCCTCCGTACTTGCCTTGCGGGGCGGCTATTGTTAAGTTCTTGAGCGGAAGAACTGTTCCTCGAGCCGCCATTGCTGCTGCTCCGTCGGAACAGACTTGTCATTTTGGATAACCGTTTTTGGAAAATGTTTAAACTTTGTCAAATCGGCTTTTGAGGTAGGAAAAGGAAGAGCCGAGAGAAGAAACGTATAAATCCAAGGAGAAGGGAGGGTGAGGCACAATCTGCCTTCCAGTTTTCTGGTCAAGAAGAAGCAACGCAAGGGTCTCGCAGAACGACTGGCCGATAATCCACAACAAAATGGCGGCACATTGGAGATGGCGAAACAAGATGGAGCCGAAGAAGCCTGCGGAGTTTCAGCGCTGGATCGATCCACAACAGGAGGAAATTGGTGAAGAAGGACTTCTTCAGTGATATAAGAGCGTCCAAAGCACCAGTTGCATTTCTTTTGCTGAAAAATGAAGAAATGTGTTTTTTAAAAAGGAGTAAATCATGTTATAATATAGAAAACCGATATCAATACCTCTCTCATCCTCCTTTATATGACTTTTCTGTAGTTTTGCAGAACTTGAGATGAGTTTGCAAAACAAATTCCTGATTTTTTTCAAAAATTCTACCACAGATAGTTCTCAACTTACAATAGTTCATTCTGTGACTGTTTGAAGTTACAACAGCACTGAAAACAGTGGATTTTGACAGTTTTTCACATTTATGACCATTGCTGCATCCTCACGGTCACATGATCAAAATCCAGATACTTGGCAATTGACTATAGTTATGACGGTTGCAGTGTCCCAGGGTCATGTAATCACCTTCTGACAAGCAAAGTCAATGGGCAAGCCAGGTTCTCTTAAGAACCGTCACTAACTTAACTTCAGTGATTCACATATTATGGCAAGAAAGATCATAAAATGGGTCAAAATTCAGTTAATTGTCTCACTTAGCAACAGAAATTATGGTCATAAATTGAGGTCTACCTGTATTTCAAAATACTATACAGGTAGTCTTCAACTTGAGACCACCCTTGAACCCAAAATTTCTGTCACTAACTGAAAAATTAGTTAAGTGAGTTTCCCCCCATTTTACGATTTTTCTTGCCACGTTTGTTAAGTGAATCACTGCAGTTGTTAAACTGGCAACAGGGTTGTTAAGTGAATCATCAAAAGGTTCCAAAACAGGATCACATGACTCCGGGACACTTCAACCGTCATAAACTGAATCAGTTGTCAAGCATCCGAATGTACTGTAAATCAAGTGGCCATGGGGATGCTGCAATGGTCATAAGTGTGAAAAATGGTCTTCAGTCACTTTTTTCAGGGCCGTTGTAACTTGGAACAGTCACTAAGTGAACTGTTGTAAGTCAAGAACTACCTGTATACAGTGAGGCAGATTTTGGAGACGAAAGAATACAAACGTCATTACTCAAAAGCAGGAATTTTCAGTTTAGGAAATCTTTCTTCTACCTAAAGACAGATGGCTTAATAAAATTTCAATTCTGGTTAGAATTTAGAATGTTTATTTAAAGATACAGGTGGTCCTTGGTTTAAGAATGAGATTAGTTCCTAAGTCTGCTTTTTAAATCAAATTTGTCCATAAGTTGGAACTCATATTCACGGACTGCCTATTGTGGTAATCCTCAACTAATGACCTTTTGTGCCACGGTTGTTAAACAAATAGCTGCAGTTGTTAAGTGAACCATGAGGCTTTTTTGCAAATCTGGCTTCTCCCATTCACTTTGCTTGGGGGAAGCCACCTGGGAAGGCTGCAAATGGCAATCCCATGAGCTCGCGATACTAAACAATTTGTAAAAAAGTTGTAAATACAAGTGTCCAAATGTTATTCCATGACCATGGAGATGCTGGGGGTCATAAGTGTGAGGACTAGTCATAAGTTGTATTTTTCAGTGCCATTGTAACTTTGAATGGCTGTTAAACAAATGGTTGTTAAGTCGAGGACTGCCTATAACTTGTTCTACTGTGTAACATCCTCACACAAAATCATGGCCACCTCTTATCAGCAGCGGTTTAGGTTTAGGCTTAGGGTCCAACTTTCAGAGCCCAGACTAGGAAAATGTCTGTTTTAAAAGAACCAGATACTCCTACAGCTCAGAGCAGAAGGAAACCGGTGCCCAAGGGAGGGAAAATATGTGTCATGGCTTAAGTCTAAAGCAACCAAGAAAATTGATCCCACTCCATATGAGTCACCTAACACAGTGGACAGTGAAGTGAATCTGAGGTACTCGTGGTAAAATTATTGTAGCTGATTGCCTGTCTAAATAGAAAAGTCTACTTTAACATATCTATGGAGATTCTCAGTCATCCGGGTCATGGTGGTCCCAAAGTCGCTTTTTCAAGAGGCAAGTGGACCTTCCATTTTTTTCCCTTTGAAGACGTTTCACTTCTCATCCAAGAAGCTTCTTCAGCTCTGACTGGATGATGGGGAATGGAAAGATGTATACTCCTTGCAGACAACTGGTCATTTGCATTCTTAGAGAGTTGTTGAGGCCACTTGGGGGTTTATCTGTGTCCTCAGGGTCATCTGAGTTGTACAAATGGGTATGGAGCCTTCTTGGAACTGTTGAAAGAACTGTGTTGTAGTACTTTAAGTACACTGTGTTGTACTTTAATAGTAGAATGGTTAAAGACAATTTTAAGCTGTCTGAGACTTGATAGAAAACACAAAGAACTTATCCAAACATCTGGAGAAGATCCAAATAATTGTTTGACTATAGTTGAGTCACTGACTTCAAGGACAAAATATCTGCATGTCCAAATCCAGCCTCTGAATGTGTGTGTGTTTATGTGTGTGTCTGTGTTTTTTGGGGACTCCTAGAACTAAAGGAACTTACAGGCATTCCTTGATTATATGGTCCTCTACACAAGGAGAGGAAATCACTCTTCAAAGTCAACACTAAACCGATATGATTGCTTTGCACAATGTGAAAATTCATTTTGTATAAATTATCATGATCTAAAGATAATAACTTTTTAAAAGCCACTGGAGAAAATAATTTCACTGATGGCATATTTCTTCATTCAATCTGCCATTATTATTATTTTCTCAACAACCTTAACTAGTTAAATTTTTCTGTACAATATATTCCCCAGAAGTAATCCAAGGTTATTCCGCAGCATTCCAATACAGAACCAATAGACTCATTTCATTGACATTCTCACTGTGCTTTTGTGTCAGGTCCCAAACACTCCTGAACAATTTATCAAGAGGTGAAATCCACAGCTTACCAGACTGGAATAATAATAACAATAAAAAACCTCTAAAAACTGACATGTTAAAAGTCTACAGCTCAGGTACACAATAAATACCTCAGATCCACAAGAGGAAACAAAAATCATTCCATTTCCATCAAGCCGCACCGAGGGGATTTCAAAACTCAAAAGAGATAACAGAACTTACATTTTATAAAATGCAAAGTTGAAATAAAAGGCAAATTAGGCTTAACATCATTAGAAAACAATTGAACATAAGATGGACGGGTATGTAAATGTTATAAATAAATAAATACCCCCTTACCATATGAATGTCTTACGCACTAAAATTCTCTTCTTGTGCCAATTATGTTCCTAATCTAACTACAGGCCTTGACTGGAATATTTTTAGGTATTTTATGGAGTAAATGAGCTCTAGTGAAGAGCATCCAGGGGATGGCAATAACTCTTCAAGACTATTGCTGTTTTGATTTGCATATTTATCTGTTTTATTACCTGTTCAAAGTATTTGATCTCTGTGCTACTGTCATTATATATACTGCCAACTCTACAGGTGGTCCTTGACTTACGACCACAATCGAGCCCAATATTTCTGTTGTTAAGTGAAACGTTTAAGTGAGTTTTGCCCCATTTTACAACCATTCTTGACTCAGTTGTTAAACGAATCACAGCAGTTGATAAGTTAGCAACTTGGTTGTTAACTGAATCTGGCTTCCTCATTGATTTTGCTTGTTAGAAGGGGAAACAGCAATGGTCATAAATATGAATCAGTTGCCAAGCATCTGAATTTTGATCATGTGACCAAGGGAATGCCACAAAGGTGGTAACTGTGAAAAATGCTCTGGTGTCACTTTTTTCAGTGCCATTGTAAGTTTGAGAGGTCACTAAATGAACTATTGTAAGTCGAAGACTACTGGTATATGTTGAGTTGAGATGAAAAAGATAAATCTGTAACTTCAAATTTAAAGTAATAACTATTAATGAGGCCTAACTATCCCTAAAAAATAATTCAAATAAAAGAAGGGCAGTACATGTAGTCCTCAACTTACAACTACAATTGGGACCAGAGTTTCCATTGTTGAACAATAAAGGTGGTTACGTGAGTTGTGTCCCATTTTATGACCTTTTCTGCCATATTTGTTAAGCAAATCACTGCAGTTGTTAAGTGAATCACTCAGACATTCAGCAAATCCGGCTTCCTCAGTTTGTCGAAGCCAATTGGGAAGGTCAGCAAATGACAATTGCAAGCAACTGTTGTAAATTCACGCTTGTTGACAGATGCCTGAATTTTGATCACATGATCATGGAGATGCTGCAACAGTTGTAAATGTAAAGTCAGGCTGTACATAAGATTTTTCAGTGCTGTTGTAACTTTGGTCATTAAACAAATGGTTATAACTCGAGGACTATCTATGTAATGGTTTATCTCAGTGGTGGCTAACCTTTTTAGGCTCCTGTGCCAAAAATTGTGTGTGCGCTGGCATGTGCACTCTCACATACCAGCACCCAGAAAGCAATGTGCCCCCCCTCCACGCTCCCTGTGCATACGTGCGCAATTCCTGCCACCCCCACCCCGCCACCCCCTTACCTGCACTGCGCGTCATAGCTGATTTTCAGCCATTTTGAGACCTTTTTCGGCCTCCCAGAGGCTTGAAAAAAGCCTCTGCAAGGCTTTTCAAGACGAATAATAAGCCCATTTCATCACTTCCAGTATTACAGGAAGTGACGAAAGGGGCCTATTCAGCCTGCAGAGGCTTTTTTCAAGCCTCTGGGAGTCCGAAAAAGGCCTCAAACTAGCCAAAAATCAGCTGTGAGGTGCACGCATGGACACTGAGGTAAGTTTGTCTGCGGCTCGTGTGTCAGCACAAATGGCTCTGCGTGCCACCTGCGGCACGCGTGCCATAGGTTTGTCATCACAGGTTTATCTTAAAGGTATTCTTTCTTCCTTTTAAAATCTATTTTGTATTTTTCCATCAACAAATGATGGGAGGAGCTCAACCTTCTCCATGTTGGAGGTACTTAAGAGGATGCATTTGGGGGTAGCGGGGAGCAGGCATTCCTGTGACTCCTAACCTCTCCACTGGTACCCACCCATTAAGATAACTGCCTATCCTGGTCTAACGGATGAACCTTGGAATTTTAGGAAGTCAGAGTTGAAAACCATACCTTCTGAAGTATATTTTGAATATGGAAAAGATTCTCAGGGCCACATCACTGACTCATTCCTCCAATACTTCTGAACAAACTGTTCCGGTCAAGGCAGAGAAAGAGATTCTTTCATTGTCTGTCCACAAGGATGGAGAAAAAGGCATAGCAACCTGCAAAAAAAAAAAAAAGCACACATTTTAATGTATGTCATTTCAGATATTATTGCATGCAATTTATGGATGCGGACAAAGTCCAGGCAAAAAAACCAAAATGCATGAAGGCAAATGTATGTGTCTTGGGATAACGTTGCAGGATCCAATCTGGGTTCGTCACTCAAACTAGAGGTTTTTTTCCCCCCCACATGGTACATTGCCAATCACATAGAAAAAGCTTTCATCAGTCTGGCACAGACCCTGCCCGTGTGTCTTGGCCTTACACCAATGCTTCGTAACTCAATAGCCCTTGAGAGATCTGTTCCCATGAATGTATTTAAGCTGGTCATGGAATGACCCATTTTTGAGTTTCACGCAAGGCACTGAACCGTAAGTGAACCAAGCAACAGCCACATAATTAGCATGCCATGCAAATGCCATCACTCTAGTTTTAATTGCTCTCCTCATGAGCGCAATTAGATTCAATCAGAAATTAGATTGTAGAACAATCCAAATAACCAAGAGGGTCCTAAGAGGGTCTTCTAAAAAAAATTTCAAACTTGTGGATGATGATAGAAAAGGACAAGGAAGTTGTCCATCACAGAACAACTCCGTCCACTGCATAGTAACAACAACAAAAAGTACGAAAAACAGTAAACCATATCAGAACTTTCTACAGGTAGTCCTTGACTTATGGCCACAATTGGGCCCAAAATTGCTAAGCAAGACAGTTGTTAAGTGAGTTTTGTCCTATTATACGAAGAACACATGCGGGGGAGGGCAGGAGCTGAATGAGGGATGTGAGATCTGTTGTTACCCAATCAAAAGTAGTTTTCCACACTACTCATTAGTATGAAAAATGGTCATAAGTCACTTTTATCAGTGCTTTTGTAACTTCAAGTGGTCACTAAATGAACTGTTGTAAGTAGCAGACTACCTACAGCAGTGGCGGACTTATCGAACAGACTTATCCATTATGCTAAAAGCAAACAAATCGCACTGTGGTTTCTGAAGTGCAAACTAGGCCCTACTTTGCCTTGACATGTGGGAGATGTCTGTCTTTGCAATTAAAAGAAAGATCAAGCTCACTTCCTCTGAGGGACAAATGTTTATTCAGCTTATGATTCTCAATTTTGGATCTGACTTCAGGGAAGAGTCCAAGAAAATTGAACATTTCCTCATAAATCTCCAGAGCTTTGTTGTTGCAAACTGGGAAATATGCCAAGGAGGTTTTGGAACAGCATTGTTAGCTGGGAAGTAAAGGGATGTTAATCTAATGGCTGATTGAATTCAATTAAAGGAACATCTCCAAAGTACAGGTAATCCTCGACTTACAGTCACAATTGAGCCCAAAATTGCTAAGCAAGATAGTTGTTGAGTGAGTTTTGCCCTCTTTTACAACATTTCTTGCCACAGGTGTTAAGTGAATCATTGCAGTTGTTAAATTAGTAACATGGTTGTTAAGTGAATCTGATTTCCCCATGGACTTTGCTTGTCAGACTGTCACAAAAGGTGATCACATAACCCCAGGACACTGCAACCATCATAAACATGAGCCAGTTGCCAAGCGTCTGGATTCTAATCACGTGACCATGGAGATGGTGCAACAGTTGTTATTTATAAATTTTATTTATTTATTTATAAAATTAACATCAAACTGTAGAATTACATCATGACCGATTGTAAACTGAGGGCATATATAAGTAGGATGTGATTTTATTTAAAATATAAACGATGTTATTCTTCAACAGTTAGATGACCTAAATACATTGGTATTTGAACATAGATCTTTTTAACATTTATATTATATTATGTTTTACTAATCTAAGTGAAATGTTAATATATACTGCTAGTTCATGTGTGATATACCATACGCTAAATAAATAAGTAAACAAACAAACAAATAACTAAAGAAGAAACAGCTATCCAATCTCTTCTTGAAAACCTCCAGTGAGGGAGCACGGTCTACTCATTGTCAGGAATTTTTTCCTTAATTTTAAGTTGGAGCTCTCTTTAATGGTCTTCCACCCATTACTTCTTTTGTTCTGCTCGCAGGTGCCTTGGAAAATAGGTTTTCTCTTTTCTGTGACAGCACTTTAAGTACTGGAAGACTGCTAACATATCACCACCAGTCCTTCTATTCCTTAGACTAGACATACCCAGTTCCCACAACCATTCAGTATACATTCTGGGAAGCTGGCATTTAAAAAAAATATTTGCTGAGTATCTGGAATTTAGGCAGATACATTCTCAAACATGGATCTCCACTAGAAAGCAGTTGCACATGTAACCCAGCTAGCAACTCTCAACAAGACGAGGAATAATTCTCCTCCTTGCTCCGAAATAAAATAATCTAGGGAGAAATAAATATTATTTATGATGAGACTAGGAGTAGGTTTCTAACCTCCAGAGGGCCTTCAGAGCCCGGGGAGGCCATTTTCACCCTCCCAGAGGCTCAAAGAAAGCTTCTGGAGCACAAGGAAGGACGAAAAACGGGCCTTCTGAAAGTTCCGGAAGGACGGAAACAGGCCCATTTCCAGCCTCCAGAGGGCCTCTGGAGCCTGGGGGAGGCTGTTTTTACTCTCCCAGAGGCTCAAGGAAAGCCCCCAGAGCCCAGGGAGGGCTAAAACGCCCCCTCCACCCCGCCATGGTGCAGGAGGCCAACTAGACCACGCCTACTATGGCCATGCCCACCCAGCAACCGGGCAGGGAACCGGTTGCTAAAATTTTTGAAGCCCACCCCTGCATCAGACTAACTTCAAAGTCCTGCCGAAAGTTATTGGGTATTAAATGGTTTCTTCTAACTCGTTTCAGTTCTTACACACACACATACACACAGTGCCTGCCTAAAGAATACACAGATGCCCCCACCATCTGCCACGCCTGCTGCCAGCCCCCAGCCCTAGATCAAAGCCATATTGTCCTCTTCCTGCATTTGTCCACCAGCACCTCTTTCCAAGTTCTTAAACACATGTTTCTCCTACGCACCCGAGCCATGGAAAACTCCTCAATTCACAGCATTTGGCATTCAGACAGGTTTTACCCATAAAAAGCTCCTACGTGCCTCATTCAAAGCTTTTTCATTTGGCCTGGGCCTTGCGCAGTTGGAAATTCTCAATCATTTTTCCACAAGAGACCACAAACGCACTCGTGATTCCAGCTTGGAAGCTGGCAGGGTGCTTCTCTCAGGACAACTGAACGGGGCAGCTGGAGTGGGGACAAAGGAAGTTTCTTTTCACATTTTGAAAGGAGTTAAACTTGCCAAAAACCTCCTGCCTGCTTTCTGATCCAAGAGCTGCAGACGGGTTGCAGCTAGAAATGCTACTTGGCCCTAGACTTTCCATTATAAGTCTACATTAGTACTAGTACCACTTTATAAAGCCTTGGTAAAGACCATACTTGAAATATTGAATCCAGTTTTGGATTATACCACTATTTAAAAAAGAGGCTGACACTCTAGAATGAGTACAGAGAAGAGCAACCAAGATGATTCGGGAACCGGAGACTAAAACATATGAAGAACAGTTGCAGGAACTGGGTACATCTAGTCCAGTGAAAAAACAGAACTAGGGCTGACATGATGGCAATGTTCCAATATTTGAGGGGCTACCACAAAGAAGAGGGCTCAACCTATTCTCCAAGGCAAGAGAACGATAGATGGAAGCTAAACAGAGAAAAGAAGCAACTTAGAACTAAGGAGAAATTTTCTAACGGTAAGAACCATTCATCAGTGGAACAATTTGCCTTTAACAATGGAGTTATGGAGTCTTTTAAGAAGAGATAGGACAGCCATTTGTCTGGAATAGTATAGAGTAGTAGTGGCAAACCTTTTGCTGCTCTTGTGCCAATAACTGCGCGCACGCTCGTGTGCTCACTCTTGCATGCCAGCACCCAGAAGGCAATGCGTGCTGCCCCCCAACACCCTCTGCGCATGTGTGCGCAGTCCCTCTGCCACGCACCATGCGACTACATCTGTGATTCTGCCATGTGCCGCACACCACTGAGCCTGCGCACACAATTCCCACCGCCGCACGCTGTGCATCTGTGCATGCATACACAATCACCCCCATGCACCATCCATCTGTGCATGCGCGCCCCCCCACATGCATCGTGCATCTCTGCACATTCACGTGTGTCTCCCATTCCCCCCCTCACGCACACCAGATACCCAACAATCAGCTGTCGGGCGGTGGTAGCGCACGCATGTGCAGTGGGGCTCTCCCGGACGAGCTCTCACATGCCGGCAGAAGTGGCTTGGCATGCCACTTCCAGCATGCATGACATAGGTTCGCCAACACGGGTATAGGGTCTCCAGCTTGAGCAGGGAGTTGAACCAGAAGACCTCCAAAGTCCTTTCCAACTCTGTTATTCTGTCATACTCTGTTGTTAAGTCTCCCTGCCAGCAAACGTTCTCAAACTGTCTGCAAATGTACTAGAACTACAATGCTCGGAATTCCAGCTGTTGTTGGTTGCTGTTGCGTTAAACATTATGGAGGTATTCACCGGGTTCTGACCAGTTCTGGAGAACTGGTAGTGGAAATTTTGAGTAGTTCGGAGAACCAGCAATTACCACCTCTTACTGGCACTGCCCCCACCTATTCTCTGTCTCCCATTGAGTCCCAGCTGATCGGCTGGCTCTTCTTCTGTTGCCCTGCCCAGGAGAACAGAGCTGGAAAGCAGGTTAATGGAGTGGGGTGGGGAGGGAATGGGGATTTTGTAATATCCTTCCCCTGCCATGCCCACCAAGCCACACCACGTCCACCAAGCCACACCCACAGAACTGGTAGTAAAAAAAAATTGAATCCCACCATTGCTTTGAACAATCACTAAATGAACAGTTGCAAGTCGAGGATTACCTGTACTCTATAGTTTTAAATTTAAAGAAAATACAGGTTAGTGGGGTGGGGAGGGAATGGGGATTTTGCAGTATCCTCCCCCTGCCATGCCCACCAAGCCACGCACACAGAACTGGTAGTAAAAAAATTTGAATCCCACCTCAGGTGTATATCCCAATGCCATCAAAGGCCCAATCCCTATATACATACAAGGGAGAAATGGAAAAGCAGAGAGCCCATTCAAATGAAATACAGGTAGTCTTCAACTTACATTCATTTACTGACCATTCAAAGTTACAATGGCACTGATAAAGCGACTTATGACCCTTTTTCACACTTATGACCCTTTGATCACGTGACCAATATCCCTGTTTGGACACTTGGCAACTGGTTCATATTTATGATGGTTGCGGTGTCCCGGGGTCATGTGATCGCCATTTGCAACCTTCCAAGCTGGCTTCTAATGAGCGAAGTCAGTGGGGGGAAGCTAGATTTGCATAATAACTCCTTAATTTACTTAACAACTGACAACAACAGCAGGGATTCGCTTAACAACCATGGCAAAAGGTCATAAAATCAGGCGTGACTCACAAATACTAGTCACAATTCTGATCATAAGTCAAGGACTGACTGTTTGTATGCTGTTTGTTACTAAGCCTCCCTAAAATCGCCCTTTGATGCAACAAATGCATGGTTGGATTCTTCTCTGTGGTTTCATGAGTTTAATGAAAGCTAAGATTCTTGGTCTAATGACAGATCCGTCAACAAATGGAAACCCGGTTGCTTTCAAAGTGGGTATCAAGGCAGATCAATAGCTACTGAGCAAGAATAATAAATCAATGGAAAAACTTGCCTCCAAAAGTTGTGGGTTCTCCAAACACCGGAGATTTTTTTATATATATAATAATTTTTATTGTTCTTTTTCACCCTTAACACACATTAATCCTGACTTTAACAGTACTCTGTCATCATTATTATACAAATTATTCTACACACCAATCTCATATAAGTATCTACATTTATACATCTTTATATACGTTTATCTACTTTTCTTATTTCCTTTATCTCTATTTCTATTATTCAACCAATTATACCAAATTATCTCAAATTTCGTAATACTCCAACTCTTTTTTCTCTTTTAATGTTTGTCAATTTGTCTATTTCAGCACCGTCTAGTATTTTTTGAATTATTAATTCCTCAGAAGGCATGTTATTTTTTTCCAGCATTGTGCGTATATTATTCTTGATGCTGTCAGAATATGTAATGGGAGATTTTAAAGAAGAGATTGGACAGCCATTTGTCCAGAATTGTATAGGGTCTTTTGCTTGAGCAATGGGTTCGACTAGAACAGAGGGGATGGTTTAGTGGGAGGGTCAGGTGCGTGTGTATGTGTGCGCTTGAACACCCGTTGCTTGCGCGGGTAGGTTGCAAGTGCTTGCACAAGTGGGGCCCCTGTGACAACACTCGCACGAGTGGGGCCATGAGTACCTGCAAGGCTCGCTGGGATGCTTGCGCAAGCAGGAGTGTAAGTGTTCACATACACGTGCACCCCGTCCAGCTACTCAGGCAGCTTGGTTGGGGACCCTCAGGTTGGGGACCCCTGGACGAGAAAACCTGCAAGGTCCTTTCCAACTCTGGAATTCTGTTAAGTAAGAAGTATAGACTCCTTGCATCCAGCTTCCAGTGTCTGCATAGGCATGTTCAGGTAGTTTGACAACCATACAAAAACCAATCCATCATTAGCTTCTTCAGAGATGCTTGGCTTCCCATCTAACCTAAACCCCTGGGGATTTCCTATCCAAGGACTACTGCGGTTTCTTAATCCATCCCTATGCTTAATTGCCTACAAATGAACTGTGACAAAAAAAAAAACGCCATACATGCAATGAAGAAATACATGTCATCTTTGCAGGGCACGTTTTCTTTTTTTCTTTTTTCTAAGTTGAGTTTAACTCATAGCAACAGCTGCCTTAACAGCCTTGGGCAAATGCTTTGCCCTTTTGTTCTGCTTGGATTTGGGGTGGGTTTTTTTTAAACACTCCAAACTAGTTAATAGCTCTGTAAATCCCAAGCAATCAAGCGCTAACCACACCAACCCTACATAGCTGCCAAAATTAGCTAAGCATGCATGATAAACTGTCCTCCAATGTTTCAGCAAGAGTCTTTTCTCACCCACTTTGACAAGTCCACACAGGTTCCCGGACACCTGAACTCTGTTCGAATAGCAGAGTTAGGCAATGTTCTTGAATTGAAGTGTATACATTCTTGGCAACTGATGCTTCTACCTGGGAGTCCCAGGCGTTTCAGATCAACTTAAGTTGGGAATCACCTATCTTTGAAAGCTTCCCTTACCAACAGGGAGGAAAACCTCACGTTATAAGCGTAAGAGGTACCACAAAATAACTTTTGAGGAGTTTATGATGCCAAAGTTTTGAACATGAGTGCTTTTTAGACAATGTTGGTGTGCAAATCCTTGGAAAGGATATTTATTCACCAAAATGACAACCCTATTCGTTTCAACCTAAGAACTGTACCTGCAACAATAAAAATGTGTCTAGTGGAACCACAAGACTGATACGGAAATATATAATTTACAGTTACAAACAGGTTTTGATTAGTGCAGTTGATCAATTCCACATAATACTAGACAACACAGAATCAACAGTTAGAGACCTTCAAGTTTCTAGGTTCTATCATATCTCAAAACTTAAAATGGACATCTAACCTCAAAAACGTCATCAAAAAAGCACAACAAAGAATATTTTTTCGGCACCAACTCAGAAAGCTCAAACTTCCCAAAGAGCTACTGATTCAGTTCTACAGAGGAATGATTGAGTCTGTCATCTGCGCCTCTATAACTGTCTGGTTTGATTCTGTAATCCAACAAGACAGACACAGACTTCAACTGATAATTAGAACTGCAGAAAAAACAATTGCTACCAACCTGCCTTCCACTGAGGACCTGTCTACTGCATGATCCAAAAAGAGGGCTGTGAAAATATCTACAGACCCCTCACAACCTGGACATAAATTGTTTCAAATTCTACCCTCAAAACGACACTACAGGGCACTGCACATTGGAACAACTGGACACAAGAACAGTTTTTTCCCGAATGCCATCACTCTGCTAAACGAATAATTCCCACAACACTGTCAAATTATTTACTAAGACTGCATTACTATTCTTCTTCTCATCCTTCCTAGCACCTATTTCTTCCCATTTATGACTATAGCCATGTTGCTTGCATCTTTACAATTTATATTGTTTTATTTATTCCCCAGTATGTTTTGATTGCTTATTAGTAACCTATGACTATGACTAAGTTTTGTATCTTATGATTCTTGAGGAATATATTTTTATTTTTTTCTTATGTGCACTGAGAGCATATGCACCAAAGACAAATTCCTTGGGTGTCCAATCACACTTGGCCAATAAAGAATTCAAGTTCAATTCAAATTCAATTCAAGTTCAATTCAAATTCAAATTCAATTCAAGTTCAATTCAAATTCAATTCAAATTCAAATTCAAATTCAATTCAAATCAATTCAAATTCAAATTCAAATTCAAATTCAAATTCAAATCAATCCAAATCCAAATCCAAATCCAAATCAATTCAATTCACATTATAGCAACGCCCCTCAGCCTTTTTGGAACCAGAGACCGGTTCCATGGAGAGGTTTTTCCGTGCATCGGATACCCACTACAACAGAGATGTCAAACTTGCATTGTCACTGGCTGTGTCACATGACATATCACAACTTTTTTTTTCTTTTGCTAAACTGGGCGTGGGTGTTGTCAGCTCACGACATATCTGGGCCACAAGCTGAAAGTTTGACAGCCCTGCACTACAAACATTTTTTTTTGGAGGGGGGGGAGAATATTGTGCTTTTACAGCTCATTAAGTTTCCCTCTTTTGTCCTCCTCACAACAATCCTGTGAGGTACATTAGGCCATAAAAAAAGAGCTGTCAAACAGGTAAGCTGTAGGGTAGATACTATTACAACTTCATTTATACAACATCCTTCACTTACTGTAAAAAGTTCTATGGATCTGCGTGATATCCCTGGACCTTGAATCAGAGGGTTGTCATCACACCACACACTGAGCCAACAGCATCATCGTCACCACCGCATCCTTAATCCAAATAAAAACTAGCCAAGGTCATCCTGCAAATCCATCTCCTGTATCTTTAGGTGACCTAGTTAAATATGTTGCATAAACGCAGCTGCTGTGCATTATCAGTCAGATACCAATTAGGTGGTAGCAGACAGGACATCTTTTACCCTTAGGTTTCTATTTCTACAAGTTTACTTTCATTAAAGGCTCAACCTTTTCCCCCTGTACATAAGGAAGGGATCCAATTGTCTGAAAAACAATACGGGGAAACTAATACAGGGATGCAACACGTATTTATCCACAGCCAGTTTGGTAGCTGCAGCGTGGTAATCCAGTTTATTTTGAGCACACAGATTGGGCACAATTTGTGTTTTTTTTTTTAAATCTCTTAGGTTCCCTTTTCAGAAAGAAGACAGAATATAAATAACAGATAATCAGAGTTGGAAGGGACCTTGTAGGTCATCTAGTCCAACCCCCTGCCCAAGCGGGAGACCCTACACCATTTCTGACAAATGGCAGTCCAATCTCTTCTTGAAAGTCTCAAGTGATAAACTATAAGAGTATTCAAATATATGTATGTGTATATGTATGTATGTACACATACACACACACACCTCTTTCAAAGTGACATGATGAATACAGTAACTGGGTTCTCTATATAATTTTCTGAAAGATTTTCATGAGATTTTAGTATGATGAATCTGGAAGAATCTTCCAGGGAGAAACTAGAATACAGGTAGTCCTTGACTTATGACCACAACTGAGCCCCAAATTTATGTTGCCAGGCGAGACATTTAAGACAATTTTGCCCCATTTTACGACGTTTCTTGCCACAGTTGTTAAATGAATCACCACAGTTGCTAAATTAGTAACACGGCTGTTAAGTGAATCTGGCTCCCCCAATGACTTTGCTTGTCAGAAGGCCGCAAAAGGGGATCACATGACCCCAGGATTCTTCAACCGTCATAAATAGGAGTCAGTTGTCCAGTTTCTGAATTTTGATCAAGTGCCCATGGGGATGCTGCAAAATAGTCATAAATGGTGAAACATGGTCATAAATCACTTTTTCATTGTAACTTCAAAAAGTCACTAAATAAACTGCTATAAGTCAAGGACTACCTGTACAAGGAAAGGAATAGACTGGTAATTAATGATTCATCCCAATTTTCTTTTTTTAAAGTTCACTTTTAAATACATTTATTGTCATGCTCCTGTCGGAATCTGATTTGGAGGGGGAGGCCGAGCAGCTGACAGGGAGAGGGAATGTGGCTCCGTTGGCTGTGGAAGAAACTGGGGAAGGGCAAAGCCCGACTGGGCAGAGCAGGGAAGTGGTAGAGCAAGGCAGAGGGAATTCAGAGGCCCACCCCACTCTTCATCCTAGGGCACACAGGGAGGAACAGAGAAGGGAGCAACATGAGTTGCGTGGCTTACGGGGAAGGAAAGGGCCCTGATTCCCTTCATTAGCTGCAGCTGGGAACATATTGTTTAAAAAGGGAAGCTGCGCACAGCAAGTTGTTGGGAGCAAATCGTGAGTTATCTGAGGCTTAGCTATGTTCCTGGCATCTTCCCAACTATGTGTGTTTTGCTGGGCTTTCAAGTCTGAAATTCCTGCTCTGCCCTGCCACACTAATTACTTCAGTTTGGTTTGTTTGGATTTTAAGTTACAGTTTGTGTGTACCTTGTTTTGGACTGAATTTTCTACAGTCAAGGGCTGTTCCTGGGAGAATTTTTCTCCAGCCAAAGGTAACCTGGACATTGGGGCAAAGTTGAAGATAATAAAGGGACTCTTCTTGCTTATTTGACTGTGTTGCCTTTGTGCCACGCCCTGGGTCATCACATTTATGGGTTAATGTCAGAAGAGTGGAGTTTGAAGCAGAAGGGGAGGAGGTGCTTGGCTTTTAAAACTTTGGATAAAAATCAGGCCACTGAGACAATCCACAATCCTGTATTAAATCACGGAGATTATTCTACCTGAGGAAAATAAAAATAACAAATAGAAAGAAATCAGAAGGAAACCCAATCCTTGTTCTTTTTAGTTCAGGCAAACTCACGTCCCTTTGCAACTGATCCTCCAAGACTGGGAAAGGAAAGAAAATGGGTGAGAAATACAAAAACGGATGGGTGAATGGAGGGAGGCAGGGAACGTTTTCTTGAAAAGGGAGGTGGGGGCGGGTAGGATCAAGGAACAGACAGATTCCTAGCTTGGCAAGGAAAAGCAAGGACTAGCTACCCCCGGGAGACAGAGCCGGATTTGTGGCTTTACACAGTGCTGCTGCACAGAAATTTTTTTTCCTCCCGGCTGTTCACATTTGACAAAGGCGTTTGCTTTTGAAACCTCTTTCAAAGTAAAAAAACAAAAATCCCTATTTAAGGATGAGGCAGGTCAAGTGTTTGTAGCTGAAAGTCCCGCTTCTGTGGTGCATCAGTCTATCATCAGCCTTTCTGATTTCTAATGCTACCATTAGCTCCTAAACGAAGGCTTTGGGTAGGTGAAGCTGGCAAGAGAGAAAGCAAAATGTTTGAAACAAGCCAAAGCTAAACGTTGACGTCAGGAAGGAATTCCTTTCAGGAGCCATGAAAGAGGGCAAAATTATGGACAGCCAGCTTATAACAGAAAGAGAGTTAAGACATAAAACAGGGGTATCAAACTCACTTCGTCATGCGGCATCACGTGATGTATTGGGATTTCCCCTCACTTCATTAAACCAGGAGGGGGAGTGGCCAGCATGTGAGGCATTCGGCCTGCAGGCTGTGTTTGATAGCCCTGACATAGAATATAGAATAACAGAATTATTTAGTCCAACCCCTGCTCAAGCACCTATTCGCTAGAACTGGTTGTTAACATTCTAAGCAGTTTGGAGAACCGGTTGTTAGAAGAAATTACTGGCCTAATCCTGTAAGGAAGGTCGGAAGGAAACATTCTGGTGTTGCTTACAGAAACTGCCTCTCCGTGAACCCTTATTACATTCTTGGCAGGACTAGACTTCCTATCTCAGGAACCTCTCTGTGCTTCTTTTTCCCCCTCCTTTGCTGGTACTTTGCTTGTGTGGAGTGACCATTCAAAGTTACAATGGGCACTGAAAAAAGTGACATATGACCGTTTTTCCATACTTACGACTATTGCAGCATCGCCACAGTCATGAGAGGCCAGGCAAGGAGATGCGTGCCTCGATGTGAGTGATATTGAGTTGGCCATGCCCAGCCAATAACATGATCACCAAGCCACGCCCACCAACTAAGCCACGCCCACAGAAGCAGTTGTTAAAAAGTTTGAATCCCACCTCTGAGGAGACCCTATATCAGAGACCCCATTTCAGACAAATAGCTGTCCAGTCTCTTCTTAAAAGTTTCCAGTGATGGAGCATTCACAACTTCTGGAGACAAGTCGTTCCACTGGTTAATTGTTCTCATCATTAGGCAATTTCTCCTTAGTTCTAGGTTGCTTTTCTCCTTGATTAGTTTCCATCTTTCCCTGTTGTGTCTTCTGGTGGTTGGGAAAATAAGTTGACCCCCTCTTCTTTGTGGCAGCCTTTCAAATATTGGAACACTGCTATCATGATCCTTGTCCTTCTTTTCAGTAGAAGCAAAATAAAAGTTGTTGATGTCTACTTTGAGTTTTTCAAACTTGGCAACTTTAAGATCTGTGGCTTTCAATTGCCAGAAGTTGCGGCCAGCATAAAATTCTGGATGTCCACACATCTAAAAATTGCCAAGTTTGAAAAACACTGGTCTAAAGAATAATTATCTATTTGCTTTTAAGGAGCTTAACTTCCATAGGCAGAGGTGTTCTCAGGGTCCTATGCTTTTGTCCAAATGAATAAAAATGAATTAAACATGAAGACACATACATCAAAGAGACAGAACTTGTGATACAATGGTCTGAAGTGCATTTCATCATCTCTTCCCTCCAGCAGACCCTTCTAGCTCCAGGGTAAGATACTGAGGGAAATTTGTGATGGCCTAGTATCAAAACTTTTATGTATTATCTTTGAAATAATGCTAGGAGAAAAGGGGAAATGCCAGATGGTTGGAGAAGGATAAATACTGTCTTTATCTTCAAAAAAAAAATCAGAAAGGAAGCTCCAGGGAATTGAAAACCAATCAGCCTGTCACAAATATCAAGGGAAATCCTACAAATCACTCTGCAGGCATTTTGAAAATAATGTGATAATTACCAGAACCCAACACGGATTTTATCAAGAAAAAAGTCTTGTAAGAGATATATTGTTATTTCAGAAAAGCAATTAACAAAATGCTTCAGCTCTGATATTCTGATGGGCAGCCAGTTAAATCAGAGTTCATGGCATAACAGTTGATGCACAACCAACGAAACAAAGGAAGCTATCCGCACTTCGTTATGCAACCAGTGGAAAACTACAAACTTGAATGTGGAGGCCATCTTCTTAAAGATAAGTGGTAGAAGAGTTCCTTCAGATTTGCAGATGATGCAAAGTTAGAATAAATGGCAGATATCCTGAGAGGAAGGGGCAAAAACCCCCAATGTGATCTTGAGAAGTTAGGGAAATGGGCTGACAAGTAGCCCTTACAGGGTCTATGTTTACAGGAAGGGAAGTAAGCAGTGAAGTACCACAAACGTTCCATCTTAGACCCAGTACTCTTCAATATCTTCATTTTATTTATTTATTTATTTAGTCAAACAATTATTAGATAACAGGTATAAGTATAAACATGGTTATAAATACATGAAATGGATACGAATAAGAAAAAAAAGAAACAATAGGACAGGGACAGTAGGCACGTTTTGGTGCGCTTATGCACGCCCCCTACAGACCTCTTAGGAAAGAGGTGAGGTCAATAGTAGACAGTCCAATGTTGAAGAGTTTGGGGTTTGGGGAAGAAACCAGAGTCAGGTAGAGTATTCCAGACATTGACCACTCTGTTGCTGAAGTCGTATTTCCTGCAATCAAGTTTGGTGCGGTTTATCTTTAGTTTGTATCTATTTTATGCTCTTGCATTGTTTTGGTTGAAGCTGAAGTATTCATTGATAGGTAGGACATTGCAATATATAATTTTATATACTATACTTAGATCGAACTGAAGGCGGCATAGTTCTAGGTTGTCTAGGTCTAAAATTTCAAGTCTGGTGGCATAAGGGTATTCTGCAACGAGTAGAGGAGTGGAGGATTCTTCTCGTAAAATATTTCTGGACTTTCTCAATTGTATTAATATCAGATATGTTATGCGGGTTCCAGACTGATGAGCTATATTCAAGTATTGGTCTAGCAAATGTTTTATATGCTCTAGTTAGTAAAGTGATATTACCAGAGAAAAAGCTACGCAGAATTAGGTTAACAACTCTTAATGCCTTTTGGGCTATGTAGTTACAGTGGGCACTAGCACTTAGATCATTTGAGATGAGTACTTCAAGGTCTTTGACAAAGTTTTTGTCATCAACAAGGTCTTGACTATTCAGCTTGTATTTTATTTTTTGATTTTTTTTGCCAATATGTAAGATAGAACATTTATTTGTTGAGATTTGAAGTTGCCATTTGTTTGACCATTCTGACACATAGTTGAGGTCTTTTTGAAGGGTAGCAGCGTTGTCAGTGGTGTTGAATAGCTTTACGTCATCAGCGAAAAGAACGCAGTTGCTCTTAATATAATCACAGAGGTCATTAATATAGAGTATGAAGAGAGTTGGTCCTAGAACACTGCCTTGGGGGACACCACTGTTCACAGGTACAGGATTTGATAGGACATTCCCAATTTTGACCATTTGTTGTCTGTTTGACAGGAATGCTTCTATCCAGTTATGCAGGCATCTTCATAAATGACTTAGATGAGAGAATAGAAGGGGAACTTGCCAAATTTGCAGATGATACTAAGCTGGCAGTGGGCCCTATCTAACAAAATGAAATTCAATGTAGATAAAAGTAAAGACTTTCACTTAGGCAAGAAAAACCAAAAGTACACATATAGACTGGGTGAAACCAGACTCAATAGCAGTAACTGTGAGAGGGATCTTGGAGTCTTAGTGGACAACCAGCTAAATATGAGCCAGCAGTGTGCAACAGCAGTCAAAAAAGCTAATGCAATCCTAAATTGCATTAACAGAGGGATACAATTGAGATCAAGTGAGGTACTAATGCCACTCTATAAAGCCTTAGTGAGACCACACCTAGAACACTGCATCCAGTTTTTGTCAATACATGAAGTTGGGATCCAGAAAAAGTTCAAAGAAGAGCAACCAGGATGATTAGGGGACTGGAGGCTAAAACATATGAAGAACAGTTACAGGAAGAGGGTGTGGCTAGTCTAGTCAAGAGAAGGACCAGGGGAGACAGGATAGCAGTCTTCCCATATTTGTGGGGCTGTCACAGAGAGGAAGGGGTCAAGCTATTCTCCAAAGTACCTGAAGGCCAGACAAGGAATAATGGATGGAAACTGAACAAGGAGAGATTCAACTTGGAAATAAGGAAAAATTTTCTGACAGGGAGAACCATCAACCCATGGAACAGAAGGTGCCTTTGGAAGTTATAGGAACTTCATTACTGGAGGTTTTCAAGAAGAGACTGGACTGCCATTTGTCAGATATGGTGTAGGATTTCCTGCTTAAGCGGGGGTTGGGGGGAGTTGGACTCACTAGATGACCTACAAGATCCCTTCCAACTCTGTTAATCTATATATACTGTATATCTAAAATACCAGAATGAAATTTAATGGAGAACTCCACAAAGAAATGAAATGAAATTTTATTAGAGTTCTGCAGAAAGAAAGAAAAATCTAACGCATGGTTATAAAATGGGGAATACCTGGCCTGGTAATAGAGTTTAGGAAATTTGTTTTGCTTTTTCTCTCTCAATGTTTGGGGAATTCTTCAGCCATTTTCCTTGGTTGCTTTAAATATTTAAGTGCTATGATGGTCAGAACCAGGTAAGTCTCTGGTTTCTACAAAGCAGCTTTGAACAGCAGCTCTGTTTGTGCTTGGCCTCCAAAAATGTCTGGAATGTGCAAGTATGTGTAATGTGCGAGTGTATGCATGTGTGTTTTTCTTTATTTTCCTGCAGCTTAATGAGCTGCTGTTCCACACTGGAATGCAAGTCTTTTGCAGTTCTAAATTAAGCTTACATTATTGAGGTATTATACTATAACTGAAAAAGTTCCATAGCTTGCAGATAGTTGCAAGAGAAAGCAATTTTAAACTTGGAAGGATGACGTTATTGAAATAGCCAAGGGAATGCAAACTTGAAATGAGAGTTGGCAAAAAGAAGCCTGGCCAAAAATGAGAAGGTAATCGTAGATATTTTGTGTATTTCAAAGCTGCAAGGTAGAGTTTCTATTTCAGTGGAATGGAAAATGTAATTCGAGAACAATTTTTAAAATAAAACAACTATTTAAAAGCATCACATTCCAAAAATGAAAATAAGGCATGATATAGCTAATATGGTAGATGTCTACGGACATTCTCAGTCATCCAGGTCATAGTTGTCCCAAAGGTGCTTTATTTATTTATTTAATTTATATTGCTGCCTATTCGCCCATGGCGACTCAAGAAAGCTTATACAATGTAAAACCATATTTAAAACAAAAAATAAAAATAAAACAATAAAAACTAACAAAAAGAATCAAATAAATTAGTAATGTACAATAGAACAAAATTTGGAAAAATGTTTTTTAAAAATGAACAGTTCTAAGTCAAGGACTCGTTGTACAAAGATTCCTCTATGCATTTTTGCATGCTTTCTTTATTTTAAAAAAGCAGGGAATTCTGGAAAGTTTGAAAAAAGAAACCAAACTCTTTAATTGGAAGAGGACTGAACAAAATTCTTGTATCATTAATTGACAGCTACTATCTTGGAAAAAGAAATCACATTGGAGGAAAAATCTCTTGTGTAATTACTTGCCAATATCACAAACATGGTTTACCCCAAAGCCAAAAAATACTTGTCCTCATGTTTCAAAGTTATACTTAGATATCAGCAGTGCGATCCTACCTGTTCCATTACCAGTTTGGTGATCGAGCGCGTGTCCTCTCAGCTGATCATCGGAGGCATTTTTTACTACCGGTTTGGCTGAACCTGTCTGAACCAGTAGCACACCACCACTGCTTGATATGTGTTTGTTTACATGATTTGAATTCAAACCAGAACGGTTCTTAACGCAATACACCATAATAAATGTTTACCTGCAGACAGATAATATAAATTCTTAGCAGGAGAGTATGAGCAGAGCAAATTAATGCTTATGTCTAATTAATTTAAGGTATCTCAAGAGTGCGAGAATGCTGGCGAAGGGAACTACAAGCATTAACTTCTGAATAGGCAACCTAAAACAAATGATGGATTGCTGTGGTGGGAAAAATAGAAGGAAGAACAAGTGTTATGTATCTTTGCTGCCTTGAATTATTTATCAACTAATAAAGGTGGGATATAAATCTAATAAATAAATATTTAACATTTTTTTTCAATGTGGAAGTGGTTTGTGTTTTTTTGTGGGGGGGAGGGAAGATTTTACCTGCTTTATCCACACAACCTCCCTGCAAGATACTGAAAGGTTTTTGGTCACTTGTAACTACTAATCTTCCTTTCCTCAATTCACCACTAGCCTGAGGCCTTTCACATTCTTAAAATCTTCCTCCCTGAGCCTGGAATGTGCCGTTTTTACAGAGAGATGACTCTGATTGATGTGGAAATAGTTTTCAGTCTGAAAGACCAGCTGTTATTTTTATCAAGCAACCCAAGCACATCTTTTGCTTTCTGACTGTATTCCATGCTGTCATTATTTTTAGGAACTTGCTGGCTGAAAACCATAGAATGGCTGCATGGCAAGACATCTGCTTGCTTGAAAGACTCAGATTTAGTACCTGGAACTTATGCCATGCCAGAAATCCTGGAGAAACTTTACCTGTCAGTAAACAACATGGGTACCCCAGAAAAAAATGTGTCCCCTAGTGGAAAGGAGGGAGGGAGGGAGGGAGGGAAGAAGGAAGGAAAGAAGGAAAATGAAAGATTTTAGTTACCCAATCAGGCTTGAAGTAATACATTGTCTGAGGGAGGGAGGGAAGGAGGGGAAGGGTTAGTCTGTCCTTGCCTGAAAGAATGCTTTCACAGTTTTGCAAAGAAGATAACACACTCTATAAATGAGCAGTGTTGCGATTGCCTGCACTCACATGGAAGCCATGTTATGAGTGCACCTCCCAACATCACCACAAAACTCCAAAATATCATTCTGCCATGAAACCCTGACTTCCTTCAGTGGAGAGAATATCAAGCTAGATGGATCAACAACTTACAGTAGTCCTCAACTTACAACTATCATTGAATTACAGAATTATGGTGGTAAGTTGTATTGGTCATTAAGCAGTCATTGACCACACCTGATTTTGCTACCTTTTTTTGCAGCAGTCATTAACTGAATCTGAAAGTAAATACCAGAAACTGGCAGAAATAGGAAATATAAATAAATACACTGAAAATTGTGGCCATGTATACACAGCATGCTGTTAACAGCCATAAATGTGAGCTGCCTGTTAGGCACCCAAATGCAGTCATGTGACTTTGTGTGCGCAGTTGTGGGAACTCTGGAACCTGGATGATAGAGGTCCTTCGTAACTCTGAATGATCCCTAAACAAGGACTACAGGAGCTTCCTAGGGCAAACACACTGGCTAAATGCTCCTGATTCAATTCCTGTTTTCACCAAACAGAGATAAGAGAAACATCTGCATGAAATTTTGTAGCTGCACAGCTGGGCAAGACCTGGAACTAGAGAGACTGCAGTCAGGTGTCTTTAATGCTAGTTGTAGGGTAAACGTAAAGTTTTGGGAATGGAAAATAGAATTTCCCAGCTTCCTTTTTAGTGAGTTCATCATGACAGAGTCTCTGAATTCTTTAAAATGCTTCTCCCCAGCTTTTCCTCCACCTGGGCTGAGTTGCCATTTAAGAGATAAGGCAAAATCTCTTTGGATGTCCCAAAGGTGCTTTCCCAAAAGGTAACGGGAGTTTCTTGGCTTTTTCCTTGAAAAAGTTTCGCTTCTCAACTAAGATGGTTCTTCAGTTTTAAGTCAGTTGTACGTTCTGAGTTTGAATTGAAGAAACTTCTTGGTTGAGGAGCTAAATGTTTTCAAGGGGGAAAAAAACACCAAGAAAGTCCAGTTGCCTTTTGGAAAAGCACTTCTGAGACAACCATGATCTGGATGGTTGAGAATCTCCACAGACAATCTCTTTAGATAATTTGAAATGCTTCTTCCCAGTTTTCTCTCTACCTGGGCTGGGTTAACACTATCTCTCCCATTAGCCAAAAATGTCTCAGTCTTCCCAATATAGCATGGCAGATACTTTGGAAGGAGATTCCTATCAGGGCTATGCTGGGGATGATAGGTTATGTAGTGATAAATCTGGACATCCCAGTTGAAACAGCCGGCTCTGAACAATATACCAAATTAGATACTTGGCTTGTTTGGGAGTCACTCAGCTTCCTATGAATAGACTACAGGTACAATCATTCATTTAGTGACTGTTCAAAGTTACAACCACACTGAAAAAGTGAATTATGACCATTTTTCACACTTATGACCATTGCAGCATCCCCATGGTCATGTGATCAAAATTCAGATGCTTGGCAACTGGTTCACTTTTACGACAGTTGCAGTATTTTGAAATCATTTATGGTCTTCTGACAAGCAAAGTCAATGAGGAAGCCAAATTCACTTTACCACCAGTTATTAACTCATCAAATGCAGTGATTCACTTAACAACTATGGCAAGAAAGGTCATAAAATGGGGCAAAAGCAAACTCACTGTCTCGCTTACAAAAGACATTTTGGGCTCCATGGTGGTCATAATTTGAGGACTACCTGCACTTTATTGGCCAAGAATGATTAGACACACAAGCAATTTGGCTCTAGTCCCTAAACTTTCAACCTACATGCAAAGCAAATAATAATAATAATAATAATAATAATAATAATAATAATAACAACAACAACAACAACAACAATATCAAAGCAATAATCATAAGAATGATACGGATAAGAGAAGGTAGTGGAACAGATGAGAAGGCTAAAAATAATACAGCCATACTACATGGATAAGTACACTTAGACATAAGAGAGTGCTGTTGGGATTAGGTGTTAGAGCAGAATGATGGCACGAGGGAAAAAACTGTCTCTGTGTCTGCAGATTTCTGTATGCAGAAATCAGAGCTGCTAATGCTCTGCTCCATGCATGCATGCATTTCTGGGAATACAGAAACACAAAAATCCCAGTAGTTGGATCAAAGGCTAGGCCCCACTACACGAACCAGAGATCTACGTGCCTCACTCTGGCCATCCTTCCCATTCAAGGCCTCCTCCAGAAGGCCCCACAAGGATCGGGCGGGGAGATGGGGGATTGTAGAAAGGGAAGAGAAATAAACTTAGCCGCCAGCAAAGCAAAAGCAGACTGCGTTTCTATGGCAACCCAATGCGGTGCGCTTTCAAAGTGGGCAAGGGGGAGGCAGGCCTCGGCTGTAAATTATTTAAGCAGGACAGGCTTCCGTCCATTAAAGTTGGAGAGGAAGATTTAAAGCTAATCTTTATGCAGGGAGAGCTGCCACCGACACTTAATGGGGACAGGGAGGGAGGGGGCAGGGGGCAACAGGCGTTGCCCAGCTAAAAACAAATAAGAAAAATGAGGCTTGCTTAAGGCATCTCCGGATACAGAAAGCTAATTATAAAATCTTTCTTTCTTCCCTCATCAGCCAATCTCGCAAAGTGGAGACAAAAAATAATAATCCCGGAAGCACCTCTTACATTCTGTGGCCAAGAAAGCCGTACAGGTTTGCTGATGCAGTTCAAACGGTTTATATAGGTAGTCCTTGACTTACAACCACAACTCAGAACAGAATTTCCTTTGTTAAGCCAGGCAGTTGCTGAGTGAGTCATACCCAATTTTATGAGCTTTTTTTTGTGCCATGGCTTGCTGTTGTTAATAACATGGTTGTTAAGCAAACCATTGACCATGTTTGTCAGAAGCTGGCTGGGAAGGTTGCAAAAAGCAATAACAACAGCACTTAGACTTATATACCACTTTACAGTGCTTTTACAGCCCTCTCTAAGCAGTTTATAGAGTCAGTCTATTTCCCCCAACAATCTGGGTCCTCATTTTACCCACCTCGGAAGGATGGAAGGCTTGAGTCAACCTTGGGCCTGGTGAGATTCGAACTGCCAAATTGCAGGCAGCCGACAATCAGCAGAATTAGCCACTGCGCATTAATGGTGATTAATGACTCCAGGATATTGCAATGGTCATAAATACATGCCAATGGCTAAGCGCCTGAATTTTGATTGTGGGTAGGCTGAGATAGTGGTGAGTACTGGCTGGAAGTCACTTTTTCCAGTATCATTGTAACTTCAAACGGTCGCTAAAGAGACGACTGTCGTTTGAAAAAGCTGTAATTTGAAAATCGATATCTTTTAAAAGAACAGGCTCAAGGCCTAGCGGTGTTTTTCAGGGTAGCAGAGAAGAAGCTTCTATTGTAGCTTCTATTGTATTGCCATGTGCAGATTCTTTGCTAACTCTCTTTTGGATACCTTATAGCCAAAAGGTCAGAAGCAGAAGTCAGCTCCCTCCCACCAAACATATTCTCATTATTTTATGCAAACCCAGTTCTTATAACTTCCCAGCCCTGGCAACTTTAAGATTATGGCTGGCTGGAGAATTCTGTCTGGGGAAGTCCAAGCATCTTAAAGTTGTCAGGGTTGAGAAACACTGCTCTAGGCCAGGGGTCTCCAACCTTGGCAACTTTAAGACTTGCGGACTTCAACTCCCAGAATTCAACTCTGGGAGTTGAAGTCCACAAGTCTTAAAAGTTGCCAAGGTTGGAGACCCCTGCTCTAAACCCTTTCTTTTAAGGCAACATAGGGTGGTCTGCATCTTGCCATCTTGGGGGCACCTACAATATCCTGAATTACACTCAGCGCATTAGAAATGTAACAGATCCTATGGTGGTCTGTTCAAAAAAAGCAAAGAAAGAAGCGAAATGAACTGCGGGGAAGAGCATGCTTCCATCCTCAGATTTATGTCTGGGGTGCACAGGTCATATTTTCGTGCGAAAATAAAGAACAAATTAGAAAATGGGATAAATTCCAAAGAGGTTAATAAGGATAAGAAATTGCTTAAGTGTATACCTTTGCTTTAGGAAAAGCATTCAAAAGCAAAGAAAATGATTAAATAAAATCTAAATGACAGCTTTGTGAAACAGAATGGCACAGTTGGAACCGACCTTAGAAGTCTTTTAGTATTTAGTATTTTTAATATTTATTTGATTTGTCAATCGCTTAGTGATCATTTGTTCTGTCAGGAAATTTCTCCTTAGTTCTAAGTTGGTTCTCTCCTTGATTAGTTTCCATCCATTGCTTCTTGTCCTGCATTTTATAACAAAAGACTTACAGTCATCACAGTAGTCAGGAGAGATATGAAAGAAAGTTGAATAAGGTGGTGTCAGGATATTAATTTATTAAACATATAACTAGATTGCTGAAATAAATTGAATCTCAGCAACTTGCACAGGAAAAAAAAAAGAAGAAAACCCAGTCAATACAAAAACCTTACAAAAGTAAAACAGAATGGCAGTACCATAATAGAAAGAAAGAAAAGATGGGAACATCAATTCAAATCAGGGAAAAACTCAGCAAAACAGTTCAATCTTCATACGAGTTGGCGTTTATCAACTGACAATATACGAGTGTATTAAATACTTGACATGAAATTAGCCTCAGTGCATTTCAGGAAATAGATTAATACCTCATTTTTAAAGAAAGACATTGGAATTTTGGCTAGAGCTGAATTAAAAACCTCAGAGATATGAGAACAAGTTGTGGCTACAAGGGGAAATGAAAAAGAACTGTGATTATGATAGCCATCAAATACCTACTGGCAATTTTTTCCAGCTGCTCAATCAAATGTTGGCTCACATTTAGCCAAGATTGATGGATCTGCATATCCACAAAACTTGCTAGACCGAGAGGACATCTGTTTTGGATTGAAAAAATGTTTCCATTTCTTTAATAATGGCAACCTGAAAACAGCCATGAAGGCCCCTTTCTAAACAGAGCCTAAAATTATCTAACCGCACTGCTGGATATGGAATTAATGATCCATCTATTTGCGCATAAACAGAAATGGCTCCATGAAGCACCACCCTTAATGGAAAGTAATATTTTCAAATTAAATACAGTACATCCATTTATCTTCTGGACAGGCATCCCAAATACAAGGTCTTTACATAGGGATCATCCATCTCTGGGTAGAATGGAACTCACTTAGAAGGTGAAGCGGCAAAGATTTACAGGAGGAGAAAAAAAATAAGAATGTTCTATTTTTCTCTTTTAACATCTCTAGTCCACAGAAAGCAGTTTCCTTGAGAAAACCAACTGGCAAGATTAAGCTGGCTTTAGAAGTGAGTCCCATGTTCTAATCAGCAGCAAATCTCTGTCTTCCCCTCACCCATTAATCTGCCCTAATCATTCAAGCTCAGAGCGCATAGTTCAATTTTTGATTTTAAAAAGGCAACAGGAAAACAGCCTGTTTCTGGACTTACTGTAATCTGACAGCATCTTCTACTTCATCAACAATACTCACGGTTCTGGGGTGCATTATTAACAGAGGGATAGAAGAAAGATCACGTGAAGTGTAAATATCACTTTATAAGGCCTTGGTAAGACCATACTTGGAATACTGCATCCAGTTTTGTTTGCCACTATGTAAGAAAGATGTTGAAAGTCTAGAAAGGGTGCTGAGAAGAGCAAGAAAGATGATTAGGAGACTGGAGGCTAAAACATATGAAGAACAGTTGCTGGAATTGGGTATGTCTGGTTTAATGAAAAGAAGGACTAGGGAGTGACGTGATAGCAGTGTTCCAATATCTCAGGGGCTGCCACAAAGAAGAGGGAGTCAAGCTATTCTCCAAAGCACCTGAAGGCAGGACAAGAAGCAATGGGTGGAAACTAATCAAGGAGAAAAACAACTTAGAACTAAGGAGAAATTTCCTGACAGAACAATTAATCAGTGGAACAAATTGCCTCCATAAATTGTGGGTGTTCCAACACTGAAAGTTTTTAAGAAGAGATTGGATAACGATTTGTCTGAAATGATATAGGGTTTCCTGCCTGAGCAGGGGGTTGGACTAGAAGACCTCCAAGGTCCCTTCCAACTCTGTTATTCTATTCTATTCTCCAGCAGTGTGTGATTTCAGCCACTGTGAGATGAAATCACTAGTTTATAGCTTACTATTATAAAATCAACCATCTCTGGTTTACTCATAAGCCATGGATCAAATTGAATCAAATCTCTTTATTACAGTTTTTGTCCAGGCTTTACAATTAAAAAAAAATCAGTAAAAGAAAGAACGGTTTAATACACCAATTAGTTGTTAGGGAAGGGAAAAAACTAATAGGGCAATAAAGCAGCATGTCTAATTAAAAAATTTTATGCAGCTGTGTGACTTGGTGAAAAAAAAAAGGCTGCCTGATGTGTAAATGTAGGGTTAGTGTCCCTTAAAAAATAGAGTATGGGTCAATAAACCACAACTTTGGGAGAAATATCAACACAGCTGTTGCCTTAGGGCATTATTATTAAATAAAACTTCAAATAGTTGAAGGAGGATTTCTTTCACATTTTCTTTTACAACATAAAAAAGAATTACATCAAATTACAAGTACAGGCAGTCCTTGACTTTCTTAGTGACTTAGTTCACTTAAATGACTGTTTGAAGTTACAACAGCACTGAAAAATGGGACTTATGACCATTTTCCACACTTATGACCATTACATCATCCCCATGGTCATGTGATTTGCATTTGGCTTGATTCACATTTATGACAGCTGCAGTATCCCAGAATAGAATTCTTTATTGGCCAAGTGTGGTTGGAGGCACAAGGAATTTGTCTTGGTGCAAATACTCTCAGTATACATAAAAGAAAAGATATATTCATCAAGAATCATAAGGTACAACACTTAGCGATAGTCATAGGTACAATAAGCAATCAAATCATACTAGGAAACAGTCAATATAAATGTGATCATGTGATCACCTTCTAAAACCTTCTGACGAGCAAAGTCGATGGAGAAAGCAGATTTGCTTAACATCCGTGTTAACAACTGCAGTGATTCACTTAACAAATGTGGCAAGAAAAGTTGTAAAATGGGACAAGACTCACTTAACAAATTTCTCACTTAACATCATAAATTTTGTTCGTAAGTTGAGGACTACCCATATATCCTCGATTCCTATCTGAATGCCTGTTCTGAATGTGCTCCTCAAAAGAAGGATGTAAATCCAAAGCAGTAACTCCTACGGACATGCAACAAGCAGAACCTTCTACAAAGCAGTTATAATGCTGCTGTGTCTGAATGGCTCAACACAAAGCCAAATTACCTCCTATGATATGGACCAAAAGGAAGATAAGAGGAAATCACAGAATCACATAATGATAACTGGGTCAACGAAAGACCTAGCAACTGGCTTCACACATACAAGGCCTAGTTAGGTAGAATTTAGGTTTGGGTTTTTTAACGCTCCAATCCATTTGTTGATGCATTGACTTGCTTGCAGTGGTTTCATCCACAAACCTGGATGACTCACAAACACAATAAAAATACTAAACCATGGGATGTGACTGCAGTCACAAAAAATGCCTTCTTTTTCGTCTGCCTAGGTTTGGGGCTCATAGAAGATGTCATCCTTTCAACAAGCTCTTTTAAAAAAAATAAAATAAACATTTACTATATCGCTAAAGGCACACTAATGTGGCACAGTATTCTCATCAGGCTTTATTCATGGGTGGGTGCTGGATTCCAGTAGTATTTGTAACAAGATTTGCTTTACCGGGGAGATAGGCAACATATGAATTAAAAAAAAAACCCTAAAGCCTAAATAGCAATAGCACTTAAACTTATATACCGCTTCATAGTGCTTTTCAGCCCTCTCTCTCTAAGCCAGAGGTGATTAACCTTTTCAGCACTGAGTGCCGAAACAGGAGCGCACGCATGCTGAAAATGCACCAACTGCCAAAATGCATGTGCATGCGCTGGAAACCAGAAGAGCAGCTCCTGACATGGGCATGCGCACCGGCCACCTGGTCTTCTGGCCTCTAATGTGCATGCGCACGCGAAGACCAGGTGGTCGGCTGGTTTCTAATGCACATGCATGCGCCGGCCAGTGTTACAAACCAGAAGACCAGGTGGCCGGCGCATGCATGTGAAAGAGCAATGGGTGACAGCTGCAGCGTCCGGGGAGATAGCTCTGCATGCCACTTCCCGCACGTGTGGCATAGATTTGCCATCACGGCTCTAAGCGGTTTACAGAGTCAGCATATGGTCCCCAACAATCTAAGTCCTCATTTTACAGACCTCAGAAGGCTGAATCAACCTTGAGCCGGTTAGATCGAACTGCTGGCAGTGGGCAGAGTCAGCTTGCAATACTGCATTCTAACCACTGCGCCTCCAGGGCTCATATTCCCTCCCCATTCAGTTAGAAGCTTCTTGGATAAAAAGTGAAATGTTTTCAAGGGGAAAAAAAAAACAGGAAAATCCAGTTGCCATTTGAAAAGCACTTTTTCCTACCTTTTTCAGCAGAATTGGAGCAGCCAGACAGACCGTCCCATCTTGTCTTTCTTCGCTCCACTTCAACAAATGTTCAAGGGGTGCCCCAGCAGCAACCACTTCAGGGGAGGAGAATACTTCTTGGGATAGTCTACCTGGCGAAAACAGCAGGGCAAAAGGGAGAATAACACTTAAAGAAAAAGGAACATCCTAATCCCAGGAAGCATTAAAATAACCCTTTCCCATTTCCCTTCTCTGTCGCAAAACTTCCTGGCAAGATTACAGACTCAGCATTAATAATCCTAAATTTCTTCCACATCGCTAAATGTCATCCAAGCTGGAAAATACCAGAAAAAACTCCAAATCAGCAACAAACCCATATGTGATACATTCATTATAATCAGTAGTTAACTCAGGAGAAAGAGTTCCACCTCCTCCGACGCTCCATTAATGAGATTTTACACATAAAGCAGCCAGGACTATTGGTTTGGAAATTCACCTTCTGGTTTTTACAAGGAAAATACCACTAGCAATTGCTACACAGACAATACAGGCGTTGGGGTGGAGTGGGTTACTTCCTAGTACTATAGCAATTGCTAGCAAAGTAGCAAGAAATGGGTTGTGGATCATACATATTAGGCCCTAAAGCTGAGCTTGCCCAAGAAATGTCAGGGCCTACAGTCAGTCTTTGACTTACAAATAGTTGCTTAATGAGTGTTTGGAGTTCATCCTCATCATTTTCGTCACTGCAAAAGAAAGACTTCTTTTGCATATTTCCAACCAATATGGCCTCAGCTTTCTTTTGCCAAGTGGGCCTGCAATACTTGATGTATGGACTTTAGAAAAGCTACTTTTGACCTGTCCTCAAAGTTAAAACTACTGCCTACCCCTTGCAGTCATGTGATAAAATTTTGGGTGCTTGGCAGCTGGTTTGCATTTCCAACCAGTTGCAGCATTTTATAATGTGTTACGGCAAAAGAGGCCCATTCGAGATGTTAGATTTGTTTAATAACTGATTCACTTAACAATAGCAGCTACTTGCTTTATTGTCATTAAGAGTTGTAAAACCAAATGATCATGAGGTGCCTTGATTTATGATTGTTATGACTTAGAATCAAATTCCAGACTCCCTGGTGGTCTTAAGTTGAAGACTTATAGTATCCTACTATGTGTATATTCGTAGCAGAATACCTTATGACACCAGACTTGAAATTTTAGACCTAGACAACCTAGAACTACGCTGCCTTCGGTTCAATTGAAGTATAGTACATAAAATTATACATTGCAACCACTTACCTGTCAATGAATACTTCAGCTTCAACCATAACAATACAAGAGCAAATAATAGATACAAACTCAAGGTTAATTGCACCAAATGTGATTGCAGGAAATATGACTTCAGCAACAGAGTGGTCAATGTCTGGAATACTCTACCTGATTCTGGGGTTTCTTCCCCAAACCCCAAAAACTGTAACCTTAGACTGTCTACTATTGACCTCACCCCTTTCCTAAGAGGTCTGTAGGGGGCATGCATAAGCGCACCAATGTGCCTACCGTCCCTGTCCTGTTGTTTCTTTTATATTTTTTATTTTTCTTATACATATCCATGTATTCATAACTATGTTCTTACTTATACCTGTTATCTAATGATCGCTTGACAAAATAAAATAAATAAAATAAATAGTTCCTCGGGAGTCTCACATGGCTACAATTCTGCTGTGCTTCTGAGGTTTCCCAAATGCTTTGCAGGAATCCATCTTGATGTTAAGACTCCTGTGTGATGCCGGGATTTCCCTCCAAACCTGGGATTGCATAGCCCCTTCCCCAATTCTTAAATCTGCCCTAATTTGAAAGCCCCTTGTAATTGGCCTAGTAAGACATTAGCTCTAAACTACGTATATACCAGATAATAAACAGGCTTCCATACTTTTCATTAGCTGATTTGTAGGGAGACACTTTTCAAGAACAGACCCTGTAAAGCAGGGGTCTCCAACCTTGGCAACTTTAAGGCTTGTGGACTACAACTCTGGGAGTTGTAGTCCACAAGCCTTAAAGTTGCCAAGGTTGGAGACCCCTGCTGTAAAGTTTAATGAAACTGACATGAAGGGAAATTAAAACATGTTTGTCATGGAGTTGTATCAGCCTTCCCTCTCTTTTATTGCTGAAACACCACTCAGGGCTACCCATCATTATCACCAAGAGCAGAAAACAAAAACCACTTCTCCAAATTGCAATGCAATAAAAGCAAAAGCAAATACAACAGGTAAGATGGAGAACAGGATAAAACCAATTAAATCAACAGGGTGAAACAAATGCCTGACCACAAAAATGTTTGCCATGAATAAAACACCATTCAAAATTTATGTAATTCCAATTACTGCCCCCTATGCCTTCATTGTTTGCTAGTGTTAAGTAACTGAGTTCCCACAATATATTTCAGCACGACTAACAGTTTAGCATGTTATGAGAATCCAGCTATTATTGTTCGAAAATCCTGATTTATGGATTAGTACAATAGGTAAACCCAGATATTTATAGCTTGTTCAACAATTCTTGCTGAGGAAAAACATATCTTAATACAAACGGAATGGCATTTTTATCTTACTCCATACACCCTCAGTGCAATATATCCCCAACATTAAAAGATTTAGTCATGCATTCAATTCTCCTACCATTACTTTTCTCTGTTCTTATATCTCTGCTGATCTTTCTACTTAAAGTGGATGTTAAATCCCCTTTGTTGAAATTTAGATTGGAGTGGGATCCTCCTTCTTTGATTTGCAGTAAAGGAGAAAGGAGGGAGGAGCTCTCTTAAAGTCAGTCAGAGGATATTTCCTTCTATTTGCCTACTCTAGGTACAGGAATTTAGAACTATTTTATCAGTCAATTTGCAAAATGTTCCCTGTAAATCAGCGCTCCCCCAATCTTTTGGGCACCAGGGACCAGTTCCGTGGAGAGAGGTTTTTCCACAGAGGGAGTGGTTTTGTGTGCTGCCTGCATCTTGCTGAAGGGGTTTTGCTTGTTTGTGTGGCCCGGTTTCTGGCATGCTGTGGCCCACTACTGGCCCGTGGTTGGGGACCCCTACTATAAATAGCATTGCTGGTAAATGAACTCAGAACTTTTGTAAGCTCCCTTAAGCTGCAGAGTCTACATTTTCAAAGATCAACAAAACAGCAGAGTAGAGGTTGCACCTACAAAGCTTTAAGCAATCATCTGGAAGCAGAGTCATGGCAACTGGACTTATGTTCTTTTTTTTGTTTCTTTTTTTATTTTAGAAGCTACCTGGATAAGCACCAGAGCATTTCAAACCAAAAGACGTCCAAGTTTGCACGACTCACCTTCTAGACAACTTTACTTGGATGACTGAAATCTTCGCCGACTTAAGCAACCATCAATCTTCACACAAAAAAGATTCATCAGACAGAAGAGCCCCAGCTCAAAAGGTGATCAGGACTGGTCTCCTTCAGCAGTGTTTTTCTCAATCCTGGCAGCTTGAAGATGCATGGACTTCAGTTCCCAGAGTTCCTCAACCAGCATGGCTGGAATCTGAAGTTGATACATCTTTAAGTTGCCAAGGTAGGGAAACAGTGGCCTAAAATCAACTGATGGAATGTTTGGGCAGGCTAATATGGCAGCCAATGTCAATCAGAATAGAGCTGGAAGGACGTTCGAAGTCTTCTAGTCCAACCCTCTGCTCAAATAGAAGACCCTATACCAAGGATCTTCAAACTTGGCAAGTTTAAGACTTGTGGACTTCAACTCCCAGAATTCCTGAGCTAACATGACTGGAGGAGGAATTCTGGGAGTTGAAGTCCAGTTTGAAGAACCCTGCCCTATACAATTTGAGACAAGTGGCTGTCTAGCTTCTTTAAAAACCTCCAGCGATGAAGCACCCACAAATTCTGGTGGCCAGCTGTTCCACAGGATGATTGTCTTCACTATTAGGAAATTTCTCCTTAATTCCGGGTTGCTTCTTTCTTTGATTAGTTTCCATCCATTGCTTCTTGTCTTGCCTTCTGGTGCTTTGGAAAATAAGTTGACCCCCTCTTCTTTGTGACAGCCTCTCAAAGGCTGGAACACTGCTATCCTGTCACCCCTAGTCTTTCTTTTCTCTAGTCTAACCATACCCAGTTTCTGCAACCATTCTTCTTCGTATGTTTTAGTCTTCAGGCCTTTCATTTAAAAGCCTAGAACTTTTCTGCAGATGAAACTATCCTGGTGGAATAAGAGAGAATTTAAAAGAGCATGTTTGGTCCATCTGACATTAATAAGGTCTCCTATAATAGGAACAGGCAAATAATAACAACTGTGCGGTTTGGGCAGAATGTAACTTTTAGGAATGTGTGGAATCTTCCATTCCTCCTCTGATCTGGTTATTTCAGCTAGAATGCCATATCCATAATACGGTTCAAGGATCCATTCCCAGAAATCCACAAGGCCACCACACCAGGCTGCCAAAGTCTAAAAGGAGAATAGAAGTGTTTGCACATTTCTGATCATTATGTTTTGATATGATAGGGGGAAGGGACGCAATGGCTCAGAGCAGTGGCCCCCAACCTTTTTCGAACCAGGGACCGGTTTCACAATTATTTATTCTTCCACGGACTGGTACCTGAGTAATGTGAGACTCCACCGCCATCGGGACGGCTCTTCTTTCGAAGCCGCCCCACCCTTCAACGAAACTGAGGCGCGAGCACCCAAACGCCGCTTTCCAACTGAAAAACCGGAAGCACTCTCCAACCAAAAACCTGGAAGCAACCGAAAAACCGGAAACACTGTCGAAACAAGATGGTGGCGCCCAAGCTTTGCAGCCCGGTAAAAAATGATCCACGGACCAGTACTGGTCTGGGGACCGGTGGTTGGGGACCCCTGGCTCAGAGGATAAAGACGCTGAGCTTGTCAACCCGGGGTGTGATGCTGACGGTATAACACCTGGTTCGGTGATCATGCGTGTTCGCACCTAACACACGCTGCGCACGCGTCAACACAATACAAAAGTCCTTACCTACTATGTTGCTTTGGGGGAGTAACACAGCTGAGGAGCAGCAATCTGCTCTTCCGTGCTAATCAGCTGGGACAATAGAGGTCAGTACTGCACAGGGGTGGGTTGGTGGGCCCATATGATCGTCGCAGCGAACCGATGAAGAGACAGCTGATCTTCGAAGCAAGAGGTTCGCCCGAACTGGTCCAAAATGGCAGAATCCCATTCCTATTGTCAACTAGAAAGCTGATGGCCCAGGTTGAAGACTCAAGTGCTGCGTGACGGGATGAGCTCCTGCTCACCTAGCAGTTTGAAAGCAGCAAATGGGAGCAGATAAATAGGTACCACTTTGGTGGGAAGGATAATCCACAGTGGGATCAGTGCTGGTATTCTACCGGTTCAGCCCAGTTCTGCCAAGCCAGTAGCAGCGATGAGCAGTAGAGACCTCTCTGCTGCTCTGCTGTTGGGCCCACCTGCCCTCCTGGGCTCCCATACTCACCTTTATCCTCTATTTTGGAAGCGCAGCTGCTTTGCGCGGCACATCAGAGTGTTGCGCAGTAGCTCTGAAGCGGCTGGGAGAGTGCAGGCTTGCAGGAGGTGAGTTGGAACGCCTCTGCACCTGCGCAATGTGTGTTTGGTGCACACACGCACACAAAGTGTGTGCATACGCGCAAAGCATGCCTACCAAGCCATGCCCACCGAACCGGTGTAACACATTTTGAATCCCACCCCTGAGTGGGATGGGAACGGCTAGGGCTCTGCAGCCTTAAGAGATCTGACCATCAAGGATTCCAAAATCAAAATCAGAAGACAAAATCAGAATTCACGTTGGCCCTGTTGCAAAGGAAATTGTGTAAACAGGACTGAAAGATTTGGAAATCTTTGGGTGCCACCAATGGGATGCCAATGTGGGAAGGTGATCCTCTAGATCAGGGATCCCCAACCGGTGAGCCACAGCCCACTAGTGGGCCGGGAGGGATTTGCAACCGTGCCGTGGAAACAGCTGGTAAGTGCACACATGCTCATCCCGACTTGTGCAACCAGCAGGCGAGCATATGCGTACACGCTCTATTTACATGAGCGGCAGGCTTGCACGCATACTGCTTGCACCAATGGAGCTGCATGTGCACGCTTGCTGGCCACTTGCATGGAACTATCCCCTCCTCCCCTCCCCCTTTCCTGGTTCACAAAGCCGGAAAAGTTGAGGAACTCTGCTCTAGATGCTATGGAAGATGTTTCATGAGTAGCCAAACCAAAGCCAGAAGGAAGTCTGGTCACTTGATGGTGCTGGCATTGAAAGAGAAGGAAGCGTGAACCAAGGAGAATTTTAAAAGTATCAAAGCCAAAATAAAGCCCATTCAATTAGGTGTTTTAGGAATAAGAGATTTTACGTGGACTAGAATGGGCCACTAAGTCAGCAATTCTAGAATTACAGAGTTGGAAGGGTCCTTGGCAGTGATGGTATTCTACTGGTTTGGCCCAGTAGCTCTGAGGATCATATGTTGAGCGAACCAGTTTGCTCCAACAATCAGCTGCTTGCCAATCAGCTTCCCACCCACCCTGGCTCTATACCGACCTTTATTTCCTGGTTTTGAAGCTCAGCTGCTTTGCATGGCACAGCAGATTGCCACTGGTCAGCTGTTGAAGACACAGGGAGAGTGCAGGATTGCAGGAGAAGGTCAGTGTCAGGATTCCGGCAGTTACCCCCAATTAAATCATGAGTCTTGAGCCAAACTTCCAAAACTTCAAAAGGATTTATTGGGAGTTAACATATTCGGCACTGCCTTGGTGTAGTCGACTCTGAGACACATCGTTCATTGTTACCCTTGACCCTGGTTCTCCCCCACCCCCTGGGTGTATCATAATTCATATTCTTCAATGAGGGACATCCATTACCAAGAGTCATCAATCATGTTCTCCAGTTGGCAGAAACTTCAGTTATCTAGTTGCTATCTTTGAAAACTATTTACGGTCGGCTGGATTTAAAATTATGAGTTGGGTGGTCCCTGAGGTCCAAAAGGTTGCCGACCTCTGGACTAGATGACCTACAAGGTCCCTTCCAATCTGTGTATCTGACTGGTCGTTCTCCTGCTGCCCTTCCCCACCATGCAGAAGGGGCTCCTCCCAGGGCCTGCCTCTTTCCTTTTAGGCCCTTTCCTTTGCTTCCCCGGATTTTTGCACACACGGATGTCTTCACCCTCCCTTCCTTCCCAGTATCTCCTCTGACATTTACACGAGCTTTTCCCTCTCCTCCCCCCTTTGATCTAATGCTGCAATAATCAAAGCCAAAAAAAAAAAAAAAGGAACAGGTTGTTCTTTCACTCCTAAGTAGATGATTGCTCTGTACATCCACGGAAACTTTCATGACACTGATCATTCAGCGTCGTAAAGGAGCTGCGTTTCTTCCCAAGATCGTTTAAAGCTGTTTTATAAAACATAAAGGGAAGAGAAGCTGTTGTGGGAAAGCAAAGGGGAGGTTGCTTTCTCTCAGCTGGGGCAGACGCTGCATCGGGAGAGGTAAAGGTTGAATGGGGGGTTGAGCATCTAGAGTTGAGATGGCTCGTTGGGTTTCAGCTCAAATTATCCTCTTTTTTTTTTTTTGAAGAGATTATGCAAAGATCCAGCTTTCTGGAAAAGGCTTTAAGGCTGGGAAAGGTAGAACAAAGGAGAAAAGGAGAAGGACCAGCAGCAAGGAGGATGGACTCAGTTAGGGTGGCAACAGATACATAATTGGGAGACTTGAAAGAACAGGTTATGGGCAAATCATAATGGAGAACATCTATCTGTCTGTCTGTCTGTCTGCATATCCCTCTCTCCCTACCTCTCTTTATCTCTCTTCCTCTTTCTCTCTCTCCTTCTCTCTCCCTCTCTATCTCCCTCTCTATCTCCATCTTTCTTTCTCTCTCTCCCTCTCTCTCCCCACTCTCTATCTCCCTCCATCACTAGCTATCTAGCTACCTATCTCCATCTCTCTCTACCTATCTCCCTTTCACTTTATCTCTCCCTCTCTCTTTCTTTCTCTTTATCTTTTCTCTCTCGCCATCTTTTTTATCTCTCTCCCTACCTCTCTTTAACTCTCTCCCTCTGTAGCTCCATCTCTCTCTCTCTCCATCTTTCTTTATCTCTATCTCCCTCTCTCTTTCTATCTCCCTATCTATCTATCTATCTATCTATCTATCACTATCTCTCTGTCTAGATGCATGAGGATGTGTTGGGCATCCCTACAGATGATGAAGTCAACCCCAAATTCTCATCAAGCTGCAAATGAGCCCAGAATTATCACCATAGCTCCAATTATCTCATTTCAGACCTATTATGTGAAGTCCTAAACCTCTGGAGAAAGCTCTGATGTTGGGAAAGAGGAAAGGAAAGAGAAGAGGATGACTAAGAGGAAGGTGGGTGAATTCAATTATGATGGTGATAAGTCCTGGTTAGGAAGATATCATCCTGGGACTTCCAGTTTGAAGGGCTTTGGCGACAGACAGGAATCCACGATCGTGCACGGTTTCTGTCTGGGCTCGCCGCTGGAGCGCCCCGAGCCGGCTGGTTTCGGGGCTAAGCCACCCCATAGAGGTGGTGAAGAGGGGGGAGACTGCCAGCAGGGTCAGGGAGAGCCACATCTCTCCTCCTCAGCTGGCCATTACTCCCTTTCCTGAAGGCGGTAGGAGTGGTTGTCAGAAATGGCCACCTCAAAGAAGAACTCAACCGGAAAAGAACGTGCAGGAGGAAGATAAGAAGTGAAAGTTTTGGCTGACTGGGTTAAGTTGAAAAAGCAACAACTAAGGTACCCTGGAATTTAAATTTTACAAAAAATAACATCGCTCCCAAAGAAGAGTCGGAAGCAGCGAAAGAAAATGAAAAGGGAAAGGTTTGGCTTTTTTTCTTCTCTCTCCTTCCTTATATTGACAACTAAGAGACTTAAATAAGAAATCAGAAAAATCCGCTTTGATTTTTATTACAAAATCTTTGCTTCAGTATTGGCAGAAAGACTTAAAAAATATTTAAATAATTTCATCCATCTTGATCGAAATGGATTTCTGCCACCTTGGAATACTACAAGACACATCCTGAAAAACAAATGGCTTTGATATTTTTAGATGCACAGAAGGCATTTGACAATGTGAATTGGCGATTCATGTTATTACTGTTGGAACAGATGGGTTTTGCTAGAAAATTCATCCAAGCAATAGAAGCTATATACTATAAGCAAACGGCAAAGGTAATTATAGAGGGAAGCTGACAGACTCTATTAATATAAGAAAAGGAACAAGACAAGGGTGCCCACTATCACCTTCGTTGTTTGTGTTAACTTTGGAAGTGTTAAACAGAAATATTAGAGATGAAAAGAATATAAAAGGAATTAAAATCAAAAAGGAAGAATTTAAGTTGCAAGCATTTGCAGATGATCTGGTTTTCATCTTAGAAGACCCTTTAGAAACAGCATCAAAATTGATAGAAAAGATAGAGACATTTGGAAAGGTGGCTGGTTTGAAAATAAATAAAGATAAGACAAAGATTTTGACAAAGAATATGCTATTAAGACAAAAGGAAGAACTGGCAGACGTATTGAAAATTCAAGTCACGAATAAGATCAAGTAGTTGGGAATATATTTGACAGCAAGATGTAGTACATTAAAAGAGAATAGTTATAATAAACTTAAACAGCAGATAGTGCTAGATTTGGCGAAATGGGAAAACTTACAACTTTCACTAATAGGGAGAATTTCAACAATCAAGATGAATATATTACCCAGAATTTTATATTTGTTTCAAACAATTCCAATTAGGCTTGGAAAAGATTATTTTGAAAGTGAGAATAAAGTTAAAACTTCTGCAAGATGCTAGAATTAGAGGAGGATTTGGTTTGCCTAACTGGGAATTGTACTACCAAGCTAAAAATTCCTGGGTTAAGGAATGGATAACACTAAGAAATGTTAGATTGTTGACATTAGAAGGACACGACCTGTTGTTGGGGTGGCATGCTTTTTTATGGTACAAAGGAACTAAAACACAGGGGTATTTTAGAAGACATTATATACGGGAGTCTCTGTGGTTAAACTGGGAGAAGGTTAAAAGACAATGTTATTCGAAAATTCCAGTCTGGTGATCGACTACTGAAGCATTTTCGTATCCTATAATATATAAAAAGGAACAAACAGTTAGATATGGTGAAATACTGAATGAAAAGGGTGAACTTAAATCTATGCAAAAACTAGAGGAACAAGGTATGAAGATGAATTGGTTTTCATATGCGCAAATACATTCAAGGTATGATAAAGATCCTAAAACAGAAGGTTTCTATGATAAATTGACTGACTTAGATAAGATTTTGACAGGTACTGATGAAAAGGTGATTTAAAAATTGTATGGATATTTATTAGAAATTAAACTAGAAGAAGAACAAGTTAAAGAAACTATGATTGCTTGGGGGAAGAATTTTGGATATGGGATTGATTTAGAGAAATGGCAAAAATTGTGGTCTCAAAATTACAAAATGACAATGTCAACAGCATATAAAGAAAATTTGTATAAGATGTTTTACAGGTGGCATTTCCCCCTGACAAGAATAGCAAGAATGTTCAAGAATAAATCCGAAAAATGTTGGAAATGTCATCAGACACCTGGCTCATTTTACCATATATGGTGGACTTGTGTGGATGCCAAAAAATACTGGACTAAAATCCACTTGTGGTTGGAAAAAATGTTGAAAAAACATATAGACTTGAAACCAGAGATATTTTTATTGGGAATTTTACCTGAAATATATAGCAAAGACTTGAAATACCTGATTGTAAATGTATTTGCTAAAAACTGGAAAAATGAGAAGATACCATCACAGGAGGAAATCATTAAGAAAATATTGGAATGTGCTGAAATAAGTAGATTGACATTTGAGATTAGAGAACAAGAGCATAAACCATTTTATAAAATTTGGGATCTTTTCTATCAATGGTTAGATAACGAAGTACAGTAATGGAATATGTAGATTTTTAGAAAATAATACCCTGTTTCTCCAACAATACAGCCTCCCCCAATAGGAAGTCCCAGCATGTTTTATAGGCATGAAATGAAATTAAGCCCCTCCCCCAAAATTAAGGCCTATATTAAAACATGCGAAATGGGGGGGAATGGTGGTGGTGGGGGCTTGCCATTAGGAAGTACTTTTGTTGCACACCCGGATATGGTGCTGCCTGCGTTGACCCCGATACGAAGTGCCCCACCAACACCGAGGTCAACATCCAAGCCGTTGCTGCCCGCATGCCCAAAGATGCAAGGGGGGGTAATTAAGTCACCCCTGAAAAGACAGCCTAGCCATTTTTTCGGGGCTCAAAAAAAAATAAGACCCGGCCTTATTATATGACAAATACGGTAAATATATAAATATATAAAGAAGTACTTTTTTTATTATTATAATTACAAAATGATTTTAGGATAGATTTGGGATGATGATATGAATAAATTAAGTAAATTGTGGTTATCTTGTAAAACATGAATGAATAAAAGTATAGTCAAATGATTGATTAATAATGACACTAAGGTATTTAGTTTTTGATTGACAATATGAGATTATATGTAATGTAATTGTAATTGAAGACTACGAAATGGAAGCACAAAATAATTTGTAAACTAACCGGCACACTGTATGTACACCTATGGAGACAGCTTGATGTTTTTATGTTTTGTTTGTTATGTTTGTTTTTAAAAACCAATAAAATTTTAAAAAAAGAAAGAAATCGGAAAAAACCACTTTGGCATCAATAGGCAATTAAGCTGAAAATATAACTAAATGCCAAAGGGACAATAAAGATTTCTGGACATTAAAAACTTTTTAAAGTTTTTATTAAAGTTTTTATTTATAAAATTTATATTTATAAAATATAAGTGAAAGGGGGGGGAATTAACTATGGAAAGTTTATAATTGTTCCCATAGACGTATGATATTTAATTGAAAAGTAACGTGAAAAATGTTAAGACTTTAATGAATATTAATATTAATGATAGAATTGAATTGGAATGGAATGTTGTTTTAATTATATACATTTATAATTTTTTTTTTTTTTTTTTTTAAGAATACAGTGTGTAGTTTAAGAATGTACCAAGCAGAATCCGAATGGAAGTTATGTATTATACTGAGTGTTACAACTTTAGGGGAAAGATATAAAGGCATCATACTCCAATCAGTAACTACAGGAGAAATTTTGTTTAATGAGAAAAAAATAGACAATTGAAACAGGACAGACAAAAAATATAAATTTAATGATTTGAATTGAGATGAAATAAATAAAATAAAATTGAGAAAATTAAAAGAGGAGAGAAGCTATGTAGAAAATGTAAAATAGTAATAAGATATGGAATAGAATATAAAAATGAGCATGAACCTGAATTTGCGTTTGTATGAAGAAATGTAACCCGGGATTATGCTGCTTTCAAAAAAGATATTTTATTTGTATTTCTTTTCTTTTTGTGAAAACTGAAATAAAATTTACACACACACACAAAAAAGGAAGATATCATCCTGGAGAAAATCTACATGGTTGCTAAGAGTCAACAACAATTTGATGACACCTAAGTCAATCAGTAGTTAGTATCAGATGTTGTTTATTTTGTTTGAGGAATTTTTGTTTGATCATTATATGTCAGCCAGTGATGCATTGCTCAAGTTGGGCAGCCATATAAATGCAAAAAATAATAAAGCACGAAACAGGTTAGATTTTAGGAACATCATTCTACATCTCCATCTTCCAGAGGCCTCACGTGGCATGTTACAGGCCAAAATGGAGCTTCTGAGGGGTGGATCCACCCTCGGACATTCCATTCGGGTCTCCGTGAGCCTTCCCCTAGGTGGGGGAAAAAGCAATTGTGGGGAGCATGAAGTATTTCAGTGGGTCATGGAGGCCTTGGGTGGTCTTAGGCAGGTAGCCAGTTCCATCTCTAGGACCCCCATGGCCTTCCCCACCCTGAAATACCTCATGTTCTTTTAACGAGCCTCACATTTGATTCACAAATGTGTGGGGGAAAGGAGGGAGTGATCCAGTTAAAGGTACAAGATTCACTTCCATGGATCCTCGGGTTACGAATGGAATGGGCAAGCTCCATTATATTCATAACTGAAGGACTACCTGTACCACAGACAGCCAAGGAAACAAATAAATGGCCCATCAAAGAAATCTAGGGGTTTTCCTGGATCACGACTCCTGCTCGAAGAGCAGGTGGCGGTCATGGCCAGGAGGGCCTTTGCGCAACTGCGGGTTGTGTACCAGTTATACCCTTTCCTGGACCAATGGTCCCTACTCATAGTCATTCATGTCCTAGTCACTTCCCGTCTTGATTATTGCAATGTGCTCCACATGGGGCTACCCTTGAAAAATATCCGGAAGCTCCAGTTGGTGCAAAATGCAGCGGCTCACATAGTTTTGTGCAGACCCCGGTGTGCACATGTTTTACCTCTCCTGCGGGAACTGCATTGGTTGCCAATTTGCTTCCAGGTGCAATTCAAGGTGCTGGTTGTCACCTTTAAAGCCCTTCATGGCTTGGGACCAGGTTATCTGAGGGAATGTCTCTTGCCGGTCATATCTACCTGACCCATTAGAACGAGGAGGCAGGGAATGCTGCAGGTCCCATCCCTGAGGGAGATATATCTGGTGGGACCCAGAAGAAGGACCTTCTCTGGGTGGCTCCTTCTCTCTGGAACATCATTCCCCAAAGATTAGAATGGCCCCCACTCTAGCACTCTTCTGGAAGGCGCTGAAGACCTGGTTCTGCCAGCGGGCCTGTGGAACCCAGAGCAGGATGGAGCCCATGAAATGGCTAGTGTGATCTGCTGTCATCGGGGCAGGGGGGTGGGAGTTGGTGATTTTTTATTTATTTTTTTTCCAGATTTTGTTCTATTGTACTTTATTAATGTATTTGATTCTTTTTGTTAGCTTTTATTGTTTTTTATTTTAAATATGGTTTTACATTCTGTAAGCCGCCTCGAGTCGCCATGGGTGAATAGGCGGCAATATAAATTCAATTAATCAATCAATTTAGAGTTTTCATTCAATACGCAAATGACCAAGCTCACATTATCATATTTTGGAGACATTATGCAAGGATCCGGCTGTCTATAGAAAGCTGTAATGCTGGAAAGGAAAAGAAGTAGCAGACAATCAGAATCCAGGTGGATGAATTCAATTACAGCACCAATTAAGGGCACCATCGGTAGATCATAAGGTCCAGATTAGGGACCAATTACCCTGGAACAGGTCTGCCTATGTGGTCACAAATGGATGGCACACAATCAATCAACACGGACCAGATGGCACATAATCAATTTAAGTTTAACATAAAAAGTTAAAGAAAAGTATAAATGCCGGAAAGATTTCACCTGAAGGACATAGTCAGAACCTATGATCTGTGAAAGGAATAGAATAGATTCAGCATCCTTGCAAGAGAGAACTTGATGACTTATGGCAGGAGATAAGAGATATTGGGAAAGCAGAAAAAAAACATAATTTCAAAGAAAAGTTTCAAGAAGCAGTCAAAATAAGATATTATGCTAATCAGCAAGAGACAGAGGATGAAAGGCTGGTGTTTCTCAAACTCAGCAACTTTAAAATGTATGGACTTCAGCTCCCAGAATTCCCCAGCCAGCCTGAAAATAACCTTTCAATATCAAATAAGAAAGGACAAGGATATATCAATCAAGAACGGCACCAAATAAAATAAAATAATTTAAAAAGCCATCTGAGAAATGTTTTCAAGAATATCAGAGAAATCACAGGGCCAAAGTAATAGTATGAAGAATGATCATGGAGAAAATCTAATAGACCCCCAAAGAGAAAACTTAAAGGAAGAAGGAAAATCTATTCTGAAATCCTTTACACTTACAATGAGGTTGCAAAACAGCAGAAACATTTGCAGAAAAAGAATCTATTCAGGAACTGAACTGCAAACTGAACTCCTGTTCCACAGTGAGGGAGGAGAGGGAATAAAACCAGCTTGCCAAATAGAAAATCGCTGGGTGAAACCCCATTGAGCTGTTTAAAGCTGCAGAAGCAGAGGCAATTTACATGCTGTGAGTTCTGGGTCCATGTTCACAAGATTAACAGCTGCTGTCCAGATCGGGAATATTTATTTCAAGCAGGATCCTCCTAGGGAGAGATGCTGGCTTTAGCACATAAGCAAAGCAAATAGATAGATAGATAGATAGATAGATAGATAGATAGATAGATAGATAGATAGATAGATAGATAGATAGATCTTATTTTCCAAGTATAACACCCTCCCCCCACATGCACACACACTTCTGGAAATTGCAGGAGGGAGAGGAGAAAAATTTGCAATGGCAAGAAGCAACAGAGATGTAACTCTGATTTCAGGAAGACATGTTATCTAAGTCAGGGGTCTCCAACTCCCGGTCTGTTGACTGACATTGGATCGTGGCATGCCAGACACTGGGCTGCGCAAACAAGCAAAGCCCCATCCGCGGGATGCAGGCAGCATGTAAAACCACGCTTCTTCCAGTCCATGGAAAAACCTCTCTCCATGGAATTGTGCCCTGGTGCCCAAAAGATTGGAGGTCATACTGGTGGAGGGATAACTTCTATTTATTTAAAGGAAAAGGTAAAGGCTCCCCTCGCACATCCATGCTAGTCGTTTCCGGCTCTAGGGGGCGGTGCTCATCCCCGTTACAAAGCCGAAAAGCCAGCGCTGTCCGAAGACATCTCTGTGGTCATGTAGCCAGCATGATTAAACACCAAAGGCGCATGGAACGCTGTTCCCTTCCCACCAAAGTGGTCCCTATTTTTCTACTTGCATTTTTTACATGCTTTCAAACTGCTAGGTTGGCAGAAGCTGGGACAAGTAACAGGAGCTCACTCCATTACGCGGCACTAGGGATTCGAACCACCGAACTGCTGGCCTTTCTGATTGACAAGCTCGTCTTAGCCATTGAACCAGATTATTTGATTGTATTCCTAAATAACTCAAGGTGGCGAACATATCCAAAACACTTTCCTCCTCCTATTTTTCCCACAACATCAACCTTGTGAGGTTGAGTTGGGTTAAGAGAGAATGACTGGCCCAAAGCCATCCGGCCAGCTTTCACACCTAAGCCAGAACTAGAACTCACAGTCTCCTGGTTTGTATCCTGCAACCAAATCTCCCTTTTTCAGGCAATGGCAAACCACTTCTAAAATCTTACCAAGAAAATTGTAGGGACTAGTCCAAGCAGTTCACTAGGAGTCAACACTGACTCAAAAGCAGACACACAGCTTACACAGGCTATGGCTGTCCTATCTCCTTCATCTCCCTCATGAAGACAACAGGGGGTGGCATTCCCATAGAAGATAAGTGGTGGCACAAGAACTACCAAAAATGAAGGATGAGACTGGGATGTTGAATTGCCTGTCTCATCTATTGGTTTAGGATTTCCTGGATGTCCCGTCCAAGAACTAACAAAGTCTGATCCCGCTTAGCTTTTTAATTAACATTCTTTTCATACTATACTGATTTCTCATCTAATATCCTGTAAGGTATGCCTGATTTTCTAAAAAAAAAAAAAAAAACTCCTCCAATATTCAAAATCAGATATTAGTGCAGCTGTTCCCAAACTGAACCATTTTAAGATATGTGGACTTCAACTCCCAGAATTCCTCAGTGGGTAAGGAAATCTGGGAATTGAAGTCCACACATTTTAAAATGGTTAAGATTGGGAAACCTTGGAATCTGGTACCTCCTGATGTTTTGGACTAAAATTAACAGTTTCTTGCCACTTGCTACAATGGTTATTGCCACATACTCTAAAACACCTGCAAAGCTCCAGGTGATCTAATTATTGGCCTAGGATGATGACTCTCCAGGATTCAAGCAGGTCTCTATTCCAGCTGCACCTGAAAAACTGGAATTGAAACAAAGATTAAGGAGAGACATACCTCCCTTGACTCAACTTCCCCTTTCCTCTATTTCTGGTTAATACTATGGATGTATTCACACAACATGCTTTACCAGTTAAGTTAAAGAATTAGTCGTGTCACAATGTACATTATAATTCTGGTAAGGGTTAGGCTTGCTTTTTGTAACTCGGCATGATGGGGGTAGTTTTGGGTCAACCTCCTTTTTTTAAAGCCAGGAAATTGATTAAGTCAGAAAACAGCTCTACATCAGGACAGTGTTTTGCCTTAATGTAATTTAATATAAGTTGTTGTTGCTGTTGTTATCATTGCCAGGAATGATTAGAACAATAATTTTTAGCTTTGTTGAGAAACTCTGGGAGTTGGAAGTCCACAAGTCTTAAAGTTGCCAAAGTTGAAGACCCCTGCTCTAGAGTCTAGAAGAAGACAGTGGAACACAATTCAGTATTATTGCCAAGATGGCCACATAAGCAGGTTCACAGAGCTGAACTCAAGGAAGATTTTACCTCTACTAATATAATAAAGATTGCCTTTCTTTTAATGATAGATGTCATAGTGTAACCACCGTGTAGTATATTATTACGCTGCAATTATAGTAATTATCCAACCTGTTGATGACTCTCTTTTCTTGCTCTAAAAGGAACACCTTTTAGAAAACTGGCTCTTTCGAGATCTGAACGTGTCAGCTGGTTCACTATCTTGGATGGACTTCAAGTTGGCTGGGCTGAGGCCAAAAAAACCTAAGAACTTTTAACTATAGTTATCGTATATATAGCTTTCTTGGCTAGCAGTCAACAATCTCAACTTTCCTCAAATAGATCTGATGGCTTCTCAAATTACCTTCTAGGAGGAAGAGATGTTAGAACTGGGATCTCCAAACTTGGCAACTTTGAGATTTGTGGACTTCAACTCCCGGAATTCCACAAATCTCAAAGTTGCCAAGTTTGGAGACCTCGTGTGTAAGAAGCTTATCTAACAGTTTTCCTGCACTCCAATCAGAGATGAGTACAACTTGGCTGAGGAATTCTGGGAGTTGAAGTCCATATACATGTCATCCTCAATTTGCAGCCATTTGTTCAAAGTTATAACGGTACTGGAAAAAAAAATGACTCATGACTGTTTTTCAGACTTATGACCGCTGCAGAATCCCCATGGTCACGTGATCAAAATTCAGACCGTTGGCAACTGGCATGTATTTATGACAGCTGCAGTGTCCCAGGCTCATGTGATCATCGTCTGAGACCTTCTGACCAGCAAGGTCAATGGGAAAGCCAGATTCACCTAACAACTTTGTTATTTACTTGTGCAGTGATTCACTTAACAACCATGGCAAGACAGGTTGTAAAATAGGGCAAAACTCACTTAATGACAGTCTCGCTTAGCAACATAAATTCTGGGCTCCATTTTGATCATAAGTCAAAGGATTACCTGTCATGTTACAATTGCCAAGTGTGAGCTAAAAACCCAGATTCAGCAGGAAATTTACTGTATCCTAACCTGGAAATGTCTGGAGCCATAGACGGCCAGATGATAGAGAGATGAATTTTAACAATGCAAAACATGTTCCATTTTTTTATGTTAGGGTATTGAGATTTAATAGCTGACCAGCTGTTGTAAGGCTGCTGTAAATGCTGATGTGATGAGAATGAGTCAGTAGGGTATTGCTGCTTTAAGACTGAGGATGGGTCAGCAGGTTATTGCCACTTTAAGCTGTATATTTAAGGGTGGCCATGAGAGGGCATATCTCTCTCTCCTCCTGTTCTATTTCCACTGTAGTTCTCCATGCAGAGTAATGAAGAACAATTGCTTGCCTGGTATGTGCCCTAACACAGTGGCCCCCAATGTTTTTTGTGCCACGGCCCGGTACCGGCAACACAAAATGATCCGCGGCCCGGTACCGGCATCAGCACGCATGACAAGGCAAGGCGAGCCGAGCGACCGGCCAGCCAGCCATCCCCCGCTTCTCCCCGTCAACTTCAACTCCTCCTTTGTACCTTTGTCAATGGGCTTCGCTTCGGGATGGCTTCGGGATGGTCGCTTGGCTCGCCATGCCTTGGGTGCTGAAAGAATCCTCGCACCTTAGTTTCATTCGAAGCCCCCCCCCTTCAATGAAACTAAGGCACGAGGATTCCTTCAGGACCCAAACGCCGGTTTCCAACCAGAAAAGCTCACCCTGAAGCACTTTCTCGTCAAACAAGATGGCGGCGCCCAGCAAACCGGCGGCCCGGTAGGAAAAGGTTCCACGGACCGGTACCGTTCCACGGCCCAGTGGTTGGGGACCCCTGCCCTAACACATATATGTATGTATATCGCAGTCTTGTATATAAACCACTTTAAGAAGACAAAGCCTCTGTGTGTGCTGTGTTTTGCTCCTGGATTGTCTCACAGTAGTAGCTGCACTACAAACAGTCTGACCTTTTAGGAAGTAGACATCTGTTACCTGAAATTCATCCTGACACAACAGGAAACCAAGTTACATCCGAGAGGAAATTCATACCTGGTTTTCACACACAGTCTGAGTTTTCTCTCTAGACAGACACTGACATTCCTGGGCCAGATGCTTCAGTTACAAACCAGTCCTCTGTTCAAAAGCAAATCTTCAAGGATAAGTAGTCCTTGACTTAACAACCATTTGTTTAGTGACTGTTTGAAGTTACAACACATTGAAAAAAGTGACTTGGGACCGTTTTTTCCACACTTATGACCATGGTGGCATCTGTGTGTCATGTGATCAAAATTTGGGCATTTGGAAACTGGCATGTCTTGAGGTCATGTGATTACCTTTTGTGACCTTCTGACAAGCAAAATTAAATGGGAAAACTAGCTTCACTTAACAACCATGTTGCTAACAATAACTGCAATGGTTCACTTAACAACTGTGGCAAGAAAGGTCAGGAAAATGAGGCAAATTTAACTTAATAACCATCTTGCTTAGCTCAGTTGGGCTCAACTGTCATAAGTTGAGGACTACCTGTATTTTATAGGGTTGCAATTCCAAAGAACATGCACTGAATTTTACTTCAGAATTCATAAATCAGTCAGCATTATCAACTAAGGCCAGGCTATATGGCCTGCAAAAAGCTTAAATCCCATTATTAAAAACACAAAACAAGTGCACTGTTTAATTATTGTCCCGCAAAACAAAACTTATTTGGAAAGATTTTTAAATTGCAACATACTCTCTTAAACATGCAGAAGTTTGGCAATATAATTTAGGGTTTCAATAAAAAACTTATTCCTAGAATAAAACATTAAAACTTGATGAGATTCTCCCCCCCCTCATATTAATTATTTATCTATACATTTGTTTCCTGCTTTCTATCATTAAAATTGACTTAAGATACATGCAGCAAAAACAGCTGTGCACAATCATCTATAAAAAGGATAGAAAAATAGCTGACATCAAAGGTAAAGTATATTATAAGATTATGTTATTATTCAAAGAACTAATCTAATTTTTAGTCTTGGCTAAAATCATGCCAAGTTAATTAACAGATTAAGCATAGACTTAGGGTTGCACCTTTAGTAATTAGATTTTTATTTAATTAATTGAAGTGAGGCATCCTTCAGGAGTAAAAAAAAACAAGATAATATCTAACCACACCACTGAAGTCCTGTCTCTCCCCTTTTTTACATACTTTGCATGTGTAAACTCCTGAATTAAATTCTTATTTCTCACTGAATTCATTTTTCCTGAAATAGTATCTTTATTCCAATTTATATTGCAGTTTCTGAAGGGGAACTAAGGATCTGTTGATCTATAATAATGACATTATCTCTACCAAGGTATTAGAAGGAACAGGAAAACACGTTGAGTGTGCTTGGAATATGTGTGTGGGTGTGTTTGTGTGCTATATCACATGACTTGCTTCTTTTCTAAGTTTCACCAAACAAGCAGAAGGCCTAGACAAAGAATGGATAAAGCAAATAATTGATCACTCAGGATTATGATTAAGTTAATCACACTTTAGTCTATTAACCTAGCTTTCACCTTCGCCTGACACACTGAACTAGCTATGCTGTTTAATCTCCATTAAAATCTCTTTGCTCAACCTATGGCTGTGCAAAAAGAGCCAATAATTGGGGAACTCATGTGGTCTTTGGCATAAGACTGACTGTTAAATCATAGCAAAGGATAATTCAGACAGTTGTTATGACCTACTCCAGTTGGCGGGTTCCAATTTTTTTTTACTACCGGTTCTGTGGACGTGGCTTGGTGGGTGCACTTTGCGTGCACGCAGAGGGTTTGCTACTAACCTCCTCCTGTAATCCTGCACCCACCCACCCACCCCCGTGTCATCAACAGCTGACATGAGGCAATCCGCACTGGGCACAGCTGAGCTTCAAAACCAGGAAATAAAGATGAATATAGAACTGGGATAGGTAGGAGGGCCGAGCAGCTGATCATCAGAGCTAACGGGTTCGCTCACAGATGATCCTTGGAACTACCGGTTCAGGTGAATCGGGCCAAACCGGTAGAATACCACCATTGACCTACTCTCCCTGAAGGCAGAAGCAGCAAAAACGGATGGAAACTAACCAAGGAAGGAAGCAACCTAGAACTAAGGAGGAATTTCCTAACAGTGAGATCAATTAATCAGTGCAATGACTTGCCTCCAGTTATGTGGGTGCTCCAACAGTAGAGATTTTTAAGAAGAGATTGGATAACTATTTGTCTGAAATGATACAGGTAGTCCCCAACTTACAACAGTTCATTTACAGTGCATTTCCCAAATGAAAACAGAAACCACTTGTAACTTAGATCTGTGATTGTCCCATATTATTATCCTTTAAAATTCAACTGTTCCAGATCACAATAAGCAAGATCCTTAGGCAAGATCCTAACAGAGAAGAAATATCTGAACGACAACAAAGATTGGAGTTGTGCAATAACTGTCATTCCAGGGATAGCTGGACATTGAGCAAGAGAGAAATAAAATAAAATAAATGCATTTGATTGTATAGGTGCCATGGATCGCATGAAGATATAGGTGCCATGGCCTTTCTAGATAAGTTCAGAACCAAATATTGATACCCCTCAACTTATAACTACCATGGGATCGTTGCACATTGACCATTTCATCACTAAGCGAGGCAATTGTTAAGTGAGTAGTGCCTGATTGTATGACCTTATTTTTGCTATGGTAGTTAAATGAATTACTGCAGCTGTTCAGTAAATCACACTCTCGTTAAACAAATCCGGCTTTCCCCATTGACTTTGTTTGGCCCAGTGGTTAGAATGCAGTATTGCAGGCTAACTCTGCCCACTGCTCGGAGTTCGATCCTCACCGGCTCAAGGTTGACTCAGCCTTCCATCCTTCTGAGGTGGGTAAAATGAGAACCCTTATTGTTGGGGACAATATGCTGACTCTGTAAACTGATTAGAGAGAGCTGTAAAGCATTATGAAGCAGTGCAGAAGTCTAAATAGCGGTTTACAGAGTCAGCCTCTCGCCCCCAACAATCAAGGTCCTCATTTTACCCACCTGGGAAGGATGGAAGGCTGAGTCAACCTTGAGCCTGGTGGGATTTGATCTGCCAAATTGCAGTGGGAGTAGCTTGCAGTACTGCACTCCAACTACTGCGCCACCGAGGCTCCCATAAATAAATAACAAATAAATAGCATAAATAAATGCTATTGCTATTGCAGGCTAACTCTGTCCACTACCAGGAGTTTGATTGTGACTGGCTCAAGATTGACTCAGCCTTCCATCCTTTGTGTCAGCCTCGGAAGACATGTTTGTCTCTGAGTTTATTGGTTTAGAGTTGGTTAGTTGGAACGCTGACATTTTGAAGATTGGTCAAATGAAGACCTAGATTGTTGGGGGAAATAAGCTGATTTTTTTTTTTAACTTCCTCAGAGAGGGCTGTAAAGCAGAAGTCCCCAATCTTCCAGGTTTTGTGGACCAGCAGTGGGGGAGGGGATGGTTTCAGGCCACACAACTGGCAGGCATAGGCGCTCGCAGCTTCATTTGTGTGAGCGGGGGACGCTTGCATTTACACGTGCAGCTCCATTTGCACCCCTGCCACTCACACAGCTGCATGGATGAGCACACTCGCCCTCCACTTGCACTGCCCGGTTCCAAATAGGGGGCAGCCCAATACCAGGTTACAGTAAAGCGCTGTGGAGCGGGTATATAAGTGCTATTGCTATCGTTGAAAGCTGGTTGAGAAGATTACATGACCCCAGGATGTTGCAACCATCATAAATACATGCTTGTCTTTGCCAAGTGCTGGATTTTGATCATATGACCATGGGGATGTTGCAATAGTCATAAGTGCAAGGATCAGTTGTAAATCACTTTTTTCCAGTGCTGTCAGAACTTCGAACAGCAGCTAAAAGGATGATTGTAAGTCAAGGACTACCTGTGGGACCTGATAGCGTCCTGTGTGATGACCCGGGGAATGGCACAAAGGCAACACAGTCAAATAAGCAACAAGAGTCTCTTTATTATCTCCCAACTTTGCCCCCAATGTGCAGGTTACCTTTGGCTGGAGAAAAACTCTCCCTGGAACAGCCTTTGGCTGTAGAAAATTCAGTCCAAAACAAGGTACACACAAACTGTAACTTAAAATCCAAACAAACCAAACTGAAGTAATTAGCTTGACAGGGCAGGAGAAGGAATTTCAGACTTCAAAGCACGGCAAAACTCACACAGTTGGGAAGATGACAGGGACCCAAATAAGCCACAACAATACAAGATAAATTCACGTTTGCTCCCAACAGCTTGCTACACACAGCTGACCTTTTTTTATACATCGTGTTCCCAGCTACAGCTAATGAAGGGAATCAGGGCCCTTTCCTCCCCTCTAAGCCATGCAACCCATGTTGCTCTCTTCTCTGTTCCTCCCTGCGTGCCCTCGGATGAAGAGTGGGTGGGCCTGGGTCTTCCTCTGAAGTCCCTCTCCCTTGTTCTACCTCTCCCCTGCTCTGCCCAGCTGGATTTTGCCCTTCCCCAGTTTCTTCCACAGCCAACGGAGTCACACTCCTACTCCCTGTCAGCTGTTCAGCTTCCTCCTCCGAGTCAGATACGGACAGGAGCATGACACCCTGAGGCAATCAGCAGCAGTAGAAGCTCATATAATTTGGGCTTGTGCTACAAGTGGATTCTGAATTTGAAAAACAACAACAACTGGGATTGCAGGATTTGGAAGGGGAGACAAACAGATCAGGTAGGCCGATTGGATTGAGAAGATCTCTGGAAAATCCTGAAAGAGCCGCTTAATATTACTAGTCCTGGGTGGGGATCCAGTTTGAAGGAGAAAAGTCAATCTGGAGCATGTATGGACATGCATATCCAGCCCGTTGGCTTTCCACGCATCTTAAACACGTTTTCCTTCAGGAGCTCGCAAACAGCTGAGCTTCGATAACAGCAGATGTTCCACGGACACCCACTAACACTGAATCACCTTTGAATCTGGATCTCAGCACAGAGCTACAAAAGGTTGCATTGACTTCATCAGACGTGAGGTGAGGGTGACAGATCATTGTCAAGAAACAAAACCAAAACTTGTGAGCCCTCCATTTGACAAATCAGAGACCTCAACCCCATTAGCTTTTTCCAGAAAGCCTTGAAAACTTGGCTCCTTTTTTTCTGGCACAAGGGCAGAATCTCATCTGTATGGTTTGATGGAATTCTGGTTTCCAGACCCCCTCAGCTTTGTTGTACAGGCAGATTTCAGCTTGTATAACCATTTAGGACAGCATTCTGCTTATGGCAGAATTACTTGCACCAGCTTTACAAAGGGAGACTCGAGAGATCCTGCTAGAAATTGACGAGGCCTATAGAGTTCAAATGAGCTACGCTCGAGGTAACAGGTTACCCAGGGAAGTCCACAAGCGATTTGCCAGGAAACAAGTACGTGACATAATATACAAGATAACACGGGTCTATAAAGGTAAAGAAGTGTAAACTCTGAAGCAGGTTCCCAAGAAGATCTGCGAAAAGACTATAAGTTTTTAGCAACACAACTCATCCAGAAGAACATAATGTTTCGATGGTTAATTTGTTGGTAACATGGCAGGAAAAGAGGATCAGGATAGATAACTTAGACAAGGCGCAAGATTTCTATGAGCAGATTGGAGGAACAGAAGAAGAAAGCTGTGGTAGAGAGGAGCTAGAGACAGAAAGCCAAGAAGAACAACAGCAAGATACAGGAGGCCTAGAACAAGAAGGAGAGAACAAGGAGGAGACTGAAGGAAGAAGATTAAGAACATGCCTGCAAAGAGAGACTAGAATTAACAGAAGACAAGATAATATCCCACAAGTAGAAAGACGGAAACAGAAATGAAGCTATTATCATTAAACATAAATGGTCTAAACTCACCCATTAAAAGGAAACAGATACTATCTAGATTAACCAAACAGAAATTAGAAATAGTATGCCTGCAAGAAGTCCATATTAAAAAACAATTCTGGAAATGTTTAGAATATCCTAAATTAGGAAGGTTATTTGTAGCTCTGGCAGATCAAAAACAAAAAAAGGGGGGGATAGCAGTATATGTTAAAAAAAGGAAAGAATTAAAAATGTGATTTATGATCAGTCCTCCCACTAACAATCATGGGAAAGTTCCTGTGGGTCACACCATCAAAATTAGAGCACTTGGCAACCACAGGTATTTATGATAGTTACACTGTTCTGGGGATCACTTGATCACCAGGTGATCTTCTCAGCTGGCTTCTGACAAGCAAAGTGAATGGGGAAGTTGGGTTTGCTTAATGACCATGCCAGTCGTTTAACAATGGTGGTTCAAAAAAAGGTCATAAAACCGAGTGGAACTCACTTAACAGCCACCACACTTAGTAACAGAAGTTCTGATCCCACTTGTTGTAAGTTGAAGACTACCTGTAATGTTCTATTACACAGGTCTCCAAAGTTGGCAATTTTAAGACTTGTGGCCTTCCAGCTCCCGGAAGTCCACAAGTCTTAAAGTTGCCAAGTTTGGGGACCCCCGTTCTATTATATCACGTTTAAGTTTTGTCCTGTGAAATCACAAGATCAGAATGGGCAGCTATTCTATAAATAAAAACAAGCAAATATTGCCACCTGATTAACAAGAACTTGAACTGTTATTTACTGCCCTCAACTGAGCCTTCAGACATCTAGGAACAATCCCACAGGCCTACTTTGCAGGGGTGTCGTATGGATTAGGTAACATTCAGCTGTTGAAAAGGATGATGGTGATGTGGGACGGAGCAAGAGAAAGGTATAGTGGTTGCTGGATTTCTTCCACATCCTGCTGAACTCTACAGGGAGTCCCCAATTTACAACAGTTCATTTAGTGACCATTCGAAGTTAACAACGACACTGAAAAAAGGGACTTATGACCGTTTTTCACACTTAAGACCATTGCCGCATCCCCAATGGTCACCTGATCAAAATTCATACAGGTGGCAACTGACCCATTTTGCAGTGTCCCGGAGTCATGTGATCTGCTTTTGCGACCTTCTGACCAGCCAAAGCCAAAACCCTGCCAGTAACTTGACCGCTAAAGTGATAGGTCGCAAAGGAGGGCGAAATTCACTTAACAACTGTCTCGCTTAGCAACAGAAATCTTCGGGCCTGAACCGTGGTCGCAAGTCAAGGACTACCTGTAACGAGGGGAAGCCCTGTCCCCTTCCCACGGACGCTTTCCGAGCCAGATGCCGACGAAGCCACCGACGGGGACTCCAGCCCATCTCCCGGTTCCCCGCTCGCAGCTTCCACCCACCCACCCGCTCGGCCGCGCCACGCCACGCTTGCCGGCCTCGCTTCCTTTCCCCACTCTGCTCGAGCAGGGGGTTGGACTAGAAGATCTCCAAGGTCCCTCTCCAGTTCGGTTCTTCTGTCCTCGTCCAGCAAAGCCCCCCGGCGGCGCGCCAGGTGCGCTCGCCCACCCGGGTTTCCTCCCTTAAGCTTATAAGGCGCAGGAGCCAGCCGGGCGCCTTCCAGCGGATGCCGCTGCTGGCGCTCCCTCTGGTCCGGGGGAAGCGGCCCCAACCCCCGCGCCCCCCGGCCCTTCCAAACCGCGGGGACCCGAATGGCCAGCGGTTGCTCCGGCCGAGCCCGGCTATAAGGGGTTCTCTGGCTCCGAAAGGCCCGCTCCGGAGCCTCCGCGTGGGCTCGGCGGTGCGCAGCAGGCGAACGAAGGGGCGGGCGGGCGCGGCGCGATCGGCGGAGCCGGGAGCGCACAAAGCCGGGCGGCCGGGGGCTTCAGCCCGGTCCAGGGGAGGGCCCCGCTCGGCCAGGCGGCCGGCCGGAAGGAACAGCAGGCAGCGGGGATGGGACGGGCGATCTCGGAGCTGCCAGGCTGGAGGAATCCTCTGTCCGCCCTCCTCCACCCCCCAGCCCTGTTAGTTTAACCTACGTTAGTTTCCTCAAGTTGGGCCCCTTCCTCCTGCTCCGTCCTCCGTCTGAAAGGCTCCCCGCCAGTGCCGGAGCCGATCCGTCCCTTCAAGCCGGGTTTAAGGCGAAGGAGGAGGCGGAGGTAGCTGCGCGCTTGGAGCCCCGTTGCAGCCACACCGGAGCGGAACGTATAAGGCCGGGCTGGCTGGGTCTCCCCTTGCCTTTCCCCTCCCTTCTCCCCACCCCACCCCCCTTTTCCCAGCCTAGCGGCCGAGGGTTTGAAATGCAGCTCGAGCACATACAAACATACAACACACCCCGTGGGAAGAAGGCTGGCCCGGCTTCGAGTGACACGGATTTAGGAGGAAGGGACGAGGGTGGGTGGGTTAGAGGCTGCCCAGGCGATCGGGAGAGGAAGGGGCGTGAGGGGGTGGGAGCTGAGGGAGAGGCCACGGCTCTTGGGCTGGACTCGGTCAGCTCATCCTGGTGGTGGTGGGTGTTGGGAGGGGCCGTAGAGGTCACCTAGTCCCACCCCTTTCCCAGTGCAAGATCCATGATCAGAGTAGGTTTGGATTTGTGGGCTTCAATTCCCAGCAGGGAATTCTGGAAGCTGAAGTCCGCAAGCCTTTGAAGAGATTATTTGGCCCGCTGAGAGCTAGGTAGGCAGCATCTACATTTCATAAATGAAAATCTGAGGAAATATAATGACGCTATAGTATGAATATTTTCTCTTCCGGATCACAAAATGGTAGTGGAATAAACGGGTATATCCCTCAGATTTCTTTCAGGTAAATTGGGAGGTGTGATTGGGTTTGTTTGATTTTTAACCCACCTTTATTACTTTTATAAGTAACCCACAGTGGCAAATATACCTAATTCTCTTTCCTCGTTTCCCCACAACCACCCTGTGAGGTACATTGGGCTGAGAGTGACTGGCCCAAGATCACTCGGCCATTTTTCACGCCTAAAGTGAGATTGGGACTCACCGACTCCTGGTGATTGGCCCAAAGTCACCTAGCTGGCTTTCATGGCTAAAATGGGGGTAAACACATAGTATCCTTGTTTCTAAGCCAGTATTTTAACCATCAAATCCCCCTTTTAATAACTTTTCAAGGTTTTTCTTTTCCTTTTATAAGGATGACTGGGAAGGGGTGTCACTTTTTGAGGGTGTGGAATTTTTTGGAGATACAGCCCATATTATGGTGCTTCGAGTCTGTTTCTTTACCCCACTCCACCCCTCTTCTCTTCCCCACCCGCAGAATTGGCTGGGAATTACTGTGAAGTATTCATTTCTTACTCCAGTGTCTAAACTGTACTTCTGGGCAGTTCATAGATTAAAATTATTAACAAAAAAAACCCACCACCACAATAAAAGCAGCTGCACCGAGACAAGATAAACTGTAAAATGCACATGTAATGAGTCTTTGCAGCACCCTGGCCCATACTTGTAAACAGAGCCAGATCTTTCTAGCCCTATCTTAAATATAAGGAGGGTGGGGCCATATGTATATAAAGGAGGCAGCCTCTTCATAGGGAAGGCACTGCAACAGCCCAAGGCATCTTTTCTGAATCCTATGGTATGCTATTGTTTTATTCTTGAGGCCAGAATGACACCAAATTTGGTAGCGGGTGCATTACCACCTTCAAGGCAGGAGGCATCACCTGCTCCCTTTCATATCACCTGAATCCAACCATACAGCCCTATTTGCCCTCCTCCCAAATAGCCAGCTATGATATGGATCTAGCCCACAAGTGGTAGGTTTCATATTGCCCAAAACATGATCCAGTTCCATGAGTTCCACCAACTCAAAAGAATCCCCAAATAAAATGCAAGGTCACCTGTGTTGGTTCTGCTCAAGTAGTATCTAAACCAGAGCAGACACTAACAACCCTTTGCAAAGAAACCCACAAATTTGTCCAGTTGGTCTACAAGTGTCTTGCCCCTAACAAATGTTATCTCTCTCTCTCACACACACACACACATACACACATACAGAGAGAGAGGAGGGAGGGAGAGAATTTCTCTAGTGTTATCGGGAAGACAATACGTCTTGCATGTCTGTTCTGAAGCAAATCCTAGGCGGGTTAGAAAACCTTGCTACAGATCTGTCTGTGGAGATTCTCAGTCATCCAGGTCAGAGCTGAAGAAGCTTCCTGGATGAGAAGCGAAACGTCTTCAAAAACAAAGCAAACCAAAAGTCCAGTTGCTTCTTGAAAAAAGCACCTTTGGGACATCTACAGATCGTCCCTGACTTAAAACCATTCACTTAGCGACCATTCAAAATTACAACACTACTGAAAAAACTGTCCTCTCACAACCATCACAGCATCCCACAATTTGGGTGCTTGTCAAACGGCATGTAATTATGTCTTGTTGTATTTATTTGTATCCCTCCTTTATTATTGTTTACAAATCACTCAAGGCACAAACATGTCTAGCACTTTCCTCCTCCTACTTTCCCAACAACAACTCTGTGAGGTGGGTTGGGCTGAGTGTGACTGGACCAAAGTCACACTCACTGGCTGTTGGAGTATTCCAGAGCCACCTGACCACCCTTTGCAACCTTCCCAGCTGACTTAATGACAAGCAAACTTGGGAAATCAAATTCATTTAACAACTACATGGTTCGCCTAACTGCAATAATTCACTTAACAACCATAGTCATAAGGTCGTAAAATGGGACATGACTCGTTTAATAACCATCTCACTTAGCAATGGAAATTCTGGTCCCACTCGTCATGAGGACTACCTGTATTTCTCAATGAAAGCTACCCTGAGTCTTGGCCACAAGCTAGAGACACTTTTTTGCCCTCAGTATCGTTGTAAAATCTATATCCACCATCTCCTCAAAATAGCTTACAGAAACTAACAATACAAATGGAAGATCATTAGGATTAAAATGAAGGGCAATCTCAAGACTGAGGCAATTCAAAAATCAGTTCCAACTAAAGATGACAGAGGTGGGGTTTGCCATTTTCTGACAAACCGAAGAAAAAAAGTCAAATATTACTTTTAGGATAGGTTTTTTACTGCCTGGAAACTGCACTAGGTTTGCTTCCATGTCAGATAGGAAGAGAATCTGGTAGTACAATCATCAAAAGGCCTTGTTGATCTATATAACTTGCATTTTTTGAGTGGGAAGAGACCATTTCACAAACTGTTTTTTTAAAAATTATTAAATATACATGCAGTCTGTCTTACTATCTAGTAATTGCTATAGTGTATTTGCATACCAAACCATAAATGTTTTTTTTTTAAATGATCATTGTTGAACTTGGAAAAATTTTAAGTGTTCCTTGATTTGGAAATAAATTTATACTCGCTGATATTTCTGCTATCAGGAAGATCAAAAACTTTGGGGAAGGTCTGCAGCCAAAGGATCCACATCCCACTTTTTCTTCTCGTGGGTAAGCAAGTGTGGCTTCACAACTACTGAGGAAGACTTGTTGGGTGGGGGTGTGGATTCCTTGAGTAATATTGATAGCAAAGCTCAAAAGACACCCAAGTTTTTTAACCACACAATGGCTTGTATAAAACACCAAGCCATAATTGCTTTACAAATTAGCTATTACACAATAGGTCAGTCCATAACAGGTTGTGCAAACACATCCTACAAGCATTAAATAGCCACTCAGGGCAAGAATGTTTTCATCATATGCTTCATTAATAGTGCCTAGCTGTGTTCATACACAGACCGCAAATCAGCCACCCATTGCAGCATAGCATAGCCTGTTTTATTTGGTTTTTATTTGTTGCCTTACAGGCCAAGGCCAAAGCAGTAGTGTAGCTTTCCGTGTGAACTCAGTTTGTGAGGTTAATTTGTTTCATTGTGTTGCAAGAATCCAGGAAATTAGGTTGGGATTTGCATCTGCAGGAATCTAAGGAAATCAGGATATAAATATGTTATTACGTTGTACCAAAAATTCATTTATCCCAATATTCTTAGGCCAGCTCTGCATTGGTTTACCACCTGCTCAATGAAAAATAATAGAGTTAAGGGAAAAAAAGACTGGATTCATTTTGCATTTTGTAAACATACAAGTAGCCTTGCTTAGTAACCATTGAAAGTTATGACAGACCTCAACAGAGCTACTTACGACCCAATTCCAGGGTCTCAATGGTGGCCCCTCCCTTGCAGTCAGTCACTTGACTGCATCTGAGTATTTGGCAACAAGTTCGCATTTACTACCCTTTGCAGTGTCTTGGGGTCATGTGCCCACAATTTTTGCCGGTTTTTTTTGCCAGTTTTTGTTTCTAGTTTCCAGCAAAAAACCTCCCAGAGTAAAAAAGATGTTTTATAACCAATAATGCAAAACGGTCATAAAATCCAGCAGTCACAGTGACCCACTTAATGGTGATTGATGACTGTAATTCTCAGCCAAATACCAGCCATTAAGTCGAGAACCACAGGTACCTGTACTGATAATTCTCCCAATGGACAAGCCACTCTTAGCATGCAGAAAGTTCAGGATTCTAATCCTGAAATTAGGGTCTGACACTCATGATTGATCTGCTCATCTTTATCAAGCAAATTCACTCCATTTGGCATCTCAGATCTGCCATTTGATTCCTCAAGACCACTGTTGACAGGAAAGCAAGATTCCCATTTTGGAGTCTCTGCAGCATCCTTAGTTAACTGGAAAAGCAACAACTATGGAGAAACGCTCTTCTCAATGACACACTGTCATTGTTTGAGCCAGTCTGAAAAAGTATTTAGTTCCCTCTAGTTTCTTAACATGCATACCACATTATAAAGTCTGTTGTATAGATGCCTGACTTAATACGATTTACTCCCAAGTGTAACTGGAAGTTGTATAGCTTGCTTAACCAGGGCAGTGGATGCCATTCAGTGAACATCTAAACGTGACCAGTGTCAAACCGGTCTATGAGGAAGGGGGCTACTTAGCTTATTTAAGTACAACCCTTCGTAGGTGTGAGCCTCCAAAATCGATTAATTCAGTAACTATGTTTTTCACTTTGGACAGATGACAGAATAACAGAGTTGGAAGGGACTTTGGAGGTCTTCTAGTCCAGAGGTCTCCAACCTTGGCAACTTTAAGACTTGTGGACTTCAACTCCCAGAATTCCTGAGCTAACATGACTAGAGGAAGAATTCTGGGAGTTGAAGTCCACAAGTCTTAAAGTTGTCAAGGTTGGAGACTCCTGTTCTAGTCCAACCCGTAGCTCAAGCAGAGATTCTACTATTTCAGACAAATGGTGTCCAGTCTCTTCTTTAAAGCTTCCAGTGTTGCAGCACTCATAACTTCTGAAGGCAAGTCATTCCACTGGTTAATTGTTCTGTTAGGAAATTTCTCCTTTGTTCTAGGTCGCTTTTTTCCTTGTTTAGTTTCCATCCATTGTTTACAAATAGTTTTACAATTAATTTACAAATTGATCAATTTGTACTGTAAGGCCAGGCAAACAATCTTAATGCTTGTGCAGATGTGTTGGTGCCTGCTGTCCTCAACACCCTTAACTTGATCACTTGGGCTGATAAGCAATGGGAACTGTAGTCCCAACACATTTGGAGTGTATTATTCAAGGATGATTGAGATACACTCCAAGTAGCAATTTGCTCCATGTAGTAGCAATCTACTACAGGGAGGGCACAATCTTCCGGGAGTTTCTTACGTAAAACCCTGACATTTGTATATGGAAGTCTTATTTACCTATGACTTCAAATGGAATTGTTCCATTCACATCATGAATTGCCATGCCTTACATTTCTCTGAATTCTTTTTGCTAATTAGCTAGTCAGTCATTTCTCTTTTGCATCGGTATCCTCATAGTATCCCATTTGTTGAGTTTCAAACCTTCCCTTTTTGAGTTTTCATTCACTGTATTATTTAAAAGATGCATTAAAGCTCAGGCATTTCATGATTTGCTTAGTGCTAATTATTTTTATCATTTCAAACTGGCTTTGAAGCAGACATAGTCCAGATTCGCTGGGCTATTTATCGATCTTCCTTGGAAATAAGCTGTAGTCAAAAATAGATACAATCAATGTACAGTGATAAATGTTGAAAAAAGCATCCCAAAATATAAAAACTAGGCTTGGTCATCACATAAAACTGTTTTAAAATTTGACCTGAAATGAATATTTAAATGTATTCTCACCAGCAGTACTTTGAGTACCTTAAGCTGTGGGTTTCTCAAACAGATCCATTATAGCACAGTCAATGTACATACTTACAAATTGTAGCTCCAAGTCCTTTGCATCCGTTTTCTCTATGGATTGGGATAAAAAGTGTACATATTTAACACAATAATTATAACCTCTACCCACAAAACATATCCTTATGGTGTACTTCAGGAACACATTTCAAATGTAGGAAGCTTTAAGAGTCAACCAAGAAGCAGGGTAGCCATTTGCAGACTCTGCAGGGTAATGCACCAACTCAACTACAAAGTCTCTACATTTCTGTTTATTGAGACAAACTAATTAAAAGGCACAAACATGGGGCGTATGTTTACATGACATTATAACAAACATATACATTAAAAGTGTAGGAATGTGTTCTTTTTGCTACACAGGAAGTTCCTAAGCTTTTATATATACAAAAGTTGTACAATTTGATGTCCTAAGGTACAAAAGTTCATTTATAAAATTATTTTACACTAAATTCAATTATTTTCCCCCATTTTTACTATGTAGTCCAAGCCCCTAGAACCATTTTCACATAATCTGGACATCTGTCTACCCCAGACGTTTGCCTCAGAAATACGAAATGTTGCTTTTACACTGACACGATGGGTATAAACACAAAAACAGCAGACTTCCACCCTCTCAGGCTTGCCAGCATCCCATTTTTAAAAAAATGAAAATATTGATTGCTGTTGGATTGGCATCCTTGCTCTGAGTTTCTCAGAAAGCCTCTCACTTTTCCCCTTCCAATTATTTTTTATACTGTCTTGGCTATAGGGTACGTCTTTAAAAACAAAGATTAAAAAGTGACTGTGACATGATAGCCTAAAAAAATTGCTTCCCTAGATTTTCCATCCTACTTTATGTACAGATAAAATAAAGGATGTATTCTTGGGTATTTTAATGGGACTGTTTGGCAGGGAGGGAGAGGATTTCCCTTCACTGGATAGGTCAGTTAATGGAAAACCTCCACAAATCAATAACTATTTGTTAACACAATTAACTAAAAGTACAAACGATGGTTGTTGCTTCTTCTGCAAATATTTACAAAGTCAAAGAAATCTGCACAACACTTGATTAAAGGGGGAACAAAAAAGGTAAAAAAAATGAAACACAAAATAATAAGATGCACTCTCTTGGCTTGTCCTGAAGGGGCATCCTAACTAGTTAGTGGTTAGAATAAAAACTGTATACCATTTTATAATATAAGACAAAAAAAAAAAAAACTTTCAGCGAACAACACCTGCTCTCTTGTCACATCAGCAGGTTCTGCTTGAGAGTGAGAGCAGACACATGTTCTACCCAGCACTTCCACAGTCTTCAAGCTTAAAGCCATTTTTCCATGTTTCAAAGCTCACTGTATGCTCTCCATAATAAAGAGTCCCAGCTGGATTTCGACTAGAGACCGCATTCACGTAGATTTCAAATCCTATTCTACCAGCAACAGCTGTTCCTTGCCAAACATGAAACAGTTCTCTCTTTTTTTTTTTAATATGCTGACTATTAGGTTATATTCCCTTAGGGTAATATGTCACTTACTATTTACATTTCCAAAATACCAGGTCATAATCCCTATTGTTATTTAGAAGTTAGAATGATAAAAGTTACCATATGCTTTGCATATCAGAGTTGGTATCACTTTTCCCATAGGGAATTCGGCCTGAAATCATCATATTCCCAAAAGGTAAAATGCATAATTACTTAAATGCATTTTTTTTAAAATAGGACCATGAAATGTATTTACTTAAAAAAAAAAACCCGCTACAATACTTTCTCAATCAGAGAGTCACAGAGCTGGCCAGTTAGTGATTCATCTCCACACTGTAGTTGTGGAAATCTCCATATATGGAGCCTTCTAGTGTTTAAAGAGGTTTGTTTTTTTCATTTACAATTTCCTCAGTTATCAATAATGATAACTTTTCAAAAAGGTTTAGAAACTGGGCTCAGTTCTCATCTGATCTTCAAACATCATTGCCAGTTTAAAGGAAAGAAAAAGACCCAGAAATAAGTCAACAGCCAGCCAACCGAAGGATCTGATTATGGTGTTTTTCCCTTTAAACTGGAGCATGATTTTTTTTTGCATCAAATGAATTAGCCTGGTTTCATTACTATGAACTTAAAAAAGGTTAATTGCTCTTAAGAACTTGTTTTCTATTCTTCTTTTTAATACTGCATGAAGTTTTTGCTCTAGATTTTTTTTTTTACCAGGGGGGAGAGGTTGGCAATGCCTGGGGAAGGAAAGGCATGCTTTCCACAGGTCTCATGGCTATATTTAAAGGGCCAGCTAAAGTCATTGGTGTTGGGAGATTCATTGGTGAGGTGATAGTGACTGGATGTGCGATGTTCACTGGAGCAGTGACTGGAGTTGGTAAATTGACAGGTGTGGTGAGTGTTAACGGAGAAGTCATGGACAAAGGGCTGGTTATGGTAACAGGGTGGCCTAAGCTCATTGGGCTGGAGATGTTAACCGCGCTCGAAACATTGGCTGGGCTTCTCATATTCATTGCAGCAGCCACAGTGACTGGGTTGGTGATCGTCCCGGATGCCACCGAGGAGGTTATGTTGAAGGGAGTAGAGAGAGTCACAGGCGTAGGGGCAGCAGTGGACGTTTGGCACAAGTTGGCAGCTTCTAGAAAACAAGAGAAGAGATGACACCAAAGTTGTGGCTTTACAAATGGACAGAGCAGAGAAGATTCTGAAACACCAACGGGACAGTCCTTAGAATAAATTTTGATGCAAGCTTTTTCAATGCCAGTCAGCCTTCTCTTATCTACAAACCCCTTTCCCACTGGACATTTTAGACCTTTCCAACTCTAGCCCATTTTGCTGACAGCTTATGTCACAATAGCAAAAACATACAAATCACAATGCAAGATGTCTATCAGCAATTAAGGGCTTGCAGACAAGTTAATAAGCCTGTGTCTCATGTATTCTGGTAAACTGGCAAACTACTTTTTTTAATAGCAATGAATATATTATGTGTTTTAATAGCTTCTTTCATTATACAATAACAAATATTCTCAAGCAGAATACTCAGAAATGCAATTATTAAACACTAATTCTACAACCTATAATATCTTCAGTCATGCAATTCATCTGTGTTCAAGACATCTGGCAATTTTTAGTAATAAAAAGAGGGGGATTTGTTCATTAAAGCAGCACAGTATTAGCAGAAAGTCCTCTGAAGAGGAATATTATAAGTAGAGAGAGTGTACATACCGAATGGTACGTACTCTATAGCCTTCTCAAAGTTGTACTGACATTCTGTGAAGGTTTTAAAAAGTCATTATTAGGGACCGATACACAAAGCTAATTTTCACTATTACCTGATTATTTCATTTTAAAATAAATTTAACCACAACTCGTGGAATCATTCAATCAGTGTAGTATTTTAGTTATTGTAAAACCCCAGTCAATAAGATGAGTGCATCAAACCCCACCAGTCAGGTAGTTTTCGCCTTAATGATTAAGAATGGATTCCCTGCTGTAACACCAAGGACACTCTGCCACTATTTGAGCTAGAGAGAGAACTGGAAAAGTTAGCTACTTTTATATATCAGCACCACCTGCTGGCTATCAATAGAATACTTGTGTTCCCTTGGAGTTGGAAAAAGAACTTCTGGTATTGGGAAAACCAGTGGCAATTGGGAATCTCAGCTTAAACCAATAAACAGACATAAAAGCCACTCGTGTCAATTTGGGGTACACCAGATCGCATTTACTATGTGGCAACAACATGGTTTTCGCGAGAGGCCTAGGCCGCTGACTCCAGTGCATGTAAGAGAGCCGGACGTATTTACAAAGACCAAGAGAATGCAGGTGGTGCAATGCAAGGGAAGGACCTGGGGTGCTTCTTTTTGTGCCGAGCAATTGTTATGTTCAGTATGGAAACTGCAACCTTGTACCCCAAAATACTTCAAAGTGGGAGAGCTGAAAGTCCAGCCTTATAATACAAGCTATATAAATGTATCTGACCCTACCTTGCTTGACTGAAGTTGGCCTCAGAGTCTGTTGACTTTCTGTAATCAAAATTGGGAGGTGGAGGAAAGGTGTTGCAATTAAGCCATTCAATGATGATACATAATTCTAGTTTTCCCTTTCCCATAACATCATACAGACTGTATTTGAGCATGTGCACGATTAAAAGGTCTCGCTCTAAAATTCTGTCATGGTGTCAGGTGTTTATGTCTGGCGTGATTTAAAAGCTATATTCACAGTCAACTAAATCAAGTTACCAAATTAACCCATTTTCTAAATTGGCTCCATAATGAATGAGCAGCTAGGCAAACATACACACACACAAAACTTTTCAAAATAAACATTAACTGAGCTTAGCAAGTGTGCATGCAACCAAGATCTGACTTGGTTATGTATGCTACGAGACTGATTGTACGAGAAGATCAATGCCGCATAGTTCTTTCAAGCCTGACCTGCAGGTTCTCTCCAATGGTTGTTTCAAATCGAAATTATTTTTTGCTGTCACAATGCCAGAGCAGACTCTTTATTTTTCACTACCAAGTTCTGGGTTGTTATGCATGTGGGAGCCCAACTATATGAGCATATATAAGGGTACTCTATATAGTAACTCAAAACCAGGACGCAAGATTCATTTCACATTACTGTACATGAGAGGGGGAAAGGGTGCGCTGAAAGAATTTTATCTGAAAGCAAGATGGAAAGCAACAGGGTATAATAAGCTTCAAGATGCCAAACATCTTCTTCGTGTGCCAGGAAGCAAAAGCAAGGAAAGCAATCAGATTTGCTGCTTTTGAGCAGTCTGTGCTGCAACTGGTCTCTGCTTTAGCCATTCAGCTCTCCTTTTAGAGGTAAGGCAATTGTTGCATTTTACCGTACAGTTAAGTGGTGTAGCCATCAGGTTGCTGGATTGGACTTGTTCAAGTCACCCACAACGGTTAGTTCACTGGATGACTTTGTACCAGCTCTTATCTCTCAGGCTAATATACCCCACAGGTTGGTGGTTGGAGGAGAGAGCGCTGTATATGCTGCCCTGATCTCCTTGTGAAAAGGTACGATATCCATTCAACAGGTGAGACTGCTGAGCCTTCCACTCCAGAGAATCAGAATCTACCAAAATAATGCCCCTTCTGCTTTCCAATATCCTTTTGCTCTCTTCAAGCACCCTCCATTAGGATTTCTTCAGTGATTTACCTGTCTCTCATTTTCAGAAATTACACAAATGCTTATTCTGCAACCATGCAAAAGAACATTTCTCATATGTGGCTGGGTTTTGATCTATCTTGAGGAATGATAAGACTGCCAATCACCTGCAGGATCCCAGGCTCTCTTCCACCACCAGCATTTTTCTCCTTAAAAAAGATTTTTTTTTTTTGTAGCTCAGGACTGAACTGTGGGATCCTTGATGCTTTTCTGAGCTCTGTTACAGTCTAATATTGATGATGTTACCTAGTTTGGTAATTAAATGTCTGCAAGAAAACAACCAAGCTCAGAGAGCACCAAACCCCCCACTTTTTTTCCTTTTTAAGTTGAAAGTATGGTCCGCTCCTCGGGAGCTTAGTATTCTGTAGGTCAGCTCTACCTCACACTCCAATGCCAGCTTCCCTGAAAATTGCTGTTTTGTGCATGCAGAGTTCTATATAAAAAAGAGACCAAGCTCCTAAAACTCATAATATGCATCAGCAGTAGAATGAAAAAAACACATTTAGAGGAATTAAGATTTATAGGTAATTTGAAAAATGAATGGAAACTCTTATAATTCAGCACGGTGCATCATATGTACTTAAGAAAACTGGATCTGAACTGTAAAAATCCAGGCCAGAGCTCAACAGATGGCTGTGGTCCAGTTACATTCTCAGTTCAAATGTGAAACACAAATAAGCCATAAGAGCAGGGATATATGTCTGTGGGTGCTCTAAAGATTGCCACATGGATGGGATTCATTAACTGATGCTGGATTCAGAAATCTCAACTTTTTTACAAAGCATTCAGGGTAGACTAAGCAAGGAATATATTCAAATCTATTCATGAAAGTTTATTATAGGCTTCTTCAAAACTCTTAAATTTCAAGGGAAGGGGCAAGTTGTGCAGGGAAGAAAAGCCAGGCAGTTCATTCTGAATTCACATTTCCTCATCATATTTAACATAAGCATATTGAGCTCAGTAATCCTTCCATATAACTCCTAAACCAGTATGGTTTAAGACTAGTAAAACAACAAGTCCATCGACTTGTAAAAAAGCAAAAATAAAAACAAGGCACCTAATTCAAAGGGTGGAAAATGCTACAGATCTCTAATCTGCAAAGTAGACATTGGATATATACTACTATGCTTGCTTCGAGATTCGTTGCAATGAAAAGTGGTATCAATTTAAAATAATATAATAAAGATAAATGCTATTTTAAACACTGAATCAGATACCTTTGTAAAAATGGCTATAGCAACAAAAAGTGCTTATTTTATGTAAGCCATCAAAACACATATAACTCTCCCCTTCCCTTGATATGGAGAACAAAAACACACACACGTTCACACACAATTCCATATGAAATTCTAGTTCTTTCAAATTCTAACTGCTATTGAACATCTTGTCTTACTAGTTTCCAGTTAAAAGCAAATGAGTCATAAAAAGGCAACAAAATGCCACAAACAGAAGTCATCAGGGCAAATGGGAACCCTGGCAAATTTTATTTGTAAAAACAAACAATAGTTAAAGTAACTTTATAAAACTGAAAGACAGATGCGACTGCAATTAAGACTGGCATCAAGGTCAAGAATCATGGAGGTTGGATGTCTTCTAGCCAAATTAAAGTATTTTAGAAAAACTAAAATTATCCACCTTATGAAGAATTATAAATTATAAGTGATCAGGCTTTCTCCAAGCTATAGATTTTCCTCTATGGAAGTCTGGAAACCAGTGTGATAAAGTGACCCTATCTGTATCATACTGAAGCACTAATGAAGCTGCTAGGATTTATGTTATGCATAAAACTGATTAAGTAACAAGAAAAGCCAGATCCTCTCAGAAATCATGCCCTCAACTTGAAAATAGGGCCAGCGATCAAAATTTTGACATAAACAACAATGGGCAACCTTCACAACATTTCCTAGCCTGCTTTCATAAAGTAACTGCTTGACATAATCAGGAAGTAAAAATCTATGACAAGCAGGCTGATCACCACAATCACCAGAGATTATCAAGTAGCTCTTACCCCCTGCATATTTACAGAGCATGAATTTACTCCATGTTTCCTGCCTGATATACCAGTCATTTATACATATGAACAACAGTCTGCTGCCATCAATTTTTACCTTTCTTTCTTGCTTTAACTGCTTCTTCCCATAGTCTCAAAGTCTCAACTTGTTTTCCAGGCCAGTTTGTGACATGTTGTTGCTGTGGTTGCTGTTGCTGCTGCTGCTTCTGGTTGTTGCTCTCTTCATTCATACAAGCTGTTCCAGCCACATTATTTTTTAAGAAAGATGAAAAAATACATATGGGTGCAAATTAGAATTTTCTCAATTAGAAAGAAACTTTAAGTTAAAAACCACATTTTACAGACTCTGAATACAGTATTAATTTTTTTCCCATAATAAACAACAAAATAAGTGATTTTGTTAGTTCAGCACAACAACAGTAAACTTTTAGATGCTTGCTTGCCATTCTGCTTTTGGAGTCTTGTTTGCCATCAGAAGAAAATTGTTAAGATATAATCCCTACTGAAGTTTCAACCAAATCTACAAAGTTTAGAGTCTGCCATGACTGAAAGACCTGATAATTAAATGAAGCTACAGAAATGTAATAAAACCTAGAATCTATCTTATTCATTTCAAGCTATAAAGAGCAGGCATTTTAAATATTCTAGTATTGATAGGAGAGAGAGAGTGGGAGTTTTAATCTCTTTGTGTCTTATCTAAATTGTACAATTTTTAAGTCAGAGTAATTTTACCCTCTGCTGAGATATCTTAGTTTCAGCCACACAAGACCATTTTAAGCACATTTAAGGAGAAAAAATTGAATCCCTATCATGAAATCTATTGCTGGTATTCCTAGACAAATGTAGCTTAACCCTTTCAACCCATGAAGAGTTTTAAGATGACTTCTATTAGAAGGAAGACATAGGTAGTCCTTGACTTATGACCACGATTGGGATCAGAATGTCCACTGTTAAGCAAAGTAGTTGTTAAGTGAGATATGCCTTATTTTATTTTATTTTATTTTAGATATATATATATATCATCTGCCATCATCGGGCTTCTGTATTGTGTCCGTCTGTGAGTCAGGTCCCCACAGTTGTTTCAGTTTTAAATTTGGGGCAGCCTATTGCTGTGCCAGAATGGTTTTTTCTTCATCTTGATTGGTTGGGAATCTTGGTCTGTGTTTATTGGTCTTGGAGTTTTCTGTGTTCTGCTTGATTGGTGTTTCTAATATCTTCTGTCTGTTTTGTGGCTCTTTTTGTGTCTTGATTGGCTGGCAGGTATTTGCCTGGCTAGTGGTGTGGCAAACACCTGGACACAAACAGATCCCCCCTGATACCTCCAGCTCAAACACACCCCAACCAGGCACCCAGAGGAAACCTAGCTTCCTAACAAATGATAGCCGTCCATTTACCCGGAGCCAAGCTGCACAAAAGGCCTCCACTAAAGGAACACCATGTTGCCAGCCAAAACAGACAGAAGATATTAGAAACACCAATCAAGCAGAACACAGCAAACTCCAAGACCAATAAACACAGACCAAGATTCCCAACCAATCAGGATGAAGAAAAAACCATTCTGGCACAGCAATAGGCTGCCCCAAATTTAAAACTGAAACGACTGTGGGGACCTGAATCACAGACGGACACAATACAGAAGCCTGATGATGGCAGATGAGATTCTGCCAAAACGTTGCTACAACTTTAAAAGCACAACTACAATGACGTGGGAAAATACCCGAACAAAGCTGAATGCCATACATACATACATATATATATGCACCATAACTGTTAAAGTGAATCACTGCAGTTGTTAAGTGAGTCATGTGGTTATTAATCAAATCCAATCTTATCTACTGATTTTGCTTGTTGGAAACCAGTTGGGAAAATCACATGATCACGAGATGCTGCAACTGTAGTAAATACATGCCAATTGCCAAGCACTGGAATTTAAATCATGGAACTGTAGAGATGATGCAATGGTCATAAATATGAGGACTGGTTGTAAGTTTTTTTCAGTGGCATTGTAATTTTGAATCATTACTAAATGAACAGTTGTAAGTCGAGGACTACCTGTAACTGCTTTCCTTTATGTAAATGTATACTAGAACTACAAAATTTCTCTAATGTGGATTTGCCAAAATGAAGCACGTAGTTCTAAGACACAATGCGTGTGTACACAGAGGACAAGAGGATGTAGTTGTTTCTTCCATAGTGATCACAGTTGTTGCTACAACAAACAAATGGGAAGTAATAGGAAGTTTCCACCATAAAGGCTAATACAATATTTAACATCATTCAACAGAAAATGGAATGCAAACAATCTTTAAAGCAGTGGTTCCCAAACTTTTTCAGTCCACTGCCCCCTTGGTGCTACAAACTCATCCTCAATGCCCCCCACCCAGGGGCAGGATTCAAATTTCTGTGGGCGTGGCCTAATTTGAGGGTGTGGTTTGCTGGTAACGTGACTGGGTGGGTGTGGCTTGCTGGTCACATGACTGGGCGGGCGTGGGAAGCTAGTCACGTGACTGTTGGCATCTCTTGCTGGTCGCGTGACTGGGTGGGCGTGGTTTGGTGACTGGCAAACCAAATACAAGTGGTCCTCACTTAATGGCCTGTTGCTTAGCAAGTGTTCTAATTTATGACTGGCCTTCCCAGAACTACTTGACCTATTTTTCAAGTTTTGACAGCCATGCACACACACATGCCCATACTCCCTTCCAAGCCTGTTGGAGCAGGCCATTGGACTAGATTGCTCTCCTTTCCCAACGCTACATTTGGGGCGAAGCCCCGCCACCCCGAACACGACAGCGGCGGGGGGATGTTTGAAAAGGAGAACAAAGCCACTCTGACTTTTTGCTCACTCTGGCTTTGCTCTCCTTTCCCAACGCTGCATTCGGGGCGAGGCCCCCAGGATCACCCCACTGAGCTCCTTGCACCAGAGCGTGCAAGTCAATGGGGTGATCCTGCGGAGCCTCGCCTCGAACACGGCGGGATTTTTTCTCACCCCTGAATTGTGCCCTGCCGCTCACCTCCAGCACCCCCCTGCCGCCTCCTACCACCCCTCCCCGCCGGCCCCCTTGCCTCTCAGCGCCCCCCTAAGGCATCCCACTGCCCCCCAGGGGGTGGTACCTCCTACTTTGGGAACCACTGCTTTAAAGCAAATACAAGTTATCAATCTTGCAAAAAGCATTTTTGATCGGCATACTAAAACATATCAAATTTAAACCATGGTTACTCACACGCAGGAAGATGTAGATTTTCTTGCTTGAAAAACCCAAATTCTGCAATGTAAATGAAACAGCCCTGTATAATTTATTGTACTGAGTTGGAATAATAGATATTTATATTTTAGATATGGAAAGCCTGAATGAAATTCTTGTCAAGCCACTAAGCTCATCAAATTGATTCAGCCTAACTTACCTTCCCTGGATTGCTGCAGGAACAAAGGTTATTCGGAACAAACCAAGATCTGAAAAACTTAGGAGAGGAAGGGCTAGTCCAAAACCCTTCACACAAACTTTTGATTACATAGATTCCCATGACTAAATATTTAAATACAGTTGCATTTTTCTTAAGCATAAATTTATATTATTTCATCTATGTTTGGGCAACCATGGAAATAGGGCGGAGATATGAGCCAAAAAGTATCCATTTACACAGATGCTTTCATCAAATGTGATCTGCATAAGCATTAAGAAGGGGGTGACACAGCTGGCAGACAAGTCTTGTAGGCAAGACTTAGGCAACAGGTGGCAGATGTCTTTTGACATGTTCTATAACTGGAAAAAAACTAGCACACAAGAAAGAATATTCTATTGTAGGTGGATTCCTGTGCCATAATTGTAGTTGCAGAACAGCTAAAAAAATACATGTTCCTTTAGATACACAGACTATTGTACTGCCTCGTTTTTTTACTGTCTCATTCTATTGCATTCAGCAGCCAGAACTCATTATGATCCACAAAGAAATCTAACTTTCATAGAATTCCTTCCTATACATTATGCAAAATCCTTACACAACCTACAAACTGTTTACAAATATAGCTAGACTTCTGCAAATTTTGAATATAACCTTAATCTACTCTTAGAGGAACCCATGGTAGATGCATTCATAGATCTTCCAGTTTTATTTGCCACCACTGGTGGGCTTGTTATTTTATTTGCTTATACAGGTAGTCCTCAACTTACGACCACAGTTGGGATGGGAACTTTGGTTGCTAATTGATATGGTCATTAAGCAAGTCATTACATGACTGAACCCAAATTTACAACCAAGTGGAGGTTGTTCAGCACATCATGTAGTCCTTAAGCAAATCTGGCTTTTCTGATTGATTTTTGTCAGAAGCCAGATGGGAAGGTTGCAAACTGTGATCACATGACCATAAAACACTGCAACCATCGTAAATATGAGCCAGTTGCCAAGCACTCAAATGGTATTCAGGTGACTGTGCAACAGTCATAACTCAGGGGGCAGGTTGTAAATCACCTTTTTTCTGAGGCTGTTGTAACTTCAAATCATTGCTAAAGAAATGGTTGTAAGTCAAGGACTATCTGTAGTATGATCACATTTGGGCTTCTAGCTTAGGAATTGAAGGAAATTGAAGGCTTCAGAAAGGAACCAAAGTGAATTATTGGGCTGATAAAAGTCTCCAGTAATCTCCAGATTTTCCCTAATTGTACTTTTTACAAATGCTTGACATGACTGGACATTTTTGCTGAAACAGTGGAAGATTTTATCTTCGGTAATAACTGCATCAGGATGAATACATGCTTTTTCCGAGTACTTGTTTAGCTGCCAGTCATAGCATGCCAAAACATAGAGGCAGCAAAGACAGCTGAAACCAATCCTTGCAGATTCCAACACTGCAGTCAAAGTTTTAAACCTGACCATTTTCAGACTGTTTCCAAAAGTTTCCAAAAAACCCCATCTTCGCAGATCTAATATGTAAGATACCAGTCCCATCTTATATGACCTAAATCATCAGGGTTTGTTTGTTTTTTCAACAATTGCATGCCACTACATTGGAGGGCAAAACAAGACATTTTCTTCAAGAAGCTACCACTTACTTTTATTGATGCCTTGTTTACAGGTATTACAATTGATGCTTTGGCTCTGCCCATGTGTCTTTAAGTGGCTGGTAATATATGCTGCACTCAGAAGTTTACCACAGATATTACATGACACTTTTCCTTCGTGGCGCACCATGTGAGTCCGCAGCCTGTCTTTGGTAGCAAAGGCAGCTGTGCAGGTCTATACAGAAAGAAATAGAAGGTCTAAAGCAGAATACTCATTTACTGAACACTAACTTTAATAGTTAACTGTTAAGTGCATGATAAAATACCTTGAATTCCTCACAAGAAATCTTTGCAGAGGAATGTAATGCAATTCAGTTCAAAACTCTGCATTTAATGCACCCCAATAAGTACATGAATATGATATAATTAAACAAATAGGTGTACTGTTCCCACAATAATAATGCCTCTTAGTACATATGACTTTTACAAACAATAAACTAGCAAACCTAAATTTGGACTGTAGTAGTACACAGGAAAGATATTTTTCATAGGTATACAAGGTCAGGAAGAATCATGATTAAGTGCCCATAGCAGAATAAAGTTTTCAGTCTGGAAGTACTGGACTATAACATTACATGAAGTTTACTGAATTAAAATAAATACCAAAATGCTTTAACTCTCACACCGCAAATAATAACTATTATAAATTGATGTATGTAAAGGTGATTTACAAATTGTTAAAAACATTTAAAAGTAAATAACAGTACAAGAAATAAAAAAACAAATATAACAGAAAAAACAAACCCAGATGGGAAAAAGGGAGTGGGACATCAACCGTCCTTACCTAAGGCCTGAATGAAGAGCCACTAGCAATACTATTTAAGCTACTCTTACTATCGTCAATGCACATACAGCCAGGTAAAATTAAACTGACCATGCTAAGAGACAGCAGTATATTTATAGAGGATTAAGTAAACTATGTGTAAGAGCTGAATATTATTCAAGTATAAAAACCTTCATTCCTTAAAGCAAAGACAACTAATCAGGTTGACACAGTGTTTCTATATATCCTAGCAGATCAAGGTAATCTCTCATAACAATCTCCTGATAATGCCTGTGGACCTGATTTTCTTTTCCATTATGCAGTTACATTTAAAAAGGCCAAAAACAGATTGAAAGTCATGAATCACTCTTTCTTTTAAATCAAATCATTTAATGGCCAAAATGAGTCATCAGGAACCAGCTTAGAAACACATTGATAAAACTAAACAGAAGAGGTATAAAAAATTTTTTTTTAAAAAAAATGTACATTATTAGCCCACTTTAAAAAATGCTAGCCTGCCTAAACAAGTGCAGAGTCTGACATTAGAGGCAAAATGACAAGCTGGACAAAGGAAAACTAACAAATCAACAAAGATAGGCAATCTTTTGGTAACCAGAGAGCTCTACTTTTTAAAAGAGAAGCCACAGTGGATCAGGTGACAAAGTAAGATAGGCAGAGCCATGCTATGCCATAAGGCGGCCCTGGATTCATCCTGTTCCCCCAGGTTTAGGAATTTGCTTTTTAAACTCAATATTGGGTTATTTTAAGGCTCATACTAAATATTTCCTTTGTGCATTTTCTTTTACCTTCAAAATTGCTGGAAAGTCCACTAGCCCTCAGGCATTGAAGGGGAAACTTCCAAAGGCCATTGGCTGCCTACCCATGCTGTACATCTGAAAACAATTCTGGCATCCAATCAATAGTTATGAGCCCTTCTTTAGGTCCTAGTAAGACTCCATAACTAAAACAGATTGCCACTATTAAGTCCAAAAGTGTTTGGCTTAATGCAAAATCTTCTAAAAGTATCTGGTAGCAGCCACAGTATGGTATCTAAAATGAAATTTCGTTGAAAGCCTTTATATTTTTCTGAAACTTCTGCTATGGTCATTATTTTTAATTTTACTATATGTGGATTTACATATTATTTTCTAGGGGGTTGTTTTTAACTGGAGGCAATGTTTCTGATTGTTAGTTATTCAGAGACTTTGGGAACAGGCAGCCTATTCTAAAGGTAAAATATATAAAAATAGAACCATGTTCAGGCTTTCACTGGATGGGTTTGAAACCATTAGGAACATAGAATGCCTTCCCCTACACATCCCTATATCCCACCAGCTTTTCTCACCACAAGCTATGAAGAGAAACTATCTTCATCTTTTATGTAAAGCTCTGAGGCCCTTCTCCTGGTACTTCACTGAATGAAGTTTAGTAGTGGCTGCAAGGAAGGCTGTATTTTAGATGTCATTACCATAGCTCATTATTCAAAAATACTCCATATACTGTAATGCAAAAACAGTGGAATTTAGATATTCTTTATTGTTGCATTTTACTTTGTTTGTGTGTTAATCATTGTTGCGCTCCAGCTTTCCCCAATCTGGTGCCTTTCAAAATGTGCTGATAAAGACAACTCTCATTATTATAACCAAAACACATGCACATTGGATAGGATAAAAATAGTTCTGACATAATCACCTAGATGTTATATTTCCAAGAATAGGGAGTAATCATTTATCTGTTTATTTCTTTTTCGTGATGTATAGAATCAAGGGACCATGGAGGTTTTCTAGTTCAACCTTTGCTCAAGTCAGGAGATCTTATAACATCCCAGACAAATGGATGTCCGATCTTTTTTTAAAAAAAACCTCCAGGAAGAAGCACCAATAACTGGGAAAATGCAGCCAAACTCCATTTCTGGCCTGATGTAACCCATTCTGCAAACTTTGGAGGCCCTTTCACTCCATTTTACTATGGAAACTGCCACATTCATAAATATTTTCTACCATCATTCTTTGGGGGCAGAGGTTGGATTTAAGCGAACTTACTAATGAAGAGTTTGAAAACTGTAAAACGTAATTATTTTGTAAACCTTCAGTTGGCCCAGTAAACATCAGTCCAAGTTAGTTTTTTCTCATTACTAATTTTTGGCTGTTGTTGCTCACGTGTGACTTTCTTTGGTCTCATAATTTTTTCAATCTATTTCCAATAAGCCTTCTAACTCTTTCTGATACTTACTTAATCAAGTTCATGGGGATAATGCCCAGGCTCAGTCTTTTATTAACTTCCAATGTACTTTTTTTAAAGATAGTCTTCTGAACCAGGCTCACTTACTGTAATTTCCTTATTAAAAGCATTTGACACTGTCTTTATTTTGCAACTTTTATTGGCTTTCCACAGTTGCCTACGATTTTGGCACTTCCTGCGGGTGTCTGTCCATATTAATCAGGCCCAACCCTCTTTACCATTTAAAGCTTAGTTATGTGCTATCCAAGGGACATAATGGGGGCTAATGTTAATACTTGGCTCTGAACCTTCCATTTCATCTAATGATGTCTAACTTCAGAGTTTACTAGAGTCCATTTGGGTGTCTTAATAAGCTAAGCAATACAGATCAATAAAAAAAATCTTACTTGGCATTTGAAAGGTCTCTCTGTGGAATGGACATGTTTGACATGACAACTTAAGTGATCAGGTCTGTGGAAAAAGAAGAAAAGTAAACACAAGAAAGCAAATTGTTACACAAACACAGAATTAATTAATTATTCAATCTCCAACATCCTGCACAAGAGGAATTTCCCAGATACACAGACCTATGATCTCAACTCTTCTGAGAAAATCTTAATATCACAAAACTTCAGCTACACATGCGAGTTTCCTGTAATTATTGTAAATCTTCCCTGGAAAATCTAAGTTGATAAAAATTATCTTAAGGGCTATTAGCCATTTAAAATGGAAGGTTATCCAAGCCAAATGGAGGTTGTGTGACTTCACAATACTGCTAAATTAATGCCTTACATAGTAATGCTTACAAAAGTGCCTTTAAAAATCCCTATACTTTCATTACAGGCCAAAGGCAAGCTAATTTAATTTTGAATTTTAAACAAGCACTTATTTCCCACCATTAGCAAAGGCTGACTGCAGATTTAAATGCAAAGACACTACTCCTGGTGTCCTCTTCCCCATCTCCACCCCCCCTCCCCATTTCTTACTTTCCTATCACAATTCCTCCCACCTCCCACCCATCGCGAACACGGAATGAAAATCCAATACTTGAGCTCGCCTGGGATTTTCTACATGGTACCTCGAAAAGCCTTTTCCACAAACACCACAGGTGTAAGGTTTGGTGATGCCACCCTCATGAGACCTCACGTGATAGGTCATGCGGTCCTTCCTTTTGAAGCGCTGATTGCAAATTGGGCACTCAAAAGGCTTCTCATCCGAGTGGGACAGCTTGTGTCTGTTTAGGTGATAGACATCCCGGAATGCCTTGCCACACATCTCACAGGCGTGGTTCTTTTTGACGGGCTTGCTGGGCTTCTTCACAGTCTGTGTGCCTGGCATGGCTGTGGCTCCGGCACTACTGCTTGGGTTGGTAGCGGAGGAAGACGTTGTGACTGTTGATAAGATGCCTGCAATGGTGGAAACCAGCGATGTCCGGCTGTTGTCCCCTGCAATGGTGGAGATTAGGGGCACCATCGTGGCAGGGGCTTTCTTTGGCCGTGACACCAGCTTTATCCCAGTATGGCAGGATTCGTGGCGCCGCAAATGGTAGCTGTCCCTGAAGGCCTTGCTGCAGTATGTACACACAAAGGAGGTTTTCGGCTTCTCCTTTTTAATCCCAACAATGGCATCTTTTAGTGTTTCAGGTGGGGGTTGAGGTTTCTGTGTTATCGGCAAGGGCAAAATGGGCTTCTGGTCGGGAGGTTCGACAGCTGAGCTCAGGAGAGGCAGCAAACTATTTTGTGCTGCTTGCTGCTGGTGATGAGATGCTTCATGTGCCTAAAACCAAATATCCATACTTTCAGAAGTGAGAGATGCAACGTGCAGTTGATCAGCAGAAATACACACATCTTAGCAATCTATAAACACAGATTCAACATATAACTCTGACTTAAAAAGAAACTGAAGCCACTTAACTGCCAAAATTCTTACATTCAAATGTTTACCATACAAATTACACCTTCATTTTTTTTTAAAGTTTCTAACTCAAAAACGATGAAAGTAAACTTTTGCAGATACTGCATTAGCACTCCATCCATCCATCAACTACCCATCATACTCAAACGATTTTCAGTAGCCTACAGGCTACATGAACCAAAGTTAAAATATTCATGGTGAGGTTAAATGCAATCAAAATAATGATAGCAATAACAAGATCAGAGACATGACACAAAAATAATAACAAAGAATAACACAAAAAGCAAGATGGCATCAGATAAAGACTTCTGAAACAACGCAGTTCTTAAGTTTCCAGAAAACCAACAAAGGGGTGGCCTGCCTGTCCTCCCTTGGGATGCTGTTCCAAAGTTCCAGTGCTGCCACAGAAAAGCAGTGTCACTCCTGTCAACCCCACAAATCTCTTGGAAAGGTTGAATTATAAAATGTTTCTTCCCAGCTTTCTCTGGAGCTGAATCAGATGCTAAGCCATAAACACTTTATAGAACATCAGCAGCTTCTATTGTACCTAGAAATCTATTCTGTAGTTAATGCAGGACTCAGAAAATCATTGCTAATAGTAGTGGAGCACCAGTAAGCATGAGGACTGCTGCATTCTGGGCAAGTTGCAGTTTCCAAGTGCTCTTTAAAGGCAGCCCCATGAAAAGTGCATTGTAACAGTCAAGATGGGTGGTGATGAAAGTGTGAGTTATTGTGGCCAGGTCCTCTTACCCAGTGGCAATTGCAATTGGTGCACCCGCTGAACCTAGATATAGGCCTCTCTGGCAACAACTCCACTTGATGAATTAGGAACCATAAATCCAAAAGGATTCATGAATTGCAGCAACACAGAATCCCAATGGATAAACAACCCTATCTTACCCAAATTCAGATTCAACCTTTTCTTTCCCAACTGAAAACTTACAGAAGGGATCTTCAAACTTGACAGCTTAAAAACTTGTGGACTTCAACTACCAGAATTCCTCCTCCAGTCATATTCTCGATTCCAAAATATCAAAAATACAGGTAGTCCTCAACTTACAACAGTTCATTTAGCGACTATTCAAAGTTACAACCACAATGAACCACAATGGAAAAAAAATGATATATGACCATTTTCACTTATGGCCTTTGCAGCATCTCCATGATCATGTGATCAAATTTCAGATGCTTGGCAACTGGTTCATACTTATGACCGTTGCTGTGTCCCAAGATGTGATCCCCTTTTGCGACCTTCTGACAAGCCAAGTCAATGGGGAAGCCAGATTCACTTATCAACTGCAGTGATTCACTTAACAACTATTGCAAGAAATGGGGCAAAGCTCACTTAACAAATAATATCTCTTAACAACATAAATTTGGGGCTCAATTGTGGTCATAAGTTGTGGACTACCTGTAAATAAAAATAGTGCTCAGCAAAATCATCAAGCAATTCTTTAAATGCCGCATTTTACCAGAGCTACATTTGCTGAAAATTATGCAGACATCTTCAAGCTTAGCTAATGTACTTTCAGATTTCAGTTATTATGAATACTGTTTTAACAAATAAAACTTGTTCTAATATACACAACCTTTAATACAGACAGCCAAACAGTTAGTGCACAGCTTTTTATAAAATTATCTCCCTTGAAGTCCAGCAGAATCCAACCTTTTCTATTTTTAGAAAAAATGTGAATATAACTTTTCAGAAGCCCGTCTTCCACTGATTTAATGAAGACTAATTGCTTTATAGCCAGCAGAACTATCTATGTTCTGTAGTGAATATAGATTACAGGGAAATATAAAGCAAAGGTTTTTTTAAATATATGACATTTGCTAAACATTATGAATGTCAAGATATTCTGGTGTTCCACAACTCCTACACTCAAAACACTTAGAACTCATTGTTGACCTTCAACAATGTAGTAGGCCAAGAATATCAAAATCCAAGAGGAAACGTCCCATGATCTTATTTCTTCTCACAAAATATTGAAGAAAGAAAAAAATATGACTCATTTGCTAATGTTTTCATTTTAAATGAAAATTGATAAAATGTTTGAAGATATTTATACCAAAATTAATGCATGAAATGATACAACTCATCAATTTGCAGGAGTCCATAATAAAGTAAAAAATGCTTGCAATGATAGTACTTCAGATTCAGAAAATGAGACCGATTAGACAAATCTGTATCCTGAATTTTGACTCCTGAATTTTTTTCTCATTTTCTGAAATATCAGTGCTTTTTGTACTTCTTTGAGATACAAAGTTTAGAGTACACAGCATACTTTGTTTTACCACAGCTGTTTTGTTTTGTCTTCAATATTAACTTTTTTTGACGATCTGCTTCTTCTTAGCAAGCAAAAATAAAAATCTGTTGCTAGAGTTCAGCAGCTGTAGTTTATTTATAATTAAATTACTTTAAAGCAAGTTCAGTCAATAACATTTATAATTATTGTATTTCAACACCAAACATATGTCGTTGAACCATCAAGTTATGGGTAGAACTACTGCACATTTTTTAATTCCCCCCAAATATTTTTCCCATTAAATTCAGAACTTTTTTTGCTTCATTAAAATTTGAAGAGATTTTAAGTGGACAATTTTTGATATGAGGGCAACATAATGTTTTTGAGAAGGTTGAAGATGGCAGATGGGGTGATAATAAACTGGGAAAAAAACCTTGCTACACATCTAGGCAGAACTAGATTTTTAATCTTTTTCTCTAGATTTTGGAAAAATAATATGTTTTTAAAAACATTATAATAAAACTATTTTGAGGATTACGCTACAGTATTTGTTACCTGATGTGAAGCCATTCCACAATTTTTAAATGCGTTTAAAAGCTAATCTGAAGGCCATGGAAAGCAATTTGGTGGTCATACACAGTCCAGGGACCTCAAAACTGAACATCACTGTCTTTTATTATTCTTATCTTATTCCCATCTTATGTCTTAATCCAAGTATACACACCCTAGTTCATTTTTTCTAGTTAGTTTGCAACAATGAGTTGTGGTACAAATCTGCACCTTGTGTGGAAAGGCATACACATTCTTAATAAGCTTATTTCATACCTATCATATACTGAATTTCTGACTGGGAAAACTAAAAATTTCCAAAATAACTCTAGTGTTTTCAATAAGACGGTCTGAAAACTATTACACCGTACATCTGCTGTCTACATGAGAGCATTTATAAATTATAGTCTTGGCAACTCAAAAATTAACAATTTTCACTTATAAACAAAACCATGTAGGAATCTTTTTTTTCCCTATATAAAATAAAAACCAATCCTTAGCCAAAGAACCCTAGATGATACTACAGTTACATAATTTTACCCGCAGTGATTTCCCCAATAAGCCATTTATTTTCTAAACACAGGCACTCATCACAAAGGGATGTGGTAAGGTGCTCATTACAGCAACCCATCTTTTGATTCCCCGAGGGGAGCAATTTTTGAGTTAATGACTGGGTGTATTTCATGATATTCAACATATTACATGATCTCTATCTTAATGAGAGACTATTTGGTAACTACAAGTTACGAATATAATTATAAGTACCCAGTTTACTTTATTAGATTGTGAATACATAACAAAGAATAGCACAATGATAGGCTTTAGCTTCTGAAGCAAAGCCATGAAACAGCCTGGTTGTAACCACAGTTAGAGAAACAAAGAACTAGTTGATTCAGTTACTTGCAAGTGGATTGTCTCAGCTAGAAAGTAATCTACAGAATATGAATTTGAAATTCATACCTTCTGAAACAATACAGTATAATAGAATGACTATGGCATTCCAAGCAATTGAAAACAGGAGAAAATAAGAAATAATCTTTTTTGTCAGCTACTGCTTGGAAAAAAAGCATTTAGAAGGAAATTAGAGGTCATAATTCCAAAATATTGATTTCTAAAACTATTCTCAGTTTGAAGCCTGGAGATCTATTACTATTAATCCTCCCATCCTTCCTTTCACCCATCTCCTTCCACGTATGACTGTAACCTTGTTGCTTGTATCCTAACTATTTTTATTGACTGTTTCCTAGTATGATTTGATTGCTTATTGTACCTCATGGCTATTATTAAGTGTTGTACCTTATGATTCTTGACTTTTGACAAATGTATTTTTTCTTTTATGTACACTGAGAACATATGCACCAAGACAAATTCCTTGTGTGTCCAATCAAACTTGGCCAATAAAGAACTCTATTCTATTCTATTCTATTCTATTCTATTCTATTCTATTCTATTCTATTCTATTCTATTCATTTTATCACTATGCATGGGAACAGAAACAAATAAGTTACAGAATGAGATATGGTTCAAGTAACTTATTTTACAGAGGGTCCTACCACCTGAGAGATAAAGCAGATATAATGTATTTTTAATGTTTCTATTACCATGTTAAAAATATAGAGTGTAAGCTGAGAGAATAGGAAGAAGAACAATTTTCACTGTAATTGTTAAGTTAATAAAATAATTAAGTGAATCTGGTTTTTCCCATTGACTTTGCTTGGCAGAAGGTCACAAAAGGGAATCACATGACCCTGGAACATTGCAACCATCATAAATATGAGTCAGTTGCCAGGCATCTGAATTTTGATCACATGACCATGAGGATGCAATGGTTGTGTGAAAAATGGTCATGTCACTTTTTTCAGTGCCGTTGTAACTTTGAACAGTCACTAAATGAACTGTTAAGTTAAGGACTATTTGTACAATATTAGCCTTAGATCCTATAACTTTCCTCAAGTCTTTAGATACTCCAAATGAACTGCTACCTAAAGAAATGAACTAAGTTTGATCTATTAATTCACTTGTCATTATAAAATTGTCTTTACTGTTTTATAGGTTAGTCCCTGAAAAATTAGGATAAAAATATTAAAAAAATACTGGTTGTCCTTACTTAGGCTTAAACAGAATTAATCATAGGCAGGATTGTTCTTATTCTGAACCATTACAATAGTGGTTGAAACAGATTTGACTTGATGACACTGAACACACTTTGGTAGAAAAGTTTTTTTAAAACAACCACATTTTGGAAGAACCATTCTTTGTATACCACCACTACCAACAGCTACATAACTTTCTTTTCTATTCTATAAGTTCACATCTAAGAGAAACAATAATGATAGCAACAAAAACAAAGATTTTCAGAAATGTTTACAGCTAGAAATAGTTTTCTTAAAAGTTAAAAGGTCGCAGTACTGTATGCTTAATGCAGAAAATCAGGCTAAAGACTTTCTAAAGCTCTCCCAAAATCTTGCACTATATGCATCATCACAAGTTAGTTTTGAAACACTCCATTTCAAAAGCAGTTTATCATGAAACACAGAAGGCTTTTGTCTGACAAAAGCTGATTGAATGCCCCACCCCCAAGCTACTTAAGAGTTCTTTGGATCCCAGCCCCAGCCTACAACATGCAACACTCTCATGAGTTGCATTTCAACAGGATTTTTTCCACTTGAATAGTCTGATCTAAGTCAAATAGCTCATACTTTTTAGGCACGAAAAGACCAGCTGGTGATCCATAACATGATTTGCCAAGCTTCCACAATCTATTACCCACACTATAAGACAGGAAATGGCAATTGAGTGATTTTGCTCTTCAGCTTTTCTGACTAGTCTTCTGTCTTTGTCTACTACATTTGTGCATGAGAACAGAGATGTGGAAATGAGAAAGCATTTCTAGCCAGGACCTGGGACAGCTGAAAACAGGTTTGTCTATGCAAAGATATTTCCCTGTATTCCAATCTGAAGAATTGGGATAAAAATATGACCAGATGTTTTTAATTTGGCTATTGTTGCTATATACTAGTTAATTTTAATTCCGTCAACACCAGTACTGTAAAAATTAATCACTTACTGGAGATGGGAGCAATGCCTGCAGCTGTTTTATCCTTTAATTGCAAGTAGCTTTCAGAATAGGCTCTATGCTGTGTCCCCAAAATCTATTTTAGCTGCACAAATCATTGTTGGCTAAGAAAAATATCAAGATCTGCAAGCATAGCCTGCATTTCAAAAAAACAAGCGTATTTGATAGCATGGAGAATGGTAACCAGAGAATGACCTCAACACAAGATTCCACTTTCCATAAGGACTTCACCTAAATGATTCTGCTACCAGCTTTTTGAGCAATGAAACAATACAACCAAACACAATGCTGAAAAGTAAACTAGAACTGTATGCCTCTTTATTTACTATATATATTGCAAGCTGAAGACCACACATCTTAAGAAAATTTAGGGAATATAAAGTAGCAGGGCAGAATCCATTCCACTTTCTTTCAGCAATGCCCAATGCTAAACAGTACTAGACAGCAAAAACCCAGTTTTGTTTCTCTGTGCAATTGAAAAATAATTTGAAATACAGTTCTAGCCCAAGTTCTCCAGCAGCAGATTCCTGACCTAAGAGCACAAAATACAGAATCTGAAGATGGAAAAGTGCAATTCTTTAAAAGACCATATCCTCTAGGCAAGGTTCAAGCAGCTATAATTTGTAAGCTCTTATATGTGTTTGCCTCAAATCTTTACTAATGTCATAACTCATTTTGATACCTTCCATTACAAAGGTTATATGCACATTGACCCCCCAACCCCAAATTAACCCAGTTATTGACTAGTTTGTTTGAGTCACAGTCAAAGATGCCACCCTTTTAGTCCAATGCATTCAGTATGCTAAGAACTGAATAAATTATTTTGCACATGAAACTGAAAACATTACAATAAAAGTCAAGTTGGTGCCATTCATGTACTACAATTCTACTTGCCTGAAGTTGCCAGCTTATTTTGTCTAATGGTAGGCAGGCATTATTTGGACAGCTCTTACTTCCTAAAACAGAAAAATGTTAACCAATTCTAAAAATCTTGTTGCTGTTTATGTTATACCCTATAAAGTGGTCTTAAGAATTTGTAAATAAAAACATGTACAACAAAAGCATTTAATAATATTTTTAAAGGTATATTCCTTTGAGTCCTGCCTTCTCCTGTAAAGCCACACCAAGGATCTAAATTAAAAGCATGGTTTATTTGGTGCATCTTATACATATTCTATACTTTTTGGATTTCTATTTTATGAATGGGATTTTTATAATAAAACAAAAGTATGATTCATTATATGAACCTAGAGTGGAAAAATTTGGCACTACAAAGTTCTGTTGCTAGAGGCAAAGTTTTTTTGCATTGTATCTTGATGTCAGAGTAGCTAATTAGCATCAGTGAATCATAACTTGAATGAGCTATTAGATGCATGATGTCTTATTAACATGCAGCCTGAACTTTCTAGGCAACTTAAAGACTGTTTTAAAACACGTTAATTCTAATATAAGCCAGAAATATATTTAGCTACCAAAAACTATACTTAGTATAAGGAGGCATAACAATCAATACCATTTTTAATTTTAAACCCAAGGATTGAAGATGACTTTTAAGAACTGATTCTAACATTTTACCTATTTACTGTAGTGAATGAAAAAAATGCAAATTTCCATCTATAACAGCTTTTCAAAACAAGGTTTTGAAAACACCATTGTAACCCACCACAATCCACATTCTATCAATTAGGTGGTTATTTAAAAAAAAAATATTCCACAAGGATTCAGAGAGGATAGCCATTACTTCCTAATTCATGCAATATTCGGTATACAGATTAATAGAATTCAGAACTTACCGAATTACATTTTTAACTGAACTATACATATTTCATAATTGTTAATAATAAATCACTTTATGCCTACTGTATGTAGTTAAGAACACAAACTTTGGTATGAATTATAAGATCAAATAAATCCCAATATCATGTTCTAAGCCTGTTTCCAGAGACTGGGTACCTAAGCAAGTGACTCATCTTGTACTTGGAAGACTTTTGCTTTTAGAAAAGAAAGACTGCAGTGCATTCACCTCAGATTTATTCCTACAATATCATGTTTTCAAACTGGAGTCATGCTTTGCATTTTAAAAAGAACAGAAAACTAAGTGGGCAAATGACGCAAACTCATAATTTGTAGGGTATTATTTTACCTTCAGGAAAGAGAAGAGGTATTGTAATTAGTATATACAGTTTCAAGCTAAAAAAGGAAAATGTATTATAACCTAGGTTCTCATCTGGCTTGTAGATTTAAAGACAAAGTAATCTGGTATGCAGCATTCCTTAGAGAAGATTGATGCTTTCAAATGACTCAACTTGCAAGATATGTACCATCATTTTTATTTTATTTTCTAGAAACCTTAACAGTTCTTAGCAGTCCTTTTTGTAAAGAAATCACAGCTTGACTTGAAGACATGCTTTATACTACTTAGTCCAAATTTGATGAGAACAATCTCTGGAATTTTCTCTTGAGCAAGGTTTTTTTTTTTAGCTCAAGCAAAAAAAGCTGAATGTTTTCTTTCAAACTACCCTATCCATCATCACCACCATCATGAAATCACTTCTGTCCCAATGTTAATTTTAATTCAGTGTCAGTAAACAGTGTCATTCTTCTGAATTGTCAAAACAGACTAAAACATAACCTGTATCTAGCTAAGGGATAACTTAAATGACTGCCTCTGAATATTAATATATTATTATTAAGTTGAAGATGTTATCAAGTTATCAAGCAGACAATCTCATAAAATAATTTAAAATAGACATGAAGCATTTCCCAGAGTTGCAGCAAAAAGAATCAGGAAAACAAATGCTTTAATGTGGCAGATTAGCAGAGAGGAAAAATAGGTTAAAGGCTAAAGAGCAGAGCAGAACAAAAGACAACTGAGTAGATAAACCGCCTGTTTTTTAAAAGAAAGGGTAAGATACAATGAAGCATCTTGATACATGTTTATAAAAAGGAGAAAGGAAGACAAAGTCATAAAGCTAGAACTGCAAAGCAGAAAGTGGTAAAAGAGGATCTTACTTTAAGAGATGACAATGAAAGAAAAAATAGCAAAATTAAAAGGCAGATGGAATGAAAGACAACACTGGGGAGCAAAAGAAAGTAATGGTGACAATGACTTCTTAGGAAGAGCTGGATAAATAAAAGTGGGGAGCAAAGTACAAAAGCAGACAACATAGCAGAAAAAAATTGGAGGACCAAGTTATACGCCGCCGTGGAAGAGTCTAAATTTGTCATGCATAAAGATAAGTAGCGCACTTCAAAAATGGAAGACAACAGGAGGTAGTAGCAATGGAGACAAAAGTAGAATACTGCATACAAAATAAAAGAACCCATATTCCCATGAACAAAGATGGTGAAAAGAAAATAGAATAAACAACCATGAATATGTTTAAAAAGTGACAATCAAGGGTAACGTTATGTGCAGAAGGCAGAAAATGTAACAGCCAGAAATTAATTCCAGGGTGACTAAGTCTAATACAGCACAGATCACCACCTACATGCTCATGTGGCATCTTAAAAGCTAATGGGAATGCCAATGATAGCAATATGATGGGAAACAACTGCAATTACAAAATAAGGAAGCATGCAAAGTAAACAGTAAAAGTGAGTAGAAGAAATAAACAAGAGGGGAATGATGCTTTAATATGAAGTAACAGAAGAAAATAATTCAAAGCAAACATTACTGGAGACTGAAGTAAAATGTATGGAGAATCGCATATCCGCAAGGGAGGGAGTCAGGAATCCCAGAGAAACAAGAAAAGACAATGATAAAGCTGCCGAAGTACTGGAGGAGAGAGAAAATAGGCTGCTTGAAAACACAAGATGGAGAGATTTTCAAGCAAGCCAGGGAAGTGTGTACAGAATCCCATTTTGTAGTACATGGGATAAGAAAATAATTTTGAGTATCTCTCGGAAACGTTGAGAGGGAAGAAGAAAACAGAGAGTGGATGTAGGAGCAGGAGAGTAATACTGCAATCTATTCAAGAGACAAGGAATGCAGCAAAAATTTTGAGCCAAGGAAAAGAGTAGGGAAAAAAACCTCCCACAGTGGGAATTTGATGAAATCGCTCTAAATAACCGGAGGGAAGAAAAATAAAAAATAAATTAAATGCAGCAAGGGGGAACAGTAGGGGATGGAGAGCAGGGTGTAATAAGCCCCATAAATAAATTAGTTGCAATCTTTAAACCAAAATTAAAGCACCGGAGAGAGAAGGAGAAAGAATCTTTTTTTTTTCCCTCGTTAAAAAAAAAAAACAACCGCAACCAGGACAGGACTGTGGTCCAAAGCGAGAAGCCTCCAAAACCAAAAACACCCCATGATCCCAATCACAATAAGAGCATTATTCTCCTTTTCGTGAACACGAAACAGAAAGAAAAGAAAAAAAAAACCCGGGGAAATAAGTTTGGCGGGGAACGGCCAACGCTATTGGGAACAAAGCTTTAAAAAGTAGAAAAATAACCCCCCCTCACACACACACAGCCCCGTCCCAGACCACACGGCTTAACTCTCCTCTCTTTTCTTCTGCGCCCCCCCCCGCCCCAAAAGGGGGAAAGAAGGTCGCTTTTAGTTCTGCGTGCGTGCGAAGGTTGTGCGGGGGGGGGGCCGCCTCGCGCTGAGGAGGAAAGCAGCTATTTATGGGGGGGAAAGCGGGAGAAAACGCGCTCCCGTTGGCCTCCCACGGCGCTGGCGAGCGCAACCAGATTCTCCTCCTCTTCCTCCTCCCGCTATTTCTCTCCCCCGACGTCTGCGCTGCGCTGCGGGGGGGGAGGCGGCAGAGAAAAGAGAGGGCGCCCGCTGCTGACAGAGCCAGCCAGCCGGCCGGATTCTTCCTCCGGCGAAGAGGCCTAAGCGGGAAGGGGGGGCACGCTGGCCGCCTTTGGGGGAGGTTGGTTGGATGGTCGGTTGGTGTTGATGTTGTTCTAAGGAGCCGAAAATAAAACCGAAAAAAAAAATTTAAAATAAAATATTTAACGGTCGGGCGTTGTTCTCCCCCTCACCTGAAAAAGGAACGCGGTCCAATTGGCCTCCATGGTTTTGCGGCCGGGAGAAAGGAAGGGGAGGGGGGGAAGAAGAGGAGGAGGAGGAGGAGCCGTTCGCAGAAGGAGAGAGAGAGGGGGGGGGGTAAAAAATAAATGTCTTCTCGTCGCTCTCTATATAAATGGTTTCTCCTCAGGCCCAGCGGCCTGGTCCTGGCGGCGGCGGCGGCTCCTCGCCGCGCTCGCTCTTCCTGCCTGCTTGGCTGGCTCGCCTGGGCCGCGCTCTCCCCCGCCCGCCCCCCTCCCCGCCTCCCTCCCCCGGGCCCCCAGCTACATGGAGCCGACAACAAAGCACAAGCGGCGGCGGCTGCCTCTGCTGCTGCGGCGGCGGCGAAGGAGGCGGAGGCGGCTCAACATGGCAGCGCCTGAGCGGCCGCGCTTCCGCTAACCCCCGGGCTGTACCATCGCCGCCAACGGGGGGTGGGAGAAAGGAAAGAAGCGAGGAGAACCAGACAAGCCGAGCCGGGGCTGGTGGGGGAAGGGGGCGGACGCGCGCCCGGCTCTCCACTGCTTCCTGGCGGTGCGAGGCGGGGGGCGTGCGCGGGTGCAGCGTCGGGCGTGGGGGGCGCGAGGCGGGCGCCCCTGCCGAGGCTGAGAATGGGACGGCCCGCTCTCAAGCGGCTGAGGGGGATTATAAAAAAAAAATGTAGCGGGGGGAGGAAACCGCGCTGGAGCCTCTTTTGAGCGCTGGGAAGATGGAGGAGAGGGTGAAGGCCGGGGCTGGTCCCTCAAACTCGCTCCCCCCCCTCCGCCCCTCGCTGTCGCTTTGAAACGGAGCGTGCTCTCTGGCGGGGGAAAGGGCAGAAAGGCCTCTCCAGGCAGCTCGAGGAGCGGGAATTCCCTAACTGCCCCACTATTGTAATCGGCTTCTTTTTTTAAAAAAAATGTCCAAATTTGGACACTCGGATTTGTTTCAAAGTAGGAGAAGCCCATTCTCAAATCACAGCTTTCCTCATGGCGGGGAGGGGCGGGGGAATCGCCTCAGGAAACCTCAAGAGGTTTTCACAAGGGCACATTTTCCCTTAGACTTTGGCCTTTTCCTCAGTGGTTTCAAGTTAGTGATGAGCCAATAATGGAGACCCTCGGGTGGATATAATATCAACTCCCCAAAAGCTGGCAGAGGTTATAAAGCAGCCCAGGGGACATGGCCTTGGGAGCATTTACTCAGGAGTAAGTCACCAGGAGAGCCAAATCCCAAACTCAGCAGACCCCCAAAGGGCTGGAGAAGTTGAATGCTTCTCTCCTTCCAGGGTTTCCTGGAGGCAAAGGCAAAACCTTATCCATTTCACTGGGAAGCAAGTTGCATTTAGTAGTTAAAGATTATATATCTGATCCTTTGCACTGTAGCCCTGAAGAGAATAGAAATAACCATTAAAAGCCTACTCCCTGGCGTGCAAAAGACAGTCCAATCCTAATGAACCTGGAAGTAATTCCAATTAACATTAAACAGGCTTACTGCAGACTCTAAGCTCTATTTTTAGGACAGGACTATATTAGAAAGTTATTCAAGATTGATGGCATTCAGTTACAACAATTTTCTATCTGGCAACATTGCGCATTTCAAAATAAATTAAGTTGTTAAAATTATACTACCCAATACCTATTTTCCAACTGAATCAAAGAATAGGTGCTTTTATATTGTTGGTATCTCTCATTCAATTTTGATTGAATCTTATTTCCATATTCATGGCAATTCATAAAACCCAACCCATTGCCAACCAAATATTACAACACATTGCAGCTTTAATAATTTTAGCACAATAGGATGGATTCAGAGCTCACTTAACTAATATGCCAATTGTCCTTTTAACATGTTGCATGAACCTAGATAACATGGTCTGTAAATCACGATTTATAATTTGAGATGTAAATCCAGCCATTATAGCTCCTTGAACAACATGATTAAAACATATTTTCATCTGTGAACCTAGCTTTAATATCTAATAAATATTTCTCTCCCCCATTTTCATTTCTGGAACTCACAGTTTGTCAATTAAAAATAGTGATGGCCTTTTTCTCAAGTTGTTTCTGACCACATAATTAAGCTCAACTTTACTAGCATTGATACAGTGGTCCAGAAATACAGGTAAGTCCAGTGACAACACTGGATTTCTTTGGCATTAACCCACAAATTTTACACTGTGTTTGCTCAACTGTATAATAGGGCTAACTCCTTTGATTTAATTACCTAGCTCAAAGACAGAGATTACCTCTTCCTTATCCAATCCTAAAATCACAGGTAATGCTGCTAAAGGGGTTAAAATCCTATTGCATTTGTAGCCTCCCACCCAAGTGGTTTGTGGATTGAACAATTAAAGAGTCCAAGCATCAAAAGAACTGAGCACTTACAAAAAAACACTTGACCCTCCTCTTGGAAATGGTCCATGCGCACCTGCTTCCTTGCCACTAGCCTGAATTTCATTTATTTCTAGCCCCTTCAATCCCACAGTCTTTTGGCAGGTTACATATAATTCTTGTCCTCCTGGAAGGCTTCATGCAAGACTTCATATAAGTCTACAGACAGCAAAGGCAAAGAAATGGAATTTAACAACTAATGCCAGGATTACTAAAAAAAATACAGCATATAATGCAACAGGTTTGGAGGGTTTTAAGTGCTTCAAAACACTTTATATAATCCCTATAGCCACTTTGTGAGCATTATCTATCCCATATTACAGAGTGAAAGGGAGGGGGGGATTCAAAGCTGAGAATGTACAGGTAGTTTTCTTTAAACAACTTGGGAAACAGTCAAACAGAAGATCTCAGCTGCCAGATCAGCATCTTGATATCTTCAATATAGTAGCGGGAAAAAAAATTCAAATCCACTTGAGTTATTCAATACCAACTTGCTTCTTCATGCTAAATATATTTTTTTAAATTTGATTTTAACCCATTAAGATATGGTAGTAAATGATCCTATCTCTTCCTGCCACAGTAGAGTTGGTTGTCATCCCAGAAGATTTTAGGTGATTTTATTAAACAGTTGATCAGTTGATATATCTATCCACTTAGCATCTGAGTAACTGCCCCTTTAGAGATAAAAGCAAATCATTTATTCAATATCCACACAAGAGTAAAAGAACCACTTTTCTCTGCTAGATACTTTCCTTGACATCTCTAGGCCTCTCCCCCCACTACACCTCTACCTCCACATATACATCATTTAACAATTTGGAACAGTGGCATGCTGCAAAACAAAGCACTCTCCAATATCAAGATGATCCTGGGCCCCAGAAGTTTTCTTAAAAAACAGGGTAGGCTGCAGGCCAACAATTTGCTTCCAAGAAAAGCAGCAAATATAATCATAGAACATAAAATAATGTGGTTGGAAGGGACCTTGGATATCTTCTAGTCAGGGAATAGGCAGCTTTCTGTATGTATGTTAGAGAGCAGAGAGCTAGAGAAGATACTTACAAATTGTTTTTCTGAAAGATGGCCAATAGCCATCATTCTGTAAAATGCAATGCAGGTAATCCTCGACTTACAACAACAATTCGAACCAGAATTTCTGTTGCCGAGCAAGGCAGTTAAGTGAGTCATGTTCAATTTTATGATTTTTTTTTTGCCATGGTTATTAAGCAAATTACTGCAGTTAAGTGAATCACAGGATCATTGAGTGAATCCAGCAAATCCCCACAGACTTTGCCAATGAGAAAAGCTGGCTGGAAAAGTTACAAAGGATGATCACATGACCCCAGAATTCTGCAATTATCATAAATGCCAGTTGCCAAATGCCCAAATTTTGATCACATGACACAGTGCTGCAATGGCTGCAAGTATGTGGACCAGTCATAAGTCACCTTTTTCAGTGCTATCATAACTTTGAATGGTTACTAAACAGATGATCGTTAAGTCGAAGATTACCTGTACTTCACCATGTTCTATTTTGTGATAGTATCTCCCACATGTTTTTGAAATCTCCCAGCAATCCTGAAAGGTCTCTAATTTTAATTAGTTTTGTTAAATAAATGGGAGCTACCAAAAAGTACTGTCATGCATCATTTTTTTCTGTACTGCTCTATTCATATTTACAGAATCTACTGAACCAAAAGCTGACCCACATTTTAGCCTACAGTAGCGTTGTGTAAGCCCAGCATGCATGTGGTTAGTTTCTAGTTCAGTGTGTTATGTGAACCCAGAAAATTGAGTTGAGTAACCACAGGTAAATGTGTTGTTAAACCATTTAGGTCCAGTGTCTACAAAAGTAGAGGGAGCGACTAATAGTAAAGCCAAGTCATGTGTGTACTTACCGTTTTATTAAATTTAGTCAATTATTTTACCACTAGAAACAGGATGAGCAAGGAGACCATTCTATTACACTAAAATGTAAAAAGATACCTTTTAAAATACCGTCTTTTGAATAACTATATACTCCAAAATCTCCCATTCAAAGTCCAAACATTAGTTTTTAAGTAATGATTAGTTATCCAAGCATAATACATACCCAGGAACAAAAATAGGATGTGGGTAGTTTTTCCATTAAAGCCAACTATAAACAAAATTGTAAAAAGTTCAATAGTAATCCAAATTGAACTTGGATTACTAAATATGAATGGACCCTCAATTTATTCTTACAATTACATACTACCACTTGGGCAAAATATTACTAGTCCAATATTTACTACTTTCTTGGCCATATATAGTATAGCTTACCCTAACATTCACTGGACAGTTGAAACAGTAAATTCAATCCCTAAATGTGTACAGTTAATTTGCTTTATCTGGCACCATCAAGACTGAGTTTATGATAGCTAAAATAGTCCATAGTTTTCTTCAACTATAGTTTCCACTATGGCTGGATTCCACACAATTACGTTAGGCTTATAAAGTCAAAATTAAACAAATTAAGATTTAGCATATCTGTTCAAACTTAAACTGCCTCTCACATTGCTCCAAGTAAAAAAGTTATCAACTATTTAAGCACATTCTTCTATAGCCAGTAAAGAATGTCGGCATTAAACATTTGTGTGCATTTTTTAAAAAAAGCTGATGAAATTAAAACAGTAAGTTTTAAAACATTTTGCATCTACCCACAGCTGGCAGAATAGATTATGCAAAAATTGTAGCAAAAATATAGCAGTTTTAAAACAAGAGAATCCTGCAAAATCACACATAAAATAATCCATGTAAGCAATTTGCTTCCCAGAATAGTTAACCAAATTATTTGAAGAAGCAAATACCATGTTTCTCACAAAATAAGGCCGGACCTTTTTTTTTTTACCCCCCCCCCCGCCCAAAACGGCTAGGCCATCTTTTCGGGGCTGACTTAATTCCCCCCCTTGCATCCTCGGGTGGGTGGGCAGCGACAGCTTGGATGTTGACCTCGACGTTGCTGGGGCACTTCGTATTGGGAGACCTCCCGCCACCATTGCTTTCCCTTCTCCCTTGCTGCCGTGGCATTTAGAGCAATGCTGTGGCATTTGGCGCAGCCACGTGCAGCCAGCCAGGGCTCTTCCCTTCAACCGGAGCCCGGTGGAGACACTCAGCTTCAGGCGCTCCTGTCACCGCCTTCCCTTTGCCTTCGAAGGTAAAGGCAATTATTTTAAAATGACGCCCTTCTACAACAAAGACTCCCCTGCCCAAGAGGGCAGCCCAGCCCCACGTGGGGAGGCGAATCTCCCGTGGCCACAGCGCAGGATCGGCCCACCTTGGGAGAAGCGCCCAGCCGCCATCCCTGCCTGGCGCTGGGCTGAGTGCGAAGAGCTTCGCCTGGGGCGCCCAGCGCAGCTGACAGGCGGGCCCTCCTTCCCGACAGCAGAGCTCTCACCAAGGCAGCAAGCACCTCCCCACCAGACCCTCCGCTCATCCCACCAGGGCCGTGCCAGAGCCGTGTGGGCTGGGCAGAGCCAGGAAAGCGAGCCATGGGTGCGCACCCTCCTGCCAAGCAAAAGAGCCAGGCTGACCTGAGCCTGGCTTCCTTCCCAAGTCCCTCCAGCACGAACCCAAAGGAGCCACCGGGAGAGGCTGCCCGAGGCAGTGATAGCACCCACCCATCTCCAGACAGGGAGGTGAGGTGATGGCAGCGCTGCTTCCCTGGCTGGTGGAGAGAGCCCGAAGCTGCCCGTCCTTTCCACCCCTCGCCCAGCCCGTCCCCATCCCCTCGCATCTCCAAATGCACCAGCAGCTCCAAATGCTACAGCGGAACGGGCATCAGGCAGAGGCGCTGACTCGGCGGGGCTCAGCTCAGAGGAGGACGCAACGCAGGCCGTCGCCTTGCCTCCCTTTCCACAGATGGGTGGGTGCTATCACTGCCTCGGGCGGCCTCTCCTGGTGGCCCCTTCGGGTTCGGGCTGGAGGGACTTGGGAAGGAAGGCAAGCTTGGGTCGGCTGTAGAGTTATAATTGCAGGAATGTTCCAATCTCGGATGGCAAACCTCAAATAAAGAATGTTTCCAAGCAAATACAACTCAGGTAAACAAAGTCACTAATCTAAAGGAGGGTTAGAGAGAGGAAGTAAACATATGTTAGACTTTAACTAGAGATAATTAATTGTATGGATTACTGTGCTAAACAGTAACGAAAGTTAAGCAGTAACCAAAGTTAACCAGTGATGGAGGATAACTAAAAATGTGTATAAATGCAAGACTAGACTCCAATAAAGATCATCATGATTCAGTTGTTCATGATCAAACAACTTGACTGCCTCGTCATTACAACAGTCAGCCCAGCTCTTTCGCTTGGCAGGCGGGGAAGCACCCGCGGCTTGCTTTCCCGGCTCTGCCCAGCCCACACGGCTCTGGCGCGGCCCTGACGGGATGAGCAGAGGGTCCAGCGGGAAGGCACTCGCTGCCTTGGTGAGAGCTCCGCCGCTGGGCAGGAGGGCCCGCCTATCAACTGCGCTGGGCACTCCAGGCAAAGCTCTTCGCACTCTGCCATTATCAATTAAATTTTGATATTGCCATATTTCCAATTTCCACAGTTCTGCTTAGCACAGAACATTTAAACTTATAACTACATTTGAACTTGTTAACTATTTTTCCAAATTGTAATATTTCCATTGGTACTTGCATTATCAATTCAATGCTTTTAGCTATTGATCCAATTTTGTAACTCAGCTGACTGGTAACGAACAGGAGACAGTGAGAAGGGCTGGGCAGTAAATAAAGCCTAATTAACTACTTGGTATTGGTTAGTACTTGGATGGGAGACCAAAAAGGAATTTCAAATTCTGGAAGATACAATGGCAACTCTTGTAAAATGGTGAGTGGGGGGGCAGGGGGGGAGAGGAATTGTATGGATTTGTCATCAAGAGTCATGTTTGACGTGCCAATATCTTTATTGATTAAAAAAATACAGGAGCAGAGAAACACAGAAAGCATTCTAACTTTGAAAACCACCCTACCCTTTAGGAAGTCTTAAGTCTGGAAGACCTTTCCAAAGGAGAGAGATAGAGGGGGAAAAAGACTGCCACAGATCTGCAGAATTGGTTAAGCTCATTACCTCTGCTTTCCCCACCCTAAAAAATTGTACTTCCAACAACCCTCATTTTGAAGGATTTTCTTCTGGACAAACCTGTAAATTCCAATGGGATTTTTCATACGTTGTAATGAAGGTAAAAGGGAAAATGTATTTTTTTTAAAAAAAAAAAGGTAATCAATGCATCGTTTGTGAAGCTGCAGAGCCAAAGTTTTGCAATCTGTCCTTGCAGTCCCAGTTTGTTGTTTGGAAAATATCTTTCTCCTCTCCCCCCTCACCTGCCATACCACGCAGATGTATTCTCCTTTACCTCTGGAAAAGAAGGAAAAGAGGATGGAAGATGCTGATACAGCTGCTTGGATAAAGAGATGCCCTATTAAGCTGCAATCTGTAACCCACTAAGGATATACTACTTTTTCTATTGGAAAAAATAAGGAGGGAGGGAGGCAGGGAATTGACTGCAGTGATGATAAGCTGAAATTGAAGGTTGCACACTGCAGCTTGCAGAATGCCAAACAGGAGGGATGAGGGTTATCGATTCCCTGGGCTGCCTTTTTCTGCTTCAAAGTCACACCCCAGCCCCCTGCTTCTACAATTTCACAGCCAGATACACCTTTCTGGTGTACTCATATGCGCACACAGCAGTGGGGTTGGCATTTTGCATCTTATTCCAGAGTTTCCACACATGCTATAGCTAATAAATAAAAACAATCCTCCAAAAATCCTAGGCGAGAAAGTAAAGTAGTTGTTAAAAAAAAAATCCATGACACCACCTGGTTGAAATTCAGAAACTGAGCTGCAATTGAAGCTACATATGCGGTGGGAAAGAAAAGGCTGTTTATGAGACAAGCCAGCTTGTTCTAAAAGGGAATGTTTTAATTATACACTCGGTAAAATTCTCACATTCTCCAGCAAATTAAGAACACTTTGGTGCTCCCACAGAAGTGCGGAATATGAAAGAACCACGCTTTGATCAACTGGGTGCTTTTTTAACAGGGCATCTCTGTGACTTTCTTATCATTATGCTTTCCTTGGGTTTCTTAAATCCTTTTTCCATCTTGTCAAAAATCTGGGTTTGTTTTCCCTGGGGAGAAAAAGGCGATGGTGTGAAAGTGGAATTGGCATGAAGAAAGTAAAGTTTTGGCAGCAGAAATAGAGACAACATAGAGGCAGGCATCTAATTCTTATTTCGAATGAATGAAATTGCAAAGCATTGTAGATAATGATTCAATTAACAGAAACTGGTACTGCATATAAAGGCAGACAAACGTATCCTGCTTGGAACAAAAATGGATATTACTTTAAGGGAAGCTATTTAAAATAAGATTTTAGAAAGTACAGAATGTTTACATTTGCGGTTAAAAGGGTAAACAGTCTTTGTGAATCAGAAAAAAACAGGTTTATCGAGAATTAGAAGTCTTACTTGTCAATTTACAATTGTTCCTCTTTTTTTCCCGTTTTTCTTACTATCCTCTGCTCAACAAAATGTCTGTTTTTCCAAGCTGCTCATAAAAGCAAGGGAGTGAAAATCAACCACCCTATTAAAAGTTTTCCATTAGGTTAGCTTCAGAAGAAAGCTCTTACAATGTACTTTGAAGTATTCTCGACATTTTAAAGTTGCTAAATTAACCAGACTTGATTACCCATGAGAACTTTAGGTTTAGGCCAGGGAGATGTAGCTCAAAGGCTGCAGTCAGGCCTGCCTATGGGGTGGAGATGGCACTCCAAAAAGCAAAGATGGTGACCAATGGCATGTGAGAAGGATAAGGCTTGAGTCACGTAACTGTGGCTACCATAGTGACTTTTTTGAACTTTCCCCTTGTGAATGTCCTGATTGTTCCTTTTTCACATTGTCCTGCCAAAGAAGGCCTTCCCTTCTTTCCGTTGGAAGTTAAAACCCACCCTTCTCCTAGGAAAAAGAAATATTTTAGGATATACTAAAAAGGCAGAATATTTCCCCTAAAAGAGAAGTAGCAACTCAGCACACACACACACACACAACCTTGGTTAATGGGCCATTAAGGCCTGGGGCAGTCTATTCTACATAACAAAGATCTACCTTCCTCAGGCAGAGCCATAATAGGAATCGCCCAAAGCCCCTTCATTGCATCACCCACGAAGTTTCAGCCAAACTTAGCACACAGACAACCTACAGAGCTAGCTATGACCCCTGAAAGCAACCAATCGGGATACTCTTCCTGTGCCCCAGGAACTTCAAAGCCCAACAGAGGGTATAAAACCCAGGCACTCTCAGCATTCTTCCTTTTTCTTCACCCAGGAGCTTCAAGGCATGTGGTCCTGTCCACCATTAAACCATCTTTCCAAACAGGCTCCATGTTTCCAGTGTCTTTTTCCCCACTTGGAACTGAACCCAGAAGGATATTTCTTCAAACACTTACTTACTTATTTACTTACTTACTTACTTACTTACTCTCTCTCAACATCAATGACACAAAAATCAAAACCCTAATAATAAAGTAAATCAGAACAATGTGAACACCAAAGAAATTATTACAAAACCCAAATATAAATTCTCAATAACAGGGACTAAAGCAGTCAGCTGGAACCAAAACCATGTTAAAACAATTTTAACCTCCAAGAAGTGCAGAATGGTAGATGTTGTAGTAACTTCTGGGGAGGGAGAACATTCTGTAAGTATTCCATTAGTAAACTTTACTTAGCTAACGTATTTCTTAACTTTGCTACAAAGTCCTTTAATCCTCCCAGCTAATACCAAGAATCCTTTTTGTGGGTTTTTCATAGTTGGTTTATCTATAGCTTATTAAGTAAATTATCTGGGAATGCTCAACTTGTTAAACCATAGATTATAACTAATAAATTATAGTAGCTGGATTGGTACTGCAAGCTAAACCAGATGCTAACAAATTACTCTGACTGCATTGTTTCCCAAATCTTTAAGCAGAAGTTCCACAGATGACATTTTCCATAGTATTCAGGCAGAGTGATTAGTTATTCCAGGACTTCAAAGCAAAGGGAACTGGGTGTCTTTGAGGCTTACACAAGTATATAAAAACTATCATCTATCACGATTCCTCCCTTTCTGGTGGTTTGGTCTCTTTCAGCTTTGCTGCTCTGTTTGGAATCAAGAAATTTGTGGGAGCGCCATCACTTGAAACTTTCAAGAAGAGATTGGACTGCCATTTGTCAGAAATGGTGTAGGGTCTCCCGCTTGAGGGGTGGGGAGGGTCGACTAGATGACCTACAAGGTCCCTTCCAACTCTGATTATCTGTTATCTGTTAAATGGGGCTGCTGAACCAGGGCTGAGGAAGCCCTAAAACATTCCCTGAGGCACTTTAAACAGCTTGTATTTCTCAAGTCAACCAACTTCACACATAGGTTGCTCTGAGGAGAAAAGATAGCTTTAAAATACGTACACCATTCTGAACCTCTAGAGCAGGGATGTCAAACTCACATTGTCATGGCGGTGTCACATGATGTATCGGGGTCACCCCCCTTCACTAAACCAGGTATGGACATGGCCAGTGCATGACACACCTGGACCGTGGACTGGGAACTTGACAGCCCTGCTCTATAGCAACGTGTGGGTCCCATTCTGCCTTGTAATCTCTGCCTCCCCCAAATTCAGACCACACCACACCACCAACATTTGGTAGAAAGATGTCTAATTTTATTGGCATCCTATTTAGATTTTATTATCATCGTTGTTGATCATTTTAATAGTGAAAATGTCGCCTTCGCCCCTCTCTAAAGGATTAGAAATATTCATTTCCACCCACTTGGCAACATCATCCAATCATCCAATCCCCATGAATGTTGTTGTTAGGCTGAGTACATTTCACTGTGAAATATTTCTTGTAAATATGCTTTGTGTTCAATTAAGCTAAGCTGCAAATTTTTTTAACCAAGCTTAGTGTGTTGTGTAAATAGAACCATTGGGCTTTTAGCTGACCGGATGAGCTCCTTGAGTGAATTTATCTTAACAGGTAAAAATATTTCCTTAAAAGCCTTGGCCTCAGGCCAATAAAGGTTTGCTTGTTGCTGTCTTAGAGGGAAAGTAGGTTTCCAGTCAGATCAATGAATTGCTATTATTATCTTGATCACCTTGCCTGGAGTGTTTTGGAGGTAGGGAAGGGGTGATGGTGGAAGTAATTTTAGAAGATGTATCCTTTCACACACCTTTAATTTTCCTGCAACCCTTGGAAACCCAACATCCTGCATGAAAACTAGATTTACTTACCTGATCTTGTTTTCCTGCCCAGTGTGGGTATTCACTGGGGCCTCTTTTTAATACCACAAATAGTCACATTTAGTCTATCCAGCTGTCATGCCCAGCCCTTTGGAGTGTTAGAGGATGTTTTCAAATCCTATATGGCTGTGTTTCTCAACCTTGGCATTTTTAAGATGCGTGGACTTCAACTTTACTGGCTGGGGAATTCTGGGAATGGAAGTCCACGCATCTTAAAAATGCCAAGGTATGGAAATACCGAAGACTGAATTGGGGATCTTGGGTTGGGCTTTTGCACCTCTTCAGGCACTACTGTTTGATTCTGAGTTTTGATGCCAAGTGAAAATCAAATTTTTAGCCCTCAGGCGGGAATAGAATTAAATATTACTTAAATAATATTTTTGGCAAATATTTCAGGCTACTCATCCAAGTTAATAGAATTAGGTGCTGCAATATACTGTCTGGAATTGGCTCTCAATATTGTCCTCTCTATACGCACGCACACTCAATATGGAATTCTGTCTGTAAATATTGGGGGTTGAACTTGAGGTTATTGCATACATGCCCTTTGAGAAATGAAAGCAGTGTTTCAATATTTGAAGGGCTGTCCCAAAGAAGAGGGGGTCAACCTATTTTCCAAAGCACCTGAAAGCAGAACAAGAAACAATGGATGGAAACTAATCAAGGAGAGGAGCAACCTGACATTAAGGAGAAATTTCCTTACAGTGAGAACTATTAAGCAGTGGAATGCTTGCTTCCAGAAGTCCGGGATGCTTCATCACTTGAGGCTGTAGGAAGTTAGCACCCACCCTCTGAAATATCCTAGGAAATATTAAAAAGACAGAATATTTCCCCTAAAAAGAGTAGAAACTCAGATGCAGAAACTCACCTCAGGAGCAAAAGCTCACCCCCACCTTTGTTAATGGGTGGGCCAGAATATTTTACATAACAAAGATCTCCAGGTAGAGCTATAGGAATTGCCTAAAGCCCTTTCATTACATCATCATCCATCAAAGCTCAACCAAGCCTGGAACTCAGGTGAAGCCATGTGGTCCAGACAAAGCCTACAAAGTTAGCTAAGACCCCCCGCCCCTGGGAGTCTGACAGCCAATGGGATACATTTCTTGCACAGGAACAGGAAACACTAAGGTGGGGCCCAACAGAGGGTCCCACCTATAAGGGTCTCTCAGCCTCTTGGTCCTCCCTTCTTTTCCTTTATCTTGAAGCATGTGATCGTTCTTTTGACTATGGAGCTCCAAGCCATGTGGTCCTGTCCACCATTAAACCATCTTTCCAAACAACCTCCATGTTTCCAGTGTCTTTTTCCCCACTTGGAACTGAACCCAGGAGGATATTTCTTCCAACTTGGCTTTTAAGAGTCTAGACAGCCACTTGTCTGGAATGGTATAGAATCTCGGGCTTGAGCAGGGAGCTGGACTAGAAGACCTCCAAGGTCCCTTCCGACTCTGTTACTCTGTTAAATTCAGCTAGGTAGAATCACAGATTTGCATGACCTAGAAAAAATGCACTTCCCCCTACTGTATGCTGCTTTCCTTCACTCCAAACTTAATCAATGCCGTTCAACTTTGACAATAAATTTCAGGCTTTTCGCCTTTGGTTCATCATGTTGTGCTTTCCTCGGTGAAGTCCTTAGGGACGGAAAGAGACAGGAAATATTAGTAAGTGAACCAGAGGTGTGAGACTGTGTTGAAAAGGCGGAAATAAAGTGAAATGTTAATCTGATTTATGATTCAGCGCCTAAGACTTCCCTGGTGTGCATTTCTTTCTCCTTACCAGGATGACTCAGCAGAATATGTTTGTTTCATAAGTCACATTTTGAACATTTGCAATTGAAGAGGTGGTACTTTGCTCTCTGACAAGTTGAGGCTTAGATATGTTTTCTTTGCAACTTCTTTTGCAGGCATGCCTACGTAAGGTTGCCACCTGCTCCCTATTGTAAAGAATGGCTTTTATTTACAGGTTTTTTTTTTTTTTAAAAAAACTCCATTTAGGTTAATCAGGCACAGTATGACTTTCTTTTCTTTCCTAAAAATCACTGTTTTTCTTTCTTTCGTTGGCCTTGGGGAAATGCCCCAAGCGAAAAATGTGATTTGATTTTCATCCACCACCTGCTTCAGATGGTTGAATGCTGTTTTTTTTTAATCCCATCTTTCAAAACTGGTATTTCTTGTGAGATTGATATATGAGAAGCGCCACTGAAATCAGTTAGTAATAGTGATCTATTTAAGGCCAATTAAATACGGTAATTTATTTTTGATTAACTAGGTTTGACTGAATCCTACGAGCAGCTTACTAAGAAAGATAGTGTGAACAGTAGTTGTATTAAATTTTTTTAAACATATGTAGGATTTTATTCAAAAGTACAGCCTCTTTCTTTCTTTCTTTCTTTGTTTCTTTGTTTCTTTTTTTTTGGCAGCTTTTCACATGGCAAACCTATGTCTAAATTCAAATAACTTGCTAAACTCCAGGATTAACAAAGGACAAGTAATGTTTACATACACCCAGGGAAATAAACCATATTGCCGTAACATTATTACAGCTTAATGCGAGGCTTTCAAACTTGCAGCCTGCAGGCCACATGTGCACTCCAAGTAATTTCCTGCAACCCATAACAGTAGTTAGGAAAGTGAATGCACTGTGCACCTCTCTCAGCCAGCCGGAATAACTCTAGAAGAAAGGAGAAGTAAAGAGATAGCCTTTAATTAATTTATATGCCTCCCAGCAACTCTGGACAATTTAGAAATCGTTAAAACATTAAAACAAAATAAAGATGACCAAGATAACAAACTCAAATGGGAACGAAGAAAAGGGGGCTTCAATTCTGCGGGCCGAAGGACTGGGCCAGGAGCTTTTGAAATAGCAGAATGTTGGGGCCTAGGAAAATGCGAAATTTCTACCCAGAAAATGGAAGAAACTTTAAGATTGCATTGCCTTGACCCTCTTTAGTATGAGATAAATCTGTCAGGCTTTCAAATTCTGCTACTAGTGATTTTCAAAGTGTCCTCAGTAGGGATAGATAGGTAGGTAGGTAGGTAAGTAAGTAGATAGATAGATAGATAGATAGATAGATAGATAGATAGATAGATAGATAGATAGATAGATAGATAGATAGATAGATAGATAGATAGATAGATAGATAGATAGATAGATAGATAGATAGATAGATGATGGATGGATGCGTATGTGCATATTTTTAAAAACTTAGTTTTAATTTCTACTACAGTAAATTTCAAAAGATACACCAAACATAAACAAAAGCTATTTGAGGTCGTCAGTCATTTTTAAGAACATAAAGGAGTCCTGAGCCCAAAACATTTCAGAATTGGTGTATTACAGGGGTGTCAAATTGGGGCAGAGATGTGTCATGTGCAGGCCACGCCCACCCAGCTGTGTGAAGGGCAAAAATGTCACAAAACGTCACGTGACAGTAATGTGACTCTGCGAGTTTGACACCCATGCTTTATAACAATAGCGTTCCAGCAGTCCTTGTGGAGTGTTTCTTGACTTGGCCTACCCTAAAGGGCTGACATGAGCAGACTAAAATTTGATGCCCTGCTGCATTACTAGGGCAGTTCCCAGTGGTCATCACTGCTGATAATTGTTCCCCACATGAGACCCATCCAGCACACCACCAACTCCAAATGCAGCAGCACAGAGGTGGTATTCAGCAGGTTCTGACCAGTTCTGGAGAACCAATAGCGGAAATTTTGAATAGTTCGGAGTACCGGCAAATCCCACCTTTGACTGTCCCTGCCCCCCCTATTCTCTGCCTCCCGAGTCCCAACCGAATGGCTGGGTCTTCTTTTGTTGCCCTGCATAGGAGAACGGAGCTGGAAAGCAGGTTAGTGGGGTGGGGAGGGAATGGGGATTGGCTGGGTGTGGCCAACTCAACATCATTCACATCGAGGCACGCATCTCCTCGACTGGCCTCTCATGACTGTGGGGATGCTGCAACAGTCATAAGTGTGAAAAATGGTCATAAGTCACTTTTTTCAGTGCCATTGTAACTCTGAATGGTCACTCCATACAAGCAAAGTACCAGCGAAGGAGGGGGAAAAAAACTCCAGAGAAACTCCAGAGACAGGAAGTCTAGTCCTGCCAAGAATGTAATAAGGGTTCACGGAGAGGCGGTTTCTGTAAGCAACACCAGAATGTTTCCTTCCGACCTTCCTTACAGGATTAGGCCAGTCATTTCTTCTAACAACTAGTTCTGCAAACTGCTTAGAATGTTAACAACCAGTTCTAGCGAATAGGTGCGAACTGGTAGAATCCCACTCCCGCTTTCAACCCGAACCACGGATTTTAACAGAGCTACCAAAGGACAGGATAGCCAAAGGCTGAAAGTGGGGTTTTCAAAACAAAGCCGGATGTTCATGCAATGCCAAAGCTAAGTTTGTAGCAAAAGGCTACACATAAATGTGTCAAATATGACAGCAATTTTTTTGCAGCTATCGTTAAACATGGAAGCATCAGAATACTACCAAATGTAGCCACATTTAGAATACTGCATGTGAAGCACTTAAATATTAAAGACAGCCTTTTTGTACAGTGATTTGAAAGAGGAGATTTACATATATCAACTGCCAGAGCTTCAAAAGACAGGGAAAGGAAAACTGATGTGCAAATTGAAAAAAAAATCCATATATGGTCTAAAACAAGCAGCCAAAGCATAGGTTGCAAAACATGGATCAACAGGGAAATGTTGATCCATGCTTATAAACATGAATTAAAAATAGACATTGTATAGTGTGTGCAGAAGACAAAAGAGTGAAGAATTTAAATAAAAAAATCTTTTTGGGGTTATTACCTACTCCTTTGGAACTGAAATAAAAAGGACCAAACTCAGAGGTGGTATTCAGCAGGTTCTGAGCAGTTCTGGAGAACCGGTAGCGGAAATTTTGAGTAGTTCAGAAAACCAGCAAATCCCACCTCTGACTGGCCCCGCCCCCATCTCTTCTCTGCCTCCCGAGTTCCAGCTGATTGGCTGGGTCTTCCTGTGTTGCCCTGCACACGAGAACGGAGCTGGAAAGCAGGTTAGTGAAATGGGGATTTTACAGTATCCTTTCCCTGGAGTGGACTGGGAATGGGGATTTTGCAGTATCCTTTCCCTGCTATGCCCACCAAGCCACACCACAGAACCGGTAAGAAAAATTTTGAATCCCACCACTGGACCAAAGTGGACTTTATCTACTTAATCAAAATCAATAAACAATAAACCGAATAATGTTTCTAGACCTCAGTGAGGCAAAGGACTCAGGTAGCTAGTCCTCACTTATTGACCTATTCAGTGATCATTCAAAGTTTCTACAGTGATGAAAAAGGAGGTTTACAACCAGTCTGAATTTGCAGCCATCATAGCATCCCCACAGTTACATGATTGGAATATAGAATAACAGAGTTGGAAGGGTCCTTAAAGGTCTTCTAGTCCAACCCCCTGCTCAGGCAGGAAACCCTACACCACTTCAGACAAATGGTTATCCAACAAAAAACTTCCAGTGTTGGAGCATTCACAACTTTTCTTCTTTTCACTAGACTGGCAATACCCAATTCCTGGTTCTTCATATTTTTTTGACTCCAGGCCCTTAACCATCTTAGTTGCTCTTCTTTGCACTTTTTCCAAAGTCTCATCATCTTTTTTGTAATGTGGTGACCAAAACGGGATGCTGTAGTCTTATTAAGGATTTATACAGTGGCACTAATACTTCGTGTGATTTTGATTGTATGCCTCTGTTTATACAACCGATTGTATAAATTCTGTGCTGCTAAACCACCATGCAGGAAATGTGGGCTGCACAAGCTACTGCTAGACTTCAGAATAAAAGGACCCATCCTAAGCAAATTATCTGGGGATAATATGGGAAGTATCAGAACTGCACATCCAAAGAAAGGCAGACCTGGTATGAAACATGCAGACTTTGAACTGCACCGTTCAAAAAGATTCAAGAAAGAGGACAAATAAAACAGAAGTGCACAACGAAAGAACAATATGCAGTATATATGCAGTGGTACAATATGCAGTATTTCCCGAGGCTGTAAGAAACATTGGGATTTGGAGCATGAAACGACGAAGGTGGTACAAATTCATCCTGGTGCATAACTTTGTGTACTGAGCTGAAGAGAAGAGGAATGATGGACACATCATCCCATCTACAAATAATCCTTTGTGCAGGATAGAGGAAGGATCACCTGGTGTCCCACTTTCCATCAGCTGCCATTATGCATATAAAAGGGTTAAGAATCGTTAACCTTATTTTGCGAAGCTTCTTCTCAGGCAACATTGAATTGTTAACTAAGGCATACAAAACCTTTGCCAGACCACTTCTCAAATACAGCTCGTCCGCCTGGAACCCTCACTGTATATTGGACATTAACACGATTGAGTGGGTTCAGAGGTATTTCTCGAGAAAAGTACTCCACTCCTCCACTCACAATAGAATTCCCTATGGCTCCAGGCCCGAAATTTTGGGCCTGGACAATCTAAGAACTGTGCTGCCTGAGGTTCAATTTAAGCATAGTTCACAAAATTGTCTTGTTAAGGTAATAAATAAAGGAAAGAAATAAAAAAAATATTATAGAGAGAGAGAGTCGAGAGTTACTCTATAAGCATGTCTTATCTTGATGTTAGGCAGTTGTTTTCTTTTGTATATAGGAGTATTTATCTCTTTATCGCATTTCTTATCTTGCTGTGGTGGAAAATATTTCTCTAACCTTTGTGTTGTAAAACTAGCCTGCAATTAATTACATCTCTCTCATATGAAGACACATGATTATTCCATCTAAATTAATCTGAATGGAACGTACTCCCGGGGAACGTCACTCCCTGCACCTGGAGCAATATACACCTTTTGAAGTATGCTGCTAATAGCCCTCTTAAATGGTCAGTTGTGATCGATTAACAGACAATAAGAGAAAGGATACTGAAAGATAAACAAGTGCTAGGAGGACATTTGCCTTTTTGCAGGGAAGATGTAAATCTAACTTAGAGTGTTTTACAATGCAATTACTCTACTTCTAAAAGAATCTTAAGGTATAAGAAGAGTCACTTTCACCTATATGCTTTGTAACTTTCCTCACATATCTGTGTGTATGAGAGGAGGGGCCTTACCCTTTTATTGATCAATAAAATTTTGTTCTTCAAAGCCTCTGCTTAATTTCATTTTTGGCACATCGTGATCTTAAGTTCTAGCTGAACCTTACAGTCTGCTACAATGTCTTGCCTGTCAACGACTTCTTCAGCTTCAACCGCAATAATACCTGGGCTCAAGGTAAACTACTCCAAACTCGATTGCAGAAAATACGACTTCAGCAAAAGAGTGGTCAACGCTTGGAATGCCCTACCCGACTCCGTTGTTACACCTCAACCCCTCGCAGCTTCAACCTCAAACTGTCCACCGTGGACCTCACCCCATTGCTAAGAGGTCCTTAAAGAGGGCGTGGATAAGCGCACCAGTGTGCCTACCGTCCCTGTCTTTATCTGTATTTGCTTCCTTTGTTCCTGTTTATGTTCATACTTATACTTGTTATCTTGTACAAGTTTGACAAACAAATAAAATAATAAATGGATGGATGAATAAATAAAGTTTGAAATAAGCAAAGGCCCTTTCTTTGGGGCTAATTTTGCTAATCATTCACGGGATTCTTTCCAATGTCTGGAAAGTTCTGTGTCCTTATGATACAGATTTGACACCGTTTAAAAACTTCCAGTGTTGGAGCATTCACAACTTGCCTCCAGAAGTTGTGAATGTTCCAACACTGGAAGTTTTTTTTAAAAGATGTTGGATAACCATTTTGTCTGAAGTGGTGTAGGATTTCTTGCTTAAGCAGGGGGTTGGACTAGAAGACCTCCAAGGTCCCTTCCAACTCTGTTATTCTATTCTAAGCTATTTAGAAAATAGAAAATCCTCGCTTTTTCTTCATCTTTCTCTCTCTTTCTGATTTTGCCTGCCCTTTATCCCTTTTTGCCAAAGAACTGTTTTGGATGTTTGGGAGATTAATTATTTGGATCCAGATACAGGGATCGACTACAAGGAGCAAATAATCATAATTTTTTCCCCCACCAAGGCTGCTTTTCTTTCTCTTGCAACGCCTGTACACATCTGCCTCTGCACGCCAGCAAAAAAAAAAGAAAGAAACGAAGAACAGAAGTTAACAAATGGACGCTCTGATTTGGAGCTTTTCTAGAGAAAGGAGTCTCTTTGCCGTAAAAGATTGAAAGCCAAGAAGGATCCCTTGTGAGAAAGAGGCCCCTGGAAGAGGACAAAGGCACGGATTCACAGGAACATCAAAGCCGCTCAAAAGATTAGTGCGGATGGCTAGAATTCCATTGGAAACAAGAAACCTTCCTCGGCAGCCACTGTTGGTGGCATGCGGGAGCAAACAGCAGATGCTGCACCGTGACGGGGCTCTCCGCTCCAAGCTGCCACATACCAGACAAACAGGCTGCACTGGTCCACAAAAATGATCCACAGCTTTGTTGGCAGGCTAGGCAAAACTGCTGGGTAAAAATTCTTTTAAACAATCTTAAGAATTGAAATTTTGAATCAAATTCAAAGAATTGAAAAGGCTTGAAATGCTGGGCTTGGACAACCTCGAACTACGCCGCCCACGGTTGGACTTAAGCGTAGTACACAAAATTATCTGCTTCAATGTCCTACCAGTCAATGACTACTACAGCTTCAACCGCAACAATACAAGAGCAACACAACGGATACAAACTCAATGTTAACTGCTCCAAATGTGATTGCAGAAAGTATGACTTCAGCAACAGAGTGGTCAATGCCTGGAATGCACTACCTGACTCTGTAGTTACATCCTCAAATCCTTTAACCTTAAACTATCCACTATTGACCTTACCCCATTCCTAAGAGGTCTGTAAGGGGTGTGCATAAGTGCACAATCGTGCCTACCGTCCCTGTCCTAGTGTCCCCATTTATGGGTCCCCATTTTCTATGGGAAAGTATTTCCATTACAGATGTATAGACACAATTCAGTAAGCTAAATTTAGCTTAGCCTTTTGGGTAAACCCAAAATACAGGTAGTCCTCGACTTATGATGACAATTGAACCTAAATATTTATGTTGTTAAGTGAGACATTTGTTAAGTGAGCTTTGCCCCATTTCTTCAATCAATCAAACGTTTATTTTCGATGCACATGTGTACAATGAAACTGATTTTTTTTTTGCCACAATTGTTAAATGAACCACTGCAGTTGTTATGTTCGGAACATGGTTGTTAAGTGAATTTGGCTTCCCCCATTGTCTTTGCTTGTCAGAGGGTCGCAAAAGGAGATCACATGACCCTGGACACTGCAACCGTCATAAATACGAGTCTGTTGCTAAGCCTCTGAATTTTGATCACATGACTATGGGGATGCTGCAAAGTTGGCAACTGTGAAAAATGGTCGCAAGTCCTTTTTTCCAATGCTGTTGTACCTTGGAACAGTCCATTAAATGAACCGTAAGTCTACCTCTACTGGATTGGTCAGTGTGATTGAAGATGTTACAGCTTAACCCAGAATATGAAATTATGCAGAAAAAAATGTAGATCAATTAACTATTTGGTAGCATGTTTATTTAATCAATGTATTAGCCTCCTCAATCATGCAAGCAACTCAGTGCATAGAACCCACCACCGGGAATTTTATTTTCTGACATATCGAAGAAGATGGACAGATTGAAAGAAGGGAGGAACTTCTGTCAGGAAGGTTTTGATACTATCAAAGACAGCTAATATAACTCCTGCTTGTGGCTTTCCTGGCTGAATTCTCAGTCATCCACGTTACGCCAGAATCTGCAGGTCTTGTTAAACTACTGTTGGGAGTTTGAGTGGCAAAGCATTTCCGTCTATAACACAATGTTTTTAGAACAGCCAGGTTTCCTTATGTATGAGGAAGAGAACTATGCTATTAGTATAATTATCAGGGACATAACCAGTGGTGGGATCCTACCAGATGCGTGCCTTGATGTGAGTGATATTGAGTTGGCCACGCCCATCCAATAACATGACCACCAAGCCACGCCCACCAACTAAGCTACGCCCACAGAACCAGTTGTTACAAAATTTGAATCCCACCCCTGGACATAACATTCTAGGGACAGGGAGAACCACTGCTGCTAATAAAGATGTATGGATCCAGATTGACGATGGTGATAATGCCATCCATTCAGCCGGGTCTGACTCTTGGTGATTCTGTGGTACAGATCTGTCCACGTTTTCTGATCTTTCACTACTTCTTTGAGTTTTTCTTTGTTCTGGCTGGGTGCCAGCTTTGGTGGTGTCCAAACCATCGTGCTTCTTGGTGACCTGGTTTCCTTTTACCATTAAACCTTCCCAATCGCTTTCTCCAGTTGGAGCCAGATTATATGTAAACAAATGTCTAGTTCCGTGATGGTGAACCTAGGGCACGCATGCCAGAAGTGGCACACAGAGCCATTTCTGCCAGCACGCAAGCTGTCACCCAGAACAGATCCACTGCGTATGTGCACGCGCCTCCCGACAGCCAGCTGATTGTCAGGTAGTTGCCACACGCACATGGGGGGAGGGCGCATGTGGGAGATACACACACACGCACAGAGGCATGTAGCGTGTTCAGGGCCCTCATGTGCACATGTGAAGGGGTGGGGGATCACACACACATTGCATTATGGGTGCAGGCACATGCGTGTGCACATTTTCGGCACACAATGACAAAAAGGTTAGCCAACACTGGTCTAGTTCATTCACGCTAGTCCGATAAGAGATATTTTTCCCCCCAGTGCAGATATAACTCTCTAACCATTACATTATAGTGCCCCTCAGATAAGATGCCAACCAAAACCAACTACCAAGAAAGCTCTTGAGAGTGTTTAAAGTTTCCTGCTAATTTCTCTGCTTCTTAATTAACAATAGCCACTCCAGTTTAGCAATATAATTGTTCCCCTGTTTAATTTTATAGTGGTAGTGGGTTTAATTAATTTAGTTCATTTATTTAAAGCACTTTAGACCTGCTTTTCAGGCAAAGCAAGCTTCCAGAACAATTTAACAGATCGGAAACAAACCAGACATCGCCTGTCCACAAGTATATAAGCCAATACTGCTTTCTTCCCCTCTGCAAGCAAGACGGGCGTTCATAATACCAGTGTGTCATCTTGCACATTTTGATGTCTTCCCTGGAAATGACTTTGGAGCAGGGGTGGGCAACTATGGCAGCTTTATGACCTGTGGACTTCAACTCCCAGAATTCCTGAGCCAGCATGGCCTAACTGGAACATTTCGTTTCCTTTTTCCATTCCCATTCTAGACGGGGGACAGAAATGTAAAACCAAGCTGGCCATCAAGACAGGTTGCAACAAGATTGGCAAAAATGTATAGGATAGATCTGCTAAATGTTGGAAATATAATCAAACACCTGGTTCATATTACCATGTGTGGTGGACATGTCCAAAAGCCAAAAAATATTGGACAAAAATACATACCTGGTTGGAAAAAAATGATAAAACAGCATATAGAAGTGAAACCAGAAATATTTTTATTGGGCATTCTGCTGGAAAAATATGATAAAGAAACTATCTACTTAATTTTACATGTACTAACTGCAGCTAGAATTTTATATGCTCAACAATGGAAGTATGATGAGATCCCGACAGATGAGAATGTAATTAGAATAGAATAGAATAGAATAGAATAGAATAGAATAGAATAGAATAGAATAGAATAGCTTTATTGGCCAAGTGTGATTGGACATACAAGGAATTTATCTTGGTGCAAATGCTCTGTGTCCATAAAAGAAAAGATACATTCGTCAAGAGTCAAGAATAATCACGTACAACACTTAATAATAGTCATAGGGTACAATAAGCAATCAAATCATACTAGAAAACAGTCAATATAAATTGTAAGGATACAAGTGACAAAGTTACAGTCATACAGTCACAAGTGGGAGGGGATGGGTGATAAGGAGTGATGAGAAGATTAATAGTAATAGTAGTGCAGACTTTGTAAATAATTAAGAAAATACTAGAATGTGCATAAATGGATAGACTAGCACTATTAAAGACAAAGAAGAAACTAAATACTTTTTGACATGGGACTTATTTTAATCAATGGTTAGACAACAAAAATACACCTTAGAAAGATAGGGACATAAAAAGGATAAATGTTAAAATGGAAATTAATTAAAATGGACAAGCTAAATATTATTGTTATTACAGTATTAATGTTATTGTGATGAATGTTATTGTAAACACCCTGATTACGATCGCCTAAAAACAGCTGTACCCAGACAACACACTGTTTGATTGAAATGGAATTTTTATATATTATACGAATAAAGCAAATAAAACTTGGGGAGTGGAAAAAGACAGGGATCCTGTACCAAAGAATCTTCTACTAAAATAAATAAATAAATCTTATTTTGCTGTTACTACTCAGAGGTGGGTATTCAGCAGGTTCTGACCAGTTCTGGAGAACCGGTAGCAGAAATTTCGAGTAGTTTGGAGAACCAGCAAATCCCACCTCTGACTGGAGATTTTACAGTATCCTTCCCCTGCCACGCCCTCCAAGCCATGCCCACAGAACCGGTAGTAAAAAAAAATTGAATCCCACCACTGTTACTAGTATGATATGATTTTCAACTTCCAGCAAAGCCATTTTCTAAAAACGGTCCTGCATGCAAAGACACCCCAAGGAAGTGCCAGAGAAGACAGGATGACATAATTTCTTGAAAGGAAAGAGGAAACCACAAGGTGATCCAGCAAAGCGGATGGAACAGGCCTGCTTTTCTTCTCTTCCTATCCTGGAGAATATGGCAACTATTGCTCAATGAAGAGCTTTCCATCCCTTTTTGAACCTGGAGAAAACCCCAGCATTGCCAAAGCCTTGTCTTGTCTTCAATCACTTGAATTCTTCCATCCCTCCAACTTTGTCCTTTGGGGCAGGGGTCCCCAACCACCGGGCCGTGGACCGGTCCCGGTCCATGGAACATTTCCTACCGGGCCGCCGGTTTGCTGGGTGCTGCCATCTTGTTTGACGAGAAAGTGCTTCCGGGTGAGCTTTTCCGGTTGGAAAGCGGCGTTTGGGTCCTGAAGGAATCCTCGCACCTTAGTTTCATTGAAGGGGGTGCTTCGAATGAAACTAAGGCGCGAGGATTCTTTCAGCACCCAAGGCAAGGCAAGCCGAGCGACTGTCCTGAAGCCGTCCCAAAGCGAAGCCCATCGACAAAGGTACAAAGGAGGAGTTGAAGGTGGTGGGGAGAAGCGGGGACGGCTGGCTGGCCGGTCGCTCGGCTCGCCTTGCCTTGTCATGCGTGCTGATGCCGGTACTGGGCCGCGGATCATTTTGTGATGCTGGCACCAGGCCATGGCACAAAAAAGGTTGGGGGCCACTGCTTTGGGGGACAAACACATTTTATTGATCTGGAAATCGCCCTCAGAGGTCCCAAGGAGTCAAAACTAAGTCACCATGGCAGCTGTGTGATCCAGCCTCCTTCCAACTTATAAAAAGGATGGTGGTGAAGCTTTGATCATACCATCACAGCTAGTATTGTGAGCTTTTATAATTCTCCCCCCTGGACAGATGCCTGCCTTGGACAGAATAGTGGCGAAGTCACTACATTAACAGGTACAGATGACTTAAACCTGGTTAGCTACTGCAATAATGTTGTGGTTAGCCGGCAGCAGGTGCAGATGGCTGAGGAGAGCGAGGACTCTGATGAGGGGCCAGGACCATCGGGGAGTGGAATGCTGCCTTCAGAGATTGTGGGGGCTGGCAGCAGTGATGAGGAGGTTCCCAAGGAGCCTGTGCCAAGTGCACGTGCACAAAGGATTACTTGGAGGAAAGAACAATTACAGCAGCACAGGTGACTCGGGAGTAAGGCTGCAAGGTAATGGCCTCTCCCTCAGGAGGATAAAAGCCAGGTTTGGAAAAGCATTCTTTGCAGACAGCAAAGAAGCTCTGAAGCTCAACTTGTGGACATCTTAGTTCGTGTTTGGAGAATCTTGTAAATTAGTTCTTATCTCTGAATTTTTGGCATCATTGACAAACAACTTGGCAAGGGTCTTTCTTGTCGGAGTTAATTAGTGGAAAGCAGCCCTCAAAACAGAATTCGTTGTTAAACCTTAAAAGGTGGAGGTGCTGCCTTTGTCTGTGTTTGCTCTTTGGGAACCCAGTTGGGTCGTAACAAATAAGCTGAGAATGAGATACAGGTAGTCCTCGACTTACGACCACAATTGAGCCCAAAATTTCTGTTTTGCCCCATTTTATGACCTTTCTTGCCTCAATTGCCTCAATGACTCTGGATGACATGATAGCAGCATTCCACTATTTGAGGGGCTGACACAAAGAAGAGTCAAGCTATTCTCCTGAAGGCAGGACAAAAAGCAAAAGATGGAAACTAATCAAGGAGAGAAGCAACTTAGAACTAAGGAGAAATTTCCAAGACAGTTAAGAACAATTAAACAGGAGAACAGCTTACCTTCAGAAATTGTGAATGCTCCAACACTGGAAGTTTTTAAGAAGAATCTGGAATAGTTTATACTCAAAGAAATCTTGCTGCTGTTGTAAGAGAGAAGTTCAATGTGGTTCTTGGAAGATTCTACAGAGAGATAACATAAACTGCATTTTCCATTTTTTCTCACTAGGTGGCTATAGCAGGCCACTGTTTCAGTCTAAAAAGCTGATCACAGCAGAATGAAGCAAAGAGAGGGAGACATATTCAAAATAATTGAAATATAATGTTAAAAGTCACTGTCATGCCCCTGGTGGAGACTGACTCTGAGGAAGAGGGAGAACAGCCAACAGGGAGTGGGAGTGTGGCTCCAGAGGTGGTGGAGGCGGCTGGGGAAGGGCAGAGGCCGGCTGAGCAGTCAGAGGAGGACCCAGGCCCATCCCCTCTCCATCCTAAGTCACGCAGGGAGGAGAGGATCAGGGAAAAGCGAGGTTTACTCAGGAGGCGATTACCATGATCCTTCTCATGGCTTGCAGCTAGGAGCTATGTATATAAGTTTGTAACTGCGTAGTCAGAATTGCTGGAGTCAAAGTTTAGAGTTTTCTTTTAAAGAGGTTTATCTTTGCTGGCGTTCTTCCCATGGACTCTCCTCGGTTATTTTCCTGGAATGTATGATTAATTATCTTGGCTTGCTTCCGAACTCTTATCAATGGGGTTTGTTTTGGTTTTCTTTTTGCCTCATTATTTACTTTTGTGACCTTAAACTGTGCCTAATAAAATAGTGAAGTTAAGTTGAAGGCATTACCAGATTTTAATGTAGGTTTTGGGTTATTTAGAGAGACTACGGGTCATCACAGTCACTTTCATTTAGATTTATCAGATATGAACAGGCAAAGGAGAAATGCGCATAGCTGGAAAGGACAAGGTAACTGTTTAACTTGGCATCTGCAATAAAAATTGCAGTGAAAAACTGCAAAAATAAATGGACTTAACCCTAGGTGTATATGAAACAATACTTCTGCCAGCATCAGAAAGTCTGGTTTTTCAACTGCAATATTTTTATAACAAATAATTTTCAGGAACATGTGTTAGTAATAATATAGAATCGACAACGCCATAATTTTTCATCTTTCACCATAAAAGCATGCTGCATGATGAGTCAAGTGTTCTACCCAATACAGAAGTTATGAAGGGGTTGCTTTGAAGCTGAGTGCTGGAAATAACATAAATCTAGGCTGCTGAGGAAAGGGAGAAGCAGACAGTTTACAAGGTCACGGTGCACTAAAGTTTGAATTATTGGTATGAAAACAGCCCAAAATTTTAAAAATACATTAAAAAAACAACAATGTTTGACTTTTAAGGTTAAGCTTGCTGGATGGAAGACGAGGACAAAAGGGAAAGACATGGCCTCTTTTGCTGGACATGTACTTAACTATTCTCTTCTGGTTCCTGCAATGAACTCTTCAAATAGGACAGAAATCCTTTATTTATTTACGTACTAAATTAGTACGCTGCCCATTCCCAAACTTTCTGAGCAGCAAACAATCCCAAGTGATTTTTTAAAACCCAAAATAAAAATAATCTCACTGAGGAAAACAAAAAAACTCAACAGCATCATAAAGGAAACTTTAAAAAAAATATACCAAGGTAATGCAACTGCCAATGTATCCCAACATGCAAAGCATGACTGCCCCCTGGCGTGCATGGAACAGGTGTTCCCTGCTCACCTGAAACCCAGGAAGGAAGAAGTAGATGGTGGATCTCATTAGGGGGGGAAGTTCCAAAGCTCTGGAGCAGCTTGTTAAAATGCCCATTTCCTAAGTCCCATCAGAAGATGAGAAGAAAGTTGACCCTTTTAGATCTGATTGGATGAGTAGGTGAATATAGGAAGCCAGGTAATTGTAGCTTGGGGTCACCGTGAGTGAGTTGAGTGGTCATGTACATTTTCTTAATAAAATAAATAACTAGGTCTGAGACCCTATAGCAGTGCCCCTCACCCTTTTGAACCGGGCCGTTTATTCTTCCACGGACCGGTACCTGGTATGCAGACTCCTCGGGGCTCTTCTTGGGGACGGTACCGCCCTCGCCGGGCGCGAGGACCCCAACGCCCCTTTTTAGTGGAGAAGCGGAAGGACCGGCGGGGGAAACAAATGGGGGCCCAGGTGTGCCTGGAATCCACCATCCGGGCGTTGGGGACCCTGTATGGGGCTTGAAAAATGATCATCAGCTGCCTGACTGCAGGTGGGACCAATTGGCAGCCATGCAGTTTTTGAAGCCATGGGATCCTGAAGGTTTAATGGGAAATACCCATCATTGCCAAGATTGCAATCTTTAAGTTATAGCACACAAAGTGCTTTTCAAGGGCAGCCCCATGCAGAACAGCTAGTTATCCACATTCAACTTACTGTAGGTGACTGTAAGCATGCTTCCCAATCTAGGAATGGCAGCAACTGGTGGACACAATGAACTTGGACAGAATTTCTCACTTATCCTTTGTGCAATAACAGAATATCCAGAATTGCCTAGGTGTGGAAATTTTCTGAATTGGGGAATAAAAAGGTAAAGGTTCCCCTTGCACATATGGTTTCCGACTCTTGGGGGTGGTGTTTATCTCAGTTTCAAAGCCGAAGAGCCAGCGCTGTCCAAAGATGTCTCCGTGGTCATGTGGCCGGCATGACTAAGCGCCAAAGGCGCATGGAATGTTGTTCCCTTCTCACCAAAGTGGTCCCTATTTTTCTACTTGCATTTTTTTTTACATGCTTTCAAACTGCTAGGTTGACAGAAGCTGGGACAAGTAATGGGAGGTCACTCTGTTACGCGGTGCTAGGGATTCGAACCGCCGAACTGCCGACCTTTCTGAAATGTTCAAATCCTGGAAATTTGGGCCAGGGGCCCAAAGTCACTTTTTCTTGGGGGATTTCAGTTTGATCTTTCCTCCCAGCCAGACTCTGATGGCCTTCAATACTGGATCACCACTTCTGCTCCTGGATTCGATTGGCCCAAAGCCAAGATGCATACTTGGAGAAATCAGCATATTGATAATATCTGCCTTCATGATGAAGATGGCTTCTCATAGCAAATTAAAGTAGATATTAGACAAACGTGGAGAGTAATCCTGTGACCCTCCAAGAGTAGAGATCTCTGGATAAATTTCTCATAGCCTACCACCTGCTAGAATTAATTCCTTAGGAACAACCAAAGAATGGTTTCCCTCAAGTACAATCCTTCAGAGGTGCTTTATAAGGGTACCATGTTTGATGGCGTTAAAAGTTGCCTAGAGGTCAGCTTCAAGAAACTTAGAAGTTAACTCAAAAATTCTCCATAAGGGTTCCATTCCACCAGACCTCATCTTTCTAAAGCTAACCAAGAGGTTTGTGACTCCACGCTGAAAATCAGCTGTACAGCTCCAGATAATCTGCTGCTTCTGTAGTCTGCTGAAGCTGTAGCTATCGGGGCTCTAGCAGTTACCCCCATTTAAATCATGAGTTTCCAGCAGAACTTCCAAAACTTAAAGATCTATTAGGAGTAAACATGCCAGCACTGCCTGGGTGTAACCGACTCTGAGACACATCATTCATTGTCATCCTTGACCCTGGTTTTCCCGCACCCCCTGGGTGTATCATAATTCCTATTCTCCAACAGGACACATCCATAGCCAAGAGTCATCAATCATACTCTCCAGTTAGAATTTTGTGCGGCAGAAATTTCAGTCACCTAGAAACTATCTTTGAAAACATTTTTTGGAATGCAAGCTGCCCACTGCTCCCCCCTCCCTTTCTGTTGGCAACTCTAAAAAGACCGTAGAAATATTTTATGAGTTGACAGTAGCATCATCGCTTTATCACTTTTTCCAAAAACGAGACAAGTGTTTTGAATGCTCAGATCCAAGTCCTTTCACATTCCAGAAAGTCTTGATCAGCTACAAGGCTAGAGACTTGGCAGAAGTGGAAGAACTGATACTACAGAGTCCTACTGAACAGCTTCTACTACAGTCCAACTGAGCTCTGATTTTGGGACTTTTATCAGGTGTATTTTCTTGATTTTCCTCTATTCAGTTTCCACAAACCGAGCCACTTTCCCATAGTTGGACTATTTTTAACAGATTAAAAAATAACTTACCTAAGCTTTCTTTGGCTCCATAAGCCCCACCACCACCACCAAAAAAAGATCCCAAAATAGAGTAAGTAGAAAAATTTGGCCCCATTTATATGCCATCCCCATCCCACTCCCAAGTTATATCAGTTTATGTCTTTGGTGTATAATCTCAATCAGTTTTGCTGGCTTCTTCAACAAATATTACGCAACTTCACATTTTAGCCCAATTTTATTTGTTCTGGCTGACAGCCATTTCACATCATTCCACAGACTTCCCACTAGCTCGAATTCTGTTAATTGTGCTACCAGGCAGTATCAGGAGCCTGGGCTTCTTCACGCAGTTTGTGTTTTAGCTACCGAGCAACACTCCACCCTCCTACCTAGTTACTTATGGAAGAATTCTTACCCTTAGAGGTGGACTTCCTAGTTTTTCAAGGGGAAAGAATGGTTGCATCCTCAGCTTACAACCATTAATTTAGTGACCATTTGAAGTTACAATGGCACTGAAAAAACTGACATGAATCAGTTTTCACACAACCGTTGCTGCATTCCCTGTGGTCACAGGATCAAAATTCAGACACTTGGCATCTGACTCGTATTTATGATGGTTGCAAGATCCGGGGTCCTGTGGTCCCCCCAGCCAATCATGCTGGCTGGGGAATTCTGGGAGCTAAAGTCCACAGGTCTTAAAGCTGCCAAGATTGAACATACCTATCCCAGTGGTGGGATTCAAAATTTGTTACTACCGGTTCTGTGGGCGTGGCGTGGTTTGGTGGCTGTGCCAGGGGAAGGATACTGTAAAATCTCCATCCCCTCCTCACTCCTGGGGGAAGGTTATTGCAAAACCCTATTCCCTCCCCAGCCCACTAACCTGTTTTCCAGCTCTGTTCTGTGCAGGGCAACCAAAGAAGACCCGGCTGATCAGCTGGGACTCCAGAGGCAAAGAGATGGTCAGAGGTGGTATTGGCCAGTTCTCCGAACTACTCAAAATTTCCGCTACCGGTTCTCCAGAACTGGTCAGAACCTGCTGAATACCCACCTCTGCCCTATCCTAATGGAAAACTCTCAAAACACACATTGGGAATTGGCTTCCTGCTGGCACAGTCTCTCTAGTTAAAATTCACACACTCAATTCTGTAGGACAAGTTATTATGATTCATTCATAGTGTCATTTCTATGAATGGTCTGAAAATTACTACAATTACAGAGGGAAAGGAACACACAAAAGGCAAGGATGGAGAAAGTTCAGACGCTCTTATGATAACAAATGGCAAATTTTATTTATGCATTTTAGCCATGAGGCTTATAATCAAAATCTCTAAAGATAACAGTATACTTAGTGGCATAGTAGGGCTTATTCCTGGCTTGAGAACTGGGTGTAAAAGTATGTTTGTGAATCCGTTCTCCTTTGAATTTGTGGAGGTTTAAAAACAATCTCTTGCACACTGATTTTGAAAGTCACACAAAAATGTGTGCTCCTCTGATGTTACAAATTTATGCTGGTAAAAAGCAGCAGCAGAATCATTTGCTAAAACAAGTTTTGAAATATCTTGGTTCTGTAGTAGATACATTTGAGATTTTGTACCTAAAACACCCCTAGAAGTTAAAAAAAAAAAAACCTAGCACAAACCAGGCACAATAATTCTAAATGAACCTATTTTTTATTGTTGACACTACTTGTAAAGTCTTTTTTAGGGGCCTTTTAGAGAAACATTTGCACAGTAACATGTTTGTAGTCATTAACTGACAGTCCCATTCTGCAATTTAAGTTACAGATTGGCCAGGCTAAAGATAACAGAGGAACTGATATTGACTTATTTCCAATTCCGGTATATCATACCAGATATACTGCTCTCAATTTTGTACTCATCTGTTTGCTCAGTTTTCCAGTTCTCCTGCTGTCAAACTCCTTGGCTCAAAACATGTACAAAAAGACTTGTCAATAATTCAAACTGCACATTAAAGGAGAATGTTTAAAGTGAGGATGTCAAAGAATTGAGAAAAGGAAACAGGTGATTTCTCTAAGACTATATCAAAGTTGTAGGCAGGATAAAGGTTGAGAAAAATATCAATGTTAAACTTTAATACAGTACCGAGGATCCAGTAAAAGCTTTCACCAAATGATTAGACACATCTATAGTTTTTGAATTTTTGTAGTTGTTTTAGTTGGAGGTCTGTGCTAGAGTAGAATAATCACACTATTAGTCAGTCCAACTAGGTTATAAAAAAAACTGGATGTTTTCTATATCTTAACTATACAAGGCTGCATTTCTACTTCACAGCCAAAATTACATCCCCCTCTGTAGTTTCCCATTTTTCCACCTCTGCTTTTCAGACTTTCTAAAATCTGAACATTAAGGGGGAAAATACAACAGGCAAGAAGACTTTTCAAAGGTATTGCTCAAACTGGAGCACTAGACCTCAAAAAGCCAAACAGTAACAGTCTGACTTCACTGGTCAGAAAATGCCTTCCTATCTTAAGTAGTTATATTTTTCTAGAGATGAGCAGAGTTTATATCCCAAAAAGGAAAAATAAAAAGAATGAAATTAGGTTCCTAAAAAGGCAGCAGAATTCCTTGTTAAGAAGATTGGGGCACCACCATGACCTTATATTAAAATATTTTAAGAATACCATATATTTAAAAGCCATTATGTTATTTAGGCCTTGATCTACACAGAATATTTTTTTAAATTTGATTTGATTTGTCAATCGCTTACAAGATAACAGCTATAAGTGTAAACATAAGAATACAGGAAATAGGTACAAATAAATGGGGACAATAGGACAGAGACGGGAGGCACGATGGTGCACTTATGCACGCCCCTTACAGACCTCTTAGGAATGGGGTGAGGTCAATAGTGGATAGTTTGAGGTTAAAGGAGTCGGGGTTTGAGGATGTAACAACAGAGTCAGTCCATTTAAACCAGTCCATTTACTGTAACTGAAATAAACGATTTGAACTAGGATTGGGTTTGGTGTCTGGAGCCCTTTGGGACTCCATCATGGATGGAGCCTTCATAGTTATAGTGTACCACATTTTCCAATTTTCTTGAGAACAGATGAGAAGAATGATAGAAGGCAAGAGGGCGTAAGTTTTGCAGAGTGGAAAATTCTCACAAGCAAAGACACGCAACTTCTGGGCAAATCTGGAATTTCAAGACTCTGTCATGAGACTCCTACAAAAATGATTGAAAGGCATGTTTATTTACAAAAAAGAACCATCTGATTCAAGCCTTAAAACAATGCACTAAAAGCAAACTGGGGGGCACATCTAGTACTAGCATTTTCTCCACTAACTTAGCTCATTGTGATCCTTTTTTGCAGTTGGATTCACTTCTAAGCACTGTATTACAACCACACAACAACTCCTATGAACTATTTACATGTGACATTCTTTAGCATTTGTTTAAATAAGAATTACGCTAGAAGCTAATGCTTCATTGCATTCCCAAGTTGTTTAAAGTCTTCTTCTTTTTTATTTAGAAGGCCTCCCACATCTGGCTGTTCACTGGCTCAGAAGCCAAGCAGGCTCAGGTCTTTTTCACACTTGGGGATGGGAGGTTAGAAATGTGTGTGAAGTCCGCAGGCTAGATTTTAAAAGTCAAAACACGGACAAAACGGCAAGTCCTTAGAAGTCAAACTCAAAGCAGACTTTACCTTAAATGGACGGTGAAAGCCGATGGATTCCAGCAGAGCTTGTCTACTGGCACATACCTCCCTCATTCCACTGGAATTTAATGCTCTCCAGATGTTGAGCAGAGCTGCACATCAGGCTAATGGTCTGAACAGTTGCTAGATGCTTTAAGTAGAGATGTGCACAGCCCATTACAATATCCAGCTGACATGAAAGGGAGAAGCAGCTAGAGAAAATGGGACAGTCATCTTGTGTTATTCCATGTAGCTACCATTGTGATAAGGGCTGAAATGCTCCTATGGAAGAAACGGCCAGATTGGGGATTCCCTTGACAGTGGTCCCTCAGTGGCCACCCTGTGGAAAAAAGACCAGATTTGCTAGTCCACTTCTGAGGCATGAAGAACCATGCTCAATCTAAAACAAAAACAAAAAACATACATATGACATTAACAGGAGTTTCCTCAAAATAATAACACTGCTATTCCTGTTGATACAAGGCTGAAGCACTGAATAAAATGCCAGAAATGTCCTGGAAAAATAAGGGACCATTTACAAATAGTTGAAAGAAGGGACAAAGCCCCATCACCTGAGAAGCCAGCATCAGATATTCCATTTTAATATTTCCCCTCGAATATGCTATATTTCACAACTCAAGCTTGGGCAGAGTCTGGATAGTGACAAGAATGCTAATTTAAATCAGACTCAAATAACTGAGTCTGATCAAGGGAGGTACTAATACCACTCTATAAAGCCTTAAGTAAGACCACACCTTAGAGTACCGCATCCAGTTATGGTCACCACACTATAAAAAAGATGTTGAGGTTCTAGAAAGAGTGCAGAGAAGAGGGATGATTAGGGGACTGGAGACTAAAACATATGAAGAACAGTTGCAGGAACTGGGCCTGGCTAGTCTAGTAAAGAGAAGGACCAGGGGAGACATGATAGCAGCCTTCCAATATTTGAGGGGCTGCCACAGGGAGGAAGGGGTCAAGCTCTTCACCAAAGCACCCGAAGGCCAGACAAGGAATAATGGATGGAAACTGAACAAGGAGAGATTCAACCTAGAAATAAGAAGAAACTTTCTGACAGTGAGATCAATCAACCAATGGAACGGAAGTTGCCCTCAGAAGTTGTGGGAGCTTCATCACTTGAGACTTTCAAGAAGAGATTGGACTGCCATTTGTCAGAAATGGTGTAGGGTCTCCTGCTAGGGGGTTGGACTAGATGACCTACAAAGTCCCTTCCAATTCTGTTAATCTGTAATTTTTCAATTTATCAAACAATTGGAAAGCAGCAAATAAACAACTTTTCAATTGATTTCTATATGCATAAAGAAATGCACACGCACACCATCAACCGTGATGTTACATGGGGACTATTATCAAAATAAAAGTTACGGACATTTTTTTCTAAAGGCAAAACTTTAGATTCAAAGATAAGATCTGATTCAAAGATAAGTTTATTATCTGTTGAAGACTGGTTATTTTGCTGGTTATCTCAGGAGCAGTGGCCATACATACGTACTTAATTTTTTTCTTGATATATTTTAGGAATGCCTAATTTTTAATGCCTTTTTAAAAACAAATTAGTCAGGTTCCATGTAAGGCAAACTTTATAGATTTTTCCCGTCCCAGATCAAATTTGAAATTTTTTTAAAAAAACTTTTGCCAAATAACTTCTTCCTTCATTTTAGCACTGTAGAGTATTATAAAATTGAGCCCAGAACTGGGAAAACTGTTTTTCCGAAAATCAGGTCTCTGATCTTCCTAATTCATCATTTGAGGCCTGAAATATTTCCCCCTTCAAGGCATGTCATTTAACACACTTTAATAGAGGTCCTATTCCTATTTAATTAATTTGTATGCTGCCCATTTCATTGACAAGTGACTGCAATAAAGCAGATTTACTTGGTAATTATTCTCCATTGTTAAATTAAAAACTACAGCACAAGCGTTCTCCATGCTGCCTCCAAGACTTAATGATCTATTCGATATATGATTAAAAGAGAATATAATGAAAATATATACCTCCCTGGTAGTGTTCCATATTCTAGGCTAGGTTAGCGTAGAGCAGGGAGCTTGCTTGAGCTACACTGAGTGAAGAGGAATAGTCTTGGCCCACTTATCAAATATATAATACAATGTATATAAATAACAAACGCCAATATATATTTTTATGGTCTTGTGGGGCCACATTCCTAGCTGTCCAGGACTGCAATTAGTCCTTGGGTGGCAGATAGGACACACCTGGTCTATAAATTACTTGGCCTCAGAAGTCCTATTTTTCCATTGCAGAGGTGCATTTACAAAAAGACTCCACCAAACTTAGTAATGTGACCACAGGGCAATTATACAAAGCTATCATTATGAGCGTCAGCCTAGCTGTTCGCCCAGAGCTTATATAGGCTGAAAACCTTTAGCCTGAAGCTTCAGAACTAGGTGTTTACAAAAACAAATCACAATCTAATTACAGGTCTGATTTACCAACTTTCCCCTGCTCCAGCTAAGGGCGTATCTCGTTATTGTGCTTCTTTAACCTTCAGTAAACAAGAGATGTTTTCTAGAATGTTACTATTCAGTTACTATTCAGCTCTGCAGCCTTTTGACGCAGCAGTTACTCAAAGGCATATTTGGAAATTTAAGACTGAAAAGCAAGTGATTTATATGAGGAATTTCAAGCTATCAATATTTCAAGTCCCAGGCAGAGACATGATTCTTTCAGGAGGAACAAGTTCAGATCTCCCTCATTTAACTGCCGCATTGATAAAATTATATCAAAGCAACTGCCTCATTTAGTGACTGTTCAGTTTTGACAGTGATAAAGTAAAAACCGATCCTCATATTTATGAACATCAGATTGTATGGTCCCCTGAACATACCTGTCAAACCAAAGGTTGTAAGTAGTTGCAGTTTCACTTAGTGGTTTCGCTTAATAGCAATAGCACTTAGACTTATATACCGCTTCCCAGTGCTTTACAGCATTCTCTAAGCCAGTGGTCCCCAACCTTTTTTGTGCCACGGCCTGGTACCGGCATCACAAAATGATCCGCGGTCCGGTACCGGCATCAGCACACATGACAAGGCAAGGCGAGCCAAGCGACCGGCCAGCCAGCCATCCCCCGCCACCTTCAACTTCTCTTTTGTACCTTTGTCAATGGGCTTCGCTTCGGGACGGCTTCGGGACAGTCACTCGGCTCGCCTTGCCTTGGGTGCTGAAAGAATCCTCGCGCCTTAGTTTCATTCGAAGCCCCCCCCCCTTTCAATGAAACTAAGGCACGAGGATTCCTTCAGCACCCAAACGCCGCTTTCCAACTGGAAAAGCTCACCCAGAAGCACTTTCTCGTCAAACAAGATGGCTGCGCCCAGCAAACCGGCGGCCCGGCAGGAAAAGTTCCACGGACCGGTACCGGTCCGCGGCCCGGTGGTTGGGGACCCCTGCTCTAAGCGGTTTAGAAAGTCAGCATCTTGCCCCCAGCAATCTGGGTCCTCATTTTACAGACCTCGGAAGGATGGAAGGCTGAGTCAATCTTGATCCTGGTGAGATGATCAGTTGTCGATCTAAATTGTAGTTGTTAAATAACCATCTATGTAACACCATAAAACATGTGTTTCTTGTCAACTCTTTAATAGTTTTGGCCATAAATTTAGCAGACCGTAACAGTAACCAGTAGGATTCATGACTGAATAGGGGGGATCTCTACCCAATTTTCAAGCTCAATACATCGTTGAACAGAAAATAAAATAATATATCAAGGGTTCCTGGAGAATTTACTATCATTCTAAAGTACTTTGGAACTGCCTAAGGAGACTCAGACATTTTAACACTTCAGATCTCTTATTGCTTCCATTCTCTGTTTTGAGGTGTTTTTAGTCTTACTTCAATCTTTTAACAAAGCTAGGATTTAAATCCGCTCAACAGTAACCAACCTTGATCAGCATCTAATGATCCTCATGTAACTAGAACACGGACCTGAAATGTAAGGTACAGGTTGTTCTCAACTTACAATTAGGAGAATTTATATTGCTAAACTTTAAGGCAGTTGTTAGAGTGAGTCAGGCCAAATGTTATGACCATTTCTGCCATGGTTAAGCAAATCACTGCAGTTGTTAAATGAATCCCACTTCCTTCATTGACCTTGCTTGTCAGAAGCTAGTTGGGAAAGATTGTATGTTTGAATAGTATGGCCTGGGAACAGCAAGCTCCTTAATTTTTATCATGTGACCATGAAGATGCTATAAGGATCATTAAGTTGGAGGACTAGTCACCTTTTTCAGTGCCATTTTAAATTTGGTCACTAAACGAATGGTAAGTCCAGGACTATCTGTATATGCAGTTAGAACCAGCTGCTTATTTCCCCCCAAATTCCTACACTTAAACACTTGTCAACTCACCAGTACTTTTAGTTGGTAGGTTTTAACCTTTTCTAGGACTGTTATTTTATATTTTCTGAGAATTTGAATAGCCTCAATATCTAATATAGGGTGTTATCAAAACAGCATACAACCCTGAAATGATTTCTGCAAGTGCAAAATCAGTTCCATCATACCTTTAAGCATGTCCGAGATCCACATCGTTTCTGCAGAGGCATAATGAATCCCAGACTATTTTACACCATGGCGTTTTCTGGAGTTGGAAGCCAAGTACAGCCAGCTTGCTAAAATATTTGATAATTTACAGTGGTACCTCAATTGCCTTGAATCTCATCAAATTTGGCACTGTGGCATGAATGTTTTTTGTCCTGGTACTCATTTGATGCTCAACGCACAAGCCAGAATCTGTTGGGGTCAGCTGCCTTGTGATTCACTGCATTATTCCTTTATGGGGAAAATCTGGTACCCATCACGCCTCTCGTAACCAATTAACGATGAGTACGCCAGGTACCACTATATTACATTTATACGCTGCCTAATTCCCAGTAACTCTATAGGCAGCCTGGGAGAACTAAAGCTGTAGAGAGCATTAGAAAAGCAGCAATAGAAAACCATTTCCATGCTACAGTTGGATAAGTTTTTATAAAAACATTGGAGTTTACTAATGAGGCACCACAATGGTAACCAGGACTTCCTGAGGGTGAGCCCTGACCAGTAACTTTCAATAATCCCTTAGGAAACTCAATTAATTTTTAACCAAGTGGCAACTGTAAACCAATTTTAAAACTCTGCAAGAATGTTAATTATGTTAACAGAAATTCATTTCTGTAAACCTCAAGGATTATCCGTGTGAAACTGAAGCAGCTGTTTAGCGACAGTCCTACTTGATACAGAATTCTGTAGCTCTTACCTTATCATCCACATTCTGCGGTCACCAAGTGGCGTGAACCCTTGGCTGCTATGCATCCTGCTAGAGCAGCCAAGTATTTCCTTCCTTTTGCCTGACCATGTAAGCTCCAGGATGTTTATTACCTTCATTCTCAACAATTTTTCATCAGGGCTTATTTGTGCCCAGGCTACTACCAGTGCTCCAATGCTTGTGAATGGGCCACAGAGCACAAGATGAAGCCCCGCCAATTACCAGGCCAAGAATCAGAGGAACTTAATAAGTGAATTCATCATAGCAGAAGAGCAACATATACGGGCATTATTTAATACAACAAAACCACCATGCACTTTTTTATAAAATTTTATTTGTCAAAAAGAAAAAGGCAATAGCCAATTGAAAGCCTACTCAATCTTAAAAGATTCCAATTTCTTTGCGTTGTTAAATTTAGGTAAATGACTTATTGGTTTAACATTTATAAACAACCCCCCCTTTTTTTTCCCCTTTAACATTTACCATCTACTTGTGCTGAATCCTTCCAAGGAGAATGCTCCAGCGTACCTCTCCAGGTCCTTGCTTTGCTCCTTTTACACACACACAAAAAAATGAAAACTCCATCGTGCATCTTATGGATGGGCTCCAATCGTCAAAAATAGGAAAAAAAAAATCTTTGGAATAGCCAATTGAGTTGAATAAAACTCCATACGAGTGCGGTTTGGTTGGGGCAGGAATCCACTCCTATGTTCCTGGTAATCTGATCCCGCTCCATGAATCCTTGAAATTGATCCTCCCTATCCTATCCACATTATGATTTGAATCCAATGATCCAGCTCCAAGGATTGGGATCCAGTGAGCCCTCTCCAATCCAAACCTTTATAACCAGCAAAACCAAAAAAGAGGAGGCAAAAAGTTAGATACCGTAATGAAAAATAGGATTCTGGGGAATGATCAGTTATGTCTGCCGCTGAATAATAAAAACAGGCATTGATAACTATCAGTTCCCCAAGACAAACTTTTGTATTGTGAAGTTCAAATTTTAGCAGTGTTAATCATTTCGAAGAAACATTCTAATATTTACAATGGATAACTGATAATTTCAACATTTCAATTACTATATGTGCATTACAGGTTTTGTGGTTGAAAAAAATGTTATGAAGTTGCCAAATCCTGCTGCTAGAACTACCCAGGCCTAAGTAAAAGCTCATTATACTCAGCCTAGAAGTGACAAGATTAACTGAAGTTATCAGTCAGTTTCTGATTTATCTTGCAGGGGAAGATGGAAAGAAATCCCCAGTGTGCCCCCCCACTGCTTCCATTCCATTACGTTTTAAGATGAAACAGCAAAATGCTCTATCAGTCACACAGAGGACATGCAGATTTTAGCAGTATTGAGATTATACTTCCATGTCTGAAAAACCTGCATGTTACAAGGATAAAAACGGGCAACACCTGTAATCAATGGACACAGTATAGCCCCACCTCCCCACCCCGCTTGGATCCAGCTAAGCCACAATTGTCATGATGGTAGTCAGAAAACATCAGCTGACTAAAAAATGAGTGGAACAATAGAGAACAGGCGTGCTATTTCACTATTCTCTGTATAAGGTCAATACTGCCAATTTAATCTGTGACAATAGCACTTGGAGTCATACCATTGCCTCCATTTTTGATCTGATCCTCCTCAATCCTCCTTTTGACAATCCTAAAATGATTGACATGTGCTCCATAATCCTTTAATCCAAAGCATTCTTAATCCATCTCTTCAGATATGTCTACAGAAAGACACATGAAAAGGCAAGATAAAAATGTAAGCTCCCCCAAAAGAGACAATTTAAACCCCAACACCCCAAGCTTGTATAAACCATAGCTGAACAAAGACATTTTTAATACAGCAATATCACAGTTGGAAGAAAGTGGGCAGCAAACTAGCTAGAAAGAACCCTGACTAGGACATGTTAAAATACAATTTATGAAAGATGCAAGGGAATGTTGATGTTAAAGAACAAATATTCACTAGGGGTATCATACAAAACTGCAATTCAACACTTTAGCCAATTTTTTCAGTAAAAGTTTCAGTTCTGTTCTTTTTTTTTCCCCCCTAAAAGAATGGACTATTTATGGGCAAAAGAAAACTGCATACAACATGGAGAAATTCTACAAAAAGGAGCACTATTAAAGATCGTTTATGTACGAGAACGTGATCTGCTGTGACGGGGAGAGTAGCGTGGAGATCCTCTGCTTCGTCTTGGGGAATAACTGCGACTTCTGCTGTTGCTTCGGCTACGGCTTCTGCTACGACTACGGCTGCGGGAACGAGATCTTCCATAACTTGGACTTCTTGGGCCATCAACTTTAACACGGATGTAGGCAGTTTCTCCCTATCAAATAGACACAACTTTCGATTGAAAGGTCTAAGTTTTTAAGCAGTCTTTTGCAGGCATGCTGATAGACTGAAGATTTTTTAACAAGAAAAGTTGCATTACTTCTCCGTACATTATTTATACATGACACCCAACTAGCCCTTTCTACATTTTTAAACACTGTAAGCAGAAAAGTTGCACTTCCTTACCTTCAGTTTTACTGCATCCAAATGCAACCCTCTGTATCCAATTCTTGCTAAAATATTAAGTGGAAAAACCTACCTCGTGAGATCTAAACTTAGTGTTATCCAGTTTTCGCACCGCGTAGGTCATGTCTTCCTTCCGAACAAACTCCACGACACCAGTTCCATCTCGGAAAACATCAGCATAACATACATCACCTGCTTCACGCATGTGATCCTTTAAATCCTGCCAGCTTCCACTGGGAGGCAGTCCTGAACAAGAGACAGTAGTTAAGTTATTGCTAGTGAAATACAGGCAGTCCTCAACTTGGTCCCCAGCACACTGGAAATTATTCATTTCATATGTTAATCATGGTTTAAAACCCATATAGTCTTTTAAATTGTAATCTTTGACTTTTGTCAGTTTCGTCAAGAAGACTGAATAAATAGCCTGTAAAGAACATCCAAGTGCTGCAAAATGCTCCACCCCATGGACATGTGATCACGATCTGGTAGCTTGGCAACCTGTTTGCACTCAAACCTCTTTTATCATTTTCTTTGCAGCTGCCAAGAAAACTCCCTCTGGTCTCTTCCTGAAAAAGCTGTAAGCTGTTGGAGGATTTCATCAATCCAAGTAGATATGGAGCTGAAATCCTTTAGAGCAGGCAGCTTTCTCAGCCAGCCTCCAGAGATGATGATTTCTAGGATTTCCTAAGTAGAGGGACACCTACACACTGCCTTGTGCTGGACCTCCTAGGGTCTCCCGCGTTCTCCTGAAGCACCCCATGTTCCTCATCTGTAGCTCCATCCATGTATTGTTCTGCAAGATTGCTTACTGACAACCAAGATTGTGGAGTTTGCAATTGTTGAGCAAAGCAGTCACACGTCTCTTTTAACAAACGTTTCACTCAACTGAGATTCTGATCCCAGTTGTGCTCAAAATGAGAACTATCTGTATGCACGAATTGTTTAAAAAGTGACAAGCTGATAATGGAAACTATGTTTTATGGTTGGAAGGCTAATATTGGAAGGACATTTGCTTTGTATCAATTAGAGAAATAGCCTCTAAAATTCATCTTTGAACAAGCAATTATTATGTCACTTTTTTTCAACTGAAGAACCATTCAGAAATTTGTACATGTTTTAATTTATATCTTTAATTTCTCCATCCTACTGCTAGGTATTTTGACTCAAAAATAGCCTATGAAACAGAATTCTTAGATTAATTTTGACTTAAAGTTACATATTTTAGAAGTCTTTCCCCCCCTTTTTGCATTTAGTTAAAAAAACTAATGGGATTATGGTAATGCATGCTACTTAAGAAACTATAACTAGTCAGTATGCAAATGAGTGCTTGCTTACAGAATTATGTTATTTTAAACTATATGCTGCATTTCTCAACTCAATTTAAAGCACGTGAGTGCTTATCCAGAAAGCCCAAAGGGATTTAGCATAAAATATTTTAACCATCTCCTCCAAAATCAACTTTGCTGTCTCCAAAATCCAGTGGTTAAAGCTTTCTTCTTATCTTCCAACTAAAGTACAAAGACGGAAAGGTACAAGGTAAAAGAAAAGGGCTTTCTCATTGGCTACCCTTTGGGACAACAACGATGAGTTGTAGAATATTTTGGAATGCTAGCTTTTTATTGTTCTTTATAGCAATCCATCTTGTCTAGACATGCAGTTAATTCACCAGTTAAAAATAACATGTTCTTCAGTTATCTGCACATTCTTCTTTCATAAATTTTAATTTTATTATTGCTTTTTATTGTTAGTAATTTTGAAGTGCATGCATGCAGCCGGAACATAAACTTTTGAAATCTCATCGTGATCATTTGCAGTACAAATAATCACAAAGGCAAAGCATATTTACAGATATTTAAAATAAGCAGTTATCTCAATTAAACCAGAAGATCTAGTATTTTGGGGGGAAATGAGAAGCAATGTACAGATTTTCAAGATGCCAAATCATGAGCTAATTAGATACCCAGAAAACAACTGAAAGATAGTTTAGATAAATATACGCCACCAACAATTTTATCCCATTTTTAACCAGTCAAATCATTCTAAAAAATGAACCTGGGGAAATTTGTTTTAGCCCAAGGTGAAAAGCTTACCTGATACTATCACTCTGTACTCAGAACGCCTTGATGGGGGTCCATATCTGCCCCTTGGGGCCCCACCACCTCCACCGCCTCCTCCTCCTCTGCCAGTGCCACGACCACTTCTAGGGAACTCCACCCGTAGACGGTACCCATCATAATCATATCCATCCCGTCCGTACACTGCATCTTCTGCATCCCTGCAAGAGAAAAAAGAAAACCACAGTGAGCTTAGATCCAAGAAAGACAGCTGCATCACAGGCCCTCCAGGAACACACTGCATGCAGGAAGATGGCCTTTGTCTTCACTACAAAAAGAGAAGACTTTGTCCCAACAGCATTGCAAGCACACACATTTCCCCCCCCCCGCCCCCCTGTAACTAACCAATTAAAGTTCTTCCACTCTTGATATTGCAACACAACTGTACAAAATAACGCATTATTTTTTAGTATGTATAAAAAGCAATGCTGTTTGTTTAAACTGGGAAGCAGTAACATACAAAACAACCTGATAGGTAGTTAGATGTTTTAGATTCCAATGGGAAAAATCTCAATGCATATGGGAGAAAAGATGAATTACAATATTACCTGTCCAGTAAGTGTGAATATAGATTACTACTATATTCTCCATTTTCTCTTACAAGTTTTCATTTTTCCATTCTAAATGTTCATTGATTTTGTTTTTAATTTGTAAAAAATAGCTTATGTATTTATTCAAATGTTAATTTAAAATCTGGCTTTAATAGCAATGAATGTACAAATCTATGAGTAAATTCACTGTTAAATAATGGATTGGAACTCATAAAGATGTAGTTAGCACTTAAGTCATAGAAGCTGTGTCTCCTTAGAATAAGCAGCAAGAATGTATCACTTTAAAAACATTCTCAGTCACCCAGGTCCTGGTTGTTGTCCCAAAGGTGCTTTTCTCAAAAGGCAACTGGAGTTTTGTTTTTCTTTTTGAGAATGTTTGTTTTTATTTTTGAGAAGGGAGAAGCTTCTTGGATGAGAAACAAAACATCTTCAAGGAAAAACAAAATCCAATTGCCTTTTGAAAAAAAAAAAAAAAACACCTTTGGGATATAAGTTAAGGCACAAATGCCATGAAAGGAAAACAATCTACACAACCAAATGGATTTTAACCCTCTACGTTTACAGCTTCATGACCTCACAAAAGATCTTCTATAAATATTTTTTCCCATTTAGACTGGAACCAACTTCCCACCCTCCCCTGACCACACCAACTATTAGTCTGACCTTCCTGGGGACAACAACCAGGAATGATTGGGGTGCAAAGGGACCTAGAAAACAGCAGCAGCTACTACCTGCATGGGAATGAAACAGGATAACAGAATTGGAAGGGACTTTGGAGGTCTTCTAGTCCAACCCATTGCTCAGGCAGGAAACCCTATACCACCATTTCAGACAAGTGGTTGTGCAATCTCTTCTTAAAATCTTCCAGTGTTGGAGAATTCACAACTTCTGGAGGCAACTAGTTCCACTGGTTGATTGTTCTCACTGTCAGGAAATTTCTCCTTAGTTCTAAGTTGCTTCTCTCCTTGATTGGTTTACAGGCACTGCTTCACGTCCTGCCTTCAGGTACTTTAGCTCGACTCCCTTTTCTTTGTGGCAGCCCTTCAAATATTGGAAGACTGCTATCATGTCACCCCTAGTCCTTCTTTTCACTTCACTAGCCCAGGACTTTGGCCACTTCTTCCCTACCCGTCACTACGAACGTGTAGGATTCATTACAGGGCAGGAACCGTTGGAAAGACACCCGATTTCCACAGGACGACGTACGGTAGAGCCTCTTATTTCAGAACGTTATTTTATTCCACAAAAATATCGCAACACGGCTCCCATACACCAAAACCGAGCAGCTTTACCGCGCTCGGTTTACCTCGTCCCGCCCTTCCCCCAATCGCCTCGATCGTCCGACACGTGTTAAGGCGAGGATGGGATGTGGAGTACCAGGCGCGGGGCTTAGGCTCCGTCCGTCAAGCCTGGCCTAAGAGTAGCTGCCCCCCCGCCCCCTTATCCCTTTCAGGGTGGCGATCTCCGCCACCCACGGGCGTTATTTCCACGCGCGCCGTCCCGTTCCGTCCACTGACCTGGGGTCCTCAAACTCGACGAAGGCGAACGGCGGCCCCCCTCGGCGGTTCTTGAGATCGATGTCCCGAATGGCTCCGTACTTGTAAAAGACGTCCTCAATGTCCTTGGTGCGGATGTCCGGCGGCAGGTTGCCCACGTAGATGCGGCAGTCGTTGTTCCCGGCCGGGCCGCGGATCACGCCGCCACCAGACATGGCGAGGTCAGCAATGGCTGCGGTTGGGGGTGGTCGGTGTGTGAGAGAAGAGGCGGAGGAGCAAGGGCGGGAAGCAGCCCGAGAAGGAGCAGGGGGGAGAAGAAAAGAGAAATGGAAAAAAAAAAAACCGGCAACGATCCGATCCAACCGAAGAAAAAAGGGAGCGAAAGGGAAAAAAGCGGGCGAGGCCAACGGGCAACGACAGGAGCAGCAACGCCTCCCTCCCGCTTCGACTCTCTCAGCTGCCACAAAATGGCCGTCCACTCATGCGCTCTACTTGCCCTGCGCAAGGATCCTTCCGCGCCGTTGACGTCACACTCCTGAGGTGGGGAAACTGAGGGGAGTGCGGCCTTCCCGCCCTTCGTCTGGCGCATGCGCGGCTCTCCAGATTTATTTATTTTTTAGTTGTTATTGTTTCCCTACCCCCCGCGAAAGGTTTCTTTCCAAAGTTATTATCGAACAGCTTATAGGGCGCCGTTCCATATTTGCCGACCTTAGATGCGGCGTTCTTAAGTCACCCTCTTGGGCTTTTAGTTGAAAGAAAACACTTAATTTCAAACAGGCCTCGTGGCCGAGGACTTCCGCTAGCCTCCGGGGGCAGCGAACCGTTAGAAGCGCGCGAGAAGAAGATCCGGCTTTTATAAGGAGTTGCACAAAGAAGGAGGGAGCGTAATCCCACAATGCATCACGCGGAGGGCCGCCTTGGCGCCAAAGAGAAGAATGTTCCCACAGTGCATTGCGAAGAATGAGGGCTGCCAATAGATTTGAGGTCAGGCGGTGACCTGGAAACAAAAATTAAAATGCCGGCACGCTGATATAAAACCCACTTCGGGAGGCCTCCTTTCCATGTAAAAAGAAAAGACGTATTGAGGAAACAAAACGGCATTTTAAAAATGAGGCTCAGCGGACGCATCACCGTTTTTTTCCTTAATTTCCTTCAATGTTGCAATTCGTTAATGCGCATGCAAGCTAAAACACGTATTTATATTCACATGTGTCTGTTGCAAAAGGAGAGGCTGCAATTCCCGGATGTAGGAATGCCCCAATTGCTTGACTGTTCTTAAGTTGGCATTTGGTGCATATACTTCAGTGGGGGATGTCTGGATTTGCCACTTCATTAATTTATTCCATTGCATATTAAAACTTGCTTTCCTTATATTGGCAGCTACCTGGACTTGGGGCAGTGCTGAAATCGATAAACTGAAGCCAACATGACATGCACACTTCAAACCCGACAATACGCTAAGGCAGAAGAATGCTGTCTCTCAATGCTGTCTGTAAGGAGTATAAATCCTTCCATTCCCCACCATCCAGTCAGAGCTGAAGAAGCTTCTTGGATAAGAAGTGAAACATCTTCAAAGAAAAACCAGAAAGTTGCCTCTTGAAAAAGGCACCTTTGGGACAACCATGAACTGAGAATCTCTATAGACTAAGGCAGAAGCTTGTCCAGCCCAAGGATAAAACACCCAGGCACAAACTGAGACACGTATATGCAGTACAATGTGCAGATCGAGACAGGTAATCCTCAACTTACAACAGTTCATTTAGTGACTGTTTGAAGTTGCAATGTCACTGGAAAAAATGAGTTTGACTAACTTTTTCACTTTGAATGTACACTAATCATTGTACATTAAAATTAAATTTCATTGCCTACAGCTCTCAAAAGGTCACCACCTCCAATCTACATGACCTAAAAATACCGTTATGACCATTTTTCACACTTATGACCGTTGCAGCATCCTCATGGTCATGTGATTTACATTTCTACACTTGACAGCTGGCTCACATTTATGATGGTTGTAGTATCCCAGTGTCATGTGATCACCTTTTGCAACCTGAAAAACAAAGCCAATGGGGAAATCAGATTCACTTAACAACTGTGTTACTAATTCAACAACTGCAGTGATTCACTTAACAAGTGTGCCAAGAAAAATTGTAAAATGGGGCAAAATTCACTTAACAAATTTCTCACTTGGCAACATAAATTTTGGGCTCAATTGCGATCATAAGTTGAGGGCTACCTGTACATTGGGGAAATAGAACAGCCACTTCATAAATGGCACAACATAGAACAAACCCATCAGGATTCAGCAGTCCATCTGCATTTAAAAGACACAGGCCACTCTTGAAGACAGCGAAGTCTACATTTTGGACAGAGGGGACTGTTGGTTTGAAGCGGGGGTGTCAAAGAAGCCATATCAAAACTGAACAGGCCTCTATGGGGGGGGAGGGATATGACATCATTCATCTTCAATTTACAACACAGTCCTTTCAGCAGTTCCAAGAAGGATCTGCAGGCCTTTAAATGTGCCACTCAGGTGACCCTGAGGATACAGATAAACCTCCAGGTGACCTTAATGACTCTAAAAGGATGCAAATGACCAGCTGTCTGCAAGGAATATAAATCCTTCTATTCCCCACCATCAAGTTAGAGCTGAAGAAGCTTCTTGGATGAGAAGAGGAACGTCTTCAAGGAAAAACAAGAAAGTCCAGTTGTCTCCTGAAAATGCACTTTTGGGACAACCATGACCTGGATGACTGAGAATCACCACAGACAATAAACTGAAGATTTTTCATCTCTGGATCGGATCCTTGACTTACAACAGTGTTTATTGACTGTTCTAAGTTAAAACAGCACTGAAAAGTGATCTATGACAGATTCTCACACTTATGACAGTTGCAGAATCCCCATGGTCACATGATCAAAATTCAGAGGCTTGTCAACTGACTCATATTTATGACGGTTGCAGTGTTCCAGGATCATGTGATCCCCTTTTGCAAACTTCTGACAAACAAAGTCAATGGGGAAGCCAGATTCATTTAGCAATCATTTTAGTAACTTAACAACTACAATGTTTCACGTAATAACTGTTGTGAGAAAGATCATTAAATGGGGCAAAATACTCAATAAATGTCTCACTCAGCAATAGAAATTTTGGGTCATAAGTTGAGGACTACTTGTACAGAGTTCCACTTGTTTAGACATCATTCCCAGATGGTTGGTGTTTGGCTGTGTTAGGTGAAGTTAATGAGCCTCCACTTATTTATTGGTTTTATTAGATTGATGATTATGTGCCATTAATTTGTTTTCGACTCTTAGCAACCACTTGGATAGATTTTTCTCCATGACAATTTGTACTTATCCTGGTTTTTCAGGTCTCCCAAGGATACCCGTGTAACTGAATCCATCACACCGAGTTTATAAGCAGCTACACTTTCATTTCATCATACTACCATTAGGCCAAAATTTCTGTTACTATGCGCAAGACAGTTGCTAAATGAGTTTTGTCCCATTTTATAACCCTTTTTTTGCTACAATTGTATTTGTTAAATCATTGCATTTGATTTAACTGCATTGAATCATTGCATTTGATTTAACTGCATTGAATCATTGCATTGGTTAACTTAGTAACACAATCGTAAAATTAATCTGGCTTCCCCATTGAGTTTATTTGTCACAAAAGATGATCACAGGTTCCCAGGACACTGCAACTGTCATAAGTATGAGCCAGTAGGACAGACTCTAAATCATTTTTGAATAAGCCAAATGGGGCTCCCTTTTTATCTCCCTTCATTGTGAAAATCTTCCTACTTTCAGTTTTTTGCCATTCCCCAAACCATCGGAGAACTGTCCTGCAATCTGCAATATTTCTGAGAACTGGAGAAGCTAAATGTTTCGAAAGGAAACAAGAATATTCTAGAAATTCTAGACCTAGAAAATCTAGAACTATGCGGCCTTCGGTCCGATCTAAGTATAGTATATAAAATCATACATTGCAATGTCCTACCTGTCAATGAATACTTCAGCTTCAACCATAACAATACAAGAGCAAACAATAGATACAAACTCAAGGTTAATCACACTAAACTTGATTGCAGGAAATAAGACTTCAGCAACAGAGTGGTCAATGTCTGGAATACTCTGACTGTGTGGTTTCTTCCCCAAACCCCAAAAACTTCAACCTTAGATTGTCTACTATTGACCTCACCCCTTTCCTAAGAGGTCTGTAGGGGGTGTGCATACTGTCTACTGTCCCTGTCCTATTGTTTTACTTACACCTATTATCTTGTAAGCAGTTAATAAAAATAATTAAATAAAATATCCAGATGCCTTTGGCAGGGGGAAGAACCTTTGGGATCTTACTCAAGAATGTTTTATTTGAAACTATCAAAGGCTTTTTTTTTTTTGAAGTTCAGGTATCAGCAGGCTCATCTTCATACAGTCTTGCATTCATGGGGCTTGGAGTGACTGAAAACTAACTGCTATTATGCGGTATTCCCAAGTGAATTTTCAACAACAGCATCATAAATGGGAAGAAAATTGCCAGGGTACAAGATCCATATTGAATCAGAAGAGGATTCAGAGAAATTGGAACATGTTCAAAAAAAGGGCAGGGACGATCAGTGAACTAGAAATTTAAGTCATTTGAAGAGACTGGAAAGAGCTAAATAGTTCAATCTTGAGAAAGAAAGCGAAAGGAAGCGGGAGACAAGATATATGGTGCCTGAAATATATCACACAGAAGAAGGTCAAAACTGTTCATCCCTTTGTTCAGGATGCACGGCATGGAAAATGGACTTGTAAATTACGGGAAAAGACATTTTGATTTAATATTAGGGGTGATGGATAATACTGGATGTGTTCCAATAGAGGCTAGAGAGCCATCTGGAGGAGTGTTTTTCATTTGGACTCCTGCAAATCAAATGCATTCAGAAACTTCTCAAGGATGAACAGGACAGCAATTCTCCTTTCTGCTCCCCAGAGAGTAGTTTTGAACAGGATTATGCAGAGATCCAAATTCAAAGGCAAAATGTGAGATTTGGGGCAGATGTGAGCAGACACATAACCCTCATGGCGGACTTTTTAAAGCTCTTAAAAGCTTGTTGGGAAAATAGGAAGAGAAGGGAAAAGGTACATATGTTTGCAGTCATGAATTATTTGTAAAAAATAGTAAAGGCTGTATATATATATATATATGTATGTGTGTGTGTGTGTTTTCTTAAGTTTTCGCGGGTACTTACATGTATGGCATTCGGCTTTGTACAGAAGCCTGATGATGGCAGATGAGATTCTGCTGAAACGTCGCTACAACTTTAAAAGCATAACTACTATGACGTGGGAAAATACCTGAACAAAGCCAAATGCCATATATATATATCTATGTATGTATGTATGTATGTATCAATCTATATATAATCTATTATTGATTTCTATTTAATCTACCTCTATATCATCTATATTTAATCTGTATCATCTATCTCATCTATCTGTCCCTTATCATCTATATGATCTATCTGTCTGTCTTACTGGAGAAGAGCCTGATGCTGGGAATGACGGCAATAGAAGAAGGGGATGGCAGAGAATGAGGTGGCTGCATGGAGTCACTGAAGCAGTCGGGGTGAGCTTAAATGGACTCTGGGGGATGGTAGAGGACAGGAAGGCCTGGAGGAACGTTGTCCATGGGGTCGCGATGGGTTGGACATGTTGGGTATAACATTGATACACCAACTAAGTTTGGGTGAATAAATATATAAACCAAGGTTTGGGTGTTTGTAACTTGTAGCTTTAAGCACCAAACTGCTTGTAATTAACTAATTAAGGGTGCGTTTACAAACGGCAATAAAAGGCAGTAAGAGAAACGTAACTCTCTCTCTGCTTGTTTTATCTGCTTGCTACTGTTTGTTTGCTACTGTTTGCTACAACTGTTTGAATACCTGAACGAAAGGACTATTTCATTGATGTGCTGATATCCTGTGAATACTCAGCGTTGTCTCCAAAAGGAAAGGTATCAAAGGAGAAGATATCTTTACAAACAGATAAGGATATAGAACTGACTAGTAAATGGACTAAGTTACTGAATGGATATATTTGTGTATGACATATGGACTGATTGACAATGTTTAAACTCTAATAGGATTAAACAACTATTTAAACTACAAAACAGTGTTTGTCATCAGTGTGTGTAAACTCTAGGGCCCTTCCTCTCTCATTTGGCTGCCTGGCTTGACTGCTGCTGCACATTCTGTTTTTTGGGGGTTTGTCCCCAATAACTAACATTGGTTATGGGCCGAGTGCGCACAGTCTAACTAACGAGGATATAGCAGTGAGAGTTGGTGTGAGTTGCACATTACTGTAAAAACAAACTGTTTTTTTTCAGTAGTTTTTTTTTAAATAGTTACATATCTGGAGAGCAATGGCACAAGTAAATTTGCCAAATCTGTCCATGATATCCAGACTAGATGGAGCGAACTATGTTTCATGGTCAATGAAATGTAGTTTACTTCTCTGAAGAGAAGGTTTGTGGGACATAATAACAAACCCACCAGATGTGACTAACTTAGATCCTAATGTTGAAGAGGATGACAAAAAGATACAAGACTATAAACGAAAGAATGAGCAGGCTTTATGCATCATAGGACTGACTCTCTCTGACCAGCAACTTATCCATATCCGTGGAGAGGAAAATGCTGCAAACTGCTGGGAGAACCTCAGGAAGATATATGTTCGGGACAGTGTAGGAGCTCATATATATCTTACCACGCAAACTATTTCGAACACATCTTCAGAAGAATGGAGACATGTTAACTCATTTAAATTGTATGAAGAGCATTTTTCAGGAATTACAAGAAAAAGAGCTTACATTTAATGAGTTGCAACAAGTATACATCATACTGTCTTCATTAGATCAAAGCTATGATGATTATGTGACTGCTTTAGAAGTATTGCCAAAAGATAGTTTATCATTAACCGAGATTACCGGCAGGCTATTAGAAGAAGCCAGAAGAAGGTGTGAACGTGACCAGCTGAGAGAAGATAAACCTAATAAAGAAGAGAAATTATCTTCAAAGCTTGAAAGAAACCAACTAAGTAAATTAAAGCACCCGGAAGAAGAGAATTTATCTTCGACGGCATACACAATTAAAAAGTGTTTTAATTGTGGAGGCAGAGGACATTTGGCAAGATTCTGCAGAAAAGAAAAAGCCAGAATGTAAAAAAGCCAAAGAAATATTTTGAACTAGCCACGTTTAGCAACTGTGATGTGAAGAATGATTTATGGGTGGTGGACAGTGGTGCATCCCACTGCATCACGAGAGATAAGACAAAATTTATAAAACTGTCTACAAGCTCTCAACATATATCACTTGCTAATGGCTGGAACCTCAAGGCCAAGGGAGAAGGTATTGCATACTGTCCATGCTTAAACCAGGATATAAAAATGTTGTATGTACCACAGTTAAAGGTGAACTTGCTTTCTGTAAGGGTATTAGACAAACTAGGTTATGTAATTACATTTAAGGATAATAATTGCATAATTGAGAAAGATAACAAAGGGTAACTGCAGCTTTAAATGGAACATTGTATGTATTACATGATAGTAAGAAAGGGGAGGCACAGACTGTATTTAACAATATAAAGCCTCATAATGAATGTATCCATTTATTGCATAGGCGTTTGGGGCATGTAAATTTTAAAATGCTAAAACGTACAGTAGAGTTATCTGATGGAATAAGGTTAAAACCTTGTGATAAATATTTGCGTTGTAATGTCTGCTGTGAAGATAAGAGTAAAATATTGCCTGCAAATAGGCTAAATGGTTTCAAAACTAAAGAACCTTTAGAAGTAGTATTTGCAGACATTATAGGTCCAAAGAAACCCAGTATGGGGGTGCTCAATATATACTGAGCATTATGGACCATTATTCTAGATAAGGGTTTTGCTACCTAATGAAAAGCAAAACTGAAACATATCAACATTTCTTCAACTGGTTAAAATTTGCAGAAAGAAAGACTAAACGGCAACTGATAACCCTGGTGACAGATAATGGTATGGAATTTGTTAACAGCAAATTCCAGAATAGATTAAAGGTAGCTGGAATAGAGCACAAGAAATCTGCACCATACAGACCACAACACAACGCATTTATTGAGAGAAGAGGCCAAACACTACAGGCAATGGTTAGAACAATGTTAACTGATTCTGGATTACCTGATTCTTTGTGGGGAGGCCACAATGTGTGCTAATAACATATTGAACAACGTTGTTAACACAACTACTGGTGAAATACCATTCACCATGTGGCATGGCAGGAAGCCTGATCTGAGTTACCTGCACACATTTGGTGCACCAGCATGGGTGCATATCCCTACACAACTCAGGCGTAAAGGGCAACACAGAGCTAAACAATTATTCTTCGTTGGTTACCAAGCAAACCATAGGGCATATAGATTTTGGGAGAAAGGCACATCTAAGGTGTTATGTAGTGCCAATGCCCAATTTCTAGAAACACGTAGGATGGGATAAGTTAGAACAAGATAACAATAAAGAAGTAATTATTGAATCCTATAGAAATCCCATTAATTATCCCTGTAACTTTAAGAATAAAGTAAAGAGACAAATACAGGCAGAGATAGAGCCCATAAAGGAAGAAATAGTACCAATAGCTGAGCAAGCTGAGGAACATGAACAGGTAGTAATTCAAAAAAGTCCTCATACAAGCCCAGCAATTCCCAGAAGAACTACACAAATATCTAGACCGCCTGATAGATACCAGGCTAACGCAGTGTGCCAGATTAATAAAGTTCCATATACTGTAGATGAAATAAACATGTATCCTACTAAAGATAAGGAAAGTTGGTATGCAGCAATGAATAAGGAATTAAAATCCTTAAAGGATATGAAAGTATATGAAAATGCGAGATTACCTGTTGATATAAAACCCATTGGCTGCAAATGGATTTTTAAGATAAAAACTGAAAAAGATGGTAATATAATCCATAAGGCACGATTAGTAGCCCAAGGTTTTAGACAAAATGCCAATGACTATGATGAGGTATTTGCACCTAGCCTTAAAGCAGCAACATTAAGGGCAGCTTTAGTGTGGGCAGCAAGTAAGAAATATATAGTCAACCATCTAGATGTAGAAACTGCTTACTTGCACGCTCCACTAAGACATACTGTATACATGAAAAAAACCTATTGGATTTAAAGGTGAAAATAATAATGATTATTGGTTGTTAAAAAAGAGCCTCTATGGTCTTAAACAATCAGGCTATGAATGGAACCAGTATATTGTAAAGGAACTAAACAATATAGGGTTTAAAGCAGTTTAGCGATCCATGTCTATTTAAAAGGAGACAAATGGGAAAATATCATTATTACTATTATTCACAGATGATATTGCTTTGATTACAGAAACTAATGATGAAGCCAATAAAATAATAGCATCATTAGCTAAGAAAATAAAAATCAAGCAATTAGGGAGATAAAGAAATATCTAGGTTTGAATATACTGAAAACACAGAAAGGTTTTAAGATATCTCAGGAGGATAAGATATCTAAATTGCTAATAGATTATAAGATGGAACTTTGTAAGACTGCAAAGACTCCAATGAGTCAGGATATTTGCAAAATGGATACTCAAAGTCCCAAGTTTGATAAGGTAATATATCAATCTTTGATTGGTAGCTTATCATACATTAGCAATTGGTCAAGGCCAGATATTGCTTATGGTGTTAATCAACTGGCACGACATAATAATGATCCACTTCAATGTCATTGGAAAGCATTAAAGAGAATTTTAAGGTATCTTAAAGGAACATTACACCATGCACTGTATCTAGAACCAAAAGGTGATCTAATACTGAGTGCTTATGCAGATGCTAGTTTTGCATCAGAAAGAGACACAAGAAAGTCGACTTCGGGAACAGCCATAATGCTGGGTAAGACATTAATAGGTTGGAAGTCAATAAGACAACAGCATATAAGTTTGTCTACTATGGAAGCAGAATTCTCCTGTTTGTCGTATTATGTACTGAATTAATCATGTATAAGCAGATGATGAATGACATGGGATTAACTGTAAATTATCCTATAATTGTACATGAAGATAATCAGGCAGCAATTCAAATGGCCACAAATATTGCAGTAAAACTAGGAGCAAACATACAGATTTAAGGTACTTAAACGTCAGACAATCTGTAAAGAGTAAAATGATACAGCTGGAGTACTGCATGTCGGAGGACAATATAGCTGATAACTTTACTAAAGCCCAAGGTGCCATTAAGCACCAAGAGAGTTGTGTAAAGTATGGTTTTAGATTGTAAGGGTATTATATATTTATATCACCCAAAAGGGGAGAATGTTGGGTATAACATTGATACACCAACTAAGTTTGGGTGAATAAATATATAAACCAAGGTTTGGGTGTTTGTAACTTGTAGCTTTAAGCACCAAACTGCTTGTAATTAACTAATTAAGGTGCGTTTACAAACGGCAATAAAAGGCAGTAAGAGAAACGTAATCCTCTCTCTCTGCTTGTTTTATCTGCTTGCTACTGTTTGTTTGCTACTGTTTGCTACAACTGTTTGAATACCTGAACGAAAGGACTATTTCATTGATGTGCTGATATCCTGTGAATACTCAGCGTTGTCTCCAAAAGGAAAGGTATCAAAGGAGAAGATATCTTTACAAACAGATAAGGATATAGAACTGACTAGTAAATGGACTAAGTTACTGAATGGATATATTTGTGTATGACATATGGACTGATTGACAATGTTTAAACTCTAATAGGATTAAACAACTATTTAAACTACAAAACAGTGTTTGTCATCAGTGTGTGTAAACTCTAGGGCCCTTCCTCTCTCATTTGGCTGCCTGGCTTGACTGCTGCTGCACATTCTGTTTTTTGGGGGTTTGTCCCCAATAACTAACAGGACATGACTTTGCAACTAACAACATCTATTTATCTATCTATCTATCTATCTATCTATCTATCTATCTAATCTAATCTAATCTAATCTAATCTAATCTATCTATCTGTCATATCATATCTATATCGATCTATCAATCTATCTCTTTCCTGTCTGTGATTCTGAAGCTGGTTAACAACCACCAACACTAGCTGCCATTGATAGCTTGATCTTGTCTAAATTTGTTGCAATTTGGGGTTGGGATTTTTCTTTTTGCAGAGTCCCCTCGGATCTCTGCACTGAATTCAAGTACAGGTAGTCCTCGGCTTACAACAGTTCGTTTAGAGACCATTCAAAGTTATACGGGCACTGCAAAAAGTGACTTGGGACCATTTTTCACACTTAACAACAGTTGCAACATCCCCTTGGTCACATGATCAAAATGCAGATGTTTGGCAACTGTTTCATATTTATGATGGTTACAATATGCTATGGTCATATGATCACCTTTTGTGACCTGACGAGAAAATTCTAATTTAAATTACTAATTTAAAAACTGGTGATTCACTTAACAATTGTGACAAAGGTTGCAAAATGGGACAAAGCTCACTTAACAAATGTATTGCTTAACAATAGAAATGTTGGACGCAAAGTTTCAAGCTGAGGACTACATGTAATGCAATTGCCAAAAATTGGGCATAGAATTTCTTGCCATTGTGAATTGTCAGACGTAACAAGATAAACCAACAGCCATTCCCTTTCTTTAAATCTTGGGCCTTCAACCCCAGCTCTGTGCATTATTGTTGTATCCACTGGCTTCCCACAAGATATGACTAAAGCATCCCATTGTTTTGGTTCATTCATATATCTCTGTGAAGGAAATTGGACTCCAGGCACAGAGGTGGTATTCAGCCAGTTCTGACAGATTCTGAAGAACCGGAAGCAGAAATTTTGAGTAGTTCAGAGAACCAGTAAATACCCCTGCCCCATCTATTCACTACCTCCCGAGTCCCAGCTGATCGGAGTCCCAGCTGATTGGCTGGGTCTTCTTTTGTTCCCCTGCACAGGAGAACAGAGCTGGAAAGCAGGTTAGTGGGGTCGGGAGGAAATGGGGATTTTACAGCATCCTTCCCCTGGAGTGGGATGGAGATGGAATTTTTACAGTATTCTTCCCCTGCCATGCCCACCAAGCCATGCCCACAGAACCGGTATAAATTTTTTTGAATACCACTACTGTCCAAGCAATTCAAATAAATACACTGTATAGGTTTACTGATGCTAATGCTCTCTACAAGAATCTGAACTACTAACAGTGAAAGCAAACTGGTGATAGATAAGAGTCAATGGAATTCAAGATAGGATTTAGATCTCTTTTGGGCATGAAGGGACTTGAGACCAATGACACATTTAACCCCTCCCTCAGGCTCAGGCTAGTCATCTCTTATATCGTCTGCCTGCAATTGGATACTTAATGAATATATGGAAATGACATTGGGAGATGGAGGGGCTGGGAAAACAGATGCTGTTTAGGGAATGGTGAGATAAGAGTGGACATAGCCCTCAGCTGCATAATAGGCAGATTCAGAAAGGAACTTCCATAACTTCTCAGGCTGTAAAAGAGACAGTGAAAGATTTGTAATTTTAGACTTGCAAGATGTTAATGTAATCTTACCACAAGATAGAATTGAGTCATCTAATCATATTTTCTATCTGGTCTACCTAGGTAAGCTGGCATCAATTGTGCCTTAGTAAGACCACACCTAGAGTACTGCATCCAGTTTTGGTCACCACAGTATAAAAAAGATGTTGAGAGTCTAGAAAGTGCAGAGAAGAGCAACCAAGATGATTAGTGGACTGGAGGCTGAAACGTACAATGAATGGTTACAGGAACTGGGCTTGGCTAGTCTAGTGAAGAGAAGGACTAGGGAAGACGTAGCAGCATTCCAATATTTGAGGGGCTGTCATAGAGAGGAGGAAGGGGTCAAGCTATTTTCCAAAGCACCCGAAAGCCAGACAAGGAATAATGGATGGAAACTGAACAAGGAGAGGTTCAACCTGAAGGAGAAATTTTCTGACAGAATAATCAACCAATGGAACAGCTTGTCTTCAGAAGTTGTGGAAACTTCATCACTGGAAGCTTTCAAGAAGAGACTGGACTGCCATCTCAAAAAAAGGTGTAGGGTCTGCTTGGGCAGAGGGTTGGACTAGATTACCTACAAGGTCCCTTCCAACTCTGTTAATCTGTGCAAGTCAGGAAATACAAATCTCCCGCTTTCTCTTTTTCAGCCTAAGAAGTTAGCTTCTGAATCTTCTCCTCTGCCCATAATGCTGTTGCAGGTTGTGCCCCCTTTTACCTCATCGTTTTCTCTGCAGCATCCTTTCTCCTCCATCCCCCAAGGTCAATCTCGCCCACCACTACAGTTTAAATGTATACAGGAGAGACAAGGATGCATTTTGCCAATAAGGCTCAAAGGGAAACCACATTCTAAGGCGACCTTTGGTTTGTATTCCATGAAAACTCGAGTACCTGCATGGTGTGTTCCTCAAAGAATATAGGGAAGAAGGAGAAGCAGCCCTGAAACAGGCACAAACAAGGAAGCAAGAATTGCACACCTTAATAAGGTGTTTCTAACACCAGAATTAGGAGTGAGGTACAGAATCTTAGAAAGTGTGGGAGTCCTCACTGATTAGTCAGTATATCTGTCATCATTCTGAATTCCTTCTTCCTGGTTTTTGTAGACATTTTGTAAGCTGCCATGAGTGAGATAAGCTACTAAGGAATTTTTATCTCTTGATTATTTATGTCTGACAATCGTATTACTTTCCAGGCTCTGCCTCCACTCTGTCTCTCACCCTCATTCAGCAATTGTCCATTGCCTTCCCAATGGCCTAGAAATACAGAAAGTTCTTGACTTGCAACCATTGTTTAGTGACTGATGCTGAAACAAAGCAACTTACGACTGATCCTTGCACTCAACAACAAGGGCAGCATCCCCGCAGTCACGTGATCGGAATTGGAGCACTTGGCTTCCAGCATGTATTGATGATGGTTGCAGCATCCCGGGGTCACATGATCTCCATTTACAACTTTCCCAGGGTGCTCCTGATAAACAAAGTTGACCCCGCCCCCCATCTTGATCTTACTTCAGTCCTCCAGGTGGGACAATATCGTCCATCCAGAAAATGGGCAAACCTGTTTTGTAGGATCAGGAAACATGCCTCTTATCATCCACCAGAGGGCAGACAAAACAAAAAGAAACAAGCTGGGTCTTTGCCTCTTACAAAGGCAGGTCCTTATCTTTTTTTTTTAAAAAAAAAAAACAGCCATAAAATAAAAAAGGAAGAAAATACTCAAAAGCCCCTTGGGTTGTCCTACCCTAATAGCACTGTCCCAGAAAAAGGCCCTGTCTCTTGTGCTCATCTTAGCTATGAGCGGATGTTCCAAGGATGGATTATAATGGACGGACTTTTAATGGAGAGAAACCTTAAAATAGTATTTTCCAGCCTAGAAACTTTAAGGTACTGGCTGGGGAATTCTGGGAGTTGAGTTGCAATCTTAAAAGTTGCAAAGGTTGGAAAACACTGCCTTAAAAAAATGAAAGTCACTTCTCGTGAGATAGGCAGCTACATAAATTTGATTGAGAGGCAGGCAGATAAATATATTATATATATATATAATATATATGTCAAACATATATATATGACAAAAAACACCCTTGCATTTGGTGCTGTGGGAAGAAATATCCACCTGGTTCAGTTCCAAGCTGGGAAAAAGACACTGGAAACATTCCAAAAAATTTTTCTACTGGTTCTATGAGAGCGCAGCAATCAAAAACCGACCTCTGTCAGTGCTAATGAGGTGAGCTGGGTTTTTTTAGCTCAGCTGATGCACGGCAATCCGCTCTGCCACGTGAATCAGCTGAGCTAAAAGACAAAGGGAATATGGGGGGGAACTAGCCAGAGGTGGTATTTGTCGGTTCTCTGAATACTCAAAATGGTCCAAACTATCTGAATACCACCTCTGAGCTGACCACATGTAATTGAGAGTGAGGGGGTTTTATACCTTCTCTGGGCTTTGCACTTCCTGTTTCTGTGCAAGAACATATATTTTATTGGCTGTTGTCAGACTCCCATGGAGCCATGTAGGGGCCATAGCTGGGTCTATAGGCAAAGTACAAATCCCAGGTGTCTGTCTGAGCTAAGTTTGGTTGACATTTCTGGGGGTAATGCAATGAAGGGGCTTGTGATTCTGAAAAGGTGTTGTGTAATTCCTATTGTAGCTTAATGGTTTTTTCCTGTGTTGGATCTTGGGTGAGGGTATTTGCTTATGAATACAGCTATCTATTTTTTTATTTCTTAAGTGCTGGCATCTTAAGTGCTGGCTAATAAGAAAAGGTGGGGGTTGCTTTCTCCCTAAAAAAAAAACATATTTCTCCATTTCTCATCCAGGGAAATATAACATTCTGACTTTTTAATATTTCTCAAAATATTTCATTCTTCTAGGAGAGGGGTGTGTGCTAACTTTCTACAGTGCAAATTCTGCCCCCTTCTGTTCATGCGCCATGATATTGTTTTGCATGCAACTACACAAGAGGCCTTTGTGTTGCAATGAACAACCCAGGGCTGCCGAAGTCGTTTTAATGATCTTTGATGCTGCAGATACCTCTGCTCCTGCTGCAGAAGACTTTGGTCTGTCCCCAACTTCTCCTGGGCACCCTTCCAAAGTTCTCGATGTAAGCAATCCACCAATCTTGCTTTCCAAGAATCCCTCCGGGTCCCAGAGACGTCTTCTGTTTCTAAGGGGGGTCAGAGAGGCTCACACAACCAGGCAACGTTCCAGCTTCCCGTTTTACCGTATAAGATAGTACTTTCAAAAATAAAATCAGAGCAGGTAGGGAATCAGGAGAGGTATTTATGAATATGGTAATAGCTGCAGACCCCGTGCAGTATTGCTTATCCATTCCTCAAGGGGACCACTACAGGTGGTCCTCCAATTGAGCCCAGAATTTCCGTTGCTCAGCGAGACAATTGTTAAATGAGTTTTGCCCCATTTTACAACCTTTCTTGCCACAGTGGTTAAACGAATCACTGCGGTTGTTAAGTTAGTAATATGGTTATTAAATGAACCTGGCTTTCCTCTGTTGACTTTGCTTATCCCAGGATTGCAAAAGCTGATCACGTGATCCTGCGGGTACTGCAACTGTCATAAATACAGGTCAGTTGCCAAGCATCCAAATTTTGATCATGTGACTAGGGGGATGCTGCAACAGTCTTAAGTGAGAAAAACAGTCCATTTCACTTTTTTCAATGCCATTGTAACTTCAGACAATCATTAAATAAACTGTTGTAAGTCAAGAAACCTGTAATATTTTATCAGAGAATTACTGGATGAGATTTTATGCTCCAGAACAGGGGTGACAAACTTGATTTCATTGAGGGTCAAATCAGGGTTGTCTTTGACCTGGGGGGGGCGTGGCCATGGTGGGTGTGGCCAGCTTGACATCACTCATGTTGGAGGGGGGAGTGCCTGTGGCAGCCCGAGTGCTCTGCCAGCAAAAATGGGGTCCGGAGCTCCGTTTTTGGCTGGGACGGCCTCCTGCAACCCACTGCCAGCAAAAATTAGGGTTCCATTTTTGCTGGTAGAGGCACAGCGGGCTGGTCCTTCACTGTTTCCAGGGCAGCCCCGTGGGCCAGATCTAAGCATCCCATTGGCCAGATGCGGCACACGGGCAGGGGTGGGATTCAAAAATCCCAGCAACCGGTTCGCTGCCCGGTTGCTGAGTGGGTGTAGCCATGGTGGGCGTGGCCTACCAGAACATCCTGTTTGTGGTGGGCCTCCAGAGCCCGGGGGAGTCCGTTTTTGTCCTCCCACGAGCCCAGAGGCTTCTCCTAGGCCTCTGGGAGGGGGTGAAAGCGGCCTCCCCTGGGCTCTGGAGGCCCTCCGGAAGCCGGAAACAGGCCCATTTCCGGATTTCTGGAAGGGCCGTTTTTCCTCCTCTCAGAGCCTCCACATAGACCCTGCACTTACTTGCACTGTGTGGAGATTCCTGGGAGGAGGGGTGGGGTAGGTGGGGCCAGCCGGTCAGTTGAAATACCGCTTCGGCGAACCAGATGTAACTTTAACATCCGGTTCGCCCAAACCGGTCCAAACTAGTAGAATATCACCCCTGCCTATGGGCCTTGAGTTTGACACCCCTGCTCTAGAATAATCCAGCCTTAGAGCAGGTGGTATTTTATCCTCCCTTTGAAATCCTTTCTCTAACCACCACTGAGATTACTCCACAGCCTCCCAATGTTTCTTGCATCATGTACAGATGGGCCTCGACTTACAACCATTCATTTTAGTGACCACTTGAAGTTACAACGGCACTGAAATTTCACACTTACGACCGTTGCAGCATCCCCGTGGTCAAAATGCGGGTGCCTGGCAAGGGGCATGCCTTTATGAGAGTTGCACGGTGGACGAGAGAAACCAGATTTTCTTAATGACCACACGATTCCCTGAACAACGGCAGTGATTCGCTTAACAACGGTGGCAAAGGAGATTGTAAAATGGGACAGAACTCGCATAACAACTGCCTTGCTTAGCGGTGGAAAATTTGGGGCTCCATTGTGGTTGTTAATTCAAGGACTGTCTATATTTTGGACATATTGCATTTCGCTCACCGTCTTCGAGTTGTCTTACCAACCCTCTTCCACCTCTCCTTTTTTTCCAGTTCATAAAAAAAACTTGCTTATCGTGCTTTGAATATAACCTTGCCTTCTCCTTTCCTGTCTCCTCTTTGAGTTGCCGCGCACCAGGGGAAGCTGTTTGAAATGACATGCAATAAAGGCTCACCATGTGCTACTTGGGGCTCAGGGAGGTTTTTTTGCTGGTAAATGTATTCCCACCGAAGAGGAGTTTCAACAATCATATGTTGCCTGGAGCAGTCCGGGGTGTCCTGCAGTCTTTATTCTAAAGCTTTTGGCAGCACTTTAAAAAGAAAAAAGAAAAAAAAAGAGAGAGAGAGAGAGAATGTTCTTGCTCGGCGTACGAAACCATCTTATACAGGTCGTCCTCGAGTTACAACCACAACGGAGCCCAACATTTATGTTGCTAAGTGAAACATTTGCTCAGCGAGTTTGCCTCTTTTTTACGACTTTTCTTGCCACGCCGGTCAAGCAAATTATTCCATTGGTTACGTTAGTAACGTGGTTGTTAAGTGAATCTGGTTTCCCCATTGACTTTGCTTGTCAGAAGGTCGCAAAAGGGAATCACAGGACCTCAGGACACTGCAACCGTTATAAATACGAGTCAGTTGCCAAGCAGATGGATTTGGATCATGTGATCATGAGGATGCTGCAATGTTGTGAAGTGTGAAAAACGGTCATAAATCCCTTTTTGCAGTGCCCTTGTGACTTCGGTCACTAAATGAACTGTTGTTAAATCGAGGACTACCTGTATATGAGTTGGAAGGGGCCTTAGAGATCATCAGAGCCAACCCCCTCTTCAGTAACGGATCCACCAGCATAAAATAGAGCTGAATTTGCACCTCCCTTGATTGAGATGCAATGCTTCTGTTACGGCAACCAAGATTGCATTGGTCTTTAACTGCTACACTGCACATCGCACAATTGGACAACTCGCCATGGGACAATTCAATTTAATTATTTTTAAAAAATTAAAAATTAGCTTGATTTTTGTCATTGCCATTTCATTTTGGTTCTCCTTTGACATTCTTCCTTTAATGATTCTATTCCACTATTCCTTCTATATTAGTGTAACTCTTGTGCCGTGGAGAGTAATCCTGTGACGACTTAGCCATGGCAAGTTGTTGTAGACCCCCGCATCATGTTCATATTCATCTGATGTTCTGTTAAAACCTTTAGATTGATTAATTGATTATATGCCATCAGGTCAATGTCGGTTCTTAAGTGACCACATAACTATATTTTCTCCATAATAATCTGTTCCTACTTTGGTTTTCAGTCTTCCAACAGTGTACCCATAGTTGCTGTAACAGAGTCCATCTACCTTGTTGGGTTGCGGTGGCCTAGAGGTGGAACTCTCGCCTCACAATCCGGAGGCTGTGAGTTTGATCCTAGATAGAGGCTAATATTTGGACTAGACTCTCCTGCTCGAACAGAGGGTTGGACTAGATGACCTCCAAGGTCCCTTCTGTTATTCGATGTCTCCTTTTCTTTTCTTCCACCTTTCTCAGTGTTAAAGCCTTCTCCAGAGAGCTGGGTTTTTGCATAACGTGTCGGAAGTAGGGTAATTTGTACCTGGTCATTTGTGCTTCGAGTGAGTTCTCTGGATTGGTTGGTTTGATGATGCTTTGGTTCGTTTTCTTGGCTGTCCATAGTATTCTCTGCGGTCTTCTTCAACATCCAGAGTTCAAAGGCCTCAATGCTCTTCCTATCCTTCTTTGAAGTACAACTTTTGCTTACATAGAACACCATGGGGACTATCATTGCCTGCTGGATGCTGAACAGTGAAAGTATCCATCATGGCATCTGAATAACTTATACAAGGCCCTCATGGCTGCTCTATTGGTTGAAAGGAAAGAGGGAGGGAGGGGAGGGAGGGAGAGAGAAAGAAAGGAATGGAAAGGAGGAGGGAGGGAGGTAGAGTAGATCAGGGAAGGAACAATGGAAGCAAGTGGGAGGAAGGAAGGAGGGAAGGAAGGAAGGAAGGATATGGGGAAGGGGAGGGGAGGTAGGTGGAGGGATGGAAGGAAGGAGAGGGGGGAAGGGAGGGAGGGAGGAAGGAAGGCAGGCAAGAAGGGAGGGAGGGAGGGTTAAGGAAAGAAGGATAGAAGGAAGGAAAGGGAAAGGGAAAAGTGAGGGAGGAAAGAAGGAAAGCGGGAAGGAAGGGAGGGAGGTCGGGGTAAAAGTTCATGTCATTTCAGAATTTACTTGAAACTAGAAGGGAAAAAAAACATGCTTTTTTTGTATTTCCATTACATAGTTTAATTTAAAACCTTCTGCCCCCATCTTTACTCCCATACAGGGATGGCAATCATTTCTGGCCTCTTGTTGCTTTGTGTTAAATCCAGCCCTGCCTCTTTCCCTGACTACCACAGCATTATTTTCTATTAAAACGATGCAAAAACATAAACAGTCAGCACATGACAATACCAGCAGCATCTGGCATTCAATTCGAGCACCAACTGAATAGCGCCTCTGTGTTTCTGTGGGAAGAGGCAGAAGAATTCCAGCCAATGTTTCATAAATAGACTGGTTTTGCTTAGATGAACTGCCTAGGCTACCTTACCAAATAAATACACGGACAATCAATCACCATGTTTCCAGTAGAAGATTGAGCCCAGCATATGGCATGCATATTTAGAAAGCAATATTTGTAGCTCAGGGTTTCAACTGCAGGTTCCCTGATGCTCTCTGAGCTTGGTTGTTTATTTGCAGACGTTTCGTTACCAAATTGGATAACATCATCAGTGCACTGAAGATGTTACTTAGTTTGGTAATGAAATGTCTGCAAAAAAACAACCAAGCTCAGAGAGCACTAAGGACCCTGCACCTGCATATTTGTTCTGACCCAACCCTGTTACCAGCAAGAAAATCTCAAACAAATGCAGCAACTCAAATCTTCACAGCTTTAATCTACAAATAACGTTTTTGTAGATAAAAGATGGCTTGCAGCCAATTAGTCCAACCACAAAAGCCTTGACAGAATTCTTCAGATAAGCCAGAGTCTGTACACACAATGCTGAGTCCTTAGAACGTTTTTGCCTTTTGCAAAGGCAAAAACCTTTTGAAACCAGGCTTATATTCCCTGGAGGGAGGGGCCATTATGTTGCATTCTTACTGTTGAGTTGCCTGTGCAGCTCCATCTGTTCTCTTCTACGACTCATCCTGCGCTCATGCGCACCTGGCACAGGCTCATGGGGAACCTCCTCATCACTGCTGCCAGATTCCCACAATGCCTCCCTGAAGTCAGCAGTCTACTCCTTGATGGTCCCAGCCCCACATCCGAGTCCTCGCTCTTCTCCACCGTCTGCACCTGCTGCCGGCTAACCACAACAATATTTCATGAAATAACTTTGCTGGCCATTCCCATCTTCCACATATGCTGGTCCTTGCCAATGCTATGTTGGCTGGGGATGATGGAACTTACACAGTTCCTCCTCACAGCCCTCTAACTATGCCATGAACCTCTTCTTTGTGCCATAACTTCATAACATTCTCTTTTCCAGCCCACCTTGAAGGCAGATTAAAGTCATTTTTAGTTCCCTCAGGGGTAAGGCAATCTTTCTCCACATCTGAACTAGTGCTTTCCACGGGCACAATCTAGTGTGGTTCCCTCCAAGGATTGCGATAAGGGTAGGCCTTGTCCAGCTCCTCTTGGCCACTTTAGGTGGAACAATGTCAGGGTCTCTCACCTGGCCCCTGAATACCTGCTCTCTGTGGGCCTTGCACAGGAAGATAAACGTGAGAAAGGAATAGCAGCCAGGGGTAAGTAGCACTGGATTTAAAAATGAATAAATAGCTGTTCTGTATGTCTCCTTGGAAACAGACAATATTTCTTCATGAGGGATAAGAAAAAGAGATGTATACCTCTTTTGTTGCAATAAAAACAAATAATAACATGGAACTCAAGAAGGAAGGCACCAGCCAAGCTTTAATGGTATTTTCTTCTTCTTCTCCATTGTTATCATCCTCTTTTCCCCAACACAGATTTGTGAAGGGAATCTCCTGTACAGATTAAGGAAGGCTGCAGCAGTTTGGAGTTGGACAGGCTATAGGTGATTTTCCATCGTTCGTTCCCTACAGGCAGTCCTCAGCTTACAACTACAAATGGAACCAGTATCTCTGTTGCCAAGCAAGGTAGCTGTTAAGTGAGTCACACCTGCTGTTACGACCATTTTTGTTGTTAAGCGAATCACAGTTGCTGATTGAATCACACATTTAAGTCAATCGATCTTCCCCCATTGATTTTGCTGGTTGGAAGCCATCTTGGGAAGATCCCAAATGGTGATCACATGATGCCAGGATGTTGCAATACATGCCGGTTGCCGAGCACTTGAATTCTGATCATGTGTCCCTGGGGAATGCTGTGACGGTCATCAGCACAAGGATGGTCATAAGTCACTTTTTTCAGTGCCATTATCACTTCAAACAGCTGTTCAGTTAGTGGTTGTAAGTCATGTGACCATGGGGGAGAGGGACATTGGAACTTCAAATCCAGGTGGTAAATCTCATTTTTGGGATCCATAGTAACTAAATGGTCATGTAGCATCTGTAAACTCCTCCTCCTCCTCCTCCTCCTCCTCCTCCTCTTCTTCTTCTTCTTCTTCTCCTCCACCACCTCCTCCTCTTCTTCTTCCTCCTTCCCCTTATCGTCATCCTTCTTCCCCCAACTGTTCCCTAAATCCTATGTTTCTCTATACACATTTGCTGCCAGATGGAGAGCATCAGTGTAGCTGATTCAGCACTTTGCCATAAACCAGATGGGAATTGCAGAATTTTGGCACAAGCTGAAAGGAACAACATTTTGCAAGACTTCTCTTACTCGCTGCTTTTCTATGAGGTATTTTTTTAATCCCACTAATTACCTGGAAATGGATACCTGAGTTAAACTTTGCCCATGAGAACATGTATGTGCATGTTTTCACTGTATACACGCTGCACAGAATAGCCATCCAAGCTTCAAGAAAGCCATCCAAGCTTCTTTCTCGGGCCTTCCAAACTACAGATTCTGAATTTCAATTCATTTGGAGGTCGCTAAATTGGAAAAGATTTTGTGGACTGAGCATCTCTCACAAGTTGCAGCCAAGCAGCTTGTAACTACACCGTACGCTGTGATTTTTGGTTTTCGCTTGGCATGCTGTGTGCCAAGTGAGCCATGGCTTTGTATAATGCACACATGATGCGTTATATACATGGTGCATTCAGTAAACCAGGGTTGAATGTACTGTGGTTTTGTTCAACTGAAATCAACTGTTTTTGTTCAACTAAGATCATCGAACAATAAGCCATTGGAGCTTGTTTGAGAAATCATGGTTAAACGATGACTTAGTGCTATGTGGGAATATTCACGCATTGTAACCTCCCAAGAGGCCAGTTTTTCTCCAGGATCAACTATTCAAGAAATCTCAATTAACTAAACTATATTTCAGAGCAATGTATAAACTCAGCTATAATCATTTGGAACTGTTTATTGAGGGACTTTGGAAATGCCAGTAAGGTGGAAGCTGGTTGAAAATTCAGCGGAAACCACATTCCAGAGGGCAAACATTACCACAGACTTTTCAGGGTCCAAACAGATGGCATTGTTTCAGAGGTGGTATTCTGCAGGTTCTGACCAGTTCTGGAGACCCGGTAGCGGAAATTTTGAGTAGTTCAGAGAACCAGCAAATACCACCTCTGACTGGAGATTTTACAGTATCCTTCCCCTGCCAGGCCCTCCAAGCCACGCCCATAGATTCAGTAGTAAAAAAAAAAAATTGAATCCCACCACTGCATTGTTTCACTGATGGAACCCAGAGTGTGCTAATTCTATCAGATGAAACCAATGCCACTTTAATTTCAAACAGTCACTAAACAAATGGCTATAAGTGAAGGGCTACCTATACACCAACCACCTTTCTGACATTTTGTGGCCAGAGCCTGCACTCGGATATTTCTGAAAGGTTTTATCAACAATTCTTGGCTAATCTGAGAACTTCAGCTTTCATGTTCTTCCTTCCTCAAAATGGCAGGAAAACATGATGCTGGTTCTTGGCAGATGTGACCAGAGAACTATCTTCTAGATAGAGGAGGGATTAAAAATGTCAAGATGATGGCCACAACCATATACTGTAATTGAAGCTCCTTTCTCAACTTCATATTTCTGACCCTTCCAAGGATGTCCCTGCAGTTCACCAGGAGATGTACGTGCAGTTGCCCCAAGTGAATGGGGGGAAAAAAACCAGAGTTCAATTTGGCTAATAATAATAACTTCAATATTATACCTTCCTGTACAGGAAGAACTGGTTTTGCTCTTTGGTTTTTCCCATCTCTGAACTGTCACGCCTGCAACAGTCAGAAATGCTGCTCGTGATAGCTCCAGATGTATCTCAAACGGAACAGGAATCCTGTCAAATCCAAAACTGACATAAAAGATTCCCTATAGTGGGCAAAACTTAGAAAGAGTGAAGAAAACAGGCTCAGTTGGGGATCTACAGGCAGAGGGGGGAAAAAAGAATTAAGAGGGATTGAAATGATTTTCAACTTCTCAGAATTTTTAATTTTTAAAGGAAGACAGGAAAAACATGCCAAAGTGACTGATAATTACAGGTAGTCCAGTCATAAGTGAGTTTTGCCCCATTTTACGACCTTTCTTGCCATAGTTGTTAAGTGAATCATTGCAGTGGTTAAGCTAGTGACATGGTTGTTAAGTGAATCCATCTTCACCATTGACTTTGCTTGTCAGAAAGTTGGAAAAGGTGAATATATGACCCCAGGACACTGCAACAATCATAAAATATGAACCACATGCCAAGCATTTGAATTTTGATCATGTGGCCATAGGGATGCTGCAATGGTCATAAGTGTGAAACATGGTCATAAGGCTATGTTGTACCTTTGAACAGCACTAAACAAATAGTTGTCAAGGACTACCTGTATACAATTTATAAATGCAAGAAGTCCTCAACTTACAACCACAATTAGGACAAGAATTTTCATTGTTAAGCAAAGCACTTGTTAAATAAATCATTCCCAATCTTTTTTTGCCATGGTTGTTATGTAAATCACTGAAGTTGTTAATTGAATCACACAGTTGTTAAGAAATTTAGCTTCCCTCATAGATGTTCCTTGTCCAAAGCTAGCTGGAAGGTCACAAATTGTGGTCACATGACCCCAGGATGCTGCCACCATTGAAAATATGTGCCAGTTGCCAAGTGCCTGAATTTTGATCACGTATCTCTGGGAATGTTGCGATAATACATAAGTATGAGGATCAACTTTACCACAAAACTGTTTTACCACAACTGATAAGGGTGCGGGATCAAAAAATTTTTTGTAGATTTCGTTCCCAGGTCTAAAAGAGGGAACCTTCTTGTGAAGATCTGTTAGCCTGCAGAAAAAGGTAACCAAACACAGAGAATTTCAGCATAAATATTTTATGCAGAACACAGTCATTGATCTGCAGGGTAGTTCAGCCACTTTTCTGCCAACTGTTCTGTGTTGTGTGGTTATTCAACGGTTCATTGTGTTGTGCAGATCCAGGAAATTTGGTCAGTTCAATAAATGATGGATAAGTTATCCGCAGGACAACATGTTATGCAAACACGGTGACATGCAGAAAAGGGCATGTTCTCCACTTGTCCTGGAACATCTTATCATCCAAATAATTTTTGATTTTCCTAATAAAACTCCTGTTAAGCATAATTTATGAGTGTTTCTATCTCCCAAATGCCCATAGTGAAGATATTTCAGTATGTTTCCTCTCTGCTGCTGGAGATGAGCAATCTGGATGTTTTCAGGATCAATGTTTTATTTATAGCTTTTGTACAAGGCAGGAGTCCAGAAGACACTTGCAAAAAAAAAATACTTTAAAAATTTTAAATTATACAAAGCATGTAACCCAGATACATATGAATAAGGTCTGATATAGATAGATAGATAGATAGATAGATAGATAGATAGATAGATAGATAGATAGATAGATAGATAGATAGTCAGGCAACTTGGTGTAGTGGTTATGGTGATATATATATATACATATACATATACATATACATATACATATATATACATATACATACATACATACACACTACACACTACACACACACACGCACACACACATATATATATATATATACACACACACACACACACATATATACATATACATATACATACATACATACATACATATATATATATATATATACATACATACATATACACAGATGAACACTATACAGAAGCCTGATGATGGCAGATGAGATTCTGCAAAAACGTTGCTACAGCTTTAAAAGCACAACTACAATGACGTGGGAAAATACCCGAACAAAGCTGAATGCCATACATGTAAGTACCCACGAAAACTTAAGAATATATATATATATATATATATATATATATATATATATATATATATATATATATATATATGTGGATCTTTGGTTTTTGGGTTTTCTCCGCGTAAGATTCAAGTATCTAGGCAACGTTCGATGAAGTCTCATTCATCATCTTCAGGCTTCGAATCTTACGCGGGAGAAAACCCGAACAACCAAAGATCCACATACAAATACCCGCGAGAACCTCAGAAAACAAATACACACACACACACACACACACACACACACACATATATATATCACCATAACCACTACACCAAATTGTCTTTCTTATGCAATTGGAAGGCCATAATAACTGAAAGGGGGTCAACGTAAGAGCAAGCAAACCCCATATTGTGAGTTTTGTAATCAAAATGGGGGCTTGAAGCCAGATTAGACTTCTCCACCTTAGGAGTGCTCTTTCATCCTCAATCGTGGTTCATAGCCTCTCAGCAGCTACGTAATAGAAATGTTTCTGGGGAATCAATTTCCTGAGAGTCAAGAGACTCCCAATAGCCTTGCTAATGTCCCTGTTCTTTGTTTATACAGGTGTTTCTCAATCTGGGCAGCTTGAAGGTGTGTGGACTTCAAGTCCCAGAATTCCCCAGCCAGTATATGACTTGGGACAGAGGAGCTAGTTTTGCAGCTGCCCAGCATTATCTTGCTCCATTTTCCTGATGTAGAATTACCCCATCTCAACGTTTCTCAACCTTGGCAACTCTAAATGATGTGGACTTCAACTCCCAGAATTTCCCAGCCACCATTTTAGGGTTGCTAAAGATGAGAAACACTGTCCTGATAGAAAACCATAATAAGATAGATCTCCATAATCATATTTGCAACCCAGAGTTTTTCGGGGGACTAATAGCTGTTTAACTATACATAAACCACAAATTTGGGTTTGGGCAGTTCTAGGCAAGCTTCAAGTCCACATTGTGCTCTTCACCTTACTGTAATCTCACGATGTGATCACAAGTGATGCACTCCTGATAGATCTTGAGAAAAACTTGAGCAGCTTTTTGGAGACATTGCAATTAAGATACATCCCCAAGTGGCCTTAATTGTTAATTTGTTTGGCTGTTTTAACAATTGCTACTTTTGTATTACTGCTAGAACAGCACAGAATGAATAGCGCAATAAAAATTCTGTCAGAGATAAAAGGGTACATATTTTTCCCATGTTAATAAAGAGTTCAGGGTTTGCAATTCCCTGCCTGAGCTGCTTGTACCCTGGGTTAATTCCCCCAATCAAATCTTGGTGGTCTTTTAACAAGCCTCTGAAAAATCCTCACCATTTCTCAGCTCAGAGTATGTATAAAGATGTCTTAAGCAATACCCATTTTGACGGAAAGTATGTTTAGAAACCGGAGTTAAAATTGGTTAAGAAACATGTGCTTCTCTTCTTTGAAAATATTTTTATTTCAGAGAGCTTTAGCACATTTTAAAATGAATAACACCGTCTCTCTAATGTGGGATGCACTTCAAAATAGCACAGTTGTGAAATTAAAGGATCAGCATGAAGAAAACAAAGCAGAATAAACAGCAGTAGGAAAAGACATAATAGAGAGTTGGTTGCACTAAGGACTTGATGACAGGTATTGAAGAAAATATGCTCATCCTGATCAGTAAATTAAATAACCTGGTTTCCGAATCTGATTTCTTTTCTGTCTGAATAGAACCAGGTTTTTTTTTTAAAAAATGGCTATGATTGGATGATAGATCTAACAGACTCTCTGCTACTGTCCCAGGACACAATCAAGGGTGCCCTTGTCTAATACGGATATGTCTGACAGAAAAAAATATGTGTAACTCAGGGTTGAAGTGTAAAGTCCTTAGTGCTCTCTGAGCTTGGTTGCATTCTTGCAGGTGTTTCATGACCCAACTAGGTAGCATCATCAATGCTAGAAGGGAGTGGGGTGTGCAGGGTCATGGTGATAGTGCAGGAGGAGTGCAATGACGACTGTGGGGTCCTTGGTGTTCTTTGAGCTTGCTTGTTTTCTTGCAGACATTTCATGACCCAACTAGTGCTGAAGGGGAGTGGGGTTTGCTGTCTGTTTATATAGAATTGGCTTGGCTTGTTGGTTTTGATGGGATTGTCCTTGATAGTTCGTTGAGTGGGCTGCTATTTACTGTTAGCTTGTTTGTCTCAGTTGGTAGTTTCACATCTCAGTGGTAGTTTCTTGTCTGTTTTTGCTGTAGACATTTCATTACCAAACTAGATAACATCATCAGTGCTAGTAAGGGAGTAAAATTTGTTCTCATTTCATGTACAAATGGCTTGGGTTGTCAGTGTGGTAGGGAGTGAACTTTATGATTCCTTGATTGGGCTGTGATTTTACTTTAGCTTGTTTCTCGCATTCGGTAGTTTCATGTCAGGTCTGGTTACCTAATTATGGCCTGCAGGAGGCCTGTCTCATACTTGGCTAAAACACCTGTAAAGTGAAATGACAGGAAAGGGAGAAGAAAGACACCTGTGTGATCCTTTCACTCCCTTAATTTATTCAGGGGATTAAATGAAAAGTGAAAAATAAATCCCTGATGACTGAATGATGTTGCAAAGACTCTACACCTCTCTGAAGACTTTACACATCCAAACTTGCTAAAAGGAAATACATCCATCAAACACAGATGTTTCTAAGCAGCTTTTGCTCAGATATTTCTGGTTCTTTACCCTCACTTCTGTTGTTCAACACCAGCAATGGGTGTGAATGCTTTCCTTGGAAGGCAAATCTATCATTGTGTAACTTGAACCTCGTGAATTGCAGGAATTCTGGGAGGAGAAGCATGAATAAGAATGCAGTTGTGTTAAAATAAAGTATGTATGCATGTATTTGATGGATTGATTGATGGATGGATTGATTGATTTCTATAGCCACCCATCCCAGCAAACCAGTCTAGGGGCCTGCAAATGACTCTGGATGGCTATCATTTATAGTTAGTTTTTATTTTATTTTATTATTTATTTATTAGATTTGTATTGCTGCCTATTTGCCCTGGCAACTCAAGGCGGCTTGAGTTCTTGCCTCGTGACCAGAAATTCTGTGGCTAAGCAAAGCAGTTGTTAAATGAGTTACACATAGTGTTACAACTGTTTTTGCTATGATTGTTAAGTGAATCACACCATCCATGTGACTGCATTTTATGAAGGTTTTGCAGAAAACTGGCATTTACAATAGCAAACCATTGTTGTTTTTTAATGACTGTGCCATTCACTTAACAACCACTGCAAAAATGGTCATAAAATTGGGTCAATCATGTGGGTGACTTGTATTACAACACTCACAAATTATGATCATAATGGACAGGCTCCATTACGGTCGTAAGTCAAACTCTACCTATAAGTGTGAAGATGGGTTATAAAGTGACTTTTTGAACATTGTTGTAACTTGGAATGGTTTCTAAACAAGTCAGTTGTTAAATGAGGACTTATCTGTGGAAGAAAGCAACCATAGGTATCTAAAAGGATGAGATACACAGGTATCAGGCACAGGTAACCAGGAACAGGAATTGAGTTCAAAGCACTTCAAGTTTATTACATAACAGATAACAGATAATCAGAGTTGGAAGGGACCTTGTAGGTCATCTAGTCCAACACCCCACCCAAACGGGAGACCCTACACCATTTCTGACAAATGGCAGTCCAATCTCTTGAAAGTCTCAAGTGATGAAACTCCCACAACTTCCGAGGCAAGCTGTTCCATTGATTGATTGTTCTCACTGTCATAGAATTTCTCCTTATTATCAGGTTAAACATGCTACCTATATACCAGAATCTGATCTAATAACCATCAAGCCAAATTGGCACTAGATAAAAGCCAAAGGAATTCACTCTGTGTGTGTGTGTGTGTGTGTGTGTGTGTGTGTGTGTGTTGGATTTAGGTCTCTAATGGAAGCATAGCAATTCTAAACCGATAACACATTTCACCTCTCCCTTGGGCTGAGCCTGGTCATCTCCTACAACGGGTCTAAGGATGAACGAAATACAGATAATCCTCGATGAACCACCACAGTTGAGACCAAAATGTCTGCTGCTAAGCAAGACAGCTGTTAAATGAGTTTTGCCACGTTTTACAACCTTTCTTGCAGCAATTATTAAGCGAATCACTGCAATTGTCAAGCTAGTAAAATGGCTGTTAAGTGAACCTGCTACCCCTTTGACTTTGTGAGAAGGTCGTGAAAAGTGACCACATGACCCCAGGATACTGCAACCGTCATAAATATAGAATAGAACAGAATTCTTTATTGGCCAAGTGTGATTGAACACACAAGGAATTTGTCTTGGTGCAAATACTCTCCATGTACATAAAAGAAAAGATACATTCATCAAGAATCATCAGGTACGACACTTAATGATAGTCATAGGATACAATAAGCAATCAAATCATGCTAGGAAACAGTCCGTATAAATCGTAAGGATACAAGCGACAAAGTTACAGTCATTTAGTCACAAGTGGAAGGGGATGGGTGATAAGGAGTGATGGGAAGATCAACAGTAATAGTAGTGCAGACTTTGTAAATGGTTGGACAGTGTTGAGGGAATTATTCATTTAGCAGAGTGATGGTGTTTGGGGAAAAACTGTCCTTGTGTCTAGTTGTTCTGGTGTGCGTCGTTTTAAGGGTAGGAGTTGAAACAGTTTATGTCTGGGATGTGAGGGATCTGTAAATATTTTCACAGCCCTCTTTTTGACTCCTGCAGTATACAGGTCCTCGATTGAAGGCAGGTGGGTAGTAATTGTTTTTTCTGCAGTCCTAATTATCCTCTGAAGTCTGTCTCTGTCCTGTTGGGTTGCAGAACCAAACCAGACAGTTATAGAGGTGCAGATGACAGACTCAATAATTCCTCTGTTGAACTGTATCAGCAGCTCCTTGGGAAATTTGAATATGGCATACGAGCCAGTTGTCAAGCATCCAAATTCTGATCACACGACCACAGGGATGCTGCATTAGTCGAAAGTGTGAAAACCAGCCATACGTCACTTTTTCAGTGTCATTGTCACTGTCACTAAATTGGAGTGGTGCGGTGGCCTAGAGGTGGAGTTCTCACCTCATAATCAGGAGGCTGCGAGTTCAGTCCTAGGTAGAGGCAGATATTTCTCTCTCTGAGCACACTGAGAATATATTTGCTGAACAAAACTCCGCATTGGCAACAGGAAGGGCATCTGGCCATTAAACTCTCTGCTAGCTCCACTCAGTTACCCAGACTCTGCCCTGCAAGGGATTATAGGGTCGTTAAATGAAGATGATGATTGTCAGTCATTAAATGAACGGCTGTAAGTTGAGGGCTCCCTGTATTCAGGGCACATTTTCATACCACATTCCTTTCCCTTCCCTTTTAAACCTTTTTAATGAAATTCCAAGGCTGGGGGAGACGACAGGCTTAAAACACAGCCGTTTTCAGCCAAAAGTCTTCCAAGTTTTAGCTTTGTCAGCCTCCCCTGTTTTTTCAGTGTAGCTATGACACAGCTTCTAAGACTCCCAACCGCTCTGTTCCCTGATCAAGGACTCCATCCTGCTTTGAAAAAGAGCTTTGTCTGAAGCTGAGCAGAATGCTGATGACAAATCGCCTCAGCCGTGCAATTCCCTCATGACAGCAGCACTTTGACCCAGGACGTCACCTGCTTCTATTTTAAACTTTGGTTGGCTATTTTGGTAATAAGCTTCAACTGGAAATTCAAGACATCACCTGTATACAGTAGTCCCTGACTTACAATCACAATTGAGCCCAACATTTCTGTTGTTGTTATTCAGTCATGGTTACCTGAATAGGCAGCATCTTTCCAAATTTTACAGACTTAGTTCCTGGAGATGCTAAGTGCTGAACCTGCAACCTTTAGCATGTAAGGAAACTCTATCCCTGAACTACGTCCTGCCCAGGCTGAGGTTAGGTCAGAAATTTGGTTCATGTGTTTCAACTCCTAGGTCTGCTCTTTTATTCTTATTTATTTATTTATTTACTTGATTTGATTTGTCAATTGCTTGCAAGATAATAGGTATAAGAATAAACATGAGTAATAATACAGGAAATAGGTATGAATAAATGGGGACAATAGGACAGGGACAGTAGGCACGATTGTGCACTTGTGCATGCCCCTTACAGACCTCTTAGGAATGGGGTGGTCAATAGTGGATAGTTTGAGGTTAAAGGAGTGGGGGCTTGAGGATGTAACAACAGAGTCAGTGCATTCCAGGCATTGACCACTCGGTTGCTGAAATCGTACTTTCTGCAATCAAGTTTGGAGCAGTTTACATTTAGTTTGTATCTGTTGTGTGCTCTTGTATTGTTGCGGTTGAAGCTGAAGTAGTCATTGACTGGTGGGACATTGTAGCAGATACTTTTGTGTATTATGCTCAAGTCCAACTGTAGGCAGCATAGTTCAAGGTTGTCCAAGCCCAAAATTTCAAGCCTGGTGATGTAAGGTATTCTGTTGCGAGCAGAGGAGTGTAGTACCTCTTCTCGTGAAATACTTCTGGACCCTCTCAATTGTATTAATGTCTGGTCCACAGTGAGGATACCAGACAGATAAGTTGTATTTGAGTATTGGTCTAGCAAATGTTTTGTATGCCCTAGTTAGTAATTGTATAGAGAAGCCTCATAAGATTAGATTTACAATTAGATTCTTCACTCCAACTGAGGCCAAGGCAGAATAACAGAGTTGGAAAGGATCTTGGAGGTCTTCTAGTCCAACCCGCTGTTCAAGGCACTGAAGAGCTGTTCCACTGGTTAATTGTTCTCACTGTCAAGAAATTTCTCCTTGGTTCTTGTGACAGCTGAAGTTCTAGTGGTTGCTTCTCTCCTTGATGAGTTTCCACCCGTTGCTTCTTATCCTGTCTTCAGATGCTTTGGAGAATAGCTTGACCCCCCTCTTCTTTGTGGCAGCCCCTCAAATATTGGAACACTGCTATTATGTCACCTCTGGTCCTTCTCTGCACTAGACTAGACATGCCCAATTCCTGCATCCCACCATATTTCTACAATACAGCTGATCTGGCTGTCTCCGGTCGACTGATTCACCTCCATGCATCGTCAGCACATGGGATGAAATGACCAATCGGCCATGCGTCAGCCATTTCTCTCAATCCCCTCGAAAGCTTTTCCCAGAACCTCTTAAAGCAAAGGAGAGCCAGGCCACGCAAGGCTGCCGAAGGAAAATGGAAGGCCTGACTCTGCATCTTCCCAGTCACTGCCCTCCTTGTTAATCATGCCACTTATGCTTGCGCTGTGTAAAAGGGATAAAGGATTTTGTTTTCTTTCCCTGGTCAATTTCACTTTTCAAGAACTGAAGAGCTGTTTCTGCCCCGAAAGCATTCTTGTGATACGGTGTGTGGAGACTGAAACGACAGCTAAAAAGCTGCTTCTGTCTTACCCTCACTGCCGTTTATATCCTCTCCCTCCAAGCTGGGAATTTGCTACCATGTCTGTCAGGACTGGCAAAAGAAGGGAGAAAGGGGGGTTGGGGGCCCAGGGAGTCAGCTCTGATTGTTCCTCAACCTTAATAAGGGACCAAAGGGGACAGCATGCCCCAAACAGGTTCAGGCGACCAATTGAGTAAGACAGGCCTTTGTACCCTGTCTTAATACAAGGTGCCAATAGATGGGTCACACAGACATGGCTTATACCAGAAGCAGCGGGAAAATACCCCATTAAAAGAGCCAGTTTGTTCAAGTGCAAGGGTCTTCCAACTTGGCAAGTTTAAGACTTGTGGACTACAACTCCCAGAATTCCTGAGCTAACATGATTGGAGAAGGAATTCTGGGAGTTGAAGTCCACAAGTCTTAAAGCTGTCAAGTTTGAAGACCCCCTGTTCTAGTGACTCCCAGGCTAAAAACCGGGAGACTGTGAGTTTGAATGCTGCATTAGGCATTAAGCTGTCTGGGTGACTTTGGACCAATCATGAAAAAATGGTGAGTTCTAGTTCTGCTTTAGGTATAAAAGCTGGCTGGGTGACCTTTAGGCAGTCTGAGTTCTAGTCCCAACTTAAGCAACAAAAGCCTCTAGGTGACTTTGGACCAATCACCAGAAGACTTGAGTTCTAGTTCTGATTTAGGCTTGAAAGCTAGCTGGGTGCCATTTGGCCAGTCACCAGGAGACCATGCATTCTAGTTCCACCTTAGGCATGAAAACCAGCTAGGTGACTCTGTGCCAATCAACAGGAGACGATAAGTTCCAGTTCATCCTTACCCATGAAAGCTGGCTGGGTGACCTTTAGCCAGTTACCAGGAGACCGTGAGTTATAGTCCCACATTCAAGCATGAAAGCCACCTGGATGGCTTTGGGCCAATCCCCCTCTTTCAGTCCAACCCACCTCACAGAATTGTTTTGGAGGGAAAAGAAGATGGCATAGGAATATTAGCTATGTTCACCGCCTTGAATTATTTATGAAGTAATAAAGGTGGGATATAAATGAATACAAGAAATAAATAAAATGATAGTGATTTATAAAGACACATTGAATTGATGAGATCACTCCTACTGTTCCTCTCACTCCCTTCTATGCCGATTTAATTTGCCTTGTGTTTTTCGGGCAGATAGGCACCCTCTTCCAACGTGGACTTTGGATACTTTCAGTCCTTGCTCCCCCATCCCCCCCCCCAAAAAAAATACCAGGGGTGTTCCTGTGAATTCCAGAGGCATTCTTGGAAATAAAGATCATGTTTTGATCCTGGTGCTTTTTTTTACCTCCTGACATGCCAGCTTCCCTCTTGGTAAAATTAAAATCATCTAATAAAAAGGTCAGGTGGGCAGAGAGCCTGACAGGAGGTATCTGTAGGAGCCATTTCATCTATTTCTATTTTAGATAGTGGGTGAGCTTGGCCCAAAATGAGGTAAGCACTGCAGGCAGAGGAAATATTACTTTGGAAAGCTGCCTTTTGCATAATCAAGTAAGAGAAACACCAACCTTTCTGCAAGTAAGCATAAAACACTAGTAAATCCAGGAGGAAATGTTCTCTCGGTCTGCCCAGCTGATCTTTTATTCCCCCCTCCACCCTTGTAGGTAGTTTCTCCATTAGGAGAACATTTCCAAATAACATCTGAGGTCCACCCTGAGAACCATTCTCTGGCCTCAGAAGTTCATTGCCATATTTTGAATCAGATGCAGACCCTGGAATAAGAATCTGTTAAGATCACAATCTGCAAGGTGGTAGATTGTCCTGCGTTGACATTGCATAAATCTGGGTTTCTCAACCTTGGCAACTTGGTGAGGGGTGGACTTCAACTCTCAGAATTCCCTAGTCAGTCATGCTGACTGGGGAATTCTAGGAGTTGAAGTCCATCCTTCTTCAAGTTGCCATGGTTGAGAAAACCCTGGCATAGATGCTTCAAAAGAGACTTGCATCGTCTGACTGTTTCCTAGTATGATTTGATTGCTTATTGTACGCTATGACTATCATTAAGTGTTGTACCTTATAATTCTTGACTCTCAACGAATGTATCTTTTCTTTTATGTACACTGAGAGCATTTGCACGAAGACAAATTCCTTGTGCGTCCAATCACACTTGGCCAATAAAGAATTATATTCTATTGTGGACTTCAATTCCCAGAATTCTGGGAGTTGAAATCCACAAGTCTTAAAGTTGCCAAGTTTGGGGACCCCTGCCCTATACCATTCTGGACAAATGGCTGGCCAGTTTCTTCTGAAAAGTCTCCAGCGATGGAGCATGTACAACTTCTGAAGAGAAGCCATTCCATCGATTAATTGTTCTCACTGTCAGGAAATTTCTCCTAAGTTCTAGCTTGGGCAGGTCTCATCTTGATAGGTTTCCATCTGTTACTTCTTGTCCTGCCTTCAGGTGCTTTGGACAAAAGGTTGCCTCCCTCTTTTTTGTGGCAGCCTCTCAAATATTGGAAGACTCACGTCACCTCTAGTCTTCTCTTCGTTCAACTAGACATAACAAACATCAGCAGTAAATTAAATGGGGAATTACCCATTTCCAGCTGAATTGTAGGCTTTCCAGAGAACCAATTAACTGATGGACAGGCTGGATCTGGGGATTGCGGTAGCCCTGTTTTACTGCTGAAAACTCAGGAATGCCATCCAAATGAGGCTTTCCCTCTCAGGCCATTTGGATCCAAAAAGGCAACATTTCTGTAAGGTAACCCATTGCAGCTGGATTTTCTTTTTCTTTTTTAATAAAAGGATTATAGAGTCCAACACGTGCCAGATGAATTCAGGAAAAAAAAAACAACCTGTTCTCTGCAGAGAACGTGGTAGAACCAAAGTCAGCTTTGGAAAAGCCAGCTTTTCAACCCCCATCTTTCTGGTCTGGCCCAGGGACTGAGAAACCTTTGAGAAGTTTAGCAAAGAACATACACAGATTAATAAGGATCTTATTAGCAATATGGTGGAAGCTGAATTTGGTAACAATTATAAATAAAAGCAACCTCTGTTTCTTTATTGATGTGTGTGTTTCTCTTAGATGTTTTAAAGAAAACATCTAAATGGGTAAAGAAATGGACCAAAAGGGAAAGATAAAGGCATACGATAAAGAAATATATACTGATATATTTACGAATATCATAGAGGTTATTGATTTTCAGTACATCAGGAACTGACAATGAAAATATATCATTTTAAAACCTGAGCATCACTATTAAGCTCTATAACAAACCGTCAACCAAGAACAACGATCAGCACAATATAAATTCACACCACACTATGAAAAAGATGTTGAGACTCTAGAAAGAATACAGAGAAGATCAACCAAGATGATTAGGGGGCTGGAGGCCAAAACATGTGAAGAACGGTTGCAGGAACTGGGCATGGCTAGTCTAGGGAAGAGAAGGGCCAGGAGAGACATAATAGCAGGCTTCCAATATTTGAGGGGCTGCCACAGAGAAGAGAGGGTCAAGCTATTTTCCAAAGCACCTGAAGGCCAGAGAAGGAATAATGGGTGAACAAGGAGAGATTCAGCCTAGAAATGAGAAGTTTTCTGACAGAGCAATCAACCAAGGGAACAGAAGTTGCCTTCAGAAGTTGTGGGAGCTTCATCCCTGGAGGCTTTCAAGAAGAGACTGGGCTGCCAACTGTCAGAAATGGTGTAGGATCTCCTGCTTGGGGGCAGGGTTGGACTAGATGACCTACAAGGTCCTTTCCAACTCTGTTAATCTAATTAATCGAATTGAATCGAATCTAAATCACAGTCTTGTTGCATTCCACTGTAGAAAGTTAGCACCTAGCCCCTCCTAGAAGAATAAAATATTTTGAGAAATATTAAAAAAGGCAGGGCAGGGTAAAATATTTCCCATAAAAGAAAAAGAAAAATAGTAAGGGAGACAGAAACTCAGAGCCCTAGCTCCCTGCCCCCAGCAGATACTTTTTGCCTATTAAAAAAGATTGGGCCATCCTATCTATAAAACCAAAGACTTTCAGCTCCAGGATGATGGGATTAAGACATCACCCTTCAGGACATAATAGGATTAACCCACTACCATCCAGCAGCAGAGCTCACTACATTGCACAATCTACTAAGGACATTGCATCACCCTCCAATCTTCAACCAAACTTAGCTCAGACAACCTATGACCCCTACAACAGCCAACAGAATACATGCTCTTGCACAGGAACAGGAAGCTCAAATGCAAAGCCCAAGAGAAGGTGTAATCCCCGCTCCCACTCTCAACTCCGTTTCTTCATCATTAAACCATCTTTCCAATCAGCCTCCAGCCTCCATTTTGTCTCCAGTGCCTTTCTCCCAGCTTGGAACTGGACCTGGATATTTCTTCCAACACCACAGAGGAACCCTTTAATAGAGATGTGAGGGGAAAAAAAAATCAGGTCTGGTTCCAAGCCAGGAAATAGGCTCTGGAAATAAAAGGGAGGCTGATTGGAAAGAAGGCCTCTGTTTCTTAATGAGCAGAACCAAGAACAGCCTGTAGTACTGGGACAGCTGACAAATTATCTTGATAAGTGCAAATATTTTATACAGGTTACAGTATTTTTATACAAGTTACCGTATTATTTTCAGTAATTCTGAGGTTTGCTTTGTATGCTTTTACTATTTGATTGGTGCTGGTTAATCTTATTAGGTCCTAAAAATCCTGTCCTGTCCTTTTTAATCCCATCAACTGGAGCTAAAGGTCTTTTGTTTGTGAATAGGCCCAGATTTCTAACTAAATATCCATCTCTAAAGACTTCAAGTATTTGCTGGAATCTATTGGAGCTGCTTTCTGCCTTTATTAATATTTTTTCTCCATTTCTCTTTTGGGGAAATATAATATTCTGCCTCTTTTAATATTCCCCAAAATATTTCATTCCTCTAGGAGGGGAGGGGGGGCTTCCCACAGATGTGTAAAATTGTCTTCCCTCCAGCTCAAGGCTGGTAAACTTTGCTTACAGATTCAACATTTGCAGAAATGTTGTACAGGTAGTTCTTGACTTATAACCATTTGGTCAGTGACTGTTCAAAGGTATATAACGCTGCTGAAAACATTAAGCTCCATCCATAATGACACATATAAAAAAAGCACAAACTTCGATTACCGTGCACAATTGGCTGCCATTTTGAATTCTTTGGACTACGCCCTACAATCATCTCCAGTGCACACAAAGAATCTGAACCCACAAGTCCCATCAATCCTAGCTGAAACGAGAAATGGTGAAGGACGTAAGGAATTATAATTCTGCAACATCTGGTTCTAAAATGACAGCCCTCCTCGCAGGGTAATTGACAAACACATCTCATTGCTAGACTAGACCTTGAGGTAGAAACCACATTTTAAGAAGGCCAAGTTAACTGCAGGTGATCTTTGACTTATGACCATAACTGAGCCCAAATTTTCCATTGCTAAGGTGGTTTTTAAGTGAGCGATGTCCCATTTTACAACTATTTTGCATTGGTCACTAAGCGAATAACTGAAGCTGTTAAGCTAAATCATTAAGCAAATCTGGCCTCCCCCATTGACTTTACTTGTCAGAAACTCCCTAAGGAGGTTATAAATGACATCCCCCAACCCTGGGATGCTGCAACCATCATAAATACATTTATCTATCCAGAGGTGGTATTCAGCAGGTTCTGACCAGTTCTGGAGAATTGGTAGTGGAAATTTTGAATAGTTTGGAGAACTGGCAGATACCATCTCTGACTGGCCCTGCCCCCATCTCTTCTCTGCGTCCCAGCTGATTAGCTGGGTCTTCTTTGGTTGCCCTGCACAGGAGAATGGAGCTGGAAAGCAGGTTAGCGGGAATGGAGATTTTGCAGCATCCTCTTGCCACACCCACCAAGCCACGCCCACAGAACTGGTAGTAAAAAATATTGAATCCCAATCTATTGAAATATAAATATTCAAAATATTGAATCCCACCAATCTACCTACCTACCTATCTATCTATCTATCTGGGAGAGAGGGAGGGAGGAAGGGAGGGAGGGAGTTGTATGTTGCTAAGTGAGAAATTTGTCCCATTTTACGATTTTTCTTGCCACATTCGTTAAGTGAATCACTGCAGTTGCTAAGTTAGTGACACAATTGTTAAGTGAATCTGGTTTCCCCATTGACTTCGCTTGTCAGGAGGTCACAAAACATGGTCACATGACCCCAGGACACTGCAACCGTCATAACTATGAACTAATTGCCAAGCATCTGAATTGTAATCACATGACCATGGGGATGCTGCAAAGGTCGTAAGCAGGGGTGGGATTCTACAGGTTCGCACCTATTCTCTAGAACTGTTGTTGTTAACATTCTAAGCAGTTTGGAGAACTGGTTGTTAGAAGAAATTACTGGCCTTATCCTGTAAGGAAGGTCGGAAGGAAACATTCTGGTGTTGCTTACAGAAACCCTTATTACATTCTTGGCAGGACTAGACTTCAGGAATGTCTCTGGAGTTTTCTTCCCCTCCTTTGCTGGTACTTTGCTTGTGTGGAGTGACCATTCAAAGTTACAACGGCACTGAAAAAAGTGACTTATGACCATTTTTCACACTTACAACTGCTGCAGCACCCCCACAGTCATGAGAAGCCTGGCGAGGAGATGCGTGCCTCAATGTGAGTGATGTTGAGTTGGCCATACCCAGCTAGTCACATGACCACCAAGCCATGCCCACCAAGTAAGCCACGCCCACAGAACTGGTTGTTAAAAAATTTGAATCCCACCCCTGGTCGTAAGTGTGAATAATGGTCATAACCCACTTTTTTTCAGTGCTTCAGTAACTTTGAACAGTCACTAAACAGAACTGGTGTAAGTCGAGGAGCATGTCTTAATAAGAGATTGGTGAGAAGCAAATTCAGCCTCCTAACTTTTCATCACAGGCAGAGAACAGAAAACAGGAATCACTGTAATAATTAAGATTTGAATCAGCCAGAGAAAAATTGCTGTGACAGCAGAATTTATGACACATGCTGACAAGCCAGGCACTCATCAACAGTCCTCAATGTTGGCTGACAGAAGCCTAAAAGATTCCTGGGTTTACAGCCTGCCAAGGATTGTAAAAGGAAAAATATTACAAGACTGTCAATTTTTCCCAATCTACCAGCCTTTTGATAAGTTGGGACTTCAGTTCCCAGAATTCCCAGTGCATCTGGAAATGTTTCCCTGGACTGAGTTTGGGAACTGGTTGGAAATAATATGCATCCCCAGCTCTTCAGAGATAATCTACAGCAAGGGTGTCCAACCTTGGCCACTTTAAGATCTGTGGACTTCAATTCCCAGAATACCCCACCTGGGTGGGGAATTCTGGGAGTTGAAGTCCACAAGTCTTAAAGTGGCCAAGATTGGACACCCCTGATTTACAGGAAACAGCAGAACAGGTTGATTATATGAGAGAATATATGAGAATAAATCACATTTTCAAACGAATAATTATATAAGAGCTAAGGACAAAACAAAACTATTATTATTGCCTTTATTGTCATTGTACGACATATGTACAATGAGATTGGCTGAGCCTCCCTTCATGCACCCCACCCCCGAACAAAACTCACAGCGAGGACAGAAAAAGACCAGAACACATCAGCTCTTCCAATGGGCAGTCATGGCAGCTATAACAGAGTCTAACCCCCTTGTTGCTGGTTGTTCACTTCTCTTTCCTTTTTCCCAGCATCAGCTGGGTCTTCCCACACTGTGTCTGAAGTAAGATAATTTGAGGCTGGTCATTTGTGCCTTGAGTGAGAATGCTGGTTGATTTGTTTGATGATCCATTGGTTTGTTTTCTCAGCGGTCTGCACTACAGGAGGTAATCCTTGACTTACGACCACAATTGAGCTCAAAATTTCTGCTGTTAATTGAGACATTTGTTAAGTGAGTTTTGTCCCATTTTACAATCTTTCTTGCCACAGCTGTTAAGTGAATCACTGCCGTTGATAAGTTAGCAACCCAGTTGTAAAGTGAATCAGGCTTCCCCATTGACTTTGCTTGTTAGGAAGTCGCAAAAGGGGATCACATGACTTGTCAACTATAAAACGTGTATATAAAATGTCTGGGTGTATCATCCAATGAAAAACGTCCATAGCCAAGAGTCATCAATCATGCTTTCCAATTAGATTTTTTCATGGCAGAAGCTTCAGTCATCTAATCAGTCTTTGAAGAAAATATGAATGGAATGTACTTTCGATTCCACACTGTTGCCTGCTCTTTGAAACTCCACCCCACTTCTTTCTATTGTCAACTATAAAATGTGTATACAAAATGTTTTATGAGTTGACAATGACCTTGGGACATAGCAATGGTCATAAGTATGAACCAGTTGCCAAGCATTTGAATTTTGATTACATGATCAAGGTTTGTACAAAGGTTGTAACTGTGAAAAAAGGTCATACATCACTTTTTTCAGTGCTGTTGTAACTTGGAACCATAACTAAATGAACTGTTGTAACTCTAGGATTACCTGTACAGATAGTCCTTGACTTACAACCATAATTCAGCCCAAAACATCTGTTGCTAAGCGATATATTCATTAAGTGAATTTTGTCCCATTTTACCACTTTTCTTGCCACAGTTGTTAAGTGAATCACTGCAGTTGATAAGTTAGTAACCCGGTTGTTAAATGAATCAGGCTTCCCCACTGACTTTGCTTGTCAGGAGGTCGCAAAAGGGGATTGCATGACCCTGGGACGCTGCAACGATCATAAATATGAATCAGTTGCCAACGATTTGAGTTTTGGTATCTGATTATGGGGAGACTGCAACGGTTGCAAGTGTGAAAAATAGTCCATAAGTCACTTTTTTTCAGTGCCACTGTAACTTTGGTCACTAAACAAACTGTTGTAAGTCAAGGACAAATCTGTACTCTCAGGATTTTTCTCCAAAGTTGAAAAGCATCAATATTCTTCCTATCCTGCTTCTTCAAAGTCCAATGTCCACTTCGGTAGAGCACCTCAGGGAATATCATGGCATGCACAGTCCTGATCTTTGTGCATAGAGTCATATTTTGGGTTAAGCCAAGATGTGCACAACACCGTATTTTGTTTCTCCCAAAGCCCAGCCAGATGTTACTATCACTACTACTTAGAGTTAGTGGTGTCTACAAAGGGCATTAAGCAAGTCAATATAGGAACTGTGGCAAACCCCTGGCCCACAGATAAAAACAGGGTGGGCTTCAATGGCAAGTTTCCCCTTGGTTTTTCTTCAACACACCCAGATATCACTGCTTGGAGCTAACATTAAATGATAGGAATATAGAAACAGAGAAAACTGACAGCAGAAAAAGATTTAGTGATCCATTAAGTCTGATCTTTGAGGATTCTCTTTTTTAAAAAAATTTGGATAATGATGGATATGTTTAAACTCAATTTCTGATGATTGACCCACTATCTCTGCTGGAAGTTGTTTCCAAGCTCCCACTATTCTTTCTGTGAAGTCACCCTTTCTAACTTGACTTTTGAACTTCCTACCTGTCGTTTTGAGGTTATGCTCCCATGTTCTTGATTTTTGCTTAATATTGAAAACATTAGAACCTTAATATTGAAAATATTAGATGCCTTCTAGAACCTTATAGGTAAAGATAAAGGTATCCCCTGCCCAGTTGTGTCCGACTATAGGAGGCGCTACTTATCTCCATTTATTAGCCGAGGGAGCCAGCATTGTGCAAAGACACTTCCGTGGTCATGTGGCCAGCATAACTATAACTAAAAGCCAAAGGCGCATGGAACTCTGTTACCTTCCCATTTGCATGCTTTCAAACTGTTAGGAGATGAGGAGCTGGAGTAGGTAACAGGAGCTCACCCTGTTGCGCAGCGTCTCAAACCTGAGCTGTCACATGCTCAGCATCTTTAATGGCTGAGCCATCGTGCCCCCTTGTAGAACCTCATTCTCACCCTTAATATATTTAAAGGTTGAAATCATATCGCCCCTTTGCCTTCTGCCTTCCAGGTTGTACATATTCTGTTCCTCCAATCTCTCCTGGTATGTTTTGTCCATCAAACCTTGCACTAATTTTTGTTAACCGTCTCTGGATTCGCTCAATCTTATCCATGTCTTTGTTTTTTTTAAGTGAAGGTTCCAAATTTTTTTTTAAAGTGAAGTCACCATCAAGATTTGTGCTAGTGAATTCCACAGATTCACAACAGCTTGCAGTGATTCACTTAACAACGTGGCAAATTAGGGTCATACAATTGGGCACGACTCACTTAACAATCGCTAGCAATGGAAATTTTGGGCCCAGTTCTGGTCGTAAGTTGAGAACGACCTGTAGATATAAATTCAGGATGTGCCCCAAACCACCTTTGCAGTTGTTAGCACAAGAAACATTTTATAGCAGAGAAATAATAAGTAAACACAAATGGCTAACTTATCGTGATAGATGAGAATTTTGCCAAGAAAAATAATAAAATAATTTTGTCAAGGGCAATGTAAAATAAAATGAAGAAGACAAGATCTGGAGACAGAAGGGTAAGTTTGCCAATGGTTTATGTATAATTAATAGAAAGATTTAAAGTAGACCAAAGAATTTTTGGTTTCGAGCAGTGTTAAAACTGCGGTTGAAACAGAACTGTTTCCTTGACTTACGCCACAGTTGAGACCCAAATTTCTGTTGCTAAGCGAGACAGTTGTTAAATGAATTTTGCCCCATTTTATGACCGTTTGTGCTTCAGTGGTTAAGTGAATCACTGCAGTTGTTATGTTGGAAGAAATATCCTTCTGGGTCCAGTTCCAAGTGGGGAAGAAAGGCACTGGAAACATGGTGATTGCTTGGAAAGATGGTTTAATGGTGGACAGGATCACATGCCTTGGAGCTCCTGGGTGGAAAAAAGGGCAGAAATCCTAGAGTCCCTTGGTTTTATGCCCTCTGTTGGGATTTGAATTTGAGCTTGTATTCTGATTGGTTGTCAGACTCCCATGGGGCCATGCAGGGGCAACTCTGTAGGCTGTCCTGAGTTCCAGGCTTGGTTGAGCTTTTCTGGATGATGATGTAATGAAAGGGCTTTGGGCAATTCCTATTATATGTCTACCTGGAGTAGATCTTTGTTATGTAAAATAGACTGGCCTAGGCCAGAGTAATGACCCATTAGCAAAGGTGAGGGGGGTTGAGTTTCTGCTTCTGAAGTGAGTTTCTACTTTTCTTTTTAGGGGAAATATTCTGCCTTTTTAGTATATCCTAAAATATTTCATTTTCCTAGGAGAGGGGTGGGTTTTAACTTCCAACAGTTAGTAACACGGTTGTTAAATGAATCTGCCTTCCGCATGGACTTTGCTTATTAGAAGGTCACAAAAGGGAATCACATGATCCCAGGACACTGCAACCGTCATAAGTATGAGTCAATTGTCAGGCATCCAATTGTAAATCACACGACCATGAGGATGCTACAATGGTCGTAAGTGTGAAAAATGGTCATAAGTCACTGTTTTCAGTTGCCTTTCTAACTTTGAATGGTCACTAAATGAACTGTTGTAAGTCGAGGACTGCTTGTACAACTGGTGAACACGTCATTGCTAAAAGGCATTTTTATTTTCAATCCCTTTCCTGCTTATGGAAATTTTCCTTTTTCTCTGCTGCTACATGCCAAGTCAACCTCATTATTGGGCTGTCCACAATGACACCCAATATCTGATGCCTTTCAGACAGCTCAAATCCTATCAGCCTGTGTATGAAGACAGTATTTCTTGTACCAAACACACATCGCTACATCTCTACTTAGAGGGAATTGCATTTTATTTATTTATGTTATTTCTGCGGCTGCACACATAACTCACAAAAGCAATTCTGGTTGGCTTTCAATTGGCTAGAAACATAAAAAGAATTAGAAAATCAAACAACAGCAAACATCCAGAAGAGAAAAGCAGAATAAGTGAGGCCAGCTATCACAATCCAGATCTTTCATTTTTGGAGGGGCTCATCCCATGTTCTGGCTGAAGGCCTGGGTTTTTAGCATCTTAAGGATGGCCAGTAGTATTCGGACCAGTAGGATTAAGCCCCAAGATTACCACTGTATTTTTTTTTTTTTTTTAGCACCTGCATCACATTGCTGGCTTTAGTTTTAGATTTAGTTTAGATCAGAGATCTCCAAACTTGGCAACTTTAAGACTTGTGGACTTCAACTCCCAGAATTCCTCAGCCACCAGGTAGTTGAGGAACTCTGGGAGTTGAAGTCCACAAGTCTTAAAGTTGCCAAGTTTGGTATCCCTGGTTTAGATCCTTTTATAGGGAGTCCTCAAGTCCATAATAGGGACCAGAAAATTCATCATTAAATGGCGCACTTGTTAAGTGACGCATCACATGAGGGCACCTAATTTTATCGACCTTTTTTTTTGTAATCACCTTTGTTAAAGAAACCACTGTGGTCATTAGGTAAGCTATCACATGACTATGACTTGCAACATTTCCTGCTGGCTTCCCCAGTGATATTTTGCCTATTGGGAGCCAGCTGGGAAAGGTCACAAATGGTGATCACGTTAAATGTATGATGCTGCAACTGTCATAAATGCACAATGGCTGTCACACACCCGAATCACAAAGTTGGAAGAAGTATCCATCTGGATTCAGTTCCAAGTGGGGAGAAAGACATTGGAAACATGGAGGCTGGTTAGAAAGATGGTGAAACAGGACCACCAAGCAGGTGAGATTCTGGGTAGCTGACCACACGGAGTGGAGAATGAGATATATTTATACCCTCTCTTGGGCTTTGCAAGAAAAGTATCCTATCGGTTGTCAGACTCCCAGGGGGCTATGCGGGGATTTTAGCTAACCTTATAGGCTGTCTGTGTCCTAGGCTTGGTTGAATCTTGCTGGGTAATGATGTAATGAAGAGAGCTGTGTCCTGAAAGGATGTTGGGCAATTTCTATTATGGCTTTGTGATGACCCGGAGCGTGGCACAAAGGCAACACAGTCAGATAATCAGTAGAAGTCCCATTATTAGCTCCAACTTTGCCCCCAATGTTCAGGTTACCTTCTGGCTACAGAAAAACTCTCCCAGGAACAGCCTTTGACTGCAAAGAATCAAGTCCAAAACGTGGTCAACAAAAACTGTAACTTTTAAGTTCAATCAAGGCAAGATGAGGCAATTAGTCTGGCAGGGCAAGAGAAGGGATTCCAGATGTGAAGGAATGATAGTAATTCAACACGGTTGGGAGGATGCCAGGACCGCAGATAACCAAAGTCGACACAAAATAAACTCACGTTTGTTCCCAGCAGATGCCGCACTCAGTATGCATCTCTTTTAAACTCCCTTTCCAGGTGTGGCTAATGATGGGAATCAGGGCCCTTTCCTCCCCCATAAGCCTTGCGTGCTCATATTGCCCTCTTCTCCATTCCTCCCTGAGTGCCCTACGATGAAGAGGGGGTAGGCCTGGGTCTTCCTCTTCCCCTTGTTCTACCTCTGCCCAGCTGGGCTTTGCTCTTCCCCAGTTTCCTTCACACCCAATAGAGCCACACTCCCACTCTCTGTCAGCTGTTCACCTTCCTCCTCGGATTCAGGCCATGACAGGCTTTGTCCTGGTTTGGATCTTGAGTGGGGGCTAATCCTACCACCCTGAAGGCCTTTTGTCTGGTAGATCGGTTGGCACCAGTCTTCTGGGACTATTAACAAAGGTGGGGGCTGCTTTCCAAGTGCATATTTCTCCTTTTCTCATGCAGGGCAGTATCATATTCTGCCTTTTTAATATTTCCTAGAATATTTCATTCTTCTAGAAGGGTGGGTGCTAACTTTCTGCAACAATCATGTGACTCTTGGGATGTTATGATGGTCATAAGTGCAAGGACCAGTCATCAATAACATTTTTCAGTGCCACCGAACTTGAAATGTTCACTAAATGGTCATTAAGCAAGGACTACCTATATGTGTACTATGAACTTACGACCACAATTGAGCCCCAAATTTATGTTAAGTGAGTAATTTGTTAAGTGAGTTTTGCCCCATTTTAGGACTTTTCTCACCACATTTGTTGCGTGAACCACTGCAGTTTTAAATTAATAACATGGTTGTTAAGTGAATCTGGTTTCCCCGTTGACTTTGCTTGTCAGAAGGTCACAAAAGGTGGTTACATGACTCCTGGATACTGCAATTGTCATACATGTGAGCCAGTTGTCAAGCATTCAACTGTAAATCATGTGACCATGGGGTTGTGAAAAATGGTCATGTCACTTTTTCCAGTGATGTTATAACTTCGAACGGTCACTAAATGAACTGTTGTAAGTCGACTCAAGAAGTACCTGTATTCGCCTTCTTATACTTGTTGCTTACATTTTTTTCCTGCAAGGTTAAGATCTTTTTGAATCTTCATTCAAGTATTTGTCACTCCTCCCAGCTTGGTGTCACCTGCAAATTTGATTGGCCTCCCCTTGACTCTCTCATTCAAATCATGGATAAAACTGATTTCCCATCCTAAGGATTGGAATTTGGAGCCCTGTGATGGGGGAAGCTTAAAATTTGTCCTAAATAAAATGATGTTTGTTGCTCATATAAATTGTTCTTTATCAGCTATAAAAGCTGCTACAAAACAAGGAACGGAAAACTTGCAGGCCAAATTTTAGCTCCATGTTTGCCTCGGTTTGTATGTTGGAACAAAGGCATCTCACATTTTGATTACGTTCCATTGTCATATTTTCCTCCTCCCCACTTAATAAAAACAAAATATTTTGTGCATGTATCGTATTTCCAGCTTCCTATTATCTTGGAAAAGAATCTTGACTATTCTGATACTCTTTTAGTGAATGAGTCAGGTGCTGTGTATAAAACATATTTATAGAAGCGTGTAGTAAATCTAACATCTCTTTCGTACTGCATTCCTGTCTCCTAGGCTGCCTTTAAATATTAGAATTAGTTCAGTCCCACGCCCTAATCCAGAACTGCTTCAAAAAAGTTTGGGTAGAAAGCTTCTTCAGAAGATGCCATACTATGTTTCTCTCTCCTCTCCCATTAAATACAGAGGTTATTTATGTGGCCTGCATTTAATCAATGTCATAAAAGTTTAATCACATCTAAAGTCTATTTTTTTCCTCCAGGTCCTGCCACCAATTTGACCATCCATAGTCATCTTTTTAGCATGCTTCCCAAAACAGTAGGAACCTTGATAAAAAAACAACATTTTTCTTTCCTCTGAATGTTTAAATATAAATTTGATGCAGCTTTAAACAGGCCTGGCTCATCTTGCTTTCTTTTCCTCATGGGGGTTCTGGAAACTGGTAAAAAGTTAAACCTTTCATATTAGCAAGATATTCAAGGAATACATTTTGTTGTCGCTCTCCAGTCCCATTTGTGAGACAGGTAGCTACATAAATTTGATAAACAAACTGCTATTTCATGGTAATGTGGATTTTTACAGTGAACTTTTTTTTTAAAAAAAGGTCCCAGTTATTTTCTGCTAACGTTTGATTGTTTCATTGTTAAGATGGTTGAGGTTTTTCTAAACTTTAATTCTTGTTTTCTTTTATTTGTTGCTTGTAAACTCTTTTCAAAATTCAGTCTGAAAAGAAATTCGGTAAACTGTTGCACTCTTTTCCTTTCTCCCTCTGCTAGAAGTATCCGAGAAAGCGATCATTTTTATTTAAAACGGTCAAGTAGAAGACTAATTATTTTTCCAATACATCCATAACGATGGGAAAGCGCACATTTCTTCAACGCAGAAAAGAAAGCTGCAAAAACACCTTTTAAAATCCATTCTCCTATTCCTTCCCTCTTTACAAACCTGCCTAACTATATCCCTCATCCAAATCATGGTTTGTTTTTTCCCTCCTACGAATCTCAGTCAACCCTGCAGTTCGAATTCCTGGGCTTTGAATTCCCACCGGGTTACGCTCCTAAATAAAATAGGCGTTGAGATTACACCGTAGGTCACGGAATCATTTAAAAAAAAAGCCGCTCATACGGGGATCCTTAGCTTTTATATTTTATTTTTTTGCAACCCCGTCTCCCAATGGGGTTTTGCAACCGCTTGATCGAAACCCCAGCAATGCAACAGGTCCTTCCTTTCTAACCCTCCCTGGCGATGCAAACACGGGGGAGGAAACTACCTGTTGCAATGCTGCCTGGAGGATGCATGCAGCTGTTTTAAGGATCGGAGAGATCGCTTGCCTCGACCCCCAAAAAAAAAAAGAGATCCATTTTGATTTTTTTTTTGCAAACATGGCACAAAAAAAGAAAAAAATCGCGCACCCGGCTTTTGCACAAGCACAAGGCAACCCACCCGGCTTGCACGCTCCAGCCCAACCCCACCCCGCCCCTCCCTCCTCCTCTCTTCCCCCACCACCACCTTTCTCCTCCCCCCCCCTCCCAATTGGTTCTGCAATTTCCTCGTGGCATTATGGGATGAAACAAGATGTAGGCAGAGAACAGCGAGAGGAGAATGCTAGGTCGGCGTGGGACGAGGCTTTGCGGCAACCAATCGGGGCGCGGCGTGGCTGAGCCACTGCAAGGGGTGGGACAGCTATTTCAGCGCTGGGGGGGACAGGGCAGCTCGCCAGAGGAGGCTTGCTGGGGGAAAGAAGCGGAGGGCGTCGACGTTGGTGCTGCTGCTGCGCTGCGAGTTTCTCTCTCTCCCTCCCCTCCTTTTCCACCGCCGCCAGCGCGCTGGGCAAAGCGAGAGACGCCACGCTCCAGACGCCTTGGCTCGGCTGGCCGGCCGCTGCGCTGCTCTCTGTTTGGCACCCCGGGGCTGGAGAAGGCAGAAGCCGGCGGGGGTTGGTGGAGAGAGGCGCTAGGGCGCCTTTGCAAAAACCTTGCTGCCGTTGCAGGAGGGACGCCGGCCACAGGGGCTGCCGTCGTCGTCGTTGGACGCGGGTTTCCGAGGCGAACCGCTGTTTAAAAAGGGTGAGCGGGGCCGGCGCGCAACACCGGGTTGGGGGGACGACGACGACACGGGACTCCCTGACCGCCTTGCTTGCATCGCGTTTAGATTTGCATCGCGAGTAACGTTTGGAGGGAGCGGATCGGGTCGAGAAGGCTGGGAAGGAATTTAGCCCCGGGGTGGCGGGTGGGAGAAAGGGCTTGAAAGCGATTTACCCGAGCCGGAGATGCAGATGCCGGCGGGTTTTTAACTGCGCTCCCTGCTTTGCGCGCGTTTTGTTTTGGTCCACGCCCCTCGCTTGCCCTCCCCCCTTCCCCAAAAGCCCCCGTAACTTGGCCGTCTTGGGGATGGTTGCTGGGAAATGGAGCCCCCCCCCCCACTCTCCACCATCCTTGAATAAAGGAGGCGGCTCTCTCCCAGGGGGCTTCCGAAGCTGCCGCTCCCATCCGTTTGGGCTTACTTGAGGATATTGGGCGGGTGGGGGTGGGTGGGTGTCGTTGCGCTTTGGGGATCTCTGCAGGGTTCCGGGTTGGGGTCATAGTAATAGACGCTGTGCTTTTTTGGGAGGGGGGAGGGAGAAGCCCGCAAAGTCTTGCTACAGATGACCGCCACCCACCCCCGCCTCGCAACTCTTCCTGCCTTGATGCTTGGGACTCCACCTGTCATTTTTATATACCTCTAGTCTTAATCTACCAGTCAGTTGGACCCACCTTGGCCGAAGTCTCTTTTTGACTTGTCTGACCCCCCACCCGCACCCCTTTTCCACTGCAAGGGGGTGTGGGTGGTGAATGGATGGAGTACCACTGATCTGAATCCTGTCCATCCTGATCTGCATTCTCCTGGGCTTCCCTCCAACCTTCCAGTGTCCTGCTAGAGAAATCTAAGTTCCCCCCCACTTTTTTTTGGAGGGTGGGGGTTAAAACTGGATCAGCTTTGGGACTTTTGCGGGGCACTGGGAGGAAATCTAGTCGGGGGCTTCTCCTCCTGGTAAGGAGGAAGGTTGATAGGCTGTCTTGCTTTTTAGTACCAAAGGACTTTAAAAAAGAGAGAGAGACAGAATCCATAGAAGTGGTGTCAGAAACTGCCTTGTCATGTGGGAACAGGTAGAGTAACATGACCTTTAATGAGGGTGTGTGTGTGGCTGAGGGATGGCGGTTTTTGCCGGCTTTTAACCTTGTTTCTCCTTTGCAATCCAATGCCTTATCCCGTGGACACTGGAGTGAGGAAGCCAAGCGGCTGGATTCTTCTAGAGTCAGTGGCTTTGAAATGGGAGGGGGTGGCTTTTTGGGGGGGGGGAAGGTTTTTTTTTCCCCATCAGCCAGAACTGTCTTCTAGCCTGCAGGTGGAGTTTCTCTTGGACTGGATCCAAGAAAGGGGGAGGCAGTTGGAACATTCAAATACACCCCCTTCCTCTCCCCCCCCCCAAAAAAAAGCTGCAGGTGAGGGAACTTCCTTTGTGCCAGCCCCATAAGTGTTTGAATTGTCTTAAAGGGTAATAAGTGTTTGAATTGTCTTAAAAAAAAAACAGCCTGAAATGAATGGCTGCAACCTGCACCTGGATGCATTGATAATAGTACAATGTACCTCTGCAAGTAACTTTTATGAAGGTTGTCTTGTCCTTATAGGATATATCCTCTTTTAAATAGGAGCACTTGTGATTATAATTAGGACTACAGTGGAGAAAGGTTTCTTCTTTAGGGTGCGAAGTGGGGTCCGATTAATAGCTCATCCCTGTTATTGGGGAGGGGGTTGACTTAAGATCATCTTACCAAAGAACAGTTATCTTCACCCTCTTTGGCGGTGGGAGTTCGAATCAACCCTGGTTGTCTCCTTCCTCTGCTTTCCTTTTGCACATATAGCAGTGACTGCACATATTATTGTGCTGTGTCAGCCTTCTCCAATCTTGGGGCGCTTCAGGTATTAGAAGCTTCAGCTGCCATCCCTTTCTGGGTGTGGATCCTGGGAATTGAAATCTCTATTCTGCAAGATTTACCTGCTAAACCTCATGGTGATGTGTGCACCTTGTCCTATTTCGGTGTGGGGTAATCTTGGAAGGAAGCTGATGAAAATGGCAAAAAACAAACAAACTTAAATTTCTCTCCTGGTCCAGTTTTAGATCACCGATGAGCTTAGATGAATAACTTGATCTTGCTTTAAAGTCATAGTGGCTAATGCTGCTGGACATATTTATGTGGGTTTTTAACCTGGTTTTGAGCTGGACTATCCCAACATAGTAGTGCTTTCCCCCCAAAGAGTAACAGCTGAAGTTTGGAGGTGGAATGTATATTGGAATGCACCAGGTGCGGCAGATAATTACTCTCCATTTATAACTGGTAAATTTGTCTGGCACTCTGGGAGAACACCTGCTACCTTCAGATTTGCTTGCTGAATCAGCCAATGAGAGCCTGAGGATTACAGGTACTCCTCAAGTTACAAACCAACAATTGCGCCCAACATTTCTGTTGCTATGTGAGGTGGTTGTTAAGTGAGTCATGATGGATTATTTTTTTTTTGACTTGTCATGGTTTTTAAAGGAACCTTCAGTTATGCAGTTGATAAGGGAAACTGCTTCCCTCATTTTGCTTGTTGGAAGCTGGCTAGGAAGGAAGGTCCCAAATGGGGATCATGTGATCCTGGGATGCTGTAACCATTGTAAATACATGCAGGTTGCAGCAGAGCACCTGTCCAGGGTGGTGAAGTGGTCGTAAGTGTGAGGACTGTCTCTATAAATTAATTTCAGTGCTGTTGCAACTTCAGTTGCTAAACAAATGGTAAGTCAAAGATTGCCTGTAATCCTTAATACTGTAGCATATTGGGAATTTTCGATTATATGATTAAAGGGTGCTCATTTATGGAGTGTTTTTTTTAAAAAAAATATTAGTAAACTTTTCCTGTGAGAACGGGTACTGGTGAAAATAGCTGAAAAATGAGGCCAAACACTATCTACTGAAAAAAATAGCTTTAAAAAAACTCACGAAAATGCCAGTCAGTGGAAGGCATGCAGTGAATATGGCATCTTTTAATGCTGTGTACAGTTAGTTTATTTATGATGTGCAAATGCAAAAATTAAACCTTGAAATCGAATCATAGTCAACATTTTGGAGAACTTAGAATCTTGGCGTGGCTATTAATGTGAGGTGGGGGGCCTCTCCCTCTTCTTGAACAGCTCTTACTTTGTGACTTCAAATCCTTTTTGGGTGGGTTCTTGCCAAGATGTGAAATTTGCTCAGAATTTGCTGTGTCTTCCACAAAAGGACCTCACATGCTCTGCATGCTGGCTTCGGGACAGAAAGAACTGGGTATCTAGCCTTGGGGGAATGGGTAGTGAAAACATTGGAATGGGCCATTCCTGGATAGTTCATGGGATTGAAAAGCTAGTGAGATTTGCTTTCAAGGGACAGCGCGCTCTGCAGGGAAGTACTAGTGCATGCTCCTGTTAGAAACACTGCCACTCTTGACAATTCATTTTGCATATTTGTAGTTTTAACTAGGAAAATTGCAGGCCAGAACATGGATCCTCTTATCCGGTTAGATTCTGTTCTTAACAGAAAACATATATTTTAGAGCTGAGTAACTAACTGCGCTAAGCCATAATTGGCAATCCAGGGGGAATTTTTTTTGCAGCCAGGGACTACAGTACTTTTCCTTTATTTAATACTAGGGAGTGGCAGATATATTTAGCTGCTTTGCAAATTAGCATGGTGCTTTTTTTAAAAAAAAAAATAAGATGGATCCTATTGAAAACCTTACTCAGTTGTACTATTGATTATCAAGGGGGAGATAAAACATGCTTTATTAATGAACTGCTGCCAAAATTCAGCAGCTGATCTTCAGGGACTACAAAAAGGACACGCATCTTTTTTATTTTGTCCATTGCTGACACAGACTGATATCATCCAGAATGGCTGTGTTAAGATACCATGCCATGGAAGACTGAACCACATACTTAAGAGGACAGACATCTCTTCATTTTATTGGAGAATTAAGGATGATCTCACAGAAAGTTGAACCGGTACAAGGATAGAAAGCTTTTTGGAAGCACCCTAAGTCTCATTTCCATCCTTTAAAGGCCACTCAAATTGTGCCACTGAAATGAGGCAACTTGGATGTGGACTTCATTTCCCACTTCCCTCTTGATTTTTGAGGGCGACTAAAATTGCACTGCTGAAAATACTTACATTATTTTTATCTTGCCTTTTATTATTTTTATAAACAACTCAAGGTAGCAAACCTATCTAATACTCCCTCCTATTTTTCCTACAACAACCGTCTGAGGTGGTGTTGGGATGCAAGAAGAAAGAAAGAAAGTTTGATGTATAGAGTTGGTGTATTTCATACTATAAAATAGTCTCGGCTGCTTTCAGATAGAGAAGTGCTGTGGCATCTTTAGAAATGCTATTCTCCAGCTGTGATGGGATGATAGTCCCCTCCCTGCACATCTGGAAGAGACAAAGATAATCTACATCAGAGGGTGTAGGACTTTGTGGCATTTTTAATAGTTCAAAGTATTTTTCTTTGGTTAGAAAAACTAGGGTGTTACTTCTGTGACTTTTGCTTTACTTGCTCATTGAAGATGTGGTTTAGAACATGTTTAAATGGTCTAAATTGGCATGGCTTTCACTAAGAATTCTGGGAACTGTAGTTTGGTAGAGTTGCTTGCCTCCACTCAATACAAATTTCCTCTGTAAGCATAATGTAGAGTGGGGAATTATTTTTTACAAGGGGCCATGTAAGAAACTGGGATGGTTGCGAAGGGCCAACAGGGATGCCGCCCTACCCGCTACCATTGCTGTCCCAACCCCCGAGGCTGCACTTTTCTCTTGCCACCAAGTCTGCTGACACCCCGCGCACTGCTGCCAATGCTGCAGGCCAGATGTCTGGCTTAGAGGATACGGGGTGTGCCATAACTGGCAGAGAACGTTGATACCATGTGGACCAGCAATTTATTTACAAATCTGTTGGTTAACTTCTGCTTCCTTCTTTGATGGGAATTCTTCTTCTGTCATTGTGTTGAGAATTTGATAAGCAGGCAACATCCCTCATTGGGATAGTAGCATCTCGTTCAGGGTCTTGAGATGTGGCGACTTTTAAGACTTCCAACTCCCAGAATGCTGGCTGAGGAATTCTGGGAGTTGAAGTCCACAAATCTTAAAAAGTTGCCACATTTTGGACAGAGAGGATTGCTAGTTTGAAAGAGGCCATCTGTGTCAAAATTGAACAACCCTCTCTTAACAGATCATTGGAATATGATATCATCTATCTTCCAGTTTACAACACAGTCCTTTCAACAGTGCCAAGAAGGCCTCACACCCATTTGCACCACTCAGCTGACCCAGAGGACACAAGGAGTCTCACTAAATGAATGCAAATGACCAACTGTCTGCAGGGAGTCCTCACCTTTGGGACTTTTTTTTTTTTTTTGCTGTACTCATTAAATGCTGTAGTCATTGAGACAACGTGATTATGACTTGTGTCCTTCCTTGCTCATTTTCCCATTGACATTGTCTGAAGCAGGCTGGGAAGATCACACATTGCAATCACATGGCAAGCAAGATGCTGCAACCATCATAAAGGCAAGGACCACTTGCAAGTCAAACATTATTCAGCACCACCATAACTTCAAACAGTTGCTAAGCAAGTGGTTATTAAGTTGAGGACTATCTCTGGGACGCATTCTTTGTGGATTAGGGATTTCTTACATTTGTGAAGGATGCCTGGGCACTTGTGAGAAATAGCTCCTGTGATGAGTGGGATTGTCTTCCCCAGTAACATCAAAGAATAATGGATGTTCTTTCAGAGATATGGAATTTCCTGCTTCCTCTGTGAAATCACCTGTAGTTAATGACCTGTGTAATTTTCTGCTTCCTCCGTACAATTACCTGCAGTTACCACCTCTCCTTCAGCAGATAATAAAAGCAAGACTGTAGGTTTTAGGTGCTTTCTTGGAATTAGATCTGGGATAAATTGAGTTCTGACATGGTCTTCATCTTTGGTATCTTCTCAGACAGGTCCATCATGTCTGACAGAAAGGCTGTGATCAAAAATGCTGACATGTCTGAGGACATGCAGCAGGATGCTGTCGATTGTGCTACTCAGGCCATGGAGAAGTATAATATAGAGAAGGATATTGCAGCATACATCAAGAAGGTACGTTTCTGTCTGCAAAGCGTGATGGGGTGGGGTTGTATAGCCCTACATGTAGTCCTTGACTTAAGACCCTAATAGAGCCTGCCTGTTAAAGGCAATAACACTTAAACTTATATACTGCTTTATAGTGCTTTTACAGCCCTCTCTAAGCGGTTTACAGAGTCAGCCTCTTGCCCCCAACAATCTGGGTCCTCATTTTACCCACCTTGGAAGGATGGAAGGCTGAGTCAACCTTGAGCTTGGTGAGATTCGAACTGCCAAATAGCAGGCAGCCTGAGTACTGCACTCTTAACCACTGTGCCACCGTGGCTAATGTTTGTAAGTTGTGACAGTTGTAAATTGAGTCATCATGCGACTGACCAATTTCATAACATGCTTTTTGGCAGTTGTGTTAAGTGAATCACTTTGATCATTGTTTGCAATGGGGCAGTTTTGCTGAAAATGTCGTATGTCAATGTTGGTATCTCAATCATCCAGTGCCAAAGGTATCTTAAAAGGTTGAATTCATGGCATCTGAACCAAAATTTAGTTGATCTTGAGACTTTTTGTTGCTCATCTGAACAACTTCATCTGCCAAAGTAAAAAAGTTAGGCGGAGAGTTGTTGGAATGTACCAACTCTTGCTACAACAATTTCAAGGGTTTCTCCCCCAAATGTATTGCAAATGGATCAATAATGAAGTAAATGCCGGTTTTCTGCAGAAAATAATTCTGGACATGTGACCATGGGATGGTGCAAATGGCCGTAGATGTTGGCTGCTTACCAAGTGCCAAAAAGTGCAGGCACATCACTGAAGGGGAGCGTCTAATCTGGGTTGTAAGTAGCTTTGGGGGAGATATATTGTAATTTCAAACAGTCACCAAGTGACCAATTGTAAGTCAAGAACTACCTATCCTAACTTATCTGAGCCAATGCCAGCCAGATATTTCTGGAAAAACCTTAAGTGAATTTTCAAAGCCATTACAGCTTTTCTCTTAACTACTGTATTTGATTCAGAAGATTCTGTCTGATTATTATTGAAGAAAGGTTTGCCCATCACAGACTGGTTTCCTTAAGCAAGGAATCCTAGTCAACCAGCATTACTGGCTGGGGAATTCTGGGAGATGAAATCCACGCATCTCAATAGTTGCCAAGTTTGAAAAACAGTAGCAAACTATGATTAGTGTCTTAATACAAAATAATCAAACTGAAAAAAGCTTGCTACAATTTGGGGTAATGACCAAAACAAGGCAGTATAATTGGCCTATCTAAATTCTGCATGCACTATTGATTGCAGGGTTTTGAAGAAAAATTTTCTTCTGGTTTTCTCACCCAGAGATATTCGGAACCAAACTAAGGACAGAATGTACATATTTCATTTGAGTAACACTCTGAATTGGAAGGCTTAATATCATGTTCTGCTTTCAGTTGTTTATTTTTTAATTCGAAGCTGTTAGACAAAATAAACATTAAGCGGGGAATTTTTTAAAAAAGTGATACTTTCTACTGGAACCAAATTCCGAATTGATTTGCAAGAATTGTTACAGTGAAAGCTTTTTGGAAGAGTGAAGGTCGCTAATGGATTGGGGAGCAGAGTTAAGATTAAGTGCAGAGTTAACACAGCTGCCTATCTCTGAAGATTCAGAACCTCAGGATGAAGTAGATTTAATTTAGTTAATTCAATTATAAATTAATGTATAATAATTATCTTTTAATTATTACTGAAATAATATAAATTAAAATTATAAATTAAATTAGGTAGATTAAGAAGACTTAGGTTTCAGGGTGTAAGGAAAAAATAACTGGCAATGCAAATGTGGAAAAGCCAGGTATTAATGGTGATCCTTGACTTAAGAACTGAGTCACTGTGCTTAACGTACATTAAACCAAAAACCATCACAGTGGGGTCCCAGGTGATCTCTGAGCGTGGTTGTTTTCTTGCAGATGTTTCATTACTAAACTAGGTTATCATCAGCACTGATGATGTTACCCGGTGTGGTACTGAAACGTCTGCAAGAAAACAACCACGCTCAGAGAGCACCAAAGACCCCCACAGTTCAACCCTGAGCTATTAAATAATTTCTTCTAAATCACAGTGTTTGTGTTTAGGCAACATGTCAAATTGAAATCAGTCACACATTTATGAACCAATGGTGCATATGTATTTTTTTTCCAATGAGCATAATGCCTTATTAAAAGGAAGAGGCCCCACTCTAAATATTTTATTTATGTGTATCTATTTTTTAGCACTTGTTTATGTGTAACAGTTTCCCCATGCATTGTGCCAAAATAAAAGATGTTTATGACTCCTGATTAAAATTCTAAAGTGTTACATGTTTGTTCTGTCACTGCCAAAGTGTCAGATGTTTGGTAGAAAAAGACTTTAGGTCATTGTATGAATTTGAGGCCTTCTCTTTGAATGTTTAAATCCTTAAAGCTGCCAGTCCCTCTGCCTTTAGACAGCAGAAACAGCATGCTGGAAGGGTTCTCTCAGTAGAGTCCTTATAAACAATAATTGCTATTATAGCATAGATCTGTATATACATCAGACTAATTTTCACCCTTTGAAAAGTAAAACTCTACCTTTAAATTTTGATACATCAAGGGGATGTAGCCAACTTCTCTCTTTATTAGAAAGATAGAGAATGTACCTTACTTAGACCTCTTTTTGTTGCAAACTTTTAATATAAGTTTTAAAATGAAATTGTTATCAGGTCAGGAAAGATGCTTGTCGGATCATCCTACTGAATTGGCATCAATACCCTGCTCAGTTCTCTTTATGTCAACTCATAAAATATTTCTATGGTCTTTTTAGAATGGCCAACAGAAAGGGAGGGGGGAGCAGTGCAGCAGCTTGCAAACCAAAACTGCATTTCATAAATGTTTTCAAAGAGAGACCAAAGTTTCTGCCTCGCAAAAGTCTTAACTGGAGAGCATGATTGATGACTCTTGGCTATGGATGTGTCCCATTGGAGAATATGAATTATGATATACCCAGGGGGTGGGGGAGAACCAGGGTCATGGGTGACAATGAATGATGTGCGTCAGAGTCTGGTACACCCAGACTCCCATTAAATCCTTTTTAATTTTTGGACGTTTGGCTCGAGACTCGTGATTTAAATGGGTAACTGGCACTTTACACATTCATAAACATAAGCACAAACATTCTGTGCACAGGTAATCCTTAATTATCAGTTGCTTAATGAACATTTAGTGTTATGATAGGCCCTTTAAAAGGTGTACATCCCATGATCATCTGGTTATATTTTGGGCACTTGGCAACAGGTTCACATTTATGGCCATTTGCAACATCCCCTGACCACGGTTGTGAAAAGGAAGGATTGGGGGTGACATGAAAGCAGCCTTCCAGTATTTGAGGGGATGCCACTGGGGGGTGGGAGGGGGCGGTTTCAACCTATTCAAAGCACTACAAGGCAAGACAAGAAATAATGGATGAAAACTAATCAAGGAGAAAAGCACCCTAGAACTAAGGAGAAATTACCTAATAATGAGAACAATTATTCAGTGGAATGGCTTGACTCCAGAAGTTGTGGGTGCTTTATCACTGGAGGCTTTTAAGATAGCGGCCCCTAACGTTTTGGACACTGAGGACTGGTTCCGTGAAGAGAGTTTGACAGTCACTTGCCTGGAATGGTATAGGGTCTCCTGCTTGAGCAGGGGGTTGGACTAGAAGACCTCCAAGGTACCTTCCAACTCTTAATTCTATTATTCTGGTTTTCAGAGGGTTTTTGCCAGTTTTCAGCATTTACTTCTGGTTTCCACCAAATGCACCTATTAGATGGAATGGAAGGAAGAGAAATTAAACCTGTACAAATAAACATTAACCTTTTGCTCCAAAATTCAATAGTACACAGTATTTCTGCAACTGTAAACTCTTTAATCATCAGATCCCAACATTAAAATTACATTTCAGTTTCAAGCAAAAAGTCCCAAAGTAAACCTCCATGTAGAAACAAAGATAGACAAAATATTTTCTTTAATTAAAATAGTTTCACCATCTAAGATAGTTCCATTAACTTCACCAACCATTCTTCTGTTGTGGAAATCTGTAGATTGGAAAACATTGGTGCGTTAAATGGAAAATGGATTAAATTGCCTGAGAAAATGTGGTAGATGGCAATTTGGAAAGGAGGAGGAATATCTTGTTATCTAGAACTCAAAAGAGCAGTTAACTTGCAACGGATCCTGCAACCTTCTGCTGTCGTTAAGTGAACTAATTGTTTCATGTGGGCTAGTTTTCTGAAAACTGGAAGTAAAAGCTTGTTTTTACAAAAAGAATGTTAAAGTAATATTGACCACCGGGCACTGCAAAGAGCTGTATATGCAGGCCAGTTGCTGAGTGCCCCAAAATGCAGTCACATGACCATGGGGGACATTGGAACCAGATCATATATACTCCTTGAGAGGCCCATTGGAACTTCAAATGGTCACAAATCAAGGACTATCTGTAAAAAATATATTTTCACGATTAATAAGAGTGGTTCACTTTATATATGATGCAGTTTACAGGCCATGGAGTGTGAGATTTTATGTTGAAAAATAATTGAAATGATCAGAGGCAGACAGCTAGATAGTAAATCTTTGAGGTTCCCACGTTCCCTTGGCCTACCCCATACAAGTAGTCCTTGACTTATCCCCACTATTGAGCCCAAAATTTATGTTGCTAAGTGAAGCATCTCTTAAATGAGTTTTGTGACCTTTTCTTGCCACTGAACTGCAATGTTAAGTAAATCACTGCAGTTGTTAAGTTAGTAACATGTTAAGTGAATCTGGCTTTCCCATTGACTTATTGTCAGAAGGGTGCGAAAGTGACCACATTATCCTGGGACACTGCAACTGTCATAAATATGAACCAGTTGCCAAGCTTCTGAATTTTCATCACATGACCATGGTATGCTGTGATGGTTGTAAGCATCAAAAGTCACTTTTTTCAGTGCTGTTGTGACTTCACTAGTCACTAAATGAACTGCTGTAAGTTGAGGACTACCTGTATTCCCAGGGCAAGAGATTGGTGGTAGTTTTAGCCAATAATATTTGAAGCATTGTGCAAAGTCAAGAGAAGACTAGTCTATATGTAGAAGATGTTCTCTTGAGAGAAACACTCAAGTCCATTTTGTAAAAGGAAAAATAGAGTTGGCACAATCCTGCCATGTATTTTTAATACTGTCACACTAAAAAGTGTCATTTGGTTGACTTTAGAGATGGTCCGGAAGGATTTCTAAAACTGAGATGGGCTAGAAGAATACGATCAAAACTCCTGGGAGTATATGCCAAAAGCATATATTCCCTGTCACCTAAATTTGTGAAGTTTATTCTAGCTGCATAGTTAAAGCAAGCAGGCCCCTGCATTGGACAGCAACAATACTGTAGGGCGGGAATGTCCAATTTTGGCACCTTTTAAGACTTAGGAACTGCAACTCCCAGAATTCCTCAGCCAGCCATGCTGGGAATTGAAATCCCCAAATCTTAAAATTTGCCAAGGTCCCTGCTATATAGAGCGTTGTTTCTTAACCTGGTCAGCTTTAAGCTCTGTGGTCTTCAACTCCCACAATTCCCCAGCCAGATTAAAGTGGCTAAAATTGTGAAAAGCACCGTGGTGGAAGATGCTAGAGGCTGATGGTCACCTTAGGAACAATACCAAAAGGATCAATTCATAGTGTGTAAAAGGCCCCATAGTATTACATTTTTTTCTTGTATTATTACCAAGAAAACCATAGGGATAGAAAATTGAAAGCAATTGGCAATTTATGGAGACCATCTACTGTAACTGAGTTGTTGGTAAGAGTCTGATGGCACATAAATCAATGCAGGGACAGTTTTCCTCACACAGCTGCCATTTTGACTTTTTGGACCCACCCTTATTCCTCAGGGCTGGTCCAAAAATTCAAGATGGTGGCCTCCATTGTGCTGTCAAAAGCCATGGCCCTTTTCTACATTACACAGCAGGCCTCGGTTTCTTTCCCAACTGCAGGCGCTCATGTCCCCTTTCTCCTTTTATAAGCCAAGGCTTGAGTGCATGTCTGAAAATGCTCTCTGCACAAATCACTGATTTTCATTTTTCCTTCCTGCTTTTGCTTCTTCTCCAGGAATTTGACAAGAAATACAACCCCACCTGGCACTGCATCGTGGGCAGGAACTTCGGTAGCTATGTAACGCATGAGACGAAGCACTTCATTTACTTCTACTTGGGCCAAGTGGCGATTCTCCTCTTCAAATCCGGCTAGGGGTTCAGGCTAGCGCCTGTGGGGGTCACGGCTGATGAGGAACATGGACTGTAGCACTAAAGACAGGCTCCAGCTCTTTAACCATGGCTGCGCCACTGCATGGACTCGATACTATATTTAATGTGTATATGTTGCCGTAAAAAATACCTACAATTCTCATTTCTTTCTCTGTTTTGGGGGGATTGCCTAGGAGAAGAAAGGCAGTGTATTATCCCCTCTTCCTCTTTTATTTTTTTTCCTTTTTATGTTCCTGCTTCTTATTTTTCTGTTCTTTTGCACTAGGAGAACTGTAAAATGCTTCAACAATGGCCTTTAAGTGAGAAGAAGAAATGAAATAAAAATAAAATAAGAAACTTCAATTCCACAAAACAAATCTTTGGGTTTAACTTTCTTGTAGAAGGAAGGCTGGGGGTTTACCCTAGCAGAGGAAAAAATAAAACACTGTTAGGTGTAGAATCTGTCTAAAAGTTAACTAAATTATTTTTAAATTCCTGTCAAAGCTTCCCCTTCCCGAAATGGCACTATTGTCCCATGAAGTCGCCTTAGCTCTAAATAGTGATTGGAGGCAGCCCTGGGTGTGTGAGCGTGTCTGTGTGTTGTCTTGGCCCAATTTCCTTTGCTTTTCTTTGACTCGCCCGTGCTGCCTCCAACACCAATTGAGCGAACAAAGCTGATACGGATTTGTAAAATGCGTGGTATCCTCTTGAGGAGACGCCCCCCCCTCCCCAGAATTGGCTGGCCTGGTCTGTATCGGCGTTTTCCAAAGCATTTTTCAAATGAAAGATGTCTACTCTGTGTGTCCAAGATTCTGTCGTGATGCCCAATGGATGTGATCAGGATTTTCTATGCCCCTGTTTTTTGAGTCCGTACAGTATTGCCTTATTGTAGCTCACGTCCTCTAGTTGTGCAGGGAAGATCCTGTCCAAAATCAGTGGCTTAAATGTTGCTGTGCTTTAAATGTCTCCAGTAAAGATGGATAGACCTTCATCTCTTAAGAGGCTCTCTTCTGTTGGCTTTCTATTCTGGTCCCCTCTTGACCCAACAAAAAGAAGGCCATCAGGAGCAGCTCTGTACCTAACCAGCTCCTGAACGTGCAAGGAAAGGTCTCTGGGCTTAGCTTCCTTAATCTGTGGTTGTACAGGAATACTTTTAAGTTCTGTTGCAACAATTTAAAAAATTTTTAAGTGGGGATTGTTTTTTCTTTTTGCAAAGGTTACGTAAGAAATGCAGTGATAGCTTTAACATCTCTGGTTGCTTTTCGCAGTTCAAAGAGCCTAGAAATTCTGTTTGGGGGTGGGGCATATGGGGAAGCAGTTGTCTTAAAAACAAATGGGAGTGAGGAAGCAAGAAGACTTACTGAAGGAGCACTTTAACTCCTGGATTCACGGAGATTCTCAGTCATCCAGGACATGGTTGTCCCAAAGCTGCTTTTTCAAAAGGCAACTGGACTCCTTGTTTTTTTTTCCTTTGAAAACCTTTCCCTTGTCATCCAAGAACTGAAGAAGCTTCTTGGATGAGAAGCGAAACATCTTCAAGGAAAAAAAGCAAAGTTATTGATTAGAGAAATAGGACAGTCACCCCTCATTGGGGAGCGGGCTGTGTCTGAAAAACAAGACAGATCCAAATAATAATAAACAACATGCGCTATGTGCCCAATCCAAAGCAAACAAACAAACAAACAAAAACCGGCTCTCTGTAGAAACTTTTATTAAGCAAAACAAATATTAAAAGTTGGAACAGTTGTTGTGTTCACTGTTATTTTTTCCCCATCCAAGGAGGCAAGGGAGGCAGTGGCAAAGTAAGTGCCTAGGGGTTCAAAGGGGCACCGTCTTACAGAAAACACCGTCCTTCATTGGAAATAAAAATGAGAAGACTGTCTTTGTTTCTTTAATTCTGTGCATGAGTCTTAACTGTGAATAAGCTCACTTCATGGAGGGCGAGAAACGAATCCTTCCCATCCTAACCGCAGTTGCTCAGATTAACCCTTCTTATTTTTCAAAAACATTAAAATCGAATTGACACATTTAAGAACGGTGTTGAGTTTTGTTTTGGGGTGTGCGGGGTTTTTGGAGTGGAGTATGTACACAATTTGGGGTATGGGGCGGGGAAGTGCTAAGTTACAGGTAATCCTCAATTTACAACAGTTCATTTAGTGACTTCAAAATTAACAACGGCACTGCCATGATCGTTTTTATCACACTTGTGACCGTTGCAGCATCCCCATGGTCACGTGATCAAAATCTAGACACGTTGCTACTGACTCATTTATGACAGTTGCAGTGTCCTGTGGTCATGTGAAAACCTTTAGCAAGATTCATTTAACAATGTTTCTTAACTGCAGTGAATCACTTAATTGTGGCAATGAGGTCATAAAATGAGGCAAAATTCATGTAATAACTCCCTTAACAGAAATTTTGGGCTCAGTTGTCATAAGATGAGGATTATCATCTTTAGGACTTTATTAAATTTATATGTCATCCCTCTGGCTATTATAACAATTCTGGGTGGCTCTCAACAATACAAACATGATTAAAGAATAAATACTATTTTCTCTCTAACCCATCAGTCACTCCCAGCATAGAGCCTCCCTTTTGGGGAAAGGGCCCTAGACCAGTCAACAAAGCCAGGTTTTCAAGTGTATGGGAATCAAGCACCCCTTCAATGGGAGATTATTCCAAAGGGTGAGGGCCACAGGACAAAAGACCGAAATTCTTCAGCAGGTGGGATCCGAAGTAGGCCTCTTCTGCTGAAGCGAGTGAGATGGGCCAATCTTATTGGGTCAAAATGGTTCCTCAGTTACCCTGAATCCACCCCATAGCAACATGCACAAAATATAAACCCTAATCATCATGGAGCTAGTGATCATGCTGGAAATATTTGCTCTGCAAGCTTGGGAAGGCCACAGCATCCTGGTTCTTGGTCCCAAGAAGACGGTCACCTGCTTGGGGAAAAAAAACAGAAGACAATGATGGCCCGTTGATAAGGAAATCTATAGAGATGGAATAAAGGCAAAGAACATTGTAGAAACATCTGGAGGATGCTAGGCAGGTGTGGTCTTTGGCCCACACCTGTTTTCACCCAAACCTACATGACTGAAGATTGTCTGACAGAATTGGTTCAAACTACACCAAGAAATGCCCATTAACCAGTACTCTCAAGAAACATTTCCTGCATGTAGAAAGCCACCATCTTGGGGACAAGTTCCTTTGTACCAGGGGTGTCAAACTGGATTTCTTTTGAGGACTGGATCAGCATTGTAGTTCTCCATGGGCCGCTGGGTGTGTGTGTGCTGGAGAGTGGGGGGATGACCGGATGGCGCCTCCTGCAGCACCCTGCCAGCCAAAACAGGATGGACACCCCCACCGCCCCATTTTCAGCCTGAACGGCCTCCTGCAGAACTTTAGTGACCAAAACTACACGGGGGCTGCATGTGGCCCGTTTTCGGCGGCAGAGGCACTGCGGGCAGGTCCTTTGATATTCCCAGGCTGGCTCCACGGGCCGGATTTAAGCACCCTTGAGTTTGACACCCTTGCTTTGTACCTCTTGCCTAGTGACATAGTTACAACGGACCTCTCCAGATGTACTTGCAACCTGGTTCTGGAGTTCCAACAGCTGTGCTCCCCCAGAGTCACATGATTACACGTTAGCACGCTTAGCAGTCCGCTTACATTTGTGGATATTTGCAGTATCCCACAGTCACATGACTTTTTAAGCAGTTTTTGCCAGTTTATGGTGTTTACTTCCAGTTTCTGGCAAAAAAATGCCCATTAAGTAAAACAGGTCCACTTAACAACGGAGATGTTCCCTTAACCACCAAAAAAGGTGTAAAATCAGGAGCTGCTTAACAACTGCCAAACTTAAGACTATAACCTGAGGATCAATTACAGCCAGAAGTCAAGGACTACCTGAAATGGCTGAGTTCCTGTGCTATGCATAACTATAAGTAAATGAACTGAATTCACAACTCATGGTAATGAATGGTAAATGAACCAATTTGGGTGATTGGTCAGTGACTTCATTGTGGTTCGAGATCAGCTTTGTAACCACAATAATTTTTAAGATGTGTGGACTTCAATTCCCAGAATTCCTCAGCCAACCCATGCTTGCTAGGGAATTCTGGGAATTAAAGTCCAGACGTAGTTGAAATATTATTCAAGACACCGAACCACCATTATTATCTTTATAGTACAGTAGCAAGTATACGATCCTAATCAAAGGGTCAGATATCCTTTCTCACAGTTCAAAGACAAGCAATTTGGGTCCTGCCTTCATAGCCCACTTCTGCTGAGTTATGATTGTGAGGGGCAGGCTCCATTACCATCATAATTCAAGGACTGCCTAGATGCACATATATTTGAGAGTTGTTGATGAAAGAAAAAGAGATTCAACGTAAATAAAAGATAGGAGGTGAGCCAGTTGGCAGCTTTTCTCATAAAAACAGCAATTCAGCCCATGTGGAAAGCTGAGGAAAAGCATTTGAAATCACTCCGAAAAGATTCCATCTTATCTCCTAAATCAGGGGTGTCAAACTCAATTTCGTTGAGGGCTGCATCAGGGTTGTGTTTGACCTTGGGGTTGTGGGGATTGGAGTGTGTGGCCAGCTCAATGTCATTCATGTTCGGGGTGCCTGTGGTGGTGGCAGCAGCAAAAATAGGCTCCTGAGCTCCGTTTCCAGCTGCAATGGCCTGCAACTCTATGCCAGCGACAGTGCGTCCTCCCGAGCTTGGTTTTTGCTGGCAGAGGCACCACGAGCCGCTCCTTCACTTCTTTCCAGGGCAGTCCCGTGGGCCAGATCTAAATACTACAGTGGGCAGATCTGGCCCCCGGGCCTTCAGTTTGGTAACTATACCCCTGTCTTAAATGGCAACTAGAGAGAAAGTGTTTCAAAGCATTCAGAGAGTCTCCATCCCAATGAACTCATTAGGGGGAAAAAGGCAAGAATTTCCTCTTGCCATTTCCAAGACTCTGCCTTCGTCCCACAGCTTCACAAGTATGGAAATCATTGAATAGACTGTGCACGGATACAACAAGATCCAGAGAGACTCTCTGAACTAATGGGGCTATCTGATGGCTTCTTCTCTTCGATTGTGTTGACTTGCAAACAACAACACATATGTATACCTGTCCTTTGTGCCCTGATCAGTGCACACCCGAGGACCTCGTGGTGGTGCGATTGAACATAATTAACATTGCTAGTTTCTGGGCAAGATCTGTACCTATTTTAACATATTTTAAATTTTAAATTTTATGTATGCCTTATTTTAATTGTGATTAACAGATTGACAGAATTGGAAGGGTGACAAATCTAGGTCATCTACTCCAACCCCTCCCCCCCAACCCTACACCATTTCTGACAGATGGCAGTCCAGTCTTTTGAAAGTTTCCAGTGATGAAGCTCCCACAACTTCCGAAGGCAACTTCTGTTCCATTGGTTAATTGTTCTCACAGGTAGAAAACTTCTCCTTATTTCCAGGTTAAATCTCTCCTTGTTCAGTTCCCATCTATTATTCCTTGTCTAGCCTTCAGGTGCTTTGGAAATTAGCTTGACTCCTTCCTCTCTGTGGCAGCCCCTCAAATACTGGAAGACTGCTATCCTGTCTCCCCTGGTCCTTCTCTTCACTAGACTAGACATGTCCAGTTCCTGCAACCATTCTTCATGTATTTAAGCCTCCAGTCCCCTAATCATCCTGGTTGCTCTTCTCTGCACTCTTTCTAGAGTCTCAACATCTTTTTTATAGTGTGGTGACCACAATTGGATGCAGCATTCTAACTGTGGTCTTACTAAGGCTTTATGGAGTGATATTAGTACTTCACTTGATCTTGATTGCATTCTTCTGTTAATGCAGCTTAGGATTGCATTGGCTTTTTTGGCTGCCGCTACACACTTTTGATTCATATTTAATTGGTTGTGCAATTAAACGCTCCTGACCCTAATCAACAAACCTCACAACTAGCATTAAAGATAGCTATCTGTGTCTTTCTTGTCTCCCAGCTGGGTAAGCTTTGAGGGTCCTGGATTGCGCATACATGTGTACACATGCCAGTTGCTGTGGTGAATGACAAGCATCTGACATGTTTCTCCACCCAACCCTTGTTTCTATGCAGTCATCAATGCCTAAACATCAATGCAAAGGGAGGCACCTGTGAACGATGGTGGGAAGTGGTTTTTTTTTTTTTTATGGCTCCAAAACATTTTCTGAGCTGCTTAAGGCTTTTGCAGACAAAACTTCCCTGCCAGGCTGAAGAAATTAGCTTCTAAAGTAATTGTCTTGCATGCGGTGATTTATGCACAATTTGTACACAGCCAAGGGAAGCAGGGAGCAGTTTTTGCATGAGAAGCACAGCCATTCCCCTCATCAAATTTAATCCCCCTCCTCCTGCCTTCCTTTCCTCCCCCCCTTCCCCCTTTTCCTTCCCTCTCCTTGATGCCTAGTTGAATTCCAGCTTGAATTCCAACTTCAAAATAACTGTAATTATCTCTAATTGCCATGATTATTTCAGGTTTTTTAGTATGCAAAGGGAGCAGAAATTGGTGTGGGCTCTTTATCCACTTGGGTGCCAGAAATACGCAGCTAAAATGCTCAGATTGAGACTTGAGTGTGTGTGTGTGTGTGTGAGTGTGTGTGTTTGTGAGTGGGAGATGCTTATAAAATCTGCCAATGTAGCCAAGTGATGTTGAACAGTTAGGAAAAAAAACTCCTTTTCTTGGTAGGAAAACAGGTGTACAAGAAGTCCTCAACTTACGACCACGATTGAGCCCAGCATTTCTGTTGCTAAGTGTGAAATCTGTTACATGAGTTTTTGCCCCCTTTTACGACTTTTCTCAACACCTTGGTTAAGGGAATCACTACAATTCTTAAATTAGCACCACAGTTGTTAAGTGAATCTGGTTTCCCCATTTACTTTGCTTGTCAGGAGGTCTCAAAAGGGGATCACATGACCCCAGGACATTGCAATCTCTGAATTTTGAACACGTGACCCTGGAGATGCTGCAAGGTGAGAGAAGGCTGACTCTACTGGGATGGACATGTCCAGAGAGCAGCACCTTCCGCCTTGGCCAAGAATACCTACCAGCTAGGTCAATGGCTGGCATCTTCGCGGGCATCCAGAACAGAGATGGCAAGACACCATCAACAAAGATATGCAAGCCGTGGGCCTGCACCCCAGAGAGGCAGCTGACCTTGCAAAGTGGTATTTAGTGATCCCAAAAATGGATCCTGCACCTGAGGGAATACGTTAGGAAGAAGGAGAAGAGGAGGAGGAGGAGGAGAAGGGGAAGAGAGGAGGAGGAGGAGGAGGAGAAGAAGAGGAGGAGGGGGAGAGAGGAGAGGGAGGGGAGGAGAAGAAGAAGAGGAGAAGGAGAAGGGGAAGAGAGAAGGAGGAGGAGAAGAAGAGGGGAAGAGAGAAGGAGGAGGAGGAGAAGAGGAGGAAGGAGGGGGGAGGAGAAGGAGGAGGAGAAGGAAAAGGGAAAGAGAGAAGGAAGAGAAGGAGAAGAAGAGGGGAGGAGAAGGGGAAGATAAAAGGAGGAGAAAAAGAAGAAGAAGATCAAGAGGAGGGAGGAGAGGGAGGGGAGGAGAAGAAGAAGAAGAAGAAGAAGATCAAGAGGAGGGAGGAGAGGGAGGAGAGGGAGGGGAGGAGGAGAAGAAGAGGGAGGAGGGGGAGGGGAGGAGGAGGAGGAGAAGAAGAGGAGGAAGAAAAGGAGGAGGAAAATCATATGGAGCCTCTTTCAAATTGAATGGCAACAAGCCAAGGTAATATTTCTCAAGCACATACAGGTAGTCCTCGACTTACGATCACAACATTTCTGTTGCTAAGTGAGGCATTAAGTGAGTTTTGCTCCATTTTATGACCTTTCTTGCCACAATTGTTAAGTGAATCACTGCAGTTGTTAAGTTAATAGCACAGCTGTTAAATGAATCTGGCTTCCCCTTTGACTATGCTTGTCAGAAGGTCATAAAAGGGGATCACATGATTCCATGATACTGCAAAGGTCATAAATATGAGTCAGTTGTCAAGCATCTGAATTTTGATTACGGACCATGAGGATGCTGCAACTGTTGTAAGCATGAAAAACGGTCATAAGTCACTTTTTAAAGTGCCATTGTAGAATGGTCACTAAATGAATTGTTGCAAGTCAAAGACTACCTGTATTCCACTTGTCTTAAGAATAGGATAAGAACTCTCTACAGTTAATCTTTGACTTATGACCACAATCGGGGCCATAATTTCCATGGCTAAGCAAGGCAGTTGTTGGGTGAATCGGACTGATTTTTTTTTTGCCACAGTTGCTAAATGAATCATTGCTGTTGTTAAAGGAGTCATGCAGTCATTAAGTAAATCTAGCTTCCCCCATTTTTACTTGCTGCAAACCGGCTGGGAAGGTTGCAAATGATGGTCACATGTCATCCAGGCTGCGACAACTGTTGTAAATACCAACTATCGTAAATACTAAACGTCCAAAGCTTGGTCACATGCCTACAGGGTGGCCCTGACCAGAACTTTGAATCCAGTCATAATTAGCCCTAAATACGTCTGTCATAACTTTGAATGGTTGCTAAGCAACCAATCGTAAATCAAGGATATGATTCCTCCTCCCCAGCATTTCTGTCAGAATCTGAAGTCTTCAATCTCGTATCCGATCATCTAAGTTAGGCATTCTGGAACATGCCATGAAATGAGAATGTTTCCATATACTTTTCTCAGACTATGGAGATTCTCAGTCATCCAGGTCATGGTTGTCCCAAAGATGCTTTTTCAAAGGGCAACTGGATTTCCTTTGTTTTCCCTTGAAGACATTGCGCTTCTCATCTGAGAAGCTTCTTCAGTTCTGACTGAATGGTGGAAGATGGAAAGATTTACCATATATCACTTGCAGTCATCTGGTCATTAGCACTCTTTCTGAGAGCCATTGAGGCCACTTGGAGATTTACCTGTGCCCTCAGGGCAGGGGTGGGCTTCAAAAATATCAGCAACCACTTCGCTGCCGGTTGCTGGGTGGGCATGGCCATGTGGACGTGGCCTAGTCAGCTTTCTGCACCATGGTGGGGGGGCGGCATTTTCACCCTCCCCGGGCTCCGGAGGCTTTCCTCGAGCCTCGTGGAAGGCAAACATGGCCTCCCCTGGGTTCTGGAGGCCCTCCAGAGGCTGGAAACGGCCTGTTTCTGGCCTTCCGGAACTTCCGAGAGCCCTGTTTTTTGCCCTACCCAGACTCCGTGTGGGCCCTGCACTTATTTGGCATCCAAACGGGCCATGTGGGGACTCCTGGGAGGGGAGGGGTGAGGTCGGCAGGGCCAGCCAGGGGTGGGATTTACCGGTTTACTGAACCGGCCATAAAACTAGCTACGGGTTCGCCCAAACCGGGCCGAACCGGTAGCAGCCCACCCCTGCCTCAGGGCCACCTGAATAGTGCAAATGGCCGTGGAACCTTCTTAGGACTTCTAAAAGAACTGTGTGGTAAACAGGAGAGAGGTGATGTCCTATTCCATTCCTTTCTTTTGTTCCATTCTCCTCCATACACCAATCTGGCTCCATCCCCTTGAATTAAGTACCAGGGAGAACAGAAAAGCTTCTTTGGATATCTTTTGCTTATATTTAGCCTTGTTTAACCCCCATCCCGATGTCCGATCTGCTGAGGATGTCTATATGCCATTTTTCTTAAGTTTCCCATCTGCTTTGGACCGGGCCTGGAAGACCAGAAACGTATTAGTCACCTCAGCCAAACTGGAAGCCTATAAACATAGCTCTTATTTGGGTTCCCAGGAAAACCTGCTTTTGGGGACAAGAATAGGGTCCTGAGGGCCCAGCGAAAGAAGAAACAGCTCAAGGTCTTGTGCAATGAGCCACCACTTTAAAAGCAATAAATAGCCCAATTAAAATGCAAGACTCCCACAGAAAGTGGCAAGATAGATATGAATTCCTTCTCCATTCACTAGCAGCTTGCTCTGTTGAGAAATGTACAAATATTCAGGGTGAAAAGTGACAGATTATTTGTCAGTTTTTCTTCTTTGGCCTGAACCAAAGAAGTCTAGGGAAGAGAAGGACCAGGGGAGACAGGATAGCAGTCTTCCAATATTTGAGGGGCTGCCAGAGAGAGGAGGAAGGGGTGAAGCTATTTTCCAAAGCATCCAAAGGCCAGACAAGGAAAAATGGATGGAAACTGAGCAAGGAGAGATTTAACCTGGAAATAAGGAGAAACTTTCTGACAGTGAGAACAATCAACCGATGGAACAGCTTGCCCTCGGAAGTTATGGGAGCGCCATCACTTGAGACTTTCAAGAAGAGAAGACTGCCATCTGTCAGAAATGGTGTAGGTCTCCTGCTTGGGCAGGGGGTTGGACTAGATGACCTACAAGATCCCTTCCAACTCTGATTATCTGTTATCTGAACCAAATAGGAAGCAGTATGATTAAAGGGCATAAATTTTTTTGTGGGTTGCAGCACATACATACATACATACATACATAAATACCTTTAATAAGGGTGTCTTTTTATTGAATTCTGATTTATAAATAAATAAATGTGTGTAATAGGTGTCCCTTTCTATCATATTCAAAATGACATCGTAATGACAATTGGGAGAAACAGACCAAAAGCTTTCAAGGTCACATGACGAGGCCCAGAGTGTCAAGGTGCACAATCTTGCATTACAATCTGAATTAGAAAATAGATAAGGATCATTTTGCTTCTAAGCCATTGTCCTTAACGGAACGCCGTTCTCGGTCTGGGCTGAAATGTCAGGAACTTGATCCATGGCTCCCAAACTGCTGATACATTTAATCTTTGGGCTAATTTAGGTGAAAGTCACTGCACTACAGTTAGAACCAATATTTCCTTTCTCTTCTTTTTGGGTTGGCATGCAATTTCCAGAGCAGTTTGGAAACAGCAGGAATACAGGTAGTCCTCGACCTGCGACCACAATGGAGCCCAAAGTTTCTGTTGCTAAATGAAACATTTGTTAAGCAAGTTTGCTCCCATTTTACGACCTTTCTTGCCACAGTCGTTAAGTGAATCATTGTAGTTGTTAAATTAGTCAAATTAGGGAATCTGGCTTCCCCATTGACTTTGCTTGTCAGAAGATCATAAAAGGGGATCACGTGACCCCAGGATACGGCAACCGTCATAAGTATGAGTCAATCGCTAAGCATCTGAATTTTGACCACATGGCCATTGGGATGCACGATGGTTGTGTGAAAACTGGTCATAAGTCACTTTTTTTCAGTGCCTTTGTAACTTTGAAGGGTCACTAAATGAACTGTTGTAAGTTGAGGACTACCTATCATTTTAAAACTAACCATAAACTAGCACGCTCTTTAAATTACAGGAAATTACTTCTGCAACTAATCATTAAAAGAAATCAAATATTTTTCACTTGAAATCTGTTTTGCTTAATAGTACAGGCAGTCCTTAACTTTTGACCACAATTGATCCCAAAATTTCTGTTGCTAAGCGAGACAGTTGTTAAGTGAGTTTTGCCTCATATTGCAACCTTTCTTGCTGCGGTTGTTAAAGTGAATCACCGCAGTTGTTAAGTGAATCTGGCTTCCCCTTTGACTTTGCTTGTCAGAAGGTCGCAAAAGGGGATCTCATGACCCCCTGACATTGCAGCTGTCATAAATATGAGCCAGTTGCCAATTAGCTGAATTTTTGACCAACCAAGTGATCATGCGAATGCTGTCTGGAATCCTCACTGTATATCAGACATAAATACAATTGAGCGAGTCCAGAAGTAGTTTACTGGAAGAGTACTACATTCCTCTGTTCACAACAGAATACCCTACAGCAGGGGTCCTGAACCACCAGTCCCCAGACCGGTACCGGTCCGTGGAACAATTTCTACTGGGCCGCCAGTTTGCTGGGCACCGCCATCTTGTTTTGATGAAAAAGTGCTTCCGGTGAGCTTTTCCGGGTAGAAAGCGACGTTTGGGTGCTGAAAAAATCCTCACGCCTTAGTTTCATCGAGGGGGGGGGCGCTTCGAACAAAACTAAGGTGCGAGGATTCTCTCAGCACGCATGGCAAGGCGAGCCGAGTGACCGTCCCAAAGCCGTCGCGAAGCCCATCAACACAGGTACAAAGGAGTTGAAGGTGGCGGGGAGAAGCGGGGGACAGCTGGCTGGCCGGTCGCTTGGCTTGCCTTGCCATGCGTGCTGATGCCGGTACTGGGCCACGGATGATTTTGTGATGCCGGTACCGGGCTGCGGCACAAAAAAGGTTGGGCGCCACTGCCCTACAGCACCAGACTTGAGATTCTTGGCTTAGGCAACCTTGAACTACACCGACTAAGATTAGACTTAAGCATAGTACATAAAATCATATGTTCCAACGTCTTACCAGTTAATGAATATTTCAGCTTTAACCACAACAACACAAGAGCACACAGCAGATATAAACTTAATGTAAACCACTCCAAACTTGATTGCAGGAAGTACGATTTCAGCAACAGAGTGGTCAATGTCTGGAACTCACTACCTGATTCTGTTGTCACCTGCTCAAAGCCCCACTCCTTTACCCTCAAACTAACCTCTATTGACCTCACCGTATTCCTAAGAGGACTGTAAGGGGCGTGCATAAGCGCACCATTGTGCCTACTGTCCCTGTCCTATTGTTCCCAATTATTAGTTCCTATTTCTTATATTTAAACTTATGTTTATTCTTATTTCTATTGTATTGTAAGCTTTTGACAAAACAAACAAACAAACAAATAAATAAAATGTGAATGCTGAAATGCATTTGTAAGTGTGAAAAATGGTAATAAGTTACTTTTTTCAGTGCTACTACAACTTTGAGCAGTCACTATGGTATCTACTATATAGTGCAGTGTTGGTGTGGTGTCGAGGTTTTCAATTCAATGTGTGGAGTGTGAAGGATGTGTGTTTGTGTTTATTTTCATGGTCATGACGTGCACTGATGATGGTGTTTGATTTCGTTGTACGAGGTACAATGACAATAAAGTAAACTAATAAACTGTTGTAAGTGATGGACTACCTATATGTCACATGCATTGAAATGTGGAACTCTACAATATACTGTACTATCTCCCAGTGGTGGGATTCAAATTTTTTTACTACTGGTTCTGTGGGTGTGGCTTGGTGGGCGTGGCAGGAGAAGGATACTGCAAAATCCCATTCCCTCCCCACCCCACTAACCTGCTTTCCAGCTCCGTTCTCCTATGCAGGGCAACCAAAGGAGACCCAGCCAATCAGCTGGGACTTGCGAGGCAGAGAAGAGATGGGGGCCAGTTTGAGGTAGGATTTGCCAGTTCTCCAAACTACTCAAAATTTCCACTACTGGCTCTCCAAAACTGATCAGAACCCAGTGAATACCACCTCTGCTCTCTCCTTTTTAGAAATAAGAGGGCATTGCAAATTTAAATCTGAATTCCAGCATTGATTCCATTCTACATCTGTTTGGCCTTAAAGTTAGTCTTTTCCCCATTAAATCCTTTATCATTATCACCTCCTAAATAGCTCCTTACATTCCCCCCCCTTACAGATTAAACACAGACATTAGACAATAAGCCTTAATGCTAGAGCAAGCAAAATGCCACACACATTTAAAACCGATTTGCAACTATTTATTTGCCTAAAAGCTGCAATTTTGCCTCCACAATATACTATTAGGGATCATTCTTTTTTGCATAAAGTAAACACTGCCTTCTTCTTATCTGTTATGTTACAGCTGGGTAGACTTTTAATGCAGCAACCAAATGAAGCATTTTTCTATTAATCTTTCCTAACTCATTGAGAAAATGGGCTTAAGAAGAATGGATACCTGCCTGGATTTTTTTCCTGGATTTTCAAACAGGGCCATAATCGCGCTGTAATTTTCCTCCTCCTCTGTATAGGTAATCATCAACTTATGACGACAATTCAGTCTGGCCTTTCTGTTGCTAGACCTTTCTTGCCACAGTTGTTAAGTGAAACATGGCAGTTGTTAAGTTAGTAACACCGTGGTTAAGCAAATCTGACTTCCCCATTGACTTTGCTTGTCAGAAGGTCACAAAAGGGGATCACGTGAACCCAGGATTCTGCAACTGTCATAAATACAAGTCAATGGGCAAGCAGCTGGATCTTGATCACATGACCATGGGGATGCTGCAACGGTTGTGAGTATGAATAACAATCATAAATCATATTTTTCAGTGCCAGTGTAACTCTGAATGGTCACTGAATGAACTGTTGTAAGTTGAGGACTACCTGTTGTAAGCAGTGTTGGGCTTCAACCAGTGTAACAACCAGTGTGGTGATCACGCACACGGTGCATTTGAAAACAGCTTTAAAAATTACCTTCTACTGCAGCTTCAGTGAGTAAAACAGCTGGGGTGCAGCAATCCGCTCTGCCTATCAGCTGGGCTTCAAACAAAGGAAATATAGGACAGACTAGTGCAGGGGCAGATGGGTGGGGCCAACTAGCCTTGGTTGCAAGACACATCGCTCGAGTTATGACTTTGGAGAGGAAGCAGAAAATCACCAGATCCAATTCATGCTTGGTTCATGATCAGCTACACGGTCTAAGACAAACACCTCTCAGAAAGAATGCCCAGCACATTGCCAGGAGAAGAGATAGTGTGCATATTACATTAAACCATTATTTGTATTAACCAACACACCAAGCCATACGTTGGTTTGTGTTTAGGGACCAGTTTTTGACTCCTGGCAATCACTTGGACAAGTCCCTTCAGTTATCTTGGTTGGAGCTGGTTTGTCATTGTGAGTCATGGTGGTGCAGTGGTTTAGAGTGCAGTACTTCAGGCTACTTCTGCTGACTGCCGGCTGCCTGCAATTTGGCAGTTGGAATCTCACCAGGCTCAAGGTTGACTCAGCCTTCCATTCTTCCAAGATGGGTAAAATGGGATTCAAATTGTTGCGGGGGGCAATATGCTGACTCTAAACCATTTAGAGAGGGCTGTAAAGCACTGTAAGTCTAAGTGCTATTGCTATTATTGCGTGGGTCAGAAGGTGGGCTGAGAAAATATATGCACCCATCTTACATCTTGGACATAATCTGTTCCAATTCCTCCCCTTAGAACGCCGCTTATAGGACATTACATGCCAAAACAAATAAACACAGGGACACTTTTTTCCCTTGTGCTATCACTCTGCTGAACACCTAATGCTCACAATACTGGCTTATATCTTATTCACCCATGTTGTATGGCTGGAATATTATTAGTATCCTTCTCATCTTCTTTATTACCACCTCTTATTGGTATCATTGTTATGATTATTATTACCTTGTTGCTTTGCATATACACTATCTTCAGCACTGGTGACAAATTCCTTGTGTGTCTAATCCAATTTGGCCAATTATCTATTCTATTCTATTCTATTCTATTCTATTCTATTCTATTCTATTCTATTCCCATTTCATTCTAACCATCTTGCTAGGGCTGAGAAAGAAGGACTAGCTCAAAGTCACTCAGCTTGGCTTTTTTGTGCCTAAGGCAGGACTCGAACTCAAGTCACCCAGTTTCTAGCCTGAAGCATTAACCATTACACCTAACTGGCTGTCTTGTAAACAAACCACAATTAACAAGATCTACACATCTCAGAAGCTAATTACATCCTTATTGCTGTTTCACCATCCATTGGAAAGCTGTTTTCCTAACGTTCAGCTGAAACCTGTTTTCTTACAGAATATCACTCATTGTCCTCTGGAAGAAAAGAGAACAGATTAACTCTATCTTCTCTTTGTCGACCAGCTAAGAATGCCTTCTAAGTGGATTGAGGGCTTTCCCAAAGAAAGATTCACCTTTACCTTCCCTCAATATTTTCATCATTACCTGTGAGCAAAATGTGCTTGTGGCAGAGATGCAGAGGTGTCAGAATGGGAAATGTTTTCTATGTAAGCAGGTGTAGAATGAAGCAGAACGTGATTGAGCAAAGTAGCATGATAATCAATTCCTTAGTCTTTAAAGCAGGGGTGTCCAACCTTGGCAACTTTAAGACTTTGCTGGCTGAGGAACTCTGGGAGTTGAAGTCCACAAGTCTTAAAATTGCCAAGGTTGGACACCCCTGCTTTAAAGCATTGCAAGATTTTCTGCTTTCTTTGTTTGCATTGTTTTAAAGCTAAAGACATGTCTTCCGATAGAGCCTGAAGATGTCATCCTAAACCAGGGGTGTCAAACACGTGTTGTCACACCGTTGTCACCTGACGTATCATGATCTTTCCCCCCTCCACTAAACCTGGCATGGGTGTGGTCAGCGCATGACACAAAGGATCTGCGGGCCGCGAGTTTGACAGCCCCGCCCTAAGTACTCTTCTACTGAGGAATTATTGTAATTCTGTAATAACTGTAATTCTACAGAGGAATTATTGAGTCTATCATCTGCACCTCTATAACTGTCTGGTTTGGTTCTGCAACCTAACAGGACAGACACAGACTTTCGAGGATAAATAGGACGGCAGAAAAAAACGATTACTCCAACCTGCCTTTAATCGAGGACCTGTATACTGCAGGAGTCAAAAAGAGGGCTGTGAAAATATTTACACACCCCTCACATCCCGGACATAAACTGTTTCAACTCCTTCCCTCGAACGCGCTATAGAGCACTGCACATCAGAACAACTAGACACAAGGACAGCCATCACTCTGCTAAACAAATAATTCCCTCAACACTGTCCAACCATTTACAAAATCTCCACTATTACTGTTAACCTTCTCATCACTCCTTCTCACCAATCCCTTTCCACTTATGACTGTATGACTGTAACTTTGTCGCCTGCATCCTAATGATCTGCATTGATTGTTTCCTAGTATGACTTGATTGCTTATTGTACCCTATGATTATCATTAAGTGTTGTACCTGATGATTCTTGACTCTTGACGAAAGTTTTCTTTTATGTATACTGAGAACATTTGTACCAAGACAAATTCCTTGTTTGTTTAATCACACTTGGCCAATAAAAATTCTATTCTATTCTAAAAAAAAGAATGGTATAGGGTCTCCTTCTTGAGCAGGGGTCTGGATGAGGGACCTCAGGGTCCTTTCCAGCTGTATTCTGATTGATTGATTGACTTGTCTTTCATGACATCCCTTCATCATAACTCCAACCAATAGCAGAGTTTGCTGAAATTTGCTGATCTGACATTTATGGACCTAACCATCTTCTTCAGAAGTCCTTCCATCTTCTTCAGACCCAACCTTTGTGTGATTTGTGACATGTCAATGGCAACTGTGGAACAGTCAGGAGTGGCCCAGATCCTGTCTCTTTCATCTACTGTAGGTATAACCTACTCTATTACTTACCAGCCACTGTCCTCTACAGCCATCTTGGTTTGTGCTGCTAGACATAACTTTGGCATTTTCTAAAGTCACATCTTATATGGAGTCCTTATGGAAAGCTAGACTGCTATCAAAATATGCACTATTGTCAGAACAGAGTTGGAAGATCTTTTAGTTCAAGCTCAAGCATGAGATCCTGTACCATTTCAGACAAAGGTTTGTCTAATCTCTTCTTAAAAGCCTCCAGCGTTGGAGCATCTATAACTTCTGGAGACAAGTCAGTAGTTGTATTCCATTTTTTTAAACTACTGGTTCTGTGGACGTGGCTTGGTGGGCATGGTGTGGCTTGGTGGATGTGGCAGGGGAAGGATACTGTAAAATCCCCATTCCCACCCTACCCCACTAACCTGCTTTCCAGCTCCGTTCTCCTGTGCAGGGCAACCAAAGAAGACCGATCAGCTGGGACTCAATGGGAGGCAAAGAAGAGATGGGAGCGGAGCCAGTCAGAGGTGGGATTTGCCGGTTCTCCAAACTACTCAAAATTTCTACTACCGGTTCTCCAGAACCTGTCAGAACTGGCTGAATATCATCTCTGAGGCCAGTCATTCCACCGGTTAATTGTTCTCACTGTTAGGAAGTTTCTCCTTAATTCTGTAAGTAAGCTCCTGAGTTTAGGTAGGAAATACCAGAAATACAGATACAGGATAGGCAGTGCCTGGTTCAACGGTTGTGCCTGTGAGAGGTAACTATATGTCCTGGTGGACCATTGCTTAAATATGAGCCAGCAGTAGGCTGCAGCTGCTAAAAAAGCTAGTACAGTCCCAGGACACATCAACAGAGGGATAGCATCAAGATCATGGGACGTGAAACAGTTAAGTGAGTTTTGCTTCATTTTATAACCTTTCTTGCCACAGTTGTTATTTGAATCACAACAGTTGTTAAGTTAGTAACACAACTGTAAGGTGAATCTGACTTCCCCATTGACTTTGCTTGTTAGAAGTTTGCAGAAGGAGATCACATTACCCCAAGACCCTGCAACCGTTATAAATATGAATCAGTTGCCAAGCATTTGAATTTTGATCACGTCTCCATGGAGATTCTGCAACGGTCATAAATGTAAAAAACAGTCTTAAGTCACATTTTCAGTGCCTCTGTAACTTTGAACGGTCACTAAATGAACTGTTGTAAGTTGAGGACTACTTGTAACCCCTAAATGGTTAAAATCAGGAATTGGAGGAAAGGGGTTTTTATTCATTCATCTAGTCAATTTATGTAGCTGCTCCCTCCACATTGACACAAGGTGAAAAAGAATCATTCATAAAACAACACTAAAATATAACAGGGTCAAATAAATACATTAAAAATAGAAGAAGCAGCATTTTCTGGTTGCACAAAGGTAAGCAATAAGTCATTGTTACTAACTCCCCACAATTATTGTTAGTGCTACCATCAAGGATACATTTGTTGTTTCAACTCACTCCTGGTTAGGAAGTAAAGGAACATTACTGCACCAACAAAAGAAAACATTTATAGTTCAGGGTTGAACTGTGGTGTCCTTGGTGCTCTCTACGTGTAGTTGTTTGCTTGCAGATGCATATATATATATATGTGGTAGTAGCTTGCCCTGCCAGTGTTGCTGAGGATGTAGTTTTCTCCTTGTAGTTACTTGATTAGGATATTGTTTTCTGCTTCACCAAGGAGTGACAGAAAACACCTTAATACAATTATTTAATAACCAATTTTCACAGTTATGACCTTTGAAGCATTCTCCCATTGTCACATAATATTCCAGCGCTTGGCAACTGACTCATATTTATGACAATTGCCATGTCCTCGGGTCATGTGATCCCCTTTTATGACCTTCTGACAAGCAAAGTCAATGGGGAAGCTAGATTCACTTAACAACCGTGTTACTAACTTAACAACTGCAGTGATTCAATTTACAACTGTCTTGCATAGCAACAGAAAAGTTGAGCTCAACTGTGGTCATAAGTTCAGGACCGCCTGTAATGGCATCATGTTGTTTGGTATCCCACAGATCACCAGATCATCCCCCCTCCAGGGGACGCTCCACAAAAGGACCCGGAAGTTGCTCTAACCATAGAGTTCCATCTGCTGCGGCCTCCTATACAGTCCATCGTGGCTTTCATCCGGAAACTAGGCCTGGGCGTCCCTCCTCGGCCTAGTTGCCCTAGCAACTGAAGGCCGAGCTGGAAAAATGGCGGCGGAGGCCTGCATGGCTGGAGGAGACTCAGCGGCGGCAACAGCAGCAGCAGAACCGAACCCGGCCTGGGCCGAATCCGGGCTCTGCTTGCAACGCTACCTGGCGCGACTCAAGGCTCTGCGGCTCGTCCCCGATCCCAGCCAGGCCCCGGGAGGGGAGAACGTCGGCAGCCGCCGCCCCGAGCTCCACCTGCTCTTCGACGAGCTCATGTCCGAGACCTGCGGCCCGTGGGGAGCGGCGCCCTGGGGGCCGAAGCCGGAGGTGAGTACCTGAAGAAGGCCGAGGAGCGGCGGGGGAGCCCGATGGGGTTGAGGAAAAAGACTCGAGACAAGGGTGGGTCCCCAGGATCATCCACAGGAAGGGCCACATTGTCTCGCCTTTTCCCATTCCATCATTCTACATAAGTAATCCTCGACTTACAACCACAATTGAGCCCATCATTTCTGTTGTTAAGCGAAACATTTGTGATGTGAGGTTTGCCCCATTTTACGACCTTTCTTGCCACAGCTGTTGATGTGAATCACTGCAATTGATAGGTTAGTAACCCCATTGTTAAGTGAATCTGGGTTTCCCCATTGATTCTGCTTGTCAGAAAGTCACATGACCTTGGGACACTGCAACGGTCATAAGTGTGAATCAGTTGCCAAGCATCTAAATTTCAATCACATGACCACAGGGATGCTGCAAAGGTCGTAACTGAAAAACGGTCATCAGTCTCTTTTTTTCAGTGCTGTTGTAACTTTGAATGGTCACTAAATGAGCTATTGTAAGTGGAGGACTATCTATTTTTAAAAAAATTCAATTTTAACCTCACAACAAGAAATCTATAAGATAGGTGGGGTTGAAAGATACAGGTATTCCTCGACATATGACCATAATTGAGCCCCAAATTTCTGTTGCAATGCAAGGCAGTCGTTAAGTGAGTTTTGCCCCATTTTACAACCTTTCTTGCCACCGTTAAGTGAATCACTGCAATTGTTAAATTAGCAATACGTTTGTTAAGTGAATCTGACTTCCCCATTGACTTTGCTTGTCAGAAGATTGCAAAAGGGGATCACATGACCTCAAGACCCTGCAACCGTTATATATATGAATCAGTTGCCAACCATCCAAATTTTGATCACAACTGGGGATGTTGCAATAGTCATATATGTGGGGAAAAACTTTTTCAGTGTAGGTATAATTTCAAACAAATGAACGCTAAATGAACTGCTGTAAATTAAGGACTACCTGTATTGACATTCAATTTCATCTCACTTCTCTGTGTCTTTCAGGGAATTAAAAGTAACTAATACACCCCCTTTTTGTCATCTTTTATGTGGCAGGACATTTGTGAATTAATTGTCCAAGCTTGTAAACTAGTCCAGCTTAATCAAGAACATCTTGTCAATAAAGTGGCCCAATTAATTCACCAGCTGCTCAACAGATTCCAGGTGAGAAAACTATATTTTTTACCATATTCTGGTGGAGCACCTAATATAAGTCAGCTACTGTTTCAAATTTTCATAATTGTTTTCATTGACTTGATAGTATATTTAGTCTTCTTATGTACATTATAAACAAAATGCTGCCGTTAGAAAAATGATATAGTTACTATAATTGTAGCACACTTTTTTCTCTTCTCAGTATACAGATGAGACAGCTAATGGATTTTCTAGCTGTTACATTCTTCTGGATGTCATTTTTGAAGGATAGAAGCAACGGTTAATGAAACTGATTTACTGCTTGCTGAATAAGATATTATCCTGAATTCACCAATTCAAGATTATGCTAATTTCATTTTTCTTTTTGCGATTGCAGGTTGCACTGGATGAAGAGAGCCTGAATTATCTTCTGCCTTATTTCATCTCTGCTCTGAGAAAATGCAGCACTTGGACACATGTTGAAATTCTGCAAGCCTTGGCAGCCTCTGTCTACAACAATGGGCACAAGTGCCAAAAGGTGGATTGGAATATAATTTTGAATATTTTTCTTAGAAACATTTTCTCTTTGCCTAGTGCAGAGGAATTATGGTCAGAGGAGTTAGAAGTCAGAAGGAAATTTCAATACCTGTTGCTGAGAATTGCTAACTGAATAGTAGAACCATAAACAGATAGGTTAATAATTCAGTTCATCCCTTGGGATACCTATGGATTTTTCCAGTAGCTCCAAGCAGAAGGGCTAATCAAACTTTTTAGGTTCTGGCACAGGTAGTCCTTGACCTACAACAATCCATTTAATGACTGTTCAAAGTTACAGTGACACTGAAAAAAATGACTTATGGCCATTTTTCATAGTTACAACCTTTGTAGCAGCCTCATGATCATTTGATTAAAATTCAGATGCTTGACCCCTGCTGTGTCCCAAGGTCATGTTATCACTTTCTGACCAGCATAGTTAATGGGGAAGGCAAATTCACTTAACAGCTGTGCCTACTAACTTATCAATTGTAGTGATTCACTTAACATCTGTGATAAGAATGGTCGTAAGGTGGGGCAAAGCTCACTTAAATGTTTCACGTAACAACAGAAATTTGGGGCTCAGTTGTGGTTGTAAGTCAAGGACTACCTGTATATTTTTTGAAGATTAGAAGACAGTGGAAATGTTATATGTTATCCTGACACAAAGTAATTTGGAGTTCTTGAGTAATGTTTCTACATCCTCGGTTTTGTTTTGATATTTTTATACCGCTTTCACAATATAGACAAGATAAAAAATTTAAAAAAAACATGTTGGGTTCTTTGAAATTTCCTGTAGTAAGAATATTTTTTTTAACTTAACTATCTTTCAGATATATTGGTCCAACTCATGTAATATAAGCAATAATTTCTAGTTTAATGCAGTACAGGTTAGTATAGGCTGTTTGGTAGCTAAATAAAATAATTTCATATCCCATGCTAACCCAGAATAATTCCTGCTATCTGATGATGGGAAAAACAGATGTCCTGAATGAAATTTTCAACTTTTACCTCTTTTTGTTAATTGTAGCCTGAGCTTCACCCAGGTTGAAAACCATAAAAAGACATAGATGGCTGAGCTTATAGAATTTGTGCACTAAGCATGCTTTTGTCATATAACTTAGTTAATTCTAAGGTTTGTTTTGTCCTTTTCTCCAATTTCTTCAACAAATATGTGCTGACTGGTGTTTTTTTAAGTATCTCCCAGATTTGCTGGGGGAAAATGGACTTCTGATACAGTTCAGCAGCCCGGCTGAAACCGACCCTGAGAAGAAAAGGGCTGCGATACACAGCATGGCAAACCTGTGTCTCAGGTATGACTGAAACAAATACCGTGTTTCTCACAAAATAAGGCCGGGCCTTATTTTTTGTTGACCCCCGAAAAAATGGCTAGGCTGTCTTTTCGGGGGTGACTTAATTGCCCCCCCCTTGCATCCTCAGGCAGGCAGCGACAGCTTGGATGTTGACCTCGGCATTGGTAGGGCGCTTCGTATTGGGAGACCTTTCGCCACCGTTTCTTTCCCTTCTCTCTGTGCTGCTGCGGCGTTTAGAGCAAGGCCACGGCATTTGGCGCAGCCACGCGTGGCCAGCCAGGGCTCCTCCCTGCAACTGGAGCCCGGTGGAGACACTTGGCTTCAGGCGCTCCTGTCACCGCCTCCCCTTTGCCTTCGAAGGCAAAGCCAGTTCTTTTAAAAACAACGTCCTACTACCGGTACGACAAAGCCTCCTCTGCCCGAGAGGGCAGCCTAACCCCACGTGGGGAGGCAAATCTCCCAGGGCCACAGCGCAGGATCGGCTCACCCTGGGAGAAGCGCCCTGCCGCCCTCCCTGCCTGGCGCTGGGCAGAGCCTGAAGAGCTTCGCCTGGGGTGCCCAGCACAGCTGACAGGCGGGCCCTCAACTCATCCCGCCAGAGCCGTGCGGGCTGGGCAGAGCCGGGAAAGCGAGCTGTGGGTGCGCACCCACCTGCCAAACGAACGAGCCAGGCCACCCCGAGCTTGGCTTCCTTCCCAAGTCCCTCCAGCCCGAACCCAAAGGGGCTACCGGGAGAGTCCTCCCGAGGCAGTGATAGCGCCCACCCATCCATGGACAGGGAGGCAAGGCAACGGCCTGCGCCGCGTCCTCCTCCGAGCTGAGCCCCGCCAAGTGAGCGCCTCTGCCCGATGCTCGTGCCGCTGCACATTTGGAGCTGCCAGCGCATTTGGAGATGCGTGGGGACGGGGACAGGCTGGGCGAGCGGTGGAAAGGATGGGCGGCTTCGGGCTCTCTCCGCTGGACCCGCCGGCCAGGGAAGCAGCGCTGCTGTCGCCTCACCTCCCTATCCGCGGACGGGTGGGTGCTATCATTGCCTCGGGCAGCCTCTCCCGGTGGCCCCTTCGGGTTCGGTCTGGAGGGACTTGGGAAGGAAGCCAAGCTCGGGTTGGCCCGGCTCGTTCGCTTGGCAGGTGGGCGCGCACTCGCGGCTCGCTTTCCTGGCTCTGCCCAGCCTGCCCAGCTTTGGCAGGATGAGCGGAGGGTCCGGCAGGGAGGTGCTCGCTGCCTTGGCGAGAGCTCCACCGCCAGGAAGGAGGGCCCGCCTGTCAGCTACGCTGGGCGCCCCAGGCAAAGCTCTTTGCGCTTTGCCGGCGCCAGGTAGGGATGGCGGCTGGGCGCTTCTCCCGGGGTGGGCCAATCCTGCACTGCGGCCTTGGGAGATTCGCCTCCCCATGTGGGCTTGGGCTGCCCTCTCGGGCAGAGGAGGCTTTGTCGGACTGGTAGTAGGGGATCGTTTTTAAATGAATTGGCTTTGCCTTCGAAGGCGAAGGGAAGGCGGCGACAGGAGCGTTTGAAGCCGAGTGTCTCCGCCGGGCTCCAGTTGCAGGGAGGAGCCCCGGCTGGCCGCACGTGGCTGTGCCAAACACCGTGGCATTGCTCTAAACGCCTCAGCAGCACGGGGAGAAGGGAAAGCAACGGTGGCGGAAGGTCTCCCGATACGAAGTGCCCCACCAACGCCAAAGTCAACGCAGGCAGCACCATATCTGGGTATGCAACAAAAGTACTTCCTCACGGCAAGCCCACCCCCCTGCCATTCCCCCCCATTTCCCATGTTTAATATCGGCCTTAATTTGGGGGGAGGGGCTTAATTTGATTTTATTCCTATAAAAGATGCTGGGACTTCCTATTTGGGGAGGCCGTATTGTTGGAGAAACACGGTAGGTCGGGCTTGACTTCTTTCCATTATGTTGTGCCTCTCCTAGGGATAGAGGGTTCAATCATTGCAGCATTTGGGGGGGTGGGGGTCCAGAAAAAAAATGTCTAAATTCAAGGCCCACGGATGAAGATGCCCATACATTCCAGCTTACAGCACATTTTTGTAGAAGTGTGTTTTCTTTAAGTGTAATAATAGACTTCCAAACAGCTATTGTTAACATTCTAGTTCAAATGTTCGTCACTACAGAAATACAATTTTAATAGATTTATTTCAATTGATTTATTTAATTGTTTTAAACACATCAGTGGAAATAATGGAGGTGATATTGAAGAGTACTTTCTAAATAGAAACCACCTGGTACTGAGCGCATGGTACTAAACCAGAATGTAGTTTATTTGATTATAGCTTAGTGCAAAAGATGAACCTAGGTATTAAGGATTGTGGCTTATTAATTTGTGTGAACAGTCCCTGTGTGTTATTCAGCAAGTAGTGACTAATCACAATATTTGAACCCAGTCACTGTTAGGCTATAATATTATGTATTACATGGAAGAATCTAAATAGAGATGTAAAGAAAAGTCTGTAATTTCAACTGAAATTGCCCCCAGAAACTTCTAGTATTTAACATTCTTATAGCAGAATTGCAAATACAGACAGTACAGAATTAAGTTTGCTGCAGAAAAAACAGGTCAGGGCACATACTTGGGGATATTTGTAGCTTAAATATGCTTTGGATAAACCCCAAAACTAAAAAACCCTCGAAGATCAGACTCAATGGACCACTAGGCCTTTTCTGCCATCACTTTTCTATGTTTCTATGTTGTCTAATACTTGGAAGAATAATAGCATAGTTGCTTTTCTTAATAAATCCTCTCCTTATTTCATTGGATAAAGCTATTTGCCCCCCTTCCACGGGGTTTCAGATACTAGGAGCTTCCTGATATGAAGTGGTTGCTTCTGCGTTCTACTGCATTTTCTAAACAGACAGATAAAAGTGTTACTTCTTTTCTGCAGTTCGTCATTCTCCTTTGTACCTGCCTGTCTTTTAGCCTACCTGGACAGCCCTACCTGGAGGACTCTTACAGAGAGATCTGCTTTCAAGCTTTCCTGAGCATCTTGCAGTCTTCCAAAGGAACTGAAGTAGATGACATCACCTTTTGCATGGTAAGGGCAAAGGAGATTCTTTAGAATAGAGGTGGGCAGTAAGGGAGAGATTGGGGAATGACAGCCCAGCCTCCGTACTTTCAGGGAACTGCAGAATGCAGTTCAAGGGATGGGCTGAACTGTTTCAATCCTTTTTTAAATTTCCATCCCCTCGCCTATCTCATTCCAATATGCAATTTGAGAGTCAAGACGCATAGCCTGATTTAAAAGCACTTCCCAGCTGCAGATCCAATTTTTCAGGAAGAATACATTCCCACCAACGCTTACCTTCAACTGGCTACGATCAAACAGTCCTTCTGGGGATTGTTATTTTTCTTTCCTTGTTTTTCACCATGGCTTCAGAGGTGGTATTTAGCAGATTCTGACAGGTTCTGGAGAACCGGTAGTGGAAATTTTGAGTAGTTCGGAGAACTGGCAAACACCACCTCTGACTGGTCCCACCCCCATCCATTCTCTGCCTCCCGAGTCCTAGCTGATTGGCTGGGTCTTCTTTTGTTGCCTTGCACAGGAAAACGGAGCTGGAAAGCAGGTTAGTGGAGTGGGGCGGGAATGGGATTTTGCAGTATTCTTCCCCCAGGAATGGGGCGGGAATGGAGATTTTACAGTATCCTTCCCCTGCCACAACTATCAAGCCACACCCACCATACCACACCACACCCACCAAGCCATGCCCATAGAACCAATAGTAAAAATAATTGAATCCCACCACTGCCTGGCTTCTATTTGCAATTTCCCCATTTCTTTTCCTGTCACTGTTGGAAAGGAAAAGTAAAGCTGACTCGCCAGTATATTGTCAACGTACAATGCCAAATCTCCATCTCTGTTAGTAATTTCCATAGGATGGAGGCTTCGTTCCCAGAAGAAATGCACAGCCTTGACCCATGAGGAACAGACCTGCTAAAAACACCCCCCCAACATGACACGAAAGCTTATTACATTCAGGAGATTGTAGAGCAGAGGTGTCAAACTCACGTCATCATGGTGGGCGGCATGTGACGTATCAGGACTTTCCCCCTCTTTATTAAACTGGGTGTGTGCGTGGCCAGCTCATGAGGCATCTGGCCCATGGGCCAGGAGTTTGACAGCCCTGTTGTAGAGCGTTGTTTCTTAATCTCAGCAACTTTAAGGTGGACTCTCCAGAATGCTGGTTTGGGAATTCTGGGAGTTGAAGTCCACACATCTTAAAAGTAGCTGAGGTTGAGAAAATTGGTGTGGAGACAACTACAACTGAAGGATGGAATGGGACAATCGGAATGGGACAATCGAGCACAGCTATGTATTGTGTGCCTTCCTTGATCACTCTTTGGAAGTGGGTTAATTACCAATCCTGATGCCCTCGGGCAATCTTCTCAGATAGGATGTAAACTGCGAGGTCCTTGGTGCTCTCTGAGCTTGGTTATTTTCTTGCAGACATCCAAAGTAATGGAACATCTGCAAGGAAACAGCCAAGCTCAGTAGAGCACCTAGGACCCCACAGTTCAACCCTGAGCAACAAATATTCTCCTTTATCAGTAGAACTTAAGCTGTTGTTTAATCAAGAGAATGCTTTTTCCTGCAAGCATGCTTCAAGTGAAGCATTTCAGGATTTTCTTCTTGTGAACCTGCAGCTAAGATTCAAGAAAGGTAAATTGGGACATCATATAATGGAAATCATATCCCAGATTATGAAACTTACACTGGGGAACTGTCTGAGGTTGCTAATTAGTTGCTGGTGGTAACATTTAGAAATTGATTTCACTCAGTGAACTTAAATAAGCCCAATGCTTGCTTAATCTAAACCACAGGTTGAGCTTGCGATGAGAGTTGGGTGTGATATTATTATAGCAACTTCTCAAACTGTAGTCACTTGAGGGAAACTTTTGCCCTTGGACTTTTATCTTCTAGATAAAATTTCACTCTAGATCAGGGGTCACCAACCTTTCTGACTTCATAATTTTAAATCTCGTGGAGTACAAATAATGGTCTGCCTAATGACTGGCTGGATGGGCGTGGCTAGGTGGTCATGTGACTAGGTGGGCGTGGCCAACTCACATTGAGGGGTGCCTTGCCAGCCTCTACTCGCCCCTCCCCCTCCCAGCCATTCCTTGCTTGCCCCTCCGGGCTACTTAGGGCCCTAACTGGAAGTATTTGTTGGAGCTAAGCAGCCACCACAAGAAAGAGTTGGCAAAACAGCTGGCTCAGTTCAAATTGGATCTGACCGAGAAGGAGGCTCGGCAGAAGCACCTCACTGCGGACTACGAGCAGCATAGGCTTTCCAAGCAGAGGGAAGACCTGCGCGAGTGCAAGGCCTGATCCTGGCACCTGGAGGCTCAGTGGGCTGAGATGGTCAGCCAGTTCCAGGCCATGATGCAGTCCCACTGGAATGAAGCCCTCTGGCTCTTCTCCACCAGTGGCACTTCCCTCCAGCCTTTGCCCAAAGCCCCGCACCAGGACACTGAAGCAGACCCCAAATCAGAATTATTGCCCCGCTCCGACCCACACAAAAAGACCCCAAAGTGGGAGACTCTCTGCAGCAACACAAAAGTTCATTGCATGTATCCGGCCCAAGGACCCCCGATTTAGTGCAATACAAAAAAAAATGCAAATAATTTTTCTGCGGACCACCAACGTTTTCTCATGGACCACCAGTATGGTGACCACTGCTCTAGATGATAAGAGTTGTGCTATTCCTGGATGTTTGGAAGAAGGCTGATTGTTTTTTTGTTTTCCTTCCAGCTGTTACAAAATGCTTTGAAAGGAGTGCAGTCGCTCTTAAACGGAGGAAAGATGAGGCTGACCCAGACTGATCACCTCGGTTCCCTCCTTGCTGTGTTAAAGGTGACAAAGAGATTTAAAGTTTAAATCTTCCCTGTCTTACAGAGATTCCCCGAGTGCCCCCAAACAACCCTGAATTTATTTATTTTTTTAATGGGCCCTTTGTACTCAAGTGTGTAGAATGCTTTTGAAATGCCTCTGGTTTCTAAAATTAGAATTGCACAAGCCACGGTACCCATAATTGATTTGATAGCGAGCGAGCCAAGCAGCTTTGTTTTCCTCTTGGCATGTCTGAAGAAGCGGTCAAGATTTACTACAGGTAGTCTTTGATTTACAATCACAATTGGGACCAGCGGTAGTATTCAGCAGGTTCTGACCAGTTCTGGAGAACTAGTAGTGGAAATTTTGAGTAGTTTGGAGAACCGGCAAATACTACTTCTGACTGGCCCCGCCCCCATCTAGTCTCCGCCTCCTGAGTCCTAGCTGATAGGCTGGGTCTTCTTTTGTTGCCCTGCACAGGAGAACGGAGCTGGAAAGCAGGTTAGTGGGTTGGGGAGGGAATGGAGATATTTCACCTTCCCCCAGGAATGGGGAGGGAATGGGGATTTTACAGTAACCTTCCCCTGCCACACCCACCAAGCCATGCCCATAGAATGGTAGTAAATTTTTTTGAATTGGGACCCGAATTTGCATTGCTAGTCAAGGTGGTTGATAAATGAGTTGAACCCAATTTCATGAGCTTTATTGCCACAGCTGTTAAGTGAATCACGTGGACGTTAAGCTTTCCCCGTTGACTGCTTGTGGAAAGCAGGCTGGGAAGACCTCAAATGGTCTTCACATGATCCCAGGATGCTTCAACCATTATAAACACAGGTAGTCCTCGACTTACGATCACGATTGAGTCCAGAATTTATATTGCTAAGTGAGAAATTTGTTAAGTGAGTTTTGCCCCATTTTACGATTTTTCTTGCTACATTCGTTAAGGGAATCCCTGGCTTCCCCATTGACTTTGCTTGTCAGAAGGTCGCAAAAGGTGATCACTTGACCCAGGGACATGGGAACCGTCATAAATATAAACCTGTTGCCAAGCATCCAAATGTAAATCATGTGACCATGGGGATTCAGCAATGGTCGTAAGTGTGAACAATGGTCATAAATCATTTTTTTTCAATGATGTTACTTCAAACGGTCACTAAATGAACTGTTGTAAGTCGAGGACCACCTGTAAAGTCAGTTGCCAAGTGTTCAGGTGACCATGGGGATGCTGTGATGGCTGTAAGTGTGAGATCTGGTCTTACACTGAACTAAAATGTGTGGTTTATTCAGTGTGGTTGAGCAGTTGTTAAAATAAATGGCTGTAAGTTAAGGACTATCTTATTGCTGTATTAGGTACATCCCAATTTTTGTTGTTGCTGAAACTCAAAATGAGAGTATTAGCATCTATGTTTGTTTGAAGTAGATCAGCCAGATCATGGATTATGGTACTTCTGTAGTGTAATCACCTTATTCACAGTTTTGAGTGTGGGTGACACACAGAATAGGGCTAACTCCAAAATAGTAATGGAAGTGTCTAATCTTAAAAGCCCTATGGGAGTGGTGTTTGTCTCTGCACTGTATATGTATAATGGGGGAGGCTAGACTGACATCTGTCACAATAATCCATCGTGCATTACGATGTCCAAAGATAGTTTGCAGCTGGTTTCACATGCCACCCTAAGCCAGAAGGTGATTTGTGGCTTGAGCTTTGCATCACAAATGCAAGTCCAATAAATCTTTGTACAACATGATTTTTAGCTCAGCTACAGGATGTGGCCCAAGTCATTATGCTTTATTCAGCAAACCATGGTTTGTTGCGATGTGGCAGTTCAGTACCGTGTGCACAGAAGCGGTTCCCTGTGCTTTGTAGAAGTGCAAATGAAACCATTGCTGTGCTGAACAAACTACCAGCTAGTAAGGATTTAGATTCCCAAGATATCCAAAGGATTCTGATCAGTTTTTGAACAAGCTTTGCATTAGACTTTTGTCATCCAGGGTATTAAATTTTACCAGAGGTGGGATTCTATCTGTCTAGTTCTATAAACCGGTTGTTATGATTTTGCCCAGTTCGGAGAACTAGCAAATCGTGCCACTGGTTGGCCCCTCCCCTTCCTGCCCACTCACTCCTTACCTGGCATGCGCGCCATCAAACTTGCCTGGGTTTGGTAAGTTGCTATTTTTCCTTTTTTTTGCCCAACCATCAGCTGTTCTGCTGTGCCGGGAGATTTAGATTAGGTAGAAAGCAGGAAATTGTTGGATTTTTTGCTTTCTAGCTAATCTAAAAGCAGAGCTGAACCTTCCTTAGGACTGAAGCTTCTATTTTTTAAGTGTAGACTCAGGTAGCAGATTGCAGAATCATAGATCTCTAAGTGAATCTGTGATTCTGTGAGCAACTCAATCTGCCTGCCTGCTTTGCCTGATTTTGGGTAAAAGTTGCTCCTTTTTTATAAAAAAATTCAATATTTATATAAACATTTATAATGTTTACATACAAGCCATGCCCACCCAGTCATATGACCACCAAGCCATGCCCAGACACATGACCACGAAGCCACACCCACAAATTAGGCCACACCCACAGAACTAGTGGTTGAGACATTTGAATCCCACCCCTGAATTTTACCCTATAAAAGTATGACATCCAACCACGTTTAAAAGAATAGATGGGTTGTTTTTTTCTTTGTTTCAAGAAAGGAGAATGCAACATGTACGAATTACAACATGTTCATTTAGTGACCATTCGAAGTTACAATAGCACTTAAAATAGTGACTTCTGACCATTTTTCACACTTATGACCATTGCAACATCCCCTGCTCACATGATTTATATTTGGATGCTGGACAGCTGACTCATATTTATGACAGTTGTAATGTCCCGCAGTCACATGATCCCCTTTTGCGACCTTCTGACAAGCAAAGTCAATGGGGAAGCCAGATTCACTTAACAACTGTGCTATTAACTCAGGGGTTCCCAATCGGGGGTGCGAGATGATATTCCAGGCAGTGCAAAAACTTGGGCTTAGAAGTTTCAAAATTATAGTGTATATGTATAATTAGATGCATATAATTATTTTTTAATGGGTGCGAGAATATATTGGAAGCGCTCTAGGGGTGTGGGGTATAGAAAAGGTTGGAACCCCCTCACTAACTGAATAATTGCAGTGATTCGCTTAACAACTGTGGCGAGAAAGGTCGTAAAATGGGGCAAAACTGACTTAAAACAACTGCCAGACTTAGCAAAAGAAATTTTGGGCTCAGTTTTGGTCATAAATTCTTTGCAAAAAAAAAAAAAAGCAGATTTAATGTTTCTGTGGTAGATGCTGCCACTAAATAGAATACAGTATTGATGTCTAGGATTTTCTTTGACGATTTCAGAAATGCATGTTTCATGGACTCCCTGGAATCAACATAGAAATGCCCACCATCTTATATCCAGCACTCCTTCCTCAATACGACAGCCGGTCACCCATCGAGCAAGAGAAGTTGGAACAGAACAGTGTTAAACTGAAAGGGGTAAGCTTTTTAACTGTGCATTTGTGTGCATTGTGTGTTAAACCTAAACCGCTTCAAATGTCATCTGGTCACAAGCTGAGGGCTGTTTTTTTCTGTTTGGAAAAAAAATGTAATATTTTGGTAAAAGCACCTTACAGCAGCGAATGGAATCCTGTAGAGTCGAGCAGTATTTCTTGGTCACTTTAAGCTGTGTGGACTTCAACTCCCAAAATTCCCCAGCCAGCACTGCTAAGATCAAGATACACTGCTGTAGAGCAGGGGTGTCAAACTCAAGGTCTGGGGGACAGATCCGGCCCACGGGGTGCTTAGATCTGGCCTGCAAGGATGCTCTGGAACTGGTGAAGGACTGGCCCGCGGTGCCTCTGCCAGTGAAAATGGAGCTCGGGGGGGCTGCTGACAGAGGGTTGCAGGAGGCTGTCACAGCCAAAAATGGAGCTTGCGAGCCCATGTTTGTTGACAGGGCTTGGGCCACCACAGGCACCTGCAACACGAGTGATGTTGAGCTGGCCACACCCACCTTGACCACACCCATCCCGCTCCCCCCAAGGCCCAACACAACCGTGATGCGGTCCTCAGTGAAATTAGTTTGACACCCCATCTGTAGAGCAAAGCCACTATTTATGAGCGTATATCTGCCTTCATTAATTACTACTTCTAGGGCTTCTAAATCCCATAATCTCCATGAATGGCAGCTTTCATTGGGGATGAGAGGTTTAGCACACCTTGAGGGCGGCAGAATAGGAAAGGAAGTTCTGTTCTAGCGGACAGCTTCTTTTCATATTTTTAAACAGAGATTTTTCCATTGCTAGAAGGAGATGCCAGGGATTTGAACTGGAAGCTTTTGCTTAACCAGAGGGTCTGAAAACGGGACAGGATGAACTTCCAAAGCAGCTGTTGTGAAACATGAAATATTTGGTTTACTTTGATTTAAATCTTGAGCTGGAGGCACTGTTAGCCGGATGGTGCCTTAAGCAAAGGGAATAAGTCGTAGGAGGCTTCTTAAGTTGAGATCAATTTCTTTTTCTTTTTCTCCCCAGATCAAAGAGAGGACATTATAGTTTTATTTATCTTTAGCATCCATAAGTGCTTGATGAACAAAGCATTGTCTGGGTCAATATATTTTAAATACAGTGATAATAATAGTGTTATTTAACTATATATAATCATAATCTTTCAATTTCTAACATTTGTATATACACAGTAATCATAATGTATTCTATTCTATATCAGTATAGAAAATAATATTATTTTTCCAATTTCTAACTTCTATCTCTTTTTTCTAACTCTTTAATAAAATAAGAATAAAATAAGAAGTATTCTATTTCGAACCATCCTCTCTTGTCCTTTTTAGAATTTCAACTCTTAATAGACTTTTTGATAAATCTTTCATGCCAGTTGAGATAGATTTCTTGATGCTGAGAGAAGAATCCTACACAGGCTATTCTATATTGTGTTTCGCTGAAAGTAAGACCCTGTCTTATATATTTTTGAGCTAGGACTTACTTTCAGGGTAGGTCATATTTTCAGAGAAACAGGGTATTAATATGTAGAAAAAAAACATTAGATGATTGGATTGAATAAAGAGAACTAGGCCTAATTCATTGAATTGAAAACAAAACTTGTGCTTGTATCTTTTCTACTCCCCACAACCACCGCTAACAGAACAGGAGGAAGAAACCTAAAGGGAAACCCAAGAAAGGGAAGCTGGAAGAAGAAGGAGTAAAAGAGCAGCCAGGGGGTGCCGAAGGAAGCCGAGTGGAGAAACCCTCATTAAAGGATGAGTTGTCGCAAGATCAGGGCTCTAAGATGACAAATTGGGCATTCAGTGATAAATATCCATCGCTTGCGAAAGAGCGTTTATCTTCCCACGCTTTTAGCTGGAAGAGAATCAGCAGCAGTGACTCAGAATTTTCTGATGCGGAAGGTGGAATGCAGAGCAAAACAAGGTTTGTGATGGCAACCACTCAAGAGCTCCCTTCCTCCCACCCCCAGCGGCCTTTATGCAGCGTTGAAGTGTCTGTTCATTTTACAGCAACGTGGCTGAATTCTCTTTGGCTCAAGAGTTCTTTCAAAAGCAGATTTTTTTTCCCCCTCTCCCTTGGTTCCTTCCGTTTCCTCCCTGCCTCTGTTGCTAACGAACGCAGGTAGTCCTCGACTTAGGACCGCAATGCTGTTGCTAGGTGAGACGCTTGCTGAAAGACTTGTTTCTTGCTGCAGTTGTTAAGGGAATTGCTGCAGTTGTTAAAGTTAGTAGCACGGTTGTGAAGTGAATCTGGCTACCCTGGTGAGAAGGGCGCAAAAGGGAATCACATGACTTCCCCGGACACTGCAACCGTCATAAATATGAGCCAATTGCCAAGCACCTGAATTTCGATCATGTGATCGTGAGTGTGAAAGAAACGGACATAGGTTCACTTCTTTCAGTGCCGTTGTAACTTGGAACGGCCGCTAAACGAAATGTAAGTCAAGGACTGCCTGTATCAGGAAGAACAAAAAGGGTTTTTTCCTCTTTATTTATGGGTTAATATTTTGCATACCGCCACCTTCCAATGACACATGGCCATTTGCATTTGCAAAACAACAAAACCATGGCAACAAATGCTATCCACACTCTCAACCGTGGTTTCCTTCCTGATCATCTCAAGAGGATCAGGAGTGGCAGCCTGGTTCTGTGTTGGTTTTCTCCCTTTTTTCTGGGGTTGATTCCAGGCAGTGGTGGCTGGGGAAGGGCAGACACACCCTCCCCAGGAAGATGCTGTAAAGTTTGGTACTCTCCCTTCTCCTGTTGAACATCTAGGTGAGGCCCCTGGGTGAGCTCATCTGTTACCATGGGGTGAGATATCATCAATATGCTGATGAATTAAGCCATGACGTGCCATCTTACCTCAGTGCTTGGAGACTGAGTGTATGGATAGGGAACACCCTGCTTCAGCTGGACAGTATCAGAGTTGGAAGGGACCTTGGAGGTCATCTAGTTCAACCCTCCTGCCATCGCAGGAGACCTATACTATTTCTCATAAATGACTGTCCAGTCTCTTCTTACAAACCTCCGTCCGAAGGCAAGCTGTTCTCACTGTTAGGATTTTCTCCTTAGTTCTAGGTTGCTTCTCTCCTCTCCTTGGTTTACACCCATTGTTTCTTGTCCTGCCCTCAGGTGCTTTAGTAAATAAGTTGACCCCCCCGCCTCTTTTTTGTGGCAACCTCTCAAATATTTTGTTCTTAATCGCAAAGTCGTGTCTGACCATCACAATCCCATGGATAACGTTCCTCCAGGCCTTCCTGTCCTCTACCATCTTCTGGAGTCCATTTAAGCTCATACCAACTGCTTCAGTGACTCCACCTCATTCTCTGCCATCCCTTTCTTCTTCTTTTGCCCTCAATCATTCCTAGCATTGGGCTCTTCTCCAGTGAGTCCTTCCTTCTCATGAGGTGGCCAAAGTATTTGAGTTTCATCTTCAGGATCTGGCCTTCTAACGAGTAGTCAGGGTTGATCTCTTCTAGGACTGACCAGTTGGATGGCCTTGCAGCCCAAGGGACTCGCCAAGGGAGTCTTCTCCAGCACCAGAGTTCAAAGGCCTCCATTCTTTGGCACTTAGCCTTCCTTATGGTCCAACTTTCACAGCCATACATTGCAACTGGGAAAACCAGAGCCTTGACTATACGCACTTTTGTTGGCAGGGTGATGTCTCTGCTTTTTAGTACGCAGTCTAGATTTGCCATAGCTTTCCTCCCCAAGGAGCAAATGTCTTTTAATTTCTTGGCTTTTGGGAAACTGCTCACATAGTGGAAAAGTAGGGGGGAAAGGTAGGGAGAATTTTTTCACCTCTTCCAAGAACTTCAGAACTGCCGGAATTCTACTATTCAAGAATAAAATAACAATTTCAAAAGCCAAATAGAGGTTAATTATTCTCACTGTTCAGAAATTTTCTCCTTAGTTCTAGACTGCTTCTCTCCTTGGTTAGTTTCCATATAGTTGTGGGTATTCCATCACTGGAGGTTTCCAAGAAGAAATGGACAGCAATTTATCTGGATTGATATAGGATCTCATGCTTGGGCAGGGGGTTGGACCAGAAGATCTCCAAGGTCCCTTCCAACCCTATTATTCTATATTCTAAGATCAAAGACTTCCCCCTCTCCCACCCCATTGGCCAATAGGACAATGTCATTTTCTTAAGGTGTTACATCAGTTTTTCCCCCGGCCTGTTTTCATTTTGTCTTTGGTTCATGCCAGGTCTTTCCAAGCCAAAGTTCGCCAAGGGGCTTTAACCTGCTTCCTTTCCGCTGTGAAATCCATAGAGAAGAAAGTGCTCTATGGTTACTGGTCAGCTTTTATTTCTGATGAACCTGGAATAGGAAGCCCACAGACAGTGTCTTTGATGACAATTGCTTTAAAAGATCCATCCCCAAAGGTAAGAGGATTCGTTATCTTTGTAATGACTGCTCATCCTGTATGATCCAGCGTAAGCCCTCTTCCAAGCACTCATTGCAATAGAATAGGATCCAATTCAATGCAGTTCACTTTTTTGTGGTGTCAACTCTGAAGCGAACCTGGCTGAAACCATCTTAGTTGCCACGAAGCCTGAGAGGGGGAAGGGAGGGTGGAAGTAGATAGCCCAACTAGCAGTCAAAACAAAAAGTTTTCCAGTGGGAATCAAGGTCATCGTAACAGGTGGCTGTTGAAGGAGGACAGGGATCTGCCAGCGATATTCAATGGACAATTTGACCGGTGACACCTTGGAGGGGGGATTTTTTACTCTTTTAATTAGGTGAAAACCCCAGGAACTTTCAGGGTTGTTTTTCACCAGCTGTGCCAATATGATGTATCCAATAACCATGTTCTTTGAGGAATCTACCTGCCTCGGTTTTCTGATTTCAATGGGTACATTACTCAGAACGCTGACATGTGGTGATAGAACACTACAGCAGAGTTCTCCATCCCATCCCACTCTACTCCACTCCATTCCATTTTATTTATTCTGCCCTACCCTATCCTAACCTACCCTATCCTATCAAAAATAAATAAAATAAGGTTTAAGATAGAATTAAAACAACTTAGCTAACATCTATAAGTGAGGTCCAGGATGCAGGAGTGTAGTTGAATATGGGTCTTAAAGAGAATTCAGTCCAATTCACTCTAAAGTTCCTCCACAGGCACTCCAGCCCTTTGTCAGCCCCTTATAACAACAAAGCTATCAAGGTATTTTGCCAGAGGAAGGATATGCTAAGGAGTGATCATATCAATGGCTGAGGCCCTCTCTGCCTTCCATAGGTCAGCCAGGATCTCTGGCGGTATCCTTGAGAAAGGATGCAGAAGATAATTTGGATCCATCAGGTGCCTAGGCTCAACTCCTTCATTGATTTTGTTCTGTTGCAGACACGGGCCTGTGCTTTTCAAGTTATGTCAGCCATTTTGGAAGGTTCCAAGCAATTCCTGTCCATTGCCGAAGATGCCATTGATCACAAGAGAGCATTCACTCCCTTCTCGGTGAGCATTGCCTCCAGCATCCGAGAACTTCACCGGTGCATGCTGTTGGCTTTGGTGGCCGAATCTTCATCCCAAACCCTCACCCAGATAATCAAGGTAATTGTTTGTCTACAGAAGTTGCTTTTGTTCTACTAGTTCTAGTAGTTCTGAGTATCAGAATAACAGCATTGGAGGGGACCTTGGAGGTCTTCTAGTCCAACCCTCTGCTCAAACAGGAGACCCTACACCATTTCAGACAAATGGCTGTCCAGTCTCTTCTTAAAAACTTCCAGTGTTGGAGCATTCACAGCTTCTGGAGGCAAGTTGTTCCACTGATTCATTGTTCTCACTGTCAGGAAATTTTTCCTTAATTATAGATTGCTTCTTAGTTTCCATCCATTGTTTTACATAAAAGATGATTCAAAGTTAATTGCAAAGGTTTGTCTTAATTATTTTACATAATCATTGCTTTCTTCCTCCTATTGTTGGTAGAGTGGCATTATAGCAATCCTAGCCACACCTTACTATTCCAATTTTCTCCAGCCTAGAGTACTCCATGAAGGAGCTGGTTCTATACAGGTAGTCCTTGACTTACAACCACAATTGAGCCCAACATTTATATTGCCAAGTGAGTAATTTGTTAAGTGAGTTTTGCCCCATTTTATGAACTTTCTTTGCCACAGTTGTTAACTAACCACTTAACATGGTTGTTAAGTGAATCTGGCTTCCCCATTGGCTTTCTTGTTAGAAGGTTGCAAAAGGTGATCACATGATCCCAGGATACTGCAACTGTCATAAATATGAACCAGTTGCCGAGGGTTTGAATTTTGATCATACGACCATGAACTGTAAGTAAGTCAAGGACTACCTGTAATCTCCGGACAAGCCATTTAACGCAGCGTATTTGAGTGGCTCCATTTTGGAGGATGATCCCTAAGAGACCAACTTTTAATTGTTTGTTTGTATGTGGTTTTTGTTTATATGTCTTCAAATCAATCATAAGGCTGATTACCTGGATAAATCCCTTGCTTTCTTGGGAACATTTTTTGGAAGTGGTTTGCTACTTCTTCTTGGGGCTGAGAAAGAGGGATAGGCCGAAACTCAACCAACTTTCTTTGGTGCCTACTCACACTCTTTTGCCTAGTGCATTTAATTGCTGCAGCAAAGTGACTTGCTCCATTATACTTAAAGCATTTAAAATACAAATGGGATAAGGACACAACCAAACAGAATACTTTATTGGCCAAGTGTGATTGCACACAAAAGGAATTTGTCTCTGATGCATAAGCTCTCAATGTACATAAAAGCAACAAGTGATAATTCATGATCATAGTCATCAAAAAATATATTCATTATAAAGCATAAGATACAACATTTAGTGATAGTGATATAGGATGCTAAATAAGCAATCAGCATACTAAGTCATACTAAGATACTAAATAAAACAATTTAAAATGAAAGATACAATCAAAGTTAGGTGCAGCAGAACCTCTAGAGGGTCACGAACGCTTCTGACCAGACCAAATCAGGTTCCGACCAAAAAATTCACAATTTTTTTTTGTAGCCAATTTCCCCTTCTGTGCCTTTTTTTTTTTTTTTGTAAGCGCCAAATTTCCAAAATTAGGTTCGGGTCAGGACCAAATCAGGTTGCAACCAAAGTTATGGAACGAATTATGGTCATGACCAGAGGTTCTACTTTAATAGGAAAAATGAGAATAATAATAATAGTAATATAGGCTTACTAGATAGTTTCACAGTGTAGTTGTAAGCAAATTAGTTGTCTAAGCAAATTAGTTGTTTAGCAGAGTGATGGGATGGGGAAGAAAACTGTCCTTGTGCCAAGTTGTTCTGGCGTGCAATGCCCTATAGTGGGGGTGTCAAACTCGGTGTCACCACGTGACCTATCGGGACTTTTTTGCTCCTTTGCTAAACCAGGCAGGGGCGGGACCAGCATGTGAGGCGTCTGTCCCGCAGGCTGTGAATTTGACACCCCTGCCTTTTAGCGTCATCTTGAGGGTAGATGTTAAAACAGTTTATATCCAGGATGTGAGGGGAAATTTATCTGGAAAAGCTTACAGAGCACTAAAAAATTAAGCAAAGGACAATCCTCATCCTTATATTCTTAAACTGACATTGCCCCCCCCCAAGTAAAAAACTGGGGTGAGAAATAAGAAAACAGGACATTTCCACGATGTAGAATTCTAATCCCTCTTTCATATAGGTAGTCCTCAACTTACAATCATTTGTGTAGTGGCTGTTCACAGTTACAATGGCACTGAAAAAATGGCTTATGACTATTTTTCACACTTACGATGGTTGAGGCATCACCCAGGGTCCCGTGATGGAAATTCGAACTCTTGGCAGCTAGCATTTTCTGGGGTCACGTAATCAACCAGCAGTTTTTTGGCAAGCAAAGTCAATGGGGAAGCCAGATTCACTTAAACAACCATGTTACTAACTTAACCCTTGCAGCAATCCACTTGACAACTGCAGCACGAAATGTTGTAAAATGGAGCAAAACTCACTTAACAGCCATCTCTGGAGATTCTCAGCCATCCAGGTCATGTTTGTCCCAAAGGTCCCTTTTCAAAAGGTAACTGGACTTCCTTGTTTTTTAAAAAAATTTTTTATTTTGTTTGAAAATGTTCTGCTTCTCATCCAAGAAGCTTCCTCAGTTCCAACTTCAGTCAGAACTGAAGAAGCTTCTTGGATGAGAAGCAAAACATTTTCAAAGGAAAAAAAAACCTCCCCAGAAATTCCAGTTGCTTTTTAGAAAAGCCCCTTTGGGTCACTATCTTGCTTGGCAACAGAAATTCTGGGCTCGCTTGTGGTCATAAGTTGAGGTAATTTTTCATTTTTCTTCCTCGTTGACAGTGCCTTGCCAATCTGGTCTCAAATGTACCATATAACCGTTTGAAGCCTGGCCTGCTATCAAGAGTATGGAACCAGATAAAGCCATACATTAAACATAAAGGTATGCAGTTATTTTACATTATTCCTTTGTGCAGCTCAGGGGTGTCAGTCTCAAGGTCCATGGGTTGCTTAGATCTAGCCCGCAGGGCCACCCTGGAAACAGCGAAGGACCGGCCCGCAGTGCTTCCGCCAGCAAAAATGGCCCTTTTTGCTGGCAGAGGGCTGCAGGAGGCCATCATAGCCCAAAAATGGAGCCTGAGGGGGCAGGCTCTCCCTGGCAGAGTGCTAGCAAAACGAACTACTAGCAAAACTGGATCCCTTCCAGCCCCGCGTGGGCCACCGTAGGTGCCCCCAACACTAGTGACGTTGAGCTGTCCACGCCCACTATGGCCATGCTCACCTGGACATGCCTCCCCCCCCACCCCCTGAGCTCGAGCATAACCTTGATACGGCCCTCAATGAAATTGAGTTTGACAACTCCTGGTGTAGCTGTTCTGATACTTGTATTATTTGCAGTAAAACGTATTGTCCAGCTGGTTGTTTTGGATGAAGCAATGCTGTGTTACAGAAGCATCAGATGGTGGGGTACAACAGGTTTATATCCCATCTGTTTTTAGAAGTTTTGCTAGTGGATTGTTTCTTTTTTTTTTTCTCAGATCACGAGTTTTGTTCTTTTAAAAGAGAGACAGGAATATGCCAGCACATAATTATGCACCTTTGTGTCTCTACAGAAGTTATTATCAAATTGGTTAGCTCTTGTATATGTGGTTGTGAGCCATCCATGCAAATTTGTGTGGATGTGGGGAACTCCTGTGTAATATTAATAATTAGCGGCATATGGAACTGTGAAGCTTTTGCCGGATATCATCTGTGGTTATGGTACCAAGCAATCTTCTTGCCATGGTGGCGCAGTGGTTAGAATGCAGTATTGCAGGCTACTTCTGCTGACTGCCAACTGCCAGCAGTTCAGCAGTTCAAATCTCACCGGTTCAAGATTGACTCAGCCTTCCATCCTTTCAAAGTTGGGAAGATGAGGAGCCAGATTGTTGGGGCCAATATGCAGATTCTGTAAACTGCTTAGAGAGGGCTGTCAAACACTGTGAAGTGATATGTAAGTCTAAGTACTATTGCTAAGTGCTATTGCTGTTATGGTTTAAAAGAGAATAATTTGCTGTAGGAAAGGAAGTGTGAATTAACACAGGTAGTCCGTGACTTACAACTGTTTGCTTAGCATTCAAATTTACAAACTACCTAAAAAGGAGACTTACAATCTTGATGCAAAATTCTGACAGTTGTCCTCACCCCTCATTCACATGACTGAACTTTGAATGGTCATGTACGGTTGTTTGCAGCATGCTGTGGTCATGCAATCAACTGTGCCACAGTTTGCATTTACAACCACTGTGTGTGTTTTATTAGCCACCACAAAAAACTGGGTGACCAACCCCTTTTTCAACCGTAGTAAGCTTCATTATGGCATATGTCAAGGACTACCTGTAATTGAACATATCTTCTTTTGTTCCATCCTACTTCAGCCAGAGGTTTCATAGAAATCCCGCTATGACAAAAATATGGAAGATGTAGGCCAGCTTTATCTCCTAAGTGATAGTTCTGGAGCTAAAATTCTCTGAGGTGGAAGGACAGATTTAGCTTTGGAGACCTTACTAAATGATGATTATGGAACCACTAGGGGACGTGATGGTTCAGTGGTTAAAGACACTGAACTTATCAACTGCAAAGTCTGGGTTTGAGATCAGCACTGTGCAATCAGGTAAGCACCTGTCCTCACCTCAGTTCCTGCCTACCTAGCAGTTCAAAAGTATGCAAATGTGAGTAGATCAATAGGTACCACTTATTTGGGAAGATAACATTGTTTTGTGTCTCTCGGCGTATAGTCAATGTTGGCCACATGACTACGGAAGTATCTTCGCATAGTGGTGGCTCCCTCAGCCAAGAAATGGAGATGAGTACTGCTCTCTAGAGTCAGAAACAACTGGATAGGGAAAAACTTTACCTTTCATGGAACCACTGGGCACAATACACAAAATACCTAATGCTGTTTAATTTGAAGCTTTTTCCTTGTGTCTTTCTGAACCGGGTCATTTTTCAATCTTCCTTTCATCGTTCCCATCTTCCGGAGTGCTTGCTGTTTCTTTTCCCAGCCCCGTTCTGATTGCTGCATCCTTTGTCAAGTGGTTTAGGTCAGGGGTTGGCAGCCTTAAATACTCAAAGAGCCATTTGGACCCGTTTCCCACAGAAAAGATAACACCGGGAGCCACAAAACCTTTTCCATGTCTGTCTACTTACTGAGCGGCCACAAATCTAGCACATGTAATGGAATTAAATGTTCTGTTCTCTTCTGAAACTTTTCATTTCTTGGATTTAGCCATGGTTGGCCTACCGGGGACCAAAAAGCTCAATAAATCACATGCCAGCAAGTGTCGCACATTGGCAGTAGTGACACATATTTTGAGCGATGGAGCCGTAGCAGAGAGATAAAAGAGCCACATGTGGCTCCAGAGCCGCAGGTTGCTGACCCCGCAGGTTTAGGTAACAGGCTTGGATTTCCAGGCTGTTCTATGATATTGAGCAGCGTAACCAATCCATAGCCGTTGCTCCTTTCCTTCAGAATCCATAATGCATTAGGGTGCCATCTTTCTTTGGCTTAGAATAACAATAACACTTAGACTTATATACCGCTTCCCACTGCTTTACAGTCCTCAGTCTATTTTCCCCAACAATCTGGGTCCTCATTTTACCAGCCTCGGAAGGATGGAAGGCTGAGTCAACCTTGAGCCTGGTGAGATTCGAGCTGCCAAATTGCAGAGGCAGCCGGCAGTCAACAGAAGTAGCCTGCAGTACTGCACTCTAACCACTGTGCCAGAATAGCTGCTCCATGTGTGCCATCTGTGTTTTCTTTATTCCCAGATGTTAATGTTCGAGTGTCAAGCCTGACTCTACTGGGTTCCATCGTGTCAGCTCAAGCCCCTTTGCCTGAGGTGTCTCTCCTTTTGCAGCAGCCGGTCTCTTTGGGGATGAGCAATGGCACCCCCGCCCTGCTGCTTCGTTCCGGTGCTCCTGAATGGCGCAGAGAACCTCTTCTGGTCTCAGGGGAACCATCGCTTGCCCTGGAGAAGACAACAACCGAGCCCTGTTGGCTCCTGCGTCTCTGCATCTCTCTTGCTGTGTTGCCCCGAGAAGATTGCTATTCGGATAGCGACACCACCTGTGTGTCAACCGTTAGCACCTATGAACCCTCACCAGTTCGCCTGGAGGCACTGCAGGTACGTGGATAAGGAGAGACAGCTGGTTGGTTGCTGATAGAATCTATACCCATCCAATTTGATTCAGCAAATTGGACATGTTGCGGATCCCGTCAACCAAAAGGGTCGACTGTTGGGAACTAGAAGATGGGCCTTCTCTGCTGTAGCCCCTGCCTTGTGGAATATTCTCCCATGAGGGATTAGAATGGCCCCAATCTTCGGAATATGTTAACACCCCCATTTCTCGGTTTTATTGTTAGTTGATGAACTATCTCGGCAACTGTACACCATTATGTTTGGATGCTTTTATTGCTTTTATTGTATTTGCGGTGGAATGCGATCTGTAATTGTGAGCAAGAGCGACAATTCATCCTGGAGTTGTTGCTATGCAGGAAGCAGCTGCAGGAAGGATTCCCCTCTTAACTTCTTTCAGCATTTATCAGATAGTTTGAGTGGCATGGTGACCTAGAGGTGGAGCTCTCGCCTCACGATCAGGAGACTGCGAGTTCGATCCCAGGTAGAGGCAGATACTTCTCTCTCTGGGCACACTGAGAAGGGCATCCGGCCAGTAAATACTCAACTCCATTCAGTTGTTCAGACTCCACCCCACAAGGGATTATGGGATCATTAAAAGAGGATGATGATTTATCAGATAGTTGTGTAGAGTGGTCTGGCCGGAATCAAATAATTGCTTTGAGCTTTTATATCTGTTATTCTTGATTTCCCATGCCTTATGGTATTATAGTTTTAGAATTGCAAGCTGCCCAGAGTCACTTGGCTAAGATGGTGGCTATAGAAACTGATAGATTGGTTGGTTGATTGATTGAATACATAGGCATTTGTTTAAATAAATAAATAGAGATAGAGAAGTACAAAAAGCAAGACTATAGACTAGGCAAAGAGCCTGGAATACATCAAGATCACCTGTAACATTGCTCCCAAAGTTATTAAAGAGATGCAGAAATCATTCCCAGCAGTTATAGCTGAGAATGCTCCTATTTAGCCTCACTTTAGGATTTTAGGATGCATTAGATACTAGATACTAGATACTTACTCTGGGGTGCATCTTTAAATAGTGTTCGGTTTGCAGTTTAATTGATCTGAAAGTCCATAGGACGTGACAGTACATCTGTTCATCTTTTATATGCTGGATAGTTTATTTCAAATTTTCAAATATCAGCTGACAGAAAATAACTTGTATTTTCTTTTAGTTTATTCAGTTGATATTGATGCCCAGTTTGTATAAAAAATTTGAATAGTGAACACTATTTAAAAATATTAATATCAAATTCAAAATAAAAATAAGAACATATGACAAGAATAAAATGAAAGAATGGCAACCATCTTTGATCACAATTGCTATTGGCGATACTATTCAAATGGCAATTTAGATATGTTCTAAATGTCATGCAATAGCAATAGCACTTAGACTTATATACCGCTTTATAGTGCTTTACAGTCCTTTCTAAGCAGTTATTGCCCCCCCAATAGGTTTCCTATTAAATATTAAAACTCCCATTATGTTTCTTCCCTTTCCTTCTCCTGGCTTCAATCTACTATAGGTTTTGGCACTGCTTGTGAAGGGCTATTTTGTCCTTGCTCAAAGCTGTTTACTAGAACTTGGCGAAGTGGCTTGTAAATGCATGGAGGAAGCAGATCCATCGCTTCAGCTCCATGGAGCAAAAGTAAGTACAAACATCCATTTAATGCAGATGTGTTCATCCCACAGCCCCTGGATCACATGTGGCCTTGGACAGCTAATAATATGGTCCCACAAGATTGTAGAAATATTTAAAAAATAAAAGATATACATTATACATGTATGTATATGCATAAACTATACTATATTTATTATTTATTATCTATTTATATACATTATTTATATACTGTGCATTATTATATGCTTTATATGTGGCCCAAGATAATTTCTCTTCGCTCAGTGCGGCCCAGGCAAGCCAAAAGATTGGACAATCATGATTTGAAGCTTTGGAGAAAATTATTTTTTGTTTTATATGGGTTTATCTTATGGAGAATGGTATTTAGCTTATAGAAATATTGATTCCTTGTTGATAAAAAAAATTTTCTTACAGGAAATCCATAAACATAGCTTTACATGTTTTTTTTAAAAAATACAATCTATCTGTGCCGTTGTATTAAATAATGATGGTTCAAAATTACTTATTTTGTGATTCAGAGACTCCATTTGGTGATTTAAATTACTAAACTATACTTAAATGCTGGAATTAAATGTTATTCATACAAAAAATGTGAGAATATTTCAAAGAAACCAACAGGATTTCTTTTCACTGGTTTTCCTTGATTTATTCTAAAAAGAAGCAAAACCTATCAGTAATGAGAGTCACGTTAAGCTATAGTTACTACATAAGCCACACCTGAATAACTTAATCCAAATTAAACCATATTGTGATTTACTGCAATATTAGTTTTGGTCCGGTACATGTAGTTCTCGAGTTACAACCATCATTGGGCAAGAATTTCTGTCGCTAAGTAAGGCGTCTGATAAATGAGTCATGCCTGATTTTATGACCTTTTTTGCCACGGTTGTTAAGCAAATCACTGCAATTGTTAAGTGAATCTGGCTTATTCCATTGACTTTGCTTGTCAGAAGCCAGCTGGAGTGGTGGCAAATGGGAATCCCATGATCTTGGGATGCTGCAGCTGTTATAAATACAGGCCGATGCCAAGCAACCAAATTTTTGATCATGTGACTGTGGGGATGCTGCAACCATCGTAAGTGGGAAGATTGGCTGTAATTCGCCTTTTCTTATGCCTTTGTATCTATGAACGGATACTTTGTATCTATGAACAAATGTAAGTTGAGGACTTACCTGTATAACTGTCTCTGTATGGTATCTTGCTTTGCAAATTCATAATATTCCTTTCTGATATTCCTTTCTTTTCCTTGTTTCTGGCAGCTCCTGGATGAACTTGGAGTGGGTATAATACAACAGCGCAAGCCAGACCTAGTTGCAGATCAGCGAGTACCCATTGACTTGGTATGTCTGGTACTGTTATGGTATTATAGCAATAGCACTTACTTATATACCGCTTCACAAGGCTTTACAGCCCTCTCTAAGCGGTTTACAGAGTCAGCCTCTATTGCCCCCAACAATCTGGGTCCTCATTTGACCGACCATGGAAGGCTGAGTCAACCTTGAGCCTGGTGTGATTTGAACTGCCAAATTGCAAGCAGCCAGTACTGCCTTCTAACCACTGTGCCACCACGGCTCCTTTTAAAATATAAGATAATTATATTTTCTGTCCCCTGTTTTGTTTGTCTTTATTACTTATTTATTGTATGGTAATTCCCATCACATTTCAAAATAAAAAGCATGAGAAACAAAAATATCAATTTCAAATGTAAAATATTGTTGTGGCCCACCGGCAGCCTGCGGAGACAGCAGCAGAGTCAGACAGTGGGGAGGAACCATGGGCCAGTCCGGGACTCTGTGGAGGACTCGGATGAGGGTCCTGTGTCCGATACAGAGATGGGGCCAGGACCATCTGGGAGTTATGTGCTGACTCCAGAGCTTCCAGAATCTGACAGCAGCGAGGCAGAGGAACAAGGGGAGCCTATTCCCAGTGCGCGCATGCGCAGAGCTGCCAGAAGGCAAGAGCAGTTAAGACAAAAGGGGCGACTCGGGAGTAAGGCTTGGAGGAGGAGCAAAGGGATGGGAACCTTTGCAGGAAGCAACCTTGTTCGTACTGGTCAGTTTGAAACCTGAAGCTCTGTGTTGAATTTGGCCTTATATAACTAATTGGAAATTTCGTTGTTGGCAGCATTTCAAGGAAGATAAAGGTGCGTGCTTACCAGATTTATCCTTGTCAGACTTCCATGGGACGATTACAAACTGTTTGAGACTCATTGCGGCCTGTGAATGACTAAAATTCACAGCTGTTGAAATAAAGGAAAAAGGGTTTTGGGACTAACGTGTGTTTGTTAGTGTCTCAATAAGCCTTGTCAGAACAAATATTACAAACGTATACCTACAGACATAATATTCCGCTTCATTTATCGCAGTCAGGAACTTGGCTTTGGGTTGTTGTTTTTAATTTGAAACATTTTCTTCCCATCTCCAGTTGAAAAAGTTTTTTTTAGGGTAGCTCAGTAGTAAAGAGACCCCTATAAATCACAATGATAGAATAAAAATTCAATAGGAAAGGTAAATAAAGTAAGCTTGTCCCCCACTTCTTAATTAACTTGTTAGAAAGGGCAGCTGGAATGAAAAACAATTCAAAGGAAGGAAGTCAAAAGATATTCAAATTTTTTGAATAAATTTGATGCCTAATTGACTAATTTGAAATCGATAGGAATCTTGAAAAAGAATTGAATCCGTTTTCTGGAGGAAGAGATGACGGGCCCTTTCTCAGTTCAACTCCCTCACAGGGTTGTTGTCGGGAAAATAGAAGGAGAGATTATTCAATATTTATTGCTTTGAGTTATTTCTAATAATAAAAAAGTGGAATAAAAAAGTGGAATTAAAAAAACTAATCAGTTAAATAAATAAATAAAATACACGAATGATGGCAAGATTTGCTTTTTTACAAACAGTAGCCTTTGCCTTATTTCATTCATATCTAGATTTATAATAAGAGCCATGGTGGCGCAGTGGTTAGAGTGCAATATTGCGGGCTAACTCTACCCACAGCCAGGAGTTCAATCCTGGCTGGCTCAAGGTTGACTCGGCCTTCCATCTTTCCAAGATTGGTAAAATGAGGACCCAGATTGTGAGGAATATGCTGACTCCGTAAACCACTCAGAGAGTGTAAAAAACTATTGGGTGGCATATAATCTCAGTGCTAGAGATAAAAAAAATATATCTCTGTGAATGAAAAATATATCTCTGTGAATGAAACTGCAAGGATTTTCTTTACCACCTCATAGGTCGTGACATTCTGGACAAGGATGCTGAATGGACCTTTACCGGCTGCCCTCCAAAATGCCGAGCACCCAACTCTCCAGACCAGCACGTGTGATGCCCTCTCCTCTATTTTGCCTGAAGCTTTTAGCCGTCTCCCTGTAAGTGCATGGCTAGGACCTGTGTTTGTATTAAGTTTGCAAGTGCAAGATTTGAAAGCCATCAATAAACGTTGTTTGGTTTTGCTGACAGAGATACTTGCTGAGACTGCGAAGCTGGCAAAATGGCATCCAGTCACTTCATGTTGTGAACTATTGCATCTGTTGAGAACTAGATTGCTTCTGGCGCCCCCTCCTGTAAGTGTAGGAGAAGAACAGAAAGAGGTGGGGGAGGGTGGAGTTAAGCATGTCATCACCTTAGAATTGTTACAGTCCCACCAATGATCTAAGTCCATCCCTTTTGAATTCTCTTGACCATTCTCTCATACAGGTAGTCCTTGTCTTACAACAGTTCATTTAGTGACTGTTCGAAGTTACAATGGCACTGCAAAAGTGCATTTTTCACACTTTTGACCATTGAAGCCTCCTCATGATCACATGATCAAAATCTGGATGCTTAGCAACATGCTCATACTTATGACAGTTGCAGTGTCATGTCGCAAGAACTGTGTTACTAACTTAATAACTGCAGCTGATTCACTTAGCAATTGTGGCAAGAAAGGTTATAAAACGGGGCAAAACTCACAACAGATGTTTCACTTGGGCAATAGAAATTTTGGGCTCAGTTGTGGTCTTAAGTCAAGGACTAACTGTATTGAACTTTATTGACTAGATTCTTATGTATAGCTTGAGCAATAAATCATCTTAACTGCAACTTGACATATGAACCTGGTTCTTTGCACTGACAATAAGTCATTCTAAAAAGGGTACACTGTGCCAGTGCTTTGCTATCCTTTGGCACTGCATCAGTTTCTAGGTTAGGCATTTTAATTTACTCTTGGGATGAAATACGTTAGTAGATTGAGTTTAATCCACTAAGAGCCGCAGTGATGCAGTGGTTAAAATGCACTACTGTCTGCAGGCTACTTCTGCTGACTGCCATCTGCCGGCAGTTTGGCAGTTCGAATCTCAGAAGGCTTATAGTTGACTCAGCCTTCCATCCTTCTGAAATCGATAAAATGAGGACCCAGATGGTTGAGGGCAAGAGGCTGACTCTGTAAACCGCTTAGAGAGGGCTGTAAAAGCAGCGTGAAGTACTATCTAAGTGCTATTGCTATTGCAGTCTAACTCTGCCCACTGCTAAGAGTTTGATCCTGACTGGCTCAAGGTTGACTCAGCCTTTCATCCTTCCAAGATTACTAAAATGAGGAGCCAGATTGTTGTGGGGCAATAGGCTGACTCTGTAAACCGCTTAGAGAGGGCCATAAAGCAGTATATAAGTCTAAATGCTATTGCTAAATGCTATTAAGTTTTGCAACTCTCAAGGACTGACTTCTTTCTGTTGTTGATGCAGGACAACAAGCAGATCCTTTGCATCACGATCCTTCTTGGACTCAGCCACAGTGAGAATCCTCTGGTGAAAGCCGCAGCTTCACGGGCGCTTGGGGTGTACATTGTCTTCCCGTGCCTTCAGCAGGTAAAGCACCTGAGCTGCTTTGGTTTTTGCTTTATCCGACTGTAAAATGAAACTTCCTCAACCAACACCTAAACAGTGCCGTACCCAGAAAAAGAGGAACCCTGTTTTGTAGTGCTGGGGAAAGTTTTCACAGTTTTATGGAGATTCTCAGTCCTCCAGATCGTGGTTGTCCCAAAGGGAGACCCTTTTCAGGAGGCAGTTGCCCCTTTTCAGGAGGCAACTGGACTTTCTTGGTTTTTCTTTGAAGATGTTTCTCTTCTCATCCCAGAAGCTTTTTCAGTTCTCTTTTCACTGTTTTGTAAAAGAGCAGTGGACAAGATCTGTTCTCATACCAGAGTGATACTTACAGCCATTTTTTTCCCCTCTGTACAAAAACCTCTCAGTCCCACAGATATTATGCACTGTGTACAGATTGTCCTCGACGTACAACAGCTCATTTAGTGATTGTTCAAAGTGACGACGGCACTGAAAAAAGTGACTTGTAACCATTTTTCAGTTACAACCTTTGCAGCATCCCCATGACTATATGATCAAAATTCAGAGGGTTGGTAACAAGTTCATACTTACGACCGTTGCTGTATCCCAAAGGGGATCCCCTTTTGTGACCTTCTGCCCAGCAAAGCCAATGGGGAATCCAGATTCACTTAATAACTGTGTTAGTAACTTGGCAATTGCAATGATTCACTGAACAACTGTGGCAAGAAATGTCATAAAATGGACCAAAATTCACTTAAGAAACATCTCATTTAGCAACAGAAATTTGGGGCTCAATTGTTATCATAAATTGAGGACTACCTGCACAGAATTTTTGCCACAGCATGTATTATTATGATAATTAAATCATAATTATAACTTTAGAGCCACCTGAGTTCAGGTGACTGTTCCTTAAAAATTAGAAACATAGAGCTAAGCAAGAAAACTCCAATTTTTGTCTGGAAAAGATAATATATGATAAAAACAACCAGCAGGGGAATGGCTTGGTATTTACCTTAGAGAAAGGTCTGGGAGAACCGGCTAGGTCTTCAGAGACTTTTGGAATATCATTAGGGTGGGAGCCCTTATGTTGTATCCTGTCTCAAAAGCAGGGGGAAAAAAACCCCAGGCATTTAAATCTCTATTTGCAAGTGAGATCTCTTGCCTCAGCAGATGGCAGCATCTAGCCAACCTTGGTTGGTCTCAAAAGTAATTGACAGGCTCCAGGGAACCTCAGGTCCGTAGGCCAGAATAAGGGAGTCGGAACAGAGAAAGCATTGACAAACCACTTTTGAATAAACTGCAGAGATGCATACCCACAATCAACTTGACTTTTACATTGTAAGCACGAATCACGCTGTCTGAATTGGGCAGCCTTGTAAAGCTATGAATGCAGGATCCCACCGGCCACCGGGACCAGAGGTTTAAACTTCTGAGTTTTCAGACTCAATACCCCCAAAGGACAACTGTTTAGTTGTCGATTGGGGTATTGATGGCCAGCTATGAAGTTGTTGACTGCTGATTCTTTGTGCAACAGCCAAAGTTCCTTGTGCAACAGCCAGCTGCTTAAAAGCCACCTATCAACACCCCAATCGACAATTAAAAATCCACACACCACCAGGCACCACATAAATATGATAGACTAGCCTAAAGCATATTAGACCCTGCAGCATTATTCTTGGGCATGTATATTTGCCTTCATTCATGAAAGCAATGAATGAATGAATGTCTGGAAAAGTGAATGTCTCCTGGGGGCAGGGGGGTGGAAGCAAGTTTAAATAGTTTAGCAATTGAAGTAGAAATAGAGTTAGGGGCAGGTTACCAAAGAAAGTCAGTTAGGAAGCAAGAAAGGAGAGTCCAATAAGGCTGTGGTTCTGAAGAGCAGCGTGGAGCTGCACGGATAGCAGGAAATGCAGAAAAGCAATTAAAGTAATGATAAGATTGTGACAAGGGTATGCATATGGTACATTGAAGCAATTGTGGTTGATTCTTAAGTAGCTATGATAGCATTGAAATGAAAAGTTTTTTCCAAACCATTGCAACATCAGGGGATCAGACAAGTTTGGCTACAGCTCATCTGTAATTAAAAATCGGTAAAACGATGAACATCTTGGGTAAGACAATACTGCTTCCTTAGAGAAGATACATTCTTAAAATTTGATGGTGTTGAGGAAGAAATTACACAATACCGCGTTTCCCTGAAAATAAGACTGAGCCTTATATTCATTTTTCCTCCAAAAGACACATTAGGGCTTATTTTCCTGTTAGGTCTTATTTTGGGGGAAATGCATCTGGGTGACAATCTCAATTAGTGCTTATTTTGGGGGGTAGGGCTTATATTACGAGCATCCTGAAGAATCATGCTATGGCTTTTTCCTGGTTGGGGCTTATTTTCAAGGAAACAGGGTATGTAGCAGACTATGTGGGGGTGGGGGATAACAATATATTAATGACCAATATCTGATCTTAGGATGTGATGTTTGTCACTGATACGGCCAACACAGTTCTGAATTCTCTTGGTGATCCTTCTCCAAATGTCCGTGCCAAAGCAGCTTGGTCTTTGGGAAATCTGACAGACACTCTAATCATCAACAAGTAGGTTGCTGGTTTAAGGTTATTTCTTCTTCCCTTTCCTTTCTTTAATGATGAATCCAAGTTCCTGGAACACAATTCAAAACAAAAAAACATACAGAAGTATCCTAAAGGAAAGGAATTAACTATGAGAGGCCATTTTCAAATGAATACTATAACTCAGCTGTGGTTAACCTTTTTGGCACCAAGTGCTGAAACGGGAGTACGTGCGCATACGTTGGAAACCAGAAGAGCAGCTTCCTGACACGCGGATGGTAGCACTGGAAACCGTAAGTTAGCTTCCCAGCGCACACATATGCACTGGTTGCCTGATCTTCCGGTTTCTAACATGCATATGCATGTGAAGACCAATTGGCTGGCATGCGCATGCGTTCTTGGGAGCTGTTCTTCCTTTTTCCAGTGCTCCCGTGCCCACGAAGACCAGCTGGCTGGCATGCGCAAGTGCTCCGGGGAGCTGCTCTTCCAGTTTCCAGAGCTCCCGTACACATAAAGACCAGCTGGCTGGTGTGCGCATGCACTCTGGAGAGCTGGTGTTCCAGTTTCCAGTGCTCCCGCGTGTGCAAAGATCAGCTGGCTTGCGCACATGTGCGTGCCGGAACCCGGAAGAGCAACGGACAACGGCTGTTATGCCTGGAGAGATGGTCCTGCGTGTCACTTCTGGCACATGTGGCATAGGTTTGCCATCACAGCTATAACTAATTCATACGTTGAAAGGGACAGACAAAAGAATATAAAAACTCAAAGCCCCTTTATTCATCAGATGTAGAGATTGCTCATAATGCCACATTTTTGTAATGTCTTCTCAGATATGAACATGTTATTTAAAAAAAACACTTCAATCTCTCCAAATCAAGCCCTCTTTAAAAATAATGAAAGATACAAAAGGTATAAATTGGAGAGGCTGCTTCAAGATGGACTCCTGTGGATATTTGTTGGTATTTTTGATCTTGCTGGAGTGGTTTCTGATTTCTTTGTTTTTGTTTGGTGGGAAACAGGGAGATAATGGGACAAAGTTTCCAGGATGAATTCTCAGACTTGTTACTCCTGAAAATGTTACGATCAGCAACCGAGGCATCGAAAGACAAAGATAAGGCAAGTATCTCAAGATTTGCGCACGTGAGCTTATAAAAAGGCAGCAGATTGTACAGTTTGGCAGGCAACATTTGTCAAGTTACATATAAGTGGGAAAGTGCCAAGAAAAACACCAAGCGATTCAGTGGGAACAGAACAAATGTGATGAGATGGACTAACCTGTGAAGGACATAGAAGTCGGAGTTACTTATTTAAACAGGGAAGATTTTCATTTAAAAATGGACCTACTGTGGGTTTTCTCTCTTCAGAGCCAGCTTGGTATAGTGCAGGGCTGTCAAATTCCCGGCCCGCGGTCCAGATGCGTCACCCCCCTGGACACGCCCACTCCCAGTTAAGCGAAGGGGGGGAAAGTCCCGATACGTCATGTGACACTGCCGCGAGGACGTGAGTTTGATACCCCTGGTATAGCGGGTAAGATGCTGACTGAGAAACCAGGAGATTGTGAGTTCTAGTTCCGCCTTAGGCATGAAAACTGGCTGGGTGACTTTGGGCCAGTTACTTTCTCTCAGCTCAACCCACCCCACAGGGTTGTTGTTGTGGGGAAAATAAGAGGAGGAAGGTGTTTTAGGCATGTTTGCCACCTTGAGTTACTTAAAAAGTGAACTTGTTCCTCAGTTCTCTTCCTCAGTTCTAGAAAGGGCAGCTGGAATGGAAAATAATTCAAAGGGAGTCAAAAGGTAATGATCACCTTTTGACTAAATTTGACCCTTGATTGACTAATTTGAAATCAGTAGGAATCAAATCTTGTCTTGAAAAACAATTGAAGCGATTTCCTGGAGGAAGAGACCACGGGCCAGTTCCTCCCTCTCAGCCCAACTCACCTCACAAGGTTGTTATGGGAAAAATAGGAAAATGTGTTTTGGGCATGTTTGCTGCCTTGAGTAAGCAAGTAATAAAGGCAGGATAAAAATCAATCAAATAAACGAATATCAATATATAAAGTATACAATTCCCTGTAACACATCTTGATATTTTTTTACCATTTATTCAACAGGCTCATGGAGAAAATATATCTAGGCGGTTGCTAGGAATTGAAAATGACTTGATAGCACATAATTAATTTTAACAGGCTGGTTCTTTTTAGGGGAATTTGAAGCTTGACAATTGCATTTTTTTACAGATGATTCTTCACCACGGGAAACTCTGTTTGCAGCCTCTTTTAAGCATTTTAATATCATCTGTACAGCCTTCTCAGGACACTGTACACAATGTGATTTGTATTTGTATTTTTGCCTCATACAATAGACAAAATTACAAATCCCTAATGTGACAGCATTTGTGAGAGAAAAAAAACAGAAATAAAAATACAATGGAATATTACAATAACATTTATTTATTTGTCTCTATCCTGCATTTATTGTTTTTACAAATAAGTCAAAATATCCAACATATTCTCCTATTGTCCCCATAACAACCACCCTGTGAGGTGAATTGGGCTGAGCGGGAGTGGCTGGCCCAACATCACCCAGCCGGCTTTCATGGCTAAAGCAGGACTTGAATTGCTCAAAATCTCCTGATTTCTACTGATGCCTTAACCAGTAGACCAAGCATATACCAAGTAGATAATTTACTGATTTTCTGTCTATACAATGCAGAATGTCGCTTCAGGGTATAAGAAAAGCAAGCACAAAGACATTGAAATGCTTTTCTAAATAAACCAAGTCCAGTGGTCCCTTTTTATAACCCCAGTAATCCCATAATTCAGGATAGAGTCGAGGCGACTTTATGGAGCTGAGCATTTAATGCCCTTCCTGACACCTATGTGGAGTTTGCAGCAGATTTTTATTTTATTTTTTTGCGCCCAGAGAGAGAAATATCTACTATTTCCTAGGATTGAACTTTCAACCTTCCCAGTAGGAGGCGGCCTTCTTTACCACTGGGCCACCATGCCACTCAGTCAAAAATAAACATCATGCCAGTTGATTTTTTTACACACTGCTAGCTTGCAAGAAAGAAGGTTTGAAGTGGTACCCTTGTCCTTACGAAGACCTGGTCCATTCTATCGGCTCAGAGGCCTGAAAAGGCCGGACTTCAGAGCAAGATGGATTCATGACATCGTTCAGTACTTTAAGGCAGTAACAGCTCTAGTTTTTTTAGTACAAGCCACAGACTTTTCCCATCTCTCTTCAGGTCAAGAGCAATGCTGTCCGAGCCCTGGGAAACCTCCTTCATTTTCTCCAGCCGTCCCACATCGCCAGCCCCAAATTCAGCCAACCCATTGAGGAATCCATCCAGGCTCTGACGTCGACAGTGCAGAGTGATGCCACGATGAAAGTGCGTTGGAATGCCTGCTACGCCCTCGGAAATGTCTTTAAAAACCCTGCCTTGCCGTTGGGTAAGTAAAAATGACAAGTGTTATTTTCAGGTGCAATTCAGAGGTGGCATTCAGCAGGTTCTGACCAGTTCCGGAGAACTGGTAGCAAGAAATTTTGAGTAGTTTGGAGAACCCATTGGTACCTTCCCGCCAGGAGTGGGGAGGGAATGGGGATTTTGCAGTAACCTTCCCCTGCCACGCCCACCAAGCCACACCCACCAAGCCACTCCACGTCCACCAAGCCACGCCCACAGAACCGGTAGTAAAAAAAAATTGAATCCCACCACTGGTGCCATTGAATTGAATACTTGATTTGGCCAAGTGTGATTAGACACACAGACGGATTCATCTCCGACAAAGAAGCTCTTGGTGTACAAGCAAAGCCACAGAATAGTGACTATCCTCATAATAGCACAGGCAGTCCTCAACTTACAACGGTGCATCTAGTGACCGTTAGAAGTTACAAGGGCACTGAAAAAGGTGACAGATAAACCATTTTCCACACCTATGTCCACTGCAGCATCCCCATGGTCACGCAATCAACATTTGGATGCTTGGCAACTGTCAGGTATTTATGACAATTGCAGTGTCCTGGGATCAGATGATCCCCTTTTGCAACCTCCTGACAAGCAAAGTCAAGGAGGGAGCCAGATTCATTTAACGGCCATGTTACTAGCTTGACAACTGCAGTGATTCACTTAACAAAAAGTGTCAGGAAAAGTTGTAAAATGGGGCAAAACTCGCTCAACTACCTCGCTTAGTAACAGAAATTTTGGGCTCAATGGTGGTCTTAAATCATGGACTACCTGTACTGGTAGTCCTCGACTTACAACAGTTCATTTAGTGACCAAAGTTATGGTGGTAATGAAAAAAGTGACTTATGACCATTTTTCACACTTATGACTGTTGTTAAGCTTCCCCATGGTCATCTGATTTACATTTGGATGCTTGGCAACTGACTCACATTTATGACGGTTACAGTGTCCCAGGGTCACCTGATCCCCTTTTATGACCTTCTGACAAATAAAGTCAACGGGGAAACCAGATTCACTTAAAAGCCTTGTTCCTAATTTAAGAATTGCAGTGATTCACTTAACAAACGTGGTGAGAAAAGTCATAAAATGGGGCAAAACTCACTTAACAAAACTCTCACTCAGCAACATATGTTTTGGGCTTAATTGTGATCATAAGTTGAGGACTACCTGTATTACCAATAAGAGTGAGGAGCAAGAAAGGTAATAAGGATAAATAACAATACTACAGCCATACTACATCGATAAATACAGAAATGTCCCCTAGTCCTTTATTAGCGCTAACTCCCCCTCCCATCTTGTTGTGTTAACTGGCCATAATTTCTGGTTGTATAAATCTCCTTGCTTATCCATGGAGACCAAGTGGTCCTAGTGGCCAGTTTTAAGTTTCTGGGTGTTACCCTAAAAGAGGACCTGACCTGGGGGTGCTAACATTGCAGCCCTGGTCAAAAGGGCCCAGCAGAGATTATACCACCTGAGACTTCTCAGAAAACAACCACTGAATGAAAAACTGCTGGTGACCTTCTACCGCTGCACCAGAGAGAGCATTTTAACATGCTGCACCTCTGTATGGTTTGCCAATTGCACAGTGGCAGATAGGACAGAGCACCAGAGGGTTAACATCATTGCCCAGAAGATCACTGGTTGCCCTCTCCCCTTTTTGGAAGAGCTTTATAGCTCCCGCTGCCTTAAGAAAGTTCAAAACATTCTCAAAGATCCACCTCATCCTGGGCACCCTTATTTTGAACTATTACCATCTGGCAGGCGGCACAGGACAAATAGGCTGAAAAACAGCTTCTATCCCAGGGCACTAGCTCTTTTGAATTCTACTGTATAGTGCAACATTAATGCAATATCAGGGGTTTTCAATTCAATGTATAGAATGTGAAGGATGTGTATTTGTGTTTATTTTCATAGTCATAATATGCACTGAAGACGGCATTTAATTTCATTGTACGAGGTGCAATGGCAATAAAGTAAAATAAAAATAAAAATAGGCTGTGAGATGCGAGATTATGGGCCAGCCTGAGAGGGACATCTTTGTCCAGCTTTCCAAAAATGCCGCCCAAATTCCTGGAGAAAGCTCACCTGTGGATGTCACTGTAGTAGCTAGAACTCAACTTACGACCAAAATTGAGCCCGGAATAACAGTTGTAAGTTGTTATGGTAATAAGTCAAGGAACCCACATGACCTGAAGTAAATTTCCAGCTTTTTTCACTGCTGTTGTTAAGTGAATACAGTGGCCCTTAAACAAATGATGTGGTCGTTAAGTGAACCCGTTCATTTGAATGGCCGTTTTTTGCTGGAAACTAACCAAATGATCACAAATCTGGTTGGAGGAGATATTTTAAAAGAAAGGAGCAATAGATGGCTTCCTGAGAAGCCTGGTAATATATATGTCAACTTATAAAATATTTCTATGGTTTTTAGACTTGCCAACAGAAAGGGAGGGGAGAGCAGTGGACAACTTGGATGCCATAAATGTTTTCAAAGATAGTTTCTAGGTGACTGAAGTTTCTGCCATGCAAAATTCTAACCGGATGATGGATGACTCTTGGTTATGGATGTATCCCATTGGAGAATATGGATTATGATACACCCAGGGGGTGGGGGAAAACCAGGGTCAAGGATGACAAGGAGTGATGTGTCTCAGAGTCGGCTACACCCAGGCAGCGTTGGCATGTTTACTCCTAATAAATCTTGTCCGGAGCCCTGACAATATACACTGCTCAAAAAAATAAAGGGAACACTTAAACAACACAATGTAACTCCAAGTCAATCACGCTTCTGTGAAATCAAACTGTCCACTTAGGTAGCAACACTGACTGACAATCAATTTCACACGCTGTTGTGCAAATGGAATAGACAACAGGTGGAAAGCATAGGCAGTTAGCAAGACATCCCCAATAAAGGAGTGGTTCTGCAGGTGGTGACCACAGACCACTTCTCAGTTCTTATGCCTTTTGGCTGATGGTTTGGTCCCTTTTGAATGCTGGCGGTGCTTTCACTCTAGTGGTAGCATGAGACGGAGTCTACAACCCACACAAGTGGCTCAGGTAGTGCAGCTCATCCAGGATGGCACATCAATGCAAGCTGTGGCAAGAAGATTTGCTGTGTCTGTCAGCGTAGTGTCCAGAGCATGTAAGTGCTACCAGGAGACAGGCCAGTACATCAGAAGATGTGGAGGAGGCCGTAGGAGGGCAACAACCCAGCATCAGGACCGCTACCTCTGCCTTTGTGCAAAGAGGGACAGGAGCACTGCCAGAGCCCTGCAAAATGACCTCCAGTGGGCCATAAATGTGCATGTGGCTGCTCAAACGGTCAGAAACAGACTCCATGAGGGTGGTATAAGGGCCTGACGTCCACAGGTGTGGATTGTCCTTACAGCCCAACACCGTGCAGGATGTTTGGCATTTGCCAGAGAACACCAAGATTGGCAAATTCACCACTGGCGCCCTGTGCTCTTCACAGATGAAAGCAGGTTCACACTGAGCACATGTGACAGACGTGACAGGGTCTGGAGACGCCGTGGAGAATGTTCTGCCTGCAACATCTCCCAGCATGACCGGTTTGGCAGTGGGTCAGTAATGGTGTGGGGTGGCATTTCTTTAGGGGGCCACACAGCCCTCCATGTGCTCGCCAGAGGTAGCCTGACTGCCTTTAGGAACCGAGATGAGATCCTCAGACACCTTGTGAGATCATATGCTGGTGTGGTTGGCCCTGGGTTCCTCCTAATGCATGACAATGCTAGACCTCATGTGGCTGGAGTGTGTCAGCAGTTCCTGCAAGACAAAGGCATTGATGCTATGGACTGGCCCGCCCGTTCCCCAGACCTGAATCCAATTGAGCACATTTGGGACAACATGTCTCGCTCCATCCACCAACGCCACACTGCACCACAGACTGTCCAGGAATTGGGGGATGCTTTAGTCCAGGTGTGGGAGGAGATCCCTCAGGAGACCATCCACCACCTCATCAGGAGCATGCCCAGGCATTGTAGGGAGGTCATACAGGCACGTGGAGGCCACACACACTACTGAGCCTCATTTTGACTTGTTTTAAGGACCTTACATCAAAGTTGGATCCGCCTGTAATGTTTTTTTCCACTTTAATTTTGAGTGTAACTCCAAATCCAGACCTCCATGGGTTGCTAAATTTGATTTCCATTGATAATTTTTGTGTGATTTTGTTGTCAGCACATTCAACTATGTAATGAACAAAGTATTTAATAAGAATATTTCATTCATTCAGAACTAGGATGTCTTATTTTTGTGTTCCCTTTATTTTTTTAAGCAGTGTGTGTGTGTGTGTGTGTGTGTGTCTCTCTCTCTCTCTATATATATATATATCTATATCTATATGGCATTCAGCTTTGTTTGGGTATTTTCCACGTCATTGTAGTTGTGCTTTTAAAGTTGTAGCAACGTTTCGGCAGAATCTCATCTGCCATCATCAGCCATCATCATCAGCCTGATGATGGCAGATGAGATTCTGCCGAAACATTGCTACAACTTTAAAAGCACAACTACAATGATGTGGGAAAATACCCAAACAAAGCTGAATGCCATACATGTAAGTACCCGCGAAAACTTAAGAAACATATATATGTGTATATATATATATTTTAACCTATTTTGGATTTTTTAGGAGAAGCCCCTTGGACTGGCAAAGCCTATGATGCCCTTACGTCAGCGGTCAAATCCTGCAAGAATTTTAAAGTCCGCATCAAGTCAGCCACAGCTCTCTCTGTGCCATCTGAGAGGAGGCATTATGGGTCTCCCAAGCAGTTTTCCCAGATTTGGGATGCGCTGGTGACCGCTTTGCAGCGGAGTGAGAACGCTGAAGACTTCTTGGAGTTCAAATACAGCGCTAGCCTCCGCGTGCAGCTGTGCCACGCTCTGCTCCATCTGCTGAGCCTGGCCGAGAAGACTGACCTACCAGATATCAGGAAGTCCGTGCTTGAGCAAGGAGAAATCATTCGGCTTTATATGTTGCAGTATATGAAATCAGGAGGTGAAGGGGAAGAAGCTGGAATAGGAGAGAGCATTCCTGAAAGGGACAAAACCCTCGAAAGGGCCATTGAGCACGTGAGAAGGCTGGAGGAAGCACCAGAAGGCTACCCAGTGAAAAGGGGGGTGTTGGCTTACTTAGAAGACCTCTTGAAAACCCATACCTGTTCCACAGAATTCACCAAAGCTTAAGCTGGTATGATTAAGAAAAAAGCCAGGCCAGGCCTGTGCTTATTATGAATACCCCTCCAGGTCATACCACTCAGCCATTGTCCTGCGGGAGAATTTTAAAAATTCCTTTTTGGTGGTTCCTTTCTCCTTTCCTTTTTAATCACAGGGACAGACTTCACCGAGTCTTTTAAACATTTGCCTTACCAACTGCGTCATTTCCAAGTACTTCACACAAATAACGTGAGCAGCAAATGGCAGAAATTGGGAAAGGATTTGCTATGTTATGAATACAAAATGAGGGGGGAGAAAACTAATCAAGGACGTCTATATTAACATTTTCTAAAAATATTACTTTATTCCAATAAAGAATAATAAATTATTCGATTCTAAACATATTTCCGTTGATGTTCTTTTGCCTTCCATGTTTATCTTTTTTTTAACTTTTATTTATTTTTTTCACCCTTACTCTGAAGAATAGGAGAAGATGGTCTAAAGTGGTGGGGAGAAGAATTTCCTCTCTCCACCTGTCATGAATGCATCTTCTCCTATTTTCAGATGTCTGTTCCCAATTTAAAATGGCAATCTGATACCAATAGAAAAGGGTATTTGTAGCTCAGCATTGAACAGTAGAGTCCTTGGTGCTCTTTGAACTTGGTTATCTTCCGCAGCGAAGATGGGTAAGGGAATGTCTGCCAGAAAACCACCAAGCTCAAAGAGTACCAAGATGATAAAAGAGGTGTGGTGGCGCAGTGGTTGGAATACAGTATTGCAGGCTAATTCTGCTGACTGCTAGGAGTTCAATCCTGACTGGCTCAAGGTTGACTCAACCTTCCATCCTTCTGAGGAAGGGGAAATGAGGACCCAGATTGTTGGGGGCAATCAGCTGATTCTGTAAACTGCTTACTATGTTTCCCTGAAAATAAGACCCTTTCTTATAATTTTTTTTTGCCACCAAAAGCACCAGGTCTTATTTTGGGAGGATGTCATCCACTGACTAACCTCACTTGTGCACATCACTCCTGGCCTCCTTTTCGCTGTCAGAGGCCTTTAGGAACTTCTTCTCCTGCGGCCGGCAAGCCTTTCTTGAAGGCCTCTGCAGCCAATAACAGAGCTCTGGATTGATCCAGAGCTTTGTTATCAGCTACAGAGGCCTTCAAGAAAGCCTTGTCAGCCTTGCGGGCTGTAGAAGAAATGCGCCAGCAAGGTAGATGTCTTGGTGCATGAGGCCTGGCTACAACTGTCCAAAGGTATGTAGAAGGGCAGCTCCACACCCCCAACCTCCATCCCCACTCTAGCTTAATTTTTACCTGTGCATTCTGTAGTGGGCAGGATCTTAATTAGGGCTCATTTTGGGGGTAGAGCTTCTATTGGAAGCACGTGTAAAAATCAAGATAAGACTTACTTTCAGGGTAGGTTGTATTTTCGGGGAAACAGTAGAGGGCTATAAAGCACTGTAAGTGGTATATAAGGACTATTGCTGTTGCTATGATAATCTGAGTTTAACGTACCAAATTTTAACTGCATTGAAGCCCAGCTATCCATTCAGTGTACTCTTTTTTTTTTTTTAAAGGCAGGTCTTTATGTCTCCAAAGTTAAGGAAATACCTTTGCTAGTTAAAAACCAGCTGGGAAGGTTGCCAGTGGTGATCACATAACCTCTGGGTTGTTGTCACCTCCATAAATACATGCCGGTCGTGAAAGCACCCAAATTTTGATCACATTACAGGGGAAGCTACTATGGTTGTAAGTGCAAGGACCAGTTGTAAATCACATTTTCAGTGGTGGTGTAATTTCGAACAGCCGTTAAAAAAATAGTTGTAAGTCAAGGATGTCGGAACAGAACAACAGAGTTGGAAGGGACCTTGGAGGTCTTCTAGTCTTCTTCCCTGCTCAAGCAGGAAACCCTATGCCAGTGGTGGCTAATCTTGGGTTCCTCTGCCAAAAATTGTGCATGCGCTTGCACGCTCGCACTCGCGTGCCAGCACGTAGAAGGAAATGCACACCCCCCCATGTCCCCTACACATGCGCGTGCAATCCTCCCCCTTACCTGCACTTTGCCTCACAGCTGATTTTCAGCTGGTTTGAGGCCTTTTTTTGGCCTTCCAAAGGCTTGAAGAAGGCTTCTGCAGGTTCCTCCAAGCTTTGTAGGCCGAAATCTAGCCCCATTTCATCATTTCCTGTTTTTCCGCAAAACCCGAACCCTAACCTTTGGGAGGCCAAAGAAGGCCTCAAACCAGCCAAAAATCAGCTGTGGCGCGCACATGCTTTGTGAGGTAAGTTTGCCTGCAGCTTGCGTGGTGGCACAAATGGCTCTGCCATAGGTTCGCCATCAGGGCCCTATGCCATTCCAGACAAATGGCCGTCCAATCTCTTCTTAAAAACCTCCAGTGTTGGAGCGAGCATTCATAACTTCTGTAGACAAGTCGTTCTCATTAATTGTTCTAACTGTCAGGAAATTTCTCTTTAGTTCTACAACCTGTAACTGCTTTTGATAATAAAAATGAAAGACCCACATAATTATTTTTGGTATAATTGTTAGCACAGGTGTAGAAGGTCAATGCAGAAAACCCAGTCAAATGGAAAAAAACCTTTCCAAGATCTTTCCTTGCACTGCAGTAGTATAATTAAAGGTGATGTCCCTTAGCCAACCTCTTAACACATTCGCCCATTTAAGACGAGGGATCAGTAAAACAACTGCAGTGTTGGCAGGAGAGAATCCGCTCACCATATATAGCTCCTTCGGGAGGAATTCAAGCTTCACTGAATTTTCATCTTGTTCTTCTCTTTGTTCACCTTTGCTGCAGAAGTCAACTTGATACTCTGTGGGTGAGGGAGGCTCTCCTGAGTGGTCTATCTTTCCCATTGTCTTAATACATCGGAGCTTTATCTAAAACGTACAGGTAGCTCTCGACTTACAACAGTTCATTTAGTGACTGTTCAAATATGCAATGGCACTGAAAAAAGCAACTTGGAACCATTTTGCACACTTACAACCTTTGTAGCATCCCCTGTCAGCGTTGCAGAAGACCTCCACTCCAACCAATAACTCCGGGACAGACATCTTCTCAAAAGTTCTTTTTATTTTGGATAGTAAACTGGCACAACTGGGGAATCCCGAATCTGAAAGTTCCATGCTTCCTTGCAATAAGTAAAAACTACAAATCCATCCCCTGCACCCATCATTGCATCACCTGCCCCAATCACTATCCGTCCCAACTGGAGACTGCCCCTCACTTATGCGCAGAATAACATGACCTTGAATTAGAAAAAGAATGTTATGATGTCTAACTACATACACTCCAAGAAATTCCCCCCTCCCACTTTCCCAGGCTCAAAATGTGGCACCGTGGGAGCATCTGGTCTCAATATGGCTTCCAAAGCTGACATGATCATGTGATCAAAATTCAGATTTTTGACAACTGGTTCATACATATGACCGGAGTCATGGAAGCCCCTTTTGCAACCTTCTAACAAGCAAAGTCAATGGGCAAGAAGCCAGATTCATTTAACAAACATGTCACTAACTTATCAACGGCAGTGAATCCCTTAACGATCGTGGCAAGGAAGGTCATAAAAAGGGGCAAATCTCACTTAATCAGTATCTTGCTTAACAACAGAAATTTTGGGTTCAGTTGTGCTTGTTAGTCAAGGACTACCTGTATCCATTTTATGCAGGCACGACATTTTAAGAAGGGGGCCTTCAAATGGAAGCTCTGTGTTTGGGAGGGGCTTCCATCTTTCGGGGGGGAGGCACTGTGTTGGGGCAAGGGTGCGTTAACAACCTTTAAGAGTGCAGGTGGCAGGTTTTATGGGGATTCTTGATTCCTTGTTCTGTTTGCAAGCTGGCCCTTTCACATCCTCCCTTGGGATTGTTTCAAGGTGAGGGCACTTTGCTTATCAGCTGGAGGTATGATTTATTGTAGGCCAGAAAAGTGACAGGCCTTTCCAAGTCTTCTGTGGCCTCTTTGAAAGGTAAGTAAAAAATTTCAGGTGTGTGTGTGTTGTCCTCCATGAATAGAATGGCTTTGGATAGCGAAATGGGTGGCATGTAAATTTAATCAATCAAATAAATATAGTATCTGTCTATCTGACAAAAAGAAATGTTTATTTTAAATTATTACAGCCAAAAGACCAGAGCCCATAGCAAATTTAAAAAAAAACACTCAAGGAATATCCAGTTAAAAATTCTAGAATAAAATAAGAAATAACAGATAAAATCTATATTAAAATCACAATGTGGCATCTGGTGTGTCAGTGGCCTAACTGTACTATAACATCAGTCCATGAACTGTGAGGCCCACAGTCATTAAATAAAGGTAAATTTCCCCTCGTACATACGTGCTACTCGTTTCCGTCTCTAGGGGGCAGTGCTCATCTCTGTTACAAAGCCAAAGAGCCAGCACTGTCCGACATCTCCGTGGTCATGTGGCCAGCATGACTAAACACCCGAAGGCACACAGAACACTGTTCCCTTCCCACCAAAATTATTTTTCTACTTGCATTTTTACATGCTTTCAAACTGCTAAGGTTGGCAGAAGCTGGGACAAGGAACGGGAGCTCACTCAGTTACTCACCCAAACTGCGACCTTTCTGATCGACAAGCTCAGTGTCTTAACCACTGAGGCACCGCAACCTTAGTCATTAAGTACTGAAATGCAAAAGACTAGTCATGCAAAAGGGTTTGCTACATTATTTGTGTAAAATAGCTATAATCACATGTTTCCGACAAATCCCCAGTGCTACTGCGCAGAATCAAGCCCCCTGCGCTGTAGTCCCAGCCTGTTCATCCTTAAGCAGACGCTGGACTTAAGCAGGGTCAGTACGGCCAGAATACCTATAGATAATTGGGAGGATAGGTTCTTCCCCGAAAATCTTTATAGAAAGAGCATAGAAGGAGTAGGTGTCCAACAGCCTCCATCTCTCCTGAACCATAGATGCAGAGTCTTTCAATCAATGGTATCTTGTTATACTTGCTGTACAGGACGGCCAAAGGACTATCTATTAGGTCAGCAGTGTCAAACTCAATCTGGCCCGTGAGGTGTTTAGATCTGGCCTGCAGGGCTGCCCTAGAAACAGCAATGGACCGGCCCACAGTGCCTCAGCCAGTAAAAATGGAGCTCGGGAGGCTCACATATGGTTCTCTCAGGCCCCGTTTTTGGCCGTGATGGCCTCTTATAGAGGTTCCCCCCATTCCGAGCTCCCTCCCGAATGTTAGGACTCCGACATGCTTTCCCCCCTCCCTTTCTGCTGACCACTAAAAGGACCAAAGAAGTATTTTTTAGTTGACACCGAGCTCTGTTTTCACTGGCAGAGGGCTGCAGGATGCTCTCGTGGCCAAAAACGGGGTCTGGGAGGCAGTTTTCACTGGCAGAGCCCTTGGGCTGCTACACAAGTGACATCAAGCTGGCCAAGCCTACCCTGGCTATGCCCACCCTCAGGTCAAACACAACTCTGATGTGGCCCTCAAGGAAATTTAATTTGACACTCCTGTATTAGGTGGTCTTAAACACTGACCCATGCCAAGGAAGGCTTGCGCCTTGCAAAAAAATCAAAATACACAAAGTCCTCATCTTACAAGCGCAACAGAGTCCACATTTCTGTTGCTCAGCAAAACAGTTGTTAAGTGACTTTAGTCACTACCATACAAGTAGTCCTCAACTCACAATATTGCTCCTTTGGTGACCGTTCGTAGTTACAATGGCACTGACCAAAGTGACTTATGACCATTGCAGAATCACTATAAGACACAAGACCAAAATTCGGCCGCTTGGCAAGCGGCTCACATTTATGACGGTTGCAGTGTCCTGGGGGGAGGTCAAAGGATCACCTTTTGCGACTTTTTGACAAGGGGAACCATCCTGTTTCTGTACCTCTCACCTCCCAATCCCTGAGCAATCAAAAGTCCAAGGTTCAGGTAGTAGCTTCAAGTTATACAACCTGAGGCGCCAAAACCTGCAGCTTTTTGAAAAAGTGAAGAGTTAGTGATCTCAAAAGGTCGGCCTAAGCTTTGAACTGCATCCCGAAATTGTCTTTAAAAGCCCTAGCTTGATTGTATATCAGGAGTCAACAGCACGGTGCCTGCAGATATTAAGGTCCCCTTTGGAGTCTGTTAGGCTCCATGTCCCACCTGCATTTAATTCTTTTGTTTAAATCTTGTTAATTTAAAAACAAACAAATGAAACACCCCAAACAAAGCATCCCTTTGACAAAAGTGCTTTGTGAACATATTTCAGTCCCATGAACTATTCTTATAAAATGAACGTAGTTGATTCCTGCAAATTACTGCTTTGTTTTGTTTTAATATGTAAAGCAATTTGTCCAAATTTTCCACAGATTATCAGAGTTGTTCGGGACCTTGTAGGTCATCTAATCCAACCCCACCACCCAAGCAGACCCTATACCATTTTTGACAGATGGCAGTCTAGTCTCTTCTTGAAAGGTACTAGTGATGAAGTACCCATAACTTCTAAAGGCAAGCTGTTCCATTGGTTAATTGTTCTCCCTGTCAAGAAATTTCTCATTTCCAGGTTGAATCTCTCCTTGTTCAGTTTCCATCCATTATTCCTTGTCTGGATTTGAGGTGCTTTGGAGAATAGCTTGACCTCTACCTCTCTGTGGCAGCCTCTCAAAAACTGGGACACTGCTATCAAGTCTCCCCTGATCCTTCTATACATAGGGTATCCATGCCCAGTTCCTGCAACTGTTCATTGTATGTTTTCACCTCCAGTCCCCTAATTATCTTGGTTGTTCTTCTCTGCACTCTTTCCAGAGTCTCAACATCTTTTTTATAGTGTGGTGACCAAAACTGGATGCAGTACTCTAGGTGTGGTCTTACTAAGGCTTTATAGAGTGGTATTAGTACCTCACTTGATCTTGATTGTATCCCACTGTTAATGCAGTTTAGGGTTACATTAGCTTTTTTGGCGGCTGCTGCACACTGCTGGCTCATATTTAGCTGGTGGTCCACTAGGACTCCAAGATCCCTCTCACAGTTACTGCTATTGAGCCTGGTTTCACCCAGTCTATATGTGTACTTTCGGTTTTTCTTGCCTAAGTGTAGGACTTTACTTTTCTCTACACTGAATTTCATTTTGTTAATTTCATTTTGTTTACTCTGATAAAATAAACATAGCTGATTACTGCAAGTTACTGCTTTGTTTTTATTTTCATACGTAAAGCAATTTGTACAAAGAAAAAGTTAAAATGAAACCAGGAGGGTATATGACATGTGCTCAAACTGAAGATAATGGATGCTGGACATAATGGAACTCTTATTTCCTAACACCTGGAAACTCTCTTGATGTCACCTAAAACTGAATTTTCCTCTTTAGATTGCTGTCTTCTTTAATGCTCTTTCCAATAACGGTGAAGAGGGATCTCTTCTGGAAGACATGTGGACAATTATATCGCTGCTGTTGTTACGGTTTGTTTGTTTAGATTGTCGGGGGCAATATGCTGACTCTGTAAACCACTTAGAGACGGCTATAAAAGCACTATGAAGCGGTACATAAGCCTAAACGTTATTGCTATTGTTTATTGTACAGCTTGTCCTCGACTTACAATCATAATTGAGCCCAAAATTTCTGTTGCTAAACGAAATTTAAACAAAGTTTCTATTGCTAAACCGAAGCAGTCGGCCTGAGCTTAAATGGACTCCGGGAGATGGTAGAGGACAGGAAGGCCTGGAGGAATATTGTCCATGGGGTCACGACAGGTTGGACACGACTTCGCAACTAACAACAACAACAGCTAATGAGACATTTGTTAAGTGAATTTTGCCCCATTTCATTACCTTTCTTGCCACAGTTATTAAGTTAGTAACATGATTGTTAAGTGAATCTGGCTTCCCCATTAAATTTGCTGGTCAGAAAGTTGCAAAAGTGGATCCCATGACCCCAGGACAGTACAACCGTCATAAATATGAGTCAGTTAGCAAGTGTCTGTATTTTGATCAGCGACCACGTGGATGCTGAAATGGTTGTAAGTTACAACAGCACTGAAAAAAGTAACTTATGACCGTTTTTCACATTTTTGACTGTTGCAGCATCCTCATGGTCACGTGATCAAAATTCAGATGCTGGAATATACATGATAAAATAACAAAATCGGCGGCCTATAAAGAAAATCAATATAAAATGGCGCCCATAAGATTGGCTAAGATTTACCCGAATTTAGACTCAAAATGTTGGAAATGTGGACCAAAAAAAAGGTACCTTCTATCACCCATGATGATTATACCCCAAAGCGAAAAAATACTGGAAGAAAATATAAAAATGGATATAGGATTTAATTGGAAATCAAATAGAATTTACCCCGGAATTATTCCTCCCAGGGATAATTAAAGGTAAATATAATAAAAGGACAAAATATTTGATGCTGCATATAACAATACCAGCCAGGATAGTCTTTGTGCAGTGTTGGAAGAAAGAACACATACCATCCAAAGGCCTAGTAATCAAAAAAAAATGTGAGTGTGTGGAAATGGATAGGATGACTATAGAATTAAAAGGAAAAGAAGATTCGGAATTTTATGCAATATGGGAGAAATGGTATGACTGGATAAAAGATAGAAATAAGAAAAGAAAATGTATTATATAGTTGTGAAAGATATAGAAATAGAATATATTGATTATATTGATATTATATAGAATCTAATTGTATAAAAATGTGTCACAGCACTGTTTAACATCGATTGAGATATGTAAAAAAGAAAAATTCAATAAAAACATAAAAGGTAAAAAAAAAAAAATTCAAATGCTTGGCAACTGACTCATATTTATGACCATTGCTATGTCCCAGGATCATGGGATCCCCTTTTGCAAAAGTCAATGGGAAGCCAGGTTCACTTAATAACTATGTTACTAACTTAACAACTGTGGCAAGATTCCCTCTTGCAATCTTTTGACAAGCAAAGTCAATGGGAAAGGCAGATTCACTTACCAAACGTGTCACTAACTTAATAACTGTGGCAAGAAAGGTTGTAAAATGGAGCTTAGCGACATAAGTTTTGGGCTCAATTGTGGTCGTAAGTTGAGGACTACCGGTAGCTTGTTCGAAGGTTCTTGGATGACAAGTGAAACATCTACAAGTAAAAACAAAGAAAGTCCAGTTGCTTTTTGAAAAAACATCTTTGGGGCAATCGTGACCTGGATGACTGAGAATCTCCACTGTTACCTGCAACACTGATGTGTTTTAATTTAAAAAAACCACCTTTGTTCAGTTGGTTTTCCCAGCTATTAACCTCCTCTAGCTTTTTTAAAATAATGATTGTTATAAATTATATAAATATAGATTGTTTCCACTCCTGTTTTAATTCTGGTTTTAGCACCGTTAGTCTTCTAAACCACTTCAACATGAAAAGTGATCAGAAGTGGTTTAAAATAAATTTTACCTTCCTCACTATGGTGATGCCTTTGGAAAGCTGTTATCAGACAAAGTTGGGCTAACTAGGGAAATCCATGATGTGATAACCAGGAGTCCACTATCTACCTGTATTCGTCTGAACAAGGTGGAAGAGATAGCAGAAATGAGAGGAGGTGAATCTGTGGAATGCTCGCTCCAAGTTAAACATCATCTTTCTTCCATCATAAAAGTAACCCCATTCGGCTCTTGTTTATCTTGTTTAGCTTTGCAAAGATCACCCTGGCTGAGGTGTGGTTTGTTTAGCTTCAGCTTAGCATCCTCTGGCTTAATGCAATGTGTGAACCCAGCCAAAGCTGTGGTGTTTTTGTCTCACAGTGAAAGAAGGGATGGTTGACAGGCATGTCAGAATCTGTAAACATCGTTGCCATCAATATTGGTGGGACAATCCAAGAACAACAGACTTAACAGAGTAGTAGAGTTGGAAGGGACCTTGGAGGTCTTCTAGTCCAACCCCCTGGAAACCCTGTATCATTTCAGACAAATGGTTGTCCAGCCTCCTCTTAAAAACCTCCAGTGGTGGAGTATTCACAACTTCTGGAGGCAAGTCGTTCCACTGGTTAATTGTTCTCACTGTTAGGAAATTTCTCCTTAGCTCTAGGTTGTTTCTTTCCTTGATTAGTTTCCATCCATTGTTTCTTATCTTGCTTTCAGGGTGCTTTGGAGGATAATTTGACTTCCTCATCTTTGTGGCAGCCCCATAAACATTGGAGGACTGCTATCATGTCTCCCCTAGTCCTTGTTTTCACTAGACTCGACATACTCAATTCCTGTAACCGCTCTTCATAAGTTTTAGTCCCTTAATCATCTTTTAATCATTTTCTGCACTCTTTCCAGAGTCTCAACTTCTTCAAACCTATTCTTTCATTCATTCATTCATTCATTCATTCATTCATTCATTCATTCATTCATTCATCCAATTTTGATAGCCGCTCATCTCAGTCAATGACTCTGGGCAGCTTACAATTCCAAAAACATATTACAATTAAAATACCCCCAAAAGCGTGTCATTATTCTGAATGTATCCTCTGTGGTCCAGAGGAGGAGCAGATCTCTGGGAATCCCTTCCGGTTGCTAGAATTAGATCAGGATGGTATTTTGGGGGGTGGGAAATCCTTCTAAAATTGCAATCCATCAAACCTAGACAAGACAAGCCATGATCTGGTTGATTGTCTTTGGGGAAAGAGAGCAATCAGACCTGTTGATTCCTCTTCGTTTTTCTCCTGCCTGAGATGATAACAACACATCCGGGAAATGCCATCGGTGACCCTTTGACAGATAAAACAAAAATCCCAATTTAAAATAGAAGCTTGTGTGTTTTTCCTCAGAGTTACAAACAAGAAGTTAATCTTAGGTCAAGCAAACCCAAGTACAAGCTTGTAGCGGTTTAGGTCTGAGTCTAAAGGTTGAGGTTGGGATAGGGAGTGGAAGGACAGAAAATCAGCTGGGAATCTGCTGACCACAACTTATGTGACAGTCTTCCATTCATCCTGGGTAGTTTGCTCTAATGGTCTTCTAGGAAGGGGATGGAAAAGACTCCGTAATAGTAACAGAGTTGGGAGAGACCTTGGAGGCCATCTAGTCCAACCCCCGCTCTCGTAGAAAATCTGTACTATTTCTGATAGATGGCTGTCCAGTCTTTTCTTAAAAGCCTCCAATGTCAAAGCATGCGCAGCTTCTGAAGGCAAGCCATTCCACTGATTAAATTGTTCTCACTGTTAAGAATTTTCTCCTTAGTTCTAGGTTGCCTCTCTCCTTTTCTTCTTAATTCTAGATTGCCAACTGGCATGTATTTAAGACGGTTGCGGTGCCCTGGGTTCACATAATCCCCTTTTCCGACCTTCTGACAAGCAAAGTCAATGGGAAAGGCTGTTTCACTTAACAACCATGCTACTAACTTAACAACTGTGGCAAGAGAAGTCGTAAAATAGGGCAAAACTCCCTTAACAACTGTCTTGCTCAGCAACGGAAATTTTGGGCTCAATTGTAGTAAAAACAGTCCTCTACTTACCATCTGTGAGCAGATAGCCTATATAGATGTTGATTTAGTATGAAATATATTTAGTATAATGAAATATACTTTATTTATTGATACTTATTATACTTATTTATTGATACAAAACACTGTAGTTAAAAAAGCACAATTATATGCATGTGTTAGAAATATAGTAGTAGTAGTAGTAGTAGTTGTTGTAGTAGTAGTAGTAGTTGGTATTGGTAAAGCAGCCACCACATTTTCCACACTTACAAAGAGAGTATGGCTTAATAAGATGCTGATGGAACATACAAAGATTCAGGTCCATAGAGCTTGTGTCTTCAGCACACTCTTGTGTACTGCAGCGAGTCTTGGACCCTTTACGCACGGCAGGAGAGAAAGTTGAGCACTTTTCATATGCGTTGTCTCCGACGTATTCTTGGCATCCCCTGGCATGACAAAGTTCCAAACAGCGCAGTCTTGGAACGTTCTGGAATTCCTAGCGTGGATGCACTATTGAAACAGCGATGTCTACATTGGCCTGGGCATGTCGTGAGGATGGCTGATGGGTGGATTCCGAAAGACCTCCTGTATGGGAGAATTCGTGCAAGCGCCCTAGAGGGAGACCCCAGCTGCGATATCAGGATATCTGCAAGAGGGATCTAAAAGGCCTTGGGAATGGACACCAACAGCTGGGAAACCTTGGCCTCTGATCGCTCAGCTAGGAGGCTAAAGACGCAGCATTTATTTATTTATTTATCTATCTATCTATCAAGCAAGTATTAGATAACAGGGATAAGGAGAAACATGATTATGAATACATGAAATGGATATGAATAAAAAGAAACATTAGGACAGGGACGGTAGGCACGTTGGTGCGTTTATGCAGGCCCCCTACAGACCTCTTAGGAAAGGGGTGAGGTCAACAGTAGACAGTCTAAGGTTAAAGTTTTTGGGGGTTACACTCGTTCGGTAGGCTGAGGCAAAGAGGCAGTCCCGGAACCAGCGAAATTCAGGGGCTGGACAGGGGACAGACCGTATCTGTCCTCAGTGTGGAAGGGATTGCCACTCTCAAATTCTTAGCCACACTAGATGCTGTTTTAGGACCTCTTTTCAGAGCACGATACCATAGTCTCTTGAGACTGAAGGATGCCAATGAGTAGTAGCAGTAACTGTGAGAGGGATGTTGGACTCCTGGTGGACAATCACTTAAATATGAGCCAGTAGTGTGCCGAAGCTGCCAAAAAAGCCAACACAGTTCTAGGCTGCATTAACAGAGGGATAGAATCAAGACAAGATGAAGTGTTCATAGCACTTTATAATGCCTTGGTAAGGCCACACTTGGACTACTACATCCAATTTTGGTTGCCACAATATTAAAAAAATGTTGAGACTGTAGAAAGAGTGCGGAGAAGAGCAACAAAGATGATTCAGGGACTGGAGGCTAAAATATATATAAAGAACGGTTGCAGGAATTGGGTATGTTTATTTGATGAAAAGAAGGACCACGGGTGACATGATAGCAGTCTTCCAATATCTCAGGGGCTCCCACAAAAAAGAAGGAATCAAGCTATTCTCCAAAGCACCTGAAGGCAGGGCAAGAAGCCATGGGTGGAAACTAATCAAGGAGAGAAACAACTTAGAACTAAGGAGGAATATCTTGACAGTTAGAACAATTAACCAGTGGAACAACTTGCCTCCAGCTTGTTTGTGTGGCCTGGTTTCTGGCATGCTGTGGCCCAGTGCTGGTCCATGGGGGTTGGAGACCCCTTTCTTAGAGCACTTCCATTGTACCTGTTAGTTTTATTTTTGCGGATTTTTTTTTAGATGGAATAATGACTGTGGAATGTAGCCATTTTAGCAATGAATGAGGGCAGTGGTACAATACGTCTTGTTTCAGGATATATTAGATGAAATCCCTGGGAGATATTTGGCTATCACGGTGGACGGTACAATCCTGAACAGCTTTTTTTTTTAATGCGAGGTTATAGGAGATGTTGACCCTTTGGGGTCATGCTAGCAATGCATGCATGCACTTAGGGTCACGTAATCCAGATTAGTTAAGCCTTGGCATACATCTGGCTCCTTTTTATTGACACAAACAGGAAGACTAAATAAAACTGCTTCATTTAGTCTCCTGTTTGCACAAAAAGGAGGCGTAGAAAGGGAGAGAGAGTTCCCGCTTGCAGGCATGGATGTCTTCGTTTTATTATAAATGAATATATATATTTTAATCTACTTCCAATGTCGTTGTTTCAAAGCTGTGTCCAAATACAGGGAGTCCTCGGCATACGACCACAATGGAACCCAACATTTCTGTTGCTAAGTTGTTCAGTGAGTTTTGCCCAGTTGTGGAATTCAACTGGTTTGTACCGGTTTGAGTGAACAGGTTGTTAAATCCCTCCCCCATCAAAGTGAGTCCTGGGTGCTGCGTAGCAATGGAGAAACGGGCAACGGAGCAGCCGGCATGAGGAAAGGAGAAGGTTGCTTTCTCTCTTTCTTGTCCCTGCTCCTCCTCCTTCCCTCTTGCCGGCTGCTCCGTTGCCTGTTTCTCCATTGCAGCCTAACGCCTAGGAACCATTTGGATTGTGGGTAATTTAACAACCGGTTCTCCCAGGGTCAGGTTGGCCATTGCGGGAGGCTCATCCCGCATGTGCAGTGGAGCTGGAGGACGGGGATGGGCGATGCCTCCCACGACAGCCAACCTGACTTCATTCCCACTCACGCTACTAATACTATTACTAAATTTGCAGATGATACAACAGTGATGGACCTCATGTCTGGGGTGGGAGGATGAGTCTGCCTACCGAGATGAGGTGGACCGGCTGCTTTCGTGGTGTGGAGACAGTAACTTGGTCCTCAACACCAATAAGACCAAGGAGCTTATAGTGGACTATAGAAGGAATGGATCAGACATCCAGCCCTTGCTTATCAATGGAGACCGAGAGGAGCAAGTGGCCAGTTTTAAGTTTCTGGGTGTTATCAAGAGGAACTGACCTGGGGGGCTCACATTGCAGCCCTGGTCAAAAGGGCCCAGCAGAGGTTATACTACCTGAGACTTCTCAGAATACAACAACGGAATGAAAAACTGCAGGTGACCTTCTACCGCTGTACCAGAGAGAGCATCTTAACTTACTGCACCTCTGCATGGTTTGCCAATTGCACAGGGGCAGATAGGAAAGCACTCCAGAAGGTAACCATCTTTGCCCAGAAGATCATTGGTTGCCCTCTCCCTTCTTTGGAAGAGCTTTATAGCTTCTTAAGAAAGTTCAGAACGTTCTCAAAAATCCACCTCATCCTGGGAACCCTTTTTTTGAACTATTACCATCTGGCAAATGGCACAGGACAATAAAAACAAGGACAAATAGGCTGAAAAACAGCTACTAACCCAGGGCAGTAACTCTACTGAATTCTACTGTGTAGTGCAATATTAATGCAATGCCAAGGGTTTTCAATTCAATGTATAGAATGTAAAGGATGTGTGTTTATGTTTTATTTTTTATAGTCATAATGTACAATGAAGATGGCATTTAATTTTGTTGTACGAGGTGCAATGACAATAAACTAAACTAAACTAAACTAAACTAAACTAAACTAAACTAAACTAAACTAAACTGATCCTGGGTGAACCAGTTGTTAAATTATTTGAATCCCACCACTGGGTTTGCCCCATTTTACGACCTTTCTTGCCACAATGGTTAAGTGGATCACTGCAGTTGTTAAGTTAGTAACCCGGTTGTTAAGTGAATCTGTCTCTCCCCATTGGTTGTCAGAAGTTGCAAAAGGTGATCCTGTGACCTCAGTTGCCAAGCATCTGAATGGACCATGGGGATGTTGCGATGGTTGTAAGTGTGAAAAACAGTCATAAGTCACTTTTTTCAATGCCTTCACATATGTCCCTTGTAAATCGAGGATTTACCTGTATGTTTTTTGGGGCCTGTCATAATTTTGAACAGTCTAAGCAATTGGTCATAAGCCAAGGACTGCTGTTTGCTCTGGCAAGCTTAAATCAGTCTTAAAAGAAAAAGGACCTAAGGATCAAAAATGAAGATTTTTCTGATCTCTTTTCTTTCAAGATTTGCACTGGCATTCATGAATTGAATAACAAAATGTAAACTAGTATGAATGCATCTTGATGCCAAAGCGTCTGTGTGCAGTGACAGTGTGTTTTGTGTGTTGTGAGCATACATATATATATTATTTTACTTGATTTGTTTGTCAAATATGCACAAGATAACAAGTGTAAGTATGAACATAAACAAGAACTGTAACAACGGAGTCAGGTAGCATGTTCCAGGCGTTGACCACTCTGTTGCTGAAGTCGTATTTTCTGTAATCGAGTTTGGAGCGGTTTGTATCAGGTGTTTGCCCATGTATTATTGGGGTTGAAGCCAGGGGTGGGCTGCAAATATTTTTACCACCAGTTCTGTGGGCGTAACTAGGTGGGCGTGACTAAGTAAGCGTGGCCATGGAACTGGGTGGGCATAGTTGGAAACGGACATACAGGCCACTAAACCCAGCCTCCTTCTTTTGTGCAGAAGCTTAAGGTCACCCCCATTCATCAGCATTTCCAATACTTATGACTGTTTTTCAACCACTTACGTCTGTTGCCTCCTGGGCCTTTTGCTCCCCCCGCGCACTTCCTTTTGCCTCCTGTTTTTTTAGCTGTTTTTTTACTTACGGGTTCAGCCAAACGGTAACATTTTTTTTACTATCAGTTCTCTCAAACCAGGCCGAACCGGTAGAATACCACCACTGGTTGAAGTTGAAGAAGTTGTTGACAGGCAAGACCTTGTAGCAGACCATTTTGTGTACTATGCCTGGATCGGACCGCAGTTCCAGATTGTCCAAGCCCAAAATTTAAAGCCTGGAGGCATAGGGAATTAATTCTATGGTGAATAAACGCGTGGAGTACTTTTCTCGAGAAATACCTCTGAACCCGCTCATATATATATATATTACATCTTACAATCTGGGCTTTGAGCCCAAACCGAATTGAGCACCTTCCTAACAATAGATCAAACATACTCCGTCCCAATCTGACCAGCGTTGGGTGTGGCTGATCCCTTCCGTTTTTGAAGTGGTGCCAAAACCTGGCAGCTGTCGTTTTATCAGAGAGAAGTGGGAGTTCAGTTAATTACAGAGCCCTCCCTGGGCCTCCCCAGCCCTATGGCCTAGGTGGGGACGGCAGTGGGTGAACCGACGCAGTAAACGTGAGGAGCATTATAGAGCCCAGAGTTTCAATGTAGATAAGACACATAATACCAGCCTTTCTTATTTCAGATTTTGTAGCAGGGGTGTTTCCCAGGAAGGGGTGGGGGTCAAAAAACATTGCACGGACCCACAAGAGAAGAAGCAAGCTCGTCTTGCATGGCCTCACTGTGGTGTTGACTTGTTTGACTCCTCTGTACCCGTCTCCCTCCCGCAGACCGTCTCCTTCTTGTGGGTTGGGCAAGCGCCTAGGCAGGAGTTGACCAACATAGAAACCAGAAAGGGATGATAACAGGTCCATCTCACTGATAGAGGAAAATATTTGTAGTTCGGGGTTGAGATGAGGGGTCCTTGGTGCTCTCTGAACTTGGTTGTTTTCTTGCAGACGTTGCATTACCACACTAAGTATCAGAATCAAAATAGAGCTGGAAGGGACCTTGGAGGTCTTCTAGTCCAGCCCCCTACTCAAGCAGGAGATCCTATACCATTTCGGACAAGTGACTGTCCAGTCCCTTCTTAAAAACTTCCAGGGATGAAGCACCTACAACTTCTGGTGGCCAGCTGTTCCACTGGTTAATTGTCCTCACTGTTAGGAAGTTTCAACCTCAATTCCAGGTTGCTTCTCTCCTTGATTGGTTTCCATCCATTGTTCCTTGTCCTGCCCTCTGGTGCTTTGGAAATTTGACCTCCCTCTTTATGGAAGCCCCTCAAATACTGGAATACTGGTATCATGTCCCCCCTAGTCCTTCTTTTCTCTAGATTAGCCAAGCCCAAATCTACAATCGTTCTTCATATGTTTTAGTCTGCAGGCCTTTAATCATCTTAGTTGCAAGGCTAGCAGTGAGTGAGGGTTGGCTCTCAATTTATATACAATGTGCGTTGTGGGGGGTTATTATTTTATTATTTTTCTTTTTATTCTTTTTATTTCCTTTATGTGGTGTTCTTATATCCTTATAAGCCGCCTTGAGTCACCATGTGCAAGTAGGTAGCAATATAAATTTTCTAAGTAAATAAAAATAAGTTCCATAGAAAAACCCCTCCCTCACAAATAGGGGAGGACTAATAACTTTGAGAAGGGGGTGGGGGGGAGATGATTTTTTTCCCCGAGGGTCAAAAAGCAGCAAGCAGGAAGGAATTAATCCCCTCACCAAATCCCTGTCTAGAACACTGGTTCCCTCCTGTCCATTATCATTAAAAGCAAGAAAGAAACAGACCTGTTTTGTGTGATTTACTAAGAAGCGCAAGCATGAATGAATCATGAAATTATATAGTTGGAAACAGACCTGCAGACCACTAAACCCAGCCTCCTGTTTTGTGCAGAAGCTTTTAAGGCCACCCCCATTCATCAGCGTTCCCAATACTTACGACCGTTTTTCACACTTAATGTCTGTTGCAACATCCCCATGATCACGTAATCAAAATTCAAACGCTTGGCAACTGGTTCATATTTATGACGGTTGCAGTGTCCCAAGGTCATGGGATCATTTTTTGTTGCCTTCTGACAAGCAAAGTCAGTAAGGAAGCCACTTAGCCACAATTGCAGTGGTTCACTTAACAGCTGTGGCAGGAAAGGTCGCAAAGCAGAGCAAAACTCACTTAACAACTCTCTCTCTTAGCAACAAGAAATTTTGGGCTCTATTCTGGTTGCAAGTCGAGGACTAGTTGTACTCCAGGAATTTCAAATATTAGCAGCCCCAGAAACTGACAAAGGTGTAGAAAGGATGAGCCCTGGTACCTCTACAGATAATCCTTGACGATCATTTTGATCCATTATGACCATTTGTTAAATGGCTGTTTGAAGTTAAGATGGTACTGAGGAAAGTGACTTATGACCAGTCCACTTACTTACAACAAGCTAGTCTAGGAAAAAGAAGGACAGGGTGGGTGGGTGGGCATGATAACAATGTTTCAGTGAGACTTTCAAGACTTTGGACTGCCATTTGTCAGAAATGGTGTAGGGTCTCCCGCTTGGGCGGGGGGTTGGACTAGATGACCTACAAGGTCCCTTCCAACTCTGATTATCTATTATCTGTTATATTAGTATTTGGAAAGCTGCCACAAAGAGGAGTGGATCAACTTAGTTTCCAAAGCACCTGAAGGCAGGACAAAAAACAACGGATGGAAACTAATCAAGGAGAAAAGCAACTTGGAATTAAGGCGAGAAACCGCCTAACCGTGAGGACGATTGATCAGTGGAACAACTTGCCTCCAGAAGTTGTGGGTGCTTCATCACTGGAGGTTTTTAAGAAGAGACTGGACAATGACTTGTATGAAATGGTATAGGATGGCTTGCTTGAGCAGGGGGCTTGACTAGAAGACCTTCAAGGTCCCTTCCAGCTCTATTCTGATTGACAGTATCTCTGTGGTCACATGTTCATGAATTTAGCACTTGGCAACCTTCACCCAGCTATGGAACTCACAGCATCCCACTGTCAAGTGGCTGCCCTCTGTGACTGAACACAGAATGTAGAATACAGAATATATAGAATACAGAATACGTGTTGGAAGGGGCTGGGAGGTCTTCTCGTCTGACCCATTGCTCAAGCAGGAGACCTTATACGAGTAGTGGCTAACCTTTTTGGTCTCCTGTGCCAAAAATTGTGCACGCGCTCGCGTGCCAGCACCCAGAAGGCAATGTGCACACTCCCCATGCCCCCCCCTTACCTGCACTGTGCCTCCCAGCTGATTTTCAGCCCGTTTGAGGCCTTTTTCGGCCTTCCAGAGGCTTGAGGAAAGCTTCTGCAGGCTTTACAAGCCGAAAAATAGGCCCATTTCATCACTTCTGGTATTTCTGGAAATACAGGAAGTGACGAAACAGGTCTATTTTTCAGCCTGCAAAGGCTTTCCTCAAGCCTCTAGGAGGCCGAAAAAGGCCTCAAACAGGCCAAAAATCAGCTGTGAGGCGCGCACATGCGCAGTGAGGTAAGTTTGCCTGCGACTCGCATGCCAGCACAAATGGCTCTTTGTGCCACCTGTGGCACGCATGCCATAGGTTCGCCATCATGGCCTTATACCATTCCAGACAAATGGTTGTCCACTCTCTTCTTAAAAACCTCCAGGGATGGAGCACCCACAATTTCTGGTGGCAAGTCGTTCCACTGACACATTGTTCTAATGTCAGGAATGTTCTCCTTAGTTCTAGGTTGGACCATTCTTTAATGATCTTCTACCTATGACTTCTTGTCCTGACTTTAGGTGCTTTGGAGAATAAGTTGCCTCTCTCTTCTCTTGTGACAGCTCCTAAAATATTAGACCTTCAAAATAAAAGGGAAAGCTGGCACTGAAGGTCGCAAGTCACAGTCATATAATGTCTTGCTTAACGACCATATTAGTCTCTATTGTAGTCATAAATTGAGGACTATCAATCTTCCCTTGGACCTTAGAGAGGAAACCTGGCCTTGGAACGCTGACTCCAAAGTCAAACTTGTACCCTGTGCATATTATCATACCATTTTGACATTTTTACAAAAATAGGGGAAATATGTTTCAGAAACCACATTTTGGTCCCGGAATTGAGTTTTTATGGTGGAGAAAATAACAAATTTAGGAAGAACAAAATCCCTTGAAGGAAGTTCTTATGAAATTCTCTAGGGCAGAATATTAAAAGTACCTTGAGATGATTTCGTTTTTAAACACTAGAGGGCACTGTATCACAACCCCTCCCAAAAATGAGATTTAATCCAAGAGATTCAGAGATCTGGCACTGAACTACGGATCGCAATTCCATCCAGTCCACTGGGACAATTCCCCTTAATCACAAAACAATTACCAGTCAGCAAAACGAAAAAGATTTCGGTTCATCATATGTGAAATATGAGGCTTTGCAATATTTAATTCATTTATTATAAAAGGGCATCTTTTTGATAAATTATAATGACCTGGTTAGACACATCAGGTTACTTTTAAGGCATCTCAGAACACCCACCTAATTCCATTTTGGTCTGTATTATTATAAGCGAAGAGACTTTTAATGCCATTCTAAAGTTATGTCCAAATTTGTTAAATCTGGGATGAAAAAAACCCTGCATCTCCCGTTCAATATTTTGGGGGATAAACTCACCTTCCATTAATTGACATCCATGCCTTTTTTCCCATGGAGCATTCTGGGAAAACAGAGATTGCCATTTTGATAGCTCCCAAAGAAACAAACCAATCTACACCTTTCCTACAGGTAGTCCTGTTCAAAGTTACAACAGCCCCGAAAAAAGTGACTTATGACTGTTTTTCAAATTTATAACCGTTGCATCCTCCTCTGGTCATGTGATCAAAATCTGGGCATTTAGTAACTGACTCATATTTGTGATGGTTGCGGTGTCCCAGAGTCCTGTGATCGCCTTTTGCGACCTTCTGACATGCAAAGTCAATGATAAAGCCAGATTCAGTTAACAACCAAGTTATTAAATTAACAGCTTCCGTGATTCACTTAACAACTGTGGCAAGAAAAGTCATATAATTGATCAAAACTCAGTTAACAATTGTTTTGCTTGGCACAGAAATTTTGGGCTCAATTCTGGTCGTAATTTGAGGACTACCTAGATAGGTTTTTACATGTCCTTGTTTACATATATTTTTTGCTACTGCTGAAATCTTTCAGCTTTAAGAAGGCTAAATGCTGAATGTAGATACATTCCAAGTTGGAAATCTGAGTTCGGTAACTTCTGAAAAAAAATGAAAATTACATGACATTCTCCCCACTTTAAATTCTAATGAAGTTTCCCTCCCTCTTCCATATAACCCAGTTCATTAGTTCACACTTGCAAAGGGTTCAAAACCATAAAGAGCTGATAGTCATGTGACCCTCTAACCAGGGGTGGGATTCTACCAGTTCACATCTATTCGCAAAGCAGTTCAGAGAACCGGTTGTTAGAAGAAATTACTGGCCTAATCCTGGCCTAATCCTGTAAGGAAAGCAGGAAGGAAACATTCTGGTGTTGCTTACAGAAACTGCCTCCATTAACCCGTATTACATTATTGGCAGGACTAGACTTTCTGGAAATCTCAGGAACTTCTCTGGAGTATTTTTCCCCTCCTTTGCTGGTACTTTGCTTGTGTGGAGTGACCATTCAAAGTTACAATGGCACTGAAAAAAGTGACCTATGACCATCTTTCATCTTGCAGCATCCCCACAGTCATGAGAGGCCAGGCGAGGAGATGCATGCCTCGATGTGAGTGATATTGAGTTGGCCACACCCAGCCAGTCACATGACCAACAAGCCACGCTCACCAACTAAGCCACGCCCACAGAACCAGTTGTTAAAAAATTTGAATCCCATCCCTGCCTCTAATCCAGGGGTGTCAAACTCAAGGCCCCGAGGCCAAATCTGGCCCACGGGGCTGCCCTGGAAATAGGGAAGGATTGGCCCACGGTGCCTCTGCCAGCGTAAACAAAGCTTGGGAGGGTGCACACAGCTCTCCCGAGCTCCGTTTCCCCTGGCAGAGGATTGCAGGAGGCCATCACAGCCAAAAACAGAACTCAGGAACCCGTTTTCATGGGCAGAGTGCTCGGGCCGCCACAGGCGCCCCCTCCCGGCACAAGTGACATCATGCTGGCCATGCCAGTGGTGGGATTCAAATTTTTTTACTACCAGTTCTGTGGGCATGGCTTGATGGGCGTGGCAGGGGAAGGATACTGTAAAATCTCCAGTCAGAGGTGGGATTTGCCGGTTCTCTGAACTACTCAAAATTTCCACTACCGGTTCTCCAGAACTGGTCAGAAGCTGCTGAATACCACCTCTGGGCCACACCCATTCTGGCCGCGCCACCCCAGCCCCCTGGAGGTCAAAAAACCCATGAGGTGGCTGTCAATGAAATTGAGTTTGACACCCCTGCTCTAACCCCAGGAGATTAAGCACCGAAGGTCTCTAGCTACCATCAGCAGATGGAACATGGAGTCCTCTTCAGGTGTGGCTTATAGTGGTGCATGGAAACATCCAAGTAAATCCTTCACTTATGACCAAAATTGGGAGCAGCAGGGCTGTTTACTAAGTGCCCAAACTCTGATCATGTGGCTGTACGGATGCTATAAAGGTCATAAATGTGAGGACCATTTGCAAGTCATTTTTTTTAGTGTCGTCGTAACTTTGGAGAGTCGTTAAAATGGCTGTAAGTCAAGAACTACCTGTAGAAAGCTGACGGAAAAAAAACCCCCAATGGTCCATCAAGCCGCCCTTTGAGTTTTTGTTTGAGGTTTGCCATTTTCTTATTTATTCATTTTTAATTATGGGATTTTATTCATTATTGATTTTTTTATTTACAGCTTATCGCGCAGTCAGCCAGATGTTCAGGCTGGATTTGGCATCTCTATCCATCGAATGAAGCCTCACCAAGGACCTAGGATAGGCAGATGTGGATATCTGAAATTTTAATTTTTAAAAAATCTTCTAATTTTTGCTGGCTTATGGACATGTATTTATCCCAAGCATGTTTAAACTCAGTTATTGATGATCTCAAGCTTCCACGGCAGGTAGGCCTCGACTTACGACCTCAGCTGAGCCCAAAATTTCTTCTGCGAAATGAGATATTTGTGAAGTGAATTTTGCTCCATATTACGTCGCAACTTCGAAAGGTTACTAAACGAACCATTGTAAATCGAGGACTACCTGTACTCTTCCTGTGAGTCACTGAGCAAGGCAGAGCATATCATGCCTCACTGTTTGTTTTAAGGCCTGCCTGTCGCAATTTATCCCAAGGTCCAGGGCTCCAAATGCCCCATTCCCACGGGAGGAGACTGTTTTCTTTACTGCTTGCACGACCTCCCACATTTCTCTGTCCTTTTATATTATTTTGGCAATTTCTGAGCTTGATTTATGTCATGAGAGCCTCGCTGGCAGCATGGAGATGGCTGTTTGGAGTTACTGTGTTTCTGGGATGACGCTGACCGACTCTCATCTCCTCAGCTCAGAGCTCCTCACTGCATCTCCAAAGGTGTTTTTTTTCATGAGGCAACTGGACTTTCTGTTTTTTTCTTTTGAAGACATTTCACTTCTCATCCAAGGAGCTTCTTCAGCTCATGAGGAATGGAAAGATTCCAGTCAGTGCTGAAGAAGCTTCTTGGATGAGAAGCAAAATATCTTCAAAAGAAAAAAACAGAAAGTCCAGTTGCCTCATGAAAAAAAAGACACCTTTGGGACAACCATGAGCTGAATATGACTGAGAATCTCCATGGACATTCATTTCCAAAGCCATTTCTCTTTCTGAAAGGAGATGTTGGCAAAAAAGTTTGAGAGCCCTGCAGAGGCTAAACAGGTAGTCCTCAACTTACAACCATTCATTTGGTGACCATTTGAAGTTACAACAGCATTAAAAAAAGTAACACATGGCCATTTTTCACACTTATGACCATTGCAGCATCCCTGTAGTCAGGTTATCAGAATTCAGATGCGACATATCTGTATCTATCTATCTATCTATCTATCTATCTATCTATCTATCTATATCATAATATCATATATATTATATATGAATGATATTTTCTGCTTGGAAGCATTGCCAAATCTATTTTTTTTAAGTTTTTTATTTTTATGTTCCAAAAAATATCTCTTTTAGTGAACAGAGTGGTTCCAGGTTTTTACATTTCCATACAAACATGACCTTAGTTACATATTCATCTTTCACATTCAATTTCATATCGTATCATTACATTTATAATTTCTATTAGTTTTCTCAAACATTTTATATTCTTCACACTTATATATATATTCTATTCATATCTTAACTTCTTTCATTTTTTCTTTAAATATTCTCCTGTCTTATTTCTTGTTCTATGTTAATTGCACTTATACTTTTATCTGTCACATTTGCAAATTCATCGCATACTCTTGGTTCATTATTCAAAAAATTCCATCATAGTTCTAATAATTCAAAGATCTCCCCGTTTAATTACTAATTTGAGTGTACCACCCCTGCACTGCCAACTCTTAAAGTAGGCATTTTTTTTGTACTTTTAAATCATCTTTCCCCGAACTAATGGAGAATGGAAGCAGAAATAAACAAATACAGCTTCACACGCTAACTTTTAAAATATATAGGATTTAAATTATTGACCTTCACAGCCAAGCAATACTATTCTTCTTATATAAAAGTTTGGATGCCTGATTGCTTGGGTTTTTTTTCCCAATGTTTTTCAATTTCATTTTGTTTTATTTCATCCCAAATGCACCTTCTTTTCCTTATAGTGGCTAAGAAGATTGGCATCTTAACAGTGGCCTAAAATTGTCCTTAAATAATATATCAAGGTCATTTTAGCCATACTGAAAACCTTCTTTCCTTAAAAAAAAAAAAAGGACCAAAATACAAAGCTCTGATGACCTCATGGAAAAGATGACCGGGGTGGCTTGGGAGGGGAGAGAGAAATAAATATTTGGAGGAAAGAGAATTTCAAAAACTCAGACAGCTGCAACAGAAAAGGTGTGGGCAGGAGGGGGCTACTGCTTGCTTGCGCCAATGTTTGCAGAGGTGAATGGATGAAAGTGATGTTCCCAGAGAGCAAACAGGCTGAACCCATTGGCCATCTCGTCCAAAACCTTTTTCAGGCTTTCCAGGCTGAACCTCTTTCCTGGTCACAAGAACAGGTGGGGAAGTCCCTCCTGGGTCCATTTTTAGCCTTCTAGCTCAGCAATGTACAGAACCTACCCATCATCAGCCCTGTGCGTGGCTATTAGGGGAGGCTCTGGCAAAATCCAGTCGGAGACCAGTCCTGCTGGTCTCCTCCATCAGGCCTCCCCGCCCCCCAATCCTCATAACAGGGAAAAGCAGAGCTGGCCTGGCCACCACATGACCAGAAGCTCCACTATGAGATCAGGGCTTCCACCAGGAACCCAGAAATTCCACCAGTAGCCCAGGAAATCCACCAGGAACTCAAGACCTTCATTATGAGAACAGGGCCTCCCCCAGGAGCCCAGGACCTCCATCAGAAGATCAGAACCTCCACTGGGAGCCCAGAACCTCCACCAGGAGATCAGAACTTCCACCAGGAACTCAGGACCTTCACTATGAGATCAGGACCTCCATCAGAAGATCAGAACCTCCTCCAGGAGCCCAGGACCTTCACCAGGAGCCCAGAAGCTCCACCAGGAGCCCAGAACCTCCACCAGGAGCCCAGAACCTCCACCCTGAGGTCAGGATTTTCACTACGAGAGCAGGATCTCCACCAGGAGATCAGGGCCTCGGTCAGAAGATCAGAACCTCCTCCAGGAGCCCAGGACCTTCACCAGGAGCCCAGAAGCTCCACCAGGAGCCCAGAACCTCCACCAGGAGGTCAGAACCTCCACCCTGAGGTCAGGATTTTCACTACGAGAGCAGGATCTCCACCAGGAGATCGGGGCCTCGGTCAGAAGATCAGAACCTCCTCCAGGAGCCCAGGGCCTCCACTATGAGGTCAGGACTTCTCGGATGAGATCAGGGCCTCCACCAGGAGCCCGGGGCCTCCTTCCTGTTGGGAAAAGGGGGGCGCAGCTTGGGAGGAGGAGGAGGGGGGCATCCAGGCCCAGACCTTCTCACTGCTGAGAAATGTGTGAAATCCAACTTCTTCGCTTCTCCCCCACCACCACCACCCTCCTGCTTTTCTGGACTTTCTCTCTCCCCCCTCAAGCGGAACTGTTCCCAGAGAAACATTCCATCTCACCAGGGCTAACGACTTTCTTCTGTGCTCTTGCATTAATGAGTCCGGGGCCCCGGCTCTCGTCAGAGAGAAGCCATGCACGAAATTGCTTGAATTTTTAATTCAGGAGGGTTTGTGATAGGAGAATCAAAGTCACACACACACACTCCAGTCGCCGAGGCCGGGGCCGACACGGGCCATTGGCTCGGCCAATTTTCTTTTGATTTTCTCCAAATATTTCTCCGTTACCACCTCCCCGGCCCACCATTTCCTTGCCCTGTCCCTTGGGCCAAGAGAGGCACCTCGGTGGTGTGGGTTTTAAGCAACCGAGACAAGACCCCCTCCCAACCTAGGGACCCCCCGGTTATCATCTCTCTTTTCTCTCTCTGCCCACCTCCCAGTCCCATCGGGTTTATTTTGCACCTGGAGCTGCGGCAGAGTTCTGGGAGACTGCCTCCGCCGGGCAACTTCCCTCCCTCGGCTTCACTTCTTCTCGTCCAGAAAGTGGACGAGCCCAATAAGAGATGGAGCCCCCCCCCGCTTCAAAAGAAGGCAATTTTCATCCTGCCTCCCCAGCGAGGGAGAGGTGACCTCCTTGGGAAAAAGGCAGGACATCAAACGAGAAGCGTGTCTTTTTGGGAAGGGTCACTTCTCTTGAATCAAGGGCCCCCCACTCTGGGTTGTGGGAAAGGGACGCTGGCGGCGTGACAACGGAGGCGTTGCAAACAACAACAACAACACCCCAGCACCTTCATCTCACTTGGGATGCTGGAGGAAAGCGCCTTGGGTTGTTGTTGTTTTTTTCCCCCCAGCCAACAAGCGGGGAAATGAAGGGTTTTTTTTTTTTTTTTGGTCAGGAATAGTTTTTCCAAAGGAATCTGGAAAAAATAAAAAGAATGAAGGTAGAGCTCAACCGATGATCACAATTGAGCCTCAGGTTGCTAAGTTTAGACATTTGTTACGTCCCATTTTACGACCTTTCTTGCCATAGTTGTTAAGCGAATCAGTGCAGTGGTTAAGCTAGGGACACAATTGTTAAGTGTTGTTTTTATCTTTTTTTTTCAGAGTTGGAAGGGACCTTGCAGGTCATCTAGTCCAACCCCCTGCCCAAGCAGGAGACCCTATCTACACCATTTCTGACAGATGGGAGTCCAATCTCTTCTTGAAAGTGTCAAGTGATGGCGCTCCCACATCTTCCGAGGGCAACTTCTGTTCCATTGGTTGATCGTTCTCACTGTCAGAAAGTTTCTCCTTATTTCCAGGTCAAATCTCTCCTTGTTCAGTTTCCATCCATTATTCCTTGTCTGGCCTTCGGGTGCTTTAGAAAATAGCTTGACCCCTTCCTCCTCTCTGTGGCAGCCCCTAAAATATTGGAAGACTGCTATCCTGTCTCCCCTAGTCCTTCTCTTCACTAGACCAGCCAAGCCCAGTTCCTATAACCGTTCTTCATATGTTTTAGTTTCCAGTCCCCTAATCATCCTGGTTGCTCTTCTCTGGACTTTTTCCAGAGTCTCAACATCTTTTTTATAATGTGGTGACCAAAACTGAGTGCAGTACTCTTAGGTGTGGTCTTACTAAGGCTTTATAGAGTGATATCAGTACCTCCCTTGATCTTGGTTGTATCCCTCTGTTGTGCTTGTCAAACGGTCACAAAAGGCGATCACATGACCCCAGGGACACTGCTACCATCATAAATATGAATCAGATGCCAAGAATTTTGATCATGTGACCACGGGGATGCTGCCATGGTGGTTAAGTATGAAAAATGCTCATAAATCACTTTTTTTCTGTCACTTCGAAAGGTCACTAAGGGAACTGTTGTAAGTCAAGGACCACCTGTAGTTCCTTTGTGTTGTAGGGACTCTAGAATAGGGTGTTGAGTCCAACTCTGCCCATTGGAGGAATCCACAGTAAGGCAGTCCAGACTGATAGCTATCTGGTCACTGCATCAGAGAGCAGGAAAACCAATGCCAAATTGCTGCTGGTTTTTTTTAAAAAAATGTTGTTTAAAATACTATAAATCCCTTGTTTCATATCCTGGAGCAATCGTGTCTGGCTAACATCCTTCCAGGGTCCTAATGGATCCACCCACAGTATTTACTCAAGCTTGAACTTATCCAACTGTTAAAAGTTTAGTTTACAGGCCCCTGATCTTCTTAGCGGCCTCCTGTGAACTTGTTCGATTTCTTTAAATCCCCCTTAGAAACGGTGGTGCCCACTTGACTTGGTGCCACCTATAAATTCATTGGCTCTTCTTTCTTTCTTTCTTTTTTCTTTTGCAGCTTTGTCGGGCTGCTCCTATCGGGTGTGATCACCCACCCAATGTTTGCACAAGAGTTCAGCCCAGATTGAAGGAAGGATGGTCCTTTAAGACAAACTCCACAAAGCCCAACGTGCTGAGTTTGTCTTGTTTTTTCCCCCCCTTCTGGCTGCATTTCATTTTCGAGGCTTAATTCGAAGCAAACAGAGCTGATACAATTTCCTTCCAGCTGTCTAGTCCTCAGTGGTCACACAGGGAATTATAACATTGGTCTTCGGGTTTTTGAGCCCAAGAGATGCACGATAAAAATTCTGCATAGCTAGAGGTTTTTAAGAAGAGATTGGGCAGTCATTTGTTGAAATGGCATCAGGTTTCCTGCTTGAGCAGGGGGCTGGACTAGAAGACCTCCAAGGTCCCTTCCAACTCTTCCGTTAACTTTCACCTTTTTCATCAGAGGAAACACGAGCAATAAATTAGGCAGCTAATAACAACGGCCACACTCTTAAACTACCCTGGTTTGTATAGTTTACGAACAAATGACAACCAACTCACAGGGGCCATCCAGAGAAGGAATCACTGAAACAGTCAAAATTGTGCCTATGCGCATGTAAAAAAGCAACCTGGGGTTTTTAAAATATCTCTTCTCTCACAGAGGATTCTGCCCGTGAGGATTCTAAGTAGATCTGTAGCCACATAACGTTAATAAATTAGAATAGAAATTTAACAGCGGCTAGAATTGTATTTGCTAAGAATTGGAAAAGTGAAAAAATACCTATGCAAGAGGAAATTATTAAGAAAATCATGGACTGTGCCAAAATGAGTAAATTGACATTTGAAATTAGAGAACAAGAGGATAAACAATTTTATATGATATGGGATTTATTTTATCAATGGTTAGATAAAAAGACATGGTAAAGAAATAGATTAGTAAGCCTTACATTAAAAGTTAATAGATTGATATAGAATACAATATAAAATATATAACCATTGGATGAATATATAAGATTAAATCATAATGAAAATTAGAATATCTCGTATAAAATGATGGAAAAATAGTTTAGTCAAATGAATGTTTAATAATTGATATTATATAAGCACAAGCTAGATTGATAAGGTGAGAATTTATATAACTTGTGAGTAATGGTAAAAAAAGGATAGCACAAAAGATTGTAACCAACTGACACACTGTATGTATATAATTGAAAGAGGGTTTTATTTTTTTATGTTTTGTTTGTATGTTTGTTGTAAAAAATAAAAACTTTGTTTATAAAAAAATAGATTAGAATAGAAAGTCAGAACTCAGTTGGAAAGAGGCATCTAGCGCAGGGGGTCGGACTAGATGATCTACAAGGTCCCTTCCAACTCTGTTGTTGTATTGTATTGTATTGTATTGTATTCTGTTGTATTGTATTGTATTGCATTCTATTCTATTCTATTCTATTCTATTCTATTCTATTCTATTCTATTCTATTCTATTCTATTCCAGTACAAGAAATCCTAATTAAAGCATTCTGTGAGTGAAGCAAGGAAGAGCAAATGGTGACAAAGTGGGAAATTATGAGTTCAAATCCTACCTTAGTCATGAAAGCCATCTGGCTGATGGACCAGTCACCAGGAGACAGTAAATTCTAGTCCCGCCTTAGGCATGAAAGCTGGCTGGGTGGCTTTGGACCAATCACCAGGAGACTGAATTCTAGTCCCGCCTTAGGCATGAAAGCTGGCTGGGTGACTTTGGGCCAATCACCAGGAGACAGTGAATTCTAGTCCCGCCTTAAGCATGAAAACTGGCTCTGTGACTTTGGGCCAATCACCAGGAGACAGTGAGTTCTAGTCCCGCCTTAGGCATGAAAGCGGGCTGGTTAACCTTAAGCCAGTCCCTCTGTCTCAGCCCAACCTACCTCACAGTGTTGTTGTTATGGGGAAAATAGAAGGAGGAAGGAATATTGTGTGTATTTGCTATCTTGAGTGATTCATTACAAAAAATAAAGGTGGGATATAAATAAACAAACCGAACAAATAAAATTAAAAGAGCTGAAAAAACAATAACAGGTCATCTGGCAAGATTATCATCCTTGTGGATCCAGGTTACCTTTCGGTCTCAATGAATTTGTGACAAAACGCTTTTGGTGGATTTCTCTCTGGATCTGGACATCTGCCCACCATGGAAGTTGGACATTGTCGCAGAGACAAATGCTAGGACTCCCAACAGCTGCCACCAGTTTCTGCTGATTCCTTCATGCTCCATTACTAATGTTTGGGTGGGAACCTCAGTGGCCACATCAGCTTCTCGGAAGTGCCTCCAGCTAACAATTATATATTCCTTCCAAGGGATAAATAATCTAGCCACTACTCACCATCTATTTTTCTTTCCCGCTTCCTGATATGACGCATCGGTATAATTCCTTTCTGTGATCGTCTTAAGATCAGAACCCTGGTACATTTTTTTTTAAAAAAAATCTATTAAAAAAAAAATCCCATAAGAACTACCTTGTCAAGTGCTCTTCCTCTGTCTCAGTGTTTCTTAACCATGATAACTTTAAGACAGGTGGACTTCAGTAGAATTGAAGTTCACTCATCTTAAAATTGCCAGGGTTCAATCCCCAGAATTCCCCAGCCAGCAACGCTAAGTGGAGTTAAAGTCCACTTGCCTTAAAGTTGCCACGGATGAAAAACCGTGCTCTACTTAAAGAATTGTGTGCGGTCCAAGCCCATTTTAAGATGGACAAACAGACAGACAAGTATTGCTGTTCTTCATCCTGTCACCCTCCGAATTCAACTGGCTATGACGTGATTGGGAATTTGGAGAATTATAATCTCAATATTCCTGGGTGAGAATAGTTTAGAGAAGGCTGGATGAGCATATGCAAATTTTATGCAAATCCCCATTAGTTTTCCTCCTTTCGGACCCAATTATTTATTTAAAAATATTAATAGATTGCCTCAATCCTGCAGGACACACAATAAGGTTGATGTCAACATGTAAAACACGATACATTAACATAACGACATTAATAATGGTTACATATCAGCAGAACTGCTCTCTAATTAAGAGTTACCCTGTGGTAAGGCAGGCGGCCAATAAATTTAGTAATTAAAAAAGTAATCTAAGGAACAAAGACAGGATTACTATTATTGTACAGGGCACTCTGGTACAATAAGGTAAAATTCCATTTGTACCCCAAAATAATGTTTTAAACGTTCAATATTTAAACATATATTTGATAAATATTTCTTTTAAACATAATGACAAAGTCGCTGCTGTGTTGTGAGTTTGGGTAGTCCTCGTTTACCAACAACTCACTCAGTGATTGTTTCAAGTTACAGGGGCACTGTATGAGGGGCACTTACAATCATTCCTAGAATAGAATAGAATAGAATAGAATAGAATAGAATAGAATAGAATAGAATAGAATAGAATAGAATAGGGAAAGGATAGGATAGGATAGGATAGAAATCTTTATTGGGAATAGAATAGAATAGAATAGAATAGAATAGAATAGAATAGGGAAGGGAAGGGAAGGGAAGCGATAGGATAGGATAGGATAGGATAGGACAGGACAGGACAGGACAGGACAGAACAGAATAGAAATCTTTATTGGGAATAGCATAGAATAGGGAAAGGATAGGATAGGACAGGACAGAACAGAACCTCCGTTCACAACTGTAATCCATTCCATGACTTCGGTTGCAACCCAATTTGGTTGGGACCAGAAGCGAGACTGACTGCACATGCGTATACAAAAAAAATGGCATGGAAATTGGTGTGGAAGGGGAAATTGCCGTGGCTGTGTTTGATTGCCACCTGAGTATTTGTTCGTGACCAGATGCAAAAATGTTGTGACAGTTTTGGTCGTCACCCGATTTGGTCAGAAGTGTTCTTGACCAGAGGTTCTATTGTAGAATAGAATGAGCTGGAAGGGACCTTGGAGGTCTTCTAGTCCAGCCCCCTGCTCAAGCAGGATAACCTATACATATTCAGATAAGTGACTGTCTAAAGTGTCTTTCATGAAGAGGCACCAAACATGCTTATCCTTGTTTTACCATTTCCAGCAATTTGCACAACGTGGTGTTTCTCAACCTTGGCGGCTTGAAGATCTGGGGGCCTCAGTTCCCAGAATTATGAGAGCTGAAGTCCAAACATCTTCAAGTGCCAAGGTTGAGAAACATTGGAATATGTTAAGCAAAAAAGAAATAAGGGGAGGGAGGAAGGGAGGGAAAGAAAGGGAAAAAAGAAAGAATAAAGATAGATAGATAGATAGATAGATAGATAGATAGATAGATAGATAGATAGATATAGATAGATAGATAGATAGATAGATAGATAGATAGATGATAGATAGATAGATAGATAGATAGATAGATAGATAGATAGAGGAGGGAAGGAAGGAAGGAAGGAAGGAAGGAAGGAAGGAAGGAAAGAAAGGGAAAGAAAGAAGGAAAGAAAGAAAGAAAGAAAGAAAGAAAGAAAGAAAGAAAGAAAGACTAAAACTAAGGTGACCGTGTTGGCCAAACATGTAGTCCTCATCTTACAACCGTTTGTTTAACAATGGTTTAAAGCAGGGGTCTTCAAACTCGACAGCTTTAAGACTTTTGGGCTTCAATTCCCCTTCAATTCCTCTTCCAGTCATGTTGGCTCAGGAATTCTGGGAGTTGAAGTCCACAAATCGTAAACTTGCCAAGTTTGAAGGCCCTTGGTTTAAAGTTATGATACTCAAGTCAAGTTTCTGGTGAGTGTAGCTCAACACTAGGGCAGAAGTGTCAAACTGGATTTCGTTGAGGGCTGCATCAGGTTTGTGTTTGACCTTGGGAGGCAAGGATGGGCGTGGCCACGGTGGCCAGTTCGACATCACTCGTGTTGGGGGGTGCCTAAGGTGGCCCGAGAGCTAGCAAAAATGGGCTTCCGAGCTCCGTTTCAACTGCGACGGCCTCCTGCAACTGTCTGCCTGCGAAAATGAAGCTTGGGAGGGCCTGCCTGCAGCCCTCCCAAGTTCTGTTTTTGGCTGCGACAGCCTCCTGCAACCCTCTGCCAACGAAAATGCGGCCCTCCCAAGCTCAGTTTTCGCTGGCAGAGGTGCCAAGGGTGGTCCTTTGCGTTTCCAGGGTGGCCCCATGGGCCAGATCTAAGCACCCTGCAGGCGAAATATGGCCCCGGGGCCTTGAGTTCATACCCCTGATCGGGGGGTGTGTGGTTTCTTGATGACAGAGTGAATGTAAATTTTTTCTCCAATTTCCCCTAATAGTGCTGAAAATTCCTGGTTGTCTTCCCTTCAAATATAGAACAAATCTCACCCTGCTTAGCTTTTTCAATCCCATTTGGAAAACACAACCCCTTACAACAGAATAGCATCATACAGGGAGTCCTCAATTTAAAACCATTCATTGAATGACTGTTACAACGACAATGAGAAAAGTGATGGTTTTCACACACCATTGCAGTATCCCTGTGGTCCTGTGATCAAAATGTTCAAAATTCAGATGTTTGACAACTGACTCACATTTATGACGGTTGCAGTGTTCCGGGATCCCCTTTTGCGACCTCCTAGTGAGCAAAGTCAACGGGGAAGCCAGATTCACTTAACAATTGTGTTACTAACTTAACAACTTCAGTGGTTCACTTAACCAGTGCAGCAAAAAAGGTAGCAAAAAGGAGCAAACTCACTTAACAACCATCTTGCTTAGCAACAGAAATTTTGGCCTGAATTGCGGTTGTAAGTCGAGGACTACCTGTATTTATTTCATTTCAGGCTGCCCTTGGTGAAAAGAAAGCAAGATAAACGCAAATCAAAGCTTTGTGAATGAGAGCGAACATCTGTGTAGTCCAGCATCCAATCTCCTGCAGCAGCTATGCAGATGTTTTCAGGAAGGGGAGAGCCAGGGATATCTGCAGGATGCGATCCCCAAAAAAATCCAGATGTGGGATGCACATAAAAACCAGGTGTAGCTTCAGTCACATTATTGTAGTTGTCATTTTTAGTTTTTCGTGCATGTCCTACGGAGATTCCCGGTTAGAGATTATAAAACAAAGGGCACAAATACCAACTGGACAGATGACCAGATTCATAGACTCCGTGGCTACTTTTGAACGTTTTAGATAGATAGATAGATAGATAGATAGATAGATAAACACTATACAGAAGCCTGATGATGGCAGATGAGATTCTGCCGAAACGTTGCTACAACTTTAAAAGCACAACTACAATGACGTGGGAGAATACCCGAACAAAGCTGAATGCCATACATGTAAGTACCCGCGAAAAGTACCCACATACTGTGTATGTGTGTGTGTATACACACACACACACACAGTATATAGACACAGACAGACATATGCATGCATGCATACATACATACAAACATACGTATTTTGGAAGATCCCAAGAATTTCAAAATTATAATCCTGGCTACTTTGGATTCTTTTTCTTTTTGTGAACTGTTGCTTTTTTTTTTTTTTTTTTAAAGAGATTTTGAGGAGGGGGAGGAACTCCTCCTCCTCCTCCAAGAAAATGTAAAAACTGTCCTGTTCAATTCCTTTTACCTTTTCCTTGGATTCTTTCTTAAATATTAACCGAGAAGCCATTAGACAGGTGTTCAATGGAGCAGAAGGACATACGTCCAAAGTGCAAGTGTCTTGTGCAAGTATCAGTTCCCTTTAGAAAAAAAAAAGGGGGGAGAGGGGGTTGTATGAGTTGGCGGGGGGTGCGGGGGTGGATGTTGCAGAAGAGCTTTTATTTGCTTTTCGGCTCTCATTTTTGAGTCCAGAATATATTCCGCAATTACACCGTAGTCCCAAAGGAGTTTGATAGATCAGATGTAGACAATGATCATCTTACAACTTTACAGATCATTTTCGACCTACGACCAAAATTTATTTTGTTAAGCAAGACAGTTGTTAAGTGAGTTTCCCTCATTTTACGACCTTTCTTGCAACGCTAGCTAAGTGAATCACTGCAGTTTTTAAGTTGGTAACATAGTGGTTAATAGAATCTGGCTTCCCCAACCGGAGATATTTTTATTGGGTATCTTACCTGAAGGATATAGTAAAGAATTGATATATCTGATTATAAATGTATTAACAGCAGCTAGAATTGGTATTTGCCAAAAATTGGAAAAGTAAAAAACTTCCGATAGAAGAGGAGGTGATTAAGAAAATAATGGAATGTGCAGAAATGAGTAAATTGACATTAGCAATTAGAGAGCAAGAAGACAAAAAATATTATAAAATTTGGGATTTATTTTATCAATGGCTAGATAAGAAAATAGGGAAATAAAATATAATATAAATATAATATTATAGTAAAGATAAGACAATGTAAATAATATGTTATAACTGATTACAATGAAATGAATGATATTATTAGTCTTTGTAAAAGTTGAGATTTGCTTGAAAAGGATGACGTGAATTTATAATTAAAGTCTAATAAGGAGTTAATAATACAATATAACAGGCATAGATGATTTATATAATATGAATTTTAATAATGTATTTAGAAGGGAAAGACTGTTGATATTGTGCACAAGCGATATGTACCAACCGACACGCTGTACAATAGAAAGATGGTTTTATTTGATGTTTTATGTTCGTATTTGTTAATGTTTGTTGTTAAAATAAATAAAAAAAAACCTTTAAAAAAAAGAATCTGGCTTCCCCGTTGAGTTTGCTTGTCAGAAGGTCGCAAAAGGGGATCATGTGACCCCGGGATGCTTCAACCGTCATAAATATGAGCCAGTAGCCAAGGGTCTGAATTTGGATCATATGAGCCCGGGATGCTGCATAAATGCATGCCCGTAAATGCATGCTCTTTGCCAAATTCCAATAAAATCAAGACGTAGGTAGCTACAACCATGTGGTCGTCCCATTTTGCACATATAAATAAACGGAGCATCAGAAAAAAAAAACCCAGAACAATAGAGTTGGAAGGGACCTTGGAGGTCTTCTAGTCCAACCTTTTGCTCAAGAAGACCCTGTTCAAGTCTAGACATGCGGTTGTCCAGTCTCTTCTTAGAAACCTCCAGCGATGGAGCGCCCACAACTTCTGGAGGAAAGTCGTTCCGCTGGTTAATTGTTCTCATTGCTAGGAAATATCTCCTTAATTCTAGGTTGCTTCTCTCCACGGTTAGTTTCCATCCATTGTTTCTCATCTTGCCTTCTGGTCTTTGGAGAATAAGTTGATCTTCTCTTCTTGTCAAATACATTACAGATTAACAGAGTTGGAAGGGGACCTTGCAGGTTTGAGGGACTGCCACAAAGAGGAGCGGGGTCTACCTATTTTCCAAAGTACCCGGAGGAACAAGGAATAATGAATGGAAACTGAACAAGGAGAGATTCAACTTGGATATAAGGAAAATTTTTTCGGACAGAACAATCAACCCATGGAACAGAAGTTGCATTCAGGAGTTATGGGAGCTTCATCCCTAGAAGCGTTCAAAGGGAGACTGGTGTGCCATCTGTCAGAAATGGTGTACGGTCTCCTGCTTGGGCAGGGGGTTGGACTAGATGACCTACAAGGTCCCTGACTCCCTTCCAACTTTGATAATCTGTAAATGTATAAGTCATCTAGTCTATCCCCCCCTCCCCAGGTGGGAGACCCTGGCCGACACCATTTTTGAGAGATGGCAGTCCAGTCTCTTCTTGAAAGCTTCCAGTGATGAAGCTCCCACAACTTCCGAGGGCAACTTCTGTTCCATGGGTTGATTGTTCTCACTGTCAGAAAGTTTCTCCTTATTTCTAGGTTGAACCTCTCCTTGATCAGTTTCCATCCATTATTCCTTGTCTGGCCTTTGGGTGCCTTGGAAAATAGCTTGACCCCTTCCTCCTCTCTGTGGCAGCCACTCTTGGTGGCACCTTGAGGTTAACATCTTGACTCTTTTGATCATACTCTGAAAACAACCCAGATCTCATTCTGCACAGGAATGAAATCCTGGCAGCCTCAAAATCAAGCTCCATTTTTTGCAAAGGTAAAAACAATAACAAAAGATAAAAGAAAAGAGTTTGTATTTAGGCTTTGCTGGACTTGGAATATCGATTCATTGTTCAGGAGAGTTTCAGGGAAAAATAATCCATTTAATTCTCTGCAGAGGATTAAAACTGGTCTGGAACCATGCAGGATCTTTGAATGTCCCTAACAAAATATTATTCTGCTGGGCTTGCCTGATGAGATTTTCTTTTCTTTATTTAACTTCTCCCAATTTCATCAGGATGTTTCACTCTATTTACGAAGATAAAATCCAACATTAATGGCTGCAGCAATGTAACCCAACAAATATATTTTGGTTTTCTACTGAATATGTTCTGACATCTTCTTTAAAAAAAAAAAAAGTCCAGAGAAAGTTGAACTTAGCGGTGGTTTCCTTTGCTTTCTTAAGGGAAACTTCAAAGTAGCTGTTATTTACTCCTAGACAAAGAAAATCCAGTATTTGTTTGCAAAGTGCTACAGAGACATTAATTACCAGGGCACCAGAAAGCCAAATTATCTGTCTGGGCTTCCTTCTCCAGGGTCCTTGAATGGAGACCCCCTCCTTTATAATACTAGAAGTTTCAGGTCAAAAGACGGGCTGCAGATTCCAAACTGATGCAACTATTTGCTATTCTTTATCCCCAACCTGGAGCCCTCAGAATGGAGGAAAACACTGCCGGTTGGTTTAAATGCCCATTTAGAAAAGAAGAATAACAGAATAACAGAGTTGGAAGGAACCCTGGAGGTCTTCTAAACTATCCCCCTGCTCAGGCAGGAAATCTGTACAGGGAGTCCTTGACTTACAGTTGAGCCCAAAACCTCTGTTATTAAGTGAGACATTTGTTAAGTGAGTTTTGCCCCATTTAAAGACCTTCATTGTCACAGTTGTTAAGCAAATCACCACCATTGTTAAGTTGATAACACAGTTGTTAAGTGAATCTGGCTTCCCCATTGAATTTGTTTATCAGAAGATCGCAAATGTCCAGTACCCCTGGACATTGCAACCGTCATAAATATGAGCCAGTTGCCAAGCATCTGAATTTTGATCATGTGACCATGGGGAAGCTGCAACTATGGTGTGGAAAAAGGTCATAAGTCCATTTTTTTCAGTGCTGTTGTAACTGTGAAGGGTCACTAAATAAACTGGTGTAAGTCAAGGATTCCCATTTCAGACAAACGATGGTCCAATAGCAATCCAATTGCTCCCTCATTATCAGTTCTGATAATTACATAAATAACCTGGTAAGTGTCTGGTGGTCTTATGCACCGTGACGAACTTCATGAGATGCTTCTGATCCAGCCAAGTTTTAATCAAACATCTTCATCCAGTAGAAGTTCCCAGCTGCCAATGGTCCCTTGTTGCAGAAAAAAGAGGTAGAAATAATGTGTATAAATGGCAGGTAGCCAGATTTTTGCCTAAATATAATGAAAACATCTTTATGGTTAAGATCTGAGCATTGCAGAAGGTCATTATTATGTCGCTTGAGAAGAAAACATGACTTAAGTTTTTCCTCAAAAAACAATCAACAATAACAGTGGAAATACCTAAATTCTCCAAATTCAGTTGCATTCCTCCTGTTTTATGGCTTCTGGGAATATACTTTCTAAGTATCAGATGCTAAGAATGAACAAGCAGTTCCCCACTACTAAGAAAAGAAAATATTTGGTGAGAATAAAGGTAGCACTGGGTCTCACCTGAACTTTCCTAAGGTGATTCTGCTAGGAATGGCATTCGTAGCATAGATGTCAAAAATGTTGAGACTTTAGAAAGAATGCAGAGAAGAGTAACAAAGATGATTAGGGGACTGGAGCAGAGGGGGTATTCAGCAGGTTCTGACCAGTTCTGGAGAACCGGTAGTAGAAATTTTGAATAGTTCAGAGAACCGGCAATTCCCACCTCTGACTGGAGATTTTACAGTATTCTTCCCCTGCCACACCCACCAAGCCACGCCCACAGAACCGGTAGTAAAAAAATTTGAATCCCACCACTGGACTGGAAGATAAAACATATAGAGAACGGCTGCAGGAATTGGGTTTGTCTAGTTTGATGAAAAGAAGGACTAGGGGAGACAGGATAGCAGTCTTTCCAATATCTCAGGGGCTGCCACAAAGAAGAGGGAGTCAAGCTATTCTCCAAAGCACCTGAAGGCAGGACAAGAAGCAACGGATGGAAACTAACCAAGGAGAGAAGCAACTTAGAACTAAGGAGAAATTTCTTGACAGAACAATTAATCAGTGGATCAACCTGAATCCAGAGGTTGTGAATGCTCCATCACTGGAGGTTTTGAAGAAGAGATTGGACAGCCAGTTGTCCAGAATGGTATAAAGTCTCCTTTGAATAGGAAGTTGGATTAAAAAACCTCCAAGCTCTCTCCCAACTCTGTTATTATGTTATTCCACAAAGGCCCTCCAAAATGACTTTCTACAGCTAACCATGTCTCTATTTGTCCTAAGGACGGGCAACCCACATAGCTCCAATTTAATCTGATGGAATTTAACAGCAACACTGATGACTTTCAATGGTACCATCTCGTTTACAGATAGTCCTTGACTTTACAATCACAATTGGGACTGGAATTTCTGTTGCTAAGCAAGGCAGTGGCTAAGTAAGTTTTACAACCTTTTAAAATCACAGTTGTTAAGCACATCAGAACAGAATAACAGAGTTGGAAGGGACCTTGGAGGTCATCTAGTCCAACCCCCCCACCCCACCCAAACAGGAGACTCTGCACTATTTCTGACAAATGGCAGTCCAATCTCTTCTTGAAAGCCTCCAGTAATGGCGCTCCCACATCTTCCGAGGGCAACTTCTGTTCCATTGGTTGATTGTTCTCACTGTCAGAAAGTTTCTCCTTATTTCCAGGTTGGATCTCTCCTTGTTCAGTTTCCATCCATTGTTCCTTGTCTGGCCTTTGGGTGCTTTAGAAAATAGCTTGACCCCTTCCTCCTCTCTGTGGCAGCCCCTCAAATATTGGAAGACTGCTATCACGTCTCCCCTGGTCCTTCTCTTTACTAGACTAGCCATGCCCAGTTCCTGCAACCGTTCTTCATATGTTTTGGTCTCCAGTCCCCTAATCATCGTGGTTGCTTTTCTCTGCACCCTTTCTAGAATTTACTTTTTAGAAGCACTGCAATTTTTAAGTCAATCACACAGTCGTTAAACAAATCCAGCTTCCCCATGGATTTTGCTTGTCAGAAACTGGCTGCGAAGGTCACAAATGGTGATTCCATGATCCAGGGGTGGTATACAATTTTTTTTTACTACTGGTTCTGTGGCTGTGGCTTGGTGGGCATGGTGTGGCTTGGTGGGAGTGGCTTGGTGGGCATGGCAGGGGAAGGAAACAGCAAAATCCCCATTCCCTCCCCACCCCACTAATCTGCTTTCCAGCTCTGTTCTCCTGTGCAGGGCAACAAAAGGAGACCCAGTCAATCAGCTGGGACTCAGGAGGCAGAGAATACATGGGAGTGGGGCCAGTCAGAGGTGGGATTTGCCAGTTCTCCGAAGTACTCAAAATTTCTGCTACTGGTTCTCCAGAGCCTGACAGAACCTGGTGAATACCACCACTGCCATGATCCCGGCAACCATTCTAAACTCCTACCACTCACCAGGAGCTAAATTTTGATCACATGGCTGTGGGGATTGTGTGATGCTCATAAGTGCGAGGACAGGCCATCAGTCACATTTTTTCAGCGTCATTGTAACTTTGGTCACTATAAGAATGGTCGTTATTTGAGGACTACTGGTACTTTCTTTTGCCCCATTCAGGAACAAAAGGGAATCTCAAGATCAAGGTGTAACATCACCTGTTTTGCACCTTTAGATCTGCCCAGAATTCCATCCAAAGAGAAAAATGAGTTGAAAACATTTCGCTTTGCTCTGAGATTCTGTTATTCTATTTGATTGTGCTAAAAAGCATTTGGTTCTTTGTTATTATTAATAATAAATTATTGCCGGAGATAAATTCCCTGTGTGTGCAATCACGCTTGGCTAAAATAAAGTATTATTCAATTCAATTCCAATTATTTATTATTAATAATATAGACTGTTATTCTATTTATATTCTTTATGTTTATATTTATAAATATAAATATATTTATATTCTTTCTTCAAAAGAAAAAAACTAGGAACTCCAGTTGCCCCCTGAAAAAAGAGCACCTTTGGGAAAACCCTGGAGGACTGAGAATCTCCACAGACTTTTAGCTATACAATTTGGGATGAACGCCAGAGGTGGCATTCAGCAGGTTCTGACCAGTTCTGGAGAACTGGTAGCGGAAAGTTTGAGTAGTTCAGAGAACCAGCAAATCCCACCTCTGTCTGGCTTCGCCCCCATCTCTTCTCTGCCTCCCGAATACCAGATGGTCGGCTGGGACTTTTTTGGTTGCCCTGCACAGGAGAACGGAGCTGGAAAGCAGGTTAGTGGGGTGGGGAGGGAATGGGGATTTTGCAGTATCCTTCCCCTGCCACGCCCACCAAGCCACACCCACAGAAGTGGTAGTAAAACAATTTGAATCCCACCACGGATGAACACCTTTTGAATGGTGTGGGAGTAAGAATGGATTTCCAGAAGGAAAAATTGCAGACCAGGAGTACCACTCAGATGACCCTGAGGACACAGATAAACCAAGTGGCCTCAATGACCCTCTAAATGGACGCAAATGACCAGCTGTCTGCAAGGAATATATATCCTTCCATTCTCCACCATCCGGTCAGAGCTGAAGAAGCTTCTTGGATGAGAAGTGAAATGTCTTCAAAAGGAAAAAAAAACAACCCAGAAAGTACAGTTGCCAGGTTACAACAGCACTGAAAAAAGGGTCTTAGGACCATTTTTCACACTTATGTCCATTGCAGCATCCCCACAGTCACATGATCAAAATTTGGATGCTTGGCAACTGACGTGTATTTATGACAGTTGCATTGTCCCTGGGTCATGTGATCATATCATTTTTACTGGCATAGGGAGCCAATTAACTTCTCAATCCGTTTGTAATGACCTGGTCAACTGAGTGTGATTTAAAAGGGATTCTCTGCCACAAAAGAGACCTGTGATGACCCGGGGTGTAACACAAAAATAACAAAGTCACAAAAGTAGAATAAATTCCCTTTAATGCCTCCAACTTGGCCCCAATGTCCAATTATCCTCGTCTGGATATCAAACTCTTCAAAAACCAGTGTACGAAGAGCAGAAATGCAGTCCAAACCCAAAGTAAAGATAATTAGAAATAAAAAAAACTAACACAAACCACACTGAAGTAATTAATACGGTAGGCCAGGATGATAAATTGCAGGCTTCCAACAGATAACACAGCACCCACAGTTGGGAGAATGCCAAAATCCAGATAAGCCTCAACCAAGATAATGCATGCTTTGTTTCCAGTAAGCAGCTGTGTAAAATGCCCCACTTATATCCTGTTCTCCAAGCTGCAACTAATGAAAGGGATCAGGGCCTTTTTCTCTCCCGTAAGCCATGTTGCTCCCTTCTTTGTTCCTCTCTGCGTGCCCTAGGATGAAGAGAGGATGGTCCTGGGTCTTCCTCTGAATGCCCAGCCAGACTATGCCCTTCCCCCGTTTCTTCCACAGCCACCAGAACCACACTCCCACTCCCTGTCAGCTGCTCAACCTCCCCCTCAGAATCGGATTCCAACAAGGGCATGACAAGACCCTTTGATTTTATAAACCTAAATCCTGTTCTAGGTCATCGGTTGCCTGCTACCTGTCCTAATCCACAAGATCTCATTTTCATCTGGGATCATAAACAGTTTAGGACGCTCTTCTCAGGCCTAGCTTTAAAATGCTGCGTGTACGTTTTCTCAGAATTGGTTTTAATTAGACCGAGACTGTGGGAGGCGAGTCGCAATCTCTTTATTCGGGGAGGAAAAAAAATCACAGAATACCTTCCAAAGTGCTTTTAAGTTGCAGGTGTAAGACAATTCCTCAAAGTAATCAAAGTTCTTCAACATCTTAGTCTCCCACAGCCTGTACTTTAATTCTCTTTTTTCTTTTTTGGCACAGGCAGGACAATATACGGCCGGGAAAAGGGGTGGGCATAAGGAACATTTGGGCCTGGCAGAATGAAACCAAGGGCGAAAATCGTTATTGTATTTTTAGAGTGGCTCAGCTCGTTTGGAAAATGTGTTTGACCTTGTTTAGTACAAACGTCAACTTTTGGCTTGAGAAACTGCTCCGCCAGCTTCTAAAAATGTTGCCGAGATCCATAAGATAGAATAATGTGCTTGGAAATTATATTGGTATTGTGTAGACCAAAAATACCTGAACCTATAGAATAGGATAGGATAGAATAAAATAGGGAAAGAATAGAATAGAATAGAATAGAATAGAATAGAATAGAATAGAATAGAATAGAAGTAGAGTAGGGTAGGGTAGGGTAGGGTAGGGTAGGGTAGGGTAGGGTAGGGTAGGGTAGAGTAGAGTAGAGTAGAGTAGAGTAGAATAGAATAATCTGATATTCTTGGTATAATAATAATCTGGTATTCCTCGACGCATGAGCACAATTGGAACCGGAATTTCCATTGCTATGCAAAGCCCTTGTTAAGTAAGTCATGTTTGATTTTACAGCCCTTCTTGCCATCATTGTTAAGTGAACCATGTGATTGTTAACTGTACCATATGATCATTAAGCAAACCCTGCTCCTCCCAGTGACTTGGCTTGTCACATGACCCTGGGATACTGCAACCATCATCAATACATGCCAGATGCCATGCGCTTGAATTTTGATCATGTGACCATGCGGATGCTTCAATAGTCATAAGGGTGAGAATTGTTCACAAGTCACTTTGTTCAGTGCCATTGTAACTTTGAACAGTTGCTAAATGAATGGTTGTAAGTCAAGGACTACCTGCCTATCCACCTCTTCCTCCTCCTCCTCTTCCTCTTTCTTCTCCTCTTTCTCCTCCTCCCTGAGCCACGATAGCTTTCATTTCCTTTTCATCTCACAGAAAAATCATTGGTGTGTAATGATGCCAGCATGCTCCAAACCATCCCAGGACATACTAATGGACAATCCTATCCTAGTGGATGATCACTTAAACATGAGCCAACAGTGTGCAATAGCAGCCAAAAAAAGCTAATACAACCCTTGGTTGTATAAACAGAGGCATAGCGTCAAAACCATGTGAAGTATTAGTACCACTTTATAAAACCTTAGTAAGACCACAGCTGGAATACTGCACTCAGTTTTGGTCACTGAACTGCAAAAAAGTTGTTGAGGCTTTGGAAAAAGTGCAAAGAAGAGCAACTAAGATTATTAAAGACCTATGAAGAAAGGTTGCAAGAATTGAGTATGGCCAGTCTAGAGAAAAGAAGGATTAGGGGTGACATGATAGCAGTATTCCAGTATTTGAGAGGGTGCCACAAAGAAGAGCTCTATTCTGATTGATTGATATGTAAGAAAATGCATGTTTCCTTCTCTGGCCCTACCACAGTTCAGACTGTCAATATTAGGACTAAAGGTTTTGTCCTAGCAAGTGGAAACGTCTCCCAGGTATGCCTGTTGACCGCGCCTGGAGGCCAAAAACGAAGAAATGGAAAAAAAAAAGTATAAAAAGCATTCTCCCTCTCTCTGATGTCGGTCTCTTTCTTACAGAAACCACAGCTTCCCCGTCAGCCAAAGAACTAGGGATCAAATGTAGGTCATATTTAGCAAAGGTGTGGATGAAACACAGAGAAAAAGAGCTGGTCCTCTTACATCACTCTGTGTGTGTTTGTGCATCTGTAGGGGTGTGTGTGTGTGTGTGTGTGTGCGCGCACACTTGGGCTGGAGAGGGGAATGGCAAGGGGGAAACTGAAGGCACTTTGGTGGCTGAGGACCAGGTAAGAAATTCCACCGGCATTTTAATGGCCTTGTTTGCGAGAAACACCTCTCACCTACAAGCCAGGAGTGCACTTTCGGGGGTGCAACCAAGCGTAAAGAGAAATTGTAAAATGGAACCTTTGTTTTCTTTCCATTTCCCCCCTCCCCCTTCTCTTAATGGCGTGTTCCTTCTTCGCCTTCTCGTCTTGGCCGAATAGGAATGAGCGCGGAGGCTTTTTAATTGCTCGCTTGGGTTCAGCTGGTTTTCTCTCAACCCCCGGATGTCTTCTTGCAAAAACTGTTCCCAACCAGATCTTTGCCAGATTTCCAGAAACCAGGGAGTCAGGCCTCTTGATGATGATCAGGAGGAGGAGGAGGAGGAGGAGGAGAATAATTGTGCATACCTTGGTGCTCTCTGAGCTTGGTGGTTTTATTGCAGGTAAACTTTCATGACTCAACTAGGTAACATCATCAGTGCTAGAAGGGAGTGGGGTTTGTGAGAGGAGGAGGAGGAGGAGGAGGAGGAGGAGGAGGAGGAGGAGAAGAAGAAGAAGAAGAAGAAGAAGAAGAAGAAGAAGAAGAAGAAGAAGAAGAAGAAGAAGAAGAAGAAGAAGAAGAAGAAGAAGAAGAAGAAGAAGAAGAAGAAGAAGAAGAAGAAGAAGAAGAAGAAGAAGAAGAAGAAGAAGAGGGGAATTGTGGACACTTTGGTGCTCTCTGAGCTTGGTGGTTTTATTGAAGATAAACTTTCATGACCCAACTAGGTAACATCATCAGTGCTGAAAGGGAGTGTGGTTTGTGGAAAGAAGGAGGAAGAGGAGGAGGAGGAGGTGGTGATGGTGTCTAGTGGGACTGAGCCAGTGAAATTCATTCATCCTAAGATGGGTTACCAGTCACCCCTAAGAAGGCTTGAGGAACGCCAACTCTACAACTACAGCTAATCCTCGACTTACGACCACAATTGAGCCCAAAATTTCTGTTGCTAAGTGGGACACTTGTTAAGTGAGTCTTTACGACCTTTCTTGCCAGTGTTTAAGTGAATCACTGCAGTTATTATATTAGAAACATGGTTGTTAAGTGAATCTGGCTTCCCTGTGGATTTTGCTTGTCAGAAGGTCACAAAAGGGGATCATGTGACCTTGGGACATTGCGACCGTCATAAATGTGAATCAGTTGCCAAGCGTCCAAATTTTGTTCATGTGACCATAGGGATGCTGCAATGGTTGTAAGTGTCAAAAATGGTCACAAGTCATCTTTTCTAGTGTGGTTGTAACTTTGAATGGTCATTAAACGAACAGTTGTAAGTTGAGGACTACCTGTATTAAGAACCTCCATATTCAGAAGCAATATACAGGGAGTTCTCAACATAACAACTTAACAACTGAGACCAACATTTCTATTGTTGAACAAGGCAATTGTAAGTACATTAAATTATTCCCTAATTTATCACCTTTTTTGCCATGGTTGTTAAACAAATCACTACAGTTGTTAAGTGAACCATATTATCTTTAATTAAGTGAACCTGGCTTTCACCATTGACTTTAGCAATTGCAATAGCAAAAGCAATAGTATTTAGATTTGTATACTGCTTCACAGTGCTTTTACAGCCCTCTCTAAGCGGTTTACAGAGTCAGCCTCTTGCCCCCAACAATCTGGCTCCTCATTTTACCGACCTCAGGAAGACGGAAGGTTGAGTCAACCTTGAGCAGGTCAGGATCGAAGGCATCAAAATCCTGACAGTCGGCAGAATTAGCCTGCAATAGCAATAGCATTTATATACCGCTTCACGGTGCTTTACAGCCCTTTCTAAGCAGTTTACAGAGTCATCCTATTGCCCCCAACAATCTAAGTCTTCATTTTACCGACCTCGGAAGGATTGGAGGCCGAGTCAACCTTGAGCCGGTCAGGATTGAACTCCAGATTGTGACTTTGCTTGTCAGAAGCTCCCTAGGAAGGTTGCAAGTGACAATCCCAGGACCCCGGGACGCTGCAACCCTCGTGAATCGTAGATACATGCCATTTTATCAAGCACCAGAAGTTTGATGGTGTGCCTGTCGCGATACTGCAATGGTCATAAATGTATAAAGTAGTCCTAAGACACTTTATTTGAATCGAACTTGAAATGTTGGCAATGCCCACTCCATAATACCCAGATGCTCCTGGGATATTTAAATAAATATTTATTTATCTATTTGTATCCCGCCTTTACTATCAAGGCAGCGAACATACCTAATACCTCTTTCTCCTCCTCCTCCTCTGGTACTTTGGTACTTGTCATTAGTTGGTTCTGGGAGGCACAACAAATACCAAAAATAACAAGTACCAAATAAAATTTTCCCATAAGGGTAATCCTTTGTTTCGGCTGGAATGGGTAGCGTGTCACAAGGCAACGGACACGAACACGTTCTAACTTGTATGCCAAGTACCAAACAAACAGCGAGTACCGGGACAAAAATTTTGTCTCAAAATGCTTCAACTACGAAATTCGATGAGTGTCAAAGCAGTCTAGCACCAAGGTATGACCATATTTTCCCCCCAACAAGAACACTGTCAGGTGAGTTGGGCTGAGATAAACAGACTGGTCCAAATTCAACCAGCCGGCTTTCATGCCTAAGGTGGCACTAGAACTTGTGTCATAAGGTCACTAAAGGTGATCACATGATCCCAGGACATTGCAACCATCATAAATATGAGCCAGTTTGCATCCAAATTTTGATCACTTGGCCATGGGGATGGTCATAAGTATGAAAAACAATCCAAAGTCACTGTTTTTATTGCCGTTGTAATTGCGAACGGTCATTAAAGGAACGATGGTAAGTCTAGGTCTTGCCTGTACATTCATTCCTAATGTAGCCAATGAGATGTTTTTGCCAAACAAGCCAAACCACAACACAAAATAGAAAACAGAAATTCATTAAATATTCCATCAAGCTGACTACAGTGTGTTCTATAAATCCAGGGGGTCACCACAAAAAAATCAAAATGGAGTCCAGGACCATGTAATCAAAGTCCCCAAAGTGCTTTTTTTCTTGAAAAAGCACCTTTGGGACAACTATGACTTGGATGACTGAGAATCTCTATTGAGGTGTAATCAAAGGCCCACCTATTTTTTTGGGGGTACAATGGAGTGGGGTGACATTCACTGGTGGGATTCAAATTTTTTTACTACCGGTTCTGTGGGCGTGGCTTGGTGGGCGTGGCAGGGGAAGGATACTGCAAAATCCCCATTCCCTCCCCATCCCACTAACCTGCTTTCCAGCTCTGTTCTTCTGTGCAGGGCAATAAAAGAAGACCCAGCCAATCAGCTGGGACTTGGGAGGGAGAGAAGAGATGGGGGCGGGGCCAGTCGGAGGTAGGATTTGCCGGTTCTCTGAACTACTCAAAATTTCCACTACCGGTTCTCCAGAACTGGTCAGAACCTGCTGAATACCACTTCTGGTCACATTTGACTTTTTTTCAACCCTCCCCTCCCTTGCAGGAGGAATACAACTCCCTGAATACAACTGCTCCTTCTTTACCTGACTTAGTGTGAGGTAAATATAATTAGCAAGCATTTTGAGTTTAATTCAAAGCTTGATCCTCTCTAGTCCAGGATATTGAGCCCATATCTCTAGCTTTACAGGGGACAGGCCTTTCACCTGAAGGGCTGGGACAACAGCAAGAAAGGTGAGCCAAAGATCCTAGGATTTGTCCCACAAATCTTGGCGTGATTGAAGTGTGGACATACCTCTCATACCTATCTTCCCATACAGGTGAGTGATTCAGTTAGGATGTAAGCAAAGGTGAAGGAAAAGGGCACTTGAGAGCAAGCTACCTACACAAAAGGTGAAAAGTGTTAAGGTGACACCTGAGAGCTTATTCCATTTTTTATATGTGCTACACATGTCGCATGTAAAAAGTGGCAGAGAATAAAGCGGTACGTCCCAGAATTCCCCAGGCTATTAATAGTGTTAAATAAATAATTAGGTCTGAAGGAGGACAACTAATGGGGGTTTGCATAAAATTTGCATGTGCTAATCCAGCCTTCCCTAACCTATTTCTACCCAGGAATACTGAGATTACAATTCTCCAAATTCCCAATTGAGTCATAGTCTGTCGAATTTGGAGGGTGATTGGACGAAGAAGGCAATACTTGTCTGTCTGTCCATCTTAACATGGGTTTGGACAGCAGACAACTCTTTAAAAAGATCAGTGTTTCTCAACTTTGGCAAGTTTAAGAAAAGTGAACTTTAATTCCCACACCAGCTGGGGAATTCTGGGAGTTGAAATCCACACATCTTAAAGTCCCTGAGGTTGAGAAACGCCAGCATAGACCATACAATCATGGTTGCCATCTTTTTTGACCCCCTTCCTGCAGATGACCCTAAATTCAAGATCTTGCCCTTTTTCACCGAAGTGCTTAAAAAAATATATTCAAATCACAACGTTCGTAAGAATTACTTGCAAGGCAAACGACCTGCCCTTTTACAAAGCGATTCCAGTAATTAAATCTAAAAAAGGCCAGGGAACTTCAATCCATTCAGGACAGAATTAAATTTCATCTGGAAATAGACTCAAAATGCAACAGAGGAAACAGTGTTAAAATGCAGGACAGGAAAATAGAGAACTGCCTCCTACACTACAGGTAGTGCTTGACACGATCACAATTGGGAGCTGGAAAAAAATGTTTTTTAAGCAGCATGGTCATTAAGTGAGGCATCACACTACTGTACCCAATTCCAGTTGACTCCATCTTCTTTGTGGCAGCCCCTCAAATATTGGAAGATTGCGATCATGTCACCCTTAGTCCTTTTCTCTAGACTGGCCATATCCAGTTCCTGCAACCGTTCTTCAAATGTTTTTATTGATTGATTATTGATTGATTTGTCAATCGCTTACAAGATAATAGGCATAAGTATGTACATAGTTATGACATGAAATGGGTACATATAAGAAAAATAAAAGAAACAATAAGACAAGAACGGTAGGCACGTTGGTGCGCTTATGCACGCCCCCTACAGACCTCTTAGGAAAGGGGTGAGGTCAATAGTAGACAGTCTAAGGTTAAACTTTTTGGGGTTTGGGGAAGAAACCACAGAGTCAGGCAGAGTATTTCAGACATTGACCACTCTGTTGCTGAAGTGGTATTTCCTACAATCAAGTTTGGTGCGGTTAACTTTGAGTTTGTATCTATTGTGTGCTCTTGTGTTGTTATGGTTGAAGCTGAAGTATTCATTGACAGGTAGTCATTGCAATGTATGTTTTATATACCATACTTAGATCAGACCGAAGACGGTGTAATTCAAGGTTTTCTAGGTCTAGAATTTCAAATCTGGTGGCATAAGATATTCTACAACGAGTAGAGGAGTGGAGAACTCTTCTTGTGAAATATTTCTGGACTTTCTCAACTGTGCTAATATCCGATACGTAATGTGGGTTCCAGACCGATGAGCCTCCAGCCCCCTAGTCATCTTTTTTGCTCTTCCCTGCACTCTTTCCAGACTCTCTACATCTTTCTTATAATATGGTAAAACATATGAAGAAACAGTTGTTGTATTTGAGAGGCTGCCACAAAGAAAAGGGGTCGACTCGATTTATTTTCCAGAGCACCAGAGGGCAGGACATAAAAACAATAGATGGAAACTAAGCAAGGAGAGAAGCAACCTGGAATTAAGGAGAAACTTCCAAACAGTGAGGACAATTAACCAGTGGAATAACTTGCCTCCAGAAGGTGTGGGGTGCTTTGTCACTGGAGGCTTTTAAGAAGAGATTGGACAGCCATTTGTTTGGAATGGTATAGGATCTCCTGCTGGAAAAGGGGGCTGGATTAGAAGACATCCAAGGTCCCTTCCAGCTGTATTCTGATTGATTTTGATTGATAAAACTGGATGCAGTATTCTAAGTGTGGTCTTACTAAGGCTTTATAAAGCAGTACTAATACTTCAATGATTCTCGTTGGCTTTCTTGCGGCCTTCCCCGAATAAACCAGGGCCTGCTTACCAAAAGAAGAAAAAAAAAACACCTCGTTTTGCAAAAACCCACTAAAAGATTGGCTCCCTGCTCCTCTCTTCCCATGACCCCATTTCCAAACCGAGAGAGTTCAAAACCTGTGAGAAATAATGGCTTGGTTTGGCTTGGCCAACTGGATGGCCGTGATCTTTGGCTGAGAAGAATTAATGGGTCGTGCAGGACAGTGATCAGGCTGAGGAGAGCAGGGGAAAGCCATCTACTTGCCGCCCCCCCCCACCAGCGGTCCTTTCTGACATGCTGGCTGATTGAGGGCAAGAGAGGGGGGGAGAGAGGGAGGGAGGGAGAGAGAGGGAGGGAGGGAGGAGGGGGTCAGGTGGGCTACGCCGAAACTTAGCAGAGGGGAATGGCAACTAAAGCAAGAAAATAATATCCCCTTAACGAGCTTCACATTGCCCCGAGTGTGGATGGCGGCCAAGGTCCAGGTTCCCCAAGTGTGACAGAACATTATTCTGAACATTATTCTAATGAAACGCCACGGAATTTGCTCAAAGGCCAAATCCAGGGGCTCTTTGCTTGCCTTTCACATGTTCCCCTCAACACTTGACTGCCTTTTCTCCACAGAAAGAGTTCAGCGGAGACATTAGATTGTCTTCTTTCTTTATTTCTCTCTCTCTCATTCTCTCTCTCTGTATATATGTTTGTGCATGTGTGTTTGTATATATGTATGTGTATACGTATGTATATGTATATGTATATATACATGTGGGTGAATCTATATCTATATTTCAAGGGGTGGGCTTCAAATAATTTAACAATCGGTTCTCTGCCCGGTTGCTGGGTGTGCGTGGCCATGGTGGGTGTGGCCTAGTCGGCTCCTGCACCACCTTGGGAGCAAAAACGGGCTGCGGGGGAGCCATTTTTGCCCTCTCCGGGCAACAGAGGCTTTGCTCGAGTCTCCAGAAGGGTTAAATGGTCTCCCCGGGCTCCGGAGGCTCTCTGGAGACTGGAAATAGGTCCGTTTCTGGTCTTCCAGAACTTCCAGAAGGGCCATTTTTCGCCCTCCCTGTGCCTCTGCACAGGCCCTGCACTTTCCTGCAATCCAAAATGGGCTGCTTGGGGACACCTGAGAGGGGCGGGGCGGGGCAGGGCCAGCCAGAGTTGGGATTTGCTGGTTTGCCGAACTGGCCACAAAATTAACAACTGGTTTGCCTGAACTGGTGCGAACCAGTAGCAATCCACCCCTGTATCTCTCTCTCTCTCTCTCTCTCTCATCTATCTATCTATCTATTTATCTATCTATCTATCATCTATCTATCTGTCTACCTACCTACCTGTCTATCTATCATCTATCTATCTATCTATCTATCTATCTATCTATCTATCTATCTATCTATCTATCTATCTATCTATCTATCTATCTATCTATCTATCTATCTATCATCGATCTATCTATCTATCATCTATCTCTATCTATCTATCTATCTATCTATCTATCTATCTATCTATCTATCTATCTATCCATCTATCTATCTCTATCTATCTATCTATCTATCTATCTATCTATCATCTATCTATCTATCTATCTATCATCTATCTATCTGTCTACCTACCTACCTATCTATCTATCATCTATCTCTCTATCTATCTATCTATCTCTATCTATCTATCTATCTATCTATCTATCTATCTATCTATCTATCTATCTATCATCTATCTATCTATCTATCTCATCTATCTATCATCTATCTATCTATCTATCTATCTATCTATCTATCTATCTATCTATCTATCTATCTATCTATCTATCTATCATCTATCTATCTATCTATCTATCATCTATCATCTATCATCTATCTATCTATCTATCTATCTATCTATCTATCTATCTATCTATCTATCATCTATCTATCTATCTATCTATCTATCTATCTATTATCTATCTATCTATCTATCTATCTATCTATCATCTATCTATCTATATCTGAAACAGCTGTTAAGTGAGTTTTGGAGCTTTCAACACAGTCTACAACTACAACACAATCCTTTCACCAGTTCCACACCCATTTGCACCACTCAGGTGACCCTGAGGACACAAATAAACCTCCAGGTGACCTCAACAGCTCTCTAAAACAGGGCCATCAAACTCCCAGCCCATGGGCCGATGCGCCATGCACTAGCCATGAAGGGGGGAAAAGTTGTGGCACCGCTGTGACACCGTGAGTTTGACACCCCTGCTCTAAAAGGATGCAGATAACTAGCTGTCCGCAAGGAATATAAATCCTTCCATTCCCCGCTATCCTGTCAGAGCTGAAGAAGCTTCTTGGATGAGAAGCGAAACATCTTCAAAGAAAAACACCAGAAAGTCCAGTTGCCTCTTGAAAAAAGCACCTTTGGGACATCTGGCTTCAAAAACTATGCAGGGGTAGAACCGGAATGGAAAGGAGACCATCAGGAAAATCTCAGGATGCAAAGTCAAAACACGTGACATCCCAATAGAAGACAAGGGAAAACTACTTCCATATTGTTGCCAAGAAATGTTCGTGAATGTGCCATGAAACCTCCAGGAATTGAGCATGACTCAAGGGAGACTTGATAGCATTTCATAAGCTGTAATCATTACTTCAGATCTTGTTTTTTTCCTAGGTGAGAGGCTATAAGTTACACAGAAAATTTAGAATTATCCTCCTCCTAAGGCAGTACAAGAGCATTTATGCTGTATCTTTCTTAAAAGCAGACGGTGTGATGGTGAGGTGGTGTTGGACTGGCACTGGTGTTGAGGAAATCCTTTACTTATGACCACAGACAGTTATAAAACTAAGTTTTGCCTCCGTTCTATGACCTTTTTGCCATGGTGTTAAGCGAATCCATGAAGTTGTTAAATGAATCATGTATTCGTTAAGCAAATCTGTTTCCCTCATTGACTTTGCTTTTTGGAAGCCAGTTGGGAAGGCTAGAAATGGTGATCACGCGACCCCAGGACAGGACAACAGTCAAAAATACGTTCCAGTTACCAAGCGCCTGAATTTTGATCCCATGACTGCAATGGTCGTAAGTGTGGAAAAACGGTCACGAATCATTTTTTTCAGTGCCGTTGTAACTTTGAGCAGTCACTAAATGAAGACAAGTAGTCCTCGACTTACCAACACAACTAAGCCCAACATTTCTGTTGTTAAGCGAGACACTTGTTTAGTGAGTTTTGCCCCATTTTACGACCTTTCTTCCCTCCCGTGTTAAGTAAACCCTTCAGTTGATAAGTTAGTCATACGGTTGTTAAGTGAATCAGCCCTTCCCCCTTGGCTTTGCTTGTCAGAAGGTCTCAAAAGGGGATCCCAGGACCCCAGGACACTGCAACCGTCATAAATACGAATCAGTTGCCAAGCATCCGGATTTCGATCACATGACCCTTTGGATGCCACAACTGACTGAAGCATAAAAAACGGTCGTAAGTTACTTTTTTCACTGCCGTTACAACTTGGAACAATCACACAATGAAAGATTGTAAGTCAAGGACTATCTGTGTTTTTGGAGGGGGTGGGGGAAGAACGAGGGTTGATTTCAACAGATTAACAGAGTTGGAAGGGACCTAGGAGGTCATCTAGTCCAACCCTCCCCCCACCCAAGCAGAAAATCAGACACCATTTCGGACAAATGGCAGTCCAGTCTCTTCTTGAAAGCTTCCAGTGATGAAGCTCCCACAATTTCCTAAAGGCAACTTGTTCCATTGGTTGATGGATCTCACTGGCAGAAAAAAAAATTCCTTATTTCTAGATTGAATCTCTCCTTGATCAGTTTCCATCCATTGTTCCTTATCTGGCCTTCTCTGTCTGGAGGGCACCATGTTGGGGAAGAGGGGTGGCCTGTCTCCATCTTAGCCACTCCTGACCTGTGTAAACACCCCTCTGCTACGAATTGGTCCTTGCTTTAAAGCACCAATATTTGCTGACCCCAGGGAGACTATATTCTAACCCCCTCTCCAACTTAGTCCGGAGACAGAAAGCCAATCTTGCAGTTGATCTTGATTAAAAAGGCCTTTTTTCCTTTTTTCTGTCACCGCTTTGATTTGATAATTTGGTGGAGAAACAACATGATTTGGAGACTCCATTGTATGGTTATCTCTTAATTTTTCTCCCTCCCTCCCTTTCTCTCTCTCAACTCTCAACTCTAGCCACTTGGCAAGGACTGGCTGATTTTCAAATCTCTTCCAAACGTGGAAAAAAAATATTCGATACAGTCTCATTTTATTTATATATTTTTTTAAAAAAAAATTAAGCAGAGGCCCCTTCTTGCAGGTTTTTCTAAAGCTCTTCCCATTTGTGTATTCTTCTGCTAGTATTCAAAGATACACTGCAATGACATGTGGAGGATTGTATTTAATCAGCCTGGCAGGCATCTTGATTTGCTGGACTACGTCCATTGGATATAACAGGCAGTCCTCGATTTACAACAAGTCATTTAAAGTTACAATGGCACTGAAAAAGTTACTTATGATCATTTTTCACACTTACAACCATTGCAGTATACCCATGGGCAGAGGAGGTATTCAGCAGGTTCTGACCAGTTCTGGAGAACCGGTAGCAGAAATTTGCAAATACCACCTCTGACTGGAGATTTTTCAATATCCTTCCCCTGCCAGACCCATCAGGCCACATCAATAGAACTGGTAGTGAAAATTTTTTGAATCCCACCACTGCCCATGGGCATGTGACCAAAATTCAGATGCTTGGCAACTGACTCCTATTGCAGTGTCCTGAGCTCATGAGATCCCCTTTTGTGACCTTCCGACAAGCAAAGTGAACAGGGAAGCCAAATTCATTTAACAAGTAGAGATAACAGATAATCAGAGTTGGAAGGGACCTTTGTAGGTCATCTAGACCAACCCCCCGCCTAAACAGGAGACCCTACACCATTTCTGACAAATGGCAATCCAATCTCTTCTTGAAAGTCCCAAGTGATGAAGCTCCCACAATTTCCGAGGGCAACTTCTGTTCCATGGGTTGATTGTTCTCACTGTCAGAAAGTTTCTCCTTATTTCCAGGTTAAATCTCTCTTTGTTCAGTTTCCATCCATTGTTCCTTGTCCAGGTGCTTTGGAAAATAGCTTGACCCCTTCCTCTTCTGTGGCAGCCCCTCAAATATTGAAAGACTGCTATTATGTCTCCCCTGGTCCTTCTCTTCACTAGACTAGCCATGCCCAGTTCCTGTAACCGTTCTTCAGATGTTTTAGTCTCCAGTCCCCGAATCATCCTGGTTGCTCTTCTCTTCACTTTTTCTCTTCTCAACATTTTTTTATAGTGTGGTGACCAAAACTGGATGCAGTACTCTAGGTGTGGTCTTACTTAAGGTGCTTTATAGAGTGGTATTAGTACCCCACTTGATCTCAGTAGTATCCCTCTGTTAATGCAACTTAATGCAAATATGTTACTAACTTAACAACTGCAGCAATTCCCTTAACAACTATGCCAAGAATGGTCGTAAAATGGGGCAAAACTCATTTAACAAAAGTCTCACACAGCAACGGAAATTTTGAGCTCAGTTGTGGCCATAACTCAACGACTAGCTGTATTTTACTAGGTGGCTGATAGCTATTTCATAAGCTTTTACTGCGTTCGTGTAAGGCTGTTGAACTAAATCAGATTAAGATTTAGGGGCTGCATTTGTACAGCGTATGAAGGTTGCTTATTGTTAACGTTCATTTGTCATTTTTGGTGGCTGTTTCTAGTTTAAGAAATACACCTTTTGGTTATTTTCTATGGAATCATAATGATAGTTCTCAGTATTTCTCAAATTTGGTCACTTTAAGACATGTGGACTTCAAGTCCCAGAAGTCTACATGTTTTAAAGTGGCCAAATTTGAGAAGCACTGATGTAGCTCCTCAGTTACTCCAATTTTTACCATTTTCCTCTGCTGATGCTTCAGATAAATTGCTCCTAAAAACGGAGGCTCCATTTACTGCATCATTCTTCTATCATCTCTAGATCCCAAAGTTACAGGAATTGAAATCTACCAGATGCATATAATTTTTGGACATTTCATATTATCAAATAATAGCCATAACTCTGCATTAGATTATAAAGTACATCGGGCAGTTGAGAAGTAAGCAAGCAAGCAACCAACCAACCAACCAGAGTCTTGCACTCTTAGGATCTTGTAATCTCCATGTTGACAGTAGAGATGAAATCCTCAGGAAGATGAAGCTACAAAGAAAAGGAGATTTGAAGATCCACCGATAAACAAAGGAAAGGGGAAACACTGGCGCTCTTGTGAATTGGAATGTGTGTTTTCCTCCCCAGAAGCTGATCAAGGTACATTTCTCACCCTGATTATTCTCTATTCTGCAAGCTTTCACATTCCACAGAAGTCTTTGTCGGAGGAGAAACAATGGGAAGTCCCTATGGCACTTGAATGGATAACAGATTGATTATGCCTGCTGGTGTGGTCCAAAGTTGGTTGGCAGATTGGAGGATACACAAACACATTCCATACAGCAATAAAATAATAAAGTTTTTTTCTCTATATAACCTTAGTAAGCCCACACCTGGAATACTGGACTCAGTTTTGATTACTACCTAATTAAAAAGATATTGAGGTTCTGGAAAGAATACAGAGAAGAATAACAAAGATGATCGGGGACTGGAGGCTAAAATATATGAAGAACAGTTGCAGGAACTGAATATGTCTAGTTTAATGAAAAGAAGGACTAAGGGTGACATGATAGCACTGTTCCAATATTTGAGGGGCTGTCACAGAAAAGAGAAGGTCAACTTATTATCTAAAGCATCTGAAGGCAGGACAAGAAACAAAGGATGGAAACTAATCAAGGAAAGAAACAACCTAGAACTAAGGAGAAATTTCCTGACAGTGAGAACAATTAATCAGTGGAACAATTTGCCTCCAGAAGTTGTGGGTGCTTCATCACTGGAGGTTTTTAAGAAGAGGTTGGACAGCCATTTGCTCAGAATGATATAGCATTTCCTTCCTGAGCAGGGGGTTGGACTAGAAGACCTCCAAGATCCCTTCCATCTCTGTTATTCTGTTTTCTGTTTTTTTCTTCAGAAGCAGAAAATGTTCCAGCATGTTCACTAAATTCCATGTTTTAGCATTTCAGCTGGATATATCTATACGAATCTAAAATATGTATCTAAATATGTGGATGTAAAAATATAGTCTCTTCAAGTGATTGGCATCAAATTGTGTTCAATTCCTAGCAACAACACACATAGATTTTCTATTGATTTATATCCTGCCTTTATTGGTTTTATATATAACCGGAGGTGGTGAACCAGAGGTGGTTATTCAGCAGGTTCTGATCAGTTCTGGAGAACCGGTGGCGGAAATTTTGAGTAGTTCAGAGAACCGGCAAATATCACCTCTGGCTGGAGATTTTACAGTATCCTTCTCCTGCCACGCCCACCAAGCCACGCCCACAAAACCGGTAGTAAAAAAAAATTTGAATCCCACCATTGTGGTGAACATACCTAATACTTCCTTCCTTCTCCTATGTTCCTCATACCAGCAACTCTATGAGGTGAATTGGGTTGGGACAGAGGGACTGGCCCAAGGTCACCCAGCTGGCTTTCAGGCCTAAGGTGCAGTGGTGGGATTCAAATTCTTTTATTACCGGTTCTGTGGGCGTGGCTTGGTGGGCGTGGCAGGGGAAGGATACTGTAAAATCTCCAGTCCGAAGTGGTACTTGCTGGTTCTCCGAACTACTCAAAATTTCCGCTACCAGTTCTGGTCAGAACCTGCTGAATACCACCTCTGCTAAGGTGGGACTAGAACTCTCAGTCTCCTGGTGTTTAGCCCAAAGTCACCCAGCTGGCTTTCATGCCTAAAATGGAGACTAGAATTCCGGTCTCCTGGCTCCTAGCCTTCTTAACTTACGTTGCTCTTAAATTTGATAAACAGATGCATGTGACAGGGTGAAGGAATTCAGAGCTGTGGCTGAGTCACCATGGTTTGTTTGTTTTTTTTGTGACTTCCCATCTGTTGGAATATCTCGCTAGACAAGAGTAGGCATTCAAAGGCTCCAGGGAGATTAAGTTTTGGGCTAGACTGGGAAGTTGAAAGCCCATCATGGCAAAGGGAATGGCCAAAGATAGATTTATTCTTTTGCCCAGAAAGCAATGCAGACATCTCTGTGAAATCACCCGAAATCAAGACTTGGGTAAAGGAGATTCCCCCCACTCTCCCTCCCTCTCTCTCTATCTGATTTTTATCCTGCATTTATTATATTTTTAGCAACTGAAGGCTGCAAATATACCTAATACTCCTTCCTCCTAGTTTCCCTATAACAACAACCCTGTGAGGTGGGTTGAAAGACTGGCCCAAAGTCACCCAGCTAGCTTTCATGCCAAAGCAGGACTAGAACTCTCAGTCTCCTAATGATTGGCCCACAGTTACCCAATCAGCTTTCATGCCTAAGGCACCACTAGAACTCACCATCTCCTGGTTTCTACCTGATGGCTTAACTAGTAGACCCGGTGTTTACATGCACACCTATTTGGAATGTGGTTTATTAATGGGAAATTCATTTTCGGAGCTGGATCCTTAAGTAGCCCTAATGTAAACAGCCCATGTAGAAGAAGAAGATACCAGCAAGGAAGTAGACATGGAGCTCAACATTTGCAGACAGTTTGGGGGAACCCTAAGCCGTCAAGTAAACAAATATCAGAAGAACTCTGCTAACAGGATATCTGTTATGAAACATCTACCTTTGACTAGAATTGGTTAGTTGTGCAAAAATGCAAGCTGACGTTGATTTTTTTTAGTACTGTAGGTTAACAGCTCTCCTCTTACCCTGTAATCAAATTAATAAACATGGAATGTTGGTCTGTGCTGGTGTTTTTTAACCGTGGCCACTTTAAGTTGTGTGGACTTCAATTCCCAGAATTCCCTAGCCAGCCAAGCTGGCTGGGGAATTCTGGGAGTTAAAATCCACGCAACTTAAAGTGGCCAAGGTTAAAAAAGAAACACCAGTCTGGAAAATAGAAATGATGGGAAATTCTGTGAGAACAGGTCAGGGAAAAATATTCTGAAAGAAGGCCTAGTTAATTCCTTGCAGAGAAGCATTTTGTGCTTCAACATTTCGTTGCCGATTCCAACAGTTTCTTTACAAGGGCCAAGTCACGTGTGAATTTGCCTGCCTTAAAAAAAGAGCAATCTGGGTGGGTGTTAAGGAAAGCCAACTCCGAATGCTGCCCATTGAACGCAATTCAAGCTTCTCTCAAAATGTGCTTGTGGGTTGATAAATCAAAAATATGTTAGGAAATCTTCATTGTTTCCAGATCCTGGCCTGATCTGTCCAACGAGTGTATCACTATAAATATAAATATGTATTGCCTCACTTTTGCGGAAGCTTCCTGAATAAAGAATTTATTTTTATTTTTTACATTTTTAAAAAAATTCTTTATTGAAATTCAAAATATTAAAAAGTTTATAAAAAGTTCTATAATAGAAGATGTGTCAATACCTTTCAACATCGTTTTCTTGACAGTACAATCATACAGTACATACAATTAATGTTTGACAGTTGTTCATAGTATTAGTAATACTAATTCACAGTGCCTTAATAATATTAATAAAAAAGTAATTCATATATATAGGTTGATGATTCAAAGAAGAAAAAGTATATCATATTAACACTAAGTACATATATATATAATCTAAAAAAGATCAGAGATAAAGCTATATAATTATAGTCTATGTACTGTGCTCTATATTCCATAGCCATAAGAGGAGATAAGGTATACATTTTAGCTATGCAATATAACTTCATAAATATTGTAAATTAAATATGAATATTTATATAAATCTCAATTCTCTGGCAATTTCTCAGTTTCAATGGCTTCTCATTGATCCTACCTGTATACCAATATGCCAATTTTATTTCCTCTTTTGACCTATATTTATCATGTTTTACTTTACCCATTGATACCAAATGTTCCAAATTGAGTAATATTCTGAGTCTTCTTTGTCACTTAATTTCATAATGAGTCTATCCATCTCTGCACATACCAAGATTTTATGAATTATAACTCTGTCTGATGGAACGGTAGACATCTTTCAAGCCTGAGCTGAATAGAGAATTTATTGACCCCATGTGTGATCTGCAGAACTTGCCAAAGGATTCTGAAGTGCTTTTCTTTTTCTTTTCCCCGCTTGATATTCTTTCAATTGAATGCTTCCCCCCATGTCACATTGACAGGAAAGTTTCTTTAATCATAGAACATAGAATAGCAGGGTTGGAACGGACCTTGACGGTCTTCTAATGGAGAATAGGTTGATCCCACCTCTTCTTTGTGGCAGCCCTCAAGCAGGGGTGGGATTCAAATGTTTAACAACCGGTTCTGTGGGCGTGGCTTAGGTGGTGGGTGTGGCTTGGTGGTCATGTGACTGGGTGGACATGGCTTGGTGGGCATGTTATTGGCTGGGTGCGGCCAACTCAATATCACTCACATTGAGGCACGCATCACCTCGCCTGGCCTCTCATGACTGTGGGGATGCTGCAACAGTCGTAAGTGTGAAAAATGGTCATAAGTCACTTTTTTCAGTGCCATTGTAACTTTGAATGGTCACTCCACACAAGCAAAGAACCAGCAAAGGAGGGGAAAAAAACTCCAGAGAAGTTCCAGAGGCAGGAAGTCTAGTCCTGCCAAGAATGTAATAAGGGTTAACGGAGAGGCAGTTTCTTGTAAGTAACACCAGAATGTTTCCTTCCTGCCTTCCTTACAGGATTAGGCCAGTAATTTCTTCTAACAACCGGTTCTCCAAACTGCTTAGAATGCTAACAACTGGTTCTACCGAATAGGTGCAAACTGGTAGAATCCTACCCCTGCCCTCAAGTATTGGACCCCTCTAATCCTTCATGTCACTCAGGGGTGGGATTCAAATTTTTTAATCACCGGTTCTGTAGGCGTGGCTAGGTGTGTGTGGCCATGTGACTGGGTGGGCGTGGCTTTGTTTTGCAGCAAACACCTCCCCCCCCCCCAATTTTTTTATCTCCTGGCCCTCGGGGAAGCTTCCTGGGCGAAGCCGTAAGACAGCAATGGGGATCCCGGCACAGCTGATCATCGGAACAGCTGATTGTCAGGATGGAAAAAAAAATACCTTAAGGAGTGACTGGGGGGGGGGAGAACACAGTCAGTGATGTCACGCATGCGCGATAAGGACTGACTGGGCGGGGAGGGGCGGGAAGAGAGGGGAGGCGCCAGCCAGGGGCACGATTTGCTGGTTCTCCGAACTGCGCAGAATCCTAACAACCGCTTCTATAGAACCGGTCAAAACCAGTAGAATCCCACCCGTGATGTCACTCCTAATCCTTCTCTTCATTAGACTACACATACCTGGTTCCCGCAACTGTTCTTCATATGGTTTATTCTCCAGTCCCTTCATCATCTTCGTTGCTCTTCTCTGCACTCTTCCTAGACCCCCTAGAGCAGGGGTGTCAAACTGGATTTCCAGCCAGCCTCATGGGCCAGATTTAAACACCCTGTGGGCCAGATTTGTCTCGTGGGCCTTGAGTTTGATACCCCTGACCTAGAGTCTCAGCACGTTTCTAAAATTGTGGTGACCACAAACCACAACAGCATCCTTTTCAAACAATCCTTTTTGAATTTGCTTTCCATGTCATTCTGCCTTGAAACGGTGACTGTTCATTCTGTGGAGTTAAAAACTTGCTTTCTGGGAGAAAACAGACTTGCAGTTTCAAGATTCATGGCCAGTTCCTGCTGTGTTTGATGGCTTCCTTTCTTTCCACCAGTTCCTACCCTGGTCCCTGCCTTCAGATAAAGCTGAAATTAAGACTGGAAAGCATTTAAACAATCCCATTTAGATTCTTTGCTCTATTGAGTTGGCCTTGAAATAGCTGTGCCCACATAATGTTTTCCCCCTTTTACACTAGGTGAGTAAACATACCTGAAGCCAGCAGAAATTCATTGATGGCTTTGAAACTTTGCAGGGATCTCTGGGAAGGGAGGGAGGGAGGGAGGGAGGGAGAGAAGGAGGGAAGGAGATGGGAATGAAGAAAGAAGGCAGGAAGGAAAGAAGGAAAAAAGGAAACTAGGGGAAGGAAAGAAGGAAGGAAAGAGAAGGAAAAAGAAAAGTGGGAAAAAAGAAAAAAGGGAGAGACAGAAAGAAGAAAAAGAAAGAAAAAGGGAAGGAAGGAAGGAGATAGGAATGAAGAAGGAGGGCAGGATGGAAGTAAGAAAAGAAAATGAAAAAGGGAGGGAGGGAGAGAGGAAAGGAGAAAGGAAGAAAGGAAGGAAGGAAGGAAGGAAGGAAGGAGGGAGGGAAGGAAAAAAATCATTTTTCAATTCTAGAACTGGCAAATTGAATCCCCTTTCCAAAATTAAGTGTCATTTTAATAAAAAGCTAAGTATGTGGCTTTGATCTTTCTTTTTCAAAATGTCTCTGGGAACTGCAGGTGTTGGGGAGAGAAGAGAACACGCTTTTCTGCAGTCGCAGTCCAGTTGTGGCTGGGGAATTCTGGGAGTTGAAGTCCACACATCTTCCACCTGCCAAGGTTATGAAACGCAACTCTAATCAAGCCGTAAGTTATTTGGGGCTTTAAAGGTTAACACAATCCATTCAGAGACTGTGCCCAGGTAGAAATATGGTTAGAAGAATCCAGCATTCTTTGTACCTTATCCTTAATCCTGACTCTTTTCCAGTTGAAAATTTTGGAGTAGTTTGCAGGATAGCTCCAGATACAATCAAACTGGGATGTGATCAAGTAGTAAAAAATAATCTTTAAATATGACCAGTTCCGGGAATGGCTGCCATTGCTGCTCTTAATTGCAATTCTGCAACGAATTCTTAAACTTCACTGCAGGAGCTGATGATCAGAGAGTAAAGGTAGCCCTTGACTTATGACTAGCACAATTAGGACTGGAATTTCCGTTGTTAATCAAAGCCATTGTTAAACTAGTCATGACCGTTTTTATGACCTTTTGTGGCACAGTGGTTAAGCAAATGACTCTAGTTGTTAAGTGAATCATGCGGTCATTAATTGGGCTCCCATCCCCCAATTAATTTTGCTTGTCACCAGAACATGGGGAAGGGGGCAGATGGCGACCAGATACAGGGAGTCCTTGACTTACGACCACAACTGAGCCCAAACTTTAGGCCGCTAAGCGAGACGTTTCTTCAGTGAACCTTGCCCGGTTTTACGACCTTTCTTGCCACAGTTAAGCGAATTCCTGCACTTGTTAAATTAGTCACATGGTCGTTAAGTGAATCTGGATTCGCCTGTTGACTTTGCTGATCAGAAGGTCGCAAAAGGGGATCACACGATTCTGGGACACAGCAACCGTCATAAATATGAGTCAGTTGCTAAGCATCTGAATTTGGATCATGTGACCACGGGGATGCGGCAATAGTTGTAAGTGTGAAAAATCATCATAAGTCTTTTTTTTCCAATGACATTGTAACTTCAAATGGCCGCTAAATGAACCGTTGTAAGTCGAGGACTACCTGTAACCCCGGGACACTGCAACCTTCATAAATACCTGCTGGTTTAAGAAATATCCACATTTTGATCACATGACCATGGGAATGCCATGACGGTCGTAAGTGCAAGGACTGGTCGTAAGTCACTTCTTTCAGTGCTATGACAGACTTGAATGGGCACTAAATGAATGTCTGTAATTCAAGGACACCTTATGCTTATAAAGTACAGACTTGCTCTTTTAGTCCGATCTCTCATGTGGGCTGAATCCCTGCCCCAAATACATTTTCTTATTCATCAACAAGACTTCTGCTTTATCTCGATGAAATTAAATTTGCAGCTGTCTCTTCCTTACTCACCTAGAGAATATACAGGTAGTTCTCGACATAACAACCGTTCGTTTAGTGACCGAAGTTACAATGGCACTAGAAAAAGTGACTTAGGACTGTTTTTCACACTTACGATCATTGGAGCATCCCCTGTCCTGGGATCATGTGATCAACTTTTGCGACTGTGTTCCTAACTTTATAACTACCATGATTCCAGTGGTCGGATTCAAAAATTGTTACTACCAGTACTGTGGGTGTGGCTTGGTGGGCATGGCGTGGCCTGGTAGGCATTGCATGGCTTGGTGGGCATGGCTTGGTGGGCGTGGCAGGGGAAGGGTACTGCAAAATCTCCATTCTCACCCCACTCCAGGGGAAGGATATACTGCAAAATCCCCATTCCCCCCCCGCACTAACCTGCTTTCCAGCTCCCTTCTCCTGTGCAGGGCAACTAAAGATGACCCAGCCAATCAGCTGGGACTCGGGAGGCAGAGAATAGATGGGGGCGGGGCCAGTCAGAGGTGGTATTTGCTGGTTCTCCGAACTACTCAAAATGTCTGCTACTGGTTCTCCACAACTGGCTAGAACCTGCTGAATACCACCTCTGCACGATTCCCTTAACAACTATGGCAAGAAAGGTCATAAAACGGGGCAAAATTCACTTATCAAATGTCTCAGCTTGCAACAGAAATTTCAGGCTCAACTGTGGTTGTAAGTCAAGGATTACCTATAATATCTTGAAGACTGCCTCTCAGGATCTCAGTAAGAGCTGAGTGACTATTGAAGTTTTGAATAGCTGTGTCTTTCTTACTCAGATTTTAATTTTTTCAAATAAATTGATCCAAGGTGTTTCAGAAGCATGAGATCTCCTGGCTGGGAGTTCACACAACACATTTATCGTTAAACCTAAGTTTACCAAACACAGCGACAAACTGTATTATAGGTCAGCGTGAGGGCGGGATGCCCATAACAGGTGACGGCAATGACTAAACTACAAACAAGCAGGCCTTAGTTTAACCTAGCTTAACAGATTGTGTGAACCCAACCACTGAGGTGAAAAACATTTATTCCCTCAATTAGTGCACCTGATTGCAATAAAAATGCACAAACATTCCACCGGGATTACAAAAACCACGCAAAAGCGAGGGAAAAAACCCTCATGCTTTTTATGTATAGAAAATACACAGGGGCTTTAATACTGAAAGAGATATTCAGTCGGTACATCTTTGCTCCCTGTCATTCTGTTTTAAAACAATGTCTTATATTTAGGTAATAAATATTTTTCTTTGGATTTCTCCATTAGTATCTGATGCCTTGTCAACTGTAAATGTTTGTAAGCTTGAATTCTCCTCTTGGTGAATTCGTGGAGTCGCCCATTAGATTTATTGAGAATAAATATAGATTGCCTATTCATTCATTTATTTATTTAATTTTATTTAATTTAGCTAGTTAGTTTCCCACCTTTATTATTTTTACAAATAACCCGAAGTGGCAAACATCCAATGCAACTTCCTCCTCCAATTTTTCCTCACAACGACAGCAACCCTGTGAGGTGGGTTGGGCAGAGAGAGAGAGAGAGAGAGAGAGTGATTGGCCCAAAGCCATCCAATTGGCTTCCATGTCTAAGGCAGGACTTGAACTCTCCATCTCCTCCTGGTGACTGGCCCAAAGTCACCCAGGTGACTTTCATAGCTAAGGTGGGATTTAAACTCATGACCTTCCTCCTATTTTCCCTATAACAACAACCTTGTGAGGTGAACTCATGGCTTTTTAGCCTGGTACTTTCCCCCTTCCCCCCAAATGTCAGGATCCTTATTGGGAAAAGAAATCACAGCATCTCCATTATTATTCAAACACATTTAATAAACCAAGAGAAAGAGTAGCAAAGGGCACCAACGTGTGACAAACTAAGCAAAACCTGAGGGTGAGGACCCCATGGCTCAGCTGTGAAAGTCCGAGGAGCCAACCCCACCCCTTTGTGGATAACCCCCTCCCCCTTGGGCCATTCAGTCACCCCTGAGAATAATGGATTTAAAATGTGCAGAAACAAAGACACTTTTAGGAGAAGGTTAGCTCCAACCTTGCTGTAAAGGAACAATTGGGCCACTGGGTTTCTCAACCAGGTACTGGTCCCCAGGGCTAGCTAATAGTTTAAAAAAGCCAACAGCCTCAAGAGATGCACATTGCTCAGATAAAAAGCCATGCCACCCCTGGCTTCCTTTGCCATTTACCGCCTTTCGTTGGGAAATAGTATCTATTCATGCTCCAACTTTAGTTTAGTTTCAACCACGTAAAGGCAAAGGCAAGGAAGAGCCCTGCTGCTAAGAAGGCAAAGTTACAACTGGTGGAGAACATGAAAGCCGATTCTTGAATTTAGGGGTGGCCTCTCATCTTGAGAAAAGAACATCCCAGATGGGTGAGCTAGAATAGCGTCTTGCTGTAGCTGGAATTCAAGCCCTTATATTAAGAAAGACGGTCTATCTGTCTACCTACCCACCTAACCACCCACTGATCGATCGATCTATCTATCTATCTATCTATCTATCTATCTATCTATCTATCTATCTATCTATCTATCTACCTACCTACCTACCTACCTACCTACCCACCCACCTACCCACCTAACCACCCACTGATCGATCTATCTATCTATCTATCTATCTATCTATCTATCTATCTATCTATCTACCTACCTATCTATCTATCTATCTATCTATCTATCTATCTATCTATCTATCTATCTATCTATCTAATACTATAAATAACATAATATGTTACATATTATATGTTCCTCTGAGCTGGCTGAGGAATTCAAATATATATTCTCTATCTCTCTAATCTATATCTATCTAGCTACATCTCTCTCTCTCTCTCTCTCTCTGTCTGTCTGTCTGTCTGTCTGTCTCTAATATAAATAACATAATTTGTTACATATTATATGTTCTTCCTAGCTGGCTGAGGAATTGAAATATATATTCTCCATCTCTATCTCTCTAATTTATATCTATCTATCTATCTATCTATCTATCTATCTATCTATCTATCTATCTATCTACCTACCTACCTACCTACCTTATATAAATAACATAATATGTTATATATTATATGTTCCTCCGAGCTGGCTGAGGAATTCTGGGAGTTGAAGTCCACAAGTCGTAAAGTCACCAAGGTTGGCGAGCCCTGTTGTACGTTGCATATTATACCTATATATGTATTCCCATATATTACATTCATCAGTTTAAAAGATTGCTGCTCAGCATGTAGCATTTGATTTCCTAGTCCTGCAGCTCAATTTGCTTTCAAGGAAGTATTTTTTCCGAGTGGCTTCCAAGATGAACGTAAAGTCAGTACACAACCTTTAAAAGTAGCTTGGCAGCCGTTCACATGTTGCGGCGAACCTGTTAGGCACGCCCATCGCCTCTTCACCCCTGGCATGACCCTGCCATCCGTGGCCATATGGAAGGCTGAGCTTTTGATTTATCCTTGTTTTCTAGATAAGCAGCTAAAAGTGAACAAAAATAATTGTCAATGACAACAACAACTTAATAATAACCAAGTTTTTCATGCCACACATTCAGAGCAAAGAAATCCCAAATTAAAATGTATGGTCCAATCAGAGCTGAACTATTTTAAGCGTAATGCGTATATATACAGACACACACCTTGAATTTCAACAGAACCTACTGAAATCAACTGCTTTGGAACAAACACACACGGAGTTTCACTGTGTCGCTGATTTCAATAGGAGAAAAATTGAGCCTACAAAGCTAACATTCAGTTCCGCCACATACAATGGGACCAATTCTCAGGTAAACCCACGCAGGATTTTTTTTTTTTAACCTCGTTTCATCTTGTTCACATTTACTCCAAAACGACTCCAGAAACTATTCACCTCTGATTTCCAATCCCACCATTTATTTTCACCATGCAGACAGACGGTGACCAGAAATATTTGTGAAAAAGAAGGAACCCGGAAGATGAATATTAAAATCGGCTAAACTTGAGATTTTTATTTTTCTAAACGGAAAAAATATTTTTCTACCTCCCAATAAAAAGTGTTAAAGAAAAATGGGAACGGAATAATTTTAATTTTTGAGTGGTACCCCCAGATTCATTCTTTAATTTTTAAAAGAAAAGGGGGTTAAAAAAAAATATCAGCCTGGATAAGGAGAAAAGGTTGACCGGTGCAATGATCCAGTAAATAAAATCTGGGACTTTTGCAGTCATGCTTTCTATGATTCATCCGAGTTCAAAGTTTCCGCCTGTAAGGAAGGTATGTGTGTGTGTGTGTGTGTGTATATATATATACACATATATATATATATATATCAGACCAGTATATTCGATTCTGATCTTATCGAATTAAAGTCTTCCCCGCCCCTCTCCCGGAGAACGAAACCAGGAAACTGAAAAGAGAGCACATTAAAAATAAATCAACCGAAAAAGAGCCATCTCCCATTTTATCCAAGGCGGCTAAAAACCCTGGGAAGAGAAGGAAAGAAATGGGAAGGGAGCGAGCGAAACGAGCGAGGCAGATAGGAATAAACGCAGAAAGTGAAATTAACCAGTTCTCTCCCCGCTAAACCCGTTTCCGAAACTCTCGGCTTGCAAACCGACGTCGGGTTTAATCAAGAAAAAATGGATAATAATAAATTGTTATTATATGATTATTACAGTATAATATATTATACTATAGTACTACTAGTAGTAATAATAATAATAATAATAATAATAATAATAATAATAATAATAATAATAATAATAATAATAATAATACAAATATACTATTACTACTACTACTAATAGATAATAATCGAAGTTGATTTTTCTTGCATGGTGGTTCGACTTCGTTTTATTTGGGGGCGGGGGGAGAGAGAAGGAAAAATCCGAAATCTTTGCAACTGAAGAAAGGAGGGCAATTTTAAAAACCGGCTTAATGTCCTCCTTATTATGGGTTTCTGGCTTCACCGCCCCTTCCCTTCCTCTCCGGCCAGGGACACCCAAAGTTCGGCGAACAGGCGAGACGCCCAGCCCTGCCTAAAGCCTCCCCTTCCCCCCCACAATCCCCAAATCGGCTGCCTAAACCCAGGTTCAAAGTGCAGCGGAGAAGGAAGGAGTAGGGACGGTGGGGGGACCCCGGCCATCTGTAGAGACAAACCGCCCCCCACGCTTCCCTTCTGACCTAAAGGCTGAGTTGGCGAGTCCTCATCCCGACGGGCGAAGGAAGCGTGTCTGGATTTCCCGCCCTCCTAACCCGGGGCCGTCTGCGTCTTCCCGTCCCGTCCCCTTCTCTCTCTCTCTCTCTCTCTCTCTCAATCTCTCCCCCCACGCCCGTCCTTTGCATCCTGCCCACTTCATTTGCATCTCTTATATGGCCTAATGGAGAGCATCAAGAGGGAGTAGTAGTAGTAAGTAGGGAGGCCCCGCCGTTGCATTTGCACCGCAGAATCCGCCGCAAGAAACAGGTGTCAGCCGCGAGAGCTCTCGGGGACTTCCCGTTGCAAGCCGGATCGCGGGGCTTTGGGGGAGGGAGGCTGTGGGGGGGGTTTTTTGGTGTGTGTGAGGGGCTTTCCTTCCCCCTTTCCCTTTCCCTATCCTCCCCCTCCCCCCTTTTCTTTTTCTGCCCCTGTGTGTGTGTGTGTGTTTGTCTGTCTCTCTCTCTCTGTCTCTCACTGTCCTGTCCTGTCTGTTTGTCTCTCTTTTTTTTTACCTTTCCCTCCTTCCCTCCTTCCCTTCCTTCTGGGCTTAAAATGGTGTCCAAACTCAGCGCTTTGCAACACGAGCTCCTCAACGCTCTGCTCGCCTCCGGAGTCACCAAAGAGGTCTTGATTCAAGCGCTGGAGGAACTGATGCCTTCGACCAGCACCGGCGCAAGCAGCACCAACGCTCCGGCGGCCGGAGGTGGCGGCGGCGGCGGCGGCGGCGGCTACGGGGTAAAACTGGAAAACTTGCAGCTGTCGCCCAACGGAGGCGGCGGCGACGGCGGGACGGAGGCGGACAGCAAGCCCATCTTCCACACCCTGACCAACGGGCACAGCAAAGGCAGGCTGTCGGGGGACGAGGGGTCGGACGACGGGGATGATTTTGACACCCCGCAGATCCTGCGGGAGTTGCAGGCGCTCAACACCGAGGAGGCGGTGGAGCAGAGGGCCGAAGTGGAGAGGATGATCAGGTAAGGGAGGAGATTGGGGGGGCTGCGGGAGAAGGTAGCGCGGTAGAGCCAGTGTGCGCCTCCCCCGCAAGGGCGCGGGGTTCGGGAGAAAGTGATGGGAGGTTGTCCGAAAGGGGGAACGGAACGTTCAGAGTGGAACGTTCGGAATAGAACGTTGGGATAAAAGGAATGGAACGTTCCGGCCACACTGGATAGAATGTTCCGGCCACTGAATGCACGGCCTCATTTGCAAAAGTGCGCTTTCGCCGCCCTTCTCTGTACCCCTCGCAAAATAATACCGCGGGTGGCTTTTGTTTTTAAAAATTATTATTTTTAAACCGAACAGCCGTTCAGGTTTTGATTCCAAACGTTTTCTCTCTCCCCCCCGCCCACACCTTTGCTTTGCGCCTTTCCCTTCAAAGAATGAATGACTCGCTGTGTTTGCGTGCATGTGTAATACAAATGTACACAATTCGTTTACACAACTTTGTCCGCTTGTCTCCTTGTCGTTGTGCTGGGGGAAAGGATGACCGAGCCACGTGAGAGTTTCAATCGATTTTTATCTCTCTCTCTCTCTCACTCGCACACCCACAATCAAGGACAAGCGCCAGTTTAAAAAAGAAAAAAGAAAAGTACATAGCGCGGAGATAAATTTCTTTTTAACTGATTAAAATAATCCCAGCAAAACGAAATCAGGGTGGTTTTTTTTGTCTCTCGGGAGCAGCGCAATCCTTTTAAGTATTTACTGGCGAGGAGTTTAGGGATTGCAACTGTCCCCTAAGAGAGAACGTGAGCCTTTTCATGTTCCGAAATGATAACACCTGGAGGAGGCTAAATAATAAAATTAAGAATGCAGCAGCGCTAGAAAAGGATCATACTGTTATGATTATTTCTTTGCTTTGTTCTTATTTTCATTTTATTGGACGGGAGCAAAAGAGTTTTTGTAAGGAAAAGACGAAGAACTTGGGGGCAAAGTATAGTTTTGTAGAATTAACACTGAAATCATTTTAGACTAAAATTTAAAGTGGTTCTGCAGAGTTTATATATGGAAGATAGATATATGGAATATATATATGTGTGTGTGTGTGTAAGATAGATATAAATACCTAAGCCTAGAATTTTTCTATTGTTTTGTCTTGAGACAAAAATTCCATTAGAAACTCTCTAAAAATTATCTAAGGTAAAGATCAAATAAGCGGAAGGGACAGCCTTGGAAACAAGATTTGAAATACAGGCGGGAAATACCTCTTTCCTGTATCTATCTATGCAGAAATGCATAAAAGTGCCACAGGACAATATTTTATACCAATGAATAAAGTTGGTGGGATAAGCGTGTAAATTAAATTCTCCATGCTACGAAACCAGTCAAACATGAGCTGAACTGAATTTTGCGGCTTGGGGTGGGGTGGGGTGGGGTGTAGTAACTGATCCCCCCCCCCCGAGCCCGATCAATCTTGAGACAGGTCGAAAGCAATCGCACCTTATTCTAAGGTTCAGACCTAACACGTACGAACACGGTTGGTTGCGCTGAGGCTTTGACACGTGTTAATATGTAATGGCCGTACAATTCAGACATCCCTAAAGCTCTTTCAGATGTTAACAGGCCCTGTATTGTGTGTGTGTGTGTGTTTAATTTTGTAATATCCTCCAATGAATGTGTGATGGTTGCACACTGTCTAGGAACTAATAGCTGGGAGGTGGGTATCAGATGGAAGTTCAAGACAGCACTATCTTTTTCGTTCAAATAACTTAAAAGTATAAAACCAAAGGAGAATTAGTTCGCAGGCACCTTGGCGCCCTCTGAGCTTGGTTGTTTTCTTGCAGAAGTTTCCTTACCAGAACTAGGTTACTTCATTAGTAACATAACATAATGAGAGCAAATCCCACTCCCTTCAATCACTGATGATGTTACCTAGTTGGGTAATGAAACGTCTGCAAGGAAACAACCAAGCCCAGTGAGCACCAAGGACCCCTCATTTCAAGCCTGAGTTACAATTATTCTCCTTTATGGAAGTTAGTTTCCATTCCCACACCATTCCGTTTTAATGGAACCATAGGCTTACCTGATGTAAAAATAATAAATAAAATTACATTGATAGAAATTGCAGTGGTGGGGAAAAAGGGTGTGTGTGTGGGGTAACTTCCAAGGAACATGTTGAGGGCAGAGTCATTCAAACGCCATATATGTTAATTCTCTCCCCTCCTTCCCAAATATCGCCTCCAGTCAAGATGCCAAGAATCTTTGTGTCCAGAGTAGTAGTAATAGTAGTACCGTAGTAAGTATAAGTAATATCCGTTACCTATCAATTTCTAAAGATAGGCTTTGTGGAGAGAAAGGTGTGAATTTGATGAAAAGGAATCTAGCAATAATTAACTCCAGGTAAATCTTTTCACTTCCTAAGAATATTTTCTCCCTCCTTCTAATACCTTTTGTCCAGTAAAAACTTTCATCAGCTGTTGATTCACCAATACGAAAACACCTTTTTTTTTTTGGTTCGTTGAGGTCCTAAACATGCGTGTCCCGCGCCTGTGTGTGTGTGTGTGTGTAAAAATGCCAGCGCACACGCACCTACATACGTGTCTTCCAACTTAAGAGTCGAGCGGCTTTTGACAAGTTGGTTACTAATTATCCCTCGTCGTTTTGCGGAGCTTTTCCGCCCGTCCTTCCCTCTTTTTAGCAAAATATCAACTAAATAAACTGCTATTTATTAACCTGCCGCTCAGTTTAAAGTCAGGCTGGGGGTTTTAATTCTGTTTCTTCGCAAGTCAGTTTTATAGGAAGCCACCGGTTCAAAATTGGAGTTTTGGGGGGCCTTTTTTTTTTTGTGTTTTTTGCGAAAACGAAAGGTAACTTTTTACGTCTCCCTTAGAAGATAAACGTTTCCAGGTGGATCCTATTTACGGAAAGCGCTGGTTAAAATAACGATTGGGGTAAGAAGATCGCAGAGCGAATCTCTCTTCCAAATTCTTCCCATTAAGGAAATAAAAATAGAAAGCTTAGAGGGGTTTTAGGATTTAGCCCGTTTAAGAGAAATTAAATGCTTTTGGACTAAAGAAAGGTTTAACTTTTCAAGAAGGGTGCCGAAAAGTGGTTTTTAAACCTTAAGAGTCTGTGGGAAATATCTGATTGTTTTCCGAGTTCGCTCACAGAAACTAGTTTGCAATCGGGAGGGAGTATTATTTTTCCAAGCGGAGGGGAGGGGGGATTGTTTAGGATCGAAGCTAGCTTTTATTTAGCTACATTTCCATATTTCTTAAGCGCCCATCTCCTTCGTTCTTAGGCTTTTTTCCTATCGAGTTTGCTTTTCGGGACTTGGCGAACCCCAAAATTTTGATTTGGGGAATGAGGGGCGCTTCAACGGACAAAGCCGGGCAGGATCGGGAGTCTGGAGAAAAGGAGAAGTGGGCGAAAAATTATTCGGGAGTTTTTGTTTTTTTCTCTGCTTGCCACCGCGATCCTGTCGCGGGCCTTGAACAGGCTGGCTTCGAGGGCTTTCGATTTAGGGATTCCCCCAGTCCAGAGCCAACCGAAGGAGGGCGCCGAGTTTAAGAGTGCCAGTCTCTCCGCTGTTCCTATATTCAGCGCGGTGCGACCGGAGGCCCGCGGCCGTCGGAATTGAACTCACAGCCTGGGCATAAAGAGTGGCCTTCTGAATGGCTTAGGGTCGGCTTTGCCCAACACCTGCCAAACTCCCAGGTCCTTGGGAAGGACTTGAGAGGTGGATTTAAAAAATAAAAAAAAAGCCAAATCCACCTCGACTGCGCGACGAGCCGTAATAATCTCATTCTTATTCCTTGGTGCTCTCTGAGTTTAGTTGTTTTCTTGCAGAAGTTTCGTTACCTAAACTAGGTAGCATCATCAGTGCTACCCTATTTTGGGTAATGGACTGTCTGCCAGGAAACAAACAAACCGAGAGCACCAAGCGTACATTTCAACTCGGAGGCATTTACAAATATTCCCCTTTATTGGTATTCCTTCTCCATCTGTTCTGAAGGGCTGTAGAAATATTTAGAATTAGTTATTTTGTTCAAAACCGGTTCTCCTTCAACAATTTTCTCTCTCTCTCTCTCTCTCTCTCTCTCTCTCTCTCTCTCTCGCTCATTCTCTCTCTCTCTCATTCTCTCTCTTTCTCCCCCTCCCTCCCTCCCTCCTTCTCTCTCTCTCTCTCTGTCCCACTCTTATACTCTTATTCTCTCTCTCATTCTCTCTCATTCTCTCTCTCATTCTCTCTCATTCTCTCTCTCATTCTATCTGCCCCACTCTTATTCCCTCTCTTATTTCCTCTCTCATTCTCTCTCTCTCTCCTCCTCCCCCCTCTCATTCTCTCTCTCTGTCCCACTCTTATACTCTTATTCTCTCTCTCATTCTCTCTCATTCTCTCTCTCTCTGCGCCACTCTTATTCTCTCTTATTCATTCCCTCTCTCATCCCCCTCCCTCTCTCTTATTCTCTCTCTCTGTCCCACTCTTATTCTCTCTCTCTTATTCTCTCTCTCATTCTCTCTCTTATTCTCTCTCTCTCTGTCCCACTCTTATCTCTCTCTCTTATTCTCTCTCATCTCTCTCTTATTCTCTCTCTCTGTCCCACTCTTATTCTCTCTCTTATTCTCTCTCTTTGCCCCACTCTCTCTCTCACTGCGTCTGTCTGTCTGAAATCGCGGTTTATTCAGTGGAGACGGCCTAATCGTTAAAAGTTAGGTAAAACTTTTTCCCGGAGCGGGGGTGATTGATCTGATTTTAACGCACCGAAATCCTTCTTCGAGGCGAAGAGGTTGAAGGGCAGAAAAGAGAATTACAAAAAAATAAATAAGAACATCAAGTAAGCGCCCTTCTCAATCCGGTTTCCCCCGGATTAGCCCAAGCACCTTAAACGGAGCGAGGGCACGGACTGTATATAAATCGCCTGGAAGGGCCCCTTGAAATTATCTAGGACTTCCTAAGTGGAAAATAACTTCTGAAAAGAACCCCCCCCCCTTTTACCATACAAACACACACACTTCTCATTTCCTCCGTTTACACTGTCCCTTTACATTTAAAAGTTTGAAAAAAAAACCATCATCCCCAATACGACTTCAAGGCGACTCCGATCCATCCCATCTTTCGGGATGGAATAATTCGAGAAACCTCTGGGTGGTTTTGGACTACAGCACCCATCCGCCCCTACCGACGCAATCCGTGGCGACGGGGGAAGGGCCGCTAAGTAATGCAAAGAATCTGGAAACCTTGCTTCATTTTCCCCTGTGGTTTTAACTCAGTGAGGTTTGATTTCTGAATTAGAAGTAGCAATGCCCGAGTGCAAAACCTTTTTTTTTTGTTTTTTTGCTTGTGCAGCCACTTCGATGAACTCTCTAACCTTTGTTTACCTGGCTGGTTTTCCTTACCTTTCTTCCCAAGGGTTCTCTGGCAGCCTCTGTACCTTTCAGCACACCCTTAGGTAGGTCAACTCAAAAGTAAACCCCATTGAGATCAAAGGAACTGGAGTATTTGTTTGTACAGGACAGTCTGCAACCCAGGACAGCAGAACTGAGAACTTTCAGGGAATCTAGTTAAATCTTAGAGTTGGTGGTGGTCACCAAAAGCTTCAGCCAGGTGCGGTTTGCCCCAGGTGTGCAGTTTGGTTACCTTTTGCTTTTTTTTTTTTCCCCGCTTGGTTTTGGTTGTGGCTTAATGAGTTGTATGAACCCAGCTGGTTAGGTTGTGCTTCCTATAAATTGAAAATCGTGTGTCGCCGGTTTAGAGTAGAATAACTAACTGCGCTTGATTAAATTAAATCTACCCAATTGTTTTACTGTAATTTATCTGGATTTAATGTATTGGTCTGAATAATATCTTTGCTTTAGCAATTGGTGCAAAGAAATTCCGTGACAAAAATCCAATTGGGGTTGTTTTTTAAAGCCAAAAATATTTAAAGGGGTCGACCCTAAACTAACTTGGAATCTTAACACAGCCTTTGATATTTGCAAAGGATTAATAACCTGTTTAGTTTCATCTATTTTGAAATTCCTCTGTACCTCGAAATTCCCTATTTTGTCTTATTTTGTTTTGATTCTTCCTATAATGAACGTTTAAGGTTTGTGCCTTGCTTTCTTTTTGCTATTTATAATCCCTACAAAAAATACAGACACACAACTGACATGCTGTCATAAAGGGAAGGAGATAAATAATATAATGGGTGGAAAGCTGAAGGATAAGGAGGGAAATAAATAAAAATCAAATTAACAATCTGTTAGACTTTTCGGTAGTTAAACAATGCGAACCGCTGCAGAAGTATTTACTTCCTCTGACAACTTCAGGTATATATTTTTATTAGAGAATTCAGTATGCTTTTTTTTTTTTTGCCAAAAAACTCAATGACCAAAAAAAGAGCAAAAATAAAAGATGCATTTATTTTAATCCCATTCCTCAATACTGTGATAGGCTTCCCAAATGTCTTGGAAGTGTGCAAAGAGAAAATACATTTGGGAGGGGGAAGGAAAGAGATTCGGACACTCACTAAAACAGAGCTGGAAGGGATCTTGTAGGTCATCTAGTCCAACCCCCTGCCCAAGCAGGAGACCCTACACCATTTCAGACAAATGGCCATCCAGTCTCTTTTTAAAAAACTCCAGTGATGACGCACCCACAACTTCTGGAGGCAAATTGTTCCACTGATTAATTATTCTCACTGTCAGGAAATTTCTCCTTAGTTCTAAGTTGCTTCTCTCCTCGATTAGTTTCCACCCGTTGTTTCTACTTGTGCCTTTTGAGAATAGCTTGACTCCCTCTTCTTTGTGGCAGCCCCTGAGACAGTGGTGGGAATCAAAAAAATTTACCACCAGTTCTGTGGGCGTGGCTTGGTGGGCATGGCGTGATAGGTGTGGCAGGGGAAGGATACTGTAAAATCTCCATTCCACTCCACTCCTGGGGGAAAGTTACTGCAAAATCCCCATTCCTTCCCCACCCCACTAACCTGCTTTCCAGCTCCGTTCTCCTGTGCAGGGCAACCAAAGAAGACCCAGCCAATCAGCTGGGACTCGGGAGGCAGAGAATAAATGGGGGCGGGGCCAGTCAGAGGTGGGATTTGCCGGTTCTCCAAACTACTCAAAATTTATGCTACCGGTTCTCCAGAACTGGTCAGAACCTGCTGAATACCACCTCTGCCCTGAGATATTGGAACACTGCTATCATATCACACCTAGTCCTTCTTTTCACTAGACTAGAAGACATACCCAAATTCCTGTTACTGTACTTCGTATGTTTTATCATCCGGTCCCCTAATCCTCTTTGTTGCTCTTTTTTGCACTCTTTCCAGAGTCTCAACATCTTTTTTATGCTATGGTGACCAAACCGGGATACAGCATTCTAAACTCTGCTCTTACTAAGGCTTTATAAAGTGGTACAGGCGACTTACAACTCTTCGTTTAGTGACCATTCAAAATTACAACGGCTCTGCAAAAAGTGACATATGACCATTATTCATACTTTATGACCATTGCCGCATCCCCATGGTCACGTGATTTACATTCAAATGCTTGGCAAACTGACTCACATTTATGACGGTTGCAGTGTCCTGAGCTCATAGGATTCCCTTTGGCGACCTCCTGACATGCAAAGGAAGTGGGGAAATCAGATTCACTTAACAGTCCTGTTCCTGATTTAAGAACTGCAGTGATTCACTTAACAAACATGGCGAGAAAAGTCATAAAATGGAGCAAATTCACTTAACACGTCTCACTTAACAACATAAGTTTTGCACTCAATTGCGGCCGTAAGTTGAGGACTACCTGCACAATGCTTTCCCACAGTTAATTTAACTGGGGTTTACTTAATTAACCCAGCCTGTCTCTTCCAACCTCCAAAAATGGAAAGCAGTATAGCCTTATGTTCGGATTTGAGTAACTTGGCTAATTGCCTGCTTACAAGTAAGTGTTTAAGAAGTAAATCTGTCTCTTGTATACTTGAACCACACCGCATAAACTTCCAGCACGTGGGACTCTGGCTGTTATTAATTTATTTCTATAAATCATCAACAGAAAGATACACAAATGCTTGTGCTTTTTTTAAAAAAGGTGAACAATTTATTTGCAAAGCTGTAAATCCAAACCATCCAGAAGTTGTATAGTATATAGACAGTGCATGTCTATGGGTGTCAGAATCTTGGTTGAACAGAAAATCTACCCCCCCCACAAAAAAGAGAATATTTTCCTTTTCTAGTCTTAGATGAAAGAACAGAAATGCAGTCGTCGTTGGTCCTTATCCTGCTGGGAATTTTCTCAAATATTGTCTCAGATTCTAGCTGTGTTTTCCCAGGGTAGAAAAATGACCATGCTATTAATTCTTAATCCAGGTGTTTTTATCTCTGGTGGGACAGGTCTATCAGGACAACCTGGCCTACCTAATTATTGGACGGAGCATACTGCTTCCGTTTCTGCCTTTCAGCCCCAATCCAGGGGCCTTTGCAGGCAGTCGCTTTTGCAACAAACTATTTTTGTGTTAAATGTATGTTTTATTTCTTTGTCGGTAAAACATAAATTTAACTCTTAATCCAGGTGATAGAAAAGTACAGGCATATATCAGCTCTGGACTGGAATTCAACGACTTGATAAAAGGAGACTCAATTTTTATTTTCTAAGGAAATAAGAGAACTCTTTAAACGGCAATAGCAACATCCAAGGATATAAAGAAAAGGTTTTGGTTAACATACATACATACACACACACACACACACACACACACATATATATATATATATATATATATACACACACACACATACATACACACACACACACACACACACACACACACACACATATATATATATATATTGCAAGCCACAAAGCCAAGGTTGGCATATTGATTCAGATGAAAATTGTTCAGAATTCCTATGACTGGTTGCTATGTTCATAAAAGTCTAACCTGTAGGAAGTATTTTTTGGGGGGGTATGGGTAATCCTCCACTTACAATCCCAATCGAGACCAAAATTTCTCTTGCTAACCAAGACAGCTAAGTTAAGTGAGTTTTGCCTCAATTTACGACCTTTCTCATCACCGTTGTTAAGTGAATCGCTGCGATTGTTTGGTTAGTAGCCGTCATTGGATACGACATGGGCAGCAAATAAATTTCATAATAAACAAATACATTTCATAATAAATAAATAAACTTCATAATAAATAATAAATAAATTTCATAATAAATAATAAATAAATTTCATAATAAATTTTCATAAATAGTTTTCAAAATAAATAAATTGATATCTCTATATATCTCTATATATCTCTGTGTGTGTGTGTGTGTTTGTGTATGTGTGTGTAATGTATATATGTATACACACACACACACACACACACACACAAAAATATGACACGTATCATATTTCTTAACTGCCCATTCTCCTTTCTTTGGGTGCTGCATAATATAGTCAATACAATCAGAATGATTTAAGTTTAAAAAGTTAAAATGAATGCGAATACACGCACAAACACCCACACATACAAAGGAATAAATACATAAAGGGCAGAAATGCCCTTCACCTAAAGGGAACTTTCTGCCACTGTTAGAAAAAACAACACAGATGAGTTGAGTGTAATGGGAGCATAAGGTGCTGTCTTTGGCTGAGACAGACCACTTGTTCATCCAATAAAGGAGAATATTTATAGCTCGGGGTTGAAATGAGGGGTCCTTGGTGGTCTCCAAGCTTGGTTGTTTTCTTGTAGGAGTTACATTACCACACCGGGTAATATTATCAGTGCACTAATGTTGTTGTTACCTAGTTTGAGTAATGAGGTATCTGCAAGAAAACAGCCAAACCAAAGGCCCCTCACTTATTCTTCATTTTCAATAACTGTGGCTTTTCAGCAATTGGTTACTATGGGGAGTCTTTGGCTTACGGCCAATTGCTTAATCACTGTTCAAAGTTACAACCTACCTGACAAAAGGGAACATCACCTGGATCCAAAGTTCTGACAGTTCCTCCCCTCAGCGGTCATGTGACCGTACTTCGGGTGCTTAGCAACACAGACAAAATATACTATGGACATCAGCAGTCTCACAGTATCCCAAAACCACTTATAGTGTCCTAAAACCTCTTACAATGGTTTTGCGGAGAACAGGCACCTCCATCTTTTCAGCAAAACTGTAGCGAAAAACGGGTAGGCTTAACAACCACAAAAACAACCACCACATAAAGTCATGAATCAGACTGATCCAGTGACCAAACCCTTTTACAACTGTTATGACTTAAGGATCGTAATGGGCAGTTGGGCTCCATTGTAGTCGTAACTTAAGGACAGTTTGCTTAGGAGTGACCAAACGTTGAGGTTCGGCCGTTGTGATGAAACTTGCACTCTGTGCCTAAGGAGCGGCCTTTCCTGTAGCAGAACAGATCGGTGCATTATGTTCTTTAAAAAGTCTTCAGCTGCCACATTGCAAAAAAAAAAAAGCAAATAATGCAAAGGAGCAGAAAAAGGAGATCCAGATCAAAGATCAATTTGCCCTCATCTCAATGAGGGCAAATATATAATTATATATGTGTGTATATGTGTATATGTATATATGTATATGTGAATATATGTATATATGTATAATATTTGTTTTGTTAAGTTTTCGCGGGTACTTACATGTGTGGTATTCAGCTTTGTTTGGGTATTTTCCCACGTCATTGTAGTTGTGCTTTTAAAGTTGTAGCAACATTTCGGCAGAATCTCATCTGCCATCATCAGGCTTCTGTATTGTGTTTGTCTGTGAGTCAGACTTTCACAGCCGTTTCAGTTTTAAATTTGGGGCTAGCTGTAGGCTAGCACAATACAGAAGCCTGATGATGGCAGATGAGATTCTGCCGAAACGTTGCTACAACTTTAAAAGCACAACTACAATGACGTGGGAAAATACCTGAACAAAGCTGAATGCCATACATGTAAGTACCTACAAAACTTGAGAATATATATATATATATTCTCAAGTTTTCGTGGGTACTTATTATTAATTATTAATATTATATAAATATAAATATAAATATAAATAAAAGCAGAATCCCACTCACATGTCATCACAAAATCTCCAGAATCATCAAGCCTACAAACTTGAAATTTGGCATGTATGTTCCTCTTGGCTTCTAGGTGCTCACTAAGAAAGGATTTCTCAAAATGACCATAAGAGCATTAATATTTCCTATATTATTATTAACATGCTCTGATGTTAAGGAGTTCTACTCCCCCTCCCCACCTGAAAAGAAATCTGTTCCAAATGCAAAACACAAACAGAAGGCAGGAGTTTCAGTTTTAGTTTCAGAGCACCAAGCAGCTTCAGTACAGAAAAGTTGAGCTAAGCCATGCCCAGGCTCCTTGCTGTCTCCTTCTTGCTCATGCAGAAAATACTCTTTCAGTTTCCAAACAGCCCTCAACTCTCTCACGCACTGACAGGACACTAGCCAGATGAATACCAATGGATGCTGGTGGGTAGAGGCAGAATTTCTCCCTCCCTTATTTTACTCCCCAAGAGCTAAGCCGGACCACATAGTTTTGTAGTGAAGCACAGGTATCGAGCTAGTTGTGATATAAAATCAAGGATTTACCAGTATTCAGTTGTCTACTTTTCTAACTACAATTTTCAAAGAACTAGTTAATGCTAATCCAGTTTATATATCTGGGCTAACTGAAAGCTTGTTTGCAACTGAGTGTCCTGTGTAAATCCAGTTTGGTCTATAAAGCTCACTGATTTATTTTAGCTTAGTATGTTACCTGTCAGCCATGGTTGTTCCCATAAATGACAGCTAAATTGAGCAGCATGTGTGAACCAGGTTTTAATTTCAGGCATTAGAAAACACTAGAAATCTTGCACGTTTGAAGCTGAGTAGACATAGTTTTTTATTATAGACAATGCAATTACACAGGATAGCCCCATAGGAAACTATGGAGGGGGGAGGCTCGTTTGTGATTCTCCATTTGTGGACCATGATTGCTTACCTATAATCTGGATAAACACTGCGCTTTTTAAAACTTCCTTCCAGCATCTCTGTCAGTTCATCCGCATGGCTTAAAAAAAACAGGCTAGAAACCAGGAGTTTTGTGTGTTATAATCTGGCTTTAGGCATGAAAGCCAGCTGAGTGACTTTGGCCCAATGACCAGGAGACTGTGAGTTCTAGTTCCACCCTTAGGCATGAAAGCTAGCTAAGTGATTTTGGGTCTATTACCAGGAGACTGTGAGTTCTAGTTCCACCCTTAGGCATGCAAGCCAGCTAAGTGATTTGGGATCTATCACCAGGAGACTGGGAGTTCTAGTTCCAGCCTTAGGTATGAAAGCCAGCTGAGTGACTTTGGGCAATCATCAGAAGACTATGAGTTGTAGTCCCACTCTTAGGCATGAAAGCCAGCTGAGTAACTTTGGGTCTATTACCAGGAGACTGTGAGTTCTAGTCCCACCCTTAGGTATGAAAGCCAGCAGAGTAACTAGGCAATCACCAGGAGACTGTGAGTTCTAGTTCTATCCTGAGGCATGAAAACCAACTGAATGACTTTGGGTCTATCATCTGGAGACTGTGAGTTCTAGTTCCACCCTTAGGTATGAAAGCCAGCTGAGTGACTTTGGGCAATCACCAGGAGACTGTGAGTTCTAGTCCCGTCCTTAGGCACCAAAGCTAGCTGAGTGACTTTGGGTCATTCTCTCACACCCAACCCACCTCACAATGTTCTTGTTTTGGGGAAAATAGGAGGAGGAAGGTATGTTGGATATGTTTTGTCATTTTATTTGTGAAAATAATAAAGGCGGGATACAAATAAATAAGCATTCTCCTCCTTTTATTTCCAACAAAATTAAATGTGGTTCAGTTCCTGCAGAATTCAGAGAACTGCCAAAGTCTGTCCCTACCGACTGGAAGGCAATTCCTTCATTGCATGTTACCATCAAAGCTCCAAGTGGAAATTTACAATCAGATTATAGCCCGAAGCCTAATAACTCCATGGCTATTAAAATAATGCATTTCAGAGGAACTATCCCTCAGTGTAAGAGCATTCAAGTGAAACTTAAGGTGTCTGGCAACTACATTGTACATTCTACATTGTAGAAGAGTCCATTTCAGATTTGAGGGGTACCCCAGAGTTAATCTAGCCCAACCCCTATATGATAAGATTCAATGCAGGATGAACAACCCAGGATGCAACTTGGGTTTTGACACCACTGCTTCTCCAAATGAGGGTGTCTCCTACAGGTAGTCCTCCACTTGGGACCACAATTGAGACCGAAGTGTCTGAGGCTAAGCAAGTTTTGCCTCCATTTTTCAGAAGGTTTTGCCTTCATTTTAGACCTTTCTTGTCACCGTTGTTAAGTGAGTCACTGCACTTGTTATGCTAGTAGCAGGCTTGTTAAATGAATCTAGCTTCCCTCTTGACTTTGCTTGTCAGAAGGTTGCAAAAGGGGATACTGAAATCGTCATAAATATGAACCAGTTGTCACACATCTGAATTTTGATTACGTGACCACAGGGATGCTACAGCAGTCATTAAGTGTGAAAAACAGTCATAAAACACTTCCCCCCCCATGCTACTGCAACTTCGAACGGTCACTAAGCGAATGATTGTAAGTTGTAAGTTGAGGACTACCTGTACTATCAAGTAGCTTGTAACATTTGTGCATTTCATCCAATCTTTTGCTGAATGTTGCAAAATTGAGTCCCAGCTGATCGGCTTGGTTTTCTTTGGTTGCCCTGCCCAGGAGAATGGAGCTGGAAAGCAGGTTAGTGGGGTGGGGAGGGAATGGGGGTTTTGCAGTATCCTTCCCTGCCACGCCCACCAAGCCACACCACGCCCACCAAGCCACGCCCACAGTACCAGTAGTAAAAAAATTTGAATCCCACCACTGGCGTGGAAGGGGAAATCGGCTGCAGGGGTTAAAAATTGTGAATATTTTGGTAAGAACCCGATTTCATCATGGAGAAGCATTCGTGACTAGAGGTTCTACCGTATTTGGTATGATCTTTGCACTCATCGCTCCATCCTGATTTATGACAGTTGCAGTTTCCCAGGATCCTCTTTTGTCCCCTTCTGACAAGCAAAGTCCATAAGGATGCCAGATTCACTTAACAATCATGTTACCAACTTAACAAATGCAACGATTCACTTAACAGTGGCAAGAAAGGCAGAGAAATTGGACAACAATTCACTTATCATCTGTCTCGCTTAACAGCAGAAATCTTAGACTCAATTGTGTTCGTATGTTGAGGAATATCTGTAAAATAAGTCACTGACATCCTAGATTTATTTTTTCTTTATTTCTTAAATTTACATGCCACCCATTTTGCTGTCTGAAGCTTAGATCCATCCTCTGAGTTTTAAAAATTGTGCAATGCCCATTACTTAACTCAGCATGTCAGGTGAACAGGGCTACTAAATATAAAATAAAGATTTTTGAAATATTTTTTTAAAAATATAAATACTCTGGTATAGGAGGTGTTTTCTTTTCAACTCTGAGCAGGACAAAGTAATTCCAACAAAGGGTCTAGTCTTTGACTATTTCCTCCATGCTAACCTCGCGTCAAAAATAGCCAAATTTGAAAGATGTTTTAGTGTGTCGTTTAAGGAAAATGCATCCATGATGCCACCAGATTTTAATGTACAATGTCCATGGGGCAAAAATGGAGCATTTAAAATAAAGGTGAGCAGCATATGGTTTTCAAAAGATAACAGGATAAAACAATTGGAAGAGATCTTGAACGTCTTCTAGTCTGACTCCTGGTCATGCAGGAAATCCTAGACCATTTCACGCAAATGCTTGTCCAATCTCTTCTTAAAAGCTTCCAGTGTTGGGTCATTCACAACATCTGGAGGAAAGGTTAACTGGTTAATTGTTCTCCCTGTAAGGAAATTTCTCCTTGGTTCTAGGTTGCTTGTCTCCTTGATTAGTGTCCATCCATTCGTGTCCATCCGTTGCTTCTTTTCCTGCCTTCGGGTGCTTTGGAGAATAGCTTGACCCCCCTCTTCTTTGTGATAGCCCTTTAGATATTGGGATAATTGATTGCAATATACACCATCCCTCATTACTGGTTTTCTACTGAGATGAGTTAACTTGATAAGGCTTCCATCTCTGCTCTCAAAATGGGTTGGAAATAAGATTTGGAGAACTCCCAGTTGCGATCTGGGGAATTGTGTCAAGTCATCTGCCAGACAAGGAATAATGGATGGAAACTGACCAAGGGGAGATTCAACCTAGAAATAAAGAAAGAAAGAAAAATGAATGAATGAATGAATGAATGAAGAAAGAAAGAAAGAAAGAAAGAAAGAAAGAAAGAAAGAAAGAAAGAAAGAAAGAAAGAAAGAAAGAAAGAAAGAAAGAAAGAAAGAAAGAAAGAAAATGACAGTGAGAGCAATCAACCAATGGAACAGCTTGCCTTCAGAAATCATGGGAATTTCATCACTGGAGGCATTTAAGAAGAGATTGGATTGCCATTTGTCAGAAATGGTGTAGAGTCTCCCGCTTGGGCAGGGGGTTGGACTAGATGACCTAGAAGGTCCCTTCCAACTCTGTTAATCTGAATTGATCTGAACTTTGAAAAAGATTAAGGGGTCCTAGTGGACTACCCCATAAGTACTGGTCAGCAATGTGCTGCAGCTGCCAAAAAAGACAAAGTCATTCTGGTTTATATCAACCGAGTGATACCATAGCATCAAGATGATGAGAAGTGATCATGCCCTCTTATACTTTTTTTTTAATACTGCACATTAGTGAGTCCACACTTGGAATACTGAGTCCAGTTTTGGTCACCACTATATCAAATATGAGTGCAGAGTAGAGAAACAAAGATGATAAAAGGTCTGGAGGCTAAATTATAGGATGAGCAGTTGAAGGAGCTAGATACATCTAGTCTATTGAAGAGAAGGATTAAGAGGGACATGATAACTGTCTTCCAGTACTTGAGGGTCTGTCACAGAGGGGGGAAAAAAAGGGGGCGGGGTGTCAACTTACTCTTCAAAGCACCAGAGGGCAAGAAAAGAAGGAATGGATAGAAGCTTGTTAAAGGGAGATCCAATCTAGTAGAAAAAAAAAAAATTCCTGACAGTGAGAACAATTTAATCAATGAATAATAGAATAGCAGAATAACAGAATTGGAAGGGACCTTGTTGGTCATCTAGTCCAACCCCTTGCCCAAGCAGGAGACCCTACACCATTTTTGACAGATGGCAGTCCAGTCTCTTCTTAAAAACCTCCAGTGATGGAGCACCTACAACTTCTGAAGGCAAACTATTCCATTGGTTGATTGTTCTCCCTGTCAGAAAGTTTCTCCTTATTTCCAGGTTGAATCTCTCTTTGTTCAGTTTCCATCCACTATTCCTTGCCTGGCCTTTGGGTGCTTTGGAAAATAGCTTGACCCCTTCCTCTCTGTGGCAGCCCCTCAAATATTGGAAGACTGCTATCTTGTCTCCCCTGGTCCTTCTCTTCACTAGCTTGTCTCCCGGAAATTGTGGGTGCTCTTATCACTGAAGGTTTTCAAAAATAGTCCGGACAACCATTCAACTGGTGTGGTATAAGTACTCCTGCCTTGAGCAGAGGTTGGACTAGAAGACCTCAGAGGGCCCTTCTAACCCAATGATTCTATGTTCTAAAACAAATGCGATTTTAAAACCGAAACTAAGCTCCTGTCTTAAAAGGCCTAAGCAAAACAACAGCAAACTTTCCCTTGTTAATCTATGAGGAAGGAGATTCCCTATGCTGGTTATTCATTAGTCGTACTGATAAAAGGACTTCCCTGGAAGTTTAATATCTGCCTTTATTTATATACTTGGGTGTTGATCAAATGAAATGACTGAAGGATATTTGTGCCAACTTGTAAGCATGTATTTGCATACAAATTGTTCAGAATGTTGCTGGCTGATTCACTTCCATTTGTTCCATCCATTTGTTTTTTTGAGCATTTATTTGTCTGCAGCTTTTCGTGGTCTAAAGTAGTCGTCTACTGCAGGGGTCTCCCACCTTGGAAATTTTAAGACTTGTGGACTTCAACTCCCAGAGTTCCTCAGCCAGCTGGCTGAGGAACTCTGGGAGTTGAAGTCCACAAGTCTTAAAGTTGCCAAGGTTGGAGACCCCTGGTCTACTGGATTGAACTGGAGATGCTACACAGCAGCCACCCGGAGCAGATGAGTTTCAGACTAAAGGAAATGCAAGGGACCTTGAAGAGACTAGTGGAACCAATGGAACAAATTGCCAAATTGCCACAAGTTGTGGGTTGCTCCATCACTGGAGGTTTTAAAGAAGAAATTAGAAAGCCATTTGTCTGAAGTGGTATAGGGCCGTGATGGCGAACCTATGGCATGCGTGTCCGAGGTGGCACGCAGAGCCCTCTCAATGGCCATGTGCACCATTGCCAGCTGCTCTTCTGGTTTCTGGCCAGCTGGGTGCCAGAATGCTGGAAAATGCCCCCCCAACCCCCCCCCCCCCCAAACAGGCCATTTGGGGGCTGTTTTTGAGCCATTTTCCAAACCGTTTTCCATCCGTTTTGGCCTTTTTGGGGTCATTTGTGGCATGAAAAATGGCCTGTAAACGGTCTGTAAAACAGCCCAGAAAATGGCTCGAAAATAGCCCAAAAACAGCCCGAAAACTGCCTGAAAACAATCCAGAAAACGGCCAAAAACCAGGCCATTTTTCAAGCCATTCTCTGGGCTGTTTTCCAGGCTGTTTTGGGGGTCATTTTTGGTGTGAAAAATGGTCTGTAAATGGCTGGAAAATGGCCCGGAAAACGGCCTGAAAACAGTTCACAAGATGGCCTGAAAATGGTCCCCCAAATACTCAAAAACCGGACATATGCGCACCCGCCAGATGGTCTTCAGTTTTCCAGTGCTCCGGCACGTGCGTCCCAGTTTGGGTGCTTGGTGCCGAAAAGGTTCGCCATCTCTGGTCTAGGGTTTCCTGCTTCAGCAGGGGGTTGGACTAGAAGACCTCCAAGATCCCTTCCAACTGTGTTATTCTATTTACATGTCCTACATGACAAGACCCAGCTACATTCTGCAAGAATACCCACAACACACAACCAACTTTTCAAATAGGCCCCACCAGATCAAAGTTGGCTGGAGACTCTTTTTAGCTGCTTGTGCAAAATGAGCAAAATGTGATTTTGTAGCCTGTTTTGTGATTTTAATCACAATTGGAGGCCTTACACATTGCCCTCAACTCAATGTTACGTTGATCAAAAGACAGCATTTGAATCCAGGGCAAATACACAGATATCAGGGACAACAAGAGAGAACACTTGCCCACAGAACTTAATCTATTTATGTAGTCGGTTTGCAGCAGTTTAGCCAAGATTTCTGGTCCATTTTTTAAAACTATAAAAAAGATGTTCACAGTCACATTCTATAAAAAGTACAGAGAAGAGCAACCAGGATGATTAGGGGGACTGGAGGCTAAAACATACGAAGAATGGTTACAGGAACTGGGAATGGCTAGTCTAGTGAAGAGAAGGACCAGGGGAGACAGGATAGCAGTCTTCCAATATTTGAGGGGCTGCCACAGAGAGGAAGGGGTCAAACTATTTTCCAAGGCACCTGAAGGCCAGACAAGGAATAATGGATGGAAACTGGAAATAAGGAGAGATTCAACCTGGAAATAAGGAGAAACTTTCTGACAGTGAGAACAATCAACCGATGGAACAGAAGTTGCCTTCAGAAGTTGTGGGAGCGCCATCACTTGAGACCTTCAAGAAGAGATTGGTCTGCCATTTGTCAGAAATGGTGTAGGGTCTCCTGCTTGGGCAGTGGGGTTAGACTAGTTTAAATGATTTTTCCATGCTGCTGGGCGATTGTGTCTTTTTGTGCTGCAAGATTCGGGCATCTCATTTCAGGATACTTTTAGCAGTTTGCTTTAATTTGTTTAGAACGACTTTCCTCTCTCCTTTGTTGAATCCATTGAAGGACATGTTAGATTTCCCCTCTATAAATAAATAGATGCAAACTTTAACTGAATGGTGAGGAGCAGAGAAGACAGAAAGGGGTGAAAGTCACTTTTTGTTGTAACTTTGAATGGTCACTAAATGAACTGCTGTAAGTTGAGGACTACTGTATGCAAGAAAGGTAACCATTGATTATTTTTTTTAAAGGCACCACTCTAAACTGTGTGCACACTGGCCACAAGGGGTGTTGACCCTGGTTTTCACTTATCCCGGAAGGATCTGGTGGCACTTTTTCAGGCTACAAGTCGTCTTCAACTTACAACCACAACTGAGTGCAAAATTTCTGTTGCTAAATGAGATACCTGTTAAGTGAGTTTTCCTCCATTCTACAACCTTCCATGCCACAGTTGTTAAGTGAATCACTGTGGTTATTAAGTTAGTAACCTGGTTGTTAAGCAAATCTGGCTTCCCCATTGATTTTGCTGGTCTGAAGGTCGCAAAAGCGGATCACATGACCCCGGGACACTCCAACCGTCATAAATCTGAATCATTTGCCAAGCGTCTGAATTTCCATCACGTGACCATGTGGATGCTGCAATGGTCATAAGTCTGAAAAACGGACGTAAGTCCCTTTTTCCAATGCTGTTATAATTTGAACGGTCACTAAATGAACAGTTGTAAGTCGAGGATTACCTGTAACACATTTTGTTAGAAGGCAGAATCTTTAGTCAGGTGTCCTCCCTTACTTGACAAGCTCAGCCTGCACTCGTTTTTCAGAGAGGCAGGTTGCAGTCCAAAGTTTCTCTCCTGTGCAAATAAAAATTATGGCCCCGTAAGAGACTTTGCTCTCAGCTTGAATTAAGAGAGACTATTACACTAACCTAAGAAGTTTATGTGAGCTGCTTTTTCACTAAATACCACATGCAGAGAATAAAATAAGTGAATTTCTAGTCTAGATGCTTCTAGACAAGACGGGAGACACCTAAATCTAATAAATAAATATCTCTATATAAAAGCGAAATATCACTCATGCATCATCACAAAATCTCCAGAACCGTAAAGCCTACAAACTTGAAATTTGGCACGTATGTTCCTCTTGGCTTCTAAGGGCTCACTAAGAAAGGATTTTTCGAAATGACCACCAGAGCTATTACTATTTCCTATATTGTTATTATTAACACACACTGATGCTAAGGAGTTCTACTTCCCCTCCCCATCTGAAAAGAAATCTGTTCCAAATGCAAAACACAAGCACTGGAGATTCAGTTTTCATTTCACAGCACCAAGCAGCCTTAGAACAGTTGAGCTAAGCCACGCCCAGGCTTGCTGTCTCCTTCTTGCTCACATAGAAAATACTCTTTCAGTTTCCAAACAGCCCTCAACTCTCTCACATACTGACAGGATGCTAGCCAGATGAATACTGATGGAGGCTGGTAGGCGGAGGCAGAATTTTCCCCCCACCCTTATTTTCCCCCAAAAAAACTAAGCCCGACCCCATAGTTTTGTAGCGAAGCACGGGTATCCAGCTAGTAATAAATTTCTATAACTGAAAAGAAATCCAGAGGACAATAAGAATAATAGCAACTTAGCAAGAGCAAAGAAATTCAGAACAGCAGATATTCTGGCAAATAGGCAAGTTATAAATACAGGGAGCCCTCGATTTACAACTGTTTGCTTAGTAACCGTTCAAAGTTATGCCACTGAGAAAAGTGAGTTATGATAAGTTGATAAGTGAATCTTGTTAAATTTAGTAACACAGTTGTTACGGGAATCTTTGCTTAACAGAAGATCATGAAATATGATCCCACAATCCCAGGATGCTGCAACCGTCATAAATGTGAGTCAGTTGCCAAGCATCTAAATTTTGATCGCATGACCATGGGGATGCTGCAACGGTTGTAAGTGTGAAAAATGGTCGTAAGTCACTTTTTTGAGTGCCGTTGTAACTTTGAACAGTCACTGTTACAACTCCATGTCCACACTATATAGGCCAGTGGTGGCTAATTGCGCGCATTCCAGCACCCAGAAGGCAATGCGCGCGTCCCCTCATGCCCCCTGCGCATATGTGTGTGACCCCCCCATGAGTGCTATGCATCTCTGCATATGCGTGTGCAATCCCCCTCGTGTGCCGTGCATCTGTGTGCATGCGCACACATCTCCACACACACACACGCCCCACACACATGCATGCCAGATACCCGACAATCAGCTGGCGGGTGGGCAGCACACGCGCATGCGCAGTGGAGCTCTTCCGGGCAACCTCTCACATGCTAGCAGAACTGGCTCTGCGTGCCACTTCCGGCCTGCGTGCCATAGGTTCTCCATCACGGATACAGGCAATCCTTGACTTGCAACTGTTTATTTAGTGACTTTTCAAAGTCACAAAAGCACTGAAAATGTGACAAGAGAAGAGAAGAGAATAATGGAACGAGAATAGAATAGAATAATGGAATGAGAATAGAATAGAATAGAATAGAATAGAATAGAATAGAATAGAATAGAACACTTTATTGGCCAAGTGTGATTGGACACACAAGGAATTTGTCTTGGTGCAAACGCTCTCAGTGTACATAAAAAGAAAAGATACATTCGGCAAGAGTGAAGAATCATCAGGTACAACACTTAATAAGAGTCATAGGGTACAATAAGCAATCAAATCATACTAGGAAACACTCAATATAAATCGTAAGGAGACAAGTGACAAAGTTACAGTCCTACAGTCACACGTGGGAGGGGAGGGGTGATAAGGAGTGATGAGAAGGTTAATAGTAATAGTAGTGCAGACTTTGTAAATGGTTGGACAGTGTTGAGGGAAATATTTGTTTAGCAGAGTGATGGCATTCGGGAAAAATCTGTCCTTGTGTTTAGTTGTTCTGTTGTGCAGGGCTCTATAGCATCGTTTTGAGAGTAGGAGTTTAAACAATTTATGTCCAGGATGTGAGGGGTCTGTAAATATTTTCACAGCCCTCTTTTTGACTCTGTGCAGTATACAGGTCCTCGATGGAAGGCAGGTTGGCAGTAATTGTTTTTTCTGCAGTCCTAATTACTCTCTGGCATCTGTGTCTGTCCTGTTGGGTTACAGAACCAAACCAGACAGTTATAGAAGTGCAGATGACAGACTCCATAATAACCTCTGTAGAACTGGATCAGCAGCTCCTTGGGCAGTTTGAGCTTTCTGAGTTGGAGCAGGAAGAACATTTTAAGACTATTTTTCTTATGTGTGACCGTTGCAGCATCTCCATGGTCATGTGATCAAAATTCGGTTGCTTGGCAACTGACCCATATTTATGGTGGTTGCTATATCCCGGGGTGGGGTAGGGGGTGGGCGTCATGTGATATCCTGAAGCCAGATTGACTTAACAACCACGTTAATTAGTTAAACAACGATTATTCACTGGACAACGGAGGTAAAAAAGTTTATAAAATGGGACACAGCTGACTTAATAACTATCTCGCTTAGCAACAGAAATTTTGGGCTCAATTGTGGTCGTTAAGACGAGGATTACCTGCACTAAACATAGTTGGTGAGTGTTCACTGCATATGTGGGATGGGTGAAGGTGTTGGCGGTTTAGCATGTTGTATCACCATAGCCTGTTGGGTTGGTTTGAATTTACCATTTTATCTGAATCTTGAGAATGGGTGAATTGTAACAGTTCAGGCCACCCCCTTAATTTGTCCACCTCTTGTCTATTATTTATTTGTCTACTATTATTAATAACATAGCTAGACTTCTCAGGTGTGTCTCAAAAGAATAGCCAAGCAAAAAAAAAAAAAAAACATGTTTCTTAAAATAGACTGGCAGGAAGATGAAAGGGTTGGTTGGTTTCCAGTTTTACTCCAGGTATGTACAACAAGACTGCCTAGAAGAATCTGTTTTCTACTTCTAAACATTCCTCTCTCTGCCATTTTAAATCCGGAAACGGTTTCTATTTCTTATACTCTGGCGATTTTGCAAAAGCTGAAATAAACAACAGCTTGGGTGGAAGAGTTCAGTCAGGAGTACAAGGCCATGCCTGTATTTATTTTGGGTGGGGAAAAAACACGACTGAATGTGATATCCCAATATTGTTGTTCCTGTTTCTTAGTACGGCCCCTCGATTTTCACAGAATTATATTCAGGGAACCATTGGTGTAAAATGTACACACTGCGTGCCTCAGATTATTATAAGTGACGGTTGGTTATACAGGAATACAGGGAGTCCTTGATTTACGACTACAATTCAGCCCCCAAATTTCTGTTGTTAAGTGAGATGTGTGTTAAGTGAATATTGCCTCGTTTTACGACCTTTCTGGCCGCAGTTGTTAAGTGAATCACTGCAGTTAAGTTAGCAGCATGCTTGTTAAATGCATCTGGCTTCCCCTGCAAAATGTGACTCATGACTCCTGGACACTGCAACCATTGTAAATATGAACCAGTTGCCAAGCATCCGGATTCTAATCATGTGACCATGGATATACTGCAACGGTCGTAAGGGTGAAAAATGGTCATCACTCCCTTTTTTCAGTGCCCATTGTAACTTCAAACGGTCACTAAGTGAACTGTTGCAGATAGAGGACTACCTGTATAAGATCAAACTGTCTGGGACAGTTTGTCTTTTGTCTTCAAAGCAATTAGTCAGATATCTTTAAGAGGCTTTAGTTATCAATTAATTTCATTTCATTTGTATACTGCCCAACCTCCCAAGGGCTCTGGGAGGTTCACCAATAGTTCCTTAACTGTTACTCAGGGGACAACTGTCCAAACCAGAAGATGTCTATCTTCATGAATTAAATGGATTATACAGCATATGGCTGGCACTAGGATTAACCTTATTTTAGGTATATTTGCTTGGAAGTAAATGCTACTCACTTCACCAAGGGACTATAGGAATTGCACATTCTGCCTGAAAAGATCATTTGAAGTTCCACTGAAAAGACTATTACAAAAGGGAAAAAATCCTTTCTTTTCCTTCCTTCCTTCCTTCCTTCCTTCCTTCCCTCCCTCCCTCCCTCCCCCCTCCTTTTTACCTTCCTTTCTTCCTTCCTCCCCTCTCTCTCTCCCTCCCTTGCTCCCTCCCTTCTTTTTACCTTCCTTCTTCTTTTCTTTCTTCCTTTTCTTCCATCCTTCCTCCCCTCTCTCGCTCGCTCCCTCCTTTTTATCTTCCTTCCATCCTCCCTCCCTCTCTCCCTCCCTCCTTTCTTTCCCCTTCCTTCCTTCCTTCCTTCTTCTCTCTCTCTCTCCCTCCCTCCCTCCGTCCTTCCTTCCTCCCTTCCTCCCGGGAATTCTGGGAGTAGAAGTCCACAAGTCTTAAAGCTGCCAAATTTGGACACCTCTGATGTAGCACTGGTCAGAACCTGATGGCAGAACACAGAAGCTATTTTTCTTTTCTTTTCCTACATACATGTAAGTTATGGGAAAACGGAATGCTCATTTGCAGGCAGGTGAAGGGGGCAGCCGTGTGGGGCCTTGCTGTGTGTACAGAGAGATACAGATTAGATTGTTTGTTTTCACTGGAGAACGGGGTTTTATAATCCAAGGGAATAAATTCTTGGCATACTTCTTGCAGGATGTTACTATGTGTTTTATTTACCCACTTTGGTGCTGAGGATGGTTAAATGGACAGTGGAAGAGGGGAATCAGGTAAACGTCCAAACCAAAGGGACATTTTTGAACAAACGCTGGTCTGTTTTTTGTGCAAGCAAATAAGCACGTGTTTCAATGACTCAGCAAACAGCAGCCAAAAAAGCCAATGCAATCCTAAATTGCATTAACCGAGGGATACAACTGAGATCCAGTGAGGTACTAATACCACTCTATAAAGCCTTAGTAAGACCACACCTAGAGTACTACATTCAGTTTTGGTCAGCACATTATAAAAAAGATGCTGAGACTCTAGAAAAAGTGCAGAGAAGAGCAACCAGGTTGATTAGGGGACTGGAGGCTAAAACATATGAAGAACGGTTACAGGAACTGGGCTTGGCTGGTCTAGTGAAGAGAAGGACTAGGGGAGACAGGATAGCAGTCTTCTAATATTTGAGGGGCTGCCACAGAGAGGAAGGGGTCAAGCTATTTTCTAAAGCACCCAAAGGCCAGGCAAGGAATAATGGATGGAAACTGAACAAGGAGAGATTTAACCTGGAAATAAGGAGAAACTTTCTGACACTGAGAACAATCAACCAATGGAACAGAAGTTGCCCATGGAAGTTGTGGGAGCGCCATCACTTGAGACTTTCAAGAAGAGATTGGACTGCCATTTGTCAGAAATGGTGTAGGGTCTCCTGCTTGGGTGGGGGGGTTGGACTAGATGATCTACAAGGTCCCTTCCAACTCTGATTATTTGTAAGTTAAATGAACAGAGATAGCTGCATCTAACTTTGATCCAGGATCCTGAGTACAAGTAGTCCTCAACTTATGACCACGATTGAGCCCTGGTTTTCTGTTGCTAAGTGAGATGGTTGTTAAGTGGGTTTTGCCCTGTTTTATGACCTGTAAACATTTTTAATGAGTTATAGAGTATTGTAAAATACAAAATAGTATTATAGTAAACAGAAGAGCAGTAGGGGAAGAGGGGAAAGGGGGAAGTGAAATGAGGAAAGATAAGTGGGGGGGAGAAAAAGAAGCATTGATTTCTGTCTCAGTCGTTAAGTGAATCTGGCTTTCCCATTGAATTTGTTTATCAGAATATCGCAAATGTCCAGTATCCCTGGAAATTGCAACCATCATAAATATGAGCCGGCTGCCAAGTGCCTGAATTTTGATCATGTGACCATGAGAATGTGCAAAGGTCGTAATTGTGAAAAATGGTCCTAAGTCACTTGTTGTCGTAACTTTGAATGGTCACTAAATGAACTGTTGTAAGTAAGAGGACTACTGCATGCAAGAAAGGCAACCATTTTTTTTTAAAAGCACCACACAGGCCACAAAGGGGTGTTGACCCTAGTTTTAGGCCCATAGGTGACCTGGCCTGTCATTTCTTCCCATCTCCCCTCCCAGCCCACACGTTGCTTAGCGAGGAGCAGACGTACAAATAGGTGGCAACGGGAGCAACGCAAGAATGTTGTGCCTCTATCAGTGACTAATACATTCATTGTGACAGATTTTGTTTGCTTGTTTTTTGGAGAGGGAGTGGGAGGTGACAAATGATGCCAGGGGGTTAATTGAGTTAATTCTTATATGGCAAGACACAGATATTGAGAGCAAATACCTAAGAGTTGCTGCCTCTTATTTAACTAAGAACAATGCTTAGAAAATTTGGGAGATAGATGAAAGAGAGAGAGAAAGACAGAGGCATGGATACATAGACATATACAGATAGATAGATAGATAGATAGATAGATAGATAGATAGATAGATAGATAGATAAGAGATAATAGATCAATAGATAAAAGGAGGATAGCTAGATAGAGATAGCTAGCTAGCTAGCTAGATACGATAGATAGATAGATAGATAGATAGATAGATAGATAGATAGATAGATAGATAGATATGGTAGATAGATACAGTAGATAGATATAGATAGATGATAGATAAAAGATAGATCAATAGATAAAAAGGTAGCTAGATATAGACTATTAATATATACTGTTGATAGATGATGGCTGGCTGGATGAACAGATAATAGATACTTTTGATAGATTTATAGACATTGTTGTATTCTTTTTCATTGATTTTTATTCTCCTACTATCTAAAGCTGGCTGGAGAATTCTGGGAGTTAAGTTCACAAGTCTTAAAGTTGCCAAGTTTGGAGACCTCTGCTCTTAGTTTCAGTCAAGTGATGAATCACAGAAATTAATGGAGGAAGCAGGAATACATGTCGGGGTGGTTTGAGAATGAGAAATGGAAGTGTGAAATTACAGCCTTCAATATCTCCATGGCTTATAATACCCTTTTTGGCTCTTGATCCATGTGCCTTCCCACATTGAAAGTGGGTGGGGGGGAGAGAAAAGATGGGGATGCTTCAGGGATGGTGAAAGGGATGGTTGGGGTCACAGAAGGCCTCCGGATGCAGCTTGCCCACCTGTGCTTTAGTCCCCCTGCTCAGCGATGGAGACATGTGTTTGCCTCTGAGTTTCACCTGAAAGCATTTCAGTAAAAGCCGAAAATATAAAATTCTGTTTTTCATTTTTAGTATTGATAGATATGTGGTATTTGGGTTTCCTTTCCTTTCCTTTCCTTTCCTTCCCTTTCCTTTCCTTTCCCTTCCTCTCCACTCCTCCCTTTTATTTTCCCTCATCTCTCTTTGCTTCTCTGCCTTTCTCACTCCCACAGTTCTTTTCCCATGTCCTTCCTTCCTTCCTTCCTTCCTTCCTTCCTTCCACGGCTTCTTTTCCATGGCCTTCTTCCCTCATGTTACTTAGCAATAGCAACAGCTCTTAGACTTATATACCACTTTGCAGTGCTTTACAGCCCTCTCTAAGCGGTTTACAGAGTCAGCATTATTGCCCCCAACAATTTGGGTTCTCATTTTACCCAGTACTGCACTCTAACCACTGCACCACCGTGGCTCATAATATTTTATTCAAACGAGACCTTAAAACCTGCCTGTTTCTCCAGAGGTTGGCCTCCAGTGGTTCATGGATACCTTGTGGGATGGTTGGCCTGGTGATATTACTTCTGGCTTTATATCCTTTTATTTTTATTCTTTCATGCTGTGCTCAACACAGAGCCATGAGGGAGTTGGGTGGCCTATCAACTTGGTAAATAAAAATTAACTATTTAACTTAATTAAAAAAAACCCTAATATTTAATTTAATTGGAGACATAAATCTAAAAACACTTATCCATGTAGCGCTATAATTAATGATACAAAATTTAATACCCAAATGACTTTGAAGTAGGACATGCACATTGCACAAAGCTCTAATTTGACGAGCCAAGGGCAACCAGTTCAAATGAATTCTTGGTTTGCTTTGTCTTTTAGTGCCTTGAATTTGCAGATTATAAATTTGACCTCAATGGATTCCATCACTGATGGATTATGCACCCTCCAGGGGGCTGGACTAGAAGATCTCCAAGATTCCTTTCAGCTCAATTCTGATTCTACATGTTGGCATCTACTCTTAGCAGTTATTAATAGAGCTAGCAAATCCAGCTTCCCGCATGGAAAAAAAAACAGGTTGCAAATTGCAATCATGTGACCACAGAATAGTACAAGCAGTCATAAAATCGGAGAGAGGCTGCCAATTCTCCGAATTCAATCACATGATTGTGGAGGGGCGGTGGTGCAAGGGTTTTAAGTGCAAGTACAGGCTATAGGTCATTTTTTCCAAGGCCCTCATAACTTTTAAGGGGTTGATTTATTATCCAAAGCACCTGCAGACAGGACAAGCTGCAATAGACGGAAACTTGTTCAAGAGAGATCCAATCTGAAACTAAGGTGGAATTTCCTGACCGTAAGAACAATGAATCAGTGAAACAGCTTGCCTTCTGAAGTTGTGCGTTACTGGAGGCTTTCCAGAAAAAAAAGAAAAAAAGGACCACAATTGGTCTCCTGCCCTGAGTAGAGGCTAAATTAGAGCAGGGGTCTCCAACCTTGGCAATTCTGGGAGTTAAAGTCCACAATGCTTAAACATTGCCAAGGTTGGAGACCCCTGGATTAGAGGACCTTCAAAGTCCCTTCCAGTCATATTTATTCATTTGTATTCTGCCTTTATTTATTTACAAACAACTCAAGGGGGTAAACATATCTTTTTTCCTTTTATTTTCCTCATAATAACACAACCCTATGAGGTGGGTTGGGCTGAGAGAGAGAGAGAGAGAGAGACCAAAGTCCCCCAGCTGGCTTTTATTGGAAGGGACCATGGAGGTCTTCTAGTCTAACCCCCTGCTTAAGAAGGAAACCCTATATCAGGGCTGTCAAACTCATGGCCTGCAGGCTGGATACATCATACACTGGCCACGACCACGTCCAGTTTAGCAAAGGAGGAAAAAAGTGCCACGATTCATCACATGACGCCATCATGACAATGTGAGTTTGAAACCCCTGCCTTATATCATTTCAGACAAATGGCTGCCCAGCAGGGGTGGGATTCTACCAGTTCGCACCTATTCGCTAGAACCGGTTGTTAACATTCTAAGCAATTCGGAGAACCGGTTGTTAGAAGAAATTACTGGCCTAATCCTGTAAGGAAGGCAGGAAGGAAACATTCTGGTGTTGCTTACAGAAACTGCCTCTCCGTTAACCCTTATTACATTCTTGGCAGGACTAGACTTCCTGTCTCTGGAACTTCTCTGGAGTTTTTTCCCCCTCTTTTGCTGGTACTTTGCTTGTGTGGAGTGACCATTCACAGTTACAATGGCACTGAAAAAAGTGACTTATGACCATTTTTCACACTTACAACTCTTGCAGCATCCCCACAGTCATGAGAGGCCAGGCGAGGAGATGCGTGCCTTGATGTGAGTGATATTGAGTTGGCCACACCCAGGCAGTCACATGACCATCATGCCACCAACTAAGCCACGCCCACAAAACCAGTTGTTAAAAAATTTGAATCCCACCCCTGCTGCCCAGTCTCTCCTTAAATACCTCCAGTGATGTAGCACCCACAGCTTCAGAAGGCAAACTCCACTAATTAATTGTTCTCACTGTCAGGAAATTCTTCCTTCCTTCTCTCCCTCTCCATTCCTTCTTGTCCTGCTTTGGAAAATAGGTTGACCCTACCCTTTTTCTCTGTGGCAGCCTTTCAAATATTGGAAAATGGCTTATCATGTTGCCCCTGGTCCTTCTTTTCATTAGGCTAGATGTACCCAACTCCTCCTCCAGCAAGTTTTGATTTCCAGTTCCCTGATCATCTTTGTTGCTCTTCTCTGCTCTCTTTCTAAAGTGCTAAGGTAGGACTAGAACTCACCTTCTCCTGGTGATTGGCCCATGGTTATCTGGCAGCATGGCTAAGGCAGGATTAGAACTCATAGTCTCCTGTCCCAAAGTTGCTTTTTTTTTCAAGAGGCAACTGGACTTTCTGGTTTTTTTTTTTCTCTGAAGACGTTTTGCTTCTCATCCAAGAAGCTTCTTCAGCTCTGACTGGATGGTGGGGAACGGAAGGATTCTAGTCAGAGATGAAGAAGCTTCCTGGATGAGAAGCGAAACGTCTTCAGAGGAAAAACAGAAAGTGCAGTTACTTTTTCGGGAAAAAAAGCACTTTTGGGACAACCATGACCTGAATATGACTGAGAATCTCGATAAACAGTTACAATCTCCTGGTTTCTAGCCTGGTGCCTTAACCACTCGACCAAAGTGGCTCTCTCTGATTTTGAAATAAATTTACACACACACACAACACACACACACACACACACACTTACTTTCATTGAGGCAGGAAATGAAGAAGCACGTTCAATTCCTCTTCCATGCCCCCAATCCTTCCTCTTGGGTTTTTCCAATCAGAAATGGTTATAGAGCGGGGATATCAAGGCCCATGGGCTGCGTCTGGCCTGCGATGTGGTCAGATCCACCCTGCAGGGCCATCCTGGAAAATGTAAGGGGCTGGTGCTGGCCCATGTCACTTCGGCCTGGTCTACCCAATGCAAAGAGGAAACATGCCAGCAGTTTGGGGGGAGTGACATCAAGCTGGCCACACCCCTACCCAGTTGGTCACACCCAATGAGTGGCGTCAAAATGGCCACGCCCACCCAGTTGGCTGCACCCCCCCCCCGAGGTCAACCACAGCCCACAATGAAATTGAGTTTGACACCCTTGGTTTAGTCTCATGCTTGGGTGGATGGGTGGGGGTTGGACTAGATGACCTGCAAGGTCCCTTCCAACTCTGTTATTCTGTCCTGTTCCAGTTGTTTGACCTGCTTCGGTGTCGTGCTCCTCCTGCCTCTCCCATTGACTCAACTCTAACCAGAACTCTTCCCTTCCTTTCAGTGAAGACCCTTGGCGAGCCGCAAAGATGATCAAGGGTTACATGCAACAACACAACATCCCACAAAGGGAGGTGGTGGATGTCACAGGACTGAATCAGTCGCACCTTTCTCAACACCTCAACAAGGGAACCCCGATGAAAACGCAGAAACGGGCAGCGCTCTATACGTGGTATGTCCGGAAACAGAGAGAGATCCTCCGGCGTAAGTAACACTATGGTTTGAGAGGTTGGGATGCATGTTTTAACACAGGGGTGTCAAACTCGATTTCAATTGAGGGCCGCATCAGAGTTGTTTGATCTTGGGGGAGGTCGGGGGTGTGTGGCCAGGGGGACATGGTCAGCTCATCATCGACTCGTGTCGGGGGCGCCTGTGGTGGCCCAAGTGCTCTGCCAGAGAAAACAGGCTCCCAAGCTCCATTTTCGGCTGCGATGTCCTCCTGCAATCCTCTGCCAGTGAAAATGGAGCACGGGAGGACCATGCGCGGCCTTTGTGAACTCCGTTTCCAGCTACGATGGCCTCCTGCAACCCTCCTGCAGCCCTCCCGAGCTCCGTTTTCGCTGGCCGAGGCACCACGGGTCGGCCCTTCGCTGTTTCCAGGGCAGCCTCATGGGCCAGATCTAAGCATCCTGTGGGCTGGATTTGGCCCCTGGACCTTGAGTTTGACACCCCTATTGTAACAGGTAGCCTTTGAGTTACGACCATAATTGAGCCCAATGTTACTTAGTTAATTGCCCCATTTTATGACTTTTCTTGCCACTGTCAGGAAGTGACTCCCTACCGTTGATAAGTTAGGTTGTTCAGAGTTTTGCAGGGATAATTCAGTGCCAGAAAAATAAACACAGATGGCTGATGCTTCATTTAACATCTTTATAAACATAATAAGTAGATTTTACAAATCAGTTGTAGATTTCTCCAACATGGAGCAAACTCAGACAGAAATAAACAAGTTGCAAGTGCAGAGCTTCACCAGTAACTTCAGCAGCTCAGAAACAGACCTCAGTTTCACTTTAGTTCATCAGGCAAGCAGAGGAGAAGCAGTTTCATTTCAATAGACAGACTCAGAGCTCACCTTAGCTGCAGAGTTGCAGAGCTTAATACAGAGCCACGCCTAGGCTACTTTTCGTTTCAGTTTCCAGCCTAGGCTACATCTAGTTTCAGTTTCCAAACTGTCCTCATTGGCTGATTTAGTTGCTTTGCCTATTCATTGGCTGACCTTGTTACTATGCTCTATTGCAGTTCATGAATATACTCTGACAGGGTTGTTAAGCGAATCGGGCTCCCCCATAGGCTTTGCTTGTCAAAGGGTCGCCAAAGGGGATCACAGGATCCAAGTAGATCCTAGGACACAGCAAGATCACAGCAATTGCACTTAGACCCATGATGGCGAACCTATGTCATGCGTGCCACAGGTGCCATTTGTGCTGGCACGCAAGCTGCAGGCAAACTTATCTCACTGCAATTGTGCGTGCCTCACAGCTGCTTTTCAGCCTGTTTGAGGCCTTTTTGGCCTCCCAGAGGCTTGAGGAAGGTCTCCGCAGGCTTTGCAGGCCGAAAAATAGGCCCGTTTTGTCACTTCCTGTATTTCCCGAAATACAGGAAATGACTAAATGGGCACATTTTTCGGCCTGTAAAGCCTGCAGAGGCCTTGCTCAAGCCTCTGGGAGGCCGAAAAAGGCCTCAAACGGGCCCGAAAATCAGCTGTGAGGTGCAGTGCAGGTAAGGGGGAGGATTGCACGCACATGTGCAGGGGCGTGAGGGGGGCCGTACGCATTGCCTTTTGGGTGCTGGCACGTGAACGTACAAGTGTGAGTGCACACACAATTTTTGAAACAGGAGGCCAGAAAGGTTAGCCACCACTGACTTGGACTTATCTACCACTTCACAGTGCTTTACAGCCCTCTCTAAATGGTTTACAGAATCAGCATATTGCCCCCCAATAATTTGGGTCCTCATTTTACCCACCTCGGAAGGATACAAGGCTGAGTCATAAATATGAACCAGTTGCTAAACCTCTGAATTTTGATCACGTGAGCATGCTGCTGAAAAACGGTCATCAGTCCCATTTTTCAGGGCCATTGTAATTTGGAACCGTCACTCAGTGAACTGCTGTAAGTTGAGGACTACATGTGGGCACAGATCCCTTGTCAATTTCTTCCAATGGATGCCCTTCAAACATGAAGATGGAATACTTCTCAGTGAAAGGAAACCCCAAAGTTGCTTTTATATAGAGTCCTCGACTTACGAAACACCAAATTTCTGTGTCTAAGCAAGACAGTTGCTAAAGGAGCTTTGCCTCATTATATGACTTATCTCACCACGGTTGTTAAGTGGATCACTGCAGTTGTTAAGTGAATAACACAGTTTTTAGGTGAATCTGGCTTCCCCATGGACTTTGCCTGCCAGAAGGTTGCAAAAGGGAACCCCGGGACGTCGTCATAAATATGAACCAGTTGTCAAGCAGCTGGATGTAAATCGCGTGACCCTGGGGCTGCTGCCACAGTCATAAGTGTGAAAAAATAGTCATAGGTGAGGTTTTTCAGCGCCGTTGTAACTTGCAACGGTCACTAAGCGAACCATTGTAAGTTGAGGCCTACCTGTACATCCAACGGACTCAATTCTTGCAACTTAGAAATCGCTTTGGAAGGTGTCGTTTTTCTCTCCATCCTTCTTCTGGTTTCTTTTCTTACCTTGAAGAAGAGTAGAAAGAAGGAGATTTCCTTCTTCTTAGAAATTTGTCTCCCAATGACGGATAAACTTGAATGGGCCATTGTGTCAAACGCAGCCGGCTCTCCTTGGGGGAAACAATGCGGTTAGGACAAAGTGATCCAGTGAGCTGGCCCCAGTCTTGCACATCCAAAGATAAACTTGTTGACTCTTTTTTTTTTTATGGTGTGGGATTTAAGCGGAGTGTGAGATACCACAAGGTGTTGCCTACTCTAATTATCGCTGCTTTGATGGATGAGGTAGGGCTGCACGTATCAGATCTCTGCCTCTCAGGCCACTGCTTCTGTAAACCAGCTTCTTGGTTGTTATCAGCAGCAGAAAAAGGAGAATTTAGAAATGTCAGCTTTCCCCACTAGGGCAATTTTCTTTTTCCCAGAGAAGCTTTTCTGTTCAGTCTCTGGGGTATTCTTAGGTCAGCTGGGGAAGGGAAGGGAAGGGAAGCAGAGGGAGGGAGGGAAGGAAGGAAGGAAGGAAGGAAGGAAGGAAGGAAGGAAGGAAGGAAGGAAGGAAGGAAGGAAGGAAAAGTACAAGGCAGAAAGGATGGGAGGGAAGTGAGGGGATGGGAATGGAAGGAAAGAAGGAAGGAAGGAAGGAAGGAAGGAAGGAAGGAAGGAAGGAAGGAAGGGGAAGAGAAAGGTCAAAAAAGTCAAGGTGGGAGCCACAACAGTACAATCAAAGCTGCACCACTTTCTTTTATGGCCATTGGGCTTTGAGATCACCATAACTCAGCAGTGGCGAAATATTGCAAATAGAGATGAATGCCCAGTTTGAAGCTTCTTTGTAGACTTATCCATCCATATATATCCTTTCCTAGTTATTCCTACTCTGCCTGGGAACCAATCATAATAAATACATTAATTAAGTGTATTTACTGCCCAGCTCCTTGTGACTTTGGGCAATTATGGAATGGCAGCGGAGCTTCCATTTACCGCCAAGGGATTTATTTCCCTTGGTCCCTTCAGGAAATATTCACTGCAGCCCTGAGACAGATAATTAACTCTCCTCAAACCGTAATTCTGAAGGATTACTGATTAACAGCAATCCTTTTAAAATAAGAGTGTTATTTTAAAATACAGGTAATTCTTGACTTACAACGGTTCATTTAGTGGCTGTTCGAAGTTGCAGTGGCACTGGAAAAGATGACTTATGACCGTTTTTTACACTTACGACTGTTGCAGCATCCGCGTGGTCAGGTGATCAAAATTCAGGTTATGCCCATTGTTAAGCCTGTCGCCACAGGACTGTCTTTTGAGTCTATAATCTTTTTTGTTGTGGTTGTTAAGTGAAACACTGAGGTTGTTAAGCAAACATAAGTGAATCAATGGATGGGGTTTCTTTTTTTACCAGAAACTTGAATTACAGGTAGTCCTCCACTTACAACCACAATGGAGCCCGAAGGTTCTGTTGTTAAGTGAGACGTTTGTTTAGTTTTGCCCTGTTTTACGACCTTTCTTGCCACAGTTGTTCAGTGAATCACTGCAGTTGATAAGTTAGTAGCCCAGTTGTTAAGTGAATCTTGCTGCCCCCTTGGCTTTGCTTGCCAGAAGGTGGTGACCCCTGGGACACTGCAACCGTCATAAATATGAAGCGGCGTCTGAATTTTGAACATGTGACTATGGGGATAATGCAAGAGTCATAACTTTGAAAAACAATCATAAGTCACTTTTTTCAAGGCTGTTGTCACTCAATGAATTGCTGTAAGTCGAGGACTACCTATAAATGCTGATTTCTGGACAAAAGCATCCAAGAAATGGTATAGGGTCTCCTACTTGGGCAGGGAGTTGGACTAGATGACCTACAAGGTCCCTTGTAACTCTGATGATCTGTTATCTGTTAAATCACAGTCACATGACTGAGACTTTGCAAACAACAATAAATGCAGTCCGGTTGATGAGTGCCCCAAATGTGATCGCATGATTGTGTCCGTGTGTCCGTGTGTTTCCGTGTCTGGGTGCGTCCATCAAACTGTCAAATCTGGATCATAAATAGCTCTGGGCAGATACTACTGGAACTTCAAATAACCACTAAGCCAGGGTGGAACCATGGCTCTTTTATGAGGTGTGGACTTCAACTCCCAGAATTCTCAAGCTAGCATGGAATTCTGGGAATTGAAGTTCACACATGGAATTCTGGGAATTGAAGTCCACACCTCATAAAAGGGCCAAGGTTCCCCACTCCTGCACTAAGCAAGTGATTGTAAGGCAAGTCATTTTCTTAGATCCCTCTGATATTTTTCTCCCTCATTTGAAGTTATGGTGTGTGTGTGTGTGTGTGTGTGTGTGTGTGTGTGTGTGTGTGTGTGCGCGCGCTCTGTAGGCTTCCTAAGGCAGGATTAGAACTCACACTCTCCTAGTTTCTAGCCTGGTGCTTTAACCACTAGGCCAAAATGGTTCTAAGTTATGACTAGATACAGTCATATGTGGGTTTCTCACTCCCTATAAAGGACCTTACTCTTTTATCAAATCTGATGTTCTCCAATGCCTGATAAAGCCTCTTTATTATTCATTCAGCTGAAGTTTATGAATCTGTGTTATTTGGCTTGCTTTATTATGGATTTTCCTTTCTCTCTAATGTTGAAGAATATTGCAGATTCTTTGATTACTGTTTTGTTTTCTAATACACCATTCTAAGAGTTTTTAACTGTAAAGCACCATCCTCTACTTGCAACCATTCATTTAGTGACTGCTCAAAGTTATAACACCACTGAGAAAAAACAACAACTTACAACTGGTTCTTCTCACATACTTGCAACTGTCGCAGCATCCCCATGGCCATGTGATCAGAATTGGGCTGTTTGGAAACTGGCATGTACTTATGACAGTTGCACTGTTCTGGGGTCACGTGATCACCATTTGCAACCTTCCTGGCCAAATTCTAACAATCAAAATCAATGGGGGGGGGATGATTCACTTAATGACCATATGAATTCAGATTCCCCCATTAAACTTCGCTTGTTGGGAGCCAGCAGGGAAGGTCACAAATGGTGATCACATGACCCCAGCATGCTACAACTGACATAAATCCATGCCAGTTGCCAAGCACAGAAATTTTGATTATGTGACTCTAGGGATGCTACAGTGGTCGTAACTATGAGGGTTGGTCATAAGTCACTTTTTCCAGTGCCATTGCCGCTGTTTGGTCTAGTGAGAGCTAATTTGGTCTAGTGCAGGAGTGTCAAACTCGATTCCATTGAGGACCGCATCAGGGTTGTGTTTGACCTGGGGGGTCATGGTCAAAGTGGGCATGGCCAACTTGACACCACTCATTAAATTTTTTTTTTTATTAAAGATTAAAAAATAAAAACACTATGTTCAATACATCGAATACAACTTTTGACATCACTCATGTCGGAGCCGCCTGTGACAGCCCGAGCGCTCTGCCAACAAAAATGGGCTCCCGAACACTCTTTATGGTCATGATGGCCTCCTGCAACCTTCTGCCAGCGAAAACAGAGCTGAGGGGGCGCATGCCACCACCCTCCAGGCTCCATTTTTGGCCACAACAGCCTCCTGCAGCCCTCTGCCAGTGAGAATGGAGCTTGGAGGGGGCACACGTGGCCTTCCTGGGCTCAGTTTTCAGCTGCGTGGAGCCCTCCCGAGCTCCGTTTTCACTGGCAGAAACACTACAGGCTGGTCATTGTTTCCAGGGTGGCCCCATGGGCCAGATCTAAGCACCTCACAGGCTAGATCCAGCCCACAGGCCTTGAGTTTGACATCCCTAGCCTAGTGGTTAAGGCACCAAGCTAGAAAGCAGGAGACTGTGAGTTCAAGTCCTGCCCAGTGGTGGTATTTGACCGGTTCTGCCCGGTTCTGGAGAGCCGTAGCGGTGATGAGCAGCGGAGACTGAACCGGTTCTCTTCACTGATCTGCGGTTGGCCCGCCCGCCCAGGCTCCCATACTCACTTTTATGGCCAGAATTCAAAGTGCAGCTGCTTTGCGTGGCGCAGAATAGCGCCGCGCGGCAGCTACTGCTGTGACCACCATCGTGGAGGCTTGTAGGAGGCAAGTTAGAACACCTCTGCGCCTGCGCAAAGTACGTGTTTGGCGCGTGCATGTACGCAAAGTGTGTGCATGCGCGCAAAGCGCGGCCACCAAGCCACACCCACCAAACTGGTGGCAACTTTTATTTGAATACCACCACTGGTCCCGCCATAGCCATGAAAGCCAGCTGGATGACTTTGGACCAATCGCCAGGAGATTGAGAGTTCTATTCCCGCCTTAGGCATGAAGCAAGCTGGTGATTTTGGGCCAATCACAGGAGACAGTGAGTTCTAGCCCCACCTTAGGCTTGTAAGCAGGCTGGCTGACTTTGGGCCAGTCACTCTTTCTCAGCCCAACACACCTGACAAGGTTGTTGTTGTTGTGAGGAAAATAGGAGGAGGAAAGTGTGTTGGATATATTTGCTGCCTTGAGTAATTTGTAAAAAAAAAAACCATACAGGTGGGAAATTAATAAACATTTCAATGGCCACTAAACAAATGGTTGCAAATCGAGGACTCCCTGTATTGACTTTTTTTTTGAGCCTCCGGTGAATACTTCTGCTTGCTTCCTGGTTGACATTTGTTTGGCACCGAGAGAAAATCATCTCTCATGAGGCAACTGCCAATGTCTCTCAAAAAATCTCAACAACCGCCAGATGAAAAACCAAAGAGATATAGAAACCTCTCTTGGCTCCCATTTCATGCCAGTCCAGATTTTTTTCTCACCCCAATTAAAAACGGAGTGTGAAAAAAAACAGCCTAGAGCCGCGATCCCCAACCTTTGCGCCTTAGCGGCCTGGTTGGGGCGGTTGAGGGGAACTAGGCCGCACGAGTGGTAGGCCGCCATGCATACCGATGCGCACGGGTCTCGAGTTGCACAAGTCAAGCCGCACATGTGTACACATGCATGCCAGTCCACTGCTCGTGCAAATCGAACCAAACGCATGCACACCGGCCTGTTACTTGCGCAGCCTGGTTCCAAATAGGCCGTGGGGCCACGGCCCGGCAGTAAGCCACAGCTCAGGCATTGGGGACCCCTGGCCTAGCAGATGGTTGAACCAGCCATGCAGGCCAAGAAACCTGGTTCTTGCGCCCTGAGCCATTCCTTAAAGTCAACTGAATCTCTTCCTACAGGTGTGTGTTACACAACCCGACCGGCAGGCCCAGTCAAAAAAATCTACTCCTTTCTCTTTCAGAATTCAACCAAACAGTCCAGGGTTCTGGAAATATGACAGAAAAAGGCAGTCAAGATCAGCTGCTGTTTCTCTTTCCAGAATTTAACCAGCAAAACCAGGGTGTGGGCCAGATAGACGACTCTTGTGCCGAAACACCCAGCAAGAAGATGAGGCGCAACCGCTTTAAGTGGGGTCCTGCTTCCCAGCAGATCTTGTACCAGGCCTACGACCGGCAAAAGAACCCCAGCAAGGAAGAGAGGGAAGCCTTGGTAGAGGAATGCAACAGGTAAAAGCTCTGGACAAAAGAGCATTTTTCCCTTTCTGCTGCTGCTGCATCAAAGAAACCCACAGCTTGTTGGCAGAGAGCAGAGCTTTTGTTGTTTCCAACCAAAATCCCTATTGTGTGAGGGGGCTAGCATGTTCTGGGTCAAAGGGAAAAAGAACCTGCTATCCTCAACATCTAACTAAGCAAACAAATATGTCTTTCTCTCCTCTCTCTCTCTCTCCTCTTTCTCTCTCTCTCCATTCTCTCTTCTCTCTCCTCCACTCTCTCTTCTCTCTCTCTGTCTCCCTCCTCTTTCTCTCTCTTCTCTCTCTCTCATTTCTCTCTTCTCTCTCTCTCTCTCTCTCTCTCTCTCTCTCTCTCCTTTCTCTCTTCTCTCTCTTCTCTCTCTCTTTCTCTCTCTCTTCTCTCTCTCTCTCTCCTCCCTTTCTCTCTCCTCTCTCTCTCTCCTCTTCTCTCTTCTCTTTCTCTCTCTCTCCTCTTTCTCTTCTCCCTCTCTTTCTCTCTCCTCTTTCTCTCTCTCTCTCTCTCTCTGTGTGTGTGTGTGTGTGTGTGTGTGTGTGTAAGAGGCCTGCACAATTTGGGACTGAACCTGCCACCAAGGAAAGTATAACAGTACCCCAATGTCAGGCACAAACAACAGAGCCACTCACAAATAACGGAAGTGAACAACTCTATTGATTTCTACCGATATAATAAGAATCCCCCTAGATGGTTTGCCTTCCCCCAGGAATTACCCGATAGGCTTGGTGGTTCTTGAAGGAGGTCAAGTTTATGCCACTTGCAGCTGTGCAAGGATTTTAAGCTAAGTCCTTACTTGAGTCTTCCTTCTAGCCTACATGGCAGTTTCCTGACATCTCTGTATTGTTGTCTGCACTGTAAGCTTAACAAAATCAAGAAAATAATTGCTTCTCTGGTTGAGTTTGTTCAATGTGGTGGTCACAATCTTTGCAGGCTTTGAGTCGTCCTTTGACGACCATTTGAAGTCATGATGGACCTACCTAGAAGCTACTTAGGACAGTGTTCCAAAGTTCAGACAGTCCTTGCGCAGCCGCAAGTGGCATAAACTTGACCTCCCTCAAGAATCACAAAACCTATCTGGTCATTCCTAAGGGAAGGCAAGCAGTCTGAGGGAATTCTTGTTAGGTAGGTAGAAATCAATAGAGTTGTTTAATTAGCTTAATGCCTGTGGTCCTCAATGTCAGATTAGGTTTGCGCAATATTAACTTAAAATGGGATGGAGTGATTTGCAGCTGAGTTTTATTGTGTGAATCTGGCCATTGTTTGAGCCTGTTGTTAAACCCTAATGTGGGCATCATTTTCTGAAGTGAACACACAATTGGGGTTTGCTAAATTGGATTTAAGATTTAGCTTGGTAGGTGAGTTCAGCCACTGTAGATTTCACAGACTTAGCTTTCATTTGCCTTACTTTTTAAAAAAATTATCCCCTTGATTTCTTGATTTTTTTTGGCCAGGCACCTCACTAAAAATGAGAAGGTGTGTGTGTGGCAGTACTTTTTCTGACTAGCAAACTTTATTAATAGGCACAAAGTTTTGGGAACCACAATTTATTCTTTTTTTAATTAAAGTTATTAATTTGCTTTTTTACCTCTTTGGATGACCTCATATTTCTTTCTATAAAGTCTCGCCTCACTAACAATATCTAGAGAACTTGAAAGTCCGTGTGCTTCTTCCTATACAATCTTAAATGGAAGCTAGTTTGGTGTAGTGATTAAGGTGCTGACTTATAAACTAGGAGACTGTGAATTCTAGTACCTCTTTAGGCATGAAAGCCGGCTGGATGACTTTGAGCCAATTACCTGGAAATTGAGAGTTCTAGCCCCTGCCTTAGTCTTGAAATCCAGTTATGTGGCTTTGAGCCAATCACCAGGAGGTGGTGCGTTCTAGTCCTGCCTTAGGCCTGAAAGCCAATTGGGTGATTTTGGGCCAATCACCAGGAGATGGTGAGTTCTAGCCCCACCTTAAACTTGGAATCCAGTTGGGGGGCTTTGAGCCAGTCCCTCTCTCATCCCAACCCACCTCACAGATCAAACAGATAATCAGAGTTGGAAGGGACCTTTTAGGTCATCTAGTCCAACCCCCCACCCAAGCAGGAGGCCCTACACCATTTCTGACAAATGGCAGTCAAATCTCTTCTTGAAAGTCTCAAGTGATGACGCACCCACAACTTCCGATGGCAAGGTGCACAACAACGGGATTGTTGTTGTGCAGAAAATAGACGAAGCAAGGAGTTTTACACATGTTTGCCACCCTTGAGTTACTTATAAAATAATAAAGCTGGGATAAAAATAAATAGAATAGATCTTGAGAGTGGTGCTTTAATGAGGTACCATGATGTATGGATTTAAAATAAAATAAATGTGAGCCCATCTGCTTCAGCTATGAATTGAGGATGAGACGAAGCCAGTATCATGAGGACACAATATGTAAAAATAGTTCTGAATTCTATTCCTGCAGTCCTGGTGACGTGAGGGCAGGACCTTAGAGATAAAGTGTATCCTTGCCTACAAATCATTCCTAATCCAATGCCTACATTCTTTTTTTGACTTTTCCTTTTTTTGGCCAAAAATCATAGAGAGTTGCTGCAAATCAGAACAACAATATTGAACTAGCTGGACCAATTTTTTGGTAATATTCTTAGCAAGTTCTCCTCCTGCGTTAGTCCAACCTTGGGATCCAACCAACCCTTTTTCTAGGAATTTTCTTAATTCTCTCCTCTAGGGCAGAATGCCTCCAGCGGGGTGTGTCGCCCTCTAAAGCACACGGCTTGGGTTCAAACCTGGTCACGGAAGTCCGCGTCTACAACTGGTTTGCAAACCGGAGGAAAGAAGAAGCTTTTCGGCAAAAACTTGCCATGGATGCCTACAGCACCGGTCAGCCTCACACCATGAACCTCTTGCTGTCCCATGGGTCGCCCCACCACGTTCAGCCCAGCTCTTCTCCGCCCAGCAAAATGCCAGGTAAGGTCAGAGCTAACACTTCCTGTTGGCAAAGGAGGTCAGATGTGGTCGTCCTTTTACAAGTGGCAGGTTGCTGGAACACATTGCTGGTAGTCCTCGACTTACAACGGTTCATTTAGCAACTGTTCAAAGTTGCCACAGCACTGAAAAAAGCAATGTGGGGCTGTTTTTCACACTTACGACCGTTGTAGAATAGAATAGAATAGAATAGAATAGAATAGAATAGAATAGAATAGAATAGAATAGAACAGAACAGAATAGAATTCTTTATTGGCAAAGTGTGATTGGACATACAAGGAATTTGGTGCAAATGATCTCAGTGTACAGAAAAGAAAAGATACATTCGTCAAGAGTCAAGAATCATCAGGTACAACACTTAATGATAGTCATAGGGTACAATAAGCAATCAAATCATACTAGGAAACAGTCAATAAAAAAGATACGATACAACAAGGTTACAATCATACAGTCATAAGTGGGAGGGGATGGGTGAAAGGAAGGAGGGAAGGATTAATAGTAATAGTAGTGCAGACTTTGTAAATAGTTGAACAGGGTTGAGGGAATTATTTGTTTAGCAGAGTGATGGCTTTCAGGAAATAACTGTCCTTGTGTCTAGTTGTTCTATGTGCAGTGCTCTATAGCGTCGTTTTGAGGGCAGAAGTTTATGTCCAGGATGTGAGGGGTCTGTAAATATGTTCACGGCCCTCTTTTTGACTCTGTGCAGTATACAGGTCCTCGATTGAAGGCAGGTGGGTAGTAATTGTTTTTTCTGCAGCCCTAATTACTCTCTGGCATCTGTGTCCATCCTGTTGGATTACAGAACCTAACCAGACAGTTATAGAGGTGCAGATGACAGACTCCATCATTCCTCTGTAGAACTGGATCAGCAGCTCCTTGGGCAGTTTGAGCTTCCTGAGTTGGCGCAGAAAGAACATTCTTTGTCGTGCTTTTTTGATGACGTTTTTGATGACGTAGGATCCCCATGATCATGTGATCAAAATTCAGATGCTTGGCAACTGACTCATATTTATGACGGTTGTAGCATCCCGGGGTCACGCGACCTTCTCACAAGCAAAGTCAATGGGATGTGTGAAAGGCCAGATTCATGTTACAACTCTGTGACTAACTGAACAACTGCAGTGATTCACTTAACAACAATGGCAAGAAACATCATCAAATGGGGGGAAACTCACTTAACATCAACTCCCTGTACAGGTAGGCCTTAACTTACAACCACAGTGAAGCCCATAATTTCTGTTGCTAAACAAAAGACAGTTGTTAAGTGAATTTTGTCTCATTTTATGACCTTTCTTGCCATAGTTGTTAAGCAAATCAGTGCAGTTGTTCAGATAGGAACACGTTTGTTGAGTGAGTCTGGCTTCCCCATTGACTTTGCTTGTCAGAAGGTCACAAAAGGGGATCACAGGACCCTGGGACAGCCCAACCGTCATAAATACGAGTCATGTGTCAAGCTTCCAAATTTTTGATCATGTGACCAGGGAGATGCTGCAACCCTCATAAGTGTGAAAAACGGCCATAAGTCACTTTTTTCAGTGGCATTGCAACTTTGAACGGCCACTAAATGAACTCTTGTTAAGTCGAGAACTATTTGAATATGTGGATAACCTCTGTTCAAGCTGCTAGTTATTCCTCTTGCTGATGTTCTTTTTCCGGCCTCCTAAGACTTTGTCTACCTTCTGTTTCTACTGAGATAGATGTTCACTGATTTGGAAGCTTCCTTCTCCTCTTTACTTTTTTTTACCCCTTAAAGATATTGTTGTTTTTCTTGAAAAAGGTTCTCCTTGTTGTTTTGCTGGGCTTTGGGGAAAGAGATTTTGGAATCATGGAAAACCGTTCAGGGAAGATGTCAACACAGGCTGGACCCACTATAAAAATAGCCCACAGCATGTTAGGAAGAATAAGAAATGGCATTGAAAATACGACCAACTTTGCCTGCTCAGTTAGAACAATTAATCAGGGGAACAACTTGCCTCCGGAAGTTGTGAATGCTCCCCCACTAAAAGATTTTAAGAGATTGGACAACCATTTGTCTGAAATGGTACAAGGTATTTTTGCCTGAGCAGGGGTTGGACTAGAAAACCACAAAGGTCCCTTCCAACTTATTCTATTCTATTCTATTCTATTCTATTCTATTCTATTCTATTCTATTCTACTCTACCCTACCCTACCCTACCCTACCCTACCCTACTCTTATTCTATTCTATTCTATTCTATTCTATTCTATTCTATTCTATTCTATTCTATTCTATTCTATTCTATTCTATTCTATTCTATTCTAGTCCAGTCCAGTCCAGTCCAGTCCATTCTATTCTTTATTCCTTTCCTTTCCTTTCCTCCCTACCCTACCCTACCTTACCCTACCTTACCCTACCCTACCCTACCCTACCCTACCCTACCCTACTCTACTCTACTCTATATTCTGCTCTGCTCTGCTCTGCTGTATTCTGTTATGATGAACCTGAGATTCTGACAGTTGCTGTACTCACCCTCTCCCCCATCCCCGCCGTCTTGTGACTGAACTCAGTAGCATGACCACACTTACAGCTGTTTGCAGTGTCCCATGTCCACATGAACGTGTTTTATGACAGTTTTGTAAAACCAGCATTTACTTCGAGTTTTCAGCAAAATCATGCTCCTGACGAACCACTGGTTTGCTTAAGGACCACGACATTCAGTTAATGGAGCCCTAGTGGTGCAGAAATCAGAATGCAGTATTGCAGGCAAACTCTGCCCACTGCCAGGAGTTCGATCCTGACCAGCTCAAGGTTGATTCAGCTTTCCAGCCTTCCGAGGTCGGTAAAATGAGGACCCAAATTATTAGGGGCAAGAGATTGTTGGGAGCAATATGATGACCTCAGCAAACCGCTTGGAGAGTAAACCATTTAGAGAGAGCTGCAAAGCACTATGAATTGGTTCATTATTATTATTGTGTTATTGCTGCTGCTATTAATGATTTTGGTATCGTGACTTACAAATGTGATGGGTAGACTCCATTACGGTCATAAGTCAAGTCTGTACTATGTGTGCTTTTGGTTACTGTACCTCCAAAAGGAGATTGTGGAGCCAGAGAAGATTCAGAGAAGGTCAACTAAGGTGAAAGTGGCTTTTCTATGAGGAAAGATTATGACATTTGGGATTTTCAGTCTAAGAAAGGAAGAGAATGAGAGGGGTTAATTTTCCCTCTACACTAATTTTACAACCCAAACAATGAAGAAATGAGAAGACACAGAAAATACACCTTGGTTTGCATTGTTATTTCTTTGTAATTGTTATCTTTCCCACTTTTAAGGAGCTTAGTGACATATATTGTCTTTGAGTCACACTATTTTATCGTATGACAGCTCAGTGAGGTGTGAGACACTGGCCTTCTTCCGACAATACATCATCCCCTGACCACACACTTTCCCATTAATTATAGAGGGATAGAATCAAGATCATACGAAGTTCTAGTACCACTTTACAAAGCCTTAGTAAGACCCCACTTGGAATGCTGCATCCAGTTCTGGTCACAATATTTAAAAAATATTGAGACTCTGGAAAGAGTGCAAAGGAGGCTAAAACATATGAAGAATGGTTACAGGAATTGGGTATGTCTTGTCTAATGAAAAGAAAGACTAGGGGAGACCTGGTAGCAAAGTTCCAATATTTGAGGGGTTCCTATAAAAACAAGGGGGTCAAACAATTTTCCAAAGCACCAGAAGGCAAGAGAAGAAACAATGGATGGAAATGAACCAAGGAGAGAAGCAACGTAGGAGAAAGTTCCTAATGGTGAGAGCAATTAACCATCTCTGTGGTCCCTTCCAATTCTATTATTCTGTGTTCCTTCTCGCTGGTTGTGAAGGCCCACGATCCCACAAATTGAGTAAAGAACTACAATTCTGGAAATAAAAGTCCTCCGCTTCTAGGAAGTGCCTACTGTTGTGGTCCGCCAGTGGCCAGCAGTGCTGGCAGCAGACTCGGACAGTGAAGAGGTTGGGGAGGAATATGGGCCAGTCCTGGAGTCTGGGGAAGGCTCTGATGAGTGCTCTGCATCAGAGGCAGAGATGGGGCCAGGGGCGTCCGACAGTTATCAGCTGCCTTCGGAGTCGAAGATCAGTAGGGCAGAAGAACAGCTGGAGCCTGTTCCCAATATGCACATGCGCAGAGCTGCCAGGAGAAGGGAAGTTAGGGAACAGTTAAGGAACAAGAGTCAAGTAAAGGTACAGGTGGATGGTGAATGGCCCCTCCCATAGGGAATAAAGAGGAGTGAAAGGGGAGTGGTGTTTGCAGGAGACAATTAGTTCATTTAATTAGAGTGAAGATTTTGTCCTGACTCCTTGCCAAGTATTTTCTGCTGGAGCGTTGTGCTTGGGAGTGATCGGCCTGGCAACTCTCCAAGCCTGATAAGGTCTGTAGTTGTAAAATCTCTTGAAAAACTGTTTGTCGGGACTTTGCTGGATGTGAACGGGAGGAATTCACATTAGCTTAAATAAAAGAGGTTTTGCTGAGACGAGGAGTCTGCTTTGTGATTTTGGGAAGCCTAGGTCAGAATACCGACCCTTAATGCTGTAGGCTTCCAAAATCTACATAACCAAAACCCATAGCAGGAATTATGAGTTTTTCAGACCTCTTTGCTGCCATCTAGTGATTGTCTGGAATTATACATCTCTATCTGGTCTCTAATGAGTCCTTGTACCATGAGATTCCCGGTAAGACTTCATGATGTCAAGCAGTCAATAGGGAGTAGCGTTTGGCCACTGCAGCCAATCAGTGTTGGGAAGAGTCCTGCTACAGACGTCATCTATACCTACTCTTCATCTCTTACTCTGTCAGCAGTGTGGACACAATGGATTTAATTGTCTTGGTTTAGAAGTTGCCTGGACGGACTTCATCACCACTGTACATGAAGGAGTCTACTTTAGATGAACCAGTTGTCTAGTTTTGGCGTTCCTACAATCATTGGCATCCATGCAGAAGTAAAATATAACACTCTGTATAAAAAAGGGGTGGGCTTTGATTGTAGGTAGGCCTCAAGTTACAACTATTTGTTTAATGACCAAAGTTACAGTGACACTGAAAAAAAAAAGAAGACTTACAACTGGTCCTCACACTTACGCCTTTTGCAACATCGCCACAGTCACACGATCAGAATTTGGGCGCTGTCCCTGGTCATAATTGCCATTTTAGCTTTTTTTTTTTTTTAAGGTCTGCTGTGAGTACCATTGTCTACAGCACATTGTCTCCGTTCAAATGTGCTGTGGGAACAAAGTGGCTACATTCACACCCAATAGGTTCAATCAGATAAATTAAATATTGGTGGTTACATTCACATAGCATGCTAGGTGTACATTATATTCCTTGTGATTACCTCGCTTTGTACCTTGGCGTGTATTCTATGCTATGATTTACTGTTGTAGACAAAGCCAGACGTTTAAATCAATACAATAATCAAGGATGAGTGTCTATGGAGATTCTCAGTCATCCAGGTCGTGGTTGTCTTGAAGATGGACTTCCTTTTTGTTCCTTGAAGACGTTTCGCTGCTCATCCAAGAAGCTTCTTCTTCTCTTCTCATCTGAAGAAGCTGAGGTCCTTGTCATTGTATTTTTATTCTCTTATCCTGGTTCCCATTTTTGTTTGACAGATTCCAATAAATAAATAAAAAATAAATAAGTGAGAAGTGAAATGTCTTCAAAGAAAAGCAAAGAAAGTCCAGCTGCCTTCTGAGAAAGCACCTTTGAGACAATCATATTGAAAGGGACCTTGGAGGTCTTCTAGTCCAGCCCTATGCTCAAGCAGGAGATCCTATACCATTTCAGACAAGTGACTGTTCAGTCCTTTCTTAAAAACCTCCAGGGATGAAGCACCTACAACTTCTGGTGGCGAGCTGTTCCACTGGTTAATTGTCCTCAACTCAATTCCAGGTTGCTTCTCTCCTTGATTAGTTTCCATCCATTGTTTCTTGTCCTGCCTTTGGGTGCTTTGGAAATTTGACCTCCCTCTTATGGAAGCCCCTCAAATACTGGAATACTAGTATCATGTCCCCCCCAGTTCTTCTTTTCTCTAGACTAGCCAAGCCCAAATCCTGCAACCGTTCTTCATATGGTTTAGTCTCCAGGTCTGCAATTACCTTAGTTGCTCTTCTTTGCACATTTTCCAAAGTCTCGACAATTCCCACCCCCTCCACACACACATTTTTGGTAACGTGGTGACCAAAACTGGATGCAGTATTCCAGGTGTGGTCTTATTACTAAGGCTTTATAAAGCGGTACTAATACTTCGTGTGGGTTTTGATTCTATGCCTCTGTTTATGTCCCTGTTAGAATAAAATCTTCTTTTATTCTCTTGGCGTAAGTATTTTTTGAAATTAACCGGAAGGTCCTGTATGAACGGTAACTGTTTTCTCCTTTAGACCCAAAGAGCCTTGTCTGAAAGGCATGTTGGCACAGCTGAATTAGATACAATAAAAAGGACAAAGGCAGAATTTAGCTTAATCTGGAGAGAAGCTATCTGCAGGGAGTGGCACGGAGCACCCAGCATTGTTGCCGAGAACAATCTGCATTGTTCTCCTACCTGTAATCTACACACCAAAGTCCCTGAGCAAAAGAAAACCAGCCCTCGGACAAGCACTTGGGGGCACAAGGGGGTCAGTGTGGGGTCACCAGCCTTTTCATGTCAGCTTCCACCACTGATTCCTTAAACAATGAAGCATCCCGGGTGGCCCCACCCTCTTTAAAAGGGGGTGGAGGGAAAGGCCAGGCATGCAAGCCAACGGCCACCACGTTGGAAGGGGAGACCACCAGGCAGGCGAGAAGGGATGCAGAGTTCCTGGAAGGGATGCTGCCTGCAAATTTAGTCCTTAATTTATGACCCCAATTGAGCCCAACGTTCATATTGCCAAGCGAGACCTTTGTTAAGTGATTTTTGCCCACTTTTCTTGCCACAGTTGAATCACTGCCGCTGTTAAACTAGTAACTTGGTAAGTGAAAAGGCCCTTGATATTAATATTAATAATGAGTACAGACAGTCCTTTAGCAACTGTTGGAAGTTGCAACTGCACTACAACGAAAGTGAGTTATGACCCTGTCCTTCTGCAACCTTTGCACCAGTGGTGGGATTCAAGCTTTTTTACTACCGGTTCTGCGGCCGTGGCTTGGTCGGCGTGGCCGGGGAAGAATACTGCAAAATCCCCATTCCCTCCCCATCCCACTAACCTGCTTTCCAGCTCCATCCTCCTGTGCAGGGCAACCAAAGAAGATCCAGCCAATCAGCTTGGACTCAATGGGAGGCAGAGAAGAGATGGGGTTGGCGGGGCCAGTCAGAGGTGATATTTGCTGGTTCTCCAAACTACTCAAAATTTCCGCTACCGGCTCTCCAGGACTGGTCACAACCTACCACCTCTGCTTTGCACCATCCCCATGTTCACGTGGTCAAAATGTGGGCACTTGGCAACTGGCATGGTTTTATGACTGTTGCCACATCCCAGGGTCATGTGTTCACCATTTGAGACTTTTCCACCTGGTTTCTGACAAGCAAAGGTAGAAGCTGGGTTCGCTGAACAACCATGTGATTCACTTAACCACTGCAGTGATTCGTTTAACAACCGTAGGAAGAAAAATCATACAATCGGACATGATCTAGTTAACAACTGCTTTGCTTCGGAATGGAAATTCTGATTCCACTTGTGGTCGTAAGTCAAGGACTAACTTTAGTAGCTGTTTTCCAAAATGTTGGGGTTCGTTATTCTTTTTCCAAGATTTGTATTTTGCTCTTCAGTTAAAAAAATGTTTCCAGAATGACTTATTTTCAATAAAACAAGTGAATTTTATAATTTTGAAGAGGACAACGCACAAAGAAAAAGGACAAGGCAGGGAGAGGGAAAATAAGTATCAACTCTTAGTCCCAAAATAGAATTCAGACTTTCTTGCATGCAAAGTATAGGCAGTTGGCTTGTTACTGCTCTCCTTAATCCAGACATTTTATTACTGTTTTTTTTTAAATTGTTTTTTATATCAAAAGTTTCTAACTTTCTATTGTCTCTCAGTGTTTGACTGCATGATGCATCTATGGTTATTTTTCTTGGTGCTCCAGTGATTGAAAATTCAAGACAGTAGTTGTTTTTTAAGGCAGACATGTGTTTGGAAAATTGCTCTTGTGTTCAGACATATACCTCTGTATACCAGACACTAGAACAGAACAGAATAGAACAGAATAGAACAGAACAGAACAGAATAGAATAGAATAGTTTATAGGCCAAGTGTGATTGGACACCCAAGGAATTTGTCTTGGTGCAAATGCTCTCAGTGTACATAAAAGAAAAGATACATTCATCAAGAGTCAAAAATCATCAGGTACAACACTTAATGATAGTCATAGGGTACAATAAGCAATAAAATCATACTAGGAAAAAGTCCATATAAATCATAAGGATACAAGCGACAAAGTTACAGTCATACAGTCACAAGTGGGATAGGTGATAAAGAGTGATGAGAAGATTAACAGTAATAGTAGTGCAGACTTTGTAAATAGTTGAACAGTTTTGAGGGAATTATTTGTTTAGCAGAGGAAAGGAAAAACTGATCTCGTGTCTAGTTATTCTTGTGTGCAGTGCTCTATAGCGTCGTTTTGAGGGAAGGAGTTGAAACAGTTTGTCTGAGATGTGAGGGGTCCGTAGATATTTTCACAGCCCTCTGCAGTATGCAGGTCCTCGATTGAAGGCAGGTTGGCAGTAATTGTTTTTTCTGCAGTCCTAATTATCCTCTGAAGTCTGTGTCTGTCTTGTTGGGTTGCAGAACCAAACCAGGCGTCTAGAAGCCATGACTCTAAGCCAATCTTAATTTTCTTCTCCAAGAGACACCTTCTTCTGGAAAAACAGAAGAAGTACCTAGGAAATATCTTAAAAGACTTAGAATAACTTTTATTGTCACTTTAAATGTAATTGGCATACATTAAAATGAAATTTCACTGCATACAGCTCTCAAAGGGTCAGCACCTCCAACATATGCTACATAAACATGAGAAAAATATAAATAAATAAATATACATATACCCACTTATATTATATGACACAGAGCAACAACACAGTCTAGTTTGAATGTATAAATGCACATGGCAAGAAAAAAAAATGAGTCTATGGAGATTCTCAATCATCCAGGTCATGGTTGTCCCAATTGTGCTTTTCCAAAAGTCAGCTAGACTTGTCTTGGGTTTTCTTTCCTTGAAAACATTTCACTTCTCATCCAAAAAGCTTCTTCAGTTCTTGAGAAGCTTCTTGGATGAGAAGTGAAACATTTTCAAGAAAAAAACACGTCCAGTTTCCTTTTGGAAAAGCACCTATCTCTTAGCAAGACCTTTTCCAAGTGAACAAATAGGCCTTGTGATTTATCGGGGGTCTGGCAAATGGAGACAAAAGTCAGCCTGGCTCATTTAGAGGAGCCACATAAACATCTGAATGTACTTTCCAAGCCCTTGTCTTCATTGGCTTCCCTCTTCCCACTGACCACGAGGTGACCCTTGAGGTGTAATGTCCTGACAATGCTAGGGCCTGAGCGGGGAGCCTGCTCCCTTCTGTCGAGGTCTGATTGCTTACAAGATGCCCTACGAACTCATTGTCAGCAAAAAAATCAGCTGTTTTCAGTGTTTCTCCCGCTTGGCATTACAATAATACACCAGCATGGCGTCTGGGGGTTGTCATGGATTTGTTTTGCTCCTCTCCCCAGTTGTGCATCCTTAATGGACAATTAAAATGGGCCTTTTGAACCATCCTGGGTACCTTTGATGTGCCCTCTGTCTTCCTTCAGCATCTATGGAGTTATCCTAGGATGTCCTTTTGTCTTCTCTATTAGAGGCTGCAGGGATTGTGCTAACCAACATCCATTTGATTCAGAGGGGGTAGAAAAGGGCATTAAGATTAGGCCTTTGGGCCCACGGCCCCCTTTCTCTCCTTTATAGTTTAGCGGAATAACAGAACAGAATAGCAAACTTGGAAGGGACCTTGGAGGTCTTCTAGTCCAACCCCCAGCTCAGGCAGGAAACCCTACACCATTTCAGACAAATGCTTGTACAATTTCTTTCTTTAAAAATCTCCAGTGCTAAAGCACCCAAAATGACTGGAGACAACCAGTCATTCCACCGGTTAATTGTTCTGTCAAGAAATTCCTCCTTACTTCTAGGTTGCTTCTCTCATTGATGAGTTTCTATCCATTGTGTCTTATCCTGCGTTCAGGTGCTTTCAATAGGTTTCAGGTGCTTTCAATAGGTTGACACCCCCCCCTCTTCATGGAAGCCCCTTAAATATTGGAATGCTGCTATCATGTCATCCGTAGTCCTTCTTTTCATTAAACTAGACATACCCAGTTTCTGCAACCATTCTTCATCTTTTAGTCTCCAGTCCCCTAATTATCTTCGTTGCTCTTCTCTGCACTCTTTCCAGTGTCTGAAGTTCTCAGTATCTTTTTTACATCATGATGACCAAAACTGGATTCAGTATTCCAAGTGTGGCCTTATCAAGGCATTTGAGAGTGGTATTAACACTTCACATGTTCTAGCCTAGACCTTGAGTCACTACACATCTATCCTTTGCCACTGACTATACCAAAAAAAAATTGGTTTGTAAAAGAGTTGTTGACCTCTTGAGAGTCAACTGAAGGTTAGAAATACTATAAACATTGCAAGGAAAATATTAGCCATTACCATGGTCTATTTCTGAGAAATGAGAACATTCTTTATTGCCTTATATTATGCCAAAGGACCATTGATTTATCCAGTTTAATATTGCATCTAGTGGCTGTTAGACCTCTGATACCTACACACAGATACACAAATGTGTATTGCATGTGAAAATGTGTACCCTATCATGAGGGGCATTCAAACGTTCATTTTAGAATCAAATGTGTAGAACGATGGGCAATTTTCCTTAATTCCTAACTTTGGTACACTTTTAAAAAACTTTTTCTTTATACAAACACACAAGAAAAAGGCTGCAAATAAATAGATCCATTAAATCCCTGTGAGACAGGATGAATATATAGGACAGACCCCTGACTTAATGCTCTAAATTGCAAGGCTAATTCTTTGTAATATGCTTGCACAATTTCCTTCGCAGAAAATATGGGGTTCAGTGTAGATGCTCTGAAAACCACTTTTTCAGTATCATCATTGAGAATTCCCACAGCTTTAAGAAGAGTAACAAAGATGATTAGGCACCGGAAGGCTAAAACATTTAAAGAAGAGTTGCAGAAATTGGATTTGTCTAGTCTAGTGAAAAGAAAAACTAGGGGTGGTGACCCGATAGCAGTGTTCGAATATTTGTGGGGCTGCCACAAAGAAGAGTGAGTCAAGCTATTCTGCAAAGCACCTGAGGACAAAAAACAACAGATGGAAACTAATCAAGGAGAGAAGCAACTTAGAACTAAGGAGACGTTTCCCGACAGAACAATCGATCAATGGAGTGACTTGCCTGCAGAAGTTGTGAACGCTCCAACTCTGGAAGTTTTGAAAGAAGAGATTGGACAATCATTTGTCTGGAATGGCATAGTGTTTCCTGCTTGATCAAGGGGTTGGACTAGAAGACCTCCAAGGTCCCTTCGAGTTGGAGTTATTCTGTTAAGATTATCCTCACACGCAGCATGTGAGGCAGGGTTGATTGAGGGGGGAGGGAGGCTAAGCTGAATTTCATCTCCCCACACCAGCTGTTTTCTGACCCCACTGATGATTCCCCATGCTGGGATTTGAACTGTCCTTGCACTGGTTTTGTAGGGATTTTTTTTTTTTGTCTAGAGCACTAAATTCCTTAACTGTTTAATAGCGTGCCTCAAACAGTCGGTTGGCAGAAGACTCTCCGCCCACTTACGTTCCGAACAATTGCAACGCATTAAAACTTCTCTGCATTGGCAGGACACCGAAAGATTTTAATCAGAGAAGAAACCTTGGAGGACTCTTTTTTTTATTGTTACAGTATATATACTTAATACATTTTTGTAGCATCCTCCAGAACAGGAGGGCGGGAAAGGTCGTCATTTATTTATTGCAAAGGCAACCAATCTGGCCATCTTTATTGTATTTATTATCCCAACCACCACAGTACATTATAGACTTGGTTTTACAGACAGGGAGCTGAAAATCCAGAGGTTCAAAGCTAATAGTGCAGATCTAACCTAAGATAACTTGCGGCATCTGGTGCCTTTATGTACACTATTTATCGCTATATGCAATCCTACTACATATTTTATATGTTTTAAATGCATCGGTTTCAAAAAAAAAAAATAGGAGGAAGAGCTTTTTAACAAATCAGTTTGGAGGGTCACGTTGGCTAGCTTGTCTGGACGTTGTTAAAAGTGCAGGTAGTCCAACAGACTAAGTTGGAAAGGGCCTTGGAAAGGGTTCTAGTCCAACCCTCTGCTCAAGTAGGAAACAACACTATACCATTTCAGACAAAGGATTGTCCAGTCTCTTCTTAAAAGTCTCAGTGTTGGAGCATTCGCAACTTCTGGAGGCAAGCTGTTCCACTGGTTAATTGTTCTCACTGTCAGGAAGTTTCTCCTTAGTTCTAGCTTGCTTTTCTCCTTGATTAGTTTCCACCCGTTGCTTCTTGTCCTGCCTTCAGGGGCTTGGAAGGATAGCTTGACCCCGCCTCTTCTTTGTGGCAGCCCCTCAAATATTGGAACACTGCTATAATGTCTCCCTAGTCCTTCTTTTCATTAAGAAGTCCAGTTGCCGTGATTCAAAACTCCAGACTGGTAGAATATGGCTGCTCCCCATTGCTTTATATGGCAGTTTCCTTCTCCCACTTGATTTTTCATTCTGTGGCTATTGAGTCCCCACCCGGCTACTTTCAGGATCTCCAGTGTGATTGTTTTTACAATCCTTGAGGTTCCTCCAAATGCCTTAATACTTCTTTCTCAAGGGAGTCGGTAATGGTGTTTGAGCCGTACCATCCACAGCCTAAAGCATTGTTTCTCAACTTCAGCAACTTGAACGTGTGGACTACAACTCCCAGAATTCCTGGGAGTTGGCTGAGGTTGAGAAACTCAAGTATTGAATAATGTAAAGGAAAAGGTGTTCCCTGTCCAGGTATTGTCCGAAGGAAATTTCTGTGGTCATGTGGCCAGCATGGCTTATATGTCAAAGGCGCACAGAACGCTGTTACCTTCCCACCGAAGTGGTACCTATGTATCTACTCCCATTTGCATGCTTTCGAACCACTTGGTGGGCAGGAACTGGAGCAAGGAATGGGAACTTATCCATTGCGTGGAGCTCGGGTCTCAAACCTGGACTGTCGGCTTTCCAACTGAAGCCATTGCTAGCGTGCCCTCTCAGGTGTTGAGAGGTTTCTCCAAAGGTTGGACATAACGGGATTAATTGCAAGGATGATGATGTGAAAGCAATTGAGAAAATAATGCCTTGTGGAAAGCCGAATGAGCTCGCCGAAGAGCGTATGAAAGAACAAAGAGATTTGTTGCACCTTTACAAAATGAACCTACTTACTTGCCCACCAGCTTTTGCCAATCACAGTCGACGTCATCTGCAGAATCTGCTTTTGTGAATCCTATTCAACAGTCTTTGTTATTTATGAATTCAGACGAGCTTTAAGATTGGCATCGGGCCTTCTGTAAATTGTCGTTCTCTCAATCTCTCCTGATAATCTGAGATGTCCTTGATTTGAACTGAATTGTCCAGCTCTGATTTTTAAGGCATTGTGCACCTTTGTCCTTACAAATCCTCTCATTTCAGGGATCTGCTTTCTATGTGCAGTGCAGTGGTGGGATTCAAAAATTTGTACTACCGGGTCGGTGGGTGTAGCTTGGTGGACATGGCTTGGTGGGCATGGCAGGGGAAGGATACTGTAAAATCTCCATTCCCTCCCCACCCCACTAACCTGCTTTCCAGCTCTGTTCTCCTGTGCAGGGCAACAAAAGGAGACCCAGCCAATCAGCTGGGACTCGGGAGGCAGAGAATACATGGGGGCGCGGCCAGTCAGAGGTGGGATTTGCCGGTTCTCCGAACTACTCAAAATTTCCGCTACTGGTTCTCCAGAACCGGTCAGAACCTGCTGAATACCACCTCTGGTGCAGTGGTATAGGTAGTCCTCGATTTACAACAGCTCATTTAGTGGCCGTTCAAAGTTACAACAGCACTGAAAAAAGCGACTTATGGTTATGACCATTTTTCATATTTATGACCATGGCAGCATCCCCATGGTCACATTATCAGTATTCAGATGCTTGGCAACTGACTCATATTTATGACGGTTGTAGTGTCCCGGGGTCATGTGATCCCCTTTTGTGACCTTCGGACAAACTCTGTCAGTGCGGAAGCCAGATTCACTTAACAGTGTCACTAACTTAACAGCTGCAGTGATTATTTTAGCAACTGTGGCAAGAAAGGGCATAAAATTCACTCAACAACTGTCTTGCTTAGCAACAGAAGATTTGGGCTCAATTGTGGTCATAAGTCAAGGACTACCTGTATAAAATAAGAAGAGAGACAAGGGATTTTCTAAAGAAATCTAAAGTGTGCTCTTTTTTCTAACAGACCAGTTAGAAAATTAGAAAGACCCAGAGATATGCAAGTGTGTAGGAATTTCATAAAATATAAATAAATATAAATAAGTAAATAACAGCTCAGGGACACCAGCGTTAGCCAAAAAAATTTTCAGATAAGAGGACTAGGAGCTTCCCAATGGTGATCTACCCAGCCATCTTTCTCTTTTTTTGTTTACTCAATATTTTTAATAAACTTATCAGAATATAAAAATATAAATGAAAATGGCGGGAAAAGTGGGAAGGAAAAAAGAGGGAGAGAGAAGTATAGGGGGAAAGGGAGAAAAGAGAAAAAAAAGAAAAGCATTGACTTCCAACACTTTTCAGTGCAATTGAATAAAATAATAACATTACAGCCTCAGCTGTTTGCTTTTAGTACTTAATATGCACTAGCCAGTTTTTTTTAACAAACTTGTCCGAGCAACAGATCCCAAAGTCAAAGCTTCATTTTTTTCCTCTCTGAAGAACAAAATCTTGAATCAATTTCCAAATAGAAACAAAATTGGATGTGTTCTTTTCTTTCATTAGAGCAGTTAATTTGGCCATCTCTGAACCGGTATTTCTTTTTTCTTTTCTTTTTCTCCCGACGATCAGCTGTTCTGATGATCAGCTGTGCCAGGATCCCCCTCGCTGTCTTACTGCTTCACCCAAGAGGTTTCCCTAAGGCCCAGGAGGCAAAAAGGGGGCATGCGGGGTGCGGTGGGGTGTGGTGCTACGCAGCCTCACCTCTGCACTCTGTTTTTTGCCTCCTGGGAGCAAAAATGCGCGGCACAGCTGAGGTTGAAAAAGCAGGAAAAAAGAGGCTTTTCAAACGTTGTGCACCTGCACACTGCATTTTTCAGCTATCCGGGCGGCACAGCTTAAGATTTCTTTACACACGCACGCAGCGTGTAAAACGTAGTCACTGACCGGTTGAATCCCACCCCCTCGGTTAGATGAGAAGACCTCCAAAGTCCCTTCCTACCCTATTATTCTATGGTTAAGTAGAAGATACACAATATTGACCTTGGAGGTCTTCTCATCCAACCCAATGCTCAAGCAAGCGACCCTATAATGTTGATCTGTTTCTGGGTCCTCCAATCTCAGATTTTCATATCCTGGGTGACAGGCAGTGAGATTGGACTTGAGGGCACCCATTGTGGCTTCCTCCTCCTAACGGCAGAGGAGTAAAAGATTGCCAGATTCAAATGCCCAGTGGTTCTAAACCCATTACAGTTTCTATTTTACGCTTTCGTACCCGTCATTGTGTTCTACCAGGCCAACAGGTTGTTTAGGGACTTTTATTGGGGATAATTAGAGCTTTATGGCATCATTTAAATGGCTGCAGGGGGGCAAGGGGCAGTCACAATAAACTGGTTTATAATAGACATAAACGATTCACCATACAGCCAAAGGACATTAACACTTTTGAGCACTTTTGATAGGCAGCTGTTGTGTCTCTGTATGATCCATTTGTTTGAGGCAGGGAGGGGTTCTGAAGTGTCATATTAGGAAAGTAGAACGTTTATTTCATCCACTGACTTTGGAGGCGAAAACCTGGTCTTACACCAGACAGACTGTCTTGGATGCAGCCTACCACATATTTCCAAACTGATTTTTTTTAAAAAAAAAGCTTGCATTTTTTTTTAGAAATTAAAAATAACCTGAGATATTTTAATGCCTTTTAATTAAATCTGGGGTGAAGAACTTTTAGTGAGATGCTTGCATTCAGTTCTGGTTTCACTCTTATGGATGTGTGATAGTTAATGAGAAGATAGACCTGAATTTAAACTCCCTTCGGCTATGAAATATCAAGGTTAGCTAAAACAAATGTTCAGTCAGGGTTTATAATCATACGTTAACCATGGTTTGATGTGTGTGTGTGTTGGACTAGATGACCTACAAGGTCCCTTCCAACTCTGTCTGTTTAATTTATTTATTATATTTTTTATCCCATCTTTATTACTTTTATAATTGAAAGTGGTAAACATATCTAGTATTCATTCTTCCTTCTTTTTTCCCCACAATAACAAACTTACGAGGTGGGCTGGGCTGGGCTGAGAAAGAGTGATTGGCCCAAAGTCACCTAGTTGGCTTTCATGTCTAAGGCGGAACTAGAACTCACAGCCTCCTGGTGATTGGCCCAAAGTCACCCATCTGGCTTTCATAACGGGGAACAGAATTTTTATCGCAAGTCAGTAAAGTCGTAAAGTGTGTCATCGGGTGACTGGACCTGATTTTATGATCATTTTTAACCATGGTTGTTAATGGACTTTTGTTTGTGTGTGCGTGATGCAATGGTCATAACTTTGAGGAAAGGTTGTAAGTTATTTTTTTCCAAATTTATAAGTTATATTGTAAATATGAATCACTGTTAAACAAATAGCTGTAAGTTGAAGACTCCCTGTAAGTGCAGAAAAGGACAAAGTGGACTATGAAAAAGGAAGGAGGGAATTTTTGAGGAGGGAATGAAGGAACAGGACAGACAGACTGACTCCCAAGCGTAATAATTTTTCAGGTACCTGAATATGAAATAGTTATCTCTTCTTCACTGGGTGTATTCAAGGGAGGCTGGACAGAAATTTAGATTGGGAAGGAGGGAAGTGGGGTGGGAGGGATGGAGGGAGGGAGGAAGAAAGAAAGAGGGGGAGGGAGGGAAGGAAGGAAGAGAGAGGAAGGAAAGGAAAGGAAAGAGCGGGAGGAAGGGAGCGAGGAAGGGGGGAGGACAGGGAGGGAGGAAGGAAAGAAGGAAAGGAAAGGAAATGAAAGGGAGGGAAGGAAGGAAGAGAGAGGAAGGAAAGGAAAGAGTGAGGAAGGGGGGAGGACAGGGAGGGAGGAAGGAAGAGAGGGAGAAAGGAAAGAAGGAAAGGAAAGGAAATGAAAGGGAGGGAGGGAGGGAAGGAAGGAAGAGGGAGGGAGGAGGACAGAAAGGAAGGGAGGAAAGGAAAAAGGAGGAAATAAAGGAAAGGAAAGAAGACAGGGAGGAAGGAAAGGAAGAAAGAAAGAAAAGGAAGGAGGACAGAGAGGGAGAAAGGAAGGAAGGAGGGAGGGAGAGAGGACAGAGAGGGAGGAAGGAAAGGGAAGGAAGGAAGGAAAGGCAGGCAGAAAAAAAGCAAGAAAAAGAAAAAAAGAAAGAGACATAAAGGCATCTGCGAGCTCTGCTATCCAGTGTCAAAAACAGATGGGCAGGTCCCATAAATGAACTTTTATATTCTGTCAGTAATTCTAGTAAAACTCTCTTTGGCACAGACACGCTATGAGTTGCTGAGCTGCTGTTGGCTGCAGCCATCCCAGCTTAATGGGAGGTGAACCCCAGGCTATTTCTTTACACCCTTCCTGCCTCAAGCAGTAGTGAGGGAAAACCAGCTGCACAGCAAGGCTGGCTGTTTCCATTCGCTGAGGTTCTCCACAAAGCACAGACAATATCCTTTGCACCACCCGTTATCCCAAAGCGTTCAGTAGTAAGTAAAACATTTGGCTTCTCATCTGGCTGGCGTAGCCAAATGTAGCACCCAGTGTTTAAGTCATTCTGAAATGGTATAGGGTCCCTGGACTGGAGGTTTTTAAAAAGAGATTGGACAGCAACTTGTCTGAAATCATATAAGGTCTCCTATATGAGGAGGGGGGCAAGCTATTTTCTAAAGCTCCTATAGGCCAGACAAGGAATAAGGAGAGATTTAACCTGGAAACAAGGAGAAACTTTCTGACAGTGAGATCAATCAACCCATGGAACAGAAGTTGCCCTCGGAAGTTGTGGGAGCTTCATCACTTGAGACTTTCAAGAAGAGATTGGACTGCCATTTGTCAGAAATGGTGTAGGGTCTCCGGCTTGGGTGGGGGGTTGGACTAGATGACCTACAAGGTCCCTTCCAACTCTGATTATCTGTAATCTGTAATCCTGCTTGAACAGGGGGTTGGACTAGAAGACCTCCAAAGTCCCTTCCAACTCTGTTATTCTGTAATTCTGCATTTAACCCACTGCTTTTTATGCGGTGCTTGTTGCTCACCTTTTAATTGCATTGATAATCGCATAGTTCTAAACATTAATTAAAAAAAAAATCCTGCTGGAAATGGGAAGAAACAATTAGATAAAAAACAAATTTGCACTTCCCCAATTCCATCTGAGGGTTAATAAAAATAAAACCTCTGTGTAAACTGAAAAGTATAAATGATCAGTTAAGAACTCTTCAAAATATATTACTGTGTGCATGTTGGAAAGAGAGTTTCACAGATAAAGCCCCTAGCTACAGGCAGTTTTAATATTGTTTATCCGTTTTAAATGACGTTAGGCTTTCAGATTATACCCTGTGACAGTATTATTTATTCTGTGTCAGCTGTGTAAATTGTTTTTGATCATGGGCATAGAAATATGATAATGAAATAATAATAAATCATGAAATAAATAGAGCAAAATATAGTCATTACAGCTAGTTGCTTATTGACTATTCGAAGTTACGATGGATTCCCCCAAAAGCAGACGTGGTATTCAGCCAGTTCTGACCAGTTCTGGAGAACCGGTAGCGGAAATTTTGAGTAATTTGGAGAACAGGCAAATACCACCTCTAACTGGCCCCGCCGCCATCTCTTCTCTGCCTCTTGAGTCCCAGCTGATCGGCTGGATCTTCTTTTGTTGCCCTGCACAGGAGAACAGAGCTGGAAAGCAGGTTAGTGGGTTGGGGAGGGAATGGAGATATTTCACCTTCCCCCAGGAGTGGGGAGGGAATAGGGATTTTGCAGTATCCTTCCCCTGCCATGGCATCTGCCATGGCACCAAGCCACACCCACAAAGCCACATGCACTAAGCCACGCCACACCCACCAAACCACAGCACACCCACCAAACCACACCACGCCCACCAAGCCACACCCACAGAACCGGTAGTAAAAAAAAAATTGAATACCACCACTGTCCAAAAGATATTTATGATCTGGATTTGAAGTTATGGCAGTCCATCCCGCCATCTCACAGTCACATGATCACATTTTGGGCACCTGGCAACCGGCCTGCATTTACGGCTGTTTCTGAAATCCTGCCAATCACATGACTGCTATTTATTTTTTTACTTTTTTTGCTGGAAACCCACATTTACTTCTAGTTTCCAGCCAAAAATGCCCCTTGTGGTCAATGGATTCACTTAACAACCTCAGCATTCACTTAACAGCTGCGGTGTTTGCTTTTCCACTGTGGTGTTTGCTTAACGACTGCCACAAAAAATGTCATAAAATCGGATTGGTTGATGCAGGTGCCTCAGTTTATGACCGTCATGACATACAATGGAAATTCTGGGCTCTGTCACGGTCATAAGTTGAGGACTACCTGTGGGCCATTAAAACATTCTGCTTTTAAGGATTTTTCTTCATTTAGCAACTAAGTTCCCTCAAACATTCCGTTTCGAAGGCAAATCTCTATGCCTGGACTGGAGAGGAGGGGCAAAATGAAATACTCATTATATTTATGTTTCTGTTTTTTTAAAAAAAGGGAAAATGAAAGGCCGGCTTTCTTTTGTTCTTATGATCTTCCCTCCCATTGTTCAAACAATGCTTCTTCTGACCTGCCCCTGCCTGGCCACCCTTTGCATGAGTTTAGAAATACAGTTCAAGAATGCGGTGACAAGATTTCCACTTGAGCAATGTTTACCCTGTTCCTGTCTGCGACGTCCACTTCTCCTGGCCAGAGTCCATTTTTCAAAGGGTGTCCTTCCATTAGAAGGGATGGGAAAACAGGGAGTGAAAAGACCTCTTCAGAAGAAAGCCTCTTGAGACCTTTGACCATGTAAGGTTGGGTCTATGCAAACAGCCATTGATCCTAGCTCAGGGGTGGGCAAGTATGTGCCCCCCTTTAACACCTGTGGACTTCAACTCCCAGAATTCCTCAGCCAGCCATGGCTGAGGAATTCTGGGAGTTGAAGTCGACAGGTGCTAAAGGGCCCATAGTTGCCCACCCCTGTCTTAAATAGAACGCCATGCAGTGAAGTCTAGGGCTGAGGCCTCCAAACTTGGCAAATTTAAGTTTTGTGGACTTCCAACTCCCAGAATTCCCTAGGAGTATGGCCGGCTGAGGAATTCTGGGAGTTGAAGTCCACAAGTTGCCAAGTTTGGAGATCCTCATTAACAGATGGAGGATTAGATCTCCTCAGGAAGGCAATGAACCATTATTCCTGATGGCTACTTGATACCATTGCTGGGCACTCAGCACAGGTAGTCCTCGAATTACAACCACAATTGGGACCGACGTTTCTGTCGCTAAACAAGGGACTTGTTAAGTATGTTGTGCCCAATTTTGTGGGTTTTTTTTTTTGCCACAGCTCTTAAGCAAATCATGACAGTTGCTAAATGAATCACACAGTTTCTAATTGCCAATTAGAAAGGTCGCAAATGGAGGTCACATGACCCCGGGATGCTGCGACCATCATAAATACCATAGATGCCAGTTGCCAAGCACCCAAATTTTGATCACATGACCATGAGGAATGCTGCATGTTTGTAAGTGCAAGGACCAGTCGTTAAGTCTCTTTTTTCACTGCCATTGTAACTTCGAACAGTTGCTATATGAATGTTTGTAAAGTTGAGGACTACCTGCTTGGCGTGGTTTTATTTATTGTTTATTTAATTTATATCCTGCCTTTATTGTTTTTACAAATATCCAGCACACCTTCCTCCTACTATTTTCCCTACAACAACAACCCTGTGAGGTGGATTGGGCTGAGAAAGAGAGAGAGAGAGAAAGAGAGGGCCCAAGGTCATGTAGCTGGCTTTCATGCTTAAGGTGGGACTAGAACTCTCAGTCTCCTGATGATTGGTCCAGAATCCCCCAGCTGGCTTTCATTGCAAATGTGGGACTTGAACTCACAGCCTCCTGCTTTCTAGCCTGGTGCCTCAACCACTGGACCAAACTGAAATAGTGGTTTCACCACAGGGAGAACTAGCGGGTCTGTATGCACAGTCCTCCTGTCATGGGAATTGGACCAGATGGTTGTGGGTTGCTTTTGGGATGTTGGAGGATGGGGAAGGAATAAAGACATTTGTATTGTGCAAAAGAGAGGGGTGGGGATGACGTACCCCTTACGATGAGCCCTGATTAGCGGAGACGTTTCTATGCTCAATTCTTGTCTGGAAAAAAGTGACTTAGGACTGTTTTTCACACTTACAACCATTGCAGCATCCCTATGGTCACATGATCAAAATTCAGATGCTCGTCAACGGTTTCATATTTATGATGGCTGCAGTACCCTGGGGTCCCGTGACCAGCTTTTGCGACCTTCTGTGACAAGGAAAGCCAATGGGGAATCCAGATTCACTTAACAACCACGTTACTAACTTAACACATGCAATGATTCACTTAACGATGATGACAGGAAAAGTTGTAAAATGGGGCAAACCTGCTTAACAAATTTTTCACTCGACAACATAAATTTGGGGCTCGGTGGCAGTTGTAACTCGAGGACTACCTGTACTTCTGTGCAGCCCTTAGCTTAATTTTCAAATCCCTTTTCAAGTAAGCCATCCCAACGTCTGGCAATTGCAGCGCGTGTGTGTGTCTCCTTTGCACAGAGTGGAATAATATTTTGGGAGGTGGGGGCCACGTTGCAGACAAAGGGAGGCAAAAAAGAGAAAGATAAAAGAGGCTAGTCCTGACCTTTATGCTACCCTGGCTGTCTGCCAGCATACAAACCCCAGAAAATTAAACTCAGGAGAAAGTGGCATTCAATAAAAATGAAATATTACCTCTCTGTTTTAATGGGTGGCTACTACAAGCAATATACATAACCGAACCAGGGACAGGGAACGCTGAAAAGTTTGAGAGTTTGTGATGGGCACGTTTGTGGTAAACCTTTGATGATTCCTAAAAGTGTTGGGATAGAATAAAAGAATGGAAGTTTTGGAAGGAATTTTGGAGATCAAAGATCATGAGAAAGTATTGTTTTTAAAAATAAGCGCAATCCTGTTTACCAGGTAGCAACTGATGAGGTTCTTGTTCCTCACCTTTTTCTCAATCTAGGATTGTAGTCCTCAACTTACAATAACTATTTATCCAGCAACTGTTTGAAGGTACAATGGCACCGAATAACATGATTTACAACTACAGGTAATCCTTGATTTAACAACAGTTCGTTTAGTCACCATTCAAAGTTACAACAACACTGGAAAAAGTGACTTATGACCATTTATCACAGTTATGACCACTTCTCACAGTTATGACCATGGCAGCATCCCCACAGTCACGTGATCAAAATTCAGAGGCATGACAACTGGTTCATATTTATGACGGTTGCAGTGTCACAGGGTCATGTGATCTGCTTTTGCAAACTTCTGACAAGCCAATTCAATGGGGAAGCCAGATTCACTTAATAGCCATGCTACTAACACATCGACTGCAATGATTCACTGTGGCAAGAAAAGTGGCGAAATGGGGCAAAACTCTGGAATGAACGGCTCACTTAGCGGCATACATTTTGGGCTCAACCGTGGTCCTAAGTCAAGGTCTACCTGTAGTCGTTGCATTTATAACCATTGGACTCGGGATCAAAATTCTGGAACTCGGCATGTATTTGTGAAGGGTTGCAGCCCCTTGGGGTCATCTCATGCACGTGTGAAGGGGTGAAAGTTGTGGCTTGAATTTTATCATCTGGACAAAGCCAGCAAACTTCTGCAGAGGCTCACAGACTGCCCTGATCCTAATAGCTGCTTAAACACATCTGATGATCCTTTCCCAAAGTGATGTTATTTTACTTTCTTTGAGGCTTTCTCAAATGTTAGCAGAGATGGCAGACTTCTAAAACAGACAGACAGACCTGCATTTTTGGTGGGTGGGATATGGCAGTTTATAACAAATCACCCTGGAATCCCAGAACTAATAATAGAGGTTTTGTTTCTCAGCTGGGCTCCTTGGTTAATTATTTCTGATCTGCTTAATGTGTTGGCTAGTATGGCATCCCGTGGTGATCTCTGAAGGGACATTTATTTTTAACCAAGCTAAACACCTCTGCAATGAATCATTCCATACCTACTTCGACACACCTGTTGAACGAGGGGCAATGTCTGAGCAATATGTTGAAGAATGCTGGATGGCAGAACCTTAATGTACGTTTCATCAGAAGCATGAAATAGATAAAAGAAACTTCCACAAAGGTGAGATGGGAAGAGAAGAACATGGAACATAGAACATCATTAAAGTTGGAAGGGACCTTGGAGATCTTCTAGTCTAACTCCCTGTTCAGCAGGAAACCCTATACCAGTGGTGGCTAACCTTTTTGGGCTCATGCACGCACACTCACATGCCAGAACCCAGGAGGCAATGCGCACACCCCACGGCCCCTGCACACAATCCCCCCATGCCTCCCCACGCTGTCCCCCCGCTTACCTGCACTGTGCCTCACAGCTGATTTTGGGCTGCTTTGAGGCCTTTTTCAGCCTCCCAGAAGCTTGAAAAAAGCCTCTGCAGGCCAAATAGGCCTGTGACAAAACGGACTTATTTGTCCTGCAGAGGCTTTTTTCAAGCCTCTGGGAGGCCAAAAAAGGCCTCAAACTAGCTGAAAATCAGCTGTGAGGCACGTGCATGTGCATTGAGGTAAGTTTGCCTGCGGCTTGCATGCCGGCACAAATGGCTCTGCGTGCCATCTGTGGCATGCGTGCCATAGGTTCACCATCACGGCCCTATACCATTTCAGACAAATAGCTTGTCCAGTCTCTTCTTAAAAGCCTCCAGTGATGGAGCGCCCACAACTTCTGAAGAGATACCAATGTCTTATATAAATTAAGCAAATAAACACAAAAGAACAAATATGACATTTTGCAGAATGTATTCTGTATTCTGCTTCCACTCAGCATCTGGTGAGAGAGATCTGGAAGAACCAGTTTAGTGGTTAAGGCACCATACTGGAAACCAGGAGATTGTGAGTTCTAGTTCCAACTTAGATATCTAAGCTGACTGGGTGACTTTGGGCCAATGACCAGAAGACTTTTAATCCCACCATAGGCCTGAAAAACAGTGGGTGACTTTGGGCCAATCACTCTTTCTCTCAGCCCAAATTACCTCACAGGGTTGTTGTGTGGAAAAGAGGAGGAGGAGGAGGAAGTATTAGGCATGTTCGCCATCTTAGTTTATTTATTAAAATAATAAAGGCGAGATGAAAAATATAAAAGAAAAAACCCAACAACCCCAGATAAGGCGGTGACATTTTTTTGACTTCGCCTTAAGATTCAGCAAGGAATGCCTGAGCAAAGAGTTTGGTAATTTTTATTAGTATGTGATCACTGCTGTAGGACCTATGTACTATAAAATCTTTCTCAGTTTTGATGGAATGAAAACAGCTCCCTTGGTAGCATAGACATGTCTTGTATGTGCATACAGGTCATCTTCAATTTACAACCATCTGTTTAGTAACTCATTGAACTTACAACAGCAGTGGAAAAGGTGACTTACAACTGATTCTTGCAAGTATGACTATCACTGCATTCCCACACTCATATATTTAAAATTCAGATGATTGTTAAATGGCATGGATTTGTAATGATTGCAGTGTCCCAAGGTCATATCTTCACCATTTGTGACCATCCAAGCTGGTTTCTGACAAGCAAAGTGAATGAAGGAATCTGGATTCATTTAACAACTGCATGATTCATTTAGCAAGTGCAGTGATTTGTTTAACAACCATTGTAAAAAAGGTTGTAAATTCAGGTATGATTCACTTAACAATGCTGACAGAAGGAAATTTTGGTCCCCATGGTAGTCACAAGTTAAGGACTACCTATATGTGGATATTCACTTTTTCCACCTTATTTAGAGCTAATACGTCCCTTTTTTGCTAGGCTTTAATACCGTATTTTCCCTACATGTGTGATTTAGTTATATGGGTGATCTTCTCTGACAAAATATATCCATAAAACATTAATAGCAGTTGTTGTTTTATCTTTCATGCATCTAAAACTCAGCAGCATTCAAAGTACCACTACTGGTAGTAATATCTTCAGGTAGTCCTCAACTTACGAACACAATTGAGCCCAAAATTTCCATGGCTAAGTGAGACATTTGTTAAGTGAGCTTTGCCTCATTTTACGATGTTTCTTGCCACAGTTGTTAAATGAATCACTGAAGTTGTTAAGTTGGTAACACGGTCGTTAAGTTAATCTGGCTTCCCCATTGACTTTGCTTTTCAAATGGTGATCACATAACCCTGGGATATTGCAACTGTCATAAATAGACGCCAGTTGCCAAGCATCCAAATTTTGATCCCACAACCAAGGAGAGGCTGCAACAATCATAAGTGTGAAAAATGGTCATAAGTCACTTTTTTTAGTGCCGTTCTAACTTTGAACTAAAAGAATGGTTGTAAGTCACTAAAGACTTAACTATAGCTTTTCTTGTTTTCTTTTCCAAAGGAAAAAATTGGGGAAGAAGTGATTGCAAAAGGAAAGAGAAAGACAACAGAAACTCTATTTAGACAATGAAAAAGGTTAAATTCACCAGATAAACAGGCCCTCCCAAGCATCAGCTAAACTCGCAGGGCTGTTAGAAGGTGCCATAAAGTTAAATTAGCCATTCAGATTGCACTGTAGGATGTCTTGAGCCCAGGACAAATGATAGCCATTGATGCTAAAATCCCTGGTTTGAGGATTAGTTACAGAAGGAGAAAGGATTAATTTAGGCAGATATATCGATATACCTGATTGTGAGAAAGCACATCTTACAATGATTATAAATAATCATTTGCAAGATAGTCAATGTGAAGGATGTGTGTTTGTGTTTATTTTCAGTCATAATGTACACTGAAGATGGTATTTAATTTCGTTGTACGAGGTGCAATGACAATAAAGTAAACTAACTAACAACTAACTAACCAGTCGCCCTGAAAAGACAGGAATATCTCAAAAACATGTTGAAAAATATAGGGAATCAACTGAGAGCCACAGGGATATATTCATGTAGCAAATAAGGAATATTAAATAATCTTGGTGAGTATATTTTTTTGAGAAGGAGTAAATATTTGATGTTTATTTCACTCTGCCCAAAACATGAAAATTGTGATCTCTGTGGTAAATTTAAAAGTTGGAATTTTAAAACAAGGAAGTTGGCTGGTTGGCTAGCTGGGGAAATTCTGAGAGTTGAAGTCCATAGATGTTTAACATTGCCAAGATTGGGCACCTCGGATCTAACAAATTCCTGAAAGCTTAGCTTTCAGTCAAATTATCCATCAATAGATATACAGATAAGTCAGTGTGAGGTAGTGTGCGGTGTGCAGTATTTATATGTAGATTTGTGCAGTATTTATATGAAGAAGAATAGGATAGGATAGGATAGGATAGGATAGGTACCAAGGGAGATCTTCCATCTAGTCCAACCTGCTGTTCATACGCTACACCATTTCAGACAAGTGGCTGTCCAGTCTCTTAAAAATCTCAAGTTATTAAGCATCCACAACTTCTGAGGGCAACCCCTTCCACTGATCAACTGTTCTCACTGTTAGGATGTTTCTCCTTAATTCCAGATTGCTTCTCAACTTGATTAGTTTCCATCCGTGGTTTCTTGTCTTGCCTTCTGATGCTTTGGAGAATAATTACCCCCCCTCTTCTTTGTGGCAGCCTCTCAAATACTGGAATACTGCTATCATGTCCCCCCTAGCCCTTCTTTTCTCTAGACGGGCCAAACCCAAATCCTGCAATCGTTCCTCATATGTTTTAACCCAGAGGCTTTTAAACATCTTAGTTGCTTTTCTTTGCACTTTTTCCTAAGCCTCAGCATCTTTTTTGTAATGTGGTGACCAAAACTGGATGCGGTATTCAAGGTGTGGTTTTACTAAGGTTTATTATAAAAGTGGTACTAATACTTCCCGTGATTTTGATTCTATGCCTCTGTTTATACAACCAAGGATTGCATTAACTTTTTTGGCTGCTGCCACACACTGCTGGCTCATGTTTAAGTGATCGTTCACTGGAACTCCAAGGTCCCTCTCACAGTTACTGTTTTTGAGCTAGGTTTCGCCTAAGCAGTAAACCCACCACCAAACCAAACCAAACCAAACCAGCAGAGCAGATTATTAGACAGTAGCTTGCCCTGTCAGTTTGGTGGGGCTGAGGTTTCCCCTTTCATGGTTCCTTAATTAGTATTGTTTTCTGCCTGTTTGTTTGTCTGGTGTTAGTCTGATTTAAAGAGAGTCAGCAGAGATCTCATTCTAAAAGAAAAATGATGTTGTAACTCCAGTAGTGTTTTTACCATTCTACACTATTGCCGTCTCTCTTTGTGCCTGGGTGTGTTGACTGCTATCTATTGAACTGAATATGAATATGCTGAATAGTCAAGACCTTCTTGATGATCCAAGCTCTGTAAAGGACCTTGGAGTAATCATTTCTAATGATCTAAGTGCTATAGCCCACTGTAACTACACAGCCAAAAAGGCATTAAGAGTTGTTAACCTAATCATACGTAGCTTTTTCTCTGGTAATATCACACTACTAACTAGAGCATACAAAACATTTGCTAGACCAATACTCGAATACAGCTCATCAGTCTGGAACCCACATTATGTATCTGATAAGAAATATTTCACAAGAAGAGTTCTCCACTCCTCTACTCGTTGTAGAGTACCTTATGCCACCAGACTTGAAATTCTAGACCTAGAAAACCTTGAATTACGCTGTCTTTGGTCTGATCTAAGTATGGTATATAAAATCATACATTGCAATGACTTACCTGTCAATAATACTTCAGCTTCAACCATAACAACACAAGAGCACACAATTGATACAAACTTAAGGTTAACCGCACCAAACTTGATTGCAGGAAATACGACTTCAGCAACAGAGTGGTCAATGTCTGGAATACTCTAGCTGACTCTGTGCTTTCTTCCCCAGACCCCAAAAACTTTAACCTTAGACTGTCTACTATTGACCTCACCCCTTTCCTAAGAGGTCTGTAGGGGGCGTGCATAAGCGTACCAGTGTGCCTACTGTCCCTGTCCTTATTGTTTCTTTTATTTTTCTTATATGTACCTATTTCATGTATTCATAACTATGTATACTTATACCTATTATCTTGTAAGCGATTGACAAATCAAAATAAATAAAATAAAACTAAAACTTGGACCTTAGAGATGTTGATTTGAGCAGGATATGAATACCATTTGGGGGATTGAATCCCAAATGCTGGACCCTACCATCTAAGAATCAGTTCTGCAGTGGGAAAGCCAGATTCATTAAAACAACCATTTTACTAACTTAAATATAGCAGTGATTCACTTGACAGCGGAGCAAGGTAGGCCGTAAAATGGGGCAAAACTCATTTTAAACAACTTTCTTGCTTAGCAACAGAAATTTTGGGCTCAATTGTAAGTCGAGACCTATCTCTAGCAACCTGTGAGTTCTCATCCTGCTTTAGACATAAAACACAGCTGGGTGACTTTGGTCTAATCGTCAGTAGACTATGAGTTCTAATCCCGTTTTAGGCATGAAGCTGGCTGGATGATTTTGAGTCAATCACCAGGAGACGGTGAATTTTAGTCCCATTTTAGGCATGAAATTCAGCTGGTTGGTTTTCAGCCAATCACCAGGAGATGTGAGTTCTAGTCCTGTTTTAGGCATGAAAGTCCACTGGTTGATTTTCAACCAGGGGACGGTGAGTTCTAGTTTCTTCCTTAGGCATGAAACCTGGCTAGGTGACTTGGGGCTGGTCCCCCTCTCTCAGCCCAATTCAACTCACAAGGTTGTTGTGGGGCACATACGAGGTGGGAGTATTATGTGTGTTCGCTGCCTTGAGTTACTTATAAATGTAATAAAAGTGGGATATAAATAAATAAACGGACTTCTACATTTTTTCCTAATTTAGCTTCAAAATTGCTATGATTTCTTCTATGTCATTGCATTCTCGCAGGGATCCGCTACAGCCACCCAGGGGGCAATGAAGTCACTTCTTCAACTTCCATCAGCCATCATGGTAACAACTCAATGGTGACCACCAGCCAGTCCATTCTCCAGCCAGTATCTCCAGCCAGTTTGGACCCAGGTCACAGCCACAGCCTGCTGTCCCCGGACGGTAAAATGGTGAGCACACCTGGGCTATTGTACCTCAGGTGCTGATAAGATAAGTTAGCTTAGGAGGCAAAAAACAAACAGAACTTTCTTTTTTTCCTACATGTTAAAACTCTCCTTTCCCTCCCCCCCTCCCCCACAAGACCTGCATTAAACAATGAAAGGCTTGTAGGCATGAGGAGGGTAAAGGCCTGAGTGCTTTCAGGGAAAATAGCCTTCTGACCTTCTCATTCCCTGCTTAGGCATTGAACCATGCCAATAAAAACTGCTCTCAGGGTATTGATCGAATGCCTCTCAAATTGGCACAATGGGGTGGATCACTGTTTACTCTTCACTGCTGATGACATTCCACATGATTAAAAAAAAACAGGCCACCAAATCTTGATTAAGTCATCCCAGATGTCACTTAACTCTTCAAATGTTATAATTTTATTTAGCAAGCTTCAACAATCCGGCCTCCACCCTTTACTTCTACAAACATGGACATCAAATGGAGTGAAGGATACAGTGATAAAAATGCTTTTATCACGATAGTGCCATTCATAACTTAGCCTTTGCTGCAATATTGGGGTGGATTCTTCAGTTCAAGCTGTATAATATTCTACTATAATAGAAAATTTGGTTTCAAAGTCTTTGTTGGCTATGAGACATCCTAGCTTGGTACCTAATTTACAAGGACAAATTTATTAGGGTTGTCCTGAAGAACTGCATAAACAGGAAATAAAACAAGAAAAAATTATCTTTGTCTTTTTAGTTACTACTATTATTTAGTTATTGGCAGATGAAAAATATAAATTGTTTTCTTCTTTGGAGTCCTTGGTGCTGTCTAAGCTTGGTGGTTTTCTTGTAGACATTTCATTACTAAACTAGGTAATATCATCAGCTCTGATGATGTTACCTAATTTGGTCATGAAATGTCTGCAAGAAAACAACCAAGCTCAGAGAGCACAAAGGACCCACACCTCTGTGATATATAGGAAAACCAATGAAACTATTCTCAAGTAGTAGCTGATAAGCCTTCTTTACAGCACCTTCAACTCAGGGGTGGGATTCTACCAGGTCGCACCTATTCTCTAGAACCAGTTGTTAACATTCTAAGCAGTTCAGAGAGCCAATTGTTAGAAGAAATTACTGGCCTAATCCTGTAAGGAAGGCAGGAAGGAAACATTCTGGTGTTGCTTACAGAAATTGCCTCTCCGTTAACCCTTGTTGCGTTCTTGGCAGGACTAGACTTCCTGTCTCAGGAACCTCTCTGGAGTTTTTTTTTCCCCTCCTTTGCTGGTACTTTGCTTGTGTGGAGTGACCATTCAAAGTTACAATGGCACTGAAAAAAGTGACTTATGACCATTTTTCACACTTACAACTGTTGCAGCATCCCCAACAGTCATGAGAGGCCAGGCGAGGAGATGTGTGCCTCGATGTGAGTGATATTGAGTTGGCCACACCCAGCCAATAACATGACCACCAAGCCATGACCACCCAGTCACATGACCACCAAGCCATGCCCACAGTTCTGGTTGTTAAAAAATTTGAATCCCACCCCTGCTTCAACTCTAAAGGATGGTTTTGTATTTTAGCTGAGGGAAGAACTGTGGGGTTCTTGGGGTTCTCTGAACTTGGTTATTTTCTGGCAGACATTTCATTACCAAACACGTTAATGTCATTAGTGCTAGTAAGGGAGTACTGACATTGATGACGTTACCTAGTTTGATAATCAAATGTCTGCAAGAAAACCACCAAGCTCAGAGAACACCAAGTACCCTACAGTTCAACCCTGAGCCACAAATATTCTTTTCTATTGATTGCTTACTTCTTTTCCCACTTTTTGGGGCAAACTTTCTCCCTTTTTCTCAACTCTTATTTTCAGAAGAAGAGGGTATATATTTTGATTTGTGTGATTTGATAAAGGTAAAGGGTTAAAAAGAAATAAAAACCAAGCACAAAAGCATCTCAGAACTTACTCCTCAATTTCTCCCTCTTCCTGTTCCCAGTGTGAACAGGTGTTTCTCCTTTTTCCTGCTTGTATTTGAAATGCAAGAATCTTTCCTAAACTATCTGTCCTGATTTAATTGGAGGAAAACTGCACATTCATTTTTTTATTTATGATCCCAAGCCTCCTACAAACATGCACATTGCTTACATTTACACCGTCATCCTGCGCACACTCATCTCAGACGAAAAATTAATTGGACTTTCCGTTTCTTCTAAGCAAAATAGGGTTTGGGTAGTACTATCAGGAGAGCAAAACACAAGTTATCATTTAAAATGTATTCCTAATACAGTAGCAATTAAAAATGTAAATAATGAATTTGCACTGGAATTTGGCCTATGAATTATTCCAGGGTTTAATTCCTAGCATGTCTTGGGGGCCGTTATTCCAGAGAATGCCATAATGAACGTGAAGCCTTTTATCACAGAGTTTAAATTCCTTCCCAGTCAGGTGATTTCCCTCTCCCTTGCTGCATTAATTCATTTGTTTCTGTCCTAATTGTTTTTCCAAGATGAGCTGGAAACCTAATGGTGGCTTTTTACAAATATATATATATATATAAATAAATAAATTATTATGCATGCATGCATGCATGCCTGGTTTAGCTAAGCTGAGGAATGTCTCCTTCCTTGAGGGAAGATTAGAAGTAAAAATGTCCTAGGCTGGGGAGCATTTTTATTATCTTTATATTTTATGGGCAGTTTTCAGTGTGAAATATGAATGCCTGGCCCCAGGTCAGGAGCTTGGATCCTAGGAAGTGAAGACAGCTGTATCACAGTGGGTGTAATGAAACAACCAGCTCCCTTTGTGAATTGTGGAGATCACATGGTCAATCCTCTGGTTATTCAACTACTAGCTCGAGTTTTTTGGGAGGAAAATAAGGTGGGGGGGGGGAAATTCTGCCTCTGCCTACCAGCATCCATTGGTATTCATCTGGCTAGAGTCCTGTTTGGAAACTGAAACAGTATTTGCTGTGTGAGCAAGAAGGAGACAGCAAGGAGCCTGGGCATGGCTTAGCTCAACTGTTCTGTACTAAAGCTGGTTGGTGCTGTGAAACTAAAACTGAAACTGAAACTCCTCTCCTCTGCTTGCGTTTTGCATTTGGAACAGATTTCTTTTCAGGTAGGGAGGAGGAGTAGGACTCTTTAGCGTTAGAGCATGTTAATAATAATAATAATACAGGAAATACTAATGCTCTGATGGTCATTTCTCAAAATCCTTTCTTAGTGAGCACCTAGAAGCCAAGAGGAACATATGTGCCAAATTTCAAGTTTGTAAGCTTTATGGTTGTAAAGATTTTATGATGATGTGTGAGTGGGATTTCGTTTTTATATACTGTATATAGATTCTCCTCAGTAATGCTTAGAAGCTTCTCTGAGGCTGATATGAATGTAGGGTTATCAGTATGAGACGCCCACGACTTACAACCATTTGTTTAATCTCCTTTTAAAGTTACAACCTCGCTGAAAAAAAGTGACTTATGACCATTTTTCACGCTTACGACCATTGCGGCATCCCCAACGTCATGTGATCAAAGTTCGGGTGCTTGGCAACTGGTTCATATTTATGACTGTTGCAGTGCCCCCGGGGTCATGCAATCATCTTTTTTCAACCTTCTGACAAGCCAAGTCAATGGGAAAAGCCAGATTCACTTAACAGCCGTGTAACTAATTTAACAACTGCGGGGATTCACTTAACAAATGTGGCAAGAGAAGTTGTAAAATGGGGCAAAACTCACTTAACACATTTCTCACTTTAGCAACATACATTCTGGGCTCAACTATGGTCGTAAGTTGAGAACTACCTGTTCACTGTTTCTCGAAGACCTATGGACTGCAACACAGTTGGCTGGAGAATTCTGGGAGTTGAAGTCCACAAGTCTTCAAGTCGTGAAGGTTGAGAAACACAGAATTAGAGGACAGGAAGAGACTTCTACTGACATAAAGACCACTCATATAGCGTTACCAAATACGAGGCACCAAGCCACATCAGCCTCTCTAGAAAACAGTTTCCCCACCACTGTTGATCTTCCCATTCGCAAGCTGGCAAATTGAATGGAGACCCAGCCTTGACTGATGTCTTCTGCATGAGCAAAATATGTACTTTCAAAATAGGAAGATGCCACGGTGCCAGACTGCTAGAATCAACAATGAAAACAGTCAGTGCTCTGTCTGATGCCTAAAAGCCTTCCCTGTGAACACACTTGGCAAAATACATTCGATTTCAAACCTCTATCACTTCATCTGAAATATATATCTCTCTCTCCCTCTCTCTCTCTCTGTCTCTCTCTCTCTCTCTCTCCCTCTCTCTCTCTCTCTCTATATATATTTCTTTAACTACCTTTGCACTAGGTAGTCCTTGACTTGCCACCACAGCCTAGCCCAAAATTTCCGTTCCTAAGCAAGGTGGTTGTTAAGTGAGTTGTGCCCTCCTTTGATGACCTTTCTTTGCCACAATTGTTAAGTGAATTGCTGTGTTTGTTAAGTGAATCGTGTGTTCGTTAAAGCAAATCTGGCTTCTCCCATTGACTTTTGCCTGTTGTGAAGCCGACTGGGAAGGTCACAAATGGACACATCGCACAACCTCGGCACAGCGCAAACACCCCGCCCCCTAATTTTGATCACATGACCATGGGGATGCTGCAACAGTCATAAGTGTGAAAACTGGCCATTAAATCACTTTTTTTCAGTGCCGTTATAACTTCGAACGATCACTAAACGAATGGTTGTATGTCCAGGACTCCCTGTAATGTACTTATTTTCTCCTCGTTGTTTGGGCTCTGCCAGGCCTCGGTGGCAGCAGACTGAGAATATTTTAGCAATTCGTCTGGTGGGGTTATTTTTCTTGGCCTAGCTTGACTGATTCAAGTCACACTGGATGGTTTTTATGGCCTTCCTTTTCTCTCTCTCTCTCTCTCCCTGGTTGGGGAGGCATAGTTCTTGACTGAGGCAGCCTGGTCTTCCATCCAGAAAGTCATTTGTTGACTGTTGAAGCCAGGGTCAACTGGGCCTCCAGACAGATTCCTACCACCCCCTTGAAATAAAATGCGAGGCATATTTTCAAGACAGTCTTTTTCCTCTCAAGTGAAACCTTTGTAGGAGTTGTGAAATTAAAGGAATTTGGAATCATCCTTAGCAAAGTATCTCAGGGGTTGGAGGAGGTTATGGTGGGTTTCAATTAAAGCCAAATGCGAGCTGTGTTTGGATAGCCTCCTTGGATCCCTACAGTAGGGATCTCCAAATATAGGACTTGTGGACTTCAACCCCCAGAATTCCTCAGCCAGCCATGCTGCCTGGGGAATTCGGGGAGTTGAAATCCACAAATCTCAAGGTGGCCACGTTTGGAGCCCCTGATCTACAGGTAGCCTTTGACTTACAACCATGCTGACTGGGGAACTCTGGAAGTTGAAGTCCACAAGCCTCAAGTTTGCCAATTTTGGAGCCTCTGATCTACAAGTAGCTTTTGATTTACTACCACAATTGGGACCAGAACTTCATCCACTAATCAGAACAGTTCTTAATGATGGCGTACCCAATTTTAGGAGCTTTTTTTTTGCTGTGGTCATTAAGTGAATCTCGTGGTTGCTAAATGAAGTTGGCTTCTCCCATTGACTCCTCATAAATATGAGCCAGTTGCCAAGCATCTGAATTTTGATCATGTGACCATGAGGATGCTGCAATGGTCGTAAGTATGAAAAACGGCCATAAGTCAGTTTTTTCAGTGCCGTTGTAACTTCGAACAGTCACTAAATGAACCATTGTAAGTAGAGGTCAACATGTAAACAGGGCAAAGATGACACTGCATAGTTGTCTGTATGATCTAAAGCAGGGGTCCCCAACCACCGGGCCGTGGACCGGTACCGGTCCGTGGAACATTTCCTACCGGGCCACCGGTTTGCTGGGTGCCGCCATCTTGTTTGACAAGAAAGTGCTTCCGGGTGAGCTTTTCTGGTTGGAAAGCGGCGTTTGGGTCCTGAAGGAATCCTCACGCCTTAGTTTCATCGAAGGGGGGGGGCTTCGAACGAAACTAAGGCGCGAGGATTCTTTCAGCGCCCAAGGCAAGGCGAGCCAAGTGACCGTCCCGAAGCCGTCCCGAAGCGAAGCCCATCGACAAAGGTACAAAGGAGGAGTTGAAGGTGGCGGGGAGAAGTGGGGGACGGATGGCTGGCCGGTCGCTCAACTCGCCTTGCCTTGTCATGCGTGCTGATGCCGGTACTGGGCCACGGATCATTTTGTGATGCTGGTACCAGGCCGTGGCACAAAAAAGGTTGAGGACCACTGATCTAAAGGACCATGGGCATGCTCCGAATATATGGGGTGAATAAAGCAAATACTTGCTGATTAAAAAAAGTTTGGACCTTGCTACTCTGCATTAACAAGAGGGGCACAAGATGGGTAATATTGTTTTATTTTTATATTTATTTGTTTGTTTATTTATTTGTTATATGGTATATTCACATCAGTAAAAAGGAACATGGGGTAAAAGAGAAAGGAGAGAATATAAAATCTGAAATCTTAACAGGAAGATTACAACGAGATATCTAAGTTACAAACATAATTTTTTTTACATAAGTTTTTACGTTGCCAGGAAATCAGCAAAACCTCCATTACGGGCTCTGCTTTGGCACTTTGTTACTGTGGGTTGATAATATTGCACTGTTGATGGCCCATTTCTGAATTCTGACTTGTTTGTTCTTCCTTGACAGATTACAGTTTCTGGCGGTGGGCTCCCCCCGGTCAGCACTCTCACCAATATCCACAGCTTTTCCCATCACACCCCACAACAATCCCAGAACCTCATTATGACACCTTTATCAGGAGTCATGGCTATCACACAAAGTAAGTGCTTTATGAGTTAGACAAATGTCTTCTTGTTCTTAGAATTATTCATGATTACCTGTTTCCTTGTATAGCACCATCAGGAAGCAAGGAGCTTTACAGAGTCCAAAAGGGCAGGATCCTGTCTGAAAGACTTTGCAGAATATTTACTATCTCTTCCTTTCTTCTTCCTGCAATTGTCGCTGCCTATTGTAGCAACGACACTGGTTTCCATTGGAGCTAATCTCCATTTGCTCAGTAAATATTAAGAGAAATATTGATTTTGGTGCACTGTGAGAAAAGAGGGAAATTAAAAAAAATGAATCAATGATGAGATCCAAAGAGGCGAAAGAAAGAAAGAGGGAGAGAGAGACAGAGAGAGAGAGAAAGAGAGAGTCATCCTTGAGCCGGTGAGATTCCAACTGCCAAACTGCTGGCAGCCGGCAGTCAGCAGAAATAGCCTGCAGGTACTGCATTCTAACCACTGTACCACCAAGGCTCTCCCGCCATTTGTAGGGTAGATTGTTCTCGATTAGTGACCACAATTGGGATTAGCCTTTCCATTGCTAAACCATACAGTCCTTAAGCAAGATGTCATGTGATTAGAATGGGCTCACAACCTTACTTTCACCACAGTTGCTAAGCGAATCACCCACGGTTGTTAAGCAAAAGATTATGTGACTGTGAGTTGCTACTTCCCACAGGCTTCCCCACTGACTTTGCTTGTCAGAAGCCGGTTGTGTGAAGATGAGAAACCATGATCTCAGGACCACGGGGTTGCTGCGACGGTTGTAAATGTGAGGACAGTTACTTTTTCAGTGCTGTCCTAACTTCAAAGAGGGCTCTCGTTAAAAGTGTCATGCCATTGTTCAAAAACAATGCATGCGAGATTGCCAGAAGCAACCAAACATTTTTAACAAACACCTTTAACACACATCTGATATGAACAAATAGACAAGCACAGTCCAATTATAAACTAACGCCCTGGAAAATCATGTTGAGTTGAGTTGAGAAATTATAGAATGACTGTGGGCGTTACAGGGTGTTATAAAATCTGAAGACTTTGGAGCTTTATAATGAAACATTTCTACTTGTCTCTCTGTCTTTCAGGCCTAAACAGTTCGCAGGCCCAGAGTGTCCCCGTTATCAACAGCATAGCCCTACAACCGGTCCAGTTCTCCCAACAGCTGCACAGCCCACACCAGCAGTCAATCATGCAGCAGTCGACCAATCCGATGGCTCAACAGCCATTCATGGCGTCAGTGACACAGCTGCAGAATTCACACAGTAAGATTCTTTGGGGGGTATTGGCTGAAATAGAAAGCCAGAAGCTGGGAGAAGGAAGAGTAACAGAAGCCAGAAGCACGGCAAGATGTTTGCCTCTGTGTCAATCAGGAGGGTAGCCACAACTATGCAACCCAAACCCCATCTATTTTTCTCAAGTACTTGTCTCCAGAGGTTGTGGGTGCTCCAACACTGGAGATTTTCAAAAAGAGATGGGATAACTATTTGTCTGAAATGGTACAGGGTTGAGCAGGGGGTTGGACTAGAAGACCTCCGAGGTCCCTTCCCACTCTATTATTCTATCAATAGTCCTTTTTCTCATGTACAGGGAGTGTTGAGTTTAATTGCTTTTTTGAAACAGATCGATTCGTAAGAAAAAAGACTGTTTGTAATCTAAGAGCATCCTACCATTATTGGAACCAGCATTTTGTAATGCTTTTAGTTCCTCATAATTCCTTCTTTATCAAGAGAAACAAAGAATTTTCCAGTTGGCAAAGTATTATTGAGTATTTTAGTAATGTAGAACGATGTTATACATGATGTCTTAGGGAGTTAGGTAGGTAAAATTAAACAGCATAGTTAAATCCTAGCAGTGGGGCAAGAATATGGAGAGATAAACATGGCAGGAAATAGCAATTTCCTTCAACCTAGATTGTATCTCTGAATACAGCCAACTGTATTCTTTTGAGATGGGGATCAGAGGTTCTATTCAGCAGGTTCTGACCAGTTCTGGAGAACCAATAGCGGAAATTTCAGATAGTTCGGAGAACCTGCAAATGCCACCTCTGGCTGGAGATTTTATAGTATCCTTCCCCTGCCACGCCCACCAAGCCACGCCCACAGAACTGGTAGTTTTAAGAAAATTGAATCCTACCACTGGTGGGGATGGGAGTTGTAGTTCAAAGTATCTGTACAGGAAGGGCCTGATGAAGGCCAGATCAGAGTAGTGAATCTCGGAGACCCAGATTCCAAGCCTTTTCTAGCCCCCAAGTTTACAAAAAACTGTTTCAGAACAATCACTGTTTCTAAGCATAACCAACACCAGAAGTTAATTGCAAAGGAGTGTGGCAATATCAAGGACACCAACCTAGATTGTTGGAGAGAACGTGATGTCCTCAGAATAACAGGGTGGGAAAGAATCTTGGAGGTCTTTTAGTCCAACAGGTAACTCCTATTTCATTTCAGACAAATAGTTATCCAATCTCATCTTAAAAACTTCCAGTGTTGGAGCATTTACAACTTCTGGAGGCAAGTCGTTCCACTGATTAATTGCTCTCATTGTCAGGAAATTCCTCCTTAGTTCTAGGTTGCTTCTCCCCTTGATTAGTTTCCATCCTTTGCTTCTTGTCCTGCCTTCAGGTGCTTTGGAAAATAGGTGGTCTCTCTCTTCTTTGAGGCAACCTCCTAGATATTGGAAAACTGCCATCATGTCTCCCCTTGTCCTTCTTTTCATTAAATCAAATTCCTGCCTATGCTTTAGCCTTAATAAAAGTTGTTTTATTCTTGATCTGAGCCTGGTTCTAGCTTAGCTCTTTTACTACCATGAAGGACTCTGAGGTTGGACTTAAAATGACAGAATTATAGAATTGTAAGGGACATTTGAGGTCTTCTAGTTCACTCCCTGCCCAGATAGAAATCCCTAAGTGAAAAGGAAGGAAAAGTTCCTTAGGACACCCAGCATTTAACGGGCAGCGGTCGCCAAATTGGTCAACTTTATGACCTGTGAACTTCAACTTCCATGCTGGCTGAGGAATTCCAGAAACTGAAGTTCATCAATCTTAAAAGTTGACAAGTTTGGAGAATCCTGGATTAGGAAATCAATTTTCACAGTCCCATTTATGTTTTATTCTAATTACATATGTCGAGACTTTCAAAAGCTGCTGATTTATTCCTTGAAGGTTATAGCAACTTGGTTCTGTTCGGAATAAAATATTTGGCGGGAGAGCAATTTATGGCTGTAGTCTAAAATCTTTGTCATTCTTTTTATCCCTCTGATTTTGTCTCTTATCACTCTTTTTCACACACAAAAACACACACACACAAGAATAACTGTTGGCCTTTCCCCACAGTGTACACACACAAGCAAGAACCTCCTCAGTATTCTCACACATCACGGTTCCCTTCAGCGATGGTGGTCACGGATACCAGCAGCCTCAATTCACTAACCAACATGTCTTCCAATAAACAGGTAAACAGATGTAATGTTATTGGGGAAAATTAATATAAGCCGTCCTCAACTTATGATCACAATTTGGATCAGAATTTCAGCTGCTAAGCAAAACGGTTGTTGTATAATACACGAAGAAATGCCAAACACCCAAATTTTGATCACCTGACCGTGGGGATGCTGCGACATTTGTAAATGCAAGGACCGGTTCTGGGGGAATTTGGGTTGATCAAATGACTGTCTCATGATTGTGACGACATAGGACCATAATGGGCAGGCCCCATTATGGCCATATATTAAGGAATATTTGTATGGTGGAGTTCAAGAGTTAAGGCACTCAGTGGATGTCAGTGGATGAATAACAAAATAACAGAGTTGCAAGGGATCTTGGAGGTCTTCTAGTCCAACCCTTTGCTCAAGCAGGAGACCCTATAATTTCACACAAGTAATTGTCCAGTGTCTTCTTAAAAACCTCCAGTGATGGAGCACCCGCAACTTCTGAAGACAAGTCATTCCACTGATTAATTGTTCTGTCTCCTTAGTTCTAAATTGTGTCTCTCCTTGATTAGTGTCCATCCATTGCTTCTTGTCTTGTCTTCAGGTGCTTTGGAGGATAGATTATACTTTGTGGCAGCCCTTTAAATATTGGAACACTGCTATCATGTCACCCTTAGTTCTTCTTTTCCCCAGACTAGAGATACCCATTTCCTTCAACCCTTCTTTGTATGTTTTAGCTTCTAATCTCCTAACCATCTTTGTTGCTCTTCGCTGCACTCTTTCTAGAATCTCAACAACTGAATAAGGGAGTGCAAATTACACAGGGTGTTGCACTAGACACAAGTTGTTTTTAGCTAAAAGTGAGAAGAACCAGAAAAACCCAGCGAGGTGCTGTAGTGAGGGTGCTGGATTAGAAACCAGGAGACAGTGAGTTCTAGTTCCAGCTTAGGCCCGAAAGCTGACTTTGAACAAGTTGCTCTCTTTCAGCCCAATTCACCTCACAGGGTTACTGTTGTAGAGAAAACAGGAGCCACCATTATTATGTAGGCTGTCTTTACAGTACAAAATAAAAATGGGATATAAATCTAATATAATGAAAGAATCCAAAAAAGTGGATCTTTCAGAGGGATTGATCCTAAACAGTTATATTTTTTCCTCAGGAATTGGTCAGAAGATGAAATTAGCTAACTTTACACAAAGTAAAAAAAACACACCACATGAAGACATCCTGGTTTTTACACTTCTTGATACTTTAGCGTCTCTATGAAAAATAAACCCAAGAGTCCTATTACGTAAACCTGTCCGCTCCTTTTTTTATGATGAAAAATCGTCCCAGAGCAGACAAAAAAGTCTCTTTTCTTCCTTTCTTTCATTTTTCAAAGGCAGCTTTGCAGACTGTGGGAAATATGTGGCCTCTTATCGATTGTTAGATAGTTCGAAGAGAAAACCTTGAACTTCTCAACAGATAAGCTGGCATGTGGGTTTTTTTCCCCCCTTGGAGAAACTTGTGCCAAAAATCATAATAATGGGGTGTGTTCACCAACGATTGGAATGCACATTTGAATTCTGAGGCAAGTAGTTCTCAACATATGAGCAGTATGGAGACCAACGTTTCTGTTGTTAAGTGAGTTTTAGGACCTTTCTTGCCACTGTTGTTAAGTGAATCACTGCGGTTGTAAAGTTAACAACATGGTTGTAAAGTGAATCCGGCTTTCCAGTTGACTTTGTTTGTCAGAAGGTCACAAGAGGGGATCGCATGACTCCGGGACACTCCCATCATCATAAATGTGAGTCCGTTGCCAAACTTCTCCATTTTGATCCTTTGGATGCTGCAAGTAAGTATGAAAACTGATCATGTCACTTTTTTCAGAGCTGTTGTAATTTTAAATGGTCACTAAACGAATGGTTGTAAATTGAGGACTGTCTGTACAAGCCTGATGCTTCCTGACAGGGGTTAAAAATTCAGGACGCCTTTGTGGACCCATCAAAACTATGCTCTGCACATGTGACAGGAGGTTTCAAATCAATATTTTCTAAAGCCATTACAGCCAGGCACAGTATACAGATAGTCCTCAATTTACAACCAGTTACACTTAGTGACTGATCGAAGTTACAACGGCACTGAAAAACATGACTTACTGGTCCTCCTACATGGGACCATTGCAGCATCCTCACCATTGTCCCATGATCAAAACTTGGATGCTTGGCAACCAGTGTGAATTTAAAACATTTGCAGTGTTACGGGGTCCTATGAACACGGTTTGCGACCTTCCCAGCTGGCTTCCCACAAGCAAAATCACAACTTAAGAACCTAACTGCCAGGCTCAATTACAGCCATAAATTAAGCACTACATATATATTAATCCACAACAGAGACAATCTATGTTTCTGAAAAAAAAATCTCAAGAGCTTTGGCCACAGTGGTGTAACTGAACCTCTGCTCATTTTTATTTTTAATTTTTAGTTAAATTCATTTATATTATAAAGCAGTGCCCTGCGAGCCTTGATTGGGTTATAGAATAACAGAGTTGGAAGGGACCTTGGAGGTCTTCTAGTTCAACCCCCTGCTCAGGCAGGAAACCCTATAGACCTGTGATGGCAAACCAACGGCACGTGTGCCTGAGGCATGCCGGCCAGCTGGTCTTGGTGTGCGGGAGTGCCAGAGATGGGAAGAGCAGCTCCCCAGTGCGCATGCGCATGCCAGAAAGCTGAGCTTCTAGTTTCTGGTGTGCGTATGCGCGCCGGCCAGCTGGTCTTTGCATGCACATGCATGCCAAAAACCGGAAGACCAGGTGGCCAGCGCGCATGCACATGCCAGAAACAGGAAGCTCAGCTGGGGCGCTGTTCTTTTGGTTTCCAGAGCTCCCCCGCACACACACACCGGGGAGCTGCACTTCCGGTTCGCCAACACTGCTATATACAGACAAATGATTTTCCAATCTCTTTTTTTAAAACTTCCAGTGTTTCTTCCTTGCCGAAGGAAGCAACACACACATTAACAACAACAACAACACACAAGTAGAGGATCAGTTTCAACACTGTGGCCAATGCTCCTCAGAATTTTCTTTGCAAAAAATTTTCTCTATCCTGGCTAATTTTGGTTATCTGGATATCCTGTCTCTTCCAGGAGTTGGGAGTGTAGAAATGTGACTTGAGAAGAAAAATTGAACACATTCTGTATGTTCAAGAGCCAAAATCTCTTCCCAAGGCTTCCCAATTCCCACTGGAGGTTTTTTTTGGACATGGATATATATATATATATAAAAGAGAATATTTGTAGTTCAGGGTTGAACTAAGAGGGTCCTTTAGCTCTGATGGTATTACCTAGTTTGGCAATGAAACGTCTGCAAGAAAACCACCAAGCTCAGAGAGCCCAAGGACCCCACAAAATGCAGATGTGAAGAGAGATTTTTTAAAAATACCCATTCGGAGTAGTGGTTTTAGGCACCAGTCTTGAATCTGATTAACAGATGAATAGAGTTGGAAGGGACCCTCACCAAGCAGTCCCTACACCATTGTTGAAAGATGACAGTCCAGTCTCTTCTCGAAAGCTTCCATCGATGAAGTTCCCCCACCTGAAAAGAAACCTGTTCCAAATGCAAAACACAAGCAGAGGAGATTCAGTTTTCATTTCACAGCACCAAGCAGCTTTAGTACAGAACAGTTCAGCTAAGTCACGTCCAGGCTCCTTGCTGTCTCCTTCTTGCTCACACAGCAAATACTGTTTCAGTTTCCATGTTTCGATTTTTAAACAACCCTCAACTCTCTCACACGCTGACAGGGCGCTAGCCAGATAAATATCGATGGATGCTGGTAGGCAGCAGCACAATTCCCCCCCCCCCTTATTTTCCTCCCCCAAAACTAAGCCCGATCACATAGTTTCATAGCGAAGCACAGGTATAGAGCTAGTATCCAATATTTCCACCCAAAATGTGGAGCAGTAGGAACCTCTAACCCGCCTATCTCCATCAGTCAGGCAATCACGCGGATCCAGTCTCCAGGAGGAGACAATTTCCTTAGAAGGCCTTGCTGATTCATCTAGCATGCACTCAACCCTAACTTTGCCCTTGATAGATGATTCTCTCCGGACCCGCCCATTAACTTTGATGCTGGCTTGTTCAAACAAGCCTGCCTGGATTCAGGAAGCCATTTCCTTCATCAAAACCTTAGCAAGACACGACTTGTTGGGCCTTTGCTGGTGATCCTGAGAAGCAGGGAAGAAAATTCAGCTTCCTAGCTTTAAAAGAAAAAGGTTGCCAGCTGTCATCTTGACGTCGGTCAACATTTGGGCATTTCTGCTTTGATGTTCCCTTGATAGACTTCCTGTAAGCTCAGAGCTAAATCTCGGCACGCAGAGTTTACAAGCTTAAAAAACAAAACAAAAAACACAACAACACAACATGGAACCGAAAGAGGAAGAGGGAAGAAGAAGCAAATTCTTCTTCTATTGCAGACAGTCTTTGACTTACAGCCGTTCGTTTAGTGACCGTTGGAAGTTACAAAAGCATCGGGAAAAAGTGACACGATGATCGTTTTTCACACCGAGGACCATTGCAGCATCCCCATGGCTATGGGATCAAAACTCAGACCTTGGCCACTGGCTCTGTATTTATAACGGTTGTAACGTCCCAGCACCCTTTTGCAAACTCCTGACAAGCAAAGCCAACTGGGAAGCCTGATCCACTTAGCAACTGGGTTGCTAACTTAATAATTGCAAAATTCACTTAACAACTGTGGCAAGAAAGATCGTAAAACGGGACAAAAATCATTTAACAACTGTCTTGCTTAACGTTGGTCTCACTTATGCTCGTAAATCAAAGGACTATTTGCACAAGGGTTGCAGTATCCCAGGGTCACATGATCACTGTTTACAACCTTCTGGGACGGGGGAGCTTAATTCGTTTAAGAACCACATGATTCACTTAACAAATGCAGTGTTTTGCTTAACAGCCATCATATAATGGGTCAAAGTTCACTTGATAACTGTCTCGCTTAGCAGTGGAACTTAATTATGGTTATAAGTTGAGGACGATCTGTATTATGTTTGATCTTATATTTCAATGTTGTTTCTTGGCTCAAAAGAATAAGAACCGGGTCAATTCAGAGAATGTTTAATGAGTTACAGGCATTAGTCTGTCCATCTTCAAATCAATCATTCAGAATCAATCAGAATAGAGCTGGAAGGGACCTGGAAGGTCTTCTAGTCCATCCCCTGCTCAAATAGGGAGATTTTATATACCATTTCAGACAAGTGGCTGTTCAGTCTCTTCTTAAAAACCTCCAGTGTTAGAGCTCCAGTGGTGGTATGCTACCGGTTTGGACCGGTTCACTCGAACCGGTAGTAAAAAAAAAGCCGACAATCGGCTGAGAGGAAAAGGAAGAGAAAAGTGCAGGATCGGCCCTCCCACCCACCCCTGCAGTTTTCTCTTCTTTATCCTCTCAGCTGATTGGCGCTGCAGGTCTCAGCTGGTGTGGGGAAAGCTGCGCACCAGCATTAGGCAAAGCACGCCCACCAAGCCATGCCCACCGAATTGGTGGTTAAACAATTTGAATCCCACCGCTGTGGTGCTCCCACAACTTCTGGTGGCCAGCGGTCCCACTGGTTAATTGTCCTCACCATTAGGAAGTCTCTCCTTAATTCTAGGCTGCTTCTCTCCATGATTCAAGCTATTTTCTAAAGCACCTGAAGGCCAGACAAGGAATAATGGATGGAAACTGAACAAGGAGAGATTTAACCTGGAAATAAGGAGAAACTTTCTGACAGGGAGAACAATCAACCAACAGAACAGAAGTTGCCCTCGGAAGTTGTGGGAGCTTCATCACTTGAAACTTTCAAGAACAGATTGGACTACCATTTGTCAGAAATGGTGTAGGGTCTCCTGCTTGGGCAGGGGGTTGGACTAGATGAACTATAAGGTCCCTTCCAACTCTGATTATCTGTTATCTGTTATCTGATTCGTTGGATTAGATTCTGGCCCGATCTAAGACCCTTCCTCACATTCTTAACCTTCTTTTTCTTTTCCTCCCAGTGTCCGTTACAAGCCTGGTGATACTCCACCCCGTTCTCTGTGCCTTTAGCAACTGGAAATTATTTTTCCACAACGTCCTGCCTTGGCCACAATGAGATCTGGCGGAAGGTGGCAGCAAAGCCCGAAGAGCTTGCCTAGCTCGATCCCGCTCAGCCTGGAAAGAAGATTGGAAGTTTCTGTGCTACTGTGGCTTTCTTCAAAGGATCCGGAACGGTGTCTGCCAGACCAAGCATTTCCCATGCTGTTTGCCAAAGACTTATTGCCTCCAGGATGCCAAAATATTTTTCCTTCTGGAGGATATTTGTTTCTTACCAACACCAGAACAAAACGAGAAGCTTGGCAAAGAACCTAAAGCTGGAGATCAAGCGTATTTATAAAGTGACACACTTCTACTGGAGAGGACCAGAGAGAGGACTCGGGGCTGTTACGTCAGGTTGCAAAGGAAGAACCAACTGTGATGTTGACCTGAACCAATTAAACTGTATATATGAGGAGCTCGGTATTCCAGATCTCCTCCCCCCTCCCTCACACCTATCTGCAGAGATTTATATTAAAGAAAAGTTAATGTTGTCTATCAAATGGATGTATTAAGAAATTAAGTGCAATGCCTCCCCCTTCACTTGTACATAGGATCACAAAATCTCCTGTCACAGGAGGTCTCTAAACTTGGCAACTTTAAGAGTTGTGGACTTCAACTCCCAGAATTCCTCAGCCAGCAAAGCTTCTGGGAGTTGAAGTCTACAAGTCTTAAAGCAAAGCTGGCTGAGGAATTCTGGGAGTTGAAGTCCACAAGTCTTAAAGTTGCCAAGGTTGGAGACTCCTGTCCTATCATGTCTCTCTTCATTTTTTTTTTGTACGGAGGTGGTTTACGTTGCAACGTTTTGGATTGGCAAATCAGAAGAGCAAAGCAACATTGATTTATTGGTGTTTCCATCGGCCCTTTTTTGAGGTTTCGGGCTGGCTGATTTCAAAAAGGGGACAGGAAGCAGAATTTGGATGTTTGGAAAGAAAGCCATTAAGTTTTTAATGGCTGCACCCTTGATAGAATTTTAATCCATTTTGGGGGCGTGTGTAACAGAAGCTAGGAGAATTAATATAGCTAGTCCTCAAGTGATGACCACCTTTGGAACCAGAGTTTCTGGTGCCAAGCAAGCTGGTTGTTAAGTGAATTGCAGCTGATTTCACAACCTACTTTGCCACAGTTGTTGTGTGAATCACTGTGGTTAGAAGTAAATTGTGTGTTAAGCAAATCGGTCTTGCCCCCATTAATTTTGCTTGTCCCAAGTTGGCTGGGAAGGTCACAAACTTAACTCCAGCTTAGCATACAGGTAGTCCTTGACTTACAACCACAATTGAGCCCAAAATGTATGTTGCTGAGACATTTGTTAAGTGAGTTTTACCCCATTTTACGACCTTTCTTGCCACAGTTGTTAAGTGAATCACTGCAGTTGTTAAGTGAATCTGGCTTCCCCATTATCTTTGCTCATCAAAAAATGATGACATGCCTTTGGGATGCTGCAACCAACATAAATATGAACCAGTTGCCAAAAGTCCAAATTTTGATCACGTGACCATGGTCATAGTGGTGGAAAAACAGTCATAAGTCACTTTTTTTCCAGTGCCGTTGTAACTCCGAACAGTCATTAAACAAACATGTCAGGATTCCAGCAATTGCTCTAATTCAATCATGATTCTCGAGCCAAACTTCAAAAACTTCAAAGGATTTATTATGAGACGACATACTGGCACTGCCCTGTATGAAGCCAACTCTGGCACACATAATTTACAGTCATCTATGAACCTGTTTTCCCCCTCCCCTCTGGGTGTCTCATAAATCAGCTTCTCCAATTGAGCACATTCACAGGCTGAGTGTCATCAATCACATTCTCCAATTAAATACATTCGCAGGCAAAAACTCTGGTATTTTGGTTACAATCTTTTAAAGATAAGAGTTGGAATGTACTTTAGCTTTCAAACTGCTCTTTCAGATTTCCTTCCTCCCCGCCTTCCTTATGGCAACTACTAAAACAGGCATAGGAATGTTTTATGAGTTGACAAAACAATTGTAAGACCCCCTATATTTGCCTTAATGTATCTACCATGTCTTTATTGAAATGTATTGGCTAAACACAAGTAATGAATTGGTTCACACTTTGCACTAAACTATGGTTTGCCTATCCCTTGTTTATTGCATCATCTGTTCATTGTGGCTTTATACAATCTACTAGCACTGCCACAAGCTGCGTTTCCAAACTTTACACAATAAGCTAAGACCCAAGCCAACATATTATGGCTTAGTGTGTTATGTTAACCAGCTCCTACAAGAAATCAGTCTCTATTTTGGCCATCACTGCTGATGTGTTCTAATGACGCGTGTGAAAAAGACTTTCATATGATTCTTCTTGTGATGGGATAGAAAACTCAGCTTTGAATAGTCTTATGTAAAGACAGTCCCATTTTACAAAAAAACAAAAAAACAAAAACCAAGACCCAAATCCTGATTGACAGATTTGGATCCCTGTTGCTGAAAACTCCCAAGATAATTTGACCTGACCCTTGACCTTCAAATCTGCTCACCCAAGGCATTTTACACGTGTTCATCCTTCTGCCTTTTCATTGATGCAAGGAGTAGGTTAGATCAGGGGCCTTCAAACTTGACAGCTGTGACTTGTGGACTTCAACTCCCAGAATTCCTCCTCCAGTCATGTTAGCTCAGAAATTCTGGGAGTTAAACTCCACAAGTTTTAAACTTGCCAAATTTGAAAATCCTTGGGTTAGATCATAGTTTCTCAACCACAATCCAACTTTAAGATGGGTGGACTTCAACTCCCAGAATTCCTCCTCCAGTCATGTTAGCTCGGGAATTCTGGGTGTTGAAGTCCACAAGTCTTCAAACTTGCCAAGTTTGAAAACCCTTGGGTTAGATCATAGTTTCTCAACCCCAATCCAACTTTAAGATAGGTGGACTTCAATTCCCAGAGTTCCACGCTGGCTGGGGAATTCTGGGAATTGAAGTTCACCCATCTTAAAGTTGCCAAGGTTGAGAAGCACTGTGTTAGATGGCAATTTTAGGGCACTTCTTTCCAGCTTAGTTACTGTTCCCTTCTTCTACTGTTACCCAGAGAGGGATATAAAATGGTATAGTTTTGATCTCCCCGTGGTCTCTATTCTGGCTTACAGCTGGAGGATCATGTCTTCAGGAAGGGCATTTACTCAATGAGTTGTGGTAATGAGCTATATTCTGACAGATGAACAGACCCACAGATTTAGCTATCTGTCAGAAATGGCACTCTGTTTATCCACCACCTCTCCCAACCTAGAAGTCAGCTGTCTGGGCTTGGAGAGGAGACCCCCTACCCATCAGGTCTACAAGATAATTCCTGGAGACCAGTGGTGGGATTCAAACATTTTTACTACAGGTTCTGTGGGTGTGGCTTGCTGAGCGTGGCTTGGTGGTCATGGCAGGGGAAGGATATACTGCAAAAACTCCATTTCCATCCCACTCCATTGGAAAGTTACTGCAAAATCCCATTCCCTCCCCACCGCACTAACCTGCTTTCCAGCTCCGTTCTCCTGTGCAGAGCAACCAAAGAAATCAGCTGGGACTCAATGGGAGGCAGAGAAGAGATGGGGGCAGGGCCAGTCAGAGGTGGGATTTGCTGGTTCTCCAAACTACTCAAAATTTCCACTGCCGGCTCTCCAGACCTGGACAGAACCTGCTGAAGACCCACCTGTGCTGGAGACCCTGATCATCTCAAAAACAACTAATAGAGAAAACCATAGCTCAGAGGAAGGAGAGCAGTGGTGGAATTCTACCGGTTCGGCCTGATTCAGCCAAACTGGTAGCTCCAAAGATCACCTGGGAGTGAACCGTTTCGCTCCGATGATCTGCTGTTGGGCCCGCCTGCCCAGGCTCCCACACTGACCTTTGTTTCCAGCTTTTGAAGCACAGCTGCTTTGTGTGGCACAGCAGATTGTCACACGCCAGCTGATGAAGACACAGGGAGAGTGCAGGATTGCAGGGGGTGAGTCGGAAAGCCTCTGCGCCTGCGCAAAGTGTGCGTTTGGCACGCGCACACTAAGTGTGTACACACGCTCAAAGCCACATCCACCGAACTGGTGGTAAACTACTTTGAAACCCACCACTGAAGGAGACAGATGATTGAGTTATGAAGAATATATGAAGAACAACTGCAGGAGTTGGGTATGTCTAGTTTGATGAAAAAATGGTCTAGGGGTTACATGATAGCAGTGTTCCAGTATCTGAGAGGTTGCCACAAAGAAGAGGGGGTCAACTAGATACAATTAATCAGAGTTGGAAGGTATCTTTGTAGGTCATCTAGACCAACCCCCCGCCTAAACAGGAGACCCTACACCATTTCTGACAAATGGCAGTCCAATCTCTTCTTGAAAGTCTCAAGTGATGATGCTCCCACAACTTCCGAGGGCAACTTCTGTTCCATGGGTTGATTGTTCTCACTGTCAGAAAGTTTCTCCTTGTTTCCAGGTTAAATCTCTCCTTGTTCAGTTTCCATCCAATTATTCCTTGTCTAGCCTTTGGGTGCTTTGGAGAATAGCTTGACCTCTTCCTCTCTGTGGCAGCCCCTCAAATATTGGAAGGCTGCTATCCTGTCTCCCCTGGTCCTTCTCTTCCCTAGACTAGCCAGGCCCAGTTCCTGTAACCGTTCTTCATATGATTTAGTCTCCGGTCCCCTAATCATCCTGGTTGCTCTTCTCTGTACTTTTTCTAGCGTCTCAATATCTTTTTTATAGTGTGGTGACCAAAACTGGATGCGGTACTCTAGGTGTGGTCCTACTAAGGCTTTATAGAGTGATATTAGTACCTCACTTCATCTTGATTGTATCCCTCTGTTAATGCAATTTAGGACTGGCAGCTTTAAGACTGGTGGACTTCAACTCCCATAATTTCCCAGGAACACCCCTGCCCTAAAGGATGGAGACAGAAGGGACCGTGTTTTCACATCAACTTAATGTAGCTGATACATACCAGGCCCTTTGACAAAATGATTAGTAAATTGCAGAAGATTGTACCCACAGGAACACTGCTACAGCTTGTTGGTGGTCAACCATTCAAGGTAGCTCAGATTATGGAACCAAAGTCATGCTAATCTTCCTTTTATTATAGGAATACCACCTAGACTTCTATAAGGCCCCACTATCAGGTTATCAATCACTGGAAGCTTTCAAAAAGAGACTGGACAACCATTTGTCTGGAATGGTATAGGGTCTCCTGCTCACGCAGAGGGTTGGACTAGAAGACCTCTAAGGTCCCTTCCAACTCTGTTATTCTATATTCTATGCTCTATGTTTTAGATCAATCAGGACACTGCTTGGGCTAATCTAGTCTCCCTCTGGATCCCTCCAAACTCTGTGGGCCTTGTGTGTGTGTGTGTGTGTGTGTGTGTGTGTGTGTGTGTGTGTGTGTTCTCCTAAAAGAGGGACACGGTGGCTCAGTGGCTAAGACGCTGAGCTTGTCAATCAGAAAGGTCAGCAATTTGGCGGTTCGAATCCCTAGTGCTGCGTAATGGAGTGAGCTCCCATTACTTGCCCCAGCTTCTGCCAACCTAGCAGTTCGAAAGCATGTAAAAAAATGCAAGTAGCAGAATAGGGACCCCTTTGGTGGGAAGGGAACAGTGTTCCATGCGCCTTCGGCGTTCAGTCATGCTGGCCATATGACCATGGAGACATCTTCGGACAGTGCTGGCTCTTTGGCGTTGTAACGGAGATGAGCACACCGCCCCCTAGAGCCGGAAACGAGTAGCATGTATGTGCGAAGGGCACCTAAAAGTCCAAATGTATCTGTTCCTCATCTTTGGCCAGTTCTTGACTTCTTTTGTCTCCTTGGACCACTTAAGCTTCATTTTATTATCTCCCCAAAACACAGGGCAGACTTTCTGAGTAAACCTTGTAAAACTTTTCTCACCCATCACGTCTGTTTACCTGCTAAGGCTGGTCTGGATATCCCTCCAGGATGACCACCTATTTTCTTTTACTGACTCCTGGGGCAGCTTAAAAGGGCTCGATTTCTATCCCAGATTAGCAGGAGAAGGCAATTTATCTCTCTCTCTCTCTTTAAGGAAGGGCTTTCCATTTATCTGATGTAATTGTTTGACAAGTTTATGCTAATGAATGTGGTATCTCTAAAAGGGGTGATTCTCCTGGGGTGGCTTGATAAGAAATGGAGTCACTTCGAAGTTTTCCTGAAAAGGAAATATGCAGGGTGTGGAGGAGAAGAAATTGGCTTTTGAACAATCTGAAAGAGTTACAAAGCCCCATCAGGCACGAGGCTTCAGAGCAATTCTGAAGTAGGAGCCATACACTACAGTACAGGTAGTCCTTGACTTATGACCGCAATCGACTCCCAGATTTATGTTAAGTGACACGTTTCTTAAGTGAGTTTTGTCCCATTTTACGACCGCTCTTGCCACCATCATTAAGTGAATCAGTGCAGTTGATAGCACCATGGGTTGTTAAGCGAATCTGGCCTCCCTCTTGATTTTGCTTGCAAAAGGGGATCACAGCAGTGGTTGTAAGTATGAACCAGTTGCTGAACATCTGAAGGTTGATCGCATGAGCATGGGGCTGCTACAAATGTCATAAGTGTGTAAAATGGTGCTGTCACTTTTTTCAGTGTTATTGTAACTTTGAATGGTCACTAAATGAACTGTTGTAACTTGACGACTACGTCCATAACTTGGGTTAGTGACCGAGAGTTGCTGGGTTCACCTGACCTGCTTTGCCTAAGGAAAATTGCCTTCAGCCCTGAAGCTTGGTGAGATTCAGCAACTCTGGGGCAGGATTCATATAATATGCTAATCCCACAGCCTGTGTTAGCAAAGGAGAACTGCAGTGTTCACATGATCTGTTTTGCCTAAAATAATGGCTTACAGGCTTACAGAGGTCTCCAAACTTGGCAACTTTAAGACTTGTGGACTTCAAGTTGAAGTCCACAAGTCTTAAAGTTCCAAGTTTGGAGACCCCTGGTTTAACAAGTTTGGACCCCTGGCTTAAGTTGCCAAGTATGGGGACCCCTGGCTTAACCCCTTATGATTCCTGACTCTCGACGAATGTATCTTTCCTTTTATGTACACTGAGAACATTTGCACCAAGACAAATTCCTTGTCTGTCCAGCCACCCTTGGCCAATAAAAGAATTATATTCTACATGACAAGCTTGCTAAAGAAAAGGTGGCTTCTCACAATACATGAACACAAACGATTACACCTTATTTTAGTCTACAGGTAGTCCTCAACCTATGACCACCATTCAGCCCAAAATGTATGCTGTTAAGGTTAAAAAAAATGTTAAGTTTTGTCCCATTTTACGACTTTGATTACCTCATTTGTTAAGGGAATCACTGCAGTTGTTAAATTAGCAACACAGTTGTTACGGGAATCTGGTTTCCCCGTTGAATTTGCTTGTCAGAAGGTCACAAAAGGGGATCACTTGATCCCAGGACACTGTAATCATCATACATATGATTCAGTTACCCTAAGTTGCGTTAACAGAAGGATACAATCAAGATCAAGTGAGGTACTAATACCCTTCTATAAAGCCTTAGTTAGACCACACCTAGAGTACTGCACCCAGTTTTGGTCACCACACTATAAAAAACATGTTGAGACCCTAGAAAAAAATACAGCAAAGAGCAACTAGGATGATTAGGGGACTGGAGGCTAAAACATATAAATGGTTGCAGGAACGGGGCATGGATATTCTATGAAGAGAAGGACCAGGAGAGACAGGATAACAGTCTTCCAATATTTGAGGGGCTGTCACAGCGAGGAAGGGATCAAGCTATTTTCTAAAGCTCCTGTAGGCCAGACAAGGAATAATGGATGGAAACTGAACAAGGAGAGATTTAACGTGGAAATAAGGAGAAACTTTCTGAGAGTGAGAACAATCAATCCATGGAACAGAAGTTGCCCTCGGAAGTTGTGGGAGCACCATCACTTGAGACTTTCAAGAAGAGATTGGACTGCCATTTGTCAGAAATGGTGTAGGGTCTCCTGCTTAGGCGGGGGGGCTGGACTAGATGACCTACAAAGGTCCCTCCCAACCCTGATTATCTGTTATCTGAATGTAAATCCCATGACCATGGGGATGCTGCAGTGGTCATAAGTGAGAACAATGGTCCTAAGTTAATTTCTTTCCTGGCCGTTGTAACTTTGAATGGTCATTAAATGAACTGTTATAAGTTCGAGAACTGCCTATAGTCAGTTCAGTTGTGGGAACTCGTTGTTGGTATAATTCCTCTCCCAGGAGAGGTGGCGAAGATGGTTACAAGGAGGGCAAGCCCAGTTATGCTGCTTTCCCTTGCAGGAAAGTCCAGCTGCAATTAATTCAGAGCACGTATAACCTAGCAGAAGTAGAAAAAGCATAAGAGGTAACAAAAAAACAAAAAAAAACACCCCATAACACTTCCTCATCAGCAATCAACACCTGGATAAGCAGAGATTAATGCCAAGATTAATACTAGCCACACAATCAAGCAGTAAACAATAACCTAATCAAGATTCTACCAACTCAATCAAACAGTAAACAGCAGCCTAATCAAGGAGCCAACAAGAATATTCCCGCTAACACAGATAGGGCAAGCCATTGGCGTATTAACAGAGAGCAAACCCTGCTCCCTTTCAGCACCGATGATGTTACCTAGTTTGGTAATGAAATGTCTGTGAGCTCAGAGGGCACCAAGGACACATTAGATCAGTAGAAATCTTCTTAAAAATTTTTTTCTAAAATGAACATTTTGCTGTTTTCACATGGCCAAGAACGGTAGGATGGTAGCACAGTGCAAACTGGAAGCTTAGTAGAAAAATCAGATGCATTTGCAGGCAATTCCAGGAATAAAAATTGGGGTATGTCTAACTTAATGAAAAGAAGGACTAGGAGTTATATGATAGCAGTGTTCCAATGTGTAAGGGATTGCCACAAAGAAAAGGTAGATAACCTATGCTCCAAAGCACTGAAGGCAAAAGAAACAACAGATGGAAACTAGTCAAAGAGAGAAGCAACTTAGAACTAAGGAGAAATTGCCTAACAATAAATCAATGGAATGACTCCCCCACCCCCCCACCCCCAAAATTGTGGGTGCTCCAACACTGGAAGTTTTTAAGAAGAGATTGGACAGCCATTTGTCTGAAATGTATAGGGTTTCCTTCTTGAGCAGGACGGGGTTGGACTAGAAGACCTCCAAGCTCCCTTCCAACTCTGATATTCTATCATTCTTGGGGGCAATCTCATTCCAGAGAGCAGATGCAATGACAGTATTTTTACTTGCCAGGAAAAACTTCAAACCACCAGCATGGTAGTTTGGTAATGAAACACCTGCACAAAACAACCAAACTCAGCGTTCTCTATTTCTATTTCTATATCTATCTATCATCTATCTATCATCTATCTATCTATCTATCTATCTATCTATCTATCTATCTATCTATCTATCTATCTAATTATCTATCTCTATTGAACTTTATCACCTATTTTTCTCTCTGTCTGTCTGTCTATCAATCATCTATTTTCTCTCTCCCCCTCTCCTTTTCTCTCTCATTTCTATATATGTAATCTATCTGTTCTATCTATCTATCTATCTATCTATCTATCTATCTATCTATCTATCTATCTATCTATCTCTTTATCTAGCTAGCTATCTTTCATCAATTATCATCTATCTATCTATCTATCTATCTATCTATCTATCTATCTATCTATCTATCTATCTATCTATCTATCTATCTCTTTATCCCTAGCTATCTTTCTATCTATCTATCTATCATCTACCTATCTATCTATCTATCTATCTATATTCATCTATCTATCTATCTATCTATCTATCTATCTTTATCTAGCTAGCTATCTTTCATCAATTATCATCTATCTATCTATCTATCTATCTATCTATCTATCTATCTATCTATCTATCACTATTGATCTTTATCTAGCTATTCATCTTTCTCTCATCAATCATCTTCTATCTTTCTGTCTGTGTCTATCATTTATCTATCTATCTATCTATCTATCTATCTATCTATCTATCTATCTATATTGATCTTTTCTAGCTAGCTATCTTTCTCTCATCAATCATCTCCTCTCTTTCTCTCTTTCTCTCTTTTTGTCTCTCAATCTATCTATCATCTATCTACACACACACACACACACACACACACACATTCCCCACGCAAAATAAAGTCGCTTTTGTGGGTGGGAGGGGGAGAGAGGAAAGGCCCATGGCAATAAATAATCCAGCACAAAGCAGCAGGGTTGTGTTTGAAGGGGTCTAAATCGAGGTGCCAAATAACAGAAGGCAGTTCCTTGTCCCAGAAAGCTGAGTTTCCCTTCGGCTCTAAAAAGCTCCTTTAAAGACGTGTAAAAAATCCCCCCCCCGGGGGGGGAGGGGGAATTCAAAGGAACTCCAGAGGTGCGCTGGGGCTTTAGGGGGAAACAGGGGGACAAAGGATTTGCGTAGTCATGTAAAAAAAGAGAGACAGCCTTGCTTCCACACCACTTTTCTGAGCCCCAAAGAAAACTGTCGAGTAAGTGCTGAGCTGGCAAGAAAGACAGACAAGGCTCCCCCCCCCCCCCCCGCCAAAGCCCGGCTTCAAACCAAGGAGGTTGGCATCTGTTTCCAGCAGTTCTCAACATAGAAGAAATGTACAAAACAGAAAGAAGAATCAGAAAGCAACTTTCCTTCCGCACCCTTCCCTTTTGAAGAGAACTGAACCTTCCCCAAATTTAGATATTATTCCTTGCCTCTCCTTAACTCTTAAGATTCCCAGCACTGGGATTGTAAATGAGATAAGAATATCTTATCTTCTCCTTCTCCTCCTCCTGCTTCTGCTTCTCCTACAAAGTTCATGTTGTATGGAGAAAGGAAGGAAGGAAGGAAGAAAAGAAGAAAAGAAAGAAGGAAGGAGGAAGGAAGGAAGGAAGGAAGGAAGAAAGGAAGGAAGGAAGGAAGAAAGGAAGGAAGGAAGGAAGGAAGGAAGGAAGGAAGGAAGGAAGGAAGGAAGAAGGAAGGAAAGAGTTGTCCATAAATCATGGCTAGGTACTTTAGCCCGGTGTGTCTCTGCAAGTACAATAATGATACAAAGTCCATGTTGGTGGTACTACAAAGTCCATGTTGTGTGGTGGAAGGAAGGACAGAAAGGAAGGAAAAAAGGAAGGACAGAAAGGAAGGAAAGATGGGGGGAGGAAAGAAAGGAAGGAAGGAAAGAGAGAAAGGAAGGGAGAGATGAAGGAAGGGAGGGAGGGAGGACATAAAAAGAGGAAAGGAAGGAAGAAATAATACTCCAAAGTCCAAGTTATTGGTACTAAAAAGTCCATGTTGTGTAGCTGAAGGAAAGAAGGAAGAACAGAAAGGAAGGAAAGATGGCGGAAGGGAGGGAGGAAAGAGATAAAGGAAGGGAGAAAAAAAGGAAGGAAGAAAAGAGGAAGGTAGGAAGGAAGGGAAAGGGAGGAGGATATGGAAGAAGGAAGGAAGGAAGGAAGGAAGGAGGAGGAAGGAAGGAAGGAAGGAAGGAAGGAAAGAAGGAAGGAAGGAAGGAAGGAAGGAAAAGTTAGACTGTTAAGAGCAAAGGATGCTTTGAAGAGGGAATTGAAGCTGATGAAAAAAGAGCAGTGGAACAGTCTCTCTCTTCCTCCCCGTCCCCCCCCCCGTCCTCCCCCCATCCCCCCCCCCTCCCGTCCCCAGTGAAGCTGATCCTGAGCTCCTCCAGAGGGGACAGGAGGTCAAGAAGCAGCAAGACAGGTTAGCTGCAAGATGGGGAAACAGCGGGGCAAGACAAAGGCCGTGGAGTGGAGGGAGGGGGCACTGAATGCAGGCAGCATGTTTCTTTGCCGAGAAGAGAATGGAAGGGACATCAATACACATCGCAGGCCAAGGACCAGGGGCCGGTTAAGAGATTGGGAGGGGGGGCACAGCAGGGGTCAGAGGTCACCAGGGCAATAATGGAGATGAATTAACACACTGGTAACAATTGACTGGGGTGTTTTGTGTGTGGGGGGGGGGTGGACGGAGAGAAAGATTGGTGCAATCAGTTTAGTGCCATCCGAAGGAAGAGGAAGAAGAATGCGGAAGAAAATCTGGTCCTAACTACATTATTAACTTTAAAAAAATAATAATTGAGGACCTGATCTGGCTGAAGTAAAACAGTTTTGGGGCCCCATTGAATGCCCATGAATATAATACAGGTAATGCTCGACTTACAGCCACAATCGAGCCCCAAATTCCTGTTGCTAAGTGAGATATTCGTTAGGTGAATTCTGCCCCATTTTGCAACCTTTCTTGCCACTGTTGTAAAGTGAATCGCTTCAGTTGTTAAGTGAGTAACACGGTTGAGTGAATCTGGCTTCCCCATTGACTTTGCTTGTTGGTAGGTCGCAGAAGGGTACCATGTGACCCCGGGACACCGCGTCATATATATGAGGCAGTTGCCAATTCATCTGAATTTGGATCATGTGACCATGGAGAGCCTGCAACAGTCATAATTTGTGAAGAACAGTCATAAGTCACCTTTAAAGTGAAGTTGTAAGTTTGAACGGTCACTAAACAAACTGCTTTGCTGTAAGTCAAGGATTACCTGTAGAAATAGAATGGAATAGATGAAGAGAAGAGAAGAGAAGAGAAGAGAAGAGAAGGGCAGAGAAGAGAAGAGAAGAGAAGAGAAGAGAAGAGAAGAGAAGAGAAGAGAAGAGAAGAAGAGAAGAGAAGAGAAGAATCTTTTGAGAAGAGAAGAGAATATTGAGAAGAGAAGAGAATCTTTATTGGGAAGAGAAGGAAGGAAGGAAGGAAGGGAAGGGAAGAGAAGAGAAGAGAAGAGAAGAGAAGAGAAGAGAAGAAGAATCCTTATTGAGAAGAGGAGGAGAGGAGAGGAGAGAGAAGAGAGAAGAGAAGAGAAGAGAAGAGAAGAGAAGAGAAGAGAAGAGAAGAGAAGAGAAGAGTTGAGTTTAACACAGAAGGAATTTGTCTCTGGTGCAAAAACTCTCAGTGTACATTCAAAACAGCAGTAATGATAATCACAATAATGATATTTATAGAAGGTAGTAGAAAAGATGAGAAGGATAATAGTAATGCAGCCATACTATATGGGTAAATAGGCATGATACCAATGACACAAGAGTTAAAAAAAAAGTCAGGACGGCAGCTGTCATGTTGTGATGGAACCTTTGCTTGTTTGCATGGGCAATGCAGCGTTGTGGCCACCATCTTGACTTTTTGACCCCATTCTCTAGAGCACCATCCTGCCAGATGGCAGAACTTCCTCTCTTTTGAGGATGACAAGCCAGATTAACAGAGTTGGAAGGGACCTTGTAGGTCATCTAGTCCAACCCCCTGCCCAAGCAGGAGACTCTACGCCATTTCTGACAGAAATTTCTTGAAAGCTTTCAGTAATGAAGCTCCCACAACTTCCAAAGGCAACTTCTGTTCCATTGGTTGGTTGTTCTCACTGTTAGAAAATTTCTCCTTATTTCCAGGTTGAATCTTCTCCTTGACCACTTTCCATCCAGTGTTCCTTGTCTGGCCTTCAGAGCATTAGTATTTCCTATATTATTACTAAAAAGCTCTGATTCTAAGGAGTTCTACTCCCCCTCTCCATCTGAAATCTGTTCCAAATGCAAAACACAAGCAGAGGAGAGGAGTTTCACTTTCAGTTTTACTTTCACAGCACGAAGCAACTTTAGTACAGAACAGTTGAGCTAAGCCATGCCCAGGTTCCTTACTGTCTCCTTCTTGCTCACACAGCAAATACTGTTTCAGTTTCCAAACAGCCCTCGACTCTCTTACACACTGACAGGATGCTAGCCGGATGAATACCGGCGGATGCTAGTAGGCAGAGGTAGAACTTTTCCCCCTTATTTTCTTCCGCAAAAACTAAGCCCGGCCACATAGTTCTGTAGTGAAGCACGGGCATCAAGCTAGTAAATAAATAATTGAATAAATAATTGAAAGAATGAATGAAAGAATAAACAAACAAACAACTAGGTCCCCTCCAATATTGGTCATGAATGTCTGCATGTTTTGGGGGTTGCAAAAGAAACTCTAGTGGAGTAGGAAACATCCTACATTAGCCAAGGGTTCCTATCAAGAATCTAGCCTCACGGGTTTAGCCAGAAAAGAAAAGGAAAAAAAACCCCAGCAACTTTAAAATGTGTAGACTACTCAACGCTCCTCAACTCTTTCTCTCTTTCTCTCCTCTCTTTTTCCTCCCCTTCCCTTTCATTGTCTTCATTTTCATTGTCTCCCCCTGAGCTGCTCAGCCAGTTTAATGGCTACACTGGATCATAAAACTGTCCCGGCATTTTTATAGTCCGAAACGAGTATTTGTAGCCTTTGTATAATTCCACTGGTGAGTTCATCCTACCAACTGACTGGCCTCATTTTGTTCAGGCTGAAGAAAAAGGCCGGACAAGTCCACCTTTGCCCCCAAAAGGGTTTTAAGAGAGGCTAGCAAAGGCTGTGTTTACATGACCTGACACGGATGTGCTATTCAGAATCCGATCTGTCACAACTGAGTTGAACAACGGCTCCCTCTAGGAATCTAGCTTTTCTGTCCCTTCCCATTTTGGGTCTCTCCAGATAACAGACAATCAGAGTTGGAAGGGACTTTGTAGGTCATCAACTCCAACTGCCCAAGCGGGGGACCCTACACCATTTCTAACAAATGGCAGTCCAATCTCTTCTTGAAAGTCTCAAGTGATGGCGCTCCCAGAACTTCCAAGGGCAAGCTGTTCCATTGGTTGATTGTTCTCACAGTCAGAAAGTTTCTCCTTATTTCCAGGTTAAATCTCTCCTTGTTCAGTTTCCATCCATTATTCCTTGTCTGGCCTTCGGGTGCTTTAGAAAATAGCTTGATCCCTTCCTCCCTATGGCAGCCCCTCAAATATTGGAAGACTGCTATCCTGTCTCCCCTGGTCCTTCTCTTTACTAGACTAGCCAAGCCCAGTTCCTGCAATCGTTCTCCATATGTTTTAGCCTCCAGTCCCCTAATCATCCTGGTTGCTCTTCTCTGTACTTTTTCTAGAGTCTCAACGTCTTTTTTATAGTGTGGTGACCAAAACTGGATGCAGTATTTAGGTGCAGTCTTACCAAGGCTTTATAGAGTAGTATTAGTACCTCACTTGATCTCGATTATATCCCTCTGTTAATGCAATTTAGGATTGCGTTGGCTTTTTTGGCTGCTGCTGCACACTGCTGGCTCATATTTAGCTGGTTGTCCACTAAGACTCCACAATCCCTCTCACAGTTACTGCTATTGAGCCTGGTTTCACACAGTCTATATGTGTACTTTTGGTTTTTCTTGCCTAAGTATAGGACTTTACTTTTCTCTACATTGAATTTCATTTTATTAGATTTGGCCCAGTGTTCTAGTCTGTCAAGATCCATCTGGATCTTAAGCAGCCAATCTGTGCCCCATTTTTCAAGCGGGGAAGACATTAAACGGGATAAAACACGAAGAAGGAAGACAAAGTTTGAAAGCAGGTAGTCCTCGACTTACAACCATTCATTTAGTGACCGTTCGTGGGTGCAACAGCACTGAAAAAAAGCGACCTCTGACTGCTTTTCACACTTACAACCATTGCAACCGACTCATGTTTATGACGGTCACACTGTGCTGGGGTCATAGGATTCCCTTTGGAGACCTTCCAACAAGCAAAGTCAATGGGGAAGCCAGCCTAAAATTTCTGTTTGCTATGTGAAACATGTCTTAAAGTTAGTTTTGCCTCATTTTACAACCCTTTTTTGTCACAGTTGTTAAGCGAATCATTGCACTTGTTAAGTTAGGAGCACGGTTGTTATGGGAATCTGGTTTGCCCATCGATATTGCTTGTTGGAAAGTCACAAAAGATGATCACATGTCCCGAGCACAGTGAAACCGTCATAAATACATAGATTTCTAAAAAAATATATATCTGAATTTTGATCATGTGACCATGGGGATTCTGCAACAGTCAGACGTGTGAAAAACAGTCATAACTCACTTTTCTTAGTGCTGCTGTAACTTTGAATGGTCACTAAATGAATTGTGATAAGTCGAGGACTCTCGCTAGAATAGAATTGTAATTGACTCCAGAATAGAATAGGATAGGATAGGATAGGATAGGATAGGATTCTTTATTGGCCAAGTGTGATTGGACACACAAGGAATTCGTCTTAGTGTAAATATTCTCAGTATACATAAAAGAAACGATACATCCATCCACGTTTGCTACTGGTCAGTCTCTTCTTTTTTCTTCCACCTTTCCAAGTACTACAGCCTTCTTTAGAGATTTGGGTCTTAGCGTAATGTGTCCAAAGTAGGACAATTGGAGCCTGGTCATCTGTGCCTCAAATGAGAACTCTGGGTTGAGTTATCTCAAAGATGCTTTTTCAAGAGCAACTGGACTTTCTGGTTTTTCTTTGAAGAGAAGACGTTTCGCTTCTCATCCAAGAAGCTTCTTCAGCTCTGACTGGATGGTCAGATCCTTCCATTCCCCACCATTCTGTCAGAGATGAAGAAGCTTCTTGTTCTGACCCAAACCTGGTTCCAAGGAAGCAAACATGAGACAAAGGTAACAGCACAACCTTTTAATATCAATAGCACTTAGACTTATATACCGCTTTATAGTGCTTTACAGCCCTCTCTAAGCGGTTTACAGAGTCAGCTTATTTCCCCTAACAATCTGGGTCCACATTTTACCCAGCTAAGAAAGATAGAAGGCTGAGTCAACCTTGAGTCTGGCGGGATTTGAACTGCCAAATTGTAGGCAGCTGGCTGCAGAAGTAGCTTGCAGTACTACACTCTAACCACTGTGCCACAGAGGCTCCTCTTAATGTTTTTTAACTAATCCCGTTCCTTCATGGGTAAAAGGCTGCTTCAAATCAATTAGCTCCGATAAGAAAGAGCCTTGCCAAGGTTTTGCAAGGCTGCCAAGAACACCAGATAAAATTACTAAGCAATAATTCCAACACAAAGAGTCTCCAAACACCAACTCAGATATTCCTAACGTCCACCAGGCTCGAGTGTAAAACTTCTTTGCCTTCTGCAAAGAACTACGCTTTCTCGGTGGGCTTTTATCTCCTCAGGGAAGGGCCATTTACCTTGCAGCCTTACTCCCAAGTCACCCATGTTGCTGCAGCTGCCCTTTCCTTCGAGCAGCCCTGCGCGCATGCATGCTGGGCACGGGCTCCTCGGGGACCTCTTCATCGCTGCTTCCAGCCTCCACAATCTCCAAAGGCAACATTCTACTCCCTGATGGTCCTGGTCCCATCCCTGCATCACACACACAGGCCCCTCATCTGAGTCTTCGCACTCTGAGCCCTCAGCTATCTGCACTTGCTGCCGGTGAACCACAACACTTCTTGGAACAGAAGCAAAATGTCTTCAAAGAAAAACCAGAAAGTCCAGTTGCCTCTTGAAGAAGCCCCTTTAGGACAACCATGACCTGGATGACTGAGAATCTCCATAGACATCTGGGTTGAGTTGTTGTTGAAAGTTCTCAGTCAACCAGGTAGAGTTGTCTGGAAGTTGAATCGTGGCAACTGGACTTCTTTTCTTTTTAGTTGGAAATGTTTTGCTGCTTATCCAAGTAGCTTTCTCAGTCTGGGTTCAGTTGTTCAATGACCCATTGGTTAGTTTCCTTGTCTATCCAAGGTATTCTTGGGAATCATGAAAGCAGTTTCCCTGTATTTGAGAGGTTACCACGGAGCAAGGGGTCAATTTATTTTCCAAAGCATCAGAAGGCAGGACAAGAAGCAATGGGTGGAAACTAATCAAGGAGAGAAGCAACCTGGAATTAAGGAGAAATTTCCTAATAGGGAGGACAATTAACCAGTGGAACGGTTTGTCTTCAGAAGTTGTAGGTGCCTCCAATATGGGAGGTTTTTAAGAAGAGACTAGACAGTCACTTGTCTGAAATGGTATTGGGTTTCTGGCAAATCCCACGTCTGACTGGCCCCGCCAACCCCATCTCTTCTCTGCCCCCTGAGTCCCAGCTTATCGGCTGGGTCTTCTTTTGTTGCCCTACACGGAGCTGGAAAGCAGGTTAGTCAGATGGGGAGGGAATGGGGATTTTGCAGTATCCTTCCCCTGCCACGCCCACCAAGCCACGCCCACAGAACCAGTAGTAAAAAAAATTGAATCCCACCACTATCTGGACTCATTTGGTTTGGTATATAAGTTATGACACCAGGCTGGAAATCAGGAAACAGTGAGTTCTAGTCCCTTTTTAGGCATGAAAGTCAGCTGGATAACTTTGGGCCAATCACTAGGAGACGGTGAATTCTAGTCCCGTTTTAGGCATGAGAGCTGGCTTGGGGACTGGGCCAATCACTAAGAGACGGTAAGTTCTAGTCCCGCCTTAGTCTTGGAAACTGGCTGGGTGACTTTGGGTCAGTCATTCTCTCTCAGCCCAACTGACCTCACAAGGAAGGAGTATTAGGTATATTTGCTACATTATTTATAAAAATAATATAGGTGGAATTTGGCACGCTCATTTGTAAAACATGAATAGTTTTGTGCCAATATTTTCCTCATCCAGGATGTCTTCAGGAAAGTGGTAAAAAAAAAATCAAGATGATATTTATATAAAAAATGGGCCAGGTTACATGGCTGGGCCACCATCTTAACTTTTTTAACCCCTGTGGATTCTCCTAGCTCTCACCTGTATATTGTTATACAGCTGTCACGAGCTGCATCACAAAACAATAACTAAAATTCAGCTAGCGAGTTCATTCATGGTTACATGGAAATGCAAACTCCATGCATTCTTCTTCCCCACTCCTAGTCTGTGTAATCATGGCTTAGCATGTCAGCTGCTTTCTGACCAGTTTCTTTTTAGGAAATGTAATTAAATAGGTGTTGATTGCTTGGATGGGAAGATTTATTGCTGCTATCCTTCCTTGTTACCGTGACTGCTTTTAATAACAAGCTGCTGGGTGAAAAATCACACCGCTGCTTTCCTCCCTTTCTGTCTGAGGGTTTTTTTTTTAAAAAACAGTAAATGAATGGTCGCCTTTCACTGCCAACCATTTGACTCCGGGAAGGGAGAAAAAAAAAAGAAGGTTTGGATCTGTTCGAAGGGGCTTGGGTGGGTGGGCTTACCTTGGGCCAAGGCATCCCAAATCGGTTTAGTTTGGCTCTCTTTCTCTCAAACAGCAACAATTCCTCTCTTCTTCTTCTATTTTCTTTATCCAGAAAACAAAGAACAGCCCCAGCACAAGAGAGAAGTTCTAAGAAACTTTCCATCAGGCTTATTAACCAGGATCCCTTCTTCATTTAGACGGATGATGACTAATGGCTGTGGCAAGGTAGGAGAAAGAAGGGAGGCAGGGTGAAATTTGTGTAACAAAGATCCATAAATCAACTTGGAAACTCGGGGAGAGAATCCATCACTGACCGGGAAAATACAGTCAGAGGGCTAAAGGAAGTGCAGAGGACCACTGAATAGTCTCGGTATCAGCTGGTTTTGGGGTTGGCCCTCTATTCACCCACTCTTGGGGTTGATCAATTCTGTTTTAGAATTCCCATCTGTAAGAAAGGGAATCTGGATTTAACAGAATAACAGAGTTGGAAGGGTCCTTGGAGGTCTTCTAGTCCAACCCCCTGCTCAAGCAGGATGCCCTGTACCATTTCAGACAATGGATTGTCCAATTTCTTCTTAAAAACTTCCAGTGATGGAGCACCCACAACTTCTGGACTTAAGTCATTCCACTGATTAATTGTTCTAACTGTCAGGGAATTTCTTCTTAGTTGGTTCTCTTCTTGATTGGTTTCCTTCTATTGCTTCTTACCCTGCCTTCAGGTGCTTTGGAGAATGATTGATTCTTCTTCTTTTTGGCAGCCCCTGAGATATTAGAACACTGCTATCCTGTCACAATTAGTCCTTCTTTTCATTAAAGTAGACACACCCAGTTCCAGCAACCATTCTTCGTACGTTTTATCCTCCAGTCCCCTCATCATTTTTGTTGCTCTTCTCTGCACTCTAAAGTCTCAACATCTTGTTTATATCGTTACAACCAAAACAATTTTGAAGAAGTTAGGGGTGTGTCTATTTAATTTAATTTATGAAACAGATTATGACACATACAATAACAAACCGAAATTGTTGATGTCTTAGATTCCCTCATTCTTTAAACAATCAATAGAAAGAATTCATTGGTAAAAATAAATAAGTATAATCCAACAACAAACATTAATAACAGAACATTATGTTTGATAGAATATAAATAACAGAGAACCTATAGGAAACAAGAAATAACTGCCACATAATATAATTTATGAAATATTTAACTCACTGTCAATGTATTAAAGGAAAGTTTAGCACAGAGATTATTGTGACGTTTGTTTGTATGAATCTTTGTCTTTTGAGTTTGTATATTTGTATATTTTAATTTTTTGTATTCAATAAAGTTTATTTATTTAAAAAATGTAGGGTATATCATATAGGAAAAACAATTGGTGGTCAAAAGCAAGGAAATACAGACTTAAACAAAGACCTTCAAAATTATAGAGGGAATACAACGATCAAAGGAAAAAAATTGGGAAATAATTTTCTTCTTTGTCTACCACTCTCTCCTGTAAAAGCTATGCAGTCAATAAGAATGCCTTCATTCGGGTCCAGAAGGGAATTAAAAAAAAATCAGGACCACGGTATCATCTGTGAAAATCACTCATGCCCTTGTCAGCTCGAGCTCAACTACTAAAGTGCATGGTCTGCCCTTGAAGGCTACTCAGAAGCTTCATTTCATCCAGAATGTTGCATTACAAGAATAACAAGAGTTGGAAGAGACATTGAAGGTCTTCAACCTGCTGCTCATGCAGAAGATCCTATATAGGGCCTGTATATCATTCCAATCAAGTGACTGTCTACAAGCTGCTAAAAGAGAATCTCCAGCCGTTTTTGATCTGATGGGACCTATTTGAAATTTGGATCATGTGTTGAGGGTGTTCTTGCAGAATGTAGCTGGGTCTTGTCAGTTTTGAGCATGTAAGACACATAAACAGAATAACAGAGTTTAAATAGATGTTGGAAGTTTTCTAGTCCAACCCCCTCCTCAAGCAGGAAACCCTATACTATTTTACTGGTTGTCCAATCTCTTCTTAAAAATCTCTAGTATTGGAGCACCCATAACTACTAGAGGCAAGTTAATTGTTCTCACTGTTAGGAAATTTCTCGTTAATTTTAGGTTGGATCACTCATTGGTAAGTTTCTATCTGTTACTTCTTGTCTTGCCCTCTAGTGCTTTGAAGAATAAATTGGCCCCCTCTTCTTTGTGGCAAATACTGGAACACTCTTAACATTGATAGATTTGGCCCACTGTGTATTCTAGTTGTGATTCAAGGAGCTGGTCATCTTTTCTAAAATCCTACATGGTGTAAAGGTTCCCCTTGCGTGTACGTGCTAGTTGTTTCCGGATCTAGGGGTTGGTGCTCATCTCCGTTACAAAGCTGAAGAGCCAGCACTGTCCGAAGACATCTCTGTGGTCATGTGACTGGCATGACTAAACGCCGAAGGCGCATGGAACACTTCCCACCAAATATAGCCCCTATTTTTCTACTTGCATTTTTTTACATGCTTTTGAACTGCTAGGTTGGCAGAAGCTGGGACAAGTAAGGGCAGGGTTATTTGATGGACTGCTTATCTCATGGGGTTTCTGCCCAGCCGGTGAGAGTCAACACAGCAGACATGCTTTGGTGACATGTGTTTCCATTACATCATGGCATCTAGGAAAACCTAGGAAATGTACTTTCTTTGTTGTAGTGTTGCAGTATCCTTTGGACTAAGATTCCCCCTGAGATCTGTGTGGATCCCGCCATGACGGCATCTTAGAAGTTACAAAGCAGTATTTCTCATCTTGGTGGCTTTAAGGTGCATGGATCAACTACAGGTAGCCCTTGACTTATGACCACTTATGAGTCACAAGTGAATTTTGCTCCATTTTAGCCCTTTCTTGCGACAGTTGCAGTTAAGCTAGTGACAGGGTTGTGAATTCAATCTGGCTTGCTTGTCAAAAGATCGAAGGTTGTAAGTAACAACTACTGCAGTGATTAACTTAACAGCTGTGGCAAGAAAGGGTGTAAAATGGGGCAAAATTCATTTAACAACAGAAATTTCATCTTAGCAACATAAATTTTGGGCTCGGTTGTGGTCATAAGTGGAGGACTACCTGTAATAGAGTGAAGGTGGTTACATAGGTAACCAGGCGCCATGCCACTTAATCACATGCCAGACATCTGGTAACCCTGGCCAGTGGAGAGAGACCTTTATCCAAGCATGAACAACACTAGCCCAAAGCAAACAGGAAATCTGGGGCTTATAACCCCCTACCAGTCCTAAGTATGCCACTGCCAACATGGGCAGCCAGGGGTGTCTGCAAGATATAGTTAAAAAGATCAAGGTGACAGAACTTTGATTGCATTGAAGTGATTGTCTATTAAACTTTTTTGACTGTGCCTTGCAGACACCCCTGTGGGCTGCTAATCATGGCAGATTTTACATCTCAACATTACCACTCGTTTCAACCCTAGTGCAGCCAACTGTGGCTTTAAAGCAAGGGTCTTCAAACGTGGCAAGTTTAAGACTTGTGGACTTCAACTCCCAGAATTCTTGAGCTAACATGACAGGAGGAGGAATTCTGGGAGTTGAAGTCCACAAGTCTTAAAGCTGTCAAGTTTGAAGACCCCTGCTTTAAAGCATCTCACACCTGGGTTGAAAACACAGTGAAGTCAATATGACAGGGCCCCTGCAGAAAAATGCAGCTTAAACCTGATTTCTTTTCACAGAGACTAGGGAATAGTTTATATAGTATAATTTATATGCAATATAAATGATGTTTTATAATTAATGTTATATATTATATATTTTCAATTACAATTGGAATAACATTTACACAAATCCTGTTTATAATGAGAAATCAATATCTGCTAAATTATAACCCCACTGCTTTATAATACTTATTCAGCAAACCGTAATTCAATTTTTGCTCAGAAAATGGAAATAACATTTTGGAAATTAATAGGTGCTGCTGATGCATGTTCCTAGAGTGCCCTCTCCTGGTGCTCAGGAGACTAGTAAAATAAATGCCTGGCACGTGGCCCTTGAAAATAAGAGAAAACGATCTTCAAACTGTAAACCTGATTCTTCTGGGTCCCATTTTAAAGCAGCAGAGGATGGAAAAGCCAACTAAGAGTCTATTGGAATTGAGTGGCTAATAAATTCAAATAAAATATAACATGTATTTAAAAAGGGCAGTGCAACCTAGATGAAGTGCGATAGAAGGGCTTGTTTATTCTTTGTATATCTGCTTCCAAAGAGGGAGTTAGATTTTTTAACATTTTCTGAAGATCTGTTAGGGACATAGGAGTAAGCCTCACTGAATTCAACTGAGACTTTATCTCAGGGTCTTCAAACTTGACAGCTCTAAGACTTGTGGACTTCAACTCCCAGAATTCCTTCTCCAGTCATATTAGCTCAGGAATTCTGGAGGTTGAAGTCCACAAGTCTTAAACTTGTGAAGTTTGAAGACCCTTGCTTTATCTAATGCGGTCTGAATCTCTATCCCTATACTACATTACCAGTGTTTCTCAATTCAGCAATTTTAAAATATGTGGACTTTAACTCCCAGAATTCTGGCTGGCTAGGGAACTCTTTAAGGATGCTGAGTTTGAGAAATACTACTTTATTATACTTTCCCATTAAATTCCATTCATAAGTGAGTGTCTGCATGGGGTTATTTGGAAAACTATTCCTTTAAGGCCTTAGAATGAAAACCGGAAGTCTTAAACCGCTCTTGATTGTCTTGATTGATAAGCCTAAGAAAGGACGGAAGAGTGACTCTCTCCCCTATCGGCTCTATGGCTGTTTTCGCGTCGCTTTCCCCTTTCCATTGGTCCTTCGAGTTCCTGGTTGCCGGGCAACACGAGTGCGGCCGCGCGGTGCAGGCCGGGAAGCGGAGGCGAGCGGCATGGATGCCCACGAGCTCTTCCGGAAACTGGGCGCTGGAGCCAAATTCGACGTGAGGCGCTTCAGGCGGGACGCCGAGCGTTTCGGGGTGAGGAACGGAGGTCGCGTCCCCGTCTTTGGGCAGACGTCCACGGCTGAGCGAGGGAGGTTGTGTGTGGAGGGTAAAACTGGAAAATTCTCCCTCCATTGATTGGAGTTGAATCCGAAATGAATGGACGGCACTCTCTTCAGAAAGCGTTTTGTCTCTATGAACATTATTGGAAAATTGTCTATTCTAAGAGAATGTTTTTGTATCTCTAACAAAATGTGTGTGTGTGTATCTATCTATTCTGTCTATCTATCTGCCTACCTACCTACCTATCTAATCTATCTCTATGCGAAATACCACTCATGCATCATCACAAAATCTCCAGAACTATGAAGCCTACAAACTTGAAATTTGGCACGTACGTTCCTCTTGGCTCCTAGGGGTTCACTAAGAAAGGCTTTTTCTAAATGACCATCAGAGCATTAGTATTTCCTATATTGTTATTAACACGCTCTGATGCTAAGGAGTTCTACTCCCCCTCCCCACCTGAAAGGAAATCTGTACCAAATGCAAAACACAAGCAGAGGAGAGGAGTTTCCGTTTTAGTTTCACAGCAGCAACCAGCTTTGGTACAGAACAGTTGAGCTAAGCCGTGCCCAGGCTCCTTGCTATATATATATATATATATACACACACACACACACACACATACACACACACACACACACACACACACACACACACACACACATAACAATGTTTCTAAAATATTCCTAACAACCCAATTGAGGGAATTCCCCCCAGAATGAAATATTTTCAGAATATTAAAAAGGCAGAATATTATATTTCTCTAAATGAGAAATAGAGAAACATGCTCTTAAAAGACAGAAACCAGACCCCACCTCCCCCCCCCCCAAAAGAAACAGGAGGCCACCTTTTAAAAATGCAGATTTGGTAATTCATTCAAGACAGGATTAAAACCCCAAGGAAGCCAGCATCTAGGATTAATTACATGTGTTAAACAAGATTAAAAATCCAAGGAAGACAGCACTTTAGACCCATTGCTGGCCTTCGTGAGACAAACTAATTAAAACCAAATAACAAATATACAAAACAAGCCTCTAAATTACAAAATGCTATAGAACAAACTGTATAAAAATCCATGTACTCAACAAAGCAATAGTTTCACTGATCCAGGACAGCTGGTGGTGCTGTTCATTATTAAACTATCTTTCCAATCAGTTAACATGGTGGTTAAATGAATTTGGCTTCCCCATTGACTTTGCTTGGTAGAAGGTTGAAAATAATGATCACGTTACCTTGGGACACTGCAACCATCATAAATACATGCCAATTGTCAAGCATCCTAATTTTGATAACATGACTGGGGGGCGGGGGGGGGGATGCTGCAAAGGTCATAACTGAAAAACAGCCATAAGTCACTTTTTTCAGTGCAAGTGAACAGTCACTAAACGAACTGGTGTAGGTTGACTATAAATCTTTAGATATATTGCTAAATTTCCAGTCTGCTGTTGGATGGGACATCTTAACTACAAAGAGCTCAGGGTGGGTAGATTTCCGTTATATTTTAGATTGGGCCAAAAGCGATTTGGAAAATAAGTAGTTCAGCTCCTGCATGGGGCAGGCCATTGTTTCATTTATATGAATAGTTTATTTGGGGATAGCATCCCTTGTGACACAGTAATTATATTTTGTTAATGTGAGTGTAAATTTATGTGTGATGAAAAAAATCCAGCTAGAGCAAGCAGACACATGCAAATACAAAATAACTCTGTAAAGGGGATCAAATAGGGCAGTGCTAATTGATCAAAAATTGCTTCTAATTTTTGTTTCGTTTTGCCTATGCATGTTATTGGCCCTTAGTTCTCTCTGGGAATACAGAAGCCAAGTGGAAACTGCAAATTAAATTCTGTTAGTTTTACCCTGAAGAAACTGTGGCTCTATTTAATTTCAGATACTAAGAACTAAAGAAGCAACGGGAACATCAGAGATTCTTGGATCTCTTGATTTTTTTGGAAAGAAAAGAAAAGAAAACGAACTCCACGAAGCTCAAACCAAAACATTAGAACTGCCTAATTTGCCCCTTGAAGAGGGAGCAGTACCACAGAAAACACAGGTTGCAAAGAAGAGAAAAGGAGATGGACAAAGTACCAAGGGGAGGGAAAAAAAGAAAAAAGGCCAAGGTAAGGAAGGGCTGGCTACTCATTAAGTTCAAAAAATATTAAATTATTTTTTATTTTCATTGAGTTGCATGAAAGTTGTGGTTGTTTCTTTGTGTCTTGATAATTTTTACGTTTATTACAGTTTTGATCTATGTGGCTTAGACTTTATTTTGTAAGAAAAGCAATTAGAGTTCTATTTTATACAAATGTATATGTAAAACTGGACCAGAATATATAGATTACATGTTTTCATTGAGTTAGAACAATCACCTAGGCTAAGGCGTTCATCCCAAAATTGGTCTTACAAATGCATACCCATACCCATGTGGTATATCACATATCAAGTACTTAGGAGGTGAGGACTTGGCATTAAAAGGAAACAACAGCCAACAATATAATAGCCAGCCATCAACACCCCAATCAACATCTAAAAAGTCACACACAACAGGCACAGTATTAAAAACACACACCGAATAGCCCAAAGCACACACTGCTAGAGAGAAGTTCTCTCAGGATGGGCTCCAGCACGAATCTGAAAACTCGGAAGGCTAAACTTCTGGCCCTGGTGACTGACTCACATTGGGTCCTATAAAATGGACAATGTGTATAAAATGATATTCAGTTCCCATAACTTTTGAAACAACGTGCATTGTGGTCCAATGTACTTAAAGGAGACCAGGTTGCAGAATCTAATATAAAATATCTTAAATAGTGGCCATTGCAACAGATTAGTTTTATTCTTATTTGAGGTTTAGATCAGTAGTTCTCAACCTTTTCTTCCCTGGACCCCTTGTCATGCCCCTGGTGGAGACTGACTCTGAGGAAGAGGAGGAACAGCCAACAGGGAGTGGAAGGGTGGCTCCAGAGGTGGTGGAGGAGGCTGGGGAAGGGCAGAGGCCGGCTGAGCAGTCAGAGGAGGACCCAGGCCCATTCCCTCTCCATCCTAGGGCACGCAGGGAGGAGAGGATCAGGGTCTACTCAGGAGGAGAGGTCCATAATCCTCTTAATGGATTGCAGGTGGGAGATTCGCATAAGAGTGTCAGCCTGCCTGCTAACAGAGGCTGGAGACAATTAAGTGTTTTAGTTTGAAGGAAGGTTTATCTTGTCTGTTGAGGAACTTGATTTACGGTTTGTTTTTGGTTTCTGCTTCATTATCGGCTCTTTGGCTGTGAATTGTGTTTCTTGCCTTTGAAATGTTATTTTGAAGATAGTTTTACTTCTCCTCTGTGAACAATTTAACAGTGAAGCTAAGTTGAAGGCATTAAAGGATTTTTAGTTACGGTTTGGATTTTGGTATATTTCTGATAGACCTTGGGTCATCACTTTCCCTTTGAATACCTTTTGTGGCTATGGACCCCCTAAGACTTAACTCAATATTTAAATCAGAACATTTCTTCAAGCCTTCATGGATGCTCTGTAACAACATCGTGGCCCTCCAGTAGTCCACAGACCACTGGTTGAGAAGCACTGCTTTGATGATGTTCTTGTAACTTTCAGAAACAGTTGCTGTAATTCCTGGTGCTGAAAATGATGGTATATTATGGATGTCCACTCTGGAGGCAAAGCTTGACATTCCAAAAAGCAAGGGTAAAAAGGAACCCAAAACAAAGAATTTAAAACAAGTTAGACAAGAAAAGGTGAGTTGCTTCTCTTTTGGCATGTTCTCTAAAAATAAACAATCCGTGAATGAAGATATACTTGCTATTTTTTCAAAATAATATATTTTTTCAAAAATAATAATAAGGCATTCAGTTGAAATGGAGATGAAGTTTTCATCTAAGTTATTGACATTTAATATGAAAATTACATTTGAATACAATTTAATCTTTCTCTTACCTTTTCCCAGATAAATCATTTCAGAAATAAGCACAAAATCTACATTCAAGGCACAGATCTCCCAGACCCAATCGCTTCCTTTGAAGAACTTGGAAGAGAATATAAAATCCACTCTAAGATTATGCAGAATATTGAAGCTGCTGGATTCCAGATTCCTACACCAATTCAGATGCAAGCTATTCCCATCATGCTACATGTGTGTCCCACTTATATTCCCCTCTGAGAGAAAACGGTGATGTTGTTGCAGTGATATGCTTTAGGGTGTGCTATGAAAGAGGAATTGTGCTCATGTGTGCCCACACACACATACTTATACAGGTAGTCCTTGACTTACAACCACAATTACGACCAAAATTTCCATTGCTAAGCAAGGTGGTTGTTAAATGATTCACCCCTGATTTTAAAAACCTTTTTTGTCATACTTGTTACGCAAATCAATGCAATTGTTAAACGAATTGCATAGGCTCTAAGTGAATCTGGTTGTGAGGACTCAGGGTATGGCACAAAAGCAACAAAGTCATAAAAGCAGGAGAAAATGCTCTCCCAAGAACAGTTTTTAAAGGGAAGAAATTCAGTCCAAACCCAAAGTACGTATAAATTATAAATAAAAACCAACGCAAACCACACTGAAGTCATAAACTTGGCAGGCCAGGATGATAAATTGCAGAGTTCCACAAGATAACGCAGCTATCATAGTTGGGAGGACACCAAAATCCAGATAAGCCTCTACGAAGATAATACATGCTTTGCTTCCAGCAAGGAGCTGTGTAAAACCACGGATATCCTGTTCTCCCAGCTGCAACTAATGAAAGGGATCAGGGCCTTTTTCTCTCCCGTAAGCCATGTTGCTCCCTTCTTCGTTCCTCCCTGCATGCCCTAGGATAAAGAGGGGGTGGCCCTGGGTCTTTCTCTGAATGCCCAGCTGGACTGTGTCCTTCCCCAGTTTCTTCCACAGCCACTGGAGCCACACTCCCACTCCCTGTCAGCTGCTCGACCTTCCCCTCAGAATCAGATTCCAAAAGGGGCATGACAAGTTTCACGCATTGATTTTGCTTGTGAAACACTGGCTGGGAAGGTCACAAATGGTGATTAGCTGATGCCAGGGTGCTGCAGCTGTTTTATATACCTGCCACTTGCCAAGCACACGGATTTCAATCATGTGACAGTGGGGATGCTGAGACGGTCATAACTGTGAGATCATAAGTCACTTTTTTTCAATGCCATTGTGACTTTGAACAGTCACTCAACAAAGGGTTGTAAATTGAGGGTTACCTGCACAGGCTCAAGTTACAACCATAACTGAGCCCCCAAATTATGTTGCTACTTGAAGCATTTGTTAAGTGAGCTTTCCCCATTTTATGACTTCTTGCCACCATTGTTAAGTGAATCATTGCATTTGTTAAGGTGGTAATGTGGTTGCTAAGTGAATCTGGCTTCCCCATTGACTTCACTTGTCAGAAGGTCACAAAAGTAGATCACATGACCCTGGGACACTGCAATTGTCAGAAATAGGAGCCAGTTGCCAAGCTTCTGAATTTTGATCATGTGACCATGGGGTTCCTACAATGATTGTAAATGTGAAAAACAGTCATCAGTCACTTTTTTCAGTGCCGTCGTAACTTTGAACGGTCACTAAATGTTGTAAGACAAGAGTTAGCTGTACAGCGCAGTAGCTGCCAGTGAGCAAACTTCGCTATAATAAACGCCTCGTTGTTGCCTTTCTAATGGAAGGATTGATGGGGGGGCTACCACATAGGACTGATGTCAGGTTGATGGGCATAATTGTCGCGAGCGCTTGGTGCCCTGAGGGTGTTAGAGATGCCAGCCTGGAGGACTGAAATTCACCCACCTGCGATGACCCCTCCTTTGCCACTTTTCATGCACCGTTTATACACTCTTTGTGTTCAGGCGGAGCCTTGTTCCTTTCCTTTTGCCTCCCAGGGTCGTGAGCTCCTGGCTTGTGCTCCCACTGGCTCAGGGAAGACGTTGGCATTCAGCATTCCCATTCTGACCCACCTCAAGGAGCCCATGAATAAAGGTTTCAGAGCTCTGGTGCTGTCGCCCACACGGGAACTTGCTAGTCAGGTAAGGTGACTTCCGTCTTCTAAATTTGGCTTAAAGGTACGTTCAGATGGAACAAACATGAAAACGTTGATTTTGGATTTTACCAATTAAATAGATTTTGTTGTTGTTGTAGAAATGGCTAGTTTAAACTATTATGTAGAAGTAAAAAAGTTGAGGTTTGATGTCAATGCCTTATTCCACTGCACCGAAGGGAGTCCGAAGTCAATGCCTTTTCTTTCTTTTTTTTCCATCTTCTTTCCCCCGCTTTTCCCTTTTTCCTCCCCTATTTTTCCTGTTGTTTACTTTGATATTTTTGCATGTGTGCTATATTATAAACTAATAAAAATGGTTATAAACGAAATGAAAAAAAGATACATTCAAATGGGCAGTAGGCTGCTTGAGCAAAGCACAGTAGGAACAGCAGGGTGACGAAGGTGTTAGTCTAGGACAGGAGTCTCCAAACTTAGCAACTTTAAGACTTGTGGATTCAACTCTCACGCTGGCTGAGGAATTCTGGGAGTTGAAGTCCACAAGTCTTAAAGTTGCAAGGTTGGTGACCCCTGGTCTAAGAGCAGGAAGACAATTCATGGCTACTCTCAGGCGCAGAAGTTCCCTTAGATGTGGGTGGGTGGGTGGGCAGCTTAGTCCAGTCGTTCTCTCTTCATCCAGCCTACACCACAGGGTGGTTGTGAAGTGAAAATGGGAGGAGAGAGTGTTCTTCCAGTGTTCGCCCCTCAGTTAAAAACTTCGGAGAATCTTCCCTTATCTGAGAAGGTACATAGTTTGTGGAAGTTGCTTTATTGTCTGTTGGTTGCTACTTGTCTTTTATTATTTGTTGCCCAAAGTCAGACCAGACTGCAGTCATTTCCAAGTACTTTTAGTGAAGTATAAATCTTAACAAATAATAAATACGTAACTAAACATGCACCCATGTAAGATCTTGGTTTTATTTATTTAATGAATCAATCTGACTGCCCATCTCATCTGCATGACTCTGGACAGCTAAACAGTAGAAACAGAATGAAAAACATAACTTTAAAAAACAGCCATCATTAAGCAACAACAGAAACAACACAAAATAATACAACAGCCAAGAACACCCCATTTAACTCCGACGTGACCAAGAAACGGACTTACCCATGCTGTCAGGGCCCCAGGCTTGATAGCAAAGTAAGGTTTTCGATGCCTTGCAAAAGGCCAGCAGGGCTAAAATAAATCTCTGGGGAATGATGCCCCAAAGGGAAAATGTCAGAAATGGCTCCCCTTTTGGGCTCTGCCACACGGCACTTGTGCAGGTGAAACCTGGAGCATGCCTCTCCGGCTACATCCCACATGACGGGCATATATATCCCTGGGTAGTCCTCAACTTATGACCACAGTCGAACCCAGAATTTTCGTTATAAATCATTAAACGGGATCCCATGTGACCTGAGTCAATTTTAGGACTGTTTTTATGAAGGTCCTTAAGCGAGTCACAGCAATCATTAAATTAATCACGTGGTGGTTAAGCAAATCCAGCATATCCGATGGTTGTTTTTTGATGTTTTCTGACAGAAAGCAGCAAAAAAAAAAAAAACCATCGCAAATCACAGTCATGTGCAGCACACTGCAACTAGTTGTAAATGCGAGCTACTTGCCAAGTGCCGGAAATGTGAAAATGTGGCCTTAGGAGGGTGCAGCAGTCATAACTTTTGAGTACAGATCGTAAGTAGCTTTTTAAAAATCCCATTATTACTTAAAACAGCCAGTCATTAAGCGAGGACTACATGTACCTCCGCAGTGACTATCCTCCAGATAATAGCAAGAGCACTTAGACTTATATACCACTTCACAGTGCTTTACAGCCCTCTCTAAATGGTTTACAAAGTCAGCATATTGCCCCCAACAATCTGGGTCCTCATTTTACCCACCTCGGAAGGCTGAGTCAACCTTGAGCCTGGTGATATTTGAACTGCCAAATTGCAGTCAGCAGAAGTAGCCTGCAGTACTGCACTCTACCCACTGCGCCACTGCAGCTCAGTAGTTAGAACAAGGGTCTTCAAACTTGGCAAGTTTAAGACTTGTGGACTTCAACATCCAGAATTCCTGAGCTAACATGACTGGAGGAGGAATTCTGGGAGTTGAAGTCCACAAGTCTTAAAGCCGTCAACTTTGAAGGCCCCTGAGTTAGAATGTAGCAAATAATGTTGCAAATCAAGAGTTGAAAACTAATTAAATAATCTTTACTCAATATCCCAATGAACTGAAAAAGGCTTCAGTTCCCTGTTATTCCCTTATGATGGTTCCCCCGGTATATTTGTTTTCTGTGCTTTATTTTTCTGCTTCTGGAAATAATAGTGACTCTTCGGATATTTAAATCTATATTTCAGCTGTGTGTCTGATTCGTCTCCCTTTTAGACCCACAGAGAGCTACTTAAGTTGTCTGAGGGCATTGGCTTCAGGATACATTTGATTCACAAAGCTGCTGAAACAGCAAAGAAGTTCGGGCCAAAATCTTCTCAGAAATTTGGTAAGATAGAAATAAACAGGGCAAACAGGGATCCCTATTCAATTCCCATCAACTTGCTTCTTCTGACTCCGCTTAACGGTTGCTTTTTCTACAGATATTTTGGTGACTACTCCAAACCGACTTATCTATCTGCTGAAACAAGAGCCTCCAGCCATAGATCTGACCAGGTAAAAAGGAATAGACCCCCCCACTCCTTTTTTTAATATACCCCTGTATTTGGTAGTATTCACTAAGAGATGGACCTGCAGAAATGTTTAGTGCTGTTTGTAGGTTTAATTTGGCCTAAATACGTTGATTCAAATAAATCCCATGCCAGTTAAAAGTTTATGTTGCATGTATAAAATAAACATGCATAAAAGTTGCATAATTTTTCTGGCCTGTGGCAGAAAAGCTCAGCAAGTAATAATATTTCAGGGTGGTGAAGAGTCTATAGAGTTTCTTAGTCATCCAGGCCATGGTTGTCCCAAAGGTGCTTTTTCAGGAGGCAACTGGACTTTCTGGTTTTTTCTTTTGAAGATGTTTCACTTCTCATCTAAAAAGCTTCTTCAGCTCTGACTGGATGGTGGGGAATGGAAGGATTTATATTCCTTGCAGACAGCTGGTGATTTGCATCCTTTTAGAGGATCGTTGAAGCATTTGGAGGTTTGTCTGTGTCCTTAGGATCACCTGAGTAGTGCTCCTGGTTCCTGTAGTCCAGGGGTCCCCAACCACCGGGCCGCAGACCGGTACCGGTCCATGGAACATTTCCTACCGGGCCACCAGTTTGCTGGGTGCCGCCATCTTGTTTTGGTGAGAAAGTGCTTCCGGTGAGCTTTTCCGGTTCCAAAGCGGCGTTTGGGTCCTGAAGGAATCCTCGCGCCTTAGTTTCATCTAAGGGGGGGGGCGGCTTTGAACAAAACTAAGGCGGGAGGATTCTTTCAGCACCCAAGGCAAGGCGAGCCGAGTGACCGTCCTGAAGCCCATCGACAAAGGTACAAAGGAGGAGTTGAAGGTGGCGGGGAGAAGCGGGGGAGGGCTAGCTGGCCGGTCGCTCAGCTCGCCTTGCCTTGTCATGTGTGCTGATGCCGGTACCGGGCCGTGGCACAAAAAAGGTTGGGGGCCACTGCTGTAGTCTACCAGTTTTTCCTCTGGAAATCCAGTCCTATTCCCACCCTGTGGACACAGAAAAACCTCAAAATGCTTCAACGACCCTCTAAAAAGATGCAAATGACCAATGGTCTTCAAGGAATATAAATCCTTCCATTCCACACTCTCCTGTCAGAGCTGAAGAAACTTCTTGGATATGTCTTCAAAAGAAAAAACAAGAAAGTCCAGTTGCCTCCTGAAAAAGCACTTCCGGGTTTCAGGGTGGTTATGAAGAAACATGTGGGAGAAACAGTGTCAGTCACAGAGGAACTTATAAGAAAAGTTGAGTATATATTAGCAAATAATTAAATATCCATAACCTCTCATTCTGATATTTGCTCACCAGCCTTAATAAGGCCATGTGGAATGTGGCATTGAGCAGTGATCTGATTTTGCTGTCTATGTGAGACGTCACGTATTAAACCTCCTAATTGCAGCCTTATCTTCTGCCCTAGAGTGGAATGGCTGGTAGTTGATGAGTCAGACAAATTGTTTGAAGATGGGAAAACAGGATTCCGAGACCAGCTGGCTACCATCTTCTTGGCCTGTTCCTCCCATGTTGTCAAGAGAGCCATGTTCAGTGCAACATTTGCACATGATGTGGAGCAGTGGTGTAAACTCAACCTTGACAATATCATATCTGTATCCATTGGAGCAAGGTGAGTGTGGGGATTAAAGGTTGTCTCTTCCCTGACGGAAAGTTGATTGCTCTAGCAGATAATTTGTTCTCCTTGCCTCCAGAAGAGATCAGGTCACTTGCTCATTCGCTTCCTGCTCTGGAATCAAATTCTTCCCACAGAGTTCCATTGTTCCTCTTCCTATTCTGGGCAGTTTCCATTGCTGTTCCTTGCTCTGCTGAACAGACAAGCCATTGAATAGAATAGAATTCTTTATTGGCCAAGTGTGATTGGACACACAAGGAATTTGTTTTTGGTGCAAAGACAAATTCCTTGTGTGTCCAATCACACTTGGCCAATAAAGAATTCTTTCTGAGTTAAGTTAAAGAGGCTGCTTGGCTTTTTGACATACAAAGTCCTTTGGACTCTAATTTCATTTATCAGAGGGTTGTCTAGGCTGCAGGTCTTCCTCCTGTCTCCCAAGGTCATTCCCACATACAGAAGGGGAGCAAGCCTTCTCTAAGTGGTTGCTGATGCTGAGCTGCTTCTTCTTCTGTGAACTCTGCTCACAAAACTCTTTTTATTTTTTGACGTCTTTGGCGTTCCCCTTAATCTTACAACACATGGACAGACTCAACCATACTTTCAATTAGGAAGCCAAGCATCCTACACTAGGCTAAATCCAAAAACACTAGAGAAGTGCTGGAAGCCTGGCGCACAGAGAAAGCCACCATCAATAGGCACATCGAGATAAACCGTGTCTTCATGCCATTCAAAAGAGAAAAATAAACCAAGAAGAAAACAAGACCAAAGGCATCAGTTTCATTTTGATATTTGCTTAGAATGAAATTGACCACAGTTGAGCCCCAAATATCTGTTGCACATCCTTTCTAGAAACCAGAACCCAGATAAGCAGGGATTGACACCCAGACAAATTATCAAGCAGAAAACAACAGTGAATGTATTACCATGGAAAAAATAGCGCTCCACTAATACTGGCAGGTCAAGCTAGTGTATATAAACAGGGTGCAAATCCCACATTCACTGACATGTGCGTGTTATCTAGTTGGTAATGAAACATCTGCAACCAAGCTCAGAGATCACCAGGAGCTCCACATTTCAACCCTGAGCTACATGTATTCTCTTTATTCTGTTGGTTGTAATTTCCAGGTAGAACAAAGCAACAGGTTGCAATATATAGTGATCCCGTCCACCTGTAAAATAGGCTGTGCGTTTGGCAAGGATTTGGCATCTGTAAAATGTAACTAATAACCATTCTGTTGAGAACAGGGTAAGGTAGACTTCCTCCCCTTCCCCACCCCCCAAAGGATGATTCCATATGCATTGCCTCTATGTTATCAGTGGAAAGAAAGGCTAGGATCATCTTTTAGTTGGGAAGGAGGAATGAGAAAATATTTTAATGAAAATCTATGGAGGTTCTCAATTATCCAAGTCATGGTTGTACCATAGGTCCATTTCCAAAAGGCAATTGGACTTCCTTGGGGTTTTTCCTTCAAAATGTTTCCATTTCTCACCGAAGCACCAGTGTGAGCTGAAGAGGTTTCTTGAATAGGAAGTGAAACTATTTCAGAGAAAAAAAACAGAAGAAAGTCCAGTTGAAAAGGCATCAGAAAAAAAGTCCAGTTTTGAAAAGTACCTTTAAGGACATTTTAATGAAAATTGTTTTCTGGACTCCTTGCGACATTTCCCGAAAGGCACAAGGCAAATTATAGAAGGAAGTTCACTGTAAAAAAAATATTTATTAAGCCTGGACTGCCTTCAGAACTGACACAGATCTTTGACTTTTTTGCTTCAGAAATGCTGCAGTCGAGACGGTGGATCAAGAGCTCCTATTCGTTGGATCGGAGACAGGAAAATTGTTAGCTATGAGAAATCTTGTAAAAAAGGTAATTTATTTTTCATGCTGAGACTGTCTTATTTGGGAGTTTTCTGCAATGAATCAACCTGATATGTTCATAAAGCAGAATAAATGAATAAAACACCTTCGAGGAATGCAAATGTTTTAGAAGAGGAAATTACAAACCATTAGAGATATAGAATTCACTTGAAATGGCAAGCAAGAATACTCTTTCTTTAAGGTACTTTCATGTTGAAAGGAAGGAGGGAGGGAGGGAAAGAAGTGGAGGAAAGACCTTTGCAGGCCTGATACACAACCAGCCATTTTCATATTAACAAGCCAAGATTATTTATCTCATGAGATAGCAGCCTATGAGAAATCAGGGGAGAACTTTGGAATGAGCTTCATTGCTCTTTGAATCTAATATTTCTTCTGCTGCTATGTGATGTCAGAATTAGAACATCCGGTTGAGATTGGGAGACACTGACCAAATTTCTGCTGGTTCTTGGAGATCACTGGGTAATGTTGGGCCACCCTCTTGAAACTGCAGCACAAGAGGCAACGCTGGAATTTATACTATTTGCTTATTTATTACACAAACTTATACAGCCGCCCAACTCGCAGGTGATTCTGAGTGGCTTACAATAAAAAAAAATCCACAACATAAAAGCCCATAACCCCCTTTCCTCCCTCCCCACTATGGCAGCAGCAACCCAATCAGATTAACCCTTTGATAGGTTCCATCTCCATTTGGGATTCCCCAAGCCCTTTTGAATAAATAACAAAGTGAGGGCCAATCATATCTCCGGGGAATCCACATTTAAAGGGGGCATCTACAGAGAAGGCCTTTTTGTGGTCCCACCAGATGTACTTCCCTAATAGATGGAACCCTCAACATGCCCTCAACCTTCCCATCCTGATCAGCTGGGCTAATGGAGAATTGGCCCTTCAAGCACTCTTGCGCGCAAGTCAAGGAATAATGGCCTGGTCTCTCTGAGAATAAAATAAATGTTTTCGGTAACTTAGTCTGTTGTCGCAGGTAGTCCTTGACCATAACTGAGCCCAAAATTTCTGTTGCTAAGTGAAACATTTGTTCATTGGGTTTTGTCCCCACTTTATGACTTTTCCTGCCCTGGCTGTTGAGTGAATCACCACAGTGGTTAAGTTAGTAACATGGTTGTTAAATGAACCTGGTTTCCTCATTGCAAGAGGGTTATAAAAGCTGATCACGTGACCCCTGGGACAGTGCAACTGTCACCAATATGAGTCATTTGCCAAACAGCTGAATTTTGATCACATGACCATGAAAATGCTGCAACGGTCTTCAGTGTGAAAAACGGTCACAAGTCACTTCATCAGCTCTGCTGTAACTTTGAATGGTCACCAAATGAACTATTGTAAATCAAGGGCTCCTTGTATATGTATACATTATATTTTCTCTTCCTTTTCCTTCTGTAATTTTTCTCTCTCTTCTTCCTCCTCTACCTTCCCTTCCTTCGCCAGCCTACCCTCTCTCTTTCCCTCCCACTCCCTTTCCTCACCAGATTGGGGAAAGCTTTTGTCTATATTGACTGCCAATGTCTCTACCAGATTTAGAAAGGCTTGTTTTCCTCAGATAGGTCCCAATCCCATGGGCCCAAACATTTTAAAACTAAATTGGACTTATTTCAGAATACCCTGAATATGATAGGATTGTGTGGATGCAGAGTTAAGAGTCCTTTCTGAATCTGAAGAGTGAATTGACTAGACCAGCTGACAGTCACAGCATTACAGCACTTCCTGTCTGAATTGTCACCTCACCCTGGCTCTCTTCTTTTCTTTCCCTTCCATTACAGGGCTTCACACCTCCAGTCTTGGTGTTTGTCCAATCTATTGAACGGGCTAAAGAGCTGTTTCATGAGCTTGTTTACGAAGGCATCAATGTGGACGTCATTCATGCAGACAGGACTCAACAGCAGGTAAGGGAGGGTTTTTGGGGTATAGAAGAACATTTTATAAGCTAGTTAACAGAATAACAGAGTTGGAAGGGATGTTGGAAGTTTTCTAGTCCAACCCCTCTGCTCTCACAGGAGACCTATATTATTTTTGACAAATGACTGTCTCTTCTTAAAACCTCCAGTGATGAAGATCCTACTTGAAGGCAAGACGTTCCACTGATTAATTGTTCTCACTGTCTGGAAATTTCTCCTTAGTTCTAGTTGATTCTATTCTTGATTAATTTCCATCCATTGTTAGTTAGCTTATCTTGCTGTAGTTTTTTTTCCTGGTTCTTGCTTTTTGAAGAGCTCTGCTAACTGGCTCTCTTCAAGAAGGCGTGTTTGGAGTTCTGGTGGAAGAGAAGTTGCTTCTGCAGGTATTTACTCACGGCTTACGCAAGGATTTTTTCCCCTCTCCCTAGAGAGATAATGTAGTGCACAGTTTCAGAGCTGGGAAGATCTGGGTCCTTATATGCACTGCTTTGCTGGCTCGAGGGATCGACTTCAAAGGAGTGAACATGGTGATCAATTTTGACTTCCCCAGCAGTGCCGTGGAATATATCCACCGGATAGGTGAGTTTAGGTTTCTGTATTTTAAATAAGAGAATTTCATCATTTCAGTATTTGACTCGGGGAGCAGGAGAATGCAAGGCAGTTCTTTCACAGCTGAGACTCACAGGAAATAACCTGGAAGCTTTTGGTCCAAAAAGAGAGACAATACCAATCAGCATTTGGAAAGTCCTGCCATTGTATCCAGTTCTTTCCTTTTTAAAATACAAATAAAATACAAATAACAGGAAAAACAATAAGGAAATGGAGGAAGAGGAAAAAAGGTGAAAGGAAAAATAAAGCATTGACTTCCAACTCCCTTTGGTGTGATAAATTACAAAGCAAAGTTACAATATGCACTTAGTCCTTGGCTTACCAACATTCATTTAGTGACTGAAGTTACAGTGGCACTGAAAAAAGTGACTCATGACCGTTCTTCACACTTACCACAACTGTAGCAACACCGCAATGATCACATGATCAAATTTGGATGCTTGGCAACTGGTTCACACTTATGACAATTGATGTCTTCCGGCGTAATTTGATCTCCTTTTGTGTCCTTATGACAAGCAAAATCAATGGGGAATGCAGATTCTCTTAACAACTGGTATTAGTAACTTAACAACTGCAGTGATTCCCTTAGCAACTGCAGCAAGAAAAAAAATCATAAAATGGGGCAAAACTCACTTAACCGTCTCAGTTAATAATATAAATTTTGGGCTAATTATAGTCATAAGTTGAGGACTACCTGTAAACAGATCACTAGCCATTTCTATAACAACAAAGTAATCTGGTCATGAAAAACTCAAACTCAAAATTTCACTTTTTTCCCCATTTCGAGCACAAAGTCTAGCAACGATCTCCAAGTAGAAACAAAACTGGAAATAGTCTTTCTTTTGATAAGGACAGTTAGCTTTGCCATCTCTGCCAGTTCCATTACTTCATGCATTCATTCTATTTCCCCCAAGGATTGTCCTAATGTTTCAAACTATGAAAAGCCTTAAAAAGTTCAAAATTGCTCTAAGAACATTCTAAATCTCTTTGTGATAGTTATGGCTTTCTCCTTAGTGGTCAGAGTACGATATAGTGAAGAAGGAGCTATTGTGTCCTACACATAATTCCAAGAGAAATGTTGCCTTGGCATTTAAGCCACCCAAATTTAGCAGTCAACCCTTTTTCACTGCAACTTGTAATATAGAATTTGACTTCCTTTTAGATGTCAGCCTGTCCCTTGGAGCTTTTCGGTTCGTTCCCTCTCTTTCTCTCTTCCTCTTGTTCTTTTCTTTTAAGGAAGATAAAATCATGCAGCAAATAAGGCTGCAACTGAAGTCTGAGCTGTTGCTCTTCAAATGTGTAATCCAGTAACTGAGAAGTGCAAAGTGGGGATGACTCATGTATTATGATGATGACTCATATAACTCAGTGTATCTATCTATAAATTATTTTCCTTTAGTTGACATCTCCCCCTATCTGTCCAATACAAAGAAAGAAAGCGTGGTGTTTAATAATTATTTGTCTACAACTCAGTAGCATAATAAGCTACCTTGAATAGATGTAACTTGTCCTCTGGACCTAGACCTTGGAACAAACCATGGTAAAGACGGAGTGTTTCACACAAAGGTTTTATCTGAACACACATCTGAATTGGGACAGGAATTTACTGACTAAAATCATATTTATAGTGTGTATGTATTTATGTATAAAATTTATAAAGCTGCCCATCTCACCAAAGGTGACTGCGTGTGTGCACAACAGGAGATAAATAGATCTATGGTAGATCTCTTATTGGATCAGACCTGGTAAGGTCTCTTTCAGCAGCAGCAGACAAGGGTCTCCATTTTGTATTAACATTCTGAATTAGGGAGATCTCACGTTTAGAAACGTCTTTGCAACCTCCCTGCTTCTGTCTTCAGGGGCTCCCCCATTATTGTTACCTCGGCTGAATACTGTTCTCTCTTGCAACAGGTCGCACAGGGAGGGCAGGGCACACAGGAAAGGCAATTACCTTCTTCACTGAAGACGACAAGCCATTACTGCGAAGGTACCTTTTCCACTCGGTGCTTCGTTTACCTTGTTCTTGAGCTTGACCATTGTTCATTAAGTCAAGGCTTCAAGAATGAGTCATGAGCCAGCTTGACGATATTTCCTCCTCCGCCCTCCTGGCCTGTTGGCAAAATGGCAAAAGGCCCTCGACCCTCTGGTTGTGAGTTGCAGTTGCAGCAGACTCCATATCTTGGCTTATACTGAATTTCCCCCAAAATAAGACACTGTCATCATCCCCGGCCTCCTTTTCACTGTTAGAGGCCTTCAGGAACTACTTCTGCGGCTGGCAAGGCTTTCTTGAAGGCCTCTGCAGCCGATAATAGAGATCCGGATCAATCCGGAGCTTTGTTATCAGCTACAGAGGCCTTCAGGAAAGCCTTGCCAGCCTCGACGGCTGCAGAAGAAATGGGATGGCAAGGCAGGTGTTGGGGTGTGCGTGGCCTTGGCTAAAACTGTCCAAAGGTAAGTAGTAGGGCAGCTCCACTCCCCTATCCTAGCTTAATTTTTACCTGTGCACTTGAGTGGGCAGGATCTTAATTAGGGCTTATTTTGGGAGTGGGGCTTGGGTGCACATGTAAAAATCAAGCTACGACTTACTTTCAGGGTGGTTGTATTTTCGGGGAAACAGGGTATGTAGAAAAAATCCAGGGGTGCCTAAAGTGATCTAGCTGGCTTTTATACCTAAGGCCAGACTAGAACTCCCAGTCTCCTGATAATTCACCCAAAGTCACCCAGCCAGCTTTCATACCTAAGGCCAGACTAGAACTCCCAGTCTCCTGATAATTCACCCAAAGTCACCCAGCCAGCTTTCATACCTAAGGCCAGACTAGAACTCCCAGTCTCCTGATAATTCACCCAAAGTCACCCAGCCAGCTTTCATACCTAAGGCCAGACTAGAACTCCCAGTCTCCTGATAATTCACCCAAAGTCACCCAGCCTGCTTTCATGTCAAAGGCCGGACTAAAACTCACAGTCTCCTGGTGATTGGCTCAAAGTCATGCATTTTACCTTCACTTCTAAGGCCAGACTAGAACTCTCCGTCTCCTGGCTTTTAGCATGTGCACGGAGGAGTGGTTTTTTGGAATTGGATACAGTATTTGAGAAGCTATTAAGACAGTTTGGGGCCAGGTTGCCCATCCCTGATGTCTGCCTTGGCCAGGCGCAGATGAGTGTTTGATCCTCATATTTTAGGCGATTGGCTAGAAATCATCAGCTTTAGGTTTGTTCTCACTATTTGCCTCCCGCCTTTCATGCCTTGTTTTGTTCTCTTTTAGCATAGCCTCCGTTATCCAGAGAGCTGGTTGTCCTGTCCCGGATTACATAAAGCACTTTCGCAAACTGCAAAGGTATGGTCTCTGGGGTCAGGGTGAACGAAGAAGCTAAGGTGGGAAGGACACCGTGTTCTGGGTGTTTCCAATTGCCTGAAATCACATTAGTGGTCTCTCACTGCTGAAGTTAAGATCAATCAGGGAACCCCAGACATGCCACTTTGGGCTCTTGAGAGCCAGCAGAGAGAGAAAGATCTGCCAGTGTTAAGAAAAAACATGTCATGGCAGCCTGATTGCTGCTTTATGTATTCATTTCAGTGATAATTCTTTGCTATGTTAACTCCCCCCCCCACCCCCAATGGGGGATTCCCAGGGGTATAGTCTGAAAGAACGATGGGGACAAAAGCTTATAGTGCATCCTAAGCGCATGATAGAATCACATCGAAAGCAGTGGTCAGAGTCCTTAGAAACTTTGCTTAATATCTCCCAGGTTCCCCATTCCTTATGATCCTTTTAATGATCCTTTTAATAAAACAAACTAAGTAGGAAGCAATTCTTTAATAAAACAAACTAAATAGGAAGCAGTGCTACAAAACCAAGCTCCAGAAGCATTGTCATTTACAGGTAGTCCTCAACTTACAGCCACGTTTGAGCCTAACATTTATGCTGCTAAGCGAGACATTTGTTACGTGTGTTTTGCTGCATTTTACAACCTTTGTTGCCATGGTTGTTAAGTCAATAACTGCAGTTGCTAAGTGAACCACATGGTCGTTCATTGAATCTGGCTTCCGCATTGACTTCGCTTGTCAGAAGGTCGCAAAAGGGGATTACATGACCTCGGGACACTGCAACCTGTCAAGGTTCTGACAATTGCCCTAATTAAATCATGAGCCTTGAGCCAAGCTTCAAAAGAATCCAAAAGATTTATTAGGAGCAATGTGTCGGCATTGATCCATATGAAGCCAACTCTGCCACATGTAATTTACGGTTCACCTGTGATCCTGTGTCCCCTCTGGGTGTGTCATAAATCAGGTTCACAGTCTCCAATGAAGGATTTTCACGGGCAGAAGATCCGGTAGCCTAGGCGACCATCTTTGTAAAATAAGCATGGAATGTACTTCTGGTTTTAATTGCCCTACTTGCTCCTTCAGGTTTTTTCCCCCTCCTGCTTATGGCAACTCGAAAACAGGCATAGGAGTGCTTTACGAGTTGACACAACCGTCATAAATATGAACCAGTTCCCAAACATCCAAATTTTGACCATGCAACCATGAGGATGCTGCAACAATCCTAAGTGTTAAAAACAGCCATAAGTCATTTTTTTCAGTGCTATTGTAACTTAGAATGGTCACTGTATGAATGGTTGTAAGTGAAGGACTACCTATAGTTGTCACGAATGAATCCTACACTAGTTCTATGGGGATGGTAAAGACATTCTGGGCATGATGGAGGCTAATTCTGGTAAATAGGCTCTTTGTGACTAACCAGTGAGATATTTAGATTACTTTCTTGCTAATTCCCTTATGTGCCATATGCCTTTTAAACTTTTTAATAATGATTGTTTTTCATATGTTATTATTTTGTATCTTTATTGCCCGGAATAACTTGGGCAGCTATATAAATCAATCAATCTTTCCTTCTCTCCATCCATCCATCCATCCATCACATCATATTAAGCAAGTCTTAAGTAAGGCAGCCATTTTTTTGAGTGTGCCTACTACATGTTTTCAAAATTACAAATATGGTCCCAGCTCAAGGTGCCTTTTATTTAGTTATTTGTTTTGAGTTCTCCCCAATTTCCTTTCCTTATTAAATAAATATTATTTTTCTCTTTTTTAGTTTCCAGGGTTCTGGAAACTGCCTCCTTTTAGAAATTGAATGAGGGCTGCTGACAAGTTATACAGTATGTGTTGAATATACCAAATGTAACTTCTTTAGGAAGTTTATTCTGTGCGCTCGTATAAACATTTTCTGTTCACAACAAGGAACAGGTTCACAACAAGGAACAGGAAAAAGAAAGGGAGCAAGGAAGGAAACTGGATTGTAAACTTTGCTAATGACCTGTTTCTATTTTATTTTCCTTTCCTCCACCTCTGCCCTGAATGTCACATTCAGCAAGCAAAAGAAGAAATTTACAAAGAAGCCCTTGGAAAGGGCGCACATCCTTACTTCTCTTAAGTTCTTACAAAAAAAAGCCAAGAAAAACAAGTAAGTAGATGCTCCTGGGTCCAAATGTTTTTTTGAAAAGTGTTGCATAGAGGTGGAAATATAAGTGAATACAGGAGCTAATGAAATAACATCATGCGCATTTAAGAACATTTCTAGAAAAACCTAAGAGTATGATGCTTTCAATTTGCCATTTTGCAAATTTCCTATTAAGGAATATAATATTTCCTAATTGATTCTTAACAGAATAACAGAGTTGGAAGGAACCTTGGAGGTCTTCTAGTCCAACCCCCTGCTTAAGCAGGACTGTGGATCTTCAGTCCTTCTCAAAGAGCTTTGGACAATATCAGTGTCAAAAACATTAACATAGCAATAAATGCAACTTTTTATATATATAAATCTGTCACTGTTTGACTTTTTAAAAAGTAGCTCTTAATAGGCTTTTCATGCCATTCCCTTCTTTATTAGCACTTAAATTTGGTATCTCTGTTCTGTTTGTTCTACTTTGTATTAATATTTCTCTGGCAAGTTGCTGTGTGCTATCAGCGTTAAAAACAATACAATTAAATTGTGCTATATTAAATATAGAAAATAGCCCTTGTTTCTAGCTGTGAATTTTCAAAGTTTTGAATCAAGGTAATCTTTATTTAGTGACTGCCTCATTTAGCGATTGTTCATTAACAAAGTTGATGAAAAAGTAAGTTGGTTTCATCTAGTAAATGTTTTGCTTGACTGAATGACTGAATTGCTTATCCCAGTTGTGGTCGCTAAGCAGAATCAATTTCAAACCACCTGAATACAAAGTAGTTTGCTACCACTGATTTTGGGTTTTCAGCTATAAACAAACCACCCAGAGTAGATGGAAATCGGGTGGCATACAGGTTTAATTTATTATTATTTTTATTGAAATGAGTATATATCCTACTATAAAAAGTTAAGTGGCAATTAACTTTTGGTTTGTTTTTTTAAAGTTTCAGAAAGTTGGATGTGGTTCGTATAATTTATTTGCTCCTTTTACTCTTAATAGGACACTTGTCCAGAAAATGAAAAAGAAGAACTCCAAGGAAGTCCAAAGTAATAATTCTCAGAAACGGGTGACTCCAGAAAATTAATTCAGTTGCTTTGTCAAAATAAACAAGGATTTTTTTGATCTTTGCAAGAAGAATAAACCCGAGGAGCCCTTTTTTGATGGACAAATATTTTGATTTTGCTTCTTTGATGTATATAGTTTACTGTTTTTCTACTTTACCTTTAGCTACAGGATACCTCATCCCCCAGCCCCTGATAAAGGGGGGACTTGAATCAGATCATCCTCCTTGGGTAACAGTGTGATGGTGCTAATGCAAGTGTCGTACCACAGAAAGATACCCAGATGCAGTCATCATGGGCACAGAAAGGATTCTGGACGCAAAGGGACTCCTCTTACGATAAATGACTCTCAGCTCATAATAAAAGGGAGAACTTCTACTACCAATCTTTGTCATTGACTATGGGAAATCAAATATTAGAATGTAGTAACTGGTTCTGTGGTGGGAATGTAAGGATAAGGCACAATTGTAGCAATCTTCTTTTGTGCCTTTATTGCCTGAAGAGTGGATTTAAAAAATCAATGGGAAGATGGAAAAGACCTCTTCAAGAATTCAGATAGTTTGCAAAAATTAGGAATCTGGTAGCATCTTTTCAGACTAACACATTTTATTAAAGAGTAGAAGTTTTCATCCTTTTTGAAAAATTCCTGAGCCTGAAAAAGTACTATCAAACTTGATTGTTGAATACCATTAAAGATTAACAGCTATCCTACTTTGGTTTGCAAAAAACAATCCACAATAATTCACTGACAACTGTTGAATCTTTGAGATTATAAAACCTAAAACCATATTCTCAATAACCTGGGTCCAAGTGGTTGTGTTGTTAAAATATTAGTTTGCATTTTGGTGTGTGTTTATGTGCAATGTTGTGATTAAATGTAGTATAATGGGAGGTTTTATAATCATCAGTTCCTGCCATCCTAATTTCCAACTGGAATTGCCATACGTTCTAGTTTAAGCATGAGATTTTAACTTTTATATCCCTATCTTTGGGACAGATTTCTTGTGCTTTTAAAGTTGGATGCTTAAGGAGGGAAGCAGATGGGAGATACTGTTTCAAGATAGATGAATGTCAAAACTACAGGATCTGTGTTTATATTTTCCCACTTCGACGGAGTCTCTGAAAATGAACTTCAATCGCAGTCAATTCAACTGGATATGTAAACAGATTGACTGCAAGGGATATAAATCCTTCCATTCCCCATTGTCTTGTCAGAGCTGAAGAAGCTTCTTGGATGAGAAGCGAAATGTCTTCAAAGAAAAAACAAAGTCCAAAGTTGCCTCCTGAAAAAGCCCTTTGGGACAACCATGATCTGGATGATTGAGAATATCTCTACAGACGTAAACAGACTGAGTTCACTTGACATGCTGGCTGGATTTACAGATAATCAGTCGGAAGAAACCTTGTAGGTCATCTAGTCCAACCCCCCCTCCCACTACAGCATTCCTGACAAATGGCAGTCCAATCTCTTCTTGAAAGTCTCAAGTGATGACGCTGTCACAACTTCCAAGGGCAATTCTGGGAGTTGAAGCCTACACATGTTGTAAAAGTTGTTTAAGTTTGAAAAAAACTCAAATGAGCTAATCTTATCCATCATTCAGAAATGCAGGTCCTGTATCGATGGTACCTATGCAACCTTTGCGGCAGTCGCTCCCTTTCTTCCAGGGCTCCGCTTGCAGCCAGAGTGCCTTCCAGGACAACTCTTAGCTCCCATCATTCCCAACACAGCCCCTGTGATTATGGGGCGAGCAGACAACCACAAGGTGGCAACGACGCCCCTTCTCCCAGGTGCTTGTTGCATCCACTCTGAATGGGAGCTGCCTGGGATACTTGCATCCGGAGGCCCTTTCTGTGCAGGGGACAATTGCATGTGGAATCCTTCGTATCTAGAGTCCTTTCTGTGTCGGGAATGATGGCATCTAGAATCCTTCGTATTGGAAGTTGTTTCTGTGCCGGGGATAATGGCATCTAGATTCCTTAGCATCGGGAGTCCTTTCTGTGCCAGGGATGATTGTATTGGGAGTCCTTTCTGTGCCAGGGATGATGGCATCTAGAATCCTTCATACTGGAAGTTGTTTCTGTGCCGGGAATAATGGCATCTAGAGTCCTTTGCATGTGCCGAGAATGCTTGCCTCAGCAGCCCTTCCTGCCCTGACCAGAGGGATGGCCTAGGCCTGGGGTCTCCAACCTTGGCCAGTTTAAGCCTGGCGGACTTCAACTCCCAGAATTCTCAGCCAGCAAAGCTGGCTGGGGAATTCTGGGAGTTGAAGTTCGCCAGGCTTAAACTGACCAAGGTTGGAGACCCCGGCCTAGATGGCCACAAGGGCTCCTGGAGACTCCGCCCCGCCAGTCTCCACACCGAGGAGTGTAGTAAACCCTCCAGCAAACACCCACCACCCGGCTCACCCGAGCCCTCCCCAGTAAGCGCGCGCCGCCGGCTCTGCCCCGGAAGTGGCGGCCGCAGCCGCGGCCCAGCTGACAGGAGGAGGAGGCGGCGGCGGCGGCTGCAAGATGGCGCTGCGGCCGGCGGGGCTGGGGGCCGGAGCCGCCCCCGCCGGGGTCTCCGGCGTCGCGCCCGGGCCGCCGGGGATGCCGAACGCAGCGACCGGAGGCGCCGGAGCAGCGACCGCAGCAGCCGCGGGAAGCCCCGGACCCGCCAGGTAGCCGAGCCACAGAGGGGCGGCTGGGCGGGCAAAGAGATGCGGGGGCGGGGGCGGGGGGGGAGGGAAGCGGAGGGTCCCTCAGGAGGGTCTTGAGGGTCTCCATTGTGTCCCATGCTTCGCCTGCGTATGGGAGGGGCGTGTCTCGTCCGCTTTTGAGGGGGCAAGAAAGCTGAGAATGCGTGGGTCACCTGTGACAGGCGCTTGGGTGGGTGGGTGGGTGGGGGCCACACCTGGCGATGCCCAGGTCCGTCCCTCCCTGTCATTCAAAGTGGGATCCAGTGGGGTCGGTCCACTCATGGCCTTGCTCGCTGGAGTGCAAAAGCGGGTTCCAGTGGCTCTCCGGGACACCCCAAGAAATCCACCTGGCTCCTCTAGATGTTGCCGGCTTCTCTTGCACGCCAAATTCATATATGCCTCATGTTTGACAAGTCCACCCAGCCTGCAGGCATCCACACCCACGCACCCCATTTCAGTAATGGTGGTCTTCGACTTAAGGCCAGAGTTGAGCCCAAGATGTATGTTGCTAAGTGAGGCGTTTGTTGAGTCTTGAGTTCTGCCCTGTTTTACGACCTTTCTTGACTGCTTGTTGAGTGAATCACTGCAGTTGGTCTGTTAATAACCTGGTTGTTAAGTGAATCATGCTGCCCCAGTGACTTTGCTTGTTTGAAAGTGGAATCAGGTGACCCCAGGGCACTGCAACCGTCATAAATGTGAGTCAGTTGTCAAGCATCCGAATGTAAATCATATGACCATGAGGATGCTGCAACGATTTTAAGTGTGAAAAACAATCATAAGTCTTTTTTTCCAGTGCCATTGCAATTTTGAAGAGTCACTAAATAGACTGTTGTAAGTCTAGGGCTACCTGCCTTGCCTCTGCATAGAGACATATACTGTATGATACCAATAAAGGAGAATATTTTTAGCTCAGGGTTGAAATGAGGGGTCAATCAATCAGGATAGAGCTGGGACCTTGGAGGTCTTCTAGTCCAACCCCCTGTTCAAGCACAGTGCACAAACCAGGCCAGATCCCTCGAAAGAGGGGAAAACTATTTACAGGAAAGGAGAATTTACACAGTTTACCTTCTTATCTTTTTGAAACAAACATGGAAAGTGAAAGTTACAATATCTACAATGCCCTTTTGGCTGTGACACATGCATTACATTCAGTGTATGGATCCAGAGGCCGACCAACCATGATAACACTTGGAAAGAGTCTCAACTGTCCAGTCATGGCAGGTAATTTCTGTGACTATTCAGAATAGAGCTGGAAGGGACCTTGGAGGTCTTCTAGTCCAACCCCCCTTGCTCAAGCAGGAGACCCCATACCATTTCAGTGGCTGTCCAGTCTCTTCTTCAACACCTCCAGTGATGAAGCACCCAGAACTTCTTGAGTGACGTTTCACTGATTAATTGTTCTTACTGTCAAGAAATTTCTCCTTAGTTCCAGTTTGCTTCTCTCCTTGATTAGTTTCCATCCATTGCTTCTTGTATTGCCTTTGGAAAATAAGTCCACCCCCTCTTTGTGACAGCCCCTCAAATACTGGAATACTGCCAATCCATTTCAGCCATCCATATCAAAACTATGAGGGTCCTTGGTGCTCTCAGAGCTTGGTTGTTTTCTTTACCAAACTAGGACATTTCATTACCAAACTAGGTAACATCATCAGTGCTCTTTGTTGATGACAAGTTGACTAGCACTGATGACATCACTTAGTTTGGGTAATGAAACGTCTTCAAGAAAATAGCCAAGCTCAGAGAGCAGCAAGGATTCATCATTTCAACCCTGGGCAACAAATATTCTCCTTTATTGATATTATGTATGTCTGTATGCAGGCGTGCTGCTGTAGTGCGTGTGTGGATGTGAACACCTGCACACTGGGTGGACTTATAAAAAATCCAGCAGAGGCTTTTGTTGTCGTACACTGGCTGAGCATTTTTCTGAATACACTCACACACAAAATCCATCTGCCTCCCCCATAGGAGCATGTAGGAGTGTTCAATTTATACTGCCAAACATTTCAGGTTCATGAAATGTTTGGCAGTATAAATAACCCTAACCAATGAAAAAGCCTTTAACCATAAACACAGACAATTTGCGCACAATAGTGCATACACACTATTGAGCATTTTTCTGAATACATTGAAAACTGGTATATATAAAATCCCACTCCCACTCCTATGAATGTTTATTGAAGGTGGTTATTTAATTTATAGGTAGTCCTTGGCTTACAACCATGTGTTTACTTAGTGATTGTTTGAAATTACAACACTGAAAAAAGTGCCTTATAATCATTTTTTACACCCATGATCCTTGCAGTATGCCATGTTAACAACTACCTGTATATGGCTGCCTGTTCCAAATTCATCCATACACACATGCACACACACACACACACTAGCTCGATACCCGTGCTTCGCTACGAAACTATGTGGTTGGGCTTAGTTTTTAGGGAGGAAGATAGGGGGGGAATTCTGCCTCTGCCTACCAGCATCCATTGGTATTCATCTGGCTAGCATCCTCTCAGTGTGTGAGAGAGTTGAGGGCTGTTTGGAAACTGAAGCAGTATTTGCTATGTGAGCAAGAAGGAGACAGCAAGGAGTCAGGGCATGGCTTAGCTCAACTGTTCTGTACTAAAGCTGCTTGGTACTCTGAAACTGAAATTGAAACTCCTCTACTTGTGTTTTGCATTTGGAACAGATTTCTTTTTAGGTGGGAAGGGGGAGTAGAGCTCCTTAGCATAAGAGCATGTTAATAATAATACACTGCTCAAAAAAATAAAGGGAACACAAAAATAAGACATCCTAGATCTGAATGAATGAAATATTCTTATTAAATACTTTGTTCATTACATAGTTGAATGTGCTAACAACAAAATCACACAAAATTTATCAATGGAAATCAAATTTAGCAACCCATGGAGGTCTGGATTTGGAGTTAACACTCAAAATTAAAGTAAAAACACTACAGGCTGATCCAACTTTGATGTAACGTCCTTAAAACAATTCAAAATGAGGCTCAGTAGTGTATGTGGCCTCTATGTGCCTGTATGACCTCCCTACAACGCCTGGGCATGCTCCTGATGAGGTGGCGGATGGTCTCCTGAGGGATCTCCTCCCACACCTGGACTAAAGCATCCCCCAATTCCTGGACAGTCTGTGGTGCAGTGTGACGTTGGTGGATGGAGCGAGACATGATGTTCCAGATGTGCGCAATTGGATTCAAGTCTGGGGAAAGGGCGGGCCAGTCCGTAGCATCAATACCTTCGTCTTGCAGGAACTGCTGACACACTCCAGCCACATGAGATCTAGCATTGTCGTGCATTAGGAGGAACCCAGGGCCAACCGCACCAGCATATGGTCTCACAAGGGGTCTGAGGATCTCATCTCGGTACCTAATGGCAGTCAGGCTACCTCTGGTGAGCACATGGGGGGCTGTGTGGCCCCCTAAAGAAATGCCACCCCACACCATTACTGACCCACTGCCAAACCGGTCATGCTGGAGGATGTTGCAGGCAGAAGAACATTCTCCACGGCGTCTCCAGACCCTGTCACGTCTGTCACATGAGCTCAGTATGAACCTGCTTTCATCTGTGAAGAGCACAAGGCGCCAGTGGCAAATTTGCCAATCTTGGTGTTCTCTGGCAAATGCCAAACGTCCTGCACGGTGTTGGGCTGTAAGCACAACCCCCACCTGTGGATGTCGGGCCCTCATACCACCCTCATGGAATCTGTTTCTGACCGTTTGAGCAGCCACATGCATATTTGTGGCCCACTGGAGGTCATTTTGCAGGGCTCTGGCAGTGCTCCTCCTGTCCCTCCTTGCACAAAGGCAGAGGTAGCGGTCCTGATGCTGGGTTGTTGCCCTCCTATGGCCTCCTCCACATCTCCTGATGTACTGGCCTGTCTCCTGGTAGCACTTACATGCTCTGGACACTACGCTGACAGACACAGCAAACCTTCTTGCCACAGCTCACATAGATGTGCCATCCTGGATGAGCTGCACTACCTGAGCCACTTGTGTGGGTTGTAGACTCCGTCTCATGCTACCACTAGAGTGAAAGCACCGCCAGCATTCAAAAGTGACCAAACCATCAGCCAGAAAGCATAGGAACTGAAAAATGGTCTGTGGTCACCACCTGCAGAACCACTCCTTTTATTGGGGATGTCTTGCTAACTGCCTATGCTTTCCACCTGTTGTCTATTCCATTTGCACAACAGCGTGTGAAATTGATTGTCAGTCAGTGTTGCTACTTAAGTGGACAGTTTGATTTCACAGAAGTGTGATTGACTTGGAGTTACATTGTGTTGTTTAAGTGTTCCCTTTATTTTTTTGAGCAGTGTATATGAAATACTAATGCTCTGATGGTCATTTCCAAAAATCCTTTCTTAGTGAGCCCCTAGAAGCCAAGAAGAACATACGTGCCAAATTTCAAGTTTGTAGGCTTTCCGGTTCTGGAGATTTTGTGATGATGCATGAGTGGTATTTCGCTTTTATACATATAGATATAGGAAATTCCCGCCCCTCCAACATATATATTGTTTTTGAAACTGTCAGAAATGTATCAATTTTATTTTCTGGATGCATTATAAAGAGATAAGATTTTTTTCCTTTCTTTTTCTCCCTCTGCACACAAATTTCCTCAGAAAGTTGATATTTTAAAATATATATTTTTATTTAGTTTAGATTTTAAAATAAAACTTTATTGTAAACAAGCAAAACAATTTTAACCTCCAAGGGAGCCCTTGTCCCTTCTTCATATCTATCAGAGATAAAGGGAGAGATAGAAAAGTGATACTTTAAGATTTACATATATAGTACTCAGAGGTAGTATTCAGCAGGCTCTGACCAGTTCTGGAGAACCGGTAGCAGAAATTTTGAGTAGTTCGGAGAAATGGCAAATACCACCTCTGACTGGCCCCGCCCCCATCTATTCTCTGCCTCCTGAGTCCCAGCTGATTGGCTGGGTATTCTTTTGTGGCTCTGCACAGGAGAACGGAGCTGGAAATCAGGTTAGTGGGGTGGGGAGGGAATGGGGATTTTGTAGTATCCTTCTCCTGCCACGCCTACCAAGCCATGCTCACCAAGCCACACCACGCCCACCATGCCACACCCACAGAACCGGTAGTTAAAATTTTTGAATCCCACCACTGATAGATTTACAGTATAGGTTTAGATAAATACATTCAGAATATCCCGATATTTGACCTTTCAGTTATGGATTCGTATATATTAATAAACACACACATAGAGAGTATATAAGAGCAAATAAAATAACTGACAAATGTAAATAGTTTTCCTTAACCAAATATATATAAACAGAAGTAATAATTGATGTTAAAAATATGTACCGATAAGCAATTTCTTTACATCAATTATATATAAAATTAGAACATTAGAAGATTGACCTGGTGCCAGGTTTTTGTTGTTTTTAATGTTCTAATTTTTCATCTGTTTAATTTTTTTTAGTTTAAATGTGATTTGTATGTTGTTTTAACTTTTTATTGAGAACCACTCAAAGTTGATTAGAAGATGGGCAGTTATAAATGTTTTAAATAAATTAATATAGTGTATGTGTGTGTGTGTGTGCGTATAAGATATACATAGAGAAACTAAATTAGAATACTTCTCTTCATATTTTATACTGTTAGGGAATAGATTAGATTCCTTTCCTCACTTCCAGTATCATTTTTTAATTAGAAGAGTATATTGTAAATGATGGGAAGCTCTCTATTTTACAGTCTCCATTAAATAGTATGGGGGCTGAGCCAAGATTTGAAATGGTTATGAAACCTCCAATTAATGATGCTTAATTAAATATCTAGTTCAAACAGTAGTTCCTTGCTTAATTTAACATGTGTCTTGTTAAGGAGAGGGGGGGATCGTTTATTTACTCCTGTATTTCCTATATTGGACAGATGTATCATGAAAAATTGATATCAGAACTAAAGTTTACACTCTCAACCCAGACGTAATGTTAAATACATTTTAATGTCCTTTAGCCTCATAGATCTCTTTTCAGTGATAGAGTTTGTTTCTTGAAAAATGGTATATGTTTCTTCCTTCTTTCTCCAATATATTTACAAAGGAAGTGAGCATTTCAAATCTTTATAATAATACAGGTAAAATAACACAGACACACACACAGAGAGAGACACCTTGAGTTGAGTTCAATTTGTGGTGAGTACACATGCATACAGACCTTATTTTTCTCAACACAAAGGAAGTGGTTTGCCATTACCTGCCTCGAGGATTGCTTGGGTGTGTTTGTTTGTTTATTTCTGGGCCTAGCCCTGTGTTTATCACACTCTGGTAACTTTAAGATGTCCGGACTTCAACTCCCAAAATTCCCTAGCCAGCAGCACATTGCCTGAGGAATTCTGAGAATTGGTTGATGTTGCCAAGTCTGGAAAAAAAAAATGACTTTAGCCTTTAACTCTGGGGCCAGTTTGGTTTAGTGGTGAAGGCACCAGACTAGAAGCCAGGAGCCTGTGAGTTCTAGTTCCACCTTAAGTATGAAAGCCAGCTGGGTGACTTTAAGCCAGTCACTCACTCCCACATTCATCACACAGGGTTGTTGAGGAAAATAGGAGGAGGAGGGAGTAATATTGTGAATGCTCGCTGCCTTATTTATAAAAATAATAAAGGCAGGAGATAAATATTTCCTGGTGATTTCCCATTCAAGTGCTAATCATGCCCAATGATCATTCTTATTCTAGCCCTCTCAATAAGTACTCTTAAGAGACTGAATGATAAAGAAATGAACAGGTAGTCCTCCACACTTGGAACCAAAATTAGTGAGCCATTATTAAGTGAGCCGTGCCGGATTTCACAACTTTTATCGCCACAGTTGTTAAACAAATCACTGCAGTGAATCTTGTGATTGTGAAGTGAATCTGCTTGTTGGATGCCAGCCAGTGATCATATGACCCCCTGGGACAGTGCAACTATCATAAATACATGCCAGTTTCCAAGCATCTGATTTTTGATCATGTGACTACAAGGAGACTCCAACAGTCATAAGTGGGAAAAACAGTCATAAGTCACTTTTTTCAATGCTGTTGTACCTTCGAACGGTCACTAAACAAATGGTTATAAATCAAGGACTACCTGTATAGGATTGAGGAAGGAAAAAACATCTACCATTTTTGGTATAAGGAGCTCAAAATTTTTAGCAGGGGAACTGCCTGCATTGGCAACAGTAACAGTGAACAGTATTTCAAATAGTTAGGATTAGTCATCCATTTTCTCCTTAAAAAAACCAACATTGTAGTCTTGTCCACGGTAAAAATCACCTAAATTAATTTTTGCTTCTCATCAAAATTCTTTTGAAATTCCAGCCTATTCTACTGACACACTAGGATATGAGTAAGCTAATAAAAGGTTTTGTGGGCAGATAAGCTTTGGAGTGTTTGATTAATGAATATTCATTTCCTTTTACCACAGAGAAATAGATGGCAGACAGAACCAAGGCCTTTTAAAAGTACCCAGTCTTCCTAAAATGTCATGGCAGGCTGTTATATCTGTAAAGAGTGATCGGTTTTAATGAAGCCCAATACTTGCAGATTGTATGTAATTTTTGTAGGACCTTTAGCATCAGAGAAATAATAGTTTGGCATTGTTATTTTTTCTTGAACTTTGAGTGTAATTAATAAATGTTCTTCCTTTTTCTGCATAAGCTCTTATAAATCACCCCTTCTTTAGAAAGGCATCTATGTTTAATGACTTTTTCTTTCTTTCCTTCCCTCATTAAATGGCAATGAGTCAGGCCAGGCTGGGTTGTGTGACACTACCTTTTGTGGATACCTGCTCTCCTTTTCCTTGCTGTTGTCACCATCGGCACCACAGGGGTCTTATTCAGATATCACTAGGGAGATTTAAATATAATATGCAGATATGAACTCTGAAATAAGACGGGGTTGACCTCTGTTGTAGGCTTGGTATAATTAATCAAGCCACCCACCTGCGCATGTGGTTATTAACGTCTGCTGTTTTGTATTCTGAATTAGTTCTGCTATATAGATAGATCAAATTTACTCAACCTGATGCGCTTCAGAGATATTTGAGCCTTTACTCCTAGACCTAGAACCGTGGTGGCTAACCTTTTGGGGCTCCTGTGCCAAAAATTGTGTGCGTGCTTGCACGCTCGCACTCGCGTGCCAGCACCCAGAAGGCAATGTGTGCCCCCACGCCCCCTACACATGCGTGTGTAATCCGCACCCACCCATGCCACCCCCTTACCCGCACTGCACCTCACAGCTGATTTTCGGCCAGACTTCCCGTATTTTCAGAAAAACAAGGAATGCCGAAACGAGGCTAGTTTTTGGCCTGCAAAGCCTGCAGAAGCCTGCAAAAGCCTCCTTCAAGCCTTTGGGAGGCTGAAAAAGGCCTCAAACTGGCCAAAAATCAGTGATAAGGCACGCACATGCCCAGTGAGGTAAGTTTGCCTGCAGCTCACGTGCTGGCACAAATGGCTCTGCATGCCACCTGTGGGACGTGTGTCATAGGTTCGCCATCATGGACCCAGAACAAGCACCTACTAATTGGAGCACCATATGTGTATATGAGGGTGAGATCAATGTTTCTCAGTTCAGCAACATGAGGACTTCAACTCCCAGAATTCCCCAGCCAGCAGTTGAAGTTTATACATCTTTAAGAGGCCAAAGTTCAGGTTTAGTGACTATTTGAAATTACAGTGGCACTGAAAAAGTGGCTTATGACAAGTTTTCACACTTAGGACTGTTTCAGCACCCACAAGGTCAGTGATCAAAATTTGGGCACCTGGCAACGGTGTGTATTTATACAGTTGAAATGTCCTGGGGTCATGCGATCACCATCTGTAAGCTTCCCAGCCGGCTTCCGACAAGCAAAATCAAGTGGGGAAAGCTAAGATTTGCTTAATGACTGCATAACTCACTTAACAGTTGCAGTGATTCGCTTAACAACTGTGGCAGAAAAGGTTGTAAAATAGATGCCACTCATTTAATAACTGTCCTGCTTAGCAATGGAAATTTTGGGCTCAGTTGTAAGTCACAAGTCACTGTTAAGTCAGTTGCTAAATGAATCTGGTTTCTCCATTGACTTTGCTTGTCAAAAGGTTGCAAAAGGTGATCGCTTCAACCATCATAAATACAGGCCAGCTACTTAGCACCAGCAAAGCTAGCGAAAACGTTTAAAGATAAATCAACCAAATGCTGGAAGTATCATCAAACACCGGCAACATGCTACCATATGTGGCGGTCTTGCATAGAAGTTAAAAGATATTGGACAAAAATACACACATGGTTGGAAAAATTATTAAACAACATATAGATTTGAAACCTGAAATATTTTTATTAGGAATGGTACCTGAAGGTTACAGTAAAGAAAAATATATTTAATCATACATGTATTAACAGCAGCTAGAATTGTATTTGCTCCGAATTGGAAAAGTGACAAGATACCGATAGAGGGAAAAGTAATCGAGAAAATATTTGAATGTGCAGAAATGAATAGATTAACATTGGAAATTAAAGAAAAAGAAGAATCTGAATACTACATGGTATGGGATTTATTTTATCAATGGTTAGAAAAGAAAACAAATTAAAATGGATTAGATGAATATATGAAGCAATAAGAGAAAATTGTTAAAAATAGATATATTGGATATTACTTATGAAAATGTGATTATTGTTATATTGATAAGGAGGGTATTAATCATAAGCTGTAAGCACACAGAATATGTACCTGATAGACACACGGTTGAAATGGAATGGATTTATTGTATATAAAAAATAAAAACCGTTATTAAATAAATAAATAACTACAAGCCAGCTGCCAATCATCCAAGTTTGATCATATGACTACGGGAATGCTGCAGTAGTCATGACTATGAAAAAACAAGTCATAAGTCATTTTTTTCAGTGCCATTGTAACCTCAAACGATCACTAAGCAAATTATTGCAATTCAACAATAATTACCTGTAGAGACCACATTTGAAGACTTTGTAACCCTTTTTGTGGAAAAGAACCAAGGTCCATCAAGAAGTGATCACTTGGGGAGCTCCTGTAAAAAAGTAAGAAATTACTCTTAGGGTTGTCCAATCCTACCTTCTACCAAACAGGTAATCATTTAGAGCAGTCTTAAATTTTTGTGGTGCTGATTATTACATATGGCTGGAATATTATTCAAGGTCACTAGCCAGTTGAACAAAGAACGTCCATCCAATCTGGGTCGATCACCAGGACCAGAGAGGTTTTGTCTTCTGAGCTTTCGGACTTAACGCTGGTGACCGTCTTTAGGGAATTTCTCTCTTCCAAGCTATTGGGCTCCAACGTGAGCACAAAAACTCAGAAGACTAAACCTCTGGTCGCAGTGACTGACCCAGATTGGATCCTGCAACATATCCTGGGACACATATATTTGTTTTCATTCATGAAAAAACAACCGTGAATGTAATCCTGCAAGTGGTCCTTGTGAAACTTAAATTGGAAAAGTGACTGGTCAGTTCAAAAAAGATAGGCATTGACATTTCCCACAATCCATGAAAGATATTCAGAAACCTAGCGATGGCATAAAATCTTGTTGATCTACATTGGTTTAACGCAGTCTTCCCTTACCTAATAGCAATAGCACCTAGACTTACATACCACCTCACAGTGCTTTTACAGCCCTCTCTAAGCAGTTTACAGAGTCAGCCTCTATTGCCCCCAACAATCTGGGTCCTCATTTTACTGACCTCGGAAGTATGGAAGGCTTGACTCAACCTTGAGCCGGTGAGGATCGAACTGTTGGCAGTAGGCAGAATTAACCTGTAATACTGCACTCTAATTACTGTGCCACCAGTTCTGCCATCTTGTTCTCCTGGAATAAAGGCCCATCGTTTTCTGGGTTCTATGGGAGCTGGAGTCCACCAAAGCTTGACAGTTCCAAGCTGAGAAAGGCCGATCTGGAGAGATTGTTGAATTATTACTGCAGTAATGGGAGCCCCTTTCCTGGCCATAGTCCAGAACAATTATAAAGTACATCTCTCTGCCCTTAGACTAAAAAGAAAGGCTATTTTCCATATTGCATTCTCATCATCCCGTGACAAAGCAATCAATAAGTGGCCTAGGGTGGACTCAGATGTCTGGTTTCTCCTAACATTGGATAAACTCGAGAACCTTATCAAGTCTTCGATCTACAGAGGAACTAATTTATGCCTTTGACTTTCTCGCCTTTCAGTCTTTTTAATTGTACTCGATGCATTTTCTCCTCCTATCCAATGACAAACCCTCCCCCCAACCAATCATTATTTTTCTCTGCACATTTTATACCTGGCGCTAACTAACATAACACTATTTCTTTTTTCAAGAAAGCAAAGTCCAAAGCGTTTTTGTACGAGTTTTTGGGAGGTCAATACTTGTCAATTTACAGTATTTTTGTCAATTTTTTTTTTAAATTCGAGAACAGCAGACCAGTTGTCAAAGAGACACAGCAGATGAGACTTGTTCCCTGGGGATTTGTGAGACACTTGTTTTGCTATTATGGAAAGAAACAAATGCTACATTTTGTTCACATCTCCTATATATCATAAAATACAGGGAATTGTGATGAAACAAATACATTATGATATTAAGCCTCTTGCAAACATTAGTCTAATTTTTAAATTGCAACAATATAGACATAAACATTGCCTTCATCTTTTTGGCCTGTTCAGTTCTTATGTTTAAAAGTATTAAATTGCTTTTTATTTCTTCCACTATTTTTCTGTCTTAAGAGCCAGAATTGAGACTGACAGCACTTCCATTGTGCTGTTATTTGCAATTACAGCTGATGAACTGAATGATTTTCCTGTCCGTTAAAAAAATTGTATGTTGTCGTGGAATTTGTCCTTATTCATTCAGGCTTTTGTGAAACATATTGCTTACTTATTTCTTGGCCAGCCAACATTCATTCTAAGGAAAGATCAAAATTGCCTGGATAGCATTGAAATCCAGGGTACTGAGGTTTTGTTTAAGTGGCTTTGGTTCACCTTGCAAAAACCTGGAAAAAAATGTATTGAGAAAAAAAATGGGGAGATGTGTATGTTTGCATATGTTTTCCAATTGCATATGTTTTCCAATATTCCATGTATTATTTTTCTTTCCTTTTGGGAAAAAAGAACAGAGCAAAAGTTTTTCTTTCCCAACTTTTCCCATTTCATTTTCCAGACTCTCTATAAAACTATAATAGCTAACCCAGTGACTCAACATCAATTAATATTCAGAACTGATGTTAATGACCGGTAAATTCTATAGTTGAACAATGACTTGGTTTAGATTGCACACAGTCAGAAATATGGCCCTTAAGATTTAAAAGGAAGCAGATGTGATTTTTTTTTTACATCAATGGACTGAGTCACAGACTGGAAAGAATCATATAGTACACCATGTGCCTTGTTTAAACTATGTTTTTGTTTTATTTTTTACTAAGCCATAGTGACTTGGCAGATTTGAAACATTTAAGCCATAAAGTATAGTTCACCATACATCTAATGCTTGGATTCACTTGTTATGTTAGGTCAGAGTTACACAAAGTACTTTAACACAGTGCGCATCCCTGGTTGCTTGTAAAGAAATCCTCCTGAACATTGAGTCTTGATCATAGAAGCAATTAACAGAACAGGAAGATTGGGTGAAACCAGGCTTAATAGCAGGAACTGTGAGAGGGATCTTGGAGTCTTAGTGGACAACCAGTTAAATATGAGCCATCTGTGCGGCAGCAGCCCAAAAAGCTAATGCAATCCTAAATTGCATTAACAAAGGGATACAATCAAGATCAAGTGAAGTACTAATACCACTCTATAAAGTCTTAGTAAGACCACACCTAAGAACGCTGCATCCAGTTTTGGTCACAACACTATACAAAAGATGTTGAGACTAGGGGACTGGAGACTAAAAAATACGATGAACGGTTGCAGAAATTGGGCCTAGTCTAGGGAGGAGAAGGACCAGGGGAGACAGGATAGCAGTCTTCCAATGTTTGAGGGGCTGCCACAGAAGAGGAAGGGGTCAAGCTATTTTCCAAGGCACCCGAAGGCCAGACAAAAAATGATGGAAACTGATCAAGGAGAAGATTCAAACTGGAAATAAGGAGAAACTTCCTGACAGTGAGAACAATCAACCTGTCAGCCTTCAAGATCTTTTCTACTGCTTTGCATCTTTCGGCTGCCATGAGTAACGGGGGGAGGGGTTGCGTCTGGGAAGAGAGCTGGAGGTGTTACATTCTTGTGTTGTATAAATGAGGAGTAGGGGGGAGTATAAATTCCTGCTCTTAAGTTTCTATTTCCTTGCTTAGCCTTCTTTCCTCTGCGCAACTGCGAATCCTTATCAAAATATGTCAAGGTCAACGGACAGAGGCCTCATCACCACCTGAAGATGCCCACATGATCATATTCAGAACTTTTTATTGGAAGGGTCTTTTGAACTTTGGGGGGTGGGAACAATTCCATCACTTTGTATATGTGATCTGCGCGCCTAATTTCTCAGATTCAGAATTCTACCTGTAGCTTCCACTTCGAATTTCAGTAAAAGAATCCTTTCCTCTAATTTATGGAGTTTAAGTATTTCTTTCTTGGATTTTGAATGGAGCACAGACTGACACAACCAATGGAACAGAAGTTGCCTTCAGAAGTTGTGGGAGGTTCATCACTGGAAGCTGTCAAGAAGAGATTGGACTGCCATCTGTCAGAAATGGTGCAGGGTCCCCTGTTTGGGCCGGGGGTTGGACTAGATGACCTATAAGGTGCCTTCCAACTCTATCATTTTGTTCTATTCTAAGATTAATAAAGATGTGGACTAAATGGGATTTGTAAAGCATTTAAGAGAGAGGAAGGACAATAATATTCCAATTATCTGTTGAAAAGGTCAGAAGTCATATATTTCTTAACTTTAGTTTTCTTTTTCTTTCCTTGTACTTTTTTGTACAGTTAGTCCTCAACTTACAACAGTTCATTTAGTGACTGTTCAAAGTTACAATGAGCACTGAGAAACATAAAGTATGGTCACGTGTTCAGACACTTAGCAACTGACTCATATTTATGACGGTTGCAGTGTCCCAGGGTCTGGCGAACCCCTTTTGTGACCTTCTGACAAGGAAAGTCAAGGGGGAAGCCAGATTCCCTTAACAACCACGTCACCAACTTAACAATTGCAGTGATTCACTTAACAATTGCGGCTAGAAAGGTGGTAAAATGGGGCAAAATTCACTTAACAATTATCTCTCTTGGCAACAGAAATTTTGGGCTCAATTGTGGCCGTACGTTGAGGACTACCTGTATTTCTTTTTTTGCCCCTTTCATTCAACTTGTTTTACACGAACATTCTTAATAGGTATGGTTTTAAAACCAAATTCTATCTTGGCTTTAAGCGTTTTTCACAATCTGACCTTGTGCATAGGAACCAATGGGGTCTCTCCCCTGCTTCATGGGGGCACCCATCTGTGCTAAAGACTTTTAACAGGGCGTGTTCTTTTCATTAAATGACGTACAAACTTTCCCCCCCCTCTCCTCTTCTCGTTTCAGCTTCGTTTTTCCTGTAGCTGGTGGTCTTGGCCCTCAAGGTAGGTAAAATTGGAAAGGGGTTTGGACTTGAAAAGAGAAACACAAGGTATCTTAAGTTAGGTGTCTATAGCAATAGCATTTAGACTTCTATCCTGTCCCATAGTGCTTTACAATACTCTCTGAATGTCTATGGAGATTCTCAGTCATCCAGGTCATGGTCATCCCAGAGGTGTTTTTTTTTTCAAGAGGCAACTGGACTTTCTTTGGTTTTTCTTTGAAGACATTTCGCTTCTCATCCAAGAAGCTGATTCAGAGCTGAAGAAGCCTCTTGGATGAGAAGCGAAACGTCTTCAAAGAAAAACCAAGAAAGTCCAGTTGCCTCTTGAAAAAGCACCTTTGGGACAACCATGACCCGGATGACTGAGAATCTCCGTAGACATCTGCAAGAAGACAACCAATCTTAGAGAGCACCAAGGATCCCTCATCAATGCTAACTCTCGTTTCAAAGATTTAAGGTCTGTATTGATAAAAATCCTTGGAAGCATCCTGAGAGGTCATTTAGTCCAGCTTGCTGCTTGATGGAGGGCTGATTAGTCTTTTGGCTAGGAGGCTAGCTATCCAGACAGATCATTATTGCAAATTAAATAATATAAGAAGTTTGCACTGCTTTCAGCTCTCCTGCCAAGAAAATTCTTTTTGCCTGAGTAGGAAGCCCCAGAGAGCAGGAAGGTCTACTTCAGGGGTGTCAAACTTGATTTCATGGACGGCCACCTCAGTTAAACACAACTCCTCGGGGGTGGGGGAAGGGCTGGGGGAGGGGGGCAGAGTGAGCATGGCCAGCTTGATGTCATTTGTGTCGGTGTCTGTAGTAGCCTGAGCTCTCTGCCGGCAAAAACGGACTCCCGAGCTCTGTTTCCAGCTGCGACGGCCTCCTGCAACCCTCCGCCAGCGCAAATGGAGCTCGAGAGGGCTGTGCACGGGCTTCCCGAGCTCTGTTTTCGCTGGCAGAGGCACGGCGGGCTGGTCCTTCACTCTTTTCCAGGGCGGTGCTGCAGGCTAGATCTAAGCACCGTTGTGGGCCAGATCCAGCCCATGGGCTTTGAGTTTGACACCCCTGGTCTGTTTGGATCCCCAGCCCCTTAACTATAGCTCAGTGGCCCCCAACCTTTTTTGTGCCACGGCCCGGTACCGGCATCACAAAATGATCCATGGCCCAGTACCGGCATCAGCACGCATGACAAGGCAAGGCGAGCCGAGCGACCGGCCAGCCAGCTGTCCCCCACTTCTCCCTGCCACCTTCAACTCCTCCTTTGTACCTTTGTCGATGGGCTTCGCTTCGGGACGGCTTCGGGACGGTCGCTTGGCTCACCTTGCCTTGGGTGCTGAAAGAATCCTCGTGCCTTAGTTTCGTTCGAAGCCCCCTCCCTTCGATGAAACTAAGGCATGAGGATTCCTTCAGCACCCAAACGCCGTTTTCCAACTGGAAAAGCTCACCCGGAAGCACTTTCTCGTCAAACATGATGGTGGTGCCCAGCAAACCGGCGGCCCGATAGGAAATGTTCCACGGCCCGGGACCGGTCCACGGCCCGGTGGTTGGGGACCCCTGCTATACCTAACATGTTGGCCCAATTGTACCTGTTCTTGCCCTCTTGTGTCCAGGGGTGGAATTGACCCCACCGGAATCCTAACCAGTTTTTAATGTCTCGGTGTAGGCATGATTCCAATGCAACAACAGAGCTTCTCGATGGTGCCTGTCATGCAGCCCAATATGCAAGGCATGATGGGGATGAATTACGGTTCTCAGATGCCTCCAGGAACGATGACGGTGCAGGTACGTCCTGAGGCGATTTCAAGAGGCCTGGTTTTTCATCGGTATCAGGAATTATTTTATTCCGTTCAAATTACTTTACCCCACACTGGGTGTCTCTAGGCGGTTTACAAATAAAATGAAATAAAATCCTACAGAAGTCATAGTTAAAAAACAAAATTGAAACGCTGATAAAGGAGAATACAGGTAGTCCTCAACTTACAAAAGTTCATTTAGTGAACGAAGTTTCAACAGCATTGGAAAAAGTGTCTTAAGACCATTTTTTCACACTTACGACCGTTGCAGCATCCGCATGGTTATGCGATTTACATGCGGATAGCTGGCAGCTGGTTCATATTTATGACGGTTGCATTGTCCCAGAGTCACGCAATCCATTTTTGCAACCTTCTGAAAAGCAAAGTCAATGGGGAAGGTCAGATTCATTTAACAACCATGTGTACTCACTTAACAGCAGTGATTCTCTTAACAACTGGGTCAAGGAAAGTCATAAAACAGGGCAAAGCACACTTAACAAATGTCTCGGCAACATAAACTTTGGGCTCAATCGTTGTCGTAAGTCGAGGACTACCTGTCTTTGTACCTGAGGGTTGAAATGAAGGGTCCCTTGGTACTCTCTGAGCTTGTTTTTTTTTTTTTTTGCAGGCTTTTCATTACCCAGCTGGGTAACATCATCAGTGCATTGACGCTGTTATCTGGTTTGGGTAATGAAACATCTAAAAGAAAACCACCAAGCTCAGAGTATATCAAGGTCCCCTCAAAATTAAAAGTCAAAAAGAACACTTGCAAAGTTAAAAGGAGCACCTTCAACCCACCAACCACCTCCAGGGTTGCATGATATACTTGCCCCACCCCCACCACAATCCTGTTGGCAGAGCCAGGTCTTAGCCGTCTTCCTCTTTTAACAACTCCATAATTCCTTGCGGTGTGTAGTCTGGGCAACTGAATGGAACGGAGTGTTTCCTGGCTGGATGCCCTTCCTGTCACCAGCGCGGAATGTTTTTTCAGCAGATATATATTCTCATTGTGCCCAGAGAGAGAGAAATACCTGCCTCTACCTAGGATCAAACTCACAGACTCCTGATTTGTGAGAGGCAAGAGCTCCACCTCTAGGCCACCGCACCACAGAGACAGGTCTTAATGCTCTTCTGAAAAGCTAGGAGACTGGGGGCCTGCCTCCCCTCCAGAGGCAAGATATTCCATAGGGTGGAGCATTGGCACAGAAGGCTCTCTCTTTTTGGACCCTACCAGTCAAAATTCTTGTAACGTGCATAAGGTAACCTTTCTGCCTGATGTGGTGGAACCGGTCAATGAAATAGAGACGAAACAATTCCATCCAGCATAAACATACACCTCACAGGGTGGTGTACACCATCTTTGCAACATTTTCTGTTTTAATTCAGGTAGTCCTTGACGTACGACCCCAATTAAGCCCGAAATCCTTGTTCCTAAGCAGGACAGTTGTTAAATGTCTTGTGCCCCATTTTGTGACCTGTTCTGCCACAGTTGTTAAGTGGATCACTATTTCAGTGCCATTGCGATGTCGCTAAACAAATAAGCTGCAAATCCAGGACTATCCATAATTCATATAATTTATCTGCATCAAATAACATGGGCAAAAATTGGGCACGTATTTGCAGATGGTGAGATCTCACTATAAGAAAGCTCACATTCATTCTGAGTGTCCTGAGACCCAGTTTCCTGGATCATTTACCTTGCATTTCTCTCCCTGTCTCTCTTGCTTTTTATTATTTAATATTTAATACCGCTCATTTGCTTCACAGGGTGGCATGCCTCTCGGTGCGATGCCAACAGCAGGGATGCCATATATGGGACAAGGTCCTTTCCTTGGAATGCGTGCAGCAGCTCCTCAGTACACCCAGGATATGCGGAAACAGTTTGTTGAAGAACAGCAGTAAGTGAGCCATTCTGTAACAACAGGTCTGGTTTTATTATTATTTTTTTATTACCCTATTTTTCGGAGTATAGGACGCACTTTTCCCACTCCCCAAAGTGGGTTGGAAATGTTCAGGTGTCTTATACAGCTAATGTTGCCGAAGCCCCGCCCACCCGCTGGCCCCCACCCACTGGCCTCTTCCTCCCAGCAATTTACTTCCTTACAGCAAACAGCCTGTTTCAGCTTCAGCACAGTCTGATTAGCACAAGCAGCTGATTGTCGGTTGGATCGGCCTTCCGACAACCAGCTGTTTCAGGCTTCAGGGATTGTCATTGCCACCCAGAATGGGCCGAAAATGGGGTGCACAGAGGCCAAAAATGGGGCGTGCAGAGGCTGAAAAGGGGATGCAGAGGCCAAAAATAGGGAGCACAGAGACGGCAATAGGTTATGGCAATCCCTGCAGCCTGAAACAGCTGATCGTGGGGAGGCTGACCTAACCGACAGTCAGCTGCTTGTGCTAATCAGGCTGTGCTGAAGCTAAAAGAGGCTGTGCTGAAGCTGTTTGCTGTAAGGAGGCAAATTGCTGGGAGGCAGAGGCAGATTTTTTTTACCCTTGTTTACCTCCCCCAAAGCTAGGCGTGTCTTATACTTCAGAGCACCTTATGCTCCGAAAAGTACAGTAATTAATTTATATAGGTGCCATGCTCAACACGTGACTCGGGAGGATGACCTCACTTGATCATGCCTCAAGGACCTGATTGTCTCAGAAGACCTTTTTGCATCCCGCTTCCAACTTTATGCTGCAGAAACCTGGACTACCACTAAGTGAGAGCAGAGAAATGGATTGTTGCTCTTTGCTGCCATCTAGTAATTATCCACAATTTTTCAACCCAAAACTAAAAGGTCTACATGGTCTTGAATTGGGATCAGGAATGCTACTCATACCGCCTTCTGTTTTACATTGTCATCCTAATATTGCCTGTACCACTAATATTTGGTAGCTTTGGTATTTCCACCCAGACCTTATAGGTATGGAGGAATGTACAGTAGACTTGGCCTTGGGAATGCAGGAATGCTATTTTATTATAGTCAAGTAGAGTAACAGAATCTTGAACATATGTCCACGTTTTTCTCTGCTCCATCTTACAGGTAGTCCAACTGAGCGCAAAATTTCTTTTTCTAAGTGAGGCGGTGGTTAAGGGAGTTTTGCCCTGTTTTACAACCTGCCACTGTTGTTAAGGGAATCACTGCAGTTGTTAATTCAGTTAGTAACATGGTTGTTAAGTGAATCCGGCTTCCCCATGGACTCTGCTTGTCAGAAGGACGCAAAAGGCGATCATGCAACCACGGGGATGTTGCAATGATTGTATGTATGAAAAATGGTCCTAGTCGGTTTTTCCAGAGCCGTTGTAACTTTGAACAGTCGCTAAACGAATGCTTGTAAGTCAAGGACTACATGTATACTAAACCAAATCTAGGTAGAGTTAGTTTGAGTTTCCTTCTGACAGTTTTCCTGTTTCTCAGGATCGTATCATCGTTGGTCAAAGGTCCCTTAGATCAGCGGTCCCCAATCCTTCCGGCTTGGTGGCCCAGTTGTGGGGGAGGGAGTTGGGATGGCTGCATCTGAGCAATAAATGTGCACACAAGCACGTACAGCTCCATTCGCACAAGTGGCAGGCATGGGTGCCCACCAGGGCGCATATGGAGCTGCGTGCAATTGAAGCTGCGCACGTGCACTTGCCCAGTGTGCTCAGTCTGGTGGGCTGCGGCCTGGGAATTAAGGGCCCCTGATTTAGATCACCCGCCTTGGATTAATAGATTGCCACTTCTTTCCCCGTGCCCAAGGCCCGGTCTGTGTTTCTTCAAGTAAGGCAGAGTACAAAAGTAACAGAAATAGCAGTGAGGTCTAAATCATGTCTATAATCAGCATTAATTATATCTTACAGGAAACGGTTTGAACACCAGCAGAAAGTTTTGGAGGAAGAAAGAAAAAGGCGTCAGTTCGAAGAACAGAAGCAAAAGCTACGGCTTTTAAGCAGCGTGAAGCCAAAGGTATGTGGTGGCTTACTTATTCAGTGGCAAGCCAGCCGGATTTAAATTAATGTCTGTTGAGGAGGGAAATTAAAACAGGAAATAGATTTTTTAAAAACAAAACCTAATACCGGTGTTTCAACAAAACAGTATGGGACAATCCTTGACTTATAGCCATTCATTTAACAACTGCTTGAAGTTACGACAGCACTGGAAACAAGTGACTTACAACCAGACCTCGCACTTACGACCATCACAGCATTCCCCACGATCTTGTGATCAGAATTCAGGCGCTTGACAACCAGCAGGTGTTTAAAACGATTGCATTGTTTAGAAGAATCGTGTGATCTCCATTTTCAACTTTCCCAGATGGCTTCCAATGAGCAAAGCCAATCAGGGAAGGCTTAACGTCCACATGATTCACTTAACAACTGCTAGTGATTAGCTTAATTGGCAAAAATCTTGTAAAATTGGGTGTGGCTCACTTAACAATCACAACTGAGCCGTAGTGGCGCAGTAGTTAGAACGCCATATTGCAGGCTAACTCTGCTCACTGCCAGGAGTTCAATCCTGGCCCGCTCAAGATTGACTCAGCCTTCCATCCTTCTGAGGTCGGTAAAATGAGGACCCAAATTGTTGGGGGCAAGAGGCTGACTCTAAAGACGGTGTATAAAGCACTGTGAAGTGGTATATAAGTCTAAGCACTATTGGTATTGCTCTTGCAATGGAAATTCTGATCTGAATTCTGGTGATAAGTTGGGAACTACCTGTTTAACAGAACAGAACAGAACAGAACAGAATACCTTTATTGTCATTGCATTCTACAAATGAAATGAAATTTGAAAGCTACTCCAGCACAGTGCCTCAAACACCACATCACAATCACACGTCAGAGTATTTAAAAATTAAAATAATTAAAATATAAATATAAAATTAAAATATAGAATATAAAATGATAAGCTACTTTGACATAAAATGGGCTTTGCTAGTCTGATTTTCCTTGACGAAATAGCGTACTTTGTTTTTGGCAAGTGATAAATGTAATCAGGCTTTCTAAAGTAGTTGAAAATTCTGTTCGAGCTGTTTCATAATAGGGTGTATCAATATGTTTTCAGATGGGTGAAAAAAGCAGAGATGATGCTCTGGAAGCTATTAAAGGGAACCTAGACGGGTTTTCCAGAGATGCTAAACTCCATCCCACGCCAACTGCTCATCCCAAAAATGCAGGTATTCAACTTGGAGACAAGATCTTGAAATAAAAAAAAAAAAATGCATGCAGCTTTAAGATGCACAGAAACTTTTAGAGAAACCTGCCAAAGAGAAGCATTTATCAATTCTATTGCTTTCAGTGAAAAAAGAAATCTAACACTCTTTTGGGTCATGAATAGCAGGACTTTAATGTGCTTAATTTTAATTGGATTAAGATTCCACCCCTATGAAATGATAGCCAAATTATGTTCAGTTGACTGAGCATGTATGCATTTCGAAGCCTAGAAGCCTTTTCAAAAACCTTAAACTGCATCCGTATAAGTTGCAGTTGCAGATTCTCATCTTTTAAGAGCATCGAATTACTGGTTGTGGCTATTAAAAGCTGATGTCCTCAAGAGTTTTCTTTCTTTTTAAAACCCTGTAGTCAGCGGCAAATGAGCGGAGCTGAGAGTTTACCAGCTGGATGCTCTTCCTAATGCCTCCTCGCAGTTCATAGCAGATATTTTCTCTTTGTACACTGAGAGAACAATACCTGCCACTTCTTAGGCTTGAATTCTCAACCTTCTGAGTGGGAGGTGAGTGTCTTCACCATGAGGCCACCCTGCTGCTAATGTCCTCAAGAAAATAAAATGCATATTAAAATAAAGCAGGCATAGGACACTGAAGATTTTTTATCACCTGTGCATCAGTGAAATCCAATTTAACATAAAGCAGCTGGGTTCCTTCAGGGTAAATTCTCAGCTTTCTAAAGGAGTTGGTTCCACTTTTCTCTCTAGCAGGAAGCTCAGTAGTGAATGTGCCATCTAACTGATAAAAGCCCTCTGTGCTCTACTCCAGTGGCCCCCAACCTTTTTTGTGCCACGGCCCGGTACCGGCATCACAAAATAATCCGTGGCCCGGTACCGGCAACAGCAAGCATGACAAGGCCAGGCGAGCCGAGCGACCGGCCAGCCAGACATCCCCCGCTTCTCCCTGCCAGCTTCAACTCCTCCTTTGTACCTTTTTTGTGCTTTCTTGATCTCCTCCGCCATCGGGACGGCTCTTCGTTCGAAGCCGCCACCCCTCTTCGATGAAACTAAGGCGCGAGGATTCCTACAGGACTCAAACGCCGCTTTCCAACCGGAAAAGCTCACCCGGAAGCACTTTCTGTTGAAACAAGATGGCGCCCAGCAAACCGGCAGCCCGGTGGAAAATGATCCACGGACCAGTACCGGTCCGGGGCCTGGTGGTTGGGGACCCCTGCGGTAGAAAATGATCCACGGACCGGTACCGGTCTGGGGCCCGGTGGTTGGGGACCCCTGCTCTACTCAGCATTTTAAATCACCCCATTTGAATCAAGGCCTTTCTGAGTGATTTTAATGCTTGTAAAAAAGCAGGAATGGGGATCAGAGAAGAAGCAGCTCTTTCTCCCTTTCACCTCTTGCTGAAAAAGCAAGATTTCCCCCCCTCTACAGCGGGAAGTTCAGAAGCCATTTACCTCTTCAGCAGGGTAAGCATGTCATACCATAAAATTGTGGGATTTTGCATTACCGGCGTGCACCAATCTTTCCTAACACCATCTTGTACAGAGGTGGGTCGGAGGGCGATAACTCAGTAGTTAAAGACTTTGAGCTTGTCAACTGACAGCCTCTGTTCAAGACCTGGGCGCCTCACAATGAGGTGAGCTCTTGTTATTTACCCCACCTCCCAAGCTCTTGCCCATCTAGCAGTTCGAATGCATGCAAATGTGAGTAGATAAATAGATACCACTTGGGTGGGAAGGTAACAGCGTTCAGGGTGCCTTTAGTGTACAGTCATGCTGGCCACATGTCCACGGAAGGGTCTTTAGACAGCGTTGGCTCCGTCAGCTAAGAAACAAAGATGAGCACTGCCCCGTAGACTCTGACACCACTGGACAAAGAAAACCTTTACCTTTACAAGGTTGGGCAGTTAATTTCCCCCCAAGGGCCACATCAGGAATTGGGACTGTTGTGGAGGGCTACACCAAGAGCTCCTGGCTGCGCTCCACCCACAAGTTGTGGTTCAACCGAGGCAATGGTGAGGGGCTGAGCTTGGTTCCCTCACCCGGTGGTTGCAGCCACCTCTTCAGGCTGTGTCAGGTAAGAGACGGGCTCCAGGACATCTCTAAGTCGCCATGGCCAAGTTGCCACAGAACAATTCAATGCTGTATTAAACATTTCATTCAGTGACTGTTCCATTCAGTGACACGAGCCGTAGTGGCGCAGTGGTTAGAATGCAGTACTGTAGGCTGCTTCTGCCGGCTGCCAACAGTTCAGCAGTTCGATCCTCACTGGCTCAAGGTTGACTCAAGCCTTCCATCCTTCCGAGGTTGGTAAAATGAGGACCCAGATTGTTGGGGGCAATAGGCTGACTCTAAAACACTTAGAGAGGGCTGTGAAGCATGGTGAAGCGGCATATAAGCCTAAGTGCTATTGCTATTTATTATTGGTGATCAGGTTTTCCTTGAAATTATTGTAACTCTTGTATTTCTGGGTTGACTTTCCCTTGAAATTAATGTAACTTTTGTATTCGTTGAATCGTTTGGCAGCAAGTTGTTCTATGGCGAGTTGTCCCATTACAGACTGGCAAGCGCTGTGCAGGTTCAGTAAAGGGTGTTCTCCTTGCCCTCCTCTGGCTGCCACTATTGACTGAAAGTCTAGGGAGATTCTCAGTCATCCAGGTCATGGTTGTCCCAAAAGTGCCTTATTCAAGAGGCAACTGGACTTCCTTGGTTTTTCTTTTGAAGACGTTTTGCTTCTCATCCAAGAAGCTTCTTCAGCTCAGAGTTGAAGAAGCTTCGTGGATGAGAAGCAAAACGTCTTCAAAGAAAAGACCAAGGAAGTCCAGTTGCCTCTTGAATAAGGCACCTTTGGGATGGCGACTGAAAGAGCACACAGCGATTGCACAGAGCCAGAGCTGTCTCAGCTTCCTCTCCTGCCTCCTACAGCAAGCTTATTTACATTTGATTTCTGATTTCCAAATGGACATTTCCCAGACCAGACGGGGACAGCCAAAAGGCGAGATGTGGCCCAGGGGCTATAAAATGCCCAAGTCTGATCTTGTAGGTCAGGGGTATCAGGATTTCGGTAGTTACTCCAATTAAATCATGAGCCTCGAGCCACACACCCAAAACTGCAAAGGATTTATTAGAAGTTAACATGCCAGCATTAGCCTGGGCATAGCCGACTCTGATTCACTCTAATTCACTGTCACCTTTAATCCTGCTTTTTCCCCCACCCCTCTGGGTGTATCATCCAACGAAACACATCCATAGCCAAGAATCATCAGTCATGCTCTCCAGTTAGATTTTTACACACCAGAAGCTTCAGTCGTCTAATCAGTCTCTGAAGAAAATATGAATGGAATGTACTTTCGATTCCACACTGCTTTCTGTTGACAAATATAAAATGTGTGCACAAAATGTCTTATGAGTTAACAAGGGGTGTCAAACTCAATTTCATCATGGCTGTGGTTAACCTCGGGGAGCCAGGGTGGGTGTGGGGACTGGGTGGGTGTGGCCAACTGGGTGGCGTATCCAGCTTGATGCCACCCTTCAAACTGCTGGCATGTTTCCTCTGCGCATTGGGTAGACCAGGCCGAAGCCACGCTGGCTGGCCTCTTAACATTTTCCAGAATGGCCCTGCTCACCGTGGGCTGGATCCGACCACATCACAACCCGCATCCGGCCCCCAGGCTTTGTGTTTGACATCCCTGTTGTAGGTCCTAGAAATGGGCACTTCTCTTTTATTTTATATTTTTTTAGGCTCATTGTCCTCCGGAGGTTTCCATCTCGTGTGTATGTACATGTCTGTGTTCATTCCATTTCACAGATCATCCCAAACCATCTCATTCTACCGTGTCTGTCTCCCAAACTGCCGCCTTTCTTGACGACGAGGAGTTTAGTGACTTTATTCAGGGACCTGTCGAAACCCCACCGTTCGTGCCTCCAACCTCCTCCCAGCCTTTTCAGCCTTGCCATCCTGCTTCTCAAGCTGGGCAGCAGCTTTTAGAGAAGGCCACAGCCCACCCTCTCCCTTCAGTCCAGTTTCCTGTCACCTCCATCCTCCAGGGTACCGTGGGACCAGTGCCCTATTTCTCTCCTTCTCCAGCTTCACAAAACACTCAGAAAACAGGTAACACACCATGTCTTTCGGGGAGTAAAATATACAGGTAGTCCTCGGCTTACGATCTATCCATTTAAAGCCAGTTTGAAGTTAACAACCCTGGGGGGAAAAGCGGCTAATGACCAGTTTTCACACGACCATTGCAGCATCCCTGTGGTCACATGATCAAAATCTGGACACTTGGCAACTGGTACATATTTATGACAGCTGCTGTGTCCTGGGTGTGTGTGTGCGATGGAATCCCGTTTTGCGAACTACCAGCCTGTTTGCCATAAGCAAAATCAATGGGGGGTGGGGAGATAGATTTGATTGTGTGATTCACTTAACAACAGTAATGATTCACATAACAGTAAAAAAGTAAAAAAAGATCATAAAAGCAGGTGCAACTCAGCCACTTTGGAAATTCTTTGACTCTATAATTTTTATTGTTTTATCAATGTATAAAATACAAAGAAATCATTGCCCCAATTATGGTCGTAAGTTAAAAAATTAATTTGCATGGATGGAAGTGCCTCTTGATGAATCCCTTAATGCAGGAGCAATATTTTCTCGCTCTCTCTAATCCTGAATTCCAGGAGAGAAATAGGACCCCTAATAAATAAATCAGCACCAAAGTTTTGCAGAAAGGAGAACAGCCATTATAGCCAAGTGTTTTGTGTGTGTGTGTGTGTGTGTGTGTGTGTGTGTGTATCAAGGCATTTATACATAAATATATCTAGGCATTTGACAGACTTCTGTCCAGATAGCGAGTAAAGTTTCAATTCAGAAAAGCCAGAAATTTTATTTTATTTTATTTTATTATATATTATTTTGTTTTGTTTTATTATTATATATTATCTTATTTCATAATTTTATTTTACTCCATGGTAAGATGAGCAGCCAATTCATTTTCTAAATAAAATAAAATACATTTTATTACTTGATTTATCAAATTTGCATGGCTGCCCATCTCAATGAAAACAACTCTGGGCAGTAGACAACCATCAGATAAAATGACACATATATAAACCAATCATAAAAGTCTAAAACAAAATTAATGGTAAAAATTAAATATTATTAGGAACAAAAATACACAAACCCTGAAGCAAAGAGAGAATGATTATATCCACCTCAATGGAGTCACATATCTCTGCTTCCCTGGGTCCCCCAGCCCTTCTTATATTTTAATTTGTTCTAGTAGATTTATATTTAATTTACATTTGCCATTTAACAATTTACAATTTAAAGCATTTTGGTAGATTTAAAAAGAATCAGGCCAAATTTGCATACTGGAGGGATTGGGTAATCCTCAGTTACAGTCCTTTAGAATGTAAAAAAAATTCTCTTAATATTTTTTTTTAAAGGGTAATGCACTGCTTGTCCCTTTTCTTGTCCTGCTGAACTCTGGGTATGCTTACTACAGATAGTCCTTGACTTACAACTGGTAGCAACCATTCAAAGTTAAAACAAACCTTCCTGGGGGCACTTATGACCTGGTTCCAGAGTTCCAACCTGCAACATATTGGACACTCGGCAACCAGCCTGCATTGACGCTGTTTGCAGAGTCCTGTTTTATGACATTTTTGCTGAAAACCGGCATTCCAGTTTTTGCCAGGACTGGTTCATAGCGGTTCACTTACCGACTGCTTATAAAATTGGTTCTTTTATTTTTTTATTCATTTACTAGCTCGATACCCGTGCTTCGCTACGAAACTATGTGGTCGGGCTTAGTTTTGGGGGAGGAAAATAAGGGGGCGGGGAGGAATTGTGCCTCTGCCTACCAGCATCCATCGGTATTCATCTGGCTAGCGTCCTGTCAATGTGTGAGAGAGTTGAGGGCTATTTGGAAACTGAAGCAGTATTTGCTGTGTGAGCAAGAAGGAGACAGCAAGGAGTTGGGGCATGGCTTAGCTCAACTGTTCTGTACTAAAGCTGCTTGCTGCTCTGAAACTGAAATTGAAACTCCTCTGCTTGTGTTTTGCATTTGGAACAGATTTCTTTTCAGGTGGGGAGGGGGAGTAGAACTCCTTAGCATCAGAGCGTGTTAATAATAACAATATAGGAAATACTAATGCTCTGATGGTCATTTCAAAAAATCCTTCTTAGTGAGCACCTAGAAGCCAAGAGGAACATACGTGCCAAATTTCAAGTTTGTTAGGCTTTATGGTTCTGGAGATTTTGTGATGATGCGTGAGTGGGATTTCGCATATATAGATAATATACAATACAAATCATAGAGAAGAAAACAGTAGGAGAATAAGGGAGGGAGAAGGGAAGGAAAAAGTGTAGGGCAAAGAGAAAAAAGAAAGAAAAGGCATTGACTTCCAACTCTCTTTGGTGCAGCAACATAACAGCATCAAACCTCAACTTTTTACTTTTACGTAATAGCATAAACGAGCCCTTTCTGTAACAACAAACCTATCTTAATTGGTAAAAACCCAAAACCAAAAATTGCCTTTTCCCCCCACCTCAAAACACAAAAGGTCAGAAGTTTCCAAGTACCGCAGAAGCAAAAGTAATTGTGAGGTTTTTTAAAAAAATTCCTTTAATCAAATTAGTCACTAATCATTAGCCATCTCCACTAACTCCGTCAACCTTGGCAGCATAAAATTGGTTTCATTTTATGACTGTCATGACTTCCATTCCTGATGGGCGGGCTCCATTAGGGTCCTAAGTCGAGGACTATCTGTATTGGCAGAATCTTTAAATAAGGACTGACGTGACCCAGTGACAATCGTCCCCTTTGAAAATTGTTACTGAGTCACACCAGCCCTTCTTTGTGGGGCTGTGGGTGCGTTTGTGTTTCCCCTTTCGCCTGTGAGATGAAGGAATGGAAATAAGGAGAAATTTCCTGACAGTGAGAACCATCAGCCCATGGAACAGAAGTTGCCTTCAGAAATTGTGGGTGCTTCATCATTTGAGGCTTTCAAGAAGAGACCGGACTGCCATTTGTCAGAAATGATGTGGGGTCCCCTGCTTGGTCGGGGGGGTTGGACTAGATGACCTACAAGGTCCCTTCCAACTCTGTCAATCTGTAATGGGATAAAGCTTGTAAAGTGAAGTGCAATTTAGCAAGTGCCTCTAATTCCTCCTTTTATTCACCCAGGCCATTTCTTAGAAGACAAGCCGTTGGCACCTCACGGGTTGAATGATTTTGGGCAGATTCAGATCAAACTGAAGGCGCCTGAGGTTGAACTCAGCGCTGCCGCTTCTGCTGTAAACAGCCCTGGTCCCCAGTTAGCAGCCAGTGGCAGGAGGTCCCTGGGGGCGCTTCCCAAGGGAGCCCCCCATCCAGAGGCAAACAAGGCTTCAGAACAAAAGCTGCCAGTTGAGTGCGGTGAGCAAATTTGTTGTTTTCAGCCCAGGTGGATGCTTGCTTCACTATTCTAACCTCTTAAGGTGAATGCTGAGTAATTTTGCTCTGAATCCCTGCTTGAATCATAACAACGAAGCACCTTTTATCCTGACTCACCACATAATACACTGTTGTCCCTTAACCAGCTCTCTGCATACGTTTTGAGCCTGTTCTCTTTTCCAAGCAAAACATTATTCCCTTTCCTCCTCTTTCCTCCTCCTCCTCCTCCTCCTCCTCTTTCTCCATCTCCCCATCTCCTCCTCCTCTTTGCTGTCATTCACTTGCCCAAGGAGAATTGGCCCTTATTTCCTCTAAGCAACTTTCTCCAACTTGCCACTTTACTAACATGCTAGGACTACGACTCCTAGAATTCCAACCCTCTAGCTTTTTGCAGGCCCAACTTCGCTGGAAGGTACCAGTTTGGTAGAGAGGGCCTAACTAGGATGCAGGCTTGAAGGAAGTAGGTGTTATAGTTGAGAAAAGTGAAGCCTTCATCTTGTAGGATGTAATTTATGCATAAAAGTCACAAGACACCCAAGTTGGAAAGATCACCCAGTGCTACTAACTTGGATTAGGCTTTCCAGTAGGTGCAATAAAACTTACTTACTTACTTACTTACTTATTTACTTATTTACTTTCTTCCTTTTCCTTCCTTCTTTCATTCCTTCCTTCCTTTCTTCCTTCTGTCCTTTCCTTCTTTCCTTTGCTTTCCTTCTTTCTTTCTTCTTTCCCTTCTTTCTGTCTTTCCTGTCTTGCTCTTCCTTTCTTTTCCTTCCTTCCTTTCTTGCTTTTCCTTCTTTCCTTTTTTTCCTTTTTTCTTTCCTTCCTTTTCCTTCCTTCCTTTCCTTCCTCTCTCCCTCCCGCCCCTTCCCTTTAATAATCTAAAGTTGCCAACTTCCCATCTGTCTTCTGCTTAAAGGGCTGCTCTGTTTTAAGATTTAAAAAGAAAAACCTAAGAATAGACAGAGCCTTCATGCTGCTGGTTAGCATTAGCAGCAGTTGAGCAGCAGGCTTAACCACCTGCTGAACAATCCTTTGACTGTATCTTTTATTTTTATTTATCATATTTATACGATGGTCCGTCTTACAAGAGTGTGGCTCTGGATGGCGTACAACAGTTTTGCAAGTTATTCATTGTATATCCATTTCGATGACTTTTTCACCCACACCACTAATACCTGCAAAGTTATTTGGTGCCTTCTTGTTGACTTTGGCCACACTGCTAACCTAAACATATCTCAGTTTCTAATCCTATTTAAAAGCACATTTATAAAAGTTTCAGCTGTGGTATTTCTTGCTTATTTCTGGTTATCTGGCAGCACTTGAACTTCTGAATTGATTTTTTTTTTTGTGCTTGGCTTTTTTGTTGTGGTTGTCCATCTTCCTGAGAATGTTTTGCAGAAAGTTAACACTATATACCTCTTGCTCCAGAGCTGTGATTTGAATGCAGAAACACTTGCTTGTTTTTCCTTGAACCAATCAACTTTTTATTTCTTTAACAATCTCTGGGGAGCTGATTCCTTTCTTTGAACCATTCTTGATAGACGTGTCCCAACGGAGTCGTTTGTTTTAGCTATTTTCTAAAGATCTGTCTTTTTGCGTGTGTCTGTGTCCTTAGGCGTTGGAGTTTTTCCTTCCCAGGACCCAATCCAGCAAATGATGCCTTCGTGGATTTACAATGATAATTTAGTTCCAGGTAATAATTAATAAAATGATGAGGATAAATACTGTATTCAGGCAGGAAATGTCGTTTTCATGTTATCATCAGCATTTTCTTCTTGTTCTTTACACTATTGACAAAGTACCGTGCTAAATTTTGATCAGGCAACACTGAATTTTAATTTGGGTCCTGATGTCAAGGATGTTATTTCAAAGGTTTAAAAAAACAACAACACCCAAAGTGGTTAAGACACCAGGGACAAACCAGGAAACTCTGAGTTCTAGTCCTGTCTTGGGCTCAAAGCCAGCTGGGTGACCTTAGGCCAGTCACTTTCTCTCAGCTCTTGGAAGAGGACAATGGTAAACCACTCTTGAAAAACCTTGCCAAGAAAACTGCAGGGACTTATCTGGGCAGTTACAGGAATTAAAACTGACCTTCCCTCTTCCAAAAGGCAGCTGGACTTTCTGGTTTTTCTTTGAAGACGTTTGGCTTCTCATCCAAGAAGAGTTAAAACTGACTTGAAGGCACACGCGCATACACACACACACACACACACAATCGCAACTAACCTTTCTGCAGCAGTTAGTGAAATTCAGTAAAAGGCAAAATCCATCCACATTGAAGGAAAGTGACCTCTTTGCGGCAGTTTAGTTGGGATGACTGAATCCATAATCTTTGCCAGTTTGGTCTAGGGCCAAGGTCCCCAAGCCCTAGTCCATGGACAGGTACCGATCGACAGCAATCCAGAAACCGGGCTGCGCAAACAAGCAAAGCCCCATCCGTGGGATGAAGGCAGCATGCGAAATCACCACCCCTCCAGTCCGTGGAAAACAATCTATCTACGCAGAACCAGTCCCTGGTACCCAAATGGTTGAGGGGCGCCTGTCTGAGGGTTAAGGCATGATCTCAAACTCTCCCTTAGCAATGAAAAGCAGCTGGGTGACTTCAGGCCAATTACTCTTTTCCACCTCGCCTCATAGGGTTGTCGTTGTGGGGAAAATAGGAGGAAGAAGGAGTACTAGATATGTTCTCCGTCTTGCTTATGAAAACAATAAAGGTGGGATATAAATTAAATAAATCAGGTTAATGTTTGAGAGCAGAAAAGGCCCTGCCTTTTTAAATTTGCTTGAGTTTGCTGTGTTTAATCTCTTGGACCAAATCCTTTCCTTCCCAGATCTTTATAAGAAGATTCTCGAAATCACCATGACACCATCCGGAATAGACACCGGCAAACTCTATCCAATTCTGATGTCCTCTGGGCTTCCCAGGGAAACTCTTGGGCAAATTTGGGCCTTAGCCAATCGCACCACTCCAGGGAAGCTGACAAAAGAAGAACTCTACACCGTTTTGGCTATGATTGCGCTAACTCAGGTAGGAATCAGGATCAGAGATAAAACTGGAGGGAACGTCCTTAATGGCTTATCTGTCGAGGGACAGTATTACGTGCAAATGCCAGCAGTCCTCAACTTACAACCATTTGTTTAGTGACCATTGGAAGTTACTGTGGCACTGAAAAAAGTGGCTTATGATCAAAATTCTTACGCTTGGCAATTGGCTCATATTTATGGCGGTTGCCGTGTCCCGGGGTCATGGGATCAACCTTGTGGCCTCTTTCTGACAAGCAAATTCAACAGGGTAGACAGATTCACTTAAGAACGTGTTACTCACTTAGCAAGTGCAGGGATTCATTTAAGAACAGTGGCAAGAAAGGTCGTAAAATGGGGCACAATTCCCTTGGCAATAGGAATTTTGGGCTCAGTTGTGGTCGTAAGTTGAGAACTACCTGTACGCCTAGCATTTAGCTTCAGTTAAGATTGCCAGAATTTCCCCCTGGAACCTAAGAGGGTAATGGAGATGAGAAGCTTCCAAATCTGAGGAGCCATCGCGCCCTGATGGGACTCGCCCAGAGGTGTCAAACTCAATTTCATTGAGGGCCATACCAGGGTTGTGTTTGACCTTGGGGGGCCAGGGTGGGCGGGGCCAGCTTGACCTCATTCATGTCGGGGGATGCCTGTGGCGGCCTGAGCACTCTGCCAATGAAAACGGTCTCCCAAGTTCCGTTTTTGGCTGTGACGGCCTCCTGTAACTGTCTGCCAGTGAAAACAGAGCTTGGTGTCAACTCATAAGACATTTTGTACACACATTTTATAGTTGTCAACAGAAAGAAGGGGGCGGACTTTCAAAGAGCAGGCAGCAGTGTGGAATCGAAAGTGCATTCCATTCATATTTTCTTCAGAGACTGATTAGACGACTGAAGCTTCTGGTGTGTAAAAATCTAATTGGAGACCATGATTGATGACTCTTGACTATGGACATATTTTGTTGGATGATAATCCCAGAGGGGTGGGGGGGAAAGCAGGATCAAGGGTGACAGTGAATTATGTATCTCAGAGTCAGCAACGCCCAGGCTAATGCCGGCATGTTAACTTCTAATAAATCCTTTGCAGTTTTAGGAGCATGGCTCGAGGCTCACGATTTAGTTGGAGTAACTGCCGGAATCCTGACACACGGGAGGGCCGTGTGCAGCTCCGTTTTCACTGGCAGAGGCGCCGCGGGCCAGTCCTTTGCTGTTTCCAGGACAGCCTCATGGGCCAGATCTAAGCACCCCATGGGCTGGATCTGGCCCACGGACCTTAAGTTTGACACCCCTGGACTATCCCATCCAACCTCTTTCAGCAAAAAGGACCTCAGATCCCATCTGTCAAAGAAGGTTGGCTGGCAGGTCCTTTTCCGTGGTGGCCCCCAACCCTCTTTAATATTCTCCTGCTGGAGGTCAGGCCTGCCCTGATGGACTCTCCCGGCTTTCCAGGAGATCCTAAAAACTTGGCTCTGCCATCTGTCCGGGGCTTTCGGTTTTGTCGTTTGGCCTATGATCCTGAAGCTCACCACTGAGGTGGCTGACGGGGTAAGAAGATCTCATTCACGCCTGTGTCTTGATCCTGGTTTTGGTATAGTTTTGTAATCATCTGTTCAGTTTTAAATCATGTAATATTTTAAATATTTTTGTGTGTGTTTATTTTCTAATTTGTAGAGTCACCTGGTACATAAACAAAGTAGCTGATTTTTTATTGCATTACAGGTAGTCCTTGGGTTACAATCGTAATTGTGCCTGGCAATTAATGGTCATAATTAATGGTGCCGGTTGTTAAAGGAGGGATACCACATGGCCAAACCCAATTTTCAGACTTTTTTTTTTTGCAGCAGCTGCTAAGCAGACTCCCCTGTTGTTAAACAACTGCCACGCTTGTTAAGCAAACCACCTGTTTGCTATGGGGCAGGTTTTGCTGGAAACCAGAAATAAATGATTTCTAGCAGAAACGTAAATTGAGGTCACGGGACCGCGGGACACTGCAAACAGCCATAAATGCAGGACAGTTGCGGAGCATCCAGAATGTGATCACGGGACCAGGGAGGGTGACGTCTGGGTTATAATGTTCCACCATAACTTTGAACAGTTGCTAAGCAACCAACGGTAACACAAAGCCTTCTTGTAATTCATTTTCTGGGTTTTCACAACACGCTGAAGCAAGCTAGCCAAGCTGGTTTACTCACAACCGTTTACACAAAACAACATTAAGCCAAAACTAACGTAAGCGCCGATTACGTTTTAGGTGGTGTGCAAATGCTTTAATGGACTTGGTTGTGCGAACGCTCTGTTTTCTGCGTCTTTCCCTCCTTCATACAGAGAGGAGTTCCAGCCATGAGCCCCGAAGGTTTAAACCAGTTTCCTTCTGCCCCCATCCCTACCTTAAGCGGGCTTCAGATGGCCATCCCTGTCACAGTGAGCCAACAGCCTTTGATGCCTCCTGGGCCACCAGTTTCCATGCCTCTTAGTATAGGACCAACAGTGGTGGGGATCAACATGGTGGCGCCAGTGGGTGGAGCCACCACTCAGGCTTCCAGCAGTTTCATCCAGCCTTTCCCTGCAAACCAGGTTAGTGTTGATATATTCCTCATCACAAGGTATCCTTATTCGTGGTTTAAGACAGCTTGTTCTTTTAGGTTTTGACTTTCAGCCATGGAATTCAAGCATCTGTCTGAATATATTATCTCGGTCAGGGATGGAGGAAGGACAAGAAGCAACGGATGGAAACTAATCAAGGAGAGAAGCAACCTGGAACTAAGGAGAAATTTCCTTAGAGTTAGAACAATTAATCAGTGGAACAACTTGCCTCCAGATTTTGTGAAGGCTGTAGAGGTTTTTAAGAAGATTGGACAGCCATATGTCTGAAATGCCATGGGGGTCACCTGCTTGAGCAAGGGGTTGGACTAGAAGACCTCCAAGGTCCCTTCCAACTCTGTCGTTCTATTATTCTGTATCAGGGATGGTATGCTAGTGGTTCGGCCCGGTGCAGCTGAACTAGTAGTAAAAAAAAGCCTCCCAGGATCAGCTGAGAGGAAGAAAAAAAACTGAGAGGAGAAAGAAGAGAAAAGTGTAGGATCGGCCCTCCGGCTCATCCCTGTGCTTTTCTCTCCTTTATCCTCTCAGCTGATTGGCGCTGCAGGCCTCAACTGGTGTGTGGAAAGCTGCGCACGCATTAGGTGTGCGCGCGCACGTGCGATCGCCAAACTGGTAGTGGAACAGGTAGGATCCCGCTACCGTTCTGTATGGCAACTTGATGACCTGTGGATTTCAGTTCCCAGAATTCCTGAGCCAGCCATGCTTATGGTACTAATTTAGAGACAGTTATTTTTATGCTTCTGTAATTTTGTGTGCTTCCCATGGAATTCTGGGAGTTGAAGTCCACAGGTCGTCAAGTTGCCATACTCTCTCCTGGCCTAGACCAATTATTTTGGAGCAGCAGCTCATTAAAAGAAAGGGAGGCAGGCTTGTTCAGAAAACTGATTTCTGCTGTAGACGGACATTCCTTTCTCCTCTGCAATATGTCAATTGTTCTGATCCAAACCTTGTTCCAAGGAAACAAACACGAAACAGAGGAGAAAAACCTTTTAATGATTCTTTACGAATTCTGTTCCTGAATTCTGTTCTGAAAAGGCTGTTTCAAATTAATTATCTCTGATAAGAATGAGCCTTGCCAAGGTGGTACAAGGCTGCCAAGAACATTAGATAAAGTTACTAAGAAATATTTCAAACACAAAGAGTTTCCAAACACAAACTAAGAGAGTCCAAATGTCCACAAGGCTTGAGTGCAAAAACTTCTTTGCTTCCTGCAAAGAACTCCAGTTTCTCAGCTGGCTTTTATCTCTTAAGGGTGGGGCCATCACCTTGCAGCCTTACTCCCAAGTCACCTGTGCTGCTATAGCTGCTCTTTCCTTCGAGCAGCCCTGCGCGCATGTGCACTTGGCACAGGCTCCTCAGTGGACTCTTCATCACTGCTGCCAGCCTTCACAATCTCCAAAGCCAGCATTCCACTCCCTGATGGTCCTGGCCTCATCCCTGCATCACACGCAGGCCCCTCATCTGAGTCCTCACTCTCTGAGACCTCAGCTGTCCGCACCACAACAACAATGAACCACAACAATAGTGTAGGAGCTTATCAAGCGTATAAATTCATGGACTAAAAATAAAAAATGATTTGTTTTTAGGTATATATGAACAACAAAGCTTTCAGGTTTTCAATCAATCAGGATAGATCTGGAAGGGACCTTTTAGTCCAGTCCTCTGCTCAAGCAAGAGACCCTATACTAGGGGTATCAAACTGGTGGTCCATGGGCCAGATGCGTCATGCGGAATCCATGCCCACCCCAGGTCCATGAAGGGGAAAAACGTTGCAAGTTTGACGCCTGTGCCCTATACATTTCAGAGAAGTGACTCTCAAGTCTTTTCTTAAAAACCTGCAATGGTGGAGCATCTAGAACTTCTGGTGGCGAACTGTTCCAGTGGTTAATTGACCTCACCGTTAGGAAGTTTCTCTCCTTAATTCCAGGTTGCTCCTCTCCTTGATTAGTTTCCATCCATTGTTTCTTGTCTGGCCTTTGGGTGCTTTGGAAAATAAATTGACCCCCTCCTCTTTGGGGCAGCCTTTTATTTGGTAGAAATGAAATGCTCCACTTGACAATTGGAAAAAAGTTACTGAATTCAATTCTGTTGGTTTGGTCTATAAAAGCCTAAACGAGAACTGAGCTCATATCATGGAGTTCCAGCGCCCATCAGCCTTAGGAAACATGGCCAAAGGTCATGGATGATAGAAGTTAGGGTGCAGCAATATCTGAGGGTTTCAGGTCTGTTCTTACAGAACAAATTGAAATTCCAGGGAAATCTGGATCTACGCATAAATCTGTGCATTTATTCAATTTGACTCCAGATTTCTTGACCCAACTAAAGTAGAAGACAACCAGAGGTGGGATTTTTAAATTTGCTTTGTGTAGGAAAGGACCTTTTACCTATCAAGGTATATAAGTTTTTAATTTTAAAAACAATATTTGTAGCTCGGGGATGAACTGTAGGTACGTACTGAGTAGCTTTGAAGCTATTTGGTTTTAATCTGTATCAGGATTATTGGATTTATCCAATATCTGTACCCACATTGTGTCACACTAGGCAGTTTACAAATAAAATAATAAAATCCTACAGAAGCCATAGTCAAAAACAAAACACTGATAAAGGAGGGTATTTGTAGCGTAAAATTGAAATGAGGGGGTCCTTCTTGCTCTCTGAGCTTAGGAGAGCCATTGGGGCACAGTGGTTAGAGTGCAGTACTGCAGGCTACTTCTGCTGACTGCTGGCTGCCTGCAGTTTGGCAGTTCAAATCCCATCAGGCTCAAGGTTGACTCAGCCTTCCAAGATGGGTAAAATGAGGACCCAGATATTGGGGGGCAATAGGCTGACTCTGTAAACCGCTTAGGGAGGGCTGTAAAGCACTGTGAAGCGGTATATAATTCTAAGTGCTATTGCTATTGCAATCTGGTTTTTTTGCAGACATTTGTCTGAAATGATTGTAGGGTTTCCTGCCTGAGGAGGGGGCTGGACTAGAAGACCTCCAAGGTCCCTTCCAACTTCTCTTCTCTTCTCTTCTCTTCTCTTCTCTTCTCTTCTATTCTATTCTATTCTATTCTATTCTATTCTATTCTAATTCATTTCTATTCTAATTCTTTTCTATTCTAATTCTTTTCTATTCTAATTCTATTCTATTTCTATTCTTATTCTATTTCTATTCTTATTCTATTCTGTTTCTATTCTATTCTCCTGCAAAAAGCTCTTATGTCTCCTCCAAATCTCTAGGTTGCAAAAACAGATGATGACGACTTCCAGGATTTCCAAGATGCGTCCAAGTCAGGTGGACTTGATGATACTTTTACAGATTTTCAAGGGGAAGCGCCTGGATCCAAGAAAACGTTAGCAGCACAGCAGCGGAGCAGGTAGAAAATTTGACACTCTCATGTAACCATCGTTTTTTGCATAACGTTTTTTAATCCAAGCTGAGAAGATGTAGACCAGGTCAGTATCTCTCAGCCTCGACCACTTTGGAATGCATGTACTTGAATTCCCAGAATCCCCCAGCCAGCATGGCACGCATCTTAAAGTTGCTGAGATTGTGAATCTCTGGACCTGGTTGCCATTTTTGGGCCGTGTACATTATTCTCAGCTAATGAGAAGGATGGTAGCCATCTTCGGCAAACCAATCCTCATTAAGTATTGCATTCTTCGTCTTGGAGCAAAGCTACATTACAGGTAGTCCTTGATTTACAACAGTTCATTTAGTGACCGTTCAAAAGTTACAGTGGCACTGAAAAAAGTAAGCTTTGAATATTTTTCAATTGACTGTTTCAGCGCCCCCATGGTCAAATGATTTGGTGTGGAGCCTTCTTGGAACTGTTGAAAGGATTGTGTAGTTGCAGACCAGCGGGGTCAAACTGGATTTCTTTGAGGGCCAGATCAGCATTGTAGTTCTGGGGGAGAGACAGGATGGACGGCTCTGCTGGCCCAAATGGGGCACGGGGGGCGTGTGCCTCCCCCTCTGCCCCGCTTTCAGCCTGAAAGGTCCCCTGCAGCACTTTGCCGGCCAAAACAAGCTACCCAGAGATCCTGCGGAGCTCCCCTATGACCCGTTTTTGGCCGGCCAAGTGCTGCTAGAGGCTGGGGAAGCAACCATCATAAATGTTGTTTACTAAGCAACTGTATCTTAGGCTTTACGAAGATGTTGTTTTATGATTACGGTCAAGATTTATCACTTGTTGCTTGTATGTACACTGAGAGCTTATGCAGCAGAGACCAATTCCTTGGGTGTCCAATCACACTCGTCCAATAAAGAATAAAGAAATAAAAGAATCATGCAACCATGGGGATGCTGCAAGAGTCATACATATGAGGGCCAGCCGGGTTTTTCAGTGCCATTGTAACCTCAAACGGTCACTAAACAAACGGTTGTAAGTCAAGGACTACCCGTACTTCCTTCATTTCCTCTCTCTTCTATCCTGCCTTCCCCTATTCTCAAGGTAGCTCACGAAACTGAGTAAACTGATACCCGGATAAATAATGTAGCAACACAGCAGAATAAGAGAAGCACCTAAAGGAGCATTAAAAAGAACAGTGCTACACTGGAGGCGCTAAAAGAGTTTAAAAGGCCTGGGAAAATAAAAAGAAGAAAAATAATGAAAAATGTTCTTCTGCTGTCTAACTAAGATTTAAAGCAAACGTTAAATGCTCATCGCTAAATTTAATAGATTGGTGGTTCTGATTATTTTGAAAGGCTCAATCAAGTCATCATTACCGTGATCATAGTCATTATAGGTAATCACTCCATTGATCTGAATGGCAGTTTGAATCAAATGTCAGAATATGGGAAGAAGGAGTTTCATCAGGAACTGGTTCTAATCGATCATTTCCTCAGGATTAATGTAATTCTTTAGCAAGATTAATTGCTTAAAAGGCTTTCCTTTGGGAGCGCTCCATGGAGGCTTGATCAACGATGAACAGTTTGATCCATGATAAAATAACAAGCTTAGAGACTCTGCACAGAACTGAGTCACATTTCCATAGATGTGGAGTCATGGCAACTGGACTTCTTTTCTGGATGAATTCTACGTCGATCCAAGTACAGGCAGTCCTGGACTTACAACAGTTCATTTAGCTACCACTCAACATTACAGCAGCACTGAAAAAAGGGGCTTACGCTAGTCTTTTACATTTATGACCATTGCAGCATCCCCATGGTCACTTGGCAACTGACTCACACCAGTATTCATGATGATTGCAACTATTCTATTCTATTCTATTCTATTCTATTCTATTCTATTCTATTCTATTCTATTCTATTCTATTCCATTCCATTCCATTCCATTCCATTCCATTCCATTCCATTCTAACAAGCAATTTCCATGGGGAAGCCAGATTCACAACAATTGTGACAACAAAAGTTGTAAAATGGGGCAAAACTCACTTAAGCAAATATCTCACTTAACAACAGAAATATTGGTCTCAATTGTGGTCGTAAGTTGAGGACTACTTGTATTTCACAATTAATCCAACACTGGAGGCTTTTAAGAAGAGACTGGATAGCTACTTGTCTGGAATGGTATAGGGCTTCCTGCTTGAGCAGGGGGTTGGACTAGAAGACCTCCAAGGTCCCTTCCAACTTTGTTATTCTGTTATTCACTAATTCTGTACCTTCTAGTTTATTCAGATTCTGGCTCCTTTTTAAAAGTTAAAATATGCCACTTAAGAAAAGAGCTGTGATTTTGTGACAGAATGTTTGTAGGTGGCAAACTGATTTTCGATATTCTAAGTAGTTGTTCCAAAAATATTTTCAGAAAATGTTTAACATAAAGATTGGCAGGCATTGGACATGCCTGTTCTTTGTGGCTTCCTTCATTCTGATATGTGTCCCATATCCCATGTTTTATTCTGAGTAAAATTGCTGCATGACCAGAACTGATCTTGATCATGATGAGGATTATCCCATGTCTATCCCAATATAGATTGTCCTTGGCTTACAATTGAGCCCAAAATTTCTGTTACTAAGTTGTTAAGCTGCATTTTACGACTTTCCTTGCCACAGTTGTTAAGTGAATCACTACAATTGTTAAATGTTCCATCCTGGGAAAGCAAGAGACGTGGGTCCTTCCACAACTATGTCTGCTTACGTGCTCCAGGTGTAACCGAGAAGATATCCTCTTGAACTTTTGATGGCTGAAAGAAGTACAGCTCATCAGCTCTGGGCGCCACCCAGCGTGTGGTATGGTAGACGGACTCCCCAACCTGCCAGGCAGGGATGTCTTTCATGATCTTGGCTTCCTCATCCAAGTTATGACACATAAGACGCAGTGTCCTGCGGTCCTCCTCAGCCATCAAGAGAGGCATCACAGCTACCCTGGCTTCCGCATCCTCAAAGGCCAGGTGTCCTCTCTCCCAGTTCCACCTGAAAATAATATAGGTTCCAAAAACAAAAGCTTCAAGTCCAATGGCAAGAAGGCCATAATATAGGGCAACCGTCTCTTATAGTCAATTGGTCCATAACCGCCCAGTGGCGGCCTGTCCTGTTTCACCTTCCAGGTTCCCGCCGCCATCTTGGAAGCCAATTGTTAAGTGAATCTGGCATCCCCACTGACTTTGCTTGTCAGAAGATCACAAAAGGTGATCACATGACCGCAGGACACTGCAACATGAGTCAATTGCCAAGCATCTGAAATTTGACCACTTGGCCATGGGGATGCTGCAGTGGTCGTAAGTGTGAAAAATGGTCATAAATCCTTTTTTCAGTGTAGTTGTAACTTCAGACAGTTCCTAAATGAACGTATAAGTCAAGGACTACCTGGATCTAATATCCCTCCTTTTCCAGTTATGTGTCAACTTTATTTCTTTCCTTTCTTTAGTGCTCCTTCAATGCTGATACCCCTTTCAGGCCCCAAAGTGACACCTGCTGTGGATAAATATGCTGTTTTTAAAGGGATTGCATCTGACAGGCCTGCTGAAGGTACTTGGATATTTCCACCCCCCGCGAAAAAGTTACATTTGTAAATGTGAAATTTTTTTCCTCCGCTTTTCTTACATTTGAAAGGGACAATCAAAAAATGAAAAAGAAAACAGACCAAAACACCTCTTAATCAGGAATCAACACCCAGCTGAGCAGGGATTCAGTACCAAGATGAACACTAGAACAACAATCAAGCAGTAAACAATGCCCCAATCAAGGCACTACCAATCCAGATAAACAATCAAATCGTAACCGGTTCTAGGCTGCATCAACAGAGGGATAGAATCAAGATAGAATCGTGTGAAGTGTTAATACCCCTTTATAATGCCTTGGTAAGGCCACACTTGGAATTCTGGATCCAGTTTTGGTCCCCTAGAAAGAGTGCAGAGAAGAGCAACAAAGATTATTAGGGAACTGGAGGCTAAAACATTTGAAGAATGGTTGCTGGAATTGGGTATGATGTCTAGTTTGATGAAAAGAAGGACTGGGGTGACACAATAGCAGTGTTCCAATATCTCAGGGGCTGCCACAAAGGAAAGGGAGTCAAGCTATTCTCCAAGTTCAAGTTCAAACCTCTATCGTCAATGCACATGTTTATAATGAGATTGAATGAGCCTTCCTTGGTGCAGCCTACCCAAGAACACAGAATACATCTCAATAAATAAAAAAAATAATGAGGAATCAGAATCTAATGAACTTCTTTGCTTCCTGCAAAGAGCACATCACCAAGGGCTGACTTTTATCCCTTATGGGAGAGGCAATCACCTCCCAGCCTTACTCCCAAGTCGCCCCCGCTGCTTCAGCTGCTCTCGCCTTCTAGCAGCCCTCTGCACACGTGCATTTGGAACAGGCTCCCTGGGGTCCTCTGCTGCCAGCTGCCCGAAGGCTCCAAAGGCAGTACCCCACTCCCAGATGGTCTTGTCCCCATCCCTGCATCGGATGCAGGACCCTCGTCCAAGTCCTCGCCAGATTCCCTGACTAGTTCCCTTTTGTCCTCACTATCCGATACCTCTGCCGTCCGCACCAGCTGCCGGTGAACCAGAACAACCTCCTCTTCCTCTGTGCAAACCCCGCTCCAAGAATAATTTGCGAGCATCAGAGCTCTAAACTTATATTCCATTCTACCTGGAAGATAGGCTCAAAGCCCTTCTGTTTTGGGCAGGACTACTTACCATCCATTTTGATAACTGACTAATTTGGATCGAGGCAATGTGTTCTTGTCAGAACTGGCTCTCGCAAAAACTTGAAAGTCTTCCAATAATATATTATAACTTGGCAAGCTGTTCAGAGTCACCTTGTGTGGGAGATGGGTGGCGTAACAATTGGATGGATGGATGGATGGATGGATGGATGGATGGATGGATGGATGGATGAATGAAAATAAAATATCAGCTGCATGCTACTACAGAACAGTAAATTTGTGGCTTTCTATCAGAATTTTAACTACATTCTCTTTTTTTAAAAATGCACTATAGATTATGGAGATAAATACAGTGCTTTTCGAGAACTGGAGCAGCCATCGGAGAGTAAATCTATAGGTAAGTTTTATCCAATGCAGAACCTTCCAAGATCAGTGTTCTTTGGGCTTTCTAGTGCTCTCTGTCACTGGTTAAATTTGGGTCTGGTGAAGATCCTAGAATATAAAGGGTTTCAATCAATCAATCAATCAAACATTTATTGTCAATGCACAACCTGTGTACTATGAAATTAAAAGTTCAAATTCAATGAAATTCAATGGAGTTAAAGGTAGTCCTCATTTTATGACCCCAATTGGGACCAGAATTTCCATTGCTAAGCAAGGTAGTTGTTAAGTGAATTGTAACCAAATTTATGACCTTTTTTTGCCATGGTTGTTAAATGAATCACTGCAGTTGTTAAGCAAATCAAGTGATCCTTAAGCAGATCTTAGCTTCCCTCTTTGACTTTACTTGTTGGAAACCAGCTGGGGTAGGTGCAAACGGTGAGCGCATGAATCCAGGATGCTGCAACCATTGTAAATACCATTGTAAATGACAGTTGCCAATCACCCAGATTTTGGTCATGTGACAGTGAGGAATGTCACAACAGTTTGATAGCACTTAGCTATAGCACTTTGAGTTATATACCACTTCATGGTGCTTTCCAGTCCTCTCTAAGTGGTTTACAGAGTCAGCATATAGCCCCCAACAAGCTGGGTCCTCATTTTACCTACCTCGGAAGGATGGAAAATTTTGTCATCCTTGGGCCTGGTGAGATTCGAACTGCCAAATTGGAGGCAGCCAGCAGTCAGCAGAAGTAGCCTGCAGCACTCCATTCGAACCACTGCACCACCACGGTTAAGTGCACATCCAGTCATAAGTCACTTGCTTTATTGCCATTAGAATTTTTCATGGTTGCTAAGCAAATGGCCGTAAGTCAAGAACTACCTGTATGCCTGCAACAAAAGCGGGAATTTCTGAAAACTTAGTTATTTAAAGTATATTTCTGTATATATAAAAGCGAAATACTATTCATGCATCATCACAAAATCTCCAGAACCATAAAGCCTACAAACTTGAAATTTGGCACGTATGTTCCTCTTGGCTTCTAGGGGCTCACTAGGAAAGGATTTTTTGAAATGACCATCAGAGCATTAGTATTTTGTGTATTATTAACACGCTCTGATGCTAAGGAGTTTTACTCCCCCTCCCCACCTGAAAAGAAATCTGTTCCAAATGCAAAACACAAGCAGAGGAGAGGAATTTCAGTTTCAGTTTTACTTTCATAGCACCAAGCAGCTTTGGTACAGAACAATTGAGTTAAGCCACGCCCAAGCTCCTTGCTGTCTCCTTGCTCACACAACAAATACTCTTTCAGTTTCCATGTTTCAGTTTCCAAACAGCCCTCAAGTCTCTCACACACTGACAGGACGCTAGCCAGATGAATACTGATGGATGCTGGTAGACAGAGGCAGATTCTTTTTCCTTATTTTCCTCCCCCAAAACTAAGCCTGACCACATAGTTTTGTAGCAAAGCACAGGTATCGAGCTAGTATATTCATATAAGCTGCCTTGACTCGCCCAAGTAGGCGGCAATATACATTTTCTAAAATAAATAAAATAAATAAAAATTAGTTGTTTCTGTTCGGAGCAGCGTCCCCAACCTTTCTAGTTTGGGGGCCCAGCACAGGGGAGTGGGGTGGGGAGAGAGAATGGTTCCTTGTGGGTGGCAGGTGAATGCTTGTACAAGTCCAATTGTGGGAGTGGAGAGCAGGTGCATTTGTCCCTCACACAAATAGAGCTTTGCGCGTGAACTCCCGCCGCTCACACGAGTGAAGCTCCCTGAATATCTTCCAGGTCAAAATGCTACTCCTTCGAGTCAGAACAACTAGAGTACCTGTTGAGGTAATTCCCCGTTAGGAGAATGAGCGCATACAGGGAGACGTATAGAGAGTAGTGTTGGAATAATACACGCAGAGCACACAGATACACTGTACAGTAAATGCAGGTTTTTATTTCCAGAAAGGTTTAAGCAAAGTCCAAAATAAGCAACCCAAAAGTCATTCACAGGTAAAATCAGTCAGTTTTCATCCAGGGATAATTCAAATATCAAATTCCAGTGTCAAAAACAGTTCAGTATCAGACTTACATTAAATCCAGTAATATCAGTCATTTAGAAGAAATGGAGCAACGGCAATACTTTCCAACAAAAGGAAACAGAGATACTCACTCAGACACACTCTCTTCTGAGACTAAGACTAAACAAACCAGGTTTCTGGCTCCATCTTATGGCCATTTGAGAAACCACACCTAATTACAGTTTTGCATTTTCTTAAAGTTACAGTTTTAAAATGTTTATCCTGGTTTATATATTTCTAACCCAAATAGCTGTTAGGTGACTCATATTCCTAACAGTACCTGTCCTCTTAAGTCAGGTGTTATCCAACTTTTAAAACCTGTGAACTTCAACTCTCAGAATTCCCCAACCACAAGCCTCTGGTAGGAAGGGATGCTCCAGAATAAGATCTATTGGAAAAACCTGCCTCTGTGTGGATTCAGGGCTACCTGTAATTAACTGCAAGGCCAGCAATCCCCAGCTTTTGGGGCACCAGGGACAGGGTCCATGGAGAGAGGCTTCTCCGTGGGCCAGAGGGGGCCTGTATCCCGCAGATGCGGCTATGTTTGTTTGGGCGGCCCAATTTCTGGCATGCTGTGGCCCGGTGCTGATCCATGGACCAGGGGTTGGAGACTGTGAATTGAGGTCCAGCATCTCCAAATAAAAATGGTTGAGGTACTGGTTCTCGGAAAGGCCTGGAAAGTTATTGAAGGCCTTTTTAGTACATCTGTCAGATTAAAGCTAAAAAAGATTAAGGATACCAAATCTAAACTGCACTTGGCTTGGGATCTCATTGGATTATCTGAGACTGGTGATTATTTCTCAACCTACGTTGCTAAGTTGTGAGGAAATCATAATGCAATGGGGCATAAAGGTCACATACATTGCACCGAATCTCCAAGGAGATTGGATGAGATATAGCTGCAGTGTATAAAAATAGAACCGTGCTACTTAATTTTTTTATTTGTATACAGAAATTCCGAATATAGTTCTTTCAGTTCCTATTACCTGGATTGGATAAATACTGTTATCTATTAGGGAAAGTTTAACTTATTTCTTTTTTTTTTTAAGAACAAGTTTTATTGATTTTTGAAGACAAACAAAACATAACACATAAAAGTATAAAACCTCCTTTCTAAGAATTACTTATAAATTTTAACAAGGCAAATAAAGCATTATTTTTTAAAAACATAGTTCCACATTATCACATTTCCATTTACACATATATCTTTTCCAAATTTCTCATTATTTCTCCCTTCACTTTTATTCAATTATATTTCTTTCTATCAAAGTTTTAGTAATTCTCAATCAGTCATAAGCACACAAAATACATAACCTAAAGCAAAACCCCTTCAGGGCAGCGACAACCCCCAAATCCAGTTGGATCGGCGGTACCTCGATGGCGAGCGGAGCAGGGACCCGCAGAGAAGCGGATTCCTGCCGCCGCCGAAGCCTTGCAACGGGAAGTCCGTTTAACTTATTTCTTGATGTAGGGCCATTCATATATACCATCCTTCATGATTTGCACCCAAAGGACAAGGTTGCAATACAGATGAAAAATAATAAAATAGAACAAGAGAAAAAATATCAATCATTTTTTTTTATGGATGAAGCAGTTTCCGGAGTTGGTAACATAGATGAATTGTATCTTCCTGGAAGCCCCAAATCTCAAAGCCCTTTATTCTCCGTTAAAAGGAGAGGAAATGCCCATCACATTATGAGACCCCGAGGATCCCCTCAAGGTCAGAATAAACACCCTTGCAGCTTATGATGGTATTAAACTGAGTCACTGAGAGGAAAAAAAGCTATTTTTCTGCAGGGCAGAACATATGGGAAAGTCAATGTCAGTTCTTTGGAATGTGCCCAAAGCACTGCAGAACGCTAATCCATCCTCTGGCTTAAATAGTTTTCATAAGTACAGGTAGTCCACGACTTATGACCACAACTGAGCCCAAAATTTCTGTCGCGAAGTGAGACATTTGTTAAGTGAATTTTGCCCCATTTTCACGACTTTTCTTGCCATGGTTGCTAAGTGAATCACAGTGGTTGTTAACTGAATAATCCGGTTGTTAAGTGAATCTGGCTTCCCCATTGAATAAGCTTGCCAGAAAGTCGCAAAAGAGGAATCACATGACCCTGGGACATAGCAACAGTCATAAATATGAGTCAGTTGCCAAGCATCCGAATTCTGATGACATGATCATGGGGATGCTGCAAAAGTTGTTAAGTATGAAAAAGGGTCGTAAGTCACATTTTTCAGTGCCGTTGTAACTTTGAACGGTCACTAAGTGAACTGTTGTAAGTCAAGGACTATCTATATAAGTGGATTGCTGGGGAGGGGAGAGGGGGATGATTCTGTGCAAGCAGCAGACGTGCACTGCTGCTCACTGCTACACAAGGGTCGTGTGCAAGCGCCTGCCGTTGCACATGGGGAATTTCTAATGTGAGTGTGAGCACTTGTTGCTCACCTGCCACTTGTGTGGCCTGATTCCAAATGGGCCGTGGCCCAGGGCTGTGGCCCCCTGCTATAAAGTACTATGGAGCGGTATATAAATCTAATACTACTGCTATTGTTAAGTTATGGAGAAACACCGAAGAAAGAAACAACTTTTTTCTTTCTTTCATTAATTCTTTCATTTAGCCAATTTATATGAAACCCATCTTACTATCCAAAGTACCTCTCCCATCTCCCTTTATTGTAACTCAGGTACTTGCAAGAAATGAGAGGTTCTTTTAAAGCAGATAATTAGAAAGGAAATCTGCATAAAATCTATGAGGTTAAGTAGCTTGCATAGTATGAGAAAGATGTAATTTCTGTCATCAAAATCCGTTTCTTCTATATGGCATGGTCTCTCTCTTTCTCTCTCTCTGTCTGTCTCTGTCTGTCTGTCTGTCTGTCTCTCTCTCTCTCTCTCTCTCTCTCTCTCTCTCTCTGTGTGTGTGTGTGTGTTTAGAAGAGGGTTGACAGCTCTTCCATGAGTAACAAACTCTGGACTGAGGTTACTTCGATGCAACCAGCTTGCTTGATATATTTCCAGATTGGGAGAGATGCATTTTTAACCTTGGGTTCACAGCCAGTTCAGCTATAACATAGCCCTGCCACAGTTTTGATATAATAAGCACCAAATATTGTAGAAAGTGAGTCATATAGGGATGTAGAAAAGGAAAGAAAGGAAAGGAAAGGAAAGGAAAGAGAGAGAGAGAGAGGAAAGAAGAAAAAAAGAAAGGAAGGAAAGAAAGAAAGGAAAGAAAAAAGAAAAAGAAAGAAAGAAAGAAAAAGAAAGAAAGAAAGAAAGAAAGAAAGAAAGAAAGAAAGAAAGAAAGAAAGAAAGAAAGAAAGAAAGAAAGAAAGAGGAAGGACAGGACAGGAAAGGAAAGGAAAGGAAAGACTCTTTGAGTTCTATTATCTGATGAGTTTGTAGTATAGGAATACATTCCCCGGGGCTTGCCCTATTAACATTTAGCACCCCATTTATCTTATCTTCACACACACACACACACACACACACACACACACACACACACACACCATATTAGGGCTAAAATAGATTTTGAAGCCGCTGCTAGGGGCTGAAAGAGATATGAACCCCCTTAGCCCTGCCCCGTCGATCATGGAGGGGTTTAAAAATATTATTAAAAAGTGGGGCCCATCCACCCACCCCCTAAAGATTGCATCCACGTTTGATTTCAACATAATTATACATAAGGTGGTGAGAATTAAGGAGAATATTCTTGAAAATAGTGAAATAGTTTCCTGTATCCTCATTGTCATTGAAAGTGCTGGTTTTTTTATGCTGTGAATAATGTTAACATGTGTATTGGACAGCTAAGTTCAAAAGTTTCTTCTGCCCTATGGAAGCCAGGTAAGGTAGCCAGTACAGGTAGTTCTCGACTTACAACCACAATTGAGCCCAAATTTTCTGTTGTTATGTGAGACATTTGTTAAGTGAATTTTGCCCCATTTTACGACCTTTCGTGTCACAGTGTTTTAAGTGAACCACTGCAGTTGTTAATTTAGTAACTGGTTTAAAATGAATCTGGCTTCCCCACTGACTTTGCTTGTCAGAAGGTCACCAAAGGGAACCCCAGGACAGACCCCAGGACACTGCACCCCAGATCACCAAAGGGAACCCCAGGACACTGCAACTGTCATAAATGTGAATCAGTTGCCAAGCATCCGAATTCTGTTCACGAGACCCTGGGGTTGGTGCAACAGTCGTCAGTGTGAAAGACAGTCCTAGGTCACTTTTTTCAGTGCCGCTGTAACTTCGAACGGTCACTAAACAAATAATTGTAAATCGAGGGCTACCTGCATTTCACGTTGTCAGGGCAGAAGAGGCAAGTTGGTTTTGAACTGTGTTTTTTGTCACTTTTAACCCTTTCACCAGCTTACATTTCTAACGGAAAAGCTTGCAACCCATCTGTAAGTCAAGTTTTGCTGTGCCCATTTCTTGGTCTGGGGTACTGTCAGTTTCACAAATGAGCTTTGGGAAAGGTGATATTTGGACCACTTTTCAGGAGAGAATCAAGGAATCTCCCTGAAGTCTTGCAACTGGTCAGAATTTATGTCTGTCTCAGAGACCGATCTGTCGATTTGCTACTGCAGCATTTGGGAAACTGACTTGACCGGGTGTTTTATTTTTGCTTTGGTGATGGTAATTTGGATTTTTATTAAAAATGAAGTGTGGGCTTGCCCCCTGGATGTGCCTGTAGCTGGGTAGATACCGACATAAAGAACACTTCTTAAATTGCATTGAATTGCATTGAATTTTAAAGTATTTTCTTCGCCATTTTGTTGTTTCTATTTCCTGCTGGTGAATGGGTTAAGCCAAATTAACCCATTCAAGTTTAAGACTTGTGGACTTCAACTCCCAGAATTCCTGAGCTGACATGACTGGAGGAAGAATTTTGGGAGTTGAAGTCCACAAGTCTTCAAGCTGTCAAGTTTGAAGACCCCTGAGTTAAATAAATGTTCCATTTTAAACTAACCATTCATATGTGATTAGTTATAATGATGCACCATCAAATCAACATAGACTCTTAGTGATCCCATTTATTTTTATTTATACGTTTGTATCCCGCCTTTATTTATTTTTTTAACAAATAACTTAAGGCGGTGAACATATCCGACGCACCTTCCTCCTCCTATTTTCCCCACAACAACTTTGTGAGGTGAGTTGGGCTGAGAGAGGATGATTGGCACAAAGTCACCCAGATATTTTTTTCAAGCTTAAGGCGGAATTAGAATTCATCATCTCCTGGTGATTGGCCCAAAGTCACCTACCCAGCTTTCTTGCCTAAGGTGGGGCTAGAACTCACTGGAACTTACGAAAGGAATGAGTGCCGTGAGAAATATTCCAGCCCTCAGTAACACAACACACTCATTCCTTTCACCACAGTGGTGAGAAACTCGCACCTTAGGACTTCAGGAAGCCTCCCAAATTCTCATGTCCCTCAGAAACCCCTTGAGGTCCACAGTACGTAGTTTTGTGGGTTTCTAAGATGCTGATGCTGCAGCACTGTAGAAAAAGTCACCATCACCCAAAATTGTGGCACAGGCAGTTAAGGGCATGTAACACTTCCACTTTATGAAGTGTGCTGATTGACAGTAGTCTCCTGAGTGCCTTCATGGCACTAGTTGCGGACTCCTTACTGCTCTCTGAGCTTGGTGGTTTTCGTGCAGATGTTTCGTTACCCAACTAGGTGATATCATCAGTGCAAGGGTAATGAAATATCTGCAAGATAACCACCAAGCTCGGAGAGCAACAAGGACTCCACAGTTCAACTCTGAGCTCCAAATATTCTCAGGCTATAAGGCGCTAGTTACTACATAGAAAGCTCTATGTGCTAGAGACCTGGTTAGCTGTGGTAACACTTGTCCCCCATAGTTTTTGTCCATGCCACACATTCTGACAAAGTTCGGTGTGCGCCCAGTCCCACTGCTTAAACAGTATCACCTGGTGAGACCATGGGAGTGGGGGTTCACCTCTCATGGCCCTTGTCCCCACAACATCCACCTCCCAGGAGTTCATATAGCTCCCATTGAGGTCCTATTGAAGCAAACCATTAAGATCTGCCTCTAATCCAAGGTTTGTGTGAGCATCTGATGTTCTGGTCTTTTGAAGGGACCCTACTTTTTCCAAGACATTCACTTTTGGGCAGTATGATCTTTCTTTTAATCTTTTATTCTTTATTGCTGTATTCTGTCAGCTGTCCAGAATCATAACAGAAGATTGGAGCAGTCTATATATTCCAGAAACACTTTTTAATCCACTCATAGCTTAGTCCACAGTGGACAACAATAACTTAATGTTAAGGGCTCTGCCTGACTACCAAAAGAGGAGAAGGTGCATAAATATTTACTTTACATATTTTCTGGTCAAGCACAAAAGGCCAGGTCCACACCTGAAGGTCCAATTATACTAATTTATAGCTATTCAGGCCTATGAGGGGTACTTGTGCCCTCTGAGCTTGCGTGTTTTCTTGCTAGCACTGATGATGTTACCGAGTTTGGATAATGAAACATCTGCAAGAAAACCAAGCTCAGAGAGCACCAAGGACCCCTCATGTCAACCCTGACCTCCAGATATATTCCTTTATTGGTGTTCATGCCTATGCACAGGAATCTTCTCAACTAACCTGGTTAGATAAGGGTCAAAATAGCACTCAAAGGGAACTGACCTCGGTTATGTAGATATTCTAGGCTGATCCCTCTTTTATCTCCGCCCTCAGGTCCCTTGGAATCAACAAAATGTTCTAAACTTACCTTGTTTTCATGCTTATTATCTTTTATTTATGCTTTTTTTTCTGGAAAACATCAAGAGATTATTCATCTTGAGTCCTTGAGCAGAAGTAAAATGGAAAGTGGACCAAATAAAATTAGTTCAGAGCTATTTTGGAACACGTGAGAATTAGTAGATAGGATGCTCGGTTGAGCCTGTTAAAATGTTCAGGAAACCCTATGGACTTGGCTGTCTGTTCTCTTGTTTTTCAGGCGAGAGCTTTGCCGATTTCAAGTCCCCGGGAACAGACGACGGCTTCACCGATTTCAAAACCGCGGACAGCATCTCTCCACTAGAACCGCCGACAAAGGACAAAGCATTTCCTTCCTCTTTCTCTTCTCTTTCCATACAGTCCAAACCGCAACCCCACGCAAAGCCTTCTCTGAATTTGGCAGACCTGGATCTCTTCTCCTCAGCCTCGACTGGGGAGAGCCAACCTGCTCTCTTTCCAGCCGCGTACAATTCCCCCAAACTGGCAACTTTTGCTACCCCATCACACACAATATCGGCTGCCACCACACTGCCCGCGCCCAGCAGCAGCTCGTCTCTGGCCAGTGACTTTGCCAACTTCAACCTTTTTGGAGGGTTGTCAAGTTGTCCTTCAGCCACCACTCAGGACGAGTTTGCAGACTTCATGGCTTTCAATACCAACGCCGTCTCCCTGGAGCAGGAACTGGATGATAAATATGGAGCTCCCAAGCAAGAGGCCAACTCGGTTCCTCCAGCTGGCTCCTTAACTGGTGCCGTGAAGAACGGGCAGAGTCCCGTTGCTGCTTCCAACAAATACGACATCTTCAAGCAGCTGTCTCTGGACAGCCCCGGATTGGGATTCGAGGAACTCAAAGACCATACCCCTTCATCGGTGAAAAGCGAAGACGACTTTGCTGATTTCCACTCGAGCAAGTTTTCCTCCAGCTCGGAAAAATCCCTTGTCGACAAACTGGCCGCTTTCAAGCACACCAAGGAGGACTCGGCATCCGTCAAGTCTCTTGACCTCCCATCCATTGGGGGCAGCAGCGTGGGAAAGGAGGATTCGGAGGACGCCCTCTCCGTTCAGTTTGACATGAAACTGGCAGACATGGGAGGAGACCTTAAGCATGTCCTGTCTGATAGCTCTCTGGATTTACCAATGGTTAGTGGTCAACATCCACCAGCAGCAGGTGAGGAACTGGTTAGATTGCTCTGGTAACAGAGGCTACGGGAGAGTCCCAAAGTGTTGGTCTCATGAGCTGAATTTCAGTATTCTGCGCCCACCCTGCCGTGGGAAAAGCCTCCGGAATCTGTACTTTTGGCTAGCTTCTCATCTCTTAATCGAGCAGTATTAATTGGTTGTCCTTCTATGTGATTTCTAGATTGGCTGGTTTCCGAGGTAGATCCTGTCCTGCACAGTATGTCCTCTTAGCAACCCCAGTTTTAGGCAAAATACTCTTCCGTTGTGTCACTCATAGCGTAAGACAGAACCAGCAAGAGGCTGCTTTGTGTTTAGCTAACTGGTTGGAAAGGGATTTGATCCTGTTGTGTGGGCATTCCCTTTCTCCAAAGTGCAGGTCTGTCTTTTGAATTTTCCTGCAGCTGGAATTTCCCAGCATTGGAAAGAAATTACCCAGCTCTGCCTATGCAGGGATGTGTCTCTCTAAACCAGGGGTCTCCAACCTTAGCAACTTTAAGACTTGTGGACTTCAACTCCCAGAATTCCTCCTCCAGTCATGTTAGTTCAGGAATTCTGGGAGTTGAAGTCCACAAGTCTTAAAGTTGCCAAGTTTGAAGACCCTTGCTCTAAACCAGGGGTCTCCAACCTTAGCAACTTTAAGACTTGTGGACTTCAACTCCCAGAATTCCTCCTCCAGTCATGTTGATTCAGGCATTCTGGGAGTTGAAGTCCACAAGTCTTAAAGTTGCCAAGGTTGAAGACCCTTGCTCTAAACCAGGGGTCTCCAACCTTAGCAACTTTAAGACTTGTGGACTTCAACTGCAAAGCTGGCTGAGGAATTCTGGGAGTTGAAGTCCACAAGTCTTAAAGTTGCTAAGGTTGGAGACCCCTGCTCTAAATTATGGAAACAGCCTCCAGTTTCTTTTTTCCTTAATCTCAATGAAGGGATACCTTGATCCCAGTTGTTAAATCAATCAGAATGTCAGTGTAACTGGGATTTTACAGGTCAATTTAAGTTACGGTTTTGAATCAGTATTAAATCTAGCCATAGGTATTAAAGTACTGTCTGGCCAGATTAAGGCAATGCATAGTTGGGGGTGGGTGGGTGGGTGGGGGCAGTCCCTAATTTGGCCCCAGTTGAAGATACATGCAGTATTCACTTGAAATTCTGCCTCATGCAATTTCTGCACCAGAATATCCTTTGAAATAATATAGCTGCTATATCACATTTGCACAGATCATTAGATTGTCATCCCTGTGTATTCTGGAAGAAATTAGCAATAATAACAGAAGTTCAGGCCCTAGCTGTGTGTTAATGCTAGAAATTGTTATATTTTCCCCCAACTGTGGATCGATGACTTTCTTAACACTCCAGATTCACGTAGAAACAACCATAACTGCGTTGTCAACCCAGAATGGTGCTATTAATGCATTTCTTTTTTTCACCCTGGGTATGCAGTCTGCAAAATAGATTCCCAATACTGGCATTGAAATAGTCATTAATGGCCCATCTGTCTCAGGGTGCAAATAATAGATTTCAGTCTAGGAAAACATAGCACTGAGGTCCCTGGATACTGATCCTTTTGCATCCGCTGCTAGTAGGTTGGAAGCCATCCTTCCATAGAAAGGTCCCACAGAATATCAGTGCCCTCTTGAGCACCTGGAATAGGAGGGTGTGGCCAATTCCTTGGGTTTTCTCACCTGTACTAAATTACGACAGGTGAGAAGGACATCGCCGGATTGGTCTCTCCCATTTGCATCCGTTGAAAGGCAAACAACACTAATGCCCCTCTAATTGTCCAGAATGAAATTTAAAAGAAAAAAACCAAGGAAATATTGTATTGCAGTGTTTCTCAATAGTGGGAAAGTTCAGGTGCGTGGACTACAACTCCCAGAATATCCCAGCCAGCTATTCTAGTTGAGGAATTCGGGAGTTGAAATCCATGCATCTTTAAAAGTTGCTGAGGTTGAGAAACGCTGTTGTATTGAATATTCCTCCTTTTAGTTTCTTCGGGAAATGAATGATACCGTACAGAGAATGAATCGGTTATCTCCAATGTAGTTGTAGATCATTAAACTAAACACCTCATGGGTTGGTGATTTGGGGGGCAGCATAACAATTTCTCTAGAGTGGGTGGATCCCTGAATGTTGTGGCCTTTTAAAAAAACAGGGAAAAATCACAATATTCCATCACAATCAAGGGTTAATCAGTATTAGTATAGGTGGCAAGGAAATAGTTGCCCCAGAAACCATTTACTTCTATATCAATTGCTGTTTCTTTTTCACTTTTCTCTACCCCAGATCGTAAGTGAAAGAGGAGGAAAAAAACCTGCACTGTATTCTTATAGTCTTATTTTTAGATAGGGAACATAGAAACAAACCCTTTGGTGGCTTTAGAAGAAGGGGATTTCTCTAACAGGGTGTTTGAAATATCAGGAGTAAATTTGCTTCGTGAAAAATTAAACCTTTTTTGGGGTGGGGGGATGTTAAAATGTTTGATCTGGTCTGGTTGGTTATCCAGTAGTTTGGGACCTACCAGGCTTGTGCTTGATTTTTTTTTAAAAATTTTGAGTTTTTCAAAAGCACTTTTTTTCCTACTATTTTTCTAATCTGTCTTAGTGATAGTCTGATGAATTAATTGTCCGTAGCAGTTCAAGGATTGATGGCTGCCATTCAGTTTGCATCAAGAGATGCCTTCTGGATCCTGAGATTGATTAAGTCAGTATTATGTTTGGATGCTAAACTTTATAAAGAATGATTTCCCCATTCCTTATTTTACAAAATCAAGCATTTATCTACTTTCTGGTGCCAAGGGCCTGTTCAGGGTTAATACTGTATTTCCATTTCCCAATCATGATTAAGGGATCAAAAGTGGACTTCTCTGTTCTCTCAATCAGAATCCCAGAACCCATATCCCACAGCTTGCCAATCCAGCTGTACCAAAGAAATGGTTAATGCCAACCAAGATCAACTGCTAAGTATTTTAACTATTGGTAGCATTATCCACCATTCCTTTTGATGCAGACTTAATGATAAAACATAATTAAGGTGTAAGAAAAACGTACTTCAAGAGGAAAAGGGAATGGTGAATCTTCAGCCATTTTTTGAACCCTTAAATCAGGGTTTTTCAACCTTGGCAATTTCTAAGTGGTGTGGACTTCAGTTCCCAGAATTCCCCAGCCAGCATGGGTGAATGGCTGAGGAAGTCTGGGATTTGAATTCCACACAGCTTAGAATTTCCAAGGGTGAGAAACGCTGCCTTAAGAGGCTGACAGCTAAATGACAAAGTAGTACTTCATCTGCTCTGATTCCAAAATTCTTTCTTGTCTAAATTTTCTTGGGGCCTTTCTGTCTACCGTTATGTAATAAATCAACTATTTTTCTGTTCTGTTGCTTCTCTTTTCTACTCTGTGTATATATTAGAGCTGTGAAGTGGTTCAGGTTTGATTCCAAATAGCAATCATACAGGATCCGTGTATGTAGCACCTATCTCCACCCTTTAAAGCAGCTACATCTTTCCCCAGATTCTTACGGCTGCTTTCAAGAGACAGGTACTCCAAAGCACTTTTTCTGAAATATGTTTGCAGGCCTAAGCTGTAATGTACGGTACTGTATATATACAGAGAGAGGGAGGGAGGTATTTTCAAGTTCTGATTGGTAATGTTCCATATATCTCTACCCACTTTAATTTGAAAGCAGAATATCTTTTTTTTTTTCTTTGCTCGTTTCTATTTGGTCTGTACACTGAATTGTCAGAAAGGGACAGTATTCCCTTTTTCCATTCCTCAAGGGTGCCACTTTTCTGTTGGTTTCAGAGAGGAGTTCCTAAATTACATAGGACTTCTTATCATTCTGGTTATTCCAGGATTAGCATTGCAAACAAAGCTAGCGTTTTTAATCTTTCCACACTTGAGAGCTTTACTGGAAGGAATTAATGTCTTTGATGGCGAGTGGGGCGGGGGGGGGGAAAGGATATTTAAATCAATTACTCTTCAGTTTTAAAGGCTCTTTTAACACCGCAGGAATGAAAGGAGAGACTTTTCCTAGCTCTTTCAAAGGGGATACTGTCTCTTTAAACTTTGTTCTTTAATTCTGTGAATGGAAGGTAACCAAATGCCCTGGCTTGATTGTGGAATTAACAATCCGACCAATGTTTATAACTTTCTACCCATCTCTGCTTGTTAATTTCAACCTGCTGTGACTTTTCTGCCCAATTTCAGCCCTTTTCTCGGTTCTGTCTGATTGGATTGAATTGTCTTGGCCTTGTAGGTGGGGTAGGGTCTCTCTCCCCGCCTTCCCCTGATTTGCCTCCATTGACCCTTTCGGAAACGGTTTGCAGTGCGATTAAAACGGCCGGAAGACTGGCCAACGTGCTGAGTTTGCAAAACTGGCAGAACCTTTGCATCAGGAAAAACAAAAACCAAACTTTTTGCGAATCAGAACCGGGGTAGAGATCTTCCTTGCCGGCTGTCTCTTTTCCCTCCACTCTGATGCCTTTCTATTTTCAACTTGACATTTTCCTATGTGAATGTGCCTTTTGGAAAAACGGCTTTGATATTTCTCTCTCTCCTGCAAAAGACTGGCCTGCATGCTTTCTTTGACTCCGATGATTTCCTTTGAGCTCCTGTAATAGCATTCTCTTTTTGTGATCTGTAAGTCCTGCTGTGTTTAAATAAATATTTATCTTGGCATAATTTGAAAGTCTGAGCATGTGTGGTTTTTCTTCCCCCACCCACACACCTCTTTTTTTTTTAGTCCAGAAATTTCTGGCCATCAGGAAAAAATAAATAAAGTTTAAAGCAATTGTATCCCCTTCTATGTGAAAAGTCTCTCTCTTTCTCTCTCTCTCTCTGTCTTTCTCTCTCTCTGTCTTTCTGTCTTTGGTGGTTAACAGAGCTAGAATAAAGAAAGGGATAAAGATTAAAAAATGAGTTTGATGATCAGGCAACTAACTGGAACTAAGACGGGTGCTTTATAAAACTAAGTGAAAAATGACTTTCTCCAGGGTAAATGTGGAAAGAAATGGAAAATTTCTGGAAAACAGTCCCTTTATTTACATTTCTATTTTTGTTTGTTTGTTTGTTGAGGCCTTTTTTCCCCCTTTTGCTAATAAATGGGGGAAAGTGGCTTCTGAAATACTTAAATGATACAAGTATTTATGTATTACCTGCAAGCCTCAAAAGAATTTCTAACAGCTGCACAGCAGGAAGAATCCTCTGAAATAGTGTTTATAGTATCAGATAACTATCCAAGTTGTCCTTGAGTTACAACCACAATGGAGCCCAAAATTTCTGTTGCTAATTGAGACAGTTGTTAAGTGAGTTTTGCCCCCATTTTACAACCTTCCTTGCCACAGTTGTTAAGTGAATCATTGTAGTTTTTAAGTTAGTAACATAGTTGTTACGTGACTCTGGCTTCCCCATTGACTTTGCTTGTCAGAAGGTTCCAAAAGGTGATCACATGACACAGGGGCACTGAAACAGTCATAAATACATGCCAGTTGCCAAGTGTCTGAATTTTGATCACATGACCATGGGAAATGCCACAACAGCCATGTGAAAGCCAGTCATAAGTCACTTTTATCAGTGCCATTGTAACTTTGAATGGTCACTAAATGAACTGTTGTAAGTCAAGGACTACCTGTAGTTATTTTACTCAAGGATGAGCTATATAGAATAGAACAGAACAGAACAGAGCAGAACTCTCTTGGCCAAGTGTGATTGGACACACAAGGAATTTGTCTTTGGTGCATATGCTCCTAGTGTATATAAAAAATAAAATACATTCATCAAGAATCATAAAATACAACACTTAGTGATAGTCATAAGTTACTAAATAAACAATCAAATGACACTAGGAAACAAGTAAAACAACATAAATCATAGAGATACAAGCAACAAGGTTGTATAGTACAATGTTATATAGTACAATTCCCAAATGTTAAAAACAAAGAATGCATTTCTACCTTCAAGAGCATGAATATATCTATAAAGAGGGGAGAATTTCTTTAATCTAGCAGATGATTTTCGATTGCTGACTTTATTTAGAGCTTGGTGGAACTTTCTCTGTTTTTGCTACTTACTCTTTTGGAGTACAGAAGATTTTGACAGAAGCATCAATCGATTCCTATCTGGATAGGATACAGATAACCCTCTCCCTGTCTATATGGGCAGTCAATCTATTTATGACCATAATTGAGCTCCAGATTTCCACTGCTAAGCAAGACAGTTCTTATGACCCTTTTTTATTTGCCACAGTTGTGAAGTGAACCACTGCAATTGTTAAGTTAGTTAACACCGTTGTTAAGCGAGTCTAGTTCCCCCATTGACTTTATTTGTCAGAAAGTCTCAAAGGTGATCATATGACTCCGGAACACTGGAACCGTCATAAACATGAGTCAGTTGGCAAGCGCCTGAATATTGACCACATGACTTTGAGGATGCTGCCGTGGTCATCAGTGTGAAAAATGGTCATAAGTCATTTTTCTTATTGCCGTTGTAACTTCAAATGGTCACTAAATGAATGGCTGTAAGTCAAGGACTACTTTTGGCCATGTCTTCTTGTCTCATCTTTTCTGCCCCTTGAAAGTAAGCTAATTAAATAAGAAAAGCACTTGGAGTAGCAGAAAGGCTATGAATAACAAGAGGAGGGAGCTTCCTTTGAAGGGATATTTAACGCTTTTAAGCTTAATCACATAGTCATTTAATTGTCCTCCTTCCCCTTCTTATCCTGTATAAACAAAGGAAATTATCAACTACCATGCTCTTTGATGCTATAGAAACTCTGGAAGCCCTGCTAAAATTTTAGTTTCTATTATACATGCCGGTGGTCCTCAACGTATGACCACAATTGAGTCCAATGTTTCAGTTCCTAAGTGTGATAGCTGTTCAGTTTTACCCCATTTTATAACCTTTGTTGCCACAGTTGTTAAGTGAACCTAAAATCTGTGTGAGTGTGAATGGGAGACAGTAGAGTAGAGTAGAGTAGAGTAGAGTAGGAGTTGGAAGGGACCTTGGAGGTCTTCTAGTCCAACCCCCTGCTGAGGCAGGAAACCCTATACCATTTAAGACAAATGGTTGTTCAATCTCTTCTTAAAATCTTCCAGTGTTGGAACATTTAGAACTTCTACAAAAGTTTCTCTCTTTCAAAATGCCTGCAGTTTCAAACATTCACACACACATACACACAAACATAAATACACACACACATACACACAAACATAAATACAAACACACATACACACACCAAGAGAATTGCAGAAGTTTATGTTGTCACCAGGCACATTTACCTATAGGTCTAGGCAGGGCACCAGATCTTGGCAAAGGTTGTTCCCGCTTGATATAATAGCATTCGAAGACCCATAGAGAAGCTGGTCCTTTGATGTATGTGTCTTCTTCATAAATTTATCTTCTCCTGATCACCAAAAAACATGCTTCTTATTCATTTAATCACAGTGCAGGTTGGGATGTTGGGTTGATCCTGCCGTAGGTGTCTCTTGGAAATCATGATACATAGATTCCACACAATGAAATTAATATTCCACATACAATCTCTCAAGTCAGTTGCATACCTGGGCTTCGTATGCATTCATTTCCCTGCACGGAAGCTGCTGAGGGAAGAGGGAGATTCCCTATTTGAAAGAGACACATGTTGCTGAGGATATTAGCTCGGTGCAATCCCAGTTCTCTTCATCACATAAGGTCTGGGGGTGTCCAATCTTGGCAACTTTAAGATTGGTGGACTTCAATTCCCAGCCAAAGCAACTGATCAGAACAGAGTCAAAACACTAGTTCTTAATGCTGAAGAACCAAACCTCAGTTATGCAGGTTGTTTATTCTTGATATTGGCTGCCTGGCTGGGGAATTCTGGGAGTTGAAGTCCACCAAGTCTTAAAGTTGACAAGGTTGGACAGCTCCAAATAAGACAACTGATCAGAACTGAGCCAAAACACTAGTTCTTAATGCAGGTTGTTTATTCTTGATATTCCATGTGTATCTTCCCCCTTTTTTTAAAAAAAAACAACCTTTTGGATGTCTGAATTTGAGCCTAACCTTAAAACAAAGAGGGAAACGAGGTTGTTTGAGCAAAAGTGCAACTATCTCAGGTTCTCCATTGTTGGCTTTTAGACAAAATACAAATTTTGCACCTAAAATACAAATTTTGCTAGTTGAGCTATGAAATGATCAAGGGAGTTGGTAATATTTCTGTCAGGCATTCCAGAGGGGCAGAAGGAGGAAAGGCCTGATTTCCTTCCCGAGGCAAAAATGAGGTTGGCTCCCCAAATTTCAGAATCAGAAACTTGGAATCACATTTAATTATCACAAAATACACGTGCACAAGTGTGTTTGTACTCGTTGCCCTGAATAATAGAGAGTAGGGAAACGTAGCTGCGGTTTGTGTATAGGCACTCCTTGACTTACAACCGTTCGTTTAGGGACTGTCTGAAATTATAGCAGCACTGAAAGAAGTGACTTATGGCCAGGCCTTACATTTAATGACCATCGCAACAGCCTCATGGTCACGTGATCAAAATTTGGCCGCTTGGCAACTGGCACCAGTGTATATTAACAATGGTTGCCGTGTCCTGATATCATATAAATGGCCTTTCATAAGTGGACAACGTACCTGTATTTCTTTACTTTATTCAAACGTTGGTGCTGTCCAATCGCATCCAATTCTGGGTGGCTCACAAAATAAAGAATATCATGAATTAAGTACACAATAAAATGATTTTAAAAAAAAAAGAAATTACAAAATACTTACAAGATGGTGATCCAGACCATACACCAATCTTAGAGATCCATTCATCCTGTCTCATAGCCTGAGAGAACAGCCAGATTTTTAAGGTCTATTGAAATCCCAGAGGCGCTTTTTTCACAAGGCAACTGGTCTTTGTTTTTCCTTGAAGACGTTTTGCTTCCCATCCGAGAAGCCTCTTCAGTTCTGACTGAATGGTGGAGGCTGGAAGGATTTATATTCCTTGTAGTCATCTGGTTGTTATCACTCTTTCTGAGAGTCATTGTGGCCACTTGGAGGTTTATCCGTGCCCTCGGGGTCACCCGAATTGTGCAAATGAGTATGGAGCCTTCTTGGAACTGCTGAAAGGGCTGTGTTGTAAACAGGAGATAGATGGTTTGAAAGAGGTGGGAGGTGTCAAAGAGGCCATCTACATTAAGACTGAACAGCCCTCTCTCAACAGAGGGGAAGGGATATGGCACCACCTATCTCCTGTTTACAATACAGCCCTTTCAGCAGTTCCAAGAAGGCTCCACACCCATTTGCGCTGTCCAGGTGCAGAAATTATTGCATGCTTAAACTCTATAAGAATCTAACCAACTAACAGTCAAGAGAAATGAGTGGGAGATAAGAAAGGCATTCAAAGTGGGCTGGACTTAGATCTCTTGTAGGCATGCAGGGACTCAAGACCTATGACATGCTTGACCCCTTAGGCTAGTCAGCCTGATCATTTCCTACAGTCCAGTTGCCTTTTAGAAAAGCACCTTTGGGCTACCATGACATGGATGATTGAGAACCTCCATTGATACTTCTTACAGGATTTTTTTATAATTTCCCATTCTAGCCTAGAGCTCTGTAATGTCCTGTTACAAGTATTCCATCCTTCTTTTAATCAGGTCTGCTAAATTCGACTAGGTGTCATAGCTTGACTTGAAGGTTTTTCAAATAATACCTTTATTCCAATTCGGTAACATTTGGAAATGTTAGATAACTGTACTCTACTTTCATCAGCAGATTATGATAGCGGTTGTGGGAGCTGTGATCCAACACCTGGAGGAGGAAGGCAGATAGGAACCGTTGTAGTTGAAGCCAGAGCACCACATAGTCTAGTGGAAGGCAAAATTAGAATCAGGCAAGTGGATTTTTTTTTTCTTTGAAAACATTTCACTTCTCATCCAAGAATCTTCTTCTGTTCTCACCGCTTCTTGGATGAGAAGCTAAACATTTTCAAAGAAAAAAAAAACTAAGAAACTAGTTGCCTTTTGGAAAAGCAGCTTTGGGAGAACCATGACCTGCATGTCTCCATAGTGTCAGGATTCCGATGGATGCCCTAAATAATTTGAGCCAAGTTTCAAAAGAAATCCAATTATTGATTAGAAGCAACATGTCTGGCACTTTCCCAAGTACAGTCAGCTCTGCCCCACGTAATTTACTGGCCACCTATGACCCTGTTTCCCCCCCTCCTCCCAGGCTGTGTCATAAATCACATTCTCCAATGGAGCACTTTCTCAGACTGTAGAAAACACACCTCTCTGGCTTGCTCTAGTAACCTAGGATACAATCTGGAGAAAGGTATGCGTGAAATGTGCTTCTGGTCATAGCAACCGAGCTTCTCCATCAGTTCTCTCCATCTCCTGCCTACGGCAACTCAAGAGCAGGCCAGGAATGCTTTATGAGTTGACCCATAGACACTGGGGGTCGATACGTTCTCGCATCCCCTTGCTCCGACGAAGAATCGATTCCTTTAGGATACCCATCATATTTCTGGTAGGGGAGCGTGGAGGAATATTTGGAAACTGGCCTGTGATATTGAGATTCCCAACTTCGCCCACCCCAGGTATTGTCTCCTTCTTTGGCTTTGATTTGCGAGAGGTTTGGTGAGAAGATCGCCCGTCCCTTCCTTAACTCTTTGGATGTCTGTTTGCTCTTTTTAGATCTGGATGACTTGAAGTGTGCCCCGTTTGGAACTTATAGCAGTGGCTCTCTTCTGAGTAGCTTCCCGAGCTGTGACTGGCCTGATAAAGAAGATGTCTGTCAGAGCAGAAAGTCTACCCCCTTCTCCCTTCCTGCAGGAAATGGCGTCGCCTCCTTAGCTACCTCTGTCCTCCAGAAGAAGGAGACCTTTTTCGGCAGCTCTGAAAATATCACCGTGACCACCGTTTCCAAAGTGACAACCTTTGCGAACGAGGACGCTCTCCAAGACGTGACATTCGCATCTTTTACAAACTTCCAAGGTTCCAGTCCTCCCTCTATGGACCAAAGCGAGGACGAAGTTGAAGATTTTGGAGAGTTTGCTCGACCACCGGACGATGGGATTGAGAGACCAGCCACGGGCGGACTTCAAGAGGCTGACTCGGCCCCGGTCTCTTCAGAGGCTGGAAAAGAAGTTTTTGATGACTTTGGAGAGTTTCAGGGTGAAAAACCAAAGATCAGCAAATTTGACTTTTTACTGGCAACTTCCCAAGGGAAAATGAAATCCAGTGAAGAAATGATCAAAAGCGAGCTGGCAACTTTTGACCTCTCTGTTCAAGGTGAGAATCCACGCTGATATTGCGGTTGCCATTACAGGTAGTCCTCAACTTACAACTTCAACTTCACTGTAGTTAAGTGAGACATTTGTTAAGTGAGTTTTTGCCCCTGTTTTACGACTTTTCTCGCCACATTTGTTAAGTGAATCACTGCAGTTCTTAAATTAGTAACATGGTTGTTAAGTGAATCTGGCTTCCCCATTGACTAGGTCACAAAAGGGGGATCACACTGTTGGGACAATGCAACCATCATAAATGTGAGTCAGTTGTCAAGCATCCAAATGTAAATCACGTGACCATGGGGATACTACAATAGTCATAACTGTGAAAAATGGTCATGTCACTTTTTCAGTGCCATTGTAACTTTGAATGGTCACTAAATGAACTGTTGTAAGTTGAGGACTACCTGTATACTTAGTTTGTGGTTGGTTCTAAGTCTCACCTAGTGCTGGGAATTGAAGAAATTCAGAATATCTGTGGAATTTTTTATGATTTGATTTCTAAGGCCATTCACTTTCCAGCAATTCTTTGCAGGGAGAGAGCAAACAGGCACAGATCAGAAATTAAAGTGAGAGATTTCAATAAAACTGTGGAGCAACATAAAATCATAGAATCATAGGGCTGGAACGGACTGTTGAGGTAATTCCTCGTTAGGAGAATGAGCGCATACAGGGAGACGTATTTAACAGGAGTGTTTGAATAATACACATACACATACAACACTGTACAGTAAATGTAGGTTTATACTTCCAGAAACGTTAAGCAAAGTCCAAAATAGGCAGTCCAAAGTCATTCACAGGTAAAATCAGTCAGTTTTCATCCAGGGATAATCCAAATATCAAATTCCAGGGTCAAAAAGAAGTTCAGTATCAGACTTACATTAAATCCAGTAATATCAGTCAATTAGAAGAAATGGAGCAACGGCAATACTTTCCAACAGAAGGAAACAGAGATACTCACTCAGACACACTCTCTTCTGAGACTAAGACTAAACAAACCAGGTTTCTGGCTCCATCTTATGGCCGTTTGAGAAACCATACCTAATTACAGTTTTGCATTTTCTTAAAAATACAGTTTTAAAATGTTTACCCTGGTTTATATATTTCTAACCCAAATAGCTGTTAGGTGACTCATATTCCTAACAGGGACCTTGGAGGTCTTCTAGTCCAGTGGTTGCCAACCAGTGGGCCAAGGACCACTGGTGGTCCGTGAGAAAATTTTGATGGTCCACAGAGAAATATCCCCCCAAAACAATTAATCCAGGCTGTGCAGGAACACAAGGCTGCGCCGCCCACATGGCCCACCCGCCCTCTGGCCCCTCACCCTTCAGCCGAGTGCAAACCTTACCCTGAGTAGAGCCACGCGAGCTGGAACTGGAAGGTAAGACCAACAGTAAGGGAGGGAAATCCATCCCTGGGTGGCTTGCTGACGTTGGTGGGAATGTCGGTCCCATATTCCAGAGCTGAACTGACCCTTTGGTCATCCCGGAGCAGCTGCTTCTCCACCCGGGTGCATTGGCCTGCCATGGACTGGAGGAGCTGCTCCGGGATGACTAAAGGGACAGTCCTGTGACTATTGCAGCTCTGGAATAGGGGACCGACTTTCAGCAAGCCACTGTCAGCCAAAATTCATATCAGTGGTCTGCGGGATTTAAAATTATGAGTTTGGCGGTCCCTGAGGTCCAAAAGGTTGGCGACCCCTGTTCTAGTCCAACCCACTGCTCAAGGCAGAGGACCAAGGCAGAGGACCATTTTCTTATGACCACAGTTGAGCCCAATATTTCTGTTGCTAAATGAAACCGTTGTTAAGGGAGTTTTGCCACATTTTATGACTTTCCTTGACACAGTTGTTAAGTCAATCGCTGCAATTATTAAGTTAATAACATGGCTGTTAAGCGAATCTGGCTTCCCCATTGAAAACTTTGCTTGTCACAAGGTCACCAATGGTGCTCCGTTCTCTACAGTGTTCTACTGTAACCATGATAAATAAATATGAACCAATTGCCAAGCATCCAAATTTTGACCATGTTACCATAAAGATGCTGCAATGGTCATAAGTGTGAAAAACTGTCATAAGTCACTTTTTTCATTGCCGTTGTAACTTCGAACAGTTACTAAACAAATCACAAAGAGAATCACAAATTGAATAACAGAGTTGGAAGGGACCTTGGAGGTCTTCCAGTCCAACCCCCTGCTCTGGCAGGAAACCCTAGAGCATTTCAAAGAAACGGTTGTCCAATCTCTTCTTAACAACCTCCAATGTTGGAGCATTCCCAACTTCTAGAGGCAAGTTGTTCCACCGATTAATTGTTGTCACTGTCAGGAAATTTCTCCTTAGTCCTAGGTAGCTTCCCTCCTTGGTTAGTTTCCATCCATGGCTTCTTGTGGTTGTAAGTCAAGGACTACCTGTATTCATGGACCTGACCACCCCTTTAATACCTGTACTTCCTTCCAGGTTCTCACAAAAGGACCCTAAGTTTAGGCTCCTCACCTCTGCCACCTGTGGAACAGCCCTTCAGAGATCGATCAAACACTCTGAGCGAGAAGCCTTCCCTGCCAGTCATCCGAGACAAATACAAGGACCTTACTGGAGAAGTAGAGGTAAGGGGAGAACCAACAAAAAGGTTTGTGGCTTGGGGCACCTGTGCTGAGAACAGTTGCTTCATTAAGCAGGTGCCAAGCTGCAAATTCAGGTAAGGGAGAAATCCTTGTGGATGAATTGAGAGCCGCTGTAAGAGAAAGGTAGAGTTGTAGCTGCCTTGTTTCCCAGATGTAGCTCAGCTTTCATAATGATTTGTTCACTTATTGCTTGCCGCAATGGGTTCCTCAGTCTCGGCAACTTTGAGATCTGTGGATTTCAATTCCCAGAATTCCCCAGCCAGAGTCTGGTTGAGGGATTCTGGGTGGTTGAAGTCCAGAAATATTAAAACTTCTCGAGTTTGAGAAACACTGATTTACAGGCATACCTGGGTGCTGCCCAATCCATTCCAAGCAACAAAATGAAATACAAACTACAAATAATTCAGAGCAGCCCATCTCATAAACCAAGGGTCTTCAAACTTGGCAAGTTTAAGACTTGTGGACTTCAACTCCCAGAATTCCCAAGCTAACATGACTGGAGAAGGAATTCTGGGAGTTGAAGTCCACAAGTCTTAAAGCTGTCAAGTTCGAAGACCTCTGTCATAAACCAAACCCACCAGCCTATACTCAGCCACATTTTCCAATCAAGGGGCAACACCAAAAATTATTTGGAACCAGCCCGTTTAATATCCTTCCAAAATAACTAGATGGGAACCAGTTTTGCTAGTGGATAGTAATCCAAATGGCCTATTTGATCTTCACAACTTGATGGGATCAGAGATCAGTGATGGTATTCTACTGGTTTGGCCCAGTTCTGGCCTACCAGTAGCACCAAAGAGCAGAGGAAACCAAAACGGTTTTCTCTGAGGAGCTGCTGTTGGGCCCACCTGTCTGCCCGAGCTCTCACTGACCTTTATTTCCTGCTTTTGAAGCACAGCTGCATTGCTCGGCACAGCAGATTGCTGTGCGTCAGCTGCTGAAGCGACAGGGAGAGTGCAGGATTGCAGGAGGTGAATCGGAAAGCCTCTGCGCCCGTGCAAAGTGCACGTTTCCATGTGCACCAAGCCACACCCACCGAACCGGTGGTAAACCTTTTTTGAAACGTATCACTGGAAGAGATCCACAGCCTTTCCCTCCCAAACTGTTTATTCAGAGTTTTACAGCATTAATTCAGCGCCGGCAAAATAAACACAGATGGCTGATGCTTCGTTTAACATTTTTATAAACATAATAAGTAGATTTTACAAACCAGTTGTAGATTACTCCAACATGGAGCAAACTCAGACAGAAACATGTTGCAAGTAACTTCAGTAGACCAGAACAAAGAGAACTTCCAGTTTTACTTTAGTTCATCAGGCAAGCAGAGAGAAGCAGTTTCATTCCAATAGACAGACCCAGTTGGAGCTCACCATGGCTGCAGAGTTGCAGAGCTTAATATAGAGCGCACGCCTAGAAGCTACTATCTAGTTTCAGTTTCCAAACAGTTCTCATTGGCTGACTTAATTGCTATGCCTATTCATTGGCTGACCTTGTTACCAAAGCTCTATTCCAGTTCATGAATATACTCTGACACTGTTGTGTGCTGTTACAGATGAAGAAAAAATAGAAAAGTTTTTGATTTGCCACATCTGAATTTGACTATCCCATGCAGAAAAAACAAACAAATATAAAAATCATTCCATGTTGGCTTTTTATTTTTGCAGCCATTCAAAATGGTTTCTTTTACTTTCTCCCACTAGGAAAGTGAGAGATATGCCTATGAATGGCAGAGATGTTTGGAAAGTGCGTTGCAGGTAAGTAGGTGACCACCATCTTAATCTACCTGAGTAACTTCCTTTCCTTTTCTGTAGGTGTTGGTGATTTGAAAAGGGGAAAGTTGGCCATGACATCTATAGAGCAGCGAGAATATTTTGCATAATTCACTTCAGTTGGTTGTTTTATATTTTCACCACAATGTAAAAAAAGATGTTGAAATTCTGGAAAGAATGCAGAGAAATGCAACAAAGATGATTTGGGCGCTGAAGGCTCCAATATATTTAGGAATTGGGTGGGTGTGTCTAGTTTAATGAAGAGAAGGACTAAGAATGACATGAGATTAGTGTTCCATTATCTAAGGGGTTGCCACAGAGAAGTGGGGGTCAATCTATTCTTCAGAGTACCTGTGATGCCAAGATCTCTCTCAATTTTTTTTTGTCCGTTGAAATAAATCAGTGATCCAGTAACTAAGAGTGGGCAGATAAAACCACAATATTGAAGCAGCACTTGGGTTTCACCTCCCACTAACTACTGCTTTGCACGAAAAGAATAGATGCAGGCCTCATTTTAAATACTGGAACTGATTTTGAGACTCTGGAAAGAGTGTAGAGATGATGACAAAGATCTTGGAAGACTCAAACTAGGGGTGGGATGCTACCTGTTCTGCCTGGCTCTATAGAACTGGTAGCTCTGAAGAGCAGCAGACACAGAACCAGTGTGCGCGCAAAAGGTAATCACGGAACCGGTAGTTACACCGGTTGAATCCCACCCCTGACTTAAACATATGAAGAACGGTTGCTGGAACTGGATATGTCTAGTTCAGTGTTTCCCAACCTTTTATTCGCCCCACACCCCTAAAGAAATTTCACTCGAACCTCGCACCCCCTGAAATTTAGCCTTTAGGAATTACTGAACGCGTTAAATATATGATAGGATTGAATCTTTTCAGCTATGTATGTGACGGCCACTAAATAACGATACTTAACTCTAAAATGAAAACAAAGTTAATCCATTGCATAATAAATAAAAATGCCAACATATAGCCAATATCCTATTATTTACCTGGACTTTTCTTGCACCCCCTGGAATATCGTCTCGCACCCCAGGTTGGGAACCCCTGGTCTAGTTTAATGAAAAGAAGGACTAGGGGAGACATGAGAGCAGTTTTCCAACATCTCAGGGGCTGCCCCAAAGAAGAGGGAGTCAAGCTATTCTCCAAAGTACCTGAAGGCAGGACAAGAAGCAACGGGTGGAAACTAATCAAGGAGAAACCCAACCTAGAACTAAGGAGAAATTTCCTGACAGTGAGAACAATTAACCAGTGGAACAACTTGTTTCCAGAAGTTGTGCGTACTGCAACACTGGAGATTTTGAAGAAGAGATTGGATAGCCATTCGTCCAGAATGAAATAGGGACTCCTGCTTGTTCAGGGAGTTGAACAAGAAGACCAGAGTTGTTCCTTTCCACCTCTGTTATTCTGTTTCAGATGTGTCCACTGCTAATAACCAGTGGGAGGCCCTATGCAACACATTTCTGGAAACCAGTTGCGTAGTGCCTCCTGTTGGTCAATAACAGTTATAACATCTATAACAATTATATAAATCCCTTAAGAGGGAGATCTTAAGACAGGGGTCCCCAACCACTGGTCCACAGGATGCCAGAAACAAGCGAAGCCCCATTCATGGGATGCAGGCAGTACACAAAAACACACTCTCTCCGGTCCACAGAAAAAAACTCTCTCCATGGTGCCCAAAAGGTTGTCTTAAGGCATAAGGCCAGGGGCATAAAAGTAATAGAGGTAGCCCTTGACTTACGGGTGATCGCTTAGCAACCATTCAAAGTTAAAACTGACCTCTCCAAGGGTACTCATGACCTAGTTCTGAAGTTTGGCAATTTATAGCCATTGGCACTGACAGCCATTTGTTGCGTCCCACGCTCACGTTTTATGACATCTTTGTCAAAACTGGGCATTTACTTCCAGTTTTCAGCAAAACTGGCTCCTAGCAATCCGTTGGTTCACTTAACGACCGCAGTGTGTGCTTTACAAACACAGCATTTGCTTAACGAGCACCACGAAACAAGGCCATAAAAACAGGTTGGTCGTGTGGCAACCTGCTTTATGACTGTCATATCGTAGGACCATAATGGGCAGATTCCGTTACTGTCATAAATTCAAGGACTCCCTGTAGGCTGTGTAGTCTTCAGAGCGTAGAAGGAAAGAGGTCCATTGTAGCAAATGTACCATAACTACTAAGAAAAAGGACTCCACATCTTTTGCGGTGTGTTTGTGGTTGGAATTACAAATTGTGGTGTTTAATAATCAGCCTCAACTGCACATGGAGAGTCACCGGAACAATTCTTCACATGGAGATTCACTGGAACAATTCTGCAACTATTATAAAGTTGGGGAAGAGTACAATAATATGCGCTATCTTACGTAAAACAAGCAGTGTAGGATAAAAATTCGGTAAAATTCAGCAGCTGATTGTGTAACTTGGCCACAACTGTGCTAAAATCGACTTCTCTTCTAATAGGTCATCAAGAAAGCAAACGACATCCTGAACGGAATCAGCAGCTCTTCTGTATGTACTGAAGTCATCCAGTCTGTGCAGGGCATGGAATATTTATTAGGTACAATTTTATTTGATTTCATATCTCAGTAGTGCAGTGACAGGTAGTCCTTGACTTATGACCAGTCACTTAAGAACTGTTTGGAGTTGCAACAGCCAGACACACATCTGCCACACACCCATGATTGGGGCACTTGGCAATTGGCTCACCTTCATGGCTGTTTACAGCATTCCACAGTTTTGTGACCACATTTTGTGACTTTTTTGCCAGTTTTTGGCATTTACTTCCAGTTTCTGGCAATAGCAATAGCACTTAGACTTATATACCCTTTCACAATGCTTTACAGTCCCTCTTTAAGCGGTTTACAAAGTCAGCCTATTGCCCCCAGCAATCCGGGTCCTCATTTTACCGACCATGGAAGGGTGGAAGTCTGAGTCAACCCAAAAACACCCCCTGGGAAAATAGATTCTCTTAACCACCGTGGTGTTTGCTTAACGGCCATCGTGGAAAATAGTCATAACTTCAAATCTGGTCATGTGGCCCTTAGTTTTATGACTGCTACGACTAATTCTGAGCTCAATTATGGTTTTAAGTCAAGGACAACCTGTAACATGAATTAAAAGTGTCCAGGTATTTGTGAAGATGGGTGGCAGGGAAGAAGGGAGATGTCTCCTTAAAGGCAAGGATCTCCAACCTTGGCCACATTACAACTTGTGGGCTTCAACCCCCATGCTGGCTGAGAAATTCTGGGAGTTGAAGTCCACAAGTCGTAAAGTTGCCAAGGTTAGAGAGCCCTGCTTGTAGGCATAGGTTTATAGAACAGTAACTAGAAGGGAAGTAACTAGAAGTAACAATAACTAGAAGCTGTCTGCCAGGAGTATAAATCCTTCCATTCCCCACCATCCAGTCAGAGCTGAAGAAGCTTCTTGGATGAGAAGCAAAATTCAAAGAAAAACAGGAAAGTCCAGTTGCCTCTTGAAACAAAGCATCTTTGGTGCAACCATGACCTGGACGGCTGAGAAACTCCATAGAGAACTAGAAGCAGTGGTGGTATTCTACCGGTTCGGCCCGGTTCTGCAGAGCCAGTAGCGACGATTAGGAGCGGAGGCCGAACCAGTTCTCTCCGACACTCTCTGTTGGGCCTGCCCGCCCACTTGCCTGCTTGGGCACCCATACTAACCTTAATATAGAGTAGAATAGAATAGAATAGAATTTTGAATTGAATTGAATAGAATTGAATTTTGAATTGAATTGAAGATAGGATAGGATAGGATAGGATAGGATAGAATAGAATAGAATAGAATAGAATAGAATAGAATAGAATAGAATAGAACAGAATTGAATTGAATTGAATTTTGAATTGAATTGAATTTTGAATTGAATTGAATTTTGAATTGAATTGACTTGAATTGAATTGAATTGGCCAAGTGTGATTGGACACACAAGGGATTTGTCTTGGTGCAAATGCTCTCAGTGTACATACAAGAAAAGACACATTTGTCAAGAGTCAAGAATCATAAGGTACAACACTTAATGATAGTCATAGGGTACAATAAGCAATCAAATCATACTAGGAAACAGTCCATATAAATCGTAAGGATACAAGTGACAAAGTTATAGTCACACAGTCACAAGTGGGAGGGGATGGGTGATAAGGAGTGATGAGAAGATTAATAGTAATAGTAGTGCAGACTTTGTAGATAGTTGGACAGTGTTGAGGGAATTATTTGTTCAGCAGAGTGATGGCACCTGGGGAAAAAAACTGTTCCTGTGTCTAGTTGTTGTGGTGTGCAGGGCTCTATAGTGTCATTATGTCCTGCTTTTGAAGCTCAGCTCAATTGCCGCGCAGCAGCTGCTGAAGCGTCAGAGAGAGTGTAGGATTGCAGGAGGTGAGTCAAAACGCCTCTGGGCCTGCGCAAAGTGTGTGTTCGGGGCACACGCGCATGCAAAGTGTGTGTGTGTGTGTATGCATGCACAAAGTGTGCCCACCAAGCCATGCCCACTGAACCGGTGGTAAAAATATTTGAAACACACCACTGACTAGAAGGGAACTAACATGGGAAAAGCATCCTTCCCATGTTTTTAAATCTCACCTCCCTCAAAGTTATAGACAAATACTTGTCCTTCTGCCTACTTTCCCTTGAAATGTTGCTGTTTCAAGTAAATCGTGACATTTTTTTTTAAAAAATGTAATAAAACATTGCGTTGCCTTAGTCAATGATCTGAATGATTCTAAGTCAAGGACCACCTGTATACACACAAATCAGTGAGGAGCACAGACAGCAAGAGATTCCCAGTGTGCAAATTTAGTTTTTGTAAGAGCAAGTGAAATTCAGGCACAGTTCTGCTTCTGTCACAACGCCTTCTGAGCTAAGGCCGCAAAAACCGTCTACATGTCATATACGATACAGGTAAATCGATCCTCCTTTTACTCATAGGACCTCTTGGCGTGTTTCTTGCTCTTTTTTCAAATACTTCCTAGGGGTTGTTGAAGTTTATCGAGTCACCAAGCGGGTGGAGCTGGGCATCAAAGCCACCGCTGTCTGCAGCGAGAAACTCCAACTCCTCTTGAAGGATATCGATAAAGTGTGGAATAACCTGATCGGATTCATGTCCCTTGCAGCCTTAACGGTAAGGTGCTTTTGAACAATTGCTGGAGGACAATAGGTGGCGCTGGGAGACTTGATTCCACCTGCATATCATTTCATGAAGCCATCATAATCACTGTCTGCGTGTAGGTGGCAGCATATATCCCTCTGAGGCTAATTCCAGATAAGCTCAGTAGGGTTAGGCCTTGGATGGCGCTTGGATGGCACAGTTGATCTAATTATCTAGGCCAGTCTTTCTCAACCTTAGCAACTTTAAGAGGTGTGGACTTTAAATCCCAGAATTCCCCAGTCAGGAGAAACAATGAGAAATTTGGAAAAGATATATATGTGTTTAAATGGAAATGTGATAATTTGGAACTACGCTATACAAAATAATGTTTTATTTGTTTGTTAAAGCCTATAAGCAGCTTTTAGAAAGGAGATTTTATGTTTCTATGTCTTATGTTTTGTTTGTCAGGAGTTTTATGTTTTATGCTCTGTATTTTGTGTGTTTATATTTGATTGAGAATTAATAAAACCTTGATAGAAAGAAATATAATTGAATAAAAGTGAAGGGAGAAATAATGAGAAATTTGGAAAAGATATATATGTGTTTAAATGGAAATGTGATAATGTGGAACTATGCTGTATAAAATAATGTTTTATTTGTCTTGTTAAAACCTATAAGTAACCTTTAGAAAGGAGGTTTTATGCTCTTATGTCTTATGTTCTGTTTGTCTTTAAAAAATTAATAAAATTTGTTTTTTTTAAAAAAAGAGGTGTGTGGACTTTAACTCCCAGAATTCCCCAGTCAGTCATACTGGCTGGGGAATTCTGGGAGCTGAAGTCCACATGTTTTAAAGCGACTGAATCTAAGAAACACTGGGCCAGAGTATTAGGCTTCTAGGTTTGGGACATCTATTCCTCCAATCTTTCCATTTTGATGTTCCCTAGTGGGAAAGTTGACCTCAAAATTGTCTATGTCCTTTTTTAAAAAAAAAATACAACGAAACCTTGTTTTAATGGACTGATTTGGGAGCACAAGGCACCTGTTATTCATAAATGCTAAACTTGAAAGGACATCATTGATTTTGTGGTCACTGAGCAAATGTCATATATCACTGGGGAAACTGGACCTGCTATGTGCAGGAGCTGATGTATTGTCCAGTAAATCGCAATTTTACTGTCTTAGTAAATACAATTATACAATGCATTCATTCCAAAAATCCCTGCCCTAAACTAATTTTCATGCAGATCAGAGGGCATGTTGTGCACATACAGAAAGCAATAATTGACATTTTTGCAACCCTGTGCAATTACAGATGGTCCTCGACTTATGTCAGTATGTTTAATGATGGTTCAAAGTTACAAGTATAGAAAAATACTTATGACCTCTACTTGCACTTACGACCATTGCACCACCCTCCCAATCATATGATTGCAATTCAGGCACTTGGAACCTGGCTTACATTTACAATTGGTTGCAATGTCCTACAGTCACCTGATCATCGTTTGCAGCCTTTAATTCTGTTTTCCAGCAAAAAATGCCCACTGTGGAAGCCGGATTTTTATTTATCGGCTGCATGATTCCCTTAACAACATATGATTCACGTAATGATAACCATGATTCATTTAAAAACCACTGTAAACATTGTTGTAAAATTAGGTCTGACTTTAATGATGGAAATTCCAGTCCTAATTGTGGTCACAAGTCAAGGACTACCTCTATCACCTCACGGAGGGGAGGAAGTTCAGAGGAAGAACATCTGCTTTACATGCAGGTCTCTCTAGGACTAAACATGGCAGTCGAAGATCGAAATAGCAATTTGTGAGAAAGGCGTCTTCCTACTTGAGTTGATATTAATTTATCTCCCACCTTTATGATTTTTACAAAGAACTCAAGGTGGTAAACATACCCACCACACCTTCTTCCTCCTATTTTCCTCACAACAGCCACCCAACAGCCAATTGGGTTGAGAGTGAGTGATCAGCCCAAACTCACCCGGTTGGCTTTTATGGTTAAGACAGGACTAGAATTCACCGTCGCCCGGTTGCTAGCCTGGCGCCTTAATCACTAACCTAAAGTGGCTCTCGCAGTTCCTGTGTCAGCGTTCCAATGAAACTCTTGTTGCAATTCAGGACTCCGAGACAAAATCCATCAAAGTAAGAATTTATTAGAGAAGTCATGTTGGCATATCTCGGGAAAACCCAAATCTGAAATCCTGCGTTTCCCCACCACTCACACTAAAACTCACACCCTGCCCTGTCCAGTGACATGCACATGGTGAGATCCAGTCAATCTTCTGCCTCTGCTGCTGCCAAATTTCAGTCACTCCCTTCCAGGTGCTAGCAACCCGACCTTGATCTCATGTGAAAATATGTTGTTATGGCTATACTCCCTTTTGCTACTGTTGTGGCCCGACAGCGGCCAGCAGATTCGGACAGTAAGGAGGTTGGGGAGGAACATGGGCCAGTCCTGGAGTCTGGGGAAGGCTCTGTGTTGGAGGCAGAGATGGTGCCAGGCCATCTGACAGTTATCATCTGCCTTCAGAGTCAGACATCAGTGAGGCAGAAGGACAGCTGGAGCCTGTTCCCAATGTGCACATGCACAGAGTTGCTAGAAGAAGGGAACAGCTGAGGAACACAGGCTGACTTGGGAGTGAATGGTGAATAGCCCCTCCCACAAGTGAATAAGTGAATGGCCCCTCCCATAGGGAATAAAAGAGGAGCGAAAGGGGAGTGGGGCTTTGCAGGAGACAATTAGTTCATTCCGGCATGCTTGCCAAGTCTGAAAGATATCGGCCTGGCCACTCTCCAAGCCTGATAGAGGTCTGTAACTGGGAACTATCTTGAAAGACTGTTGGCCAGGACTTTGTTGAATAGGAAATTCATTGTAAGTTAAATAAAAGGGATTTATTGGGACAAGGACTCGGCTTTGTGCTGTCTCAAGATGGATCCAGGGCTGGCATCCTGCACAGAGGCTGTACTAGATTAAAAGTTTGATTGGCTTATTTCTTTGCTCCCCTGAGAAACGTTCAGATTTTCCTCTTTTCTTCTTGCAGCCTGATGAAAACTCACTGGATTTCTCCTCCTGTATGCTTCGCCCAGGCATTAAAAATGCTCAGGAACTGGCTTGTGGGGTGTGCCTCTTAAACGTAAACTCACGGAGCAAGGCAAGTAGAGTGGCCATCGTCTTCTTCTCTCTTTACATTTTGCTATCCAGGTTTTATTTTTCTCTCTTTGTTTACTATACTCATTTTATAAGGCAGGCAACTCCAAACCTGGCCACTTTACTGGCAAATACCACCTCTTGACTGGAGATTTTACAGTATCTTTCCCCTGCCATGCCCACCAAGCCACGTCCACAGAACTGGTAGTAAAAAAAATTGAATCCCACCACTGGTTCTGGTGCCCAGGTTCTGCCATGGAGGGAAGGCCTGCATATCAACCTGGCCCCAGCCTCCTACAAAAAAAGTAAGAATAATCTCAGAAACTTCACAGATTTTGTTGCAACCAAAACCAGAACATCCCAAGTATGGCTTCTGCCAAACCAGGACTGATCCAAAAGAGTTGGCAGAAATCTGGAATATGATTTCTTTTGCGGTTCAAACCAAAGCATATTCCTGTTTCATGTACATCCCTCTTCTCATTTTCTGTCCACGAGGTTGAATTTTCAATTCTCTTGATTATCCTCCCTAGGCTTGTTTTGCCAAGTTTTTCAGACTCTTTCTTTGAAATGAAGTTCTCCAAACTGGACACAATTTGCAGAACACAATTATTGTGTCTGTCATTTGGAAATGGCACGATTGACGCAGACCGAACATTGCATTTGCCATTTTAGCAGTCACAGTAACGCTGCTATCTTATATTAAGTTTGTCCAGTTCTCATAAATCGGTGTTTCTTAACCTTGGGAGCATGAAGATGTGTGGACTTCAACTCCCAGAATTCTCCAGCCAGCAGCTGGCTGGGGAATTCTGGGAATTGAAGTCCACACATCTTCAAGCTGCCAAGGAGGAAAAATACTGACAGAAAGTATTACCAAGCCAGGTTTTCTCCATCCTACAGTTTATATATTTGATTTCTTTTCCTAATTTCCTGAAGAATTGCCCATTTGCCTTGATTAAAATTCATTGTTATTTTCAATCTGTTTCTCAACCATCAAACCATTAGTTTGAGTTTTCTGTCAAAATAGTTAACCTACCCAATTTTGCACTTAGATAAGTCTTCCCTCTATCTTTTCTCTCAAGTCATTATTGAACATTTTGTAAAATAGCAAATCCAGGATTGACCTTGTAGCCCAATCCTTGTCACTTCTGGTTTCACAAGGAACAATTGAAAATTCTTTTGGACCGTGATTTTTCAAGCCAGCTATGGAATCACTTAATACAATGGCCCCCGATCTTTCGGGCTCCACGGATCGGCAGCAATGACGGGGTGGAGTGGGGATGGTTTTGCACACACAACCTAGATTCCACGCATGTGCAAATGAACTTTCATGGCTCGCCCCCCCATTCCCACGCCCCAGTTCCCAACTGGCAGTCCACAGGGGTTGGGTACTCCTGATTTAATGGACTTGCCTTCTAACCCATACTTAAATATCTTGCTAATGTGAGTGTCTTAGGTGTCAACTTGTAAAACATTCCTATCCCTGTTTCCAAGTTGCCATAAGAAAGTGGGGGTGGAACCCCGAAAGAGCATACTGCAAATGAACTCAGAAGCATATTCCAAGCTTATCTCACAAAGATTGTAGCTGAGGCAACCAGGTATTTTGGCCGCTAAAATCCTCTATTGGAGAGTGTGATGGATGACACCCAGCCCGTGAACGTGGTTCGTTGGAGAATCTGAATTATGATTCAGAGGGGTGGGGGGAAACAGGGTCATGGGTAAATTACATATCTCAGAGTCGGCTTCATACAAGTCATGCCAGCATGTCTCTCTCCTAATAAATATTTTGAAGTTTTTTGAAGTTTGGCTCGAGGCTCATGATTTAATTAGGGCGATTGCTGGAATCCTGACATTAGGGTTCTTTGGCAATGGAATTGCTAAGTCGAGGTATATTATGTTTACAGCATTCCCACCGTCTATTTTAGGATGTTATCCAGGGGTGGGTTTCTCCCGGTTCTGTCCCCCTCTGTAGAACTGGTAGTTCTGAAGAGCAGCAGATATAGAACCGGTTCTATGTCTGCTGATGTTTTTGCCCACCTGGGCTCTTAAATGATCTTTATTTCCTGATTTTTCAACTTCAGCTACAGTGCGAGGCACAACTGCAGTTAAAAAAGCAGGAAAAAAAGGGCTTTTGAAAGGCTGCTTCTCTGCACGCAGCATGCTGATGACGATTTACAGGCACGCACCAGCAGCGCTGGCAGCGTGCAGAGAAGCACATCGCAAATCACTGAACCTCGCAAATGACCGAACTGGTAGTTAACCCTGTCGGATCTCACCCCTGATGTTATCTGACTAAACCATGAAATGAGATGACTCAATTTGTCCTTCGAGACATCAGGCATTTGGTTCAAACTAGCCAAGTTATATCAAACTTCTCACTGGTGAGACGATCTTAGAAGTTTTGTAGAATGGGACGGATTTTTATTTGATTTTATTTTATTTTTGGATTTGCAGAAATTCCACATAGGGAGGGCTTCTCATAAACACGGAGGCTGGGCAAATTTCCTCAGAGATTGTAGGATAAAGCTGACATCCATGGAGATTAGGGTAGGCTGGATTCGGCTTAGCATATCCGCTTAGCATGGCAGGAGGAAAGGAGGTATAAGGTTGGCAATCCCCAAATCTTAACCATCGGTGGGATGAAGGGTCACGGCATGGGAGCAGGGAAACCAGCTCCTGTGTTTTGGCTACGGTGTTGCTGACATTTCCTTTGGTTTTCAACATTGTTTTCAGAAAGAAGAAATGCCTCTGGAAGAACATCCTAGAGAAGTACGAATTCACAAACCTCGTCTGGTTTTTCCCTTTAAAAACACTGTGTGTCCCAAACAAGATGTTGCCATAGCTTTCTCCAGCCACAATCTCTGTGACACCCCCTCTGCCCCCAATTTTCTCTAACCTTTTGATTTTAATCGACTAACCCAGCACGACCCAAGTCAAAGGACTTTCCTCCTCGTGGTCTTGTCAGCATGCTGGTGCTTTGTGAGTCGCTTGCTTTGTGCTGGTGTCCCTCGTGTGGTGATTGTTGAGTTGTCAGTTCTTGTAGTCTGTATTCTTGGTTCTTATGTGTCTATTATATTATCTGAGCTCTGTAGTGGCTCCTTATAAGCCAGAGAAGAATGGATAGAACACAAATCATCTTTGTTTTCTTCTTTAAGAATCTAAATGCTCAGTGCCTTGTTCTTGCACTGTCTCTGTTGCCCTTTATAGATAGTCCTCAACTTATGACTGGTCACTTAGCAATCGTTTGAAGTTATGACAGATTTGACGTTGGTCTATCTACAGCACAGGTCTCCAAACTTGGCAACGTTAAGACTTGTGGCCAAAACTGCCAGCTATGCTGGATGGAGAATTCTGGGAGTTGAAGTCCACAAGTCTTAAAGTTTCCAAGTTTGGGGGCCCCTGATCTACAGGAAGTCCTTGACTTACAGCCATTTCATTTAGTGACCGTTCAAAGTTACAGTGGCATTGAAAAAAGTGATTTATGACCATTTTTCACACTTAGGACCATTGTAGCAAAGTCACATGAGCAAACTTCAAGCATTTGGCACCCGATTCATATTTATGACGGTTGCAGCGTCCCGGGGTCATGTAATACCCTTTGCTGACCTTCTGACAAGCAAAGTCAGGGGAGAAGCCAGATTCACTTAACAACCAGATTACTAACTTAACACTGGTCTCTGAGTCACTTAAGAAGTATGGCAAGAAAGGTCGTAAAATGGGGCAAAGCTCACTTAACAACTGCTTCCATCTCTTAGCAGTGGAAATTTTTATTGAAAATCAAGGACTATTGGTCGCTAGAAGCCAGATTCAAAGTTCCAATATCTAAATATGCTTATTCATCCCTGAGACATTCCACCAGTTTTTCTGGTCTTGTTCCATTTTTGGCAAAGGATAGATATCTGGGCAATCAATAATTATATCCTACTCTTGTCAGGATTATGAAAGTATGCCTTGGGTGGTAGACTAGTCAGCAAGACTAAAATTGTATATAGAAAACTATAGAAATGGAAAGAACTTTGCCGGACACCAAGAAACCGAAAAGATTGCAGGGCAAGGAATGAGATTTTACCACCAGGAAGAGTCACCAGGGAGAAATTCCTGCCTAGTAGCTTATTTCACCTCACCTGGCAAGGAACATCTTCAAACGTGCACACAACATCTCTTTGTCTTCTCAGTCTTAGAAGTAGCCCTCCATTTATGACCGCAATTGGGACCAAAATTTCCATTGCTAAGCAGAACAGCTGTGAAGTGAGTTGTGCCGGATTTTGCAATCTTTGTGCCATGTTTGTGAAGCAAATCACAGCCATTGTTAAGTGAATCATGAAGCTGTTAAACAAATAGCAATAGCACTGTTCATAGAGTTCATATAGAACTCTTTACAGCCTTTTCTAAGCATTTTTACAGTCAGCATGTTGCCCCCAGTAATCTGGGTCTTCATTTTACCAACCTCAGAAGGATGGAAGGCTGAGTCAACCTTGAGCTGGTCAGGATTGAACTGCTGAGAAAGGGCAGTTTGTCAGCAATAGCAATAGCACTTAGAGTTATATACGGCTTCACAGTGTTTTACAGTCCTCTCTAAGCGGTTTACAGAGTCAGCCTATTGCCCCCAACAATTTGGGTCCTCCTTTTACTCACCTGGGAAGGATGGAAGGCTGAGCCAACTTTGAGCCTGTCAGGATCAAACTTCCGGCAGTGGGCAGAGTTAGCCTGCAATTACAATAAAATTTAGACTTATATACCAATTCACAGTGCTTTACCGCCCTCTCTAAGCAGTTTACAACACAGCACATTACCCCCAACAATCTGGGTCCTTATTTTACCCACCTCAGAAGGATGGAAGAGGCTGAGTCAATCTGGAGCCTGGTGAGATTGGAACTGCCAAATTGCAGGCAACCAGCAGTCAGCAGAAGTAGCCTGCAGTACTGCATTCTAACCACCGCACCACCATCCACCTTTCTCCATTGACTTTGCTTGTTGGAAGCTAGCTTGGAAGGTCGCAAATGGTGATCACATGACCTCGGAACACTGCCACCACTGTAAGTACATGTTGGTTGCCAAGCACCCAAATGTTGATCACGTGACCGTGAAGAGGCTGCCGCAGTCTTTAAGCATGAGAGCTGGTTGTAAGTCACCTTTTTCAGTACCGTTGTCACTTTTGAATGCTTGATAAATCATTGTAAATCAAGGACAAACTGCCTTTAAGACAGCATCTCTAGATTCAACCTGGATTACACGCCACTGCAATTTGGAACCTAATTAGACCAGCATTTTCCAAATCCTTGGCCATTTTGAAGACGTGTGGCCTTCAACTCCCATAATTCTCACTCGTGGGTACCCTAGCTGTGGAATTCTGGGATTTTAAATTTGGTCACATCCGGAAGTGGCCACGATTAGGAAAAACTAGGTTAGACCTTTTCTCAAGAGCACCTTGATAGGGAGTTTGGAAAGCACATCTGGTGCCCCAAAGCAGTCAACCCTTCCTTCCTTCGAGGTCACTGAGCACAAACACACCACGAGGCGTTTCTGACGTCGTGTCCTTGCTTTCTTTTCTCTCTAGGCCTTCAACTCCGAGACAGACAGCTTCAAGCTTGCTTACGGAGGGCATCAGTATCACGCCAGCTGTGCTAACTTCTGGATCAATTGCGTGGAGCCCAAACCTCCAGGCCTTCTCTTGCCTGACCTCCTATAAGCAGACTGTTCTTGGCCAGTCTTTGGTCTTAAAACAAGGGAGCAATTCCCAGAGGGAAGGGTGGAAAGTAGGCGCTTGAGAAGCCAATGTGAAACGGTACTGGTGTTTTTGGGTGCTTTGAAAATATTCATCCTAGACCAGGAGTCTGCAACCTTGGCAACTTTAAGACTTGTGGACTTCAACTCCCATTATTCCTCAGCCAGTTTTGCTGGTTGAGGAATTCTGGGAGTTGAAATCTGCAAGTCTTAAAGTTGCCAAGGTTGGAGACCCCTGTCCTAGACTAGCTGTTCTCGTGTGAAGGGTAAATGCCACTGGAATGTTTTTAATCTGCAGGAGCCTCACCTTGGCAAGGATTTGGAGATACACCCTGATACTTTTTGGGGATTTTGCACTAAGGCAAAAAATGCCTTCTTGAGCAGAACTGGACTCACGCTGCCTTTCAGATCTGGCAAAACTGCTGATGCTTTTTTTGCCGAAGCTCATGATATTTTCCTCAAAGGAGTAACTTGGGTGTCAAACATTTGCAAGGCCCTAAAGAGTGAGGCTCCGTTTCCTTTTTAGCATGCACGTCCTTTTTAAAATCCCCAATAACCCCCTGTGGCTTTTCCTTAGTTTTCTCCCAAAAAGGAACTTTCCTCTTTGTAGGTTTCCTAAAAATTGATCATTGCTCGGCTTAAATGATCCCTTTGAAAGAAATTCACCAAAATGGACATAAATACCTGTGCTGACACACATACACTTTTTCAATCTGTACCGGTCTCTCCCCACCCAATCCTGCCTTGTGACAAGACCCCAAGTTAGGTGAAGAGATCCAGTTATACTAGACTGAATATAAATTGGCCTTCCAACCTTAAATTCTTTTTCAGAACTATTGTTTTTGGGGTGCAGGCCGTCGGAGGGTCTTGGCACCTTAAAACTAGTTTATTACAATGGAGAACTTTTTCAATTGGTCTGGTGTCCCTCGTGGTTTTACAGTAGAAAAAGTGCAAATGGGAATTGAACCGTGGAAGCAGAAAATCTTCTACTTCAGGAGTGTCGAAATTTTGTTAACTTGAAGACTTTTGGACTTCAACTCCCAGAATTCCCCAGCTGGCTAGGGAATTCTGGGAGTTGAAGTTCATAAGTCTTCAAGCTGACAAGGTTCGACACCCCTGTTCTAGTTATGTTTTCTTTTTGATGGCATTAACTCTGCAAAGCAGAGGTCTCCAAACTTGGCAACTTTAAGACTTGTGGACTTCAATTCCCCGGGGAGTTGAAGTCCGCAAGTCTTAAAGTGGCCATGTTTGGGTACCCCTGCTGTAAAGATTTGTGAGTGGCCAAACAGGATTGGCAGAGAGCACTCAACCTGCAAACCTATTGTGATGGAGACTCTTTTGAAGCGTCCTCAGATAATGGAGGCCTCTTTACTCCACTTCTAAGCAGTAGTTGGCGTTTTGATTGCCACTGAGACAAGACTGTGATCAAAAGAGGGGGCAGGTGGCAAGGGAGGGGCTGTCGCAAAACAAAACACACCACCTCTTTTCCACCCCCCTTCCCTATTTTCAGCCTTCGAGCCACCATGCACAGTTTGAACAGAGCCCTTTTTTTAAAAGATCAGGTTTAATGATGGTAATTATAGCCCCGGACCATGACTCATGGTCCCTGATTAGAAATGAGCTTACAGGTTGAAAATGCTTTGATCCCAGGTGCTGGTCAGCGATAAACTCAGGCATCTTTCTTCTCCGCTATTTGGCACGAAGTCATAGCTGGCAACTAGACGGTGTTCTCTGTTGACCCAACACAGGCAACGGCCAAGCTCAACAAGTTAATCTTGCTTCCTCAGTTTTGCCACTCTGATGGCTTCCCTATTCTCTGCTTGGTGGGAGTTTTCCCTGCAGGCGGCTTTGAAAGAGCCCACCCGCAATGTCCCAGGACTGCCTTTCTCCCAGCTTGAGAATAGAATTTGCAGAAACAGCCTCTGTGTTGGTGCATGGCGGCCAGGCCTCTCGAGGGGTAGGAGTCTTTGGGGGAGATCCCTGGAACGGTTGACCAGGTGCAAGTCTAGGTACCCCAGTGCAGTCTTTCAGAGCAGAGGAAAGGCCTGGCAATCGAAGAGATTTTCCTCCTGCCCCCAGGTTATAAAAACAGGAAAAGCCAAACAAGAGCAAATAGGAAGGCAGGAAGAGATTGCAGCATGTGATTGCATTCACCCCTGCAAGACTGTTTTTCTTTCTCCTTTCTTTCCTTCTCCCTCCCTCCCTGCTTCTTTTCTTTCTTTCCTTTCTTCTCTCCTTCCCCTTTCCTTTCTTTTTCTTTCCTTCCTTCCTTCCCTCCCTCTTTTCCTTTCCTTCCTTTTCTCTTTTCCTTTCCTTTCCTTTCCTTTCCTTTCCTTTCCTTTCCTTTCCTTCCTTCCTTCCTTCCTTCCTTCCTTCCTTCCTTCCTATACTTACCATAAGGTGATCAAGAATCTCTTTCTCCAGTTCACTTCCACGTGGTTGGATATTTACCAGGCTTGGTTGAAGACAAGTTCTCTTAAGCCCCTGGGGGAGAGGGTTGCATTCAGGCTACAGACTCCTCAACTGGCATCTGAGGTCCTCCTTGTGGTGGCCATAGCCACATTTCCCAAAAGGAGGCCACCTTCTGTGTAATAAAACCCTAATGTCACCTAGTTGAGTTTTGCTTCACCTCGATAAATCTCTGCAGAGTACGATCAATTTCCCTGTAGGTAGATCAGTGTTTCTCAACCACGGCAGCTTGAAGATGGCTGGACTTTCAAGCAAGGCTGGCTGAGGAATTCTGGGAGTTGAAGTCCACCCATTTTTAAGCCGCCAAGATGGAGAAGTATTGATGTAGACCCAAAACAAAAGCTTTCTGCAAAATCTCGAAACAAATCTCTCCTGCCCCCCATGGCCCAAAACATCAACCCTAGGGGCCCCAACCATCCCCTCAGTGATGGAAGCACATCACCGCCACACCCCTAGCAACTCTTGGAGACTGAAAATAATAAAGCACGCCCTAGCTGGAATTGATCATCCATCTTTCTAATCAAATTTGGTGACTCAGATTCTTGCTTGGCTCTGTAGGACAAAGAGTCCTCTGAAATTTCTCGTCGCGGAGCCAACATCCACCCCACCCCTTCAAGGCATTCGCCGCATCCTGACAGGTTCACTCAGGTGATAAAAGTTGGGCCTTCAATGCTGAGGGAAACAGTGAAGTCTCTTGAGTTCAGGGGTTTGGCAGATCTAACCAGCTTACGGTATATTCCAGTCAGGAGGGAAATGATAGCTCCAGATTTTATTGAAATGTATCAATTTTGCTGCTAATGGGGAAAGGAGGAGTTGCAATAAATGCATTTTCCTCTAGGTCATTTTCAAATTTGGGCACTTTTAAGATGGGTGGACTTCAACTCCCAGAATTCTCCAGCCAGCATGCTGGCTGGGGAATTCTGGGAATTGAAGTCCACCATTTTAAAATGCCTAAGTTTGAAAAGCATTCATCCAAGTTATGGCCTGTATGAACAAAAGAAATGGCAACAAGACTCGGGATATTCCAATTGAATTAACAGGCACATTTATTGAAACTGTGGTTGTGTGAAAGTCTTGTTTCCATGATTCTTAGCAAAACATCTGAAGAAAAACAAGAATGTAAAAAAAAAAAAGATGATGATTGTAGTAGAACAAAACACCTTCCTTTCTTTGGGGATATTGCAAACTTTCCCCCCACCCTCAATTTTTCTTCAAAGCTGTCACACTGGACCAGGCCTCATCTATTAACCCAGCTCCCCTCATTCACTTGTTTGGCTAGCCAAATTTCCGCCCCCCCCCACTTTCCACCCCTGTGTCCTTGGAAACTGTCTCCAAGGTTACGGTGTTTCCGCAGATTTCATTACGTTCTGCTTTTTGCCTTGCTTCAAAACCAGGTTTGCAGCTGGCAGAAGAGTGGCTTGGTTTCTTCGTTTGTTTCCTAAACCCAGCATCTACTGTTACACTTTTAATAAAATCATTTCGCTTAAACACGCACCCCTTTTGGGGTGAAGGAAACAAAAGTTCCCACTGATCTACGGTGAGTGTTTGCTTCCCCCCCCCACACACACACCAGTTATATGTGTTTCCTGCCCTGTCTATAGCCAGTTTACGATCTGTGTTTAAACTACGTCGATCCTTTCCATCCATCCATCCATTTTTCCTCACCGCTGTTCCCCGTTTTCCTTGACTCGATCCAAACCCCAAGCGAATTTCTTAAGTCCGTACCTTGAAAAATATGAGTCAGGTGTGATCGTTGTATCCTAATTTTGGGTGGTGGCGGGGGGGGAACAAGCCAGTTTTACGCCTCAGATACATTCCTGTGTTTAAGGACAGGTGTCCTATTGGATCGGTAGGCTTCCTTTGTCCAGACTTTGAAAGCTATAAAAGGGGTACCGACCGAAACCCCGGTGGCCTGCAGTCTACACAAGAAGGCCGGCTGCTTGGGAACTAACACATTTCCCATGCATTGTGCACCTTTGCTGGCCTTCCAGATGGACCATGGGCTTTTCCCTAGTGGATTTCCTTCCATTTCTACTGTAGGAAAGCATCCTTACTCACCCTGCAAGGAAAAACAGCTAAGGTGTGTTTGGTTTTTTTTTGCATTTAAATCCATGCCATTCAGAGCAATATGAGAAGCCGTATTCATGGACTCCTTGTTCATCTTAAACTCGGCTTACATTGGGTTGATCCCCCTATTTTCTCACCTGTTTGGGGATTTGGGTAAATACTGAGCCAGAAGAGAGAAATAAATGCTTCCTTAGTCAGCCTTGTAGCAAATACAGAACAGCAAAAAAAAAGAGAGAGAGCTAAGAAAAGTCAAACTCCATGTATATCCAGTTCTAATTCGCTGCATGCAAATAAGCATCGCTATGGAATTCATGGATGATGTCTCTTCCCCACCTTCCCTAAAGAAAATTGAAATAAAGCTGTTTGATCTGTAGAGATCACAGTTCCCTGCTCTGTTATTTGATTTTCTTTTTTGGTGACACTTTTTTTTTAAAAAAAAAAAACTTGCTTGAAAAGAACCACTGCATCTCTCAACTCTTTTTAACGTGTCTGTTCCTTCAGTGGCCATCTCGGATAGCCTCCAAAATGGCGTTTGTGGCTGGCATGGTTGTGATGTGATGTCTCGTTTGACTTTGCAGTGGTGACGGTGTTGATACTTTTAAGAACCTGAGAATGATTGTTTTATTTATAACTATTTATATATACGTACACAGGCACATATAAATAAAATAGACACCCGCAGGGGGACATACATTCTCCTTCATAATCTATATGCTGTATTGATTCCTGTTAAATTTTCTGATTCTTAATAAAGTGCCGTTTCCTCTCTCTCTCTGTGTGTGTGTCTTCTCCTTCACGGTTGGTGAGCTGCTGGAAGAGAAGTCGATGGTGGCACTTAGCCAAACATAACCTGCTTGGATGGCAGCAATCTGCATCTTGAATACCAGGTGGTAGAATCAAAGAACAAAAAGTGTGTTCCTTTTAACGCTCTCAAAAGCAGATGCACTAGGTCTCCAATTTGGGTTTTTGAGGCCTGCGACCAAGTCAGTTTGATGGAGTGGTGAAGGTTGAGGTTAAAAACCAGGAGAAGTTGAGTTTTCGTCTTGCCTTGCGTCCGTGTGTTCTGACCTAGGCTTCCCAAGATCATGAAGTAGACTTCTCGTCCCTTTTATTTAGGTTAAAGGTCAAAATCCTGGCAAATAGTCTTTCATGAGATTTCACAACTACAGACCTTTTATCAGGCTTGGAGAGTTGCCAGGCCGATATCTTCCAAACGCCACGCTGTAGCAGCAATTACTTTGCAAGAAGTCAGGAACAGGTCTTCACCCTAATGAATTGAATTAATTGTCTTCTACAAACACCACTCCCCTTTCACTCCTCTATTCCCTATGGGAGGGGCCATTTACCATCCACCTTTACTTCCAAGTTGACCCTTATTCCTTAACTAATCCGTTCCCCTGGCTGTTCTGTGCATGTGCATATTGGGAACAGGCTCCAGCTGTTCTGCCCCACATCACCGACTGATAACTGCTAATAACTGTTGGATGGCCCTGGCCCCATCTCTGCCTCCAATGCAGAGCACTCGTCAGAGCCTCAGAGCCTTCCCCAGAGTCCAGGACTGGCCTATGTTCCTCCCCAACCTCCTCACTGTCCGAGTCTGCCGCCAACTCTGCTGGCCACTGGCGGTCAACAGCGCTCCAAGTAACACACCCATCGAAAGCAAAACTCTGAGGCTAGTAGAATCCCCCAAAGGACATGTTTATTGGAGTGGATGCATCAAATCGGCACAGCTAGTGAAAAACCAACTCTAAAGTTTCTCGCAATTTTAGCCTAGTTAAAAAGTGCAAATGTTTCCCTCCCTGGATGGCATTGTTCATATTGTCCAATGAAGTAGTTTGGCAGTTCCTTGGGTCAGTCCCTGCTTCCCCCAACTGCCACCAGTTGGGATGACCTTGGTTCTCATAAGAAAGTTTTTTGTTTTGTCTATTGGTGAGCTATCTACCCCCTCCCTCCCTAAAGTTCGTGGCAACTATAAGGTTGCAGAAAATGGCTTCAGCCAGGTTTGCTTCAGAGTTGGCAACTTGTGCATGAAGCTAACCTTCGACCAGGCAAGTTTGATTTAGACTTGCATCGACACACCTACATGCAAAGGGGTTGATGGGTAAGCATAGATCAAGGCCTCTCCAAGCTTGGCAACTTTAAGACTGGTGGATGTTAACTCCCAGAGTTGCTCGGCCAGCCATGCTGGGAGTTGAAATCTACAACTCTTCAAAGCTGTGTTGCCAATCAGCCAAAATATAGTCATGGAAATGCAGTAGAGTGGGGCAACCATCAGAATTTTGGATGCAGGTCATAGATCACCTTTTTTAAAGGTAGATCATAAGTTTGAATGGTCACTAAGTGACCAGTCATAAATCGAGAACTACCTCTACTTTCCCTTTTTTCTCTCTCTCCCTTCTGAAGCTGCAGCCAGATTATATGGAACCTCTTTCTCCCAAGGTCCATTGTATGGTGATCAACAATTGATTTGCACTTGTGCATTTATACCATAAAAATTCGTAACTCAAGAGTTGCCATCCTGCCATTGGACTGAACATCTCTGCTCATGTCCCAAATTTCCTACAATGCCACAACATTTTTGTCCCTCTTCCCTACAACTCTCTTGTGCCAGCAAGAGAGTTTGAAATGATCCGTTTCAATGCTGGATCCTGTACAGCAGTGTTTCTCAGCCTTATCAAATTTAAGATATCTGGACTACGTGGCTGGCTGGGGAATTCTGGGAATTGAAGTCCAGATATCTTAAATTTGATAAGGTTGCGGAACACTGCTACAGTATTTGCATATTCAGGCTTCTTAGTTGGAATCTGCAAAAAGACTACGCCTAAATAAGCATTCAAATCTGCAGACAGCTGCTGGGTTCCATATAAGGGTTGTGTCAGCTTTTGTTCACTGAAGAAGCTGTCAAAACATATAATTATTCTACGGGCATAAAAACATTTGCAGGCAACTGGAAAGGTTGAGTTTCTAATGCTGGCTCTCCCTGCCCCATAAGTACTTGAAACTTGCTGCTCAACAATTGAATTACAAGAATCTATTGCAAATCTGTGTTTCCCCCAAAATAAGACCCAGTCTTATTTTGTTTGGGCTCCAAAATAAGCACTAGGGCTTATTTTCAGAGGAAGTCTTTTTTTTTTCCCCAGGTACGGGAGGCCCACTTCTTCTGCTTCCTCATGGTGGGACAGGAGCCAGGAGGCCATGCAGTGCACCAGTGCTACCAGCATGAGGCAGGGGGAGGAGGAGCTGCCCCACCCTCCACTGACCCCTGACTCTGCCCCCGCCTGTAGCAGCTCCAGCAGCCCTGTCCATCAAGATCCCACATGGCCCTCGGCCCACTTCTGCTTGCTTGAGGCCACAACAGAACAGGAGACTGAGTGATGCACAAGGGCTACAGCCATGAGGGAGTTGTTGAGGCATGGGTGGTCTGGCTGTGGGGGCCATGAGGTAAGCCGGTGCAGGATGTATGAAGCAGCTCCACTTCCCCTCGCTTCACCGGATGTTGGTGGCACCACGAGCAACCAGATGGAATGGGCAGCTGGCTGGCTGCGCAGGAGCTTGAGTAGGGTTTATTTTATGGGTAGAGCTTATGTTAGGTGCATGCGTAAAAACATGCTAGGGCTTATTTTCAGGATAGGTCTTGTTTTGGGGGAAAACAGGGTAAGTATGGAAGTGCAAAAAGAATTCATGCCAAATATCTGTAGTGGCTTATTTATCCTTCCCTCGAAGTTACGAGCAATCTCTAAGCTGTTATTTCTCGACCTTGGCAGCTTGAAGAAGTGCGGACTTTAACTCCCAGAATTCTGGGAGTTGAAGTCCACACATCTTCAAGCTGCCGAGGTTGACAAACACTGCTCCAAGCAAAATTAATACTGTTTTGGACCTTTCATCAACTCTCACTCACTTCAGCCTGCAAGCTTTGATACGCGATATTAAGAGATTAAAAACAGGTTGGCAGGCTGTAATACAGACTCAAAAGAGCTTCACAACTCCACAGATGGCACTGCCCAAGTGTTGACAGCAGCAGGCAGGAATAGAGAGGAACAAGAATCTGCAAGGCAACACAATCATTTGGGCTTACAATGCCCTTCCTCGGTAGGTGGCTTTGCTCAACTAGAATTACCAAGAACATAGCAAATCTAGCAGCTGCATTCATTCAACGTGCTTAACAGAGTTAGAGTTCATCTTGGGTAGTTGCTTTGTCACTTAGTTGTGTGAATGCAACTCGTTTGCTCTGTTTATTGTTTGATCTCTTGCACAAACCCAGAAAGACAAGTTCGTTCCATTCCATTCCGTTCCGTTCCCAGTTGAGGTGTTTTGAAAGAACCTGGCCAATCTCTGCTTTTATGGTGAAAAACGTACATGGTGTTAATCCTCTCAAGTGTATAAAAGTTTTTTTTTTTTCCAAATGAGCAAGGACAGATATGTTATTACATGAATACACACCCCTTCCTGGGCATCCTGTTCCAGCTGACCATTTTTTTTAACACCTGTTTTTTTAACTAAGTATATATTAGAACATAGAACATAAATTCATAGTGCTGTTAAGGACCTCAGAGGTCTTCTAATCCAACTTTTGGAGTTCAGGGACCACCAAACTCATAATTTTAAATCCCGCAGACCACTAATATGAATTTTGACTGACGGTGGCTTTCTGACATTTTCCCAGAAAGCAGCAGAGACCCTGGGAATATCCCCCAAAAAGTCTGCAGGACAATTCCTCACCCCATTTTCCTACCGATTGATCATTCTTTATCTGAGATCGCAGGATACCGTCTCCAGCTTCGTTCTCAGGGAGAGAGAGAGAGAGAGAGAGAGAGACTTTTAGTTTCATGCAAGGAAAGCAGCAGAAGTCTTTCTTTCTCTCCTCCAAACTCCGCCAGAAATGAATCTTTGTGAGACTTGTGCCGGTGCAGCCTTTTGGAGCAGGATGCCTTTCAGGGTCCCAAAGACTCCTTTCTGGTGAGGTTTGGGGAAGATAGAAAGACTTTTGCTGCTTTCCTTGCGTGCAGCCAAAAGCAGAAGAAGAAAGAAGCTGAATCTTGATCCGGATTCCAGGCCATTACCTATCCATGTCCCATGACTCTCCTGTGTCATATTCTATTCCCTTTACCCTCATCCCAGAATTTTTTTTTTTTCTGTTCAATATGGCCAAACATATCAGTGACATGGAAAAGCTCACCTTTGACCTGCACTATTCAATTTTGGGCATCAGGAAATAGGCTTGTTTTAAATTAAAAAATAATAATTGGCCAGGCCCTTCTGTTCTTTGACAAGATCATTTTAATTATACTCTCCTTTCTACTGAATGAACGCCATTGTTTCCTTCACTCAGATTTTATTGAGGTGTTTGGTTTATTTTATTTGTTTCATTAATTACAGATAGTTCTTGACTTACCAAAGTTTGTTTAGTGACTGTTCAAGGTTACAACAGCACTGAAAAAAAATGACTTATGGTTGTTTTTCACTGTTACGACTGTTACAGCATCCTTATGATCGTGTGATCAAAACTCAGATACTTGGCAACTGGTTCCTATTTATGACGACTGCAGTATCCCAGAGTCATGTGATCACCTTTTGCAACCTTCTTGCAAGGAAAATCAGTGGGAAACCAAATTCACTTAACAACTCTGTTACTAACTTCAGAACTGCAGTGATTCACTTGCGTCAAAAAGGTCATAAAATGGGGTAAAACTCACTTAACAACTGCCTTGATTAGCAACAGAAATTTTGGGCCATGAGTTGAAGATGATCTGTATATCCTGAGAGTTTGCACTTGAGCAGTTCACAAATGTTTTAGATAAAATAAGTCAATAGATTTTTTTAAAAAAAATGCAAGAATGCAAGAATGGCTAAGAAAGAAAGAAAAAAAATACGATGCAATCTTTGAATTCTCTAAATTATTTTATTTGTGGCAGATTGTCCAGTTTCCCCCACCCTGATTTCCCTCCCCCAAACTGAAATTCAAAAGCTGAGCTACACATTAACAGAAAGGAATGGAAGACCTTCCTGACTAAACACTTATATTTAATAATTTCCTCTCTATTTGGAGATGGACCGTTACTGTTTTTTTGTTTTTGTTTTTAAATCTCACATGGTACAGAGTTATGGTCCATCCTGCTGAGATGGTTTGCCAAGAAAGCATTTATTACAAGTGAGAAAAATAATACTACTAATAATAACAATAATAATTAATCCTCAGTGATCCCAATAGCTACCCAGGTGCATTGTTCCTTCCCCGTTTTAAGTGATTCGACGTTGTGAATTCTTCCCCTTGAAATGGACTTGCAGAGTCCACTTTACAGATGCGAAAGGCAATTTTCCTTACAAAAGTGATTTCCTCAGGATGTAGGTTTAAGGCCCCCTTGATTAAGAGGTTGCTGGTTTAGTGCTTTGAAGATGCTTCTTGAGGTACAGCGGAGCCAAAAGAAGCTGGCGCCAAGAAGTGGGATGCTTTCCAAACAGGGGTGGGTCTGGCCAGTTTAGAGTGCCTCACCATCGCCTGCTCCGGCTTCCTCTCTTCAGATCCCCCAGTAAGGCACAAAAACACTCCCTCCCCTTACGTAAACATCTGGCATCGTCCCATAAGGAGTTTGCACCATTTTCACGCTGTTCCGGCCGTACAGCTCCCACTCATAGTCCATCAGCTGCCTCCAGAAACCCACATTCGGCCGTATGACCGGGCGTCTCGATTTGACCCAGTTGTAGGCCTCGTACAGGGTAACGTTTTGGTACTTCATCAGGTAGGCAATGCACAGCGTGGCTGATCGGCTCACCCCGGCTGCACAGTGGACCAGAGTGACGCCGTTTTTCCGAGCCACGCTTTGGATCTTGTCTGCCACGCTGTCGAAGTAAAGAGAAATAGGGGCGCTGGGTATATCGGCCACGGGCACGCGGACATACTCAAAGTCGGGGAAGTTGACATTCGGGAGTTCGACGGTGGCATTGATGATGCAGGTGATCCCGCGGGATAAGAGCAGTTGGCGGTTGGAGGCGACGCTGCCTTTGCTGAGGTACAGGAAGGGGGTTATTTGGGCAATGCCAGCCATTGTCCCTTCGGAGTAAAAGCGAGGTGTTAAGAGAGTTCGTGGGAGCGTGTAGTGTCTTCGTGCCGTCATAGAAATGATGCCTGGCTGCTCAGATTTTCATGCTAGGTGGATTCTCAGGGGTCCTTATCTTTTTTTCTTTTCTTTTCTTTTTTTCTTGATAATATGACGTGTTCTGTTTTCTTTCACCTGCCAAATGCAGAGGAAGATCAAATTGAGAACATGTTTACACATGGAGGGAAAACAGCCATAGCCTGATTATTATTATTAATATTAACATTATTCTTGACTTTTATTCATTAAATATGAAGCTCAAGTGAACTGAACATTTAAAATTTGTATTATTATTATTCATCAGATGTTCAGACTGGGTTTGGCATTTTTGTCTATCGAGTTCTTATAAGGACCTGGGATAGGCAGATCTGGATGTTTGATGGTTTATAATAATATTATTATTATTATATTAATGATTAATTTCCTTATTTGTTTGTATCTCACGGGTGGTGAACATATCCAACACACCTTCGTCTTCCTATTTTCTCCACAGCAACAATCCTGTGAGGTGGGCTGTGCTGAGAGAGAACGACTGGCCCAAAGTCCTTTCCAGAGATGTGAATGTTAATTACCCTGAAAATAAGACCCTGTCTTATTTATTTATTTTTTGCCATCAAAAAAGGCACTAGGTCTTATTTTGGGGGGGGATGTCATCCACTGCCTAACTTTACTTGTGTGCGTCACTCCCAGCCTCCTTTTCCCTGTCAGAGGCCTTCAGGAACTACTACTTCTATGGCCAGCAAGACTTTCCTGAAGGCCTCTGCAGCTGATAATAGCGCTCTGGATCGATCCACAGCTTTGTTATCAGCTACAGAGGCCTTCAGGAAAGCTTTGCCTGCATTGCTGGCTGCAGAAGAAATGGGCCGGCAAGGCAGGTGTCGGGGTGTGCGAGGCCTGGCTACAACTCTCCAAAGGTAAGTAGTAGGGCAGCTCCACACACACACACCCATCCCCACCCTAGCTTAATTTTTTTTCCCCGTGTACACTGGAGTGGGCAGGATCTTAACTAGGGCTTATTTTGGGGGTAGGGCTTGGGTGCACATTGTAAAAATAAAGCTAGGGCTTATTTTCAGGGTAGGTTGTATTTTCAGGAAATAGGGCATTTTCCAGCCTCATTTAAGCCAATCCCAAGCCATAAAAAAACCAAAAAAGCATCTTTTAGTTCTCACTGGTTTTGGGGAGGTAATCCTTCCACTGCAGGGGTGGGCAACTATGGCCCTTTTATGAATTATGGACTTCAACTCCCAGAATTCCTGAGCAAGCCATGCTAGCTCAGGAATTTGGGGAGTTGAAGTCCACAAGTCATAAAGGGACCATAGTTACCCACCTCTGCTCCACCGTTTTCATCATTTCTGGACTTTCTGCTACCCTCAGGGTTCTCCCAAGGCTGCTGCTAACATCTCATTTCCCAATGATTAGAAGCCAGTTTTGTCGCCCAGAACCCAGCAATAGAAAGAAATCAAAATAAAGAAATGCTCATTTTGGAATAAAGAAAGGAAGAGTAGGCTCAGATTTGGGCTATAATAATTTGACATCCTCTTCCCCCAGTTCCCCACTGTTCTCATTCATTGTCTTAATGTAAAGGACCTTTTAGCTGTTCTCAAAGAAAAACAAGATGCTATTTTTATCCAGAACACATCATGAGCCACAGCTACCTACCTGCTGTGCATTGCCACCAGACTGACCCTCCTGTTTCTGCTCAGTTCATCTAATTTGTTCTTTCTGAGCACGTTTGTTCTTTTAACTTAAAGGGGAGACCAGGGAAAAGATTAATTGTAAGCCAGGACTGTCCAACCTGGGCAACTTTAAGACTTGTGGACTTCAACTCCCCAGCCAAGCATGGGGAACTCTGGGTGTTGAAATCCACAGGTCTTACGGTTGCCCAAGTTGGACACCTTTGGTGTAAGCCAAAGGGTTGATGCTACTGAAAATACCTTTCTTAAGATATTGTAATATCTTTCAGTATCTATTGAGGGAAATTTGGCAAAGCTGTTCATCCGGAGTGATTATCCCCTTTAACAAATCGTTCCCGGAAAAGCAAAAGGATGACAGAATTTCAAGGTGGCTTGAAGTGTTTTTTTTTTCAAGTAATTTCAGCTGTGATGCTCTTTAGCTCAAAGAAAAACCTAACCCAGGTGATTTTGATACCTCAATATTGCACCTGTTGGATTTCTATCTTCCATTGTTCTGTTCTGTTCTGTTGTTCTATTCTATTCTATTCTATTCTATTCTATTCTATTCTATTCTATTCTATTCTATTCTATTCCATTCCATTCCATTCCATTCCATATATCCTATCCTATCCTATTCTATCCTATTCCATATATTCTATTCCTTTCCTTCCCTTTCCTTCTGTTCTATTCTATTTCTATTCTATTCTATTCTGTTCTGTTCTGTTCTGTTGTTTCTATTTCTATTTCTATTTCTATTGCTATTGCTATTTCTATTCTATTCTATTCCCATTCCGTTCTATATCCTATCCTATCCTATCCTATCCTATCCTATCCTATCCTATCCTATCCTATTACTCTATTCTGTTCTGTTCCTTATCTTATCTTATTTTATCTTATCCTATCCTATCCTTATTATCTGTTCAAATGTTTGAGCTGAGCTAGGGTCAAGGAGTTGCCTCACATTTTTGTTAACCCTTCAAATCTTGATAGTTAATTCAATCAACTTCATATGGACTTCATATTCAAACCATTATTGGGAGGGTCCAGACTAACCCATGATTTTATGAGTGGCCCTTTCTCCTCTGGACTTTACTTTTATTTCCAGTTTTTGCTATGCACACTGTCTATATAACCAGCTGGCTAAGAAGAATCTGAAATAAACCTTCATTTCCGAAGCTAGGAGACCTCCGGGAAATCTTCATGAGGATCAAGAGGCCCCGATGGCAGCTTTATTTATGCTTCTGTGGCTGCCATCTTGACTTTTTTGACCACTGTCCCAAGATACCTGAAGGAAACCCCTTTGCTTAAACTTCTAAATCAGTGTTTGGAAACATCAACTCCCAGAGTTGCTGATGCTGGCTGGAGAATTCTGGAAGTCCACACATTTGAACGTTTGCCAAAATTGAGAAATACTTCTCTGGAATTATGACTGATCTATCTAAGCCTATTGTGTGAACACACAACCCAAATGTGAAGGGTTTAGTGTTCATTCAGGATGTCATGCCACACATGGAGGCCACCAGGAGTGCTTGCAGGGAGGTAAAATGATGAAAGGAACTTCACACAGCCACATTTGTGCCTCCCCTTCTTCTATGTGCAAACACACACACACAAAAAAATACATGTCGTCCTCAACTTACAACCACAATTGAGCCCAAACTTTTTGTTGAGACAGTTGCTAAATGACCTTTGCCCCACTTTGCGATTTTGTCACAGTTGTGGCAAAATCAAAATCCTAATGAAAGAAGTCCGTTCATGCTGTTCCTCATTTAGATTACTATTTCTCTAGTATTGTATTTAACTCGTAAATACATTTCTCTCGTTAAGCTTTGGTGGATAAGAAGCTACAGCAACGAGGTGGGATTCAGCCGGTTCTGACCAGTTCTGGAGAACCGGTAACAGAAATTTTGAGTAGTTCGGAGAACCGGCAAATCCCACCTCTGACTGGCTCCGCCCCCATCTCTTCTCTGCCTCCCATTGAGTCCCAGCTGATCGGCTGGGTCTTCGTTGGTTGCCCTGCACAGGAGAACAGAGCTGGAAAGCAGGTTAGTGGGATGGGAAGGGAATGGGGATTTTGCAGTAACCTTCCCCTGCCACGCCCACCAAGCCACGTCCATAGAACCAGTAGTTAAAAAAATGGAATCCCACCACTGCTACAGCAGCTTCGTATCCACCATCCTCATCTCTGGTCCATCCAGGATCAAACATCCTTCGTTTGATTCTTAATAATAAAACTTTTCCTTAAATTTTTGATTATTAACAGTGGGCTTTGAAGTTTAACTTTGCTATTGGTTTACCTGTAAATTATCTTTTTTTATATACAGAAGGTAGATGACAGGTCAAACTGATCAAACTACAAATTCTGTAGATTTGTAGAAGTTTACAAATTGTGGACCTTTTTCACAAGTTGGGGGGGAATTATAAGTATTCAGCTGGGGATATATATATGTGTGTGTGGATTTTATACACACACACACACACACACATGCATTAGAGAAGAAAAAAAAGACAAAAACATGTATACAAATATTGTCCCCCCCCAGTTGAATACTTATAAGTTTACTAGCTCAATACCTGTGCTTTGCTACAAAACTATGTGGTCGGGCTTAGTTTTTGGGGAAGAAAATAAGGGGGGGCAATTCTGCCTCTGCCTACCAGCATCCATCAGTATTGACCAGGCTAGCATCCTATCAGTGTGTGAGAGAGTTGAGGGATGTTTGGAAACAGAAACAGTATTTGTGGTGTGAGCAAGGAGGAGACAGCAAGGATCCTGGGCTTAGCTCAGCTGTTCTGTATTAAAGCTGCTTGGTGCTGTGCAATTAAAACAGAAACTCCTCTCCTCTGCTGGTGCTTTGCATTTGGAAGAGATTTCTTTCCAGGTAGGGAGGGGGAGTAGAACTCCTTAGCATCAGAGCGTGTTAATAATAATAATATAGGAAATACTAATGCTCTGATGGCAATTTCAAAAAATCCTTTCTTAGTGAGCACCTAGGAGCCAAGAGGAACATACGTGCCAAATTTCAAGTTTGTAGGCTTTGAGGTTCTGGAGATTTTGTGATGATGTGTGAGTGGTATTTTGCATATATATATGCAAAATATATATATATGGATCTTTGGTTATTCGGGTTTTCTTACACGGGAGAAAAACTGAATAACCAAAGATCCACATACAAACTACCCATGAGAACCTCAGAAAATATATATATATATGCTATATATATATATATATATATATATATATATATATATATATATATATATATATGTGTGTGTATGCAAAATATATATATATATACACACAGATTGCAGCAATAATATATATATATCAAGATTTACTGTTTTTCATTCTACATTGGGGCTGCCCTTGAAGGCTACCTGGACAGTTCAACTGGTCTTGTAGTGTGGTGTGTTGACCTATTACCCCACTGCTGAATTGATTAGCAATTTGCTTCGGGGGATAAATCACGGTGATGGATGCTCCCCTTAAAGCCTTAAATGTTTGGGGTCTGGGTAAGGTCAGAGACCATCCTTGGAGCCAGGAAGAACCTTCTTGGGATGGGACAGAAGGAGCTTCAAAGTCAGGTGTTCTCTGTAATTCCTGCTGTCTGCAGGGTATCCTTCAAAAATTCAAGATTATGGAGGCGATAGAGAGGAACCAAGACACTGTGCAGTATTTTATGTGTGACTCACAGCTGAGAAGGCAGCAGGCTGGAGAAGGCGCTGAATGTTGGGCTATGAGGTAGCATGCAAACAGTTTTAAAAATGAATAGAGTTAAGGATGGCAAAATAATACAGCGTGTCTGTGTCTATGTAGAGCAGGGGTCCCCAAATTTGGGCAACTTTAAGACTTGTGGACTTCAACTCCCAGAATTCTCCAGCCTGCTATACTGGAGGCCTCTGGTGTGGAGAAAGAGGTTTGAACATCAGATGAACAGGATTTCCACTTATCATTCATCAACCGATGGCAAAGTCACCACCTGTAAGGTGGAACTAGGATTCACAGTCTCCTGGTGATTGGTTCAAAGTCGCCCAGCTAAGTTTCATGCCAAAGGCAGGATTAGAACTCTCAGCCTCCTGGTGATAGGCCCAAAATCATCCCGCTAATTTTCTTGCCTAAAATGGAGCTAGAACTCTCAGCCTCCTGGTGATCGGCTCAAAGTCACCTATCTGGTTTTCATGCCTAAGGCAGAACTAGAACTCACAATCTCCTGGTGATCGGCTCAAAGTCGCCCAACTGCATTTTCATGCCTAAGGCAGGACTAGAACTCACAATCTCCTGGTTTCCAATCTTAGCACCTTCGTTACTAGACCCAACTGTCTCCCACGTGCAGCTCCTTGATTTGCCATTACAAAACGCACAAGGCTTTTTGACTGCTCGCAGCAACACACCCTCCACAAAAGCATTGGGTGGCTTAGGCTGTGTGTCTCCTTCGATTGATGCAATTTGATCCCAAGGGCAGGTCCACCGACAAAGCTTTGCCTCCGAGGAGAAACATTTTAGCCTGAGAATATGAGACTTGGGAATCTATGCCAAATCGAGAACCAAATGCTACCCCTGGGATTAGCAGAGATAGAAATAAACCCAAAACAACAGAAAGAGCATCGTTCATTATATTTATCTTTCACACACTTCCACAGCAGCAACAACACGAAGTGAGAAAAATCTGCAGGCTTTTAAAATAGCAATTGGATAAAAGTGACTTCATTTGGTTAGTTTCTTAGGCTGGCAATCATCCTTAGAACAGTGTTTTTTTTTAAACTTGGCAACTTTAAGATGGGTGGACTTCAACTCCCAGATTTCTTCAATTCAATAGGTGCTTGCTAGAGAATTGTAGGAGTCGAAGTACACGTATTTTTAAATTGACTAAGTTTGAAACATACTTTCCTAGATTCTAGAACGTGGAGATTATGGTGCACTGATGATGTTGCCTAGCTGGGTAACAAAACTTCTGCAAGAAAGCAACCAAACTCAGTGAGCATCAAGGACCTCACGTGGAGATTAGTTTCCCACAGCCCAGTGAACTTGGGTTTCCTGGCGTTATACTTCCCATTACCCTCAACCAGCCTGTCTTAAGTCAAGAAATGCAGATAGTGCCTACTTTTAATGCCATCACGCCCTGCAATTAACTCAAAGAGATTTCCATGCCCCATAGCACTTTTTCTCAACCTTGGCAAAATTAAGATGAGTGGACAATTACCAGAATTCTCTTAACAGCAACGCTTGGAATACTTGCGCAAAGCAATCAATCCATCCTTCTGAGCAAGAACAGACCAGTTGTTCTATCAAAACTAATTTTGGAAAGGAAAAGAGAAACCTTTTGAAGTGCATTCAACCAGTATTCTTCAAAAGCCCTACCTACCACAGTTGTCCTCTCCATCCAATCAAATTGTCCAATCAAGGAGAGAAGCAACCTAGAACTATGGAGACATTTCCTCACAGTGAGAACAATTAATCAGTGGAACATTTTGCCCAGGGGTGGGATTCAAAATTTTTAACAACCAGTTCTGTGGGCATGGCTTAGGTGGTAGGCGTGGCTTGGTGGTCATGTGACTGGGTGGACATGGCTTGGTGGTCATGTTATTGGTTGGGCGTGGCCACTCAATATCACTCACAGCGAGGCACGCATCTCCTCGCCTGGCCTCTCATGACTGTGGGGATGCTGCAACAGTCGTAAGTGTGAAAAATGGTCATAAATCACTTTTTTTTTCAGTGCCACTGTAACTTTGAATTGTCACTCCAAACCAAGCAAAGTACCAGCAAAGGAGGGGGAAAAAACTCTAGAGAAGTTCCAGAGACAGGAAGTCTAGTCCTGCCAAGAATGTAATAAGGGTTAACGGAGAGGCAGTTTCTGTAAGCAACACCAGAATGTTTCCTTCTGACCTTCCTTACAGGATTAGCCCAGTAATTTCTTCTAACAACCAGTTCTCAGAACTCCTTAGAATGTTAACAACCAGTTCTAGCGAATAGATGTGAACCGGTAGAATCCCACCCCTAATCTTGCAGAAGTTGTGGGTGCTCCAATACTGGAGGTTTTGAAGAAAAGATTGGATGACAATTTGTCTGAAATGATATAGGGTTTCTTGCTTGAGCACGGGGTTGGACTAGAAGACTTCCAAGATTCCTTCCAACTCTGTTATTCTGTCATTCTGCTTGATATCTCTGTCTTACGCTACCTTTACTTTAGATTGCTCAACTAATGTGACCACTAAGAGTTGACACCAACTTCCAGGCACATAATTCATCAATCAATCAGTTAATCAATCTATCATCATTATTATTGCCCATTGATTCCTCAAGGGTATCTCCATGAAATTAATGAAGTCTAGCTTGACATGAAGAAGATTTGACTAATTTACTTGGAAGGTTTCAAGATGTAGAAGGACCTAGCTAGGCACACGAAGAAAAAACTTAAGAAGACAATGGCAAATCATTTCAACGCTACAGGTAGTCCTCGACTTATGACTACAACTGAATCCAAAATCTCTGTTGCTAAGCAAGGGAGTTGTTAAGTGAGTTTTGATGCATTTTACAGCCCAAAGGTGCTTTTTTCAAGAGGCAACTGGACTTTCTGGTTTTTCTTTGAAGATGTTTCACTTCTCATCCAAGAAGCTTCTTCAGCTCCGACTGGATGGTGGGGAATGGAAGGATTTGTATTCCTCGCAGACAGCTGGTCATTTGTCTTTGAAGACAATTGGTCATTTACATTCTTTTAGCAGGTCATTGGGGCCACTTGGAGGTCTGTCTGTGTCTTCAGGGCCACCTGAGTAGTGCAAATGGGTGTGGAGCCTTCTTGGAACTGCTGAAAGGACTGTGTTGTAGATTGGACATAGCAGTTCCAAGAAGGCTCCACACCCCTTTGCACCACTCAGGTGGCCCTGAGGACACAGACAAACCTCCAAGTGGCCCCAACGACCTGCTAAAAGAATGTAAATGACCAATTGTCTTCAAAGACAAATGACCAGCTGTCTGAGAGGAATACAGATCCTTCCATTCCCCACCATCCGGTCAGAAGCTTCTTAGCACCTTTGGGACAACCATGACCTGGATGACTGAGAATCCCCGTGTCCATTTTATAACCTTTGGGTCACAGTTGTTGAGTGAATCAATGCACTTGTTAAGTGAATCAATGCACTTGTTAAGTGAATGATGCGGTTGTTAAGAAAATCTGGCTTCCCCCATTAACTTTGCTTACCAGAAGCCAGCTAGGGAAGGTGACTAATGGTGATCACATGAGCCCAGGACAGCACAACTGTCAAAAATACGTATAATAAATAAATATGAGCCAGTTGCCAAACTCCCAAATTTTTATCACATGACCACAGGGATGCTGCAATGGCCATAAGTGTGAAAAACAGTCCTAAGTCTCTTTGTTCAGTACCGTTGGAACTTCAAACGGTCACTAAATAAATGGCTGTAAATTGAGGACTAGCTGTATTCTTAAAAACTCTTGTAGGAACGTATCCACCAACTCTTTAGAACTTGCAGATTTTCCTCTTGCTCTGCTGGGTGGTACCACTTAATCAAACTTTTGATCTGAAAAAAAAAAGACTTAAGTAGAGTTGGATTAGTTAGGAGGCACCAGGAAATGTCAGAACGGTAGGCTAGACTGATAGATAAATAAAAATCTGGAAGAAGTTATTGACAAATCATAATCCTGTTGCCAAAACAGAGGATGCTTTCAACAAAAGTCAGAACTGACTGACTCAATGGGCCTCTTTAACCTTCACCCTGTTGTCAAAGTCAGTTCCTCTGTAAGGTAGCTAAAGCTATCCTTTAAAAAAAGAAGTAGACAAGAAGGAAGATTACACTTCTTTAAGATGTCTCTTGGTTCCCAGTTACCAGTTTTCCTGTACCTGCAACTTCCAGAAATTTTGGACTACAAGTCACATCATCCTCTGGGAGATCTGAGTTGCCCAATTGTGTAGTAACTCCACCTACATCTTTCCCTTTATGGCCTGTTTCTGTCTCTTTCCCAACTTAGGTATAACCAAAACCCCAATCAGTGGAAATATTGATTTATGTCCACTAAAAAAAACACCTGTTCCTGGCTTCTGGGGGATGTCTGCATGATACTAAGCTGGCAAGAAGAGCTAACATCCAAGAAGACAGGCTCAAGATCCAGATGGATATTGACAGACTAGAACACTGGGCCATATCTAACAAAATGAAATTTAACATACAGAAAAGTAAAGTCCTACACTTAGGCAAGAAAAACCAAAAAGACACATATAGACTGGGTGAAACCGGGCTCAATAGCAGTAACTGTGAGAGGGATCTTGGAGTCTTAGTGGACAACCAGCGAAATATGAGCCAGCAGTGTGCAGCAGCAGCCAAAAAAGCCAATGCAATCCTAAATTGTATTAACAGAGGGATACAATTGAGATCAAGTGAGGTACTAATTCCACTCTATAAAGCCTTACTAAGCCCACACCTACAGTACTGCATCCAGTTTTGGTGACCACATTATAAAAAAGATGTTGAGACTCTAGAAAAAGTGCAGAGAAGAGCAACCAGGATGATTAGGGGACTGGAAGCTAAAACATATGAAGAACGGTTACAGAAACTGGACATGGCTAGTCTAGGGAAGAGAAGAACCAGGGGAGACATGATAACAGTCTTCCAATTTGTGAGGGGCTGCCCCAGAGAGGAGGGGGTCAAGCTATTTTCCAAAGCACCCGAAGGCCAGACAAGGAATAATGGATGGAAACAAGGAGAGATTTAACTTGGAAATAAGGAGAAACTTTCTGACAGTGAGAACAATCAGCCAATGGAACAGCTTGCCCTCAGAGGTTGTGGGAGCACCATCACTTGAGACTTTCAAGAAGAGACTAGACTGCCATTTGTCAGGAATGGTGTAGGGTCTCCTGCTTAGGAGGGGGGTTGGACTAGATGACTTACAAGGTCCCTTCCAATTCTGATTATCTGTTATCTGAATGGCCAACTCTGTCTGGTGAGTAGACCAATTCCTTGGAACCTCTCTGGATCAGGAGAAGACAAGAGATTACCCACATGTGCTCCAGGTAGCTGTTCCTTGCAATTAGACCACAAGACAGTTTTCTCCAGGGTTTAAGCATCCTGAAGTGATGGGATTAACCACCTTTTTTGCAACTTCAGTGAAGGCTTATTAAGGACACTTCAGTTCACTAACCTCACTTTCTAATCACTTTTGGAAATTGGCCATTAACTATTCTAAAACTATTAGAGGACTTCTGAACAATAGATTGAAAAGTGAGTGAGTCTTCAACCATGAACAAAAAAAAATAGTTATAAGCTTAAGAATTTGATATATGTAAAAAAAACAACCAGTTCCTCTTTTTTCTTAAAGATAAAAAATATATGTTTCCTTTGTCAGGAGAAATTTGTTTTATAAAGTAGATGAAGGAAAGGCTACAGCACTGGATTGCGATTATCCACATAATCACAGATCACCTATTTTCTGTATTTCTCTACTGGTTGTCTAGAGTTTTGCAGACAAGACAATCTTAGAAGAGAAACGGCTATTTGATTAAAAAAAAAGGAATCAGATCTTTCTGAGGTGAAATAGTATTTAAATATGCATATATTTAAGGACAGAACATTTGCAATTAAATGCTGAATATCTCGGCTACAACACAGAGGTCTGATTACATGAAGGATGAATATTGCTATGGCTCAATTTAAATCTCACAGCACAGTCCCCTCCTGGTCTGTTAAATTAGGGGGCAAAATCTGTGAAGACCACAAAACAAGTATAGATTCACAGTTTCTTAAATTCATCTGTTTGGGGTGCTTTAGAAAACATGTTTGTTGCCCTCTAGCTAAAACTCCCAGGGCAACGTGTGTATTAAAAATCACAGTCAGTAATACCCATTAGAAGAACTTAATTTTAAAATCATAAAAGAAAAGATTAAATTGTGCAGATCAATACAAGTTCACAATTAAAAGCTTCAATGTGCACTAGAATGCTTGGATAAATTTAAATCAGAAAACGCCTGTCCCAAAATGCCTTTGGATCTTGGAGTCTGAGGCTTTCTCTGGAGTTGGCACTCTGTACCCCAGTTTTCCAAAAATAGTTTCAGACTGTCATGTGAAATGACAAGGCACCATTTCCGAAAAATACTCACTTTTTCCCTATCTTTCAAACCCACCAGGAGATCTGAAGAGTATAGGTAATCCTCGATTTAACAACCACAATTGAGCCCAAAATTTATGTGGCTAAACAAGATGGTTGTTAAGTGACTTTTGCCCCATTTTACGACCACTTGCCACAATTGTTAAGTGAATCATTGCGGTTGTTGTTAATAACACAGCTGTTAAGAGAATGGGGCTTCCCCATTGACTTTGCTCGTCAGAAAGTCACACAAAGTGTTGACCTGACCCCAGGTCATGGCAAATGGTCATAAATATAAATCAGCTGTCAAGCATCTGAATTTTGATCACGTGACCACAAAAATGCTGCAATGGTCGTAAGTGTGAAAAACCATCAGAAGTCACTTTTTCAGTTCCATTTTATCTTTGAACGGTCACTAAATGAACGTTTGCAAGTCAAGGACCAGCTTTATAGCCTGCAGCTTTCAATCCAATCACACTTTTCCTGGACAAGCACAGAGCGGCAAATTTCGGTGTACCCAACCATAAATCCAGATTTTCTCCAATTTTGTTTTGGGAAGTCTTTCTGGAATCCAGTATGAAACATTACCTTCTACTAATTAAAAGCACATGCAGGATCTTTTTCAGAAAGCAATAATTTGCACCGACTTAAGCATGAACCTCGGATATTATACACCCTGAAATGGCCTGGAGGCAGAATATTAATACTAATTAATATTAATAATATATCTTCCCCTCCCTGGCCACAATTTTCTTCTCACGACACTACCTGTTGTGATGCCAAGATTCCTCTCAATTTTCTTTTGTCCATTGACATCAATGACCCAGTAACTAAAAGTGGGCCGACAAAACCACAATATTGAAGTAGCACTTGAGTTTTGCCTCCCACTAACGTCTGCTTTGCACGAAAAGAATAGATGCAGGCCTCATTTTAAATACTGGAACTGATTTTGAGACTCTGGAAAGATTGCAGAGAAGAGCAACAAAACTGATTAGGGGACTGGACTGGGGACTAAAACATATGAAGAGCGGTTGTGGAACTGGATACGTCCAGTTTAATGGAAAGAAGGACTAGGGGGTGACATGATAGCAATCTTCCAATAACCAAGGGGCTGCCCCCCCAAAAGAAAGGGTCCACCTATTCTCCAAAGCACCTGAAGGACAGTACAAGAAGCAACGCGTGGAAACTGATCAAGGAGAAACCCAACCTGGAACGAAGGAGAAATTTCCTGACAGTGAGGACAATTAATCAGTGGAACAGCTTGTCACCAGAGTTGTGAATGCTCCAACACTGGAAGTTTTTACAAAGAGATTGGACAGCAATTTGTCTGAAATGGTATAGGGTTCTCCGCTTCAGCGGGCTGGACTAGAAGACCTCCAAGGTCCCTTCCTACTTCCAATTCTATCAGCATAACATTCTGTTAACAGATCTAAGCCATAATAGTTACCCGTATTAAGATAAAGTGGCTCTTGAGTTAAGATCAGCTCCTGTTACTGGTAAGTACTCAGTATTCAGAAAGTATTCAGACTCCCTTCACCTTTGTCGATTTTGTTATGCTTCAGTCTAATTCTACAGTTGTTGAAATTCATTTCCTCATAATGACAAAGTTCAGACAACCATTTGTCTGAAATGGTATAGATTTTCCTGCCTGAGCAGGGGGTTGGACTAGAAGACCTCCAAGGTCCCTTCTAATATTCTATTCTATTCATTCTAGTCCTAGTCTACTCTAGTCCTATTCTATTCTAATGAAAACATACAGTATTTAGTGTGCATCTACTCTACAATAATCCTGAATTATGGTTAGGCCTAAAAGTCAAAATTCTGAAGCTGCTTCAGGATTGGATATTAGGTTCAAGTTTATCCCAAAGGTGTCTTTTCCAAAAAAAACAACTGGACTTTATTTCTTTTCTCCTTGAAGACGTTTTGCTTCTCATCCAAGAAGCTTCTTCAATTCTGACTGAACAGTGGAGGATGGAAGAATTTATATTCCTTGCAGTCACCAAATCCTCCACTGTTCAGTCAGAACTGAAGAAGCTTCTTGGATGAGAAGCAAAACCTCTCTTCAACGAAAAACAAAGTCTAGCTGCCTTTTTGAAAAAGCATCTTCGGGATAACCATGGCTGAGAGTCTCCATATAGACAAATTTAAGTTTAATACATGTAACATGCTAACACACCCCACTCCAGTTTCCAGTTTGCCATCCGACAAGCTCCAAATAAAGAACGTGTTAAGATTTAACACATGTATTACGTGTCAGCACATAAAAGTTTTTTATTAGGCAGCAGTATATTAAATTTATTAAATGTATATACTGATTTGTTTTTCTAAGCAAAACCTTCCTATAATTCACAGGGAACTTCCAGACTAAGCTCCACTGAAACTAATTAATGAGATTTAAGTTCATTATTATAATAATTGCCTCTGTGGTATTTTTCATGAGTAACTCACTTAATAAACAAAACAGTGATTTTGAAATTGCATTAAAACACAAACAAAACTTGATTTCAACAGCATTTCAAATAATTCAAAATCTGAATTAAAATGGTTTCAATTAAATTTAATTAAAGTTTGAATTAAAGTTCTTTTCTGCAACTAGAGTGCATCTCCAACCAGGCCTTTATAAAAAAAAAAAGGACTATAAGCAGGAGTATAAGTTTCCAAGGAGCACTACATTTTAATATCAAATAAGGAACAGTTATTTAATAATACAAAACCTATCAATTCTTACAAGCTCAATGGATTATTAGCAAAACTGTGGCAATTCTCCATGGATTCAAGCAACCCAGTAACCCCTAAATTTTGATTTTAAGAGGACAGTGGCCCTGTTCTGATGACACTGCTTTAATCCAGGGGTGTCAAATGCAAGGCCAGATCTGGCCCATGGGGTGCTTAGATCTGGCCCGCAGGGCTCCCCTGGAAATAGCCAAGGACTGGCCCGCGGTGCCTTTGCCAGCAAAAACAGAGGTGGCCCTCCCGAGCTCTGTTTTTGCTAGCAGAAGGTTGCAGGAGGCCATTGCAGCCAAAAACGGAGCTCGGGAGCCCCTTTTCACTGGCAGAGCACTTGGGCCACCACCTGCGCCCCCGACATGAGTGACGTCGAGCTGGCCATGCCCACCCCTACCCCCCAAGGTCAAACACCACCCCCAATGCGGCCCTCAATGAAATCAAGTTTGGAGGCCCTTCCGCTTTAATCCAACGGTCAATTTCATTCAAGCCAGAATGCTTGTACAGGTTCTCCTAGATTTATGACTACAATTGGGAACTTCCATCGCTAAATGAGGCAGTTGTGAAGTGTCGTGCCCAATTTTGCAACCGTTTTTGTCGCCGTCATTACGCAACTCACTGTGGTCACGTTGTTAAGCAAATCCGGCTTTCTCCCAGTTACTTTGCTTGTTGCCATAGAAGCCAGCCAGAAGGTCACAGTTACAAACAGGTAGTCCTCAATTTACGACCACAATTGAGCCCAAAATTTCTGACGCTAGCAAGACAGTTGTTAGGTGAATTTTACCCCATTTTTATGATCTTTCTTGCCAAGAAATCACTGTAGTTGTTAAGTGAGTAATACACGATTGTTAAGTGAATCCGGCTTCCCCATTGATTTTGCTCGTCAGAAGGTGGCAAAAGGCAATCACATGATCCCAGGACACTGCAACCGTCGTAAGTATGAGTCAGCCGCCAAACATCTGAATTTTGATCACATCCCCATGAAGATGTTGCAATGGTAGTAAGTGTGAAAAACTGTCATAAGCTACTTTTTCAGTGCTGTGCTAACCTCAAACAGTCACTACACAAATGGCTGTAAGTCAAGAGCTATCTATATAAATATGTCACCTTTTCTATCAATCAGAGTGTTGCTTTGCTGAATTGCTAATTTCTTTTAACTAAACCAGTGTTTCTCAGTTGTGGCAACTTGAAAGTGTGTGGACTTCAACTCCCAGAATCCCCCAGCCTGCCGGTTGAGAAATACTGAATTAAACTGAAGAAATCTTGGAGGGGAAGTCCTCTCATTGATAGGGAGCATTTAAAGAGATATTATCGGTGGGCTTCAGTGGTCAGGATTCAAAAAAAATTACTACTGGTTCTGTGGGTGCGGTTTTGTGGGCGCGGCTTGGTGGGTGTGGCAGGGGAAAGATACTACAAAATCCCCATTCCCTCCCCACCCCACTAACCTGCTTTCCAGCTCCATTCTCCTGTGCAGGGCAACCAAAGAAGACCCAGCCAATCAGCAGGGACTCGGGAGGCAGAGAAGAGATGGGGGCGGGGCCAGTCAGAGGTGGTATTTGGTGGCTCTCTGAACTACTCAACATTTCTGCTACCGGTTCTCCAGAACCAGTCAGAACCGGCTGAATACCACCTCTGGTGGGCTTAGTAATTCCCATGGCTGCATCCATTTTTCTGCTTTAAACATTTTCTCAAGGTATACAAAAAAATAGTTGCAGATGAAATTAATAAAATCTGGGATTTCCCACTTCTGTACTATTGATATCATTGTAATATTTTTGTAAGGTCTGATAAAATTTGATTGCGGTGAGACACCTAAACTCATTGTGAGTTGGGTGGCATACAAATTTAATCATCCTTGGCATTGACAAGATCACCCTGAGTCAATTGCAGAAGGCAGCTTGACTCAGACCTTTAGCACCATAAAACGTTTGCCTATCCCAGGTTCTTGGGAAGGACTCATCAGATGCATAAAAATGCCAAATCCAATCTAAACGACTAGCTGACTGTATGACAAACCATAGTAATAACAACTGGAGAACCACGTGAACACCATCGGCATTGATAAAAAATCAATTGCAAAAGGCAGCATTACTCAGAACAGCTGACATTCTGCAATAGTACATCCAACACCATAAAACATCAAAAATGTGCCGATCCCCGGTTCTTGGAATGGACTCAACAGGTGGATAAAAAATGCCAAATCCAGTCTGAACATCTGGCTGACTATGCAACGAACCAATAATAATAGCAGCAACGATCAAAAGTGTAGCTCCCAACAGCTGGAGACTGACCCAATACGGATTAAGTTTCCAAGCAACTTTCGGCAATGACCGGTTTCAGTCTATGAAGAGTTTCTAATTAAGTCGTGAAAGGCATCTGTGAACTAAGCACTTCAATTGGACTAAAAATACAGAAACAAACCAAAAAAATTCTCCCAAATCATGTATTGTTTGTTTATTTATTTTAATAAAGTTTTATTATATGTTTAACCATTTACTCTTTAAAAAGATTTAAATTATATTGCAGAAAAGAAAAAGAAAAACACTGAAGTTGTGGCATAAGAGCAGAATGTCATTTTCATTGGTCAACAAGCACCAGTAGGTTGAAGCAATGTTTTACTCATAAGTCCACCCATCATCTTAAAGCAGGGGTCCCCAAACTTGGCAACTTTAAGACTTTTGTGGACTACAACTCCCAGAATTCCTCAGCCAGCATAGGGAATTCTGGGAGTTGAAGTCCACCCATCTTAAAGCATGCCAGCTGGGGGATTCTGGGAGTTGAAATCCATCCATCTTAAAGCATGCTGGCTGGAGAATTGTGGGAGTTGAAGTCCACAAAGCATGTTGACCAGGGATTCCTGGGAGTTGAAGTCCACACAGCTGAAAGTTTCCAAGACTGAAAAACATTAAGATGGAGCATCCATCTTCTGAACGGTGCTGTGATGTCTAATTACATCATTATTCATTAAAACAAATGTATGCTAACTTGGATATTATGCAGTAGCTGAAAAATACACCTCTTTCTTCCACTGTCATTAAAAGGGGGGAAAGTCTACTTTGATTCAACTCCTGATGACTTCATGGCTACATCCTTTTCTAAACAATCATATGGAAATGTTTTATCTTCTTCCAGGATGTTTTTACACTTCCCATTCTAGCCTGCAGGCCTGGGATTTCCCGGGTACACTAATTCACACTCTACAAGGAAAATGCCAGCTCTAGTCCAAATGCTACACCACGAAGCTTTCTCTGCCTTCTTTCATTAAAACGAGCAAAACCCATCAGGCCTGTTTTCTACTCAATTTCCCATTTTTCAAGTCTTCAGTTCAACCCCTTGTGATGAATAAATGTTTGTTTTTTAGAAAAAGGTTTGCACAAACACGTGCACATATCAGTGGACCAATTTGCCTCTAGAAGTTGTCGGTGTTCCAACACTGGAGTTTTTTTAAAGAAGAGAATGGGCAACCATTTGTCTGAAATGGTACAGGGAGTCTTTGATTTATGGCCACAATTGAGCGCAAAATTTGCATTCCTAAGCAACCCAGTTGTTAAAAGAGAATTTTGGCCCATTTGGATAAAAATGCCAACTCCAGTCTAAACAGGGGTGGGATGCTACCAGTTCTGCCCAGCTCTGTAGAACCAGTAGCTCTGAAGAACAGCAGACACAGAACCGGTTCTGTGTCTGCAGCTGTTTGGCCCACCTGCCTGCCTGGGCTCTTACCTGTCCTTTATTTCCTGCTTTTTCAACCTCAGCTGCTTTGCGTGGCACAGCTGAGGTTGAAAAAGCAGAGGAAAAGTGGCTTTTCAAACACTGCATTCTTGCACGCAGCCCTTTTTCAGTCGTCTGGGCAGCAGAGCTTAAGGATTTTTACACCCACGCAAAGCACACATGCACACGCAAAACATAACAAAACTAAGCGAACTGGTAGTAACACCAGTTGAATCCCACCCCTGAGTCTAAATGACTGGCTGGCTGTGTGACAATCCATAACAACAACTGGAGCACCACACGAACATCATCATCGGCATTGACAGAATCCCCATCGGTCAATTGCAACAGGCAGCTTTACTCAAAACAGCTGACATTCTGCAACAATACCCCCAACACCATAAAGCATCAACATTTGTCTCTCCCAGGTTCTTGGGAAGGACTCAACAGGTGGATAAAAATGCCGACCTTTCTTGACACAGGTGTTAAGAGAATCACTGCAGTTGTTGAGTTGGTAAGATGGTTGTAGAGTAAATCTGGCTTCCCCATTGACTTTGCTTGCCAGAAGGTCACAAAAGGGGATCAACCATCCTAAATATGAATCAATTGCCCAGTAACTGAATTTTGATAACGTGACTATGGGAATGCTGCAATGGTCATAAGGATGAAAAACAGTCATGTCGCTTTTTTCAGTGCTGCTGTAACTTTGAATGGTCACTAAACAAATTGTTATAAGTCGAGGACTATCTGTATAGGGTTTCCTGCTTCTGCAGAGGGTTGGACTAGAAGACTTCCAAGGTCCCATCCAACTCTGTTATTCTATTATTCTGTTGTTGCCTCACTCTAAGGATCTGCACTTTGGCACCGATAGCTACACCTTTTGCAAGCCACATCTTTTCCGAACACTCCACCGTAACATGCCAGCATTTGGAAAAGTATTTCCCGTGATGCAAATAATCCTCAAGACCACAATTGGGGTCAGAATTTCTATTCTAAGCAAGGCGGGTACCTTTTCTTTGCAACGGTTGTTAAACCAATTGCTGCGGTTGTTAAGCGAATCAGGTGGTTGTTATGCAAATCCAAAAGTTGGAAATTGCAATTGCATGCAAATGCTGTGACTGTCGTGAATCCATGCTGGTTGTCAGTCTTCTGAATTTTGATCATGTGACTGTTGGGATGCTGCAATGGTTGTACGTGTGAGGCAGGTCGCAAGTCAGTTTTTTCACTGCTGTTCTAACTTCAAAAGGTTGCTAAAGAAATGGTTGTAAGTCGAGGACCACTTGAGCTAAAGCTGGTTCTGATTGGCATCCTAAGGACAGTCCCCTCTTTTAAAAAAATGAATCAGCTTTGGAAACAATAATTGAATTGAAAAGCAGTGTAGCAATACACTAAATCAATATTTGTGAAGCTTGGCCACTTTAAGATGTGTGGACTTCAACTCCCATAATTCACGCAGGCTAGGGAATTCTGGGAGTTGAAGTCCACACATCTCAAAGTGATCAAAATTCAGAAACACTGCAGTAAAGTGTGTGTGTGTGTGTGTATGTGTGTGTATTGAAAAGAGTCTTCAAGCCACAAGTCTTACAGCTTCCAATCCTGCTGTCCAGATGCTGGGGCCATCTGGGACCCTCCAGATGTTGTGAATTCCACATCCCATTATCCCCAGCCACAAAGTCAGCAGCAAGGAATTGAAGGGACTGTACTCCTAAACAGCCCCAAAGCCATGAGTTGAATGTCTTTAATCAAAGTAATTCAGAACATGCGGAAAAAGTCACTTTGGTGTGATATTGGGCCAGGAGTGAAGAGTCCTGGGTTCAAATCTAGCCTCAGCCATGGAGATGCATGCAATGACTTTGAGCCAGTCATTTTTTCTCAGCCCAGCCTACCTTGTTGTTTTGAAGAAGAAAAAAACAAGAGGGAGCCCTACATACACTGCCTCAAGCTACTGAATGAAAGACAGGATGCTCAAAAAAATAAAGGGAACACTTAAACAACACAGTGTAACTCCAAGTCAATCACACTTCCATGAAATCAAACTGTCCACTTAGGCAGCAACACTGATTGACAATCAATTTCACACGCTGTTGTGCAAACGGAATAGACAACAGGTGGAAAGCATAGGCAGTTAGCAAGACATCCCCAATAAAGGAGTGGTTCTGCAGGTGGTGACCACAGACCACTTCTCAGTTCCTATGCCTTTTGGCTGATGGTTTGGTCACTTTTGAATGCTGGCGGTGCTTTCACTCTAGTGGTAGCAATGAGATGGAGTCTACAACCCACACAAGTGGCTCAGGTAGTGCAGCTTATCCAGGATGGCACATCAATGTGAGCTGTGGCAAGAAGGTTTGCTGTGTCTGTCAGCGTAGTGTCCAGAGCATGGAGGCACTACCAGGAGACAGGCCAGTACATCAGGAGATGTGGAGGAGGCCGTAGGAGGGCAACAACCCAGCATCAGGACCGCTACCTCTGCCTTTGTGCAAAGAGGGACAGGAGCACTGCCAGAGCCCTGCAAAATGGCCTCCAGCGGGCCATAAATGTGCATATGGCTGCTCAAATGGTCAGAAACAGACTCCATGAGGGTGGTATGAGGGCCCGACAGCCACAGGTGGGGGTTGTGCTTACAGCCCAACACTGTGCAGGACGTTTGGCATTTGCCAGAGAACACCAAGATTGGCAAATTCACCACTGGAGCCCTGTGCTCTTCACAAATGAAAGCAGGTTCACACTGAGCACATGTGACAGACATGACAGGGTCTGGAGACACCGTGGAGAACATTCTGCTGCCTGCAACATCCTCCAGCATGACCGGTTTGGCAGTGGGTCAGTAATGGTGTGGGGTGGCTTTAGGGGCCAGCAGCCCCCATGTGCTCACCAGAGGTAGCCTGACTGCCATTAGGAACAGAGATGAGATCCTCAGACCCCTTGTGAGACCATATGCTGATGCGGTTGGCCTTGGGTTCCTCCTAATGCACGACAATGCTAGACCTCATGTGGCTGGAGTGTGTCAGCAGTTCCTGCAAGACGAAAGTATTGATGCTATGGACTGGCCTGCCTGCTCCCCAGACCTGAATCCAATTGAGCACATCTGGGACATCATGTCTCGCTCCATCCACCAACACCACATTGCACCACAGACTGTCCAGGAGTTGGGGGATGCTTTAGTCCAGGTGTGGGAGCAGATCCCTCAGGAGACCATCCGCCATCTCATCAGGAGCATGCCCAGGCGTTGTAGGGAGGTCATACAGGCACCTGGAGGCCACACACACTACTAAGCCTCACTTTGACTTGTTTTAAGGAGATTACATCAAAGTTGGATCAGCCTGTAATGTTTTTTCCACTTTAATTTTGAGTGTAACTCCAAATCCAGACCTCCATGGGTTGCTAAATTTGATTTCCTTTGATAATTTTTGTGTGATTTTGTTGTCAGCACATTCAACTATGTAATGAACAAAGTATTTAATAAGAATATTTCATTCATTCAGATCTAGGATGTCTTATTTTTGAGTTCCCTTTATTTTTTTGAGCAGTGTATATAGGATATAAAATCTAGGAAATAAATATTTTACGATATTCCATCCTTTGTGTTCCTAAAGGTCTTTTATTTCCTGATCTGGGCTTGTTTCCCTCTTTGCCTGGTTTCTCACCTTGAAACAACAACAAGCCATAGTGAGTCTGGCCTGGCTTAATGAACCTAGCCATCCTAGTTTATAAACGGTTGTTTGTGAGTTAGCAAGAGGATTGACCTCATCATTGGCTTAACGGCTCCTTCCCCCAAAACGCAAAATGGGTTTTAACACAATGCATCCATTCCACCTTCGACTCTTCGACAAAAAATGTTTTTCTCACCTTCCTCTCTCTCTCTCTCTCAAACGAGAAGACCGACCTTTATTTACAGGGTATTTCTGAAAATCAGCAAAATCGTTATGAAAAAAAAACAAACCCAAAAACAACAACCCAATTTGGTCGAGGGGGCTTCCCTTCCTCAGGATGAAAAAAAAAAATGCGGGCTATTGAAAAACAATACCCGTAAAACCTCCTTGGAAAGTTTGTCAGAGGCTGAGGAGCAGAGAGAAAAACACACATACACACACACACACCATTCCGCAACAACCCGAATCCGTCACAAACAACATAATCATCTGCGTTGTCTCAACTATAAAAAAAAGAGAGAGGGAGGGAAAAAAACCCGGGGAGGGGGCAGCATCTCCAAAACGCCATGCTCCGTTTCTTAATTTTTTTGTTTGAAAAGGTCCTCTTATCATTTCATTTGAATTTCTCTCTCTCTCTTTTTTTTTCTTCCCTTGACGCCGGAGAAGCTGAGAAAATTCCATTCGGGCTTTTAAAACGTCGCTGCTTTTCCGTTCTGCCTCCAAAAAACAACCCCCCAAAAGTCCTCCCGAGGTAACGAATTGCATCTTCCCAGCTTCCAGCGACTTTATGAGGCGCTTGAAAGGACTCTTTGGATGGGGGGGGGGGGTGACCCACCGCCCCAAAACAGGCTCCAAATCATCCCCCTTATCGCCCCGCAAAGAGGGCACCCCCTCCCCGCGATAAAACTCATCACCAAGAAACAGGCACGAATGCAAATGCTTTTTAAAAAGAGATTGGATGGCAATTTGTCTGAAGTGATATAGGGTTTCTTGCTTGAGCAGGGTGGGGTTGGACTAGAAGACCTCCAAGGTCCCTTCCAACTCTGTTATTGTTATTCTTTCTCCCTCAACCCCCCCCCCCCAAATAACACCTAAATGCTTGAATCATATGTTTCGCACCAAGTCCTCTTACTTTCATTCCCCCCCCCTCCAAATCCAACTCCAAACGCATCACATTTTGTGCAACCTTCCTAGGAAGAGGAGAAGCGAGCGGGATGACCAACAACTGGAGGATGTTTACACCTGAGAAAAGCCTTAAAAACAACCCTCCCCCCCAAAAAAAACAATCACCCTTTCCTCCTCTTCCTCCCTCTACACTACTTCGACTCCCATCCTCACTTCACAAAGCAAGCTGCTTCTGGAGCAAATCCACCACACTTGTCAACAACAGCACATAGTTTTGTCTCACCTCTTTCTCTTCTTCTCCTGCCTTGGAAAGAGAGGGACTTTGTTCTGGCTTTGCCTGATTTGGGGTTCTCCCCCCTTTCACAGGACACATACCCCCCCCACCTCTCCAATCCCTGGCCACGCCATGTCTTACCAGTCCTTGGAGATGCGCTGGCCCAAAGGTGCTTCTGCCTTCTGGGTGCCTGCAACGGCTTATGAATGGCTGGATGTCTCTGGTGTTAGCGAGCACTTGGGAATGTGCTTTGGGTTGGCCCTGGCAGCTGACAGCTCACCTCCCAGGCTCCGCCTCCTCTCACCGCCCCGCGCTGAATGTGTTTGTGAGTGTGGGTATGTGTCTCTCTGAACTACCCAGGGTTACTAAGAGACGGCTGTTTGCGCTGAACCTGGCAAACCGCCGCGGCAGTAGCAACAGCCCAGTGGAAACATGAATAGGATGAGTCAAAGGGAGTTGAGGGATGTTTTCAACCAATCTAGGCAAGGTTGGCGCTACCCATCTCAGTAGGCCTCCATCGGAAGACACCTTGGCCAGGGCCCTGAGAAATAGCCCCTCACACACACACATACACACACAGTAGGGAAGTCATCCAGGTCCCCTGAGTTTTGACAGAATGGCAGCCAGGTGAGGGCTTGGAGATAGGTAAAATAATACGATACACTGCTTTCAGCTGGATTATCAATCAAATGAAGAAATTTACACAGGCCGATTACTTTAACTGGGATTACTTTAACTGGGGCTCTTGGATCCCTAAGATCCTAAGTCAAGATATTCTCCAAAGCACCTGAAAGCAGGACAAGAAGCAACGGGTGGAAACTAATCAAGGAGAGAAGCTAGAACCTAGAACTAAGGAGAAATTTCCTGACAGAACAACTCATCAGTGGAACAGTTTGAATTCAGAAGTTGTGAATGCTCCAATACTGGAAGTTTTTAACAAGAGACTGGATAATCTTGTCTGAAATGGTGTAGGGTTTCCTCCTTGCCTAAGCAAGGAGTTGGACTAGAAGACCTCCAAGGTCCCTTCCAACTTTGTTATTCTGTTCTGGTCTTCACAAAAGAGAAGGGCCGATCAACGGTGTAAGGCAAGGATCTTCAAACTTGGCAAGTTTAAGACCTGTGGACTTCTACTCCTAGAATTCCTGAGCTAACATGACTGGAGGAGGAATTCTGGGAGTTGAAGTCCACAAGTCTTAAAGCTGTCAAGTTTAGGCTGTCAAGCTGGTGTAAGGACATCCTTTGTCTGCTTGATGGTGGTGGAGATATAAGTTGGCCTCCTCTTCCTTCCTTCAATATTTAAAGGACTGCCACAAGGAAGTGGGGGGAGGCAACTTATGTACCAAAACACCTGTAGGCAGGGCAAGAAACAATGGATAGAAAACTAACCAAAGAGAGAAGCAACCTAGAATTAAGGAAAGAAGGCTTGACAGTGAGAACAATTAACCAGTGGAACAAATTGTCTGTGGAAATTGTGGGTGCCCCAACACTGGAGGCTTTTAAGAAAAGACTGGAGTGGACGACCATCTATCATATAATATAGGTCTCCTGCGAAAACGGGGTTGGACTAGATGACCTCCAAGGCCCCTCCCAACTCTATTACTGTCACTGAGGTGATGGAGTTGCGCTGCTGAATACAGGTGAGCAGCAGGCAGGAGTCCCCCACTCCCCAAAATCCAGGCACACGCTCCTTGATCAAACCTACTTATCTTGCAGGATAGAGATATCTATCTGCCCAGAATAACATCGGGCTCCAGTTACAGGCCCTGGACGACATCTTCGCATCTCACTGTTTGAGGAAGTTGCACAACATTCTCAGAGACTCTTCCCATCCTGCTTACAATCTTTGTGAATTTCTGGCAGAAGATACAGAACAATTAAAACTCAGACCACATGTTTTCAGAACAGTTTTTATCCCAGAGCTATAATTGCACTTAACAATGAACTTAAGGACCAGCATCAGTGAGCTGTTGGACAGTATTACTTGGTCTGTTGTGTGGATACTTGTGTGTTTTTAGGGGGCACGGAATTTTGGTGGGTGGGGGGAGAGTTTGGGGATTGTCGTGTGTGTGCTGGGTCTGGTCTCTGGGTGTTGTGTGAATTTCGTTGTATGTGTATACTGTGTATATACGTACAATGACAATAAAGAATTCAAATTCAAATCACACAAAAAAAAAAGATTAAGATGGAAGAGACACTGAAATATATCTCACCAGTTAGGAAGGCCCACAAGATGATAGAATGACCACTCATTCAGGATCCTAGATTGTCCTTTCAACCTTGTTTCCTCCTCTTCCTCCAGGTTGTCACCCCACAAAATAGACACCTCAAGTCACTCAGTACTGGTAATCTTCAACTGATGACCAAAACTGAACCCCAAGCTTCTGTTAACAATTATGACAGATAATTCAATTATTATAGTCATTAGGTGAGGTTTTGCCTCATTTAGAACCTTTCTTGCCACAGTTAAGCAAATCGCTGCAGTTATTAAGTTAGTAATGTTAAGTAAATCTGATTTTCATATTGACTTCATTTATCAAAAGGTCGCAAAAGACATATGACCCAATTATCAAGCAGGGTGAGCATGGGGATGTTGCAACGGTCATTAGTGTGAAAAATGGTCATTTTTTGTCTATTTTTTAAATGACATTGTAACTTCAAACAGTCACTAAATGAACTGTTGTAAGTCAAGGACTTCATGTATTTGTGGCACTATTGACATGCTGAGACCTTCGAGAGATATTTTGGGGTGCTTCCATCGGGTTTTTTTTGGCCCATTCACAATTTTGGGGCCTTCTCCCTGCTTCCTATTAACTTCTCCCTAGTGGATAGTGCTGCCTGAGCCACACTGACATCTTCAAAGAGAACAAATTCACGATTATTGCATAAGATGTGGTGAATCTCATGTCTACTGGGGAAAACTTCATATTTTTTTACACTTTGTGGCCATCTCTAAGAAAGGGTCTCTTGTGGCTCAAAGGAGCATTTAAGCTATTAAAGTAATAACGCAGTTTGGGAAATCTGGATTTTGCAATTCCAGGAGGACTGCAGAGAGATGGAGAATGGCTGAATTCAGTGAGAAAGAAAAATTCTTACAGAAATAAGAAAATGTTGCGCAGATCCCTTGTGAGAAGGCTAAACCCTTTGAGGCCCAGTGGTTAGAGTCAGAGGGAGGCTTCCAAGACTTCCCAAGGCAGGGAGAAAATGTAAAAAACTGAAAAATGGATACCAAGACCACCTCTACTTCCCCCCTCCCCAAATATAGTGGCATTTAAAAGGCCAGGCTGCTGCTCTGTACTGTAGTCCTCATTTAGCAGCTGCTTCCTTTACTGACCATTTGCATGACGGTAATGAAATATTAACTTCGGGACCAATCCTTGTATTTGCAACCTTCACAACTCTGTAAGCTGAAGCAAAATCATAAGCATAGGTGTGGTTTCCCTGAGCAACATGTTCTCCTTGCGACGGTGGCGAACTTCTTCACTTAACGACTGAGTTGAGTTGCTGGTGGTAAGTGCGGTGCTCAACATGGACACAGTACACCTGCAAATATTTTTCAGGAAGAGCTTAGCATAATGTTGAGATCCATCAGTCAGTCTGCAATCAGGATAGAATTTAATTTCCCACCTAATGGCCCAGGGGAATTGCACAATTCTCATTTCTCACAAGTTGTATAGCAGAGAGAGATGGCTTGAAAACAATCTCTCCTTGTTTTCAGCGGTGGTTTGCAACTGGAGTTGGAAAGGGGGGAAAAGTATTTTCTTGGCTATCTCTGTGACTTTTGCTTAAAGAAAAGACACTTGTCCTTTTCTTAAACATGCTTTGAGGTAAGTTAGAGAGGCAAAACAGAATAAGAGAGTTGGAGGTCTTCTAGACCAACCCCCTGCCCAAGGCAGGAAACTTTATATTACTTCAGACAAATGGCTGTCCAGTCTCTTCTTAAAAGCCCCCAGTGATGGAGCACCCACAACTTCTGAAGGCAAGGGGTTTCGCTGATGAATTATTCTCAGTGTCAGGAAATTTCTCCTTCGTTTTAGGGTGCTTCTCTCCTTGATGATGAACTTTTCTATCCTCAGATCCATTATTCTGTCTTTTACCTTCTACAACAAGCAAAACCACACCTTCTGTGCAATATCTTTTCAGGGATTTAAAGAGGGAGATTGTGTCCAGTGAACTGTCTCTTCTAAGGCTAAACCAGTGGTGGGATTCAGCTGGTTCACACAGGTTGTTAATTTTCTGAACAGTTCAGCGAACCGGCTGTTGGAAGAAATCTCCTTCCAACAGCCTTTTGTTTTTCTCACCTTAAGGAGTTAATCTCGACATTCTAGCCACTAAACATAACCAGTTCCTTCAATTGCATTTTGTAGGACTATAATTTCTCACCTCTTGATCATATGTGTTGCTGTTCTTTCAACCTGTTCCAATTTATCTTCATCCTTCTTTGAGCCTGGTGCCCAGAATTTGTGGTCTGCTGTGACCAAAGCAGTATTTATAATACAAAGCAATTACTTCCCTTAATTTGCAAATTATTCTGCTATTAATATGGCCAAAAATTGTATTTGCCTTTTCTGCAGCCATGTCACATTTCTGGCTTATATTCCCTTTGCCTTCAAAGATATTTGAAATTCTTCTGGAGGTATGCTCCTTCAGGGAAACAATCATTATTAGAAACTAGCCAGAAACTAGCCATGTTATGTAACAAGGTTGTTAAAGGAATCTGGCTTCTCCGTTGACTTTGCTTGTTGGAAAGTTACAAAATGTGATCCCTGAGACACTGCAACTGTCATAAAAACATGCCATTTTCTTTTCTTTTTTAAATTTTATTGGTTTTTAAAAGCAAACATAAACAAAGCATAAAAACATCAAGCTGTCTTCCATAGGTGTACATACAGTGTGCTGGTTGGTTTACAAATTGTTTTGTGCTTCCATTTCATAGTCTTCAATTACAATTACATTACATATAATCTCATATTGTCAATCAAAAACTAAATACCTTAGTATCATTATTAATCAATCATTTGACTATACTTTTTTATTCATTCATGTTTTACAAGATGACCATAATTTACTTAATTTATTGTATAACAGTTCGTATTATCCCAAATCTATCCTAAAATCATTTTGTAGTTATAATTAAACATGCCATTTTCCAAGCATCTGAATTCAGATCACCTGGTCCTGGGGATGTTGCAAAGTGTGAAAAATGGTCATTTTTGTCCCCTTTTTTTCAGCATCTTTAAAACTTTGAATGGTTACTAAATGAATGGTTGTAAGTTGAGGACTACCTGCACAATATCCTTGTCACAGTTTCATGCATTTCAGGATGAGAATAACAGAATAACAGAGTTGGAAGGGGCCTTAGAGGTTGTCTAGCCCAACCCCTGGCTCAGGCAGGAAACTCTACACAATTTCAGACAAATGATTGTCCAATCTCTTCTTAAAAACTCCCAGTGTTGGAGCTTTTACAACTTCTGGAGGCAAGTTGTTCGCCTGATTAATTGTTCTGTCTGTCAGGAAATTTCTCCTTAGTTCTAAGTTGCTTCTCTCCTTGGTTAGTTTCCACCCATCGCTTCTTGCCCTGCCCTCAAGTGCTTTGGAGAATAGCTTGACTCCCTCTTCTTTGGGGCAGCCCCTGAGATTTTGGAAGACTGCTATCCTGTCTCCCCCAATCCTTCTTTTCATCAAACTAGACATACCAATTCCAACAACCGTTCTTTATGGGAGTTGAAGTCCACAGTCTTAAAGTGGCTATGTTTGGAGACCACTGTCTCCAGCAAGAAGTGGAGTAGCAGAAATGTCAAGATCACACACACACAAAAACCAGTCAAAAGCAGCACCACTCACAAAGTAAAATCCAAGGCTGAGAGCCAGTTTGTGGTAATGGCTAACACAGCTGGGTGATATTGGGCCAACCACTTCCCTCTCTGTCAGCTCAGCCACTGCATAGGCCACATTTAGATTATCTAAACCAGGGATCTCCAAACTTGGCAAGCCTATGCAATTCTGGGAGTTGAAGTCCACAAGTCTTAAAGTTGCCAAGTTTGAAGGCCTCTGACCTGGACAGTTTTGCAGAATTTGGACTGGGTACAAGTAGCATCCACTTTGAAAAGAAAAGTCTTTCTACAATTCTCTATTTTTTTTGCAACTAACCTTAAACAAGTTGATTGATTGATTGATTTAAAAAAAGGTTATTTTTGTACATTCAAATATCTCAACCTTTTGAGAATAGATCCTGCAATCTGTTAGGGGAGACAGAATATCACAGTAGTGAAGATACTAGATGTGAGTCAGAAATTAAGGATCTTTATGAAGAGAAATCTCCATATGAAGTATGAAGTTTCTCAGTCATGCAGGTTGTGGTTGTCCCAAAGGTGCTTTTTCAAAGGCAACCGGACTTTGTTTTTCCTTGAAGGTATGTCACTTCTTATCCAAGAAGCTTCTTCGGTTCTGACTTTTGAACAAGGACGTGTTTCTTAAGCCTGGCAACTTGAAGATGTGTGGACTTCAACTCCCAGAATTCCCTACCCAGCATGCTGGGAGTTGAAGTCCACACAGCTTCAAACTGTCACGTTGAAGAGAGTAAGGTAAAAGGAGTTGAACTGAATTCAGCTAAGTTGAGTCAGTTCAACTCAGCTGAATGCAATTCAGCTCAGCTCCTGATGACCCCAGGGACAGGTTCCCCCTAATTTTCTTATCAACAGCGTTAATTTGCCATTTCTTCTTCTTCTGGCATGCCTTATTTGACTTCCTGCTTAGGACAGCCTGGGGATTTCCTGGTGTTTTGATAAACTGGGGTTAACCCGCTGTGCATCTACTGACCTGCTATGACTTCCCAAGCAGGGAGAGACAATTTTAGATCTCTTCTTGATTTTGGAAACCAGCTGGATAACCCTTTCCCAACCTAACCTAGCTTGCAGGGTGATGGTGGAGATACAATTAGGTGAGCACCTTGTGTAAATAACCTTCAGCTCCCCAAGAGTAACCAAGGCAGTTAATTAAGGGTGTGTGTGGGGGGGGAGAAATTCCTTTAAGGTCGTTTTGCACCTAGGGATGGAGATGAGGTAGCTGGTTTACCTAAAGTCATTTTTGGGAACGTCAGGCCTGTGGTTAAACTTGGGACACCGGGTTTCCTGTTAGGTTGGCTTCAAAACAACCCTCCTCCCTTGCTTTGATGGTTAAACACATGTTGGTTTGTGCAAAAGAATGGCATTGAGGTGTTTTTTTTTTTTTAATTCAGCTGATAATCCTCGGAATGATGGACCGCCAACTCATTCCACTACTCCTGCCTGCAAGCTCATGTTCTCACATGTGCCCAAGCACAGCACACTTCCCCCCCACACTGTTTTTTTTCTCCCCAGTTGCCTTGGATACCAAAACAATGTACTTTTCCCACATCCTCATTGGATGGAGGCTGGCAGAGCTGAATCAGCTGCTGTCTGACGTAAAACCTGCACCGGACCGAATGGCAGGAGGACACCTCTTTACCTAAGGAGGTTTTGCATCCGCTGAAGATGTTTGTTTGTGTCTGCAGCTGATCAAAGGAGAATAGCAGGTTTGCTACGCAGAGCTGCGGGAAGTTAGCACCCCCCTCACCCCTCTCCTAGGAAAAGGAAATGTTTTAGGATATACTAAAAAGGCAGAATATTTCTCCTAAAAAGAGAAGTAGAAACTCAGAAGCAGAAACTCGCCTCAGAAGCAGAAGCTCGCCCCCACCTTTGTTAATGGGCAGGCCATTAAGGCCAGAGTATTCTACATAACAAAGCCCTCTACCCATCTCACCACATGGCCTGGGAAGATTGCATCAACCAGCACTCAGGTGAAGCCTCAGGTGGTCCAGACAAAGCCTACAAAGTTAGCTAAGACCCCCGCCACTGGGAGTCTGACAGCCAATAGGATACATTTTTTGCACAGGACAGGAAACACCAAAGTGGGGCCCAACAGAGGTTATATAACTAAGGGTCTCTCAGCATCTCAGCCCTTCTTTTCCTTCACCCAACATCTTGAAGCATGTGATCATCCTTTTCACTTTGGAGCTCCAAGCCATGTGGTCCTGTCCACCATTAAACCATCTTTCCAAACAGCCTCCATGTTTTTAGTGTCTTTTTCCCCCACTTGGCACTGAACCCAGAAGGATATTTCTTCCAACACAACTGGCCATCATTCGCGCTGATTCCAGGTTTGAGGACAAAAAGGGCAATGCTGGTTGACAGATCTCAATAGGCTAAAATTTATATATACATATATATTTTAAAAAAGGACCAGGTTATGATTACACCAGAAAGCAAAAAACCCAACTGCATTTCAGCCTAGCAAAATACCATTCACAATCACACATTGTTCATTAGACTTGTAGCGTTGCCAAAGCAGGTGATGCCCATATCACTCCCACGATATTTGAACACAGTCCCGGGGTTGCGCAAAAGTATGCAGACAGGTAGTTTTCGACTGGCAACCATTTAGTGACCAAAGTTACACTGGCACTGAAAAAAAGGGGGGGGCTTAGGGCTGTTTCTCACACTCACAACTGTTGCAGCATCACCATGGTTGTGCGATTGAAATTTGGATGCTTAGCAACTGGTTCATATTTATGATGGTGCATTGACCTGGGGTCATGTGATCACCTTTTGTGACCTTTTAACAACAGCAATAGCACTTAGACTTATATACCGCTTGGCAGTGCTCTCCAAGTGGTTTACCGAGTCAGCCTAATTGTCCCCAACAATCTGGGTCCTCATTTTCCCGACCTCAGAAGGATGGAATGCTGAGTCAACCTTGAGCTGTCAGAATCAAACTCCTGACAGTAGGCGGAGTTAGTCTTCAATAGCACTAAAGACTTATATACCACTTCACAGTTCTTTACAGCTCTCTCTAAGTGGTTTACAGTGTCAGTGTATTGCCCCCAACAATCTGGGTCCTCATTCTGATGGCAAGTCGAGGGCTATTTGTAATGGCTTTTAATGATGTGGTCCAGAATTTTGTCTTTATCTTCAGCAGAGTTTAAGGAGTATCTGTGTTCTTCTGCTTATAAAGGATTTGTGTGGTCCATAGGTCTTGTGATGAGTCAAATGTGGGTGTGTCAACTTGAGGGACTTGTGATGGGACTTGTGATGGATCAGGAGTGGGTGTGTCAAGTATGGGTCTGGTGATAGGGCTGGTGATAGGGAAGTCACCTCAGGTGAGGGTCTTTGGGAGGTGAAGGGCTGGTTGGGGGGCTTGCAGGGGTTGGTTGAGGGTCGGTGCTGTCTGGTTGGCCTGCAGTCGAGTTGGGCCATATCTAACAAAATGAAATTCAATGTAGAGAAAAGTAAAGTCCTACACTTAATCAAGAAAAACCAAAAGGACACATATAGACTGGGTGAAACCAGGCTCAATAGCAGTAACTGTGAGAGGGATCTTGGAGTCTTAGTGGACAACCAGGTAAATAGGAGCCAGCAGTGTGCAGTGACAGACAAAAAACCTAATGCAATCCTAAGTTGCATTAACAGAGGGATACAATCAAGATCAAGGGAAGTACTAATACCACTCTATAAAGCCTTAGTAAGACCATACCTAGAGTACTGCATCCAGTTTTGGTCACCACATTATAAAAAAGATGTTGAAACTCTAGAAAAAATGCAGAGAAGAGCAACCAGGATGATTAGGGGACTGGAGGCTAAAACATACAACGAATGGTTGGAGGAACTGGGCTTGGGTAGTCTAGGGAAGAGAAGGACCAGGGGAGACATGATAGTGGTCTTCCAATATTTGAGGGGATGCCACAGAGAGGAAGGGGTCAAGTTATTTTCTAAAGTACCTGAAGGCCAGACAAGGAACAATGGATGGAAACTGATCAAGGAGAAATTTAACCTGGAAATAAAGGGGAAACTTCCTGACAGTGAGAACAACCAACCCATGGAACAGAAGTTGCCCTGGAGGTTGTGGGAGGGTCATCACTTGTCACTTTCAAGAAGAGATTGGCGTATGGTCTCCTGCTTGAGCATGGGGTTGGACTAGATGACCTACAAGGTCCCTCCCAACTCTGATTATCTGTTATCCGATTCTATCCCTCTGTTGATGCAACCTAGGATTGCCATGCCTGTTTTGGCAGCTGCAGCACATTGCTGGCTCATATATAAGTGGTTGTCTACTAAGAGACCTAGATCCTTCTCACAGTTGCTATTGTTGACCCAATGTTGACCTATATTAATGGATTTGACCTACTTCATTTATGTGGGCTAAATCTTAGCCACTGTATTTATTTGACATGCTATAAATTTGATTATTTTTTCCTGGCTTGGCCTGTTGAGCAAACCATGAATATTCAGTTACTTTATGATTCAACATTTTGCCTAAAGTTTGAAAGGGGAGAGAGTTAATTTAAGTAGACTGAATGTTTTTCAGGTTGCAGCCACAACGAACTGAAACTTTATCTATGTCATCTGGAAAGTTATATGTGGTATATTAATAATAGGTCCTGTTTGCTGAAGCAGATGTGCATATTACTCATCTGTTCAGTCTGTTTAAGTGGCATATGCCGCTCTTCTATAGGTGTGTATTATTATTATTATGCTTCATTGCACAGTCAGCCAGATCTTAGGCTGGATTTGCCATTTTTATCCACCAACCGAGACCTGGGATAGCAACAGCAATAGCATTTAGACTTATATACTGCTTCACAGTGCTTTACAGCCATCAGTAAGCGGTATACAGAGTCAGCCTCTTGCCCCCAACAATCTGGGTCCTCATTTTCCTGACCTCCGACAGATGGAAGGCTGAGCTACTCAAGAGGGCTGAGTCAACTGGTGAGACTCAAATTGCTGGCAGCCAGCAGTCAGCCAAACTTGACTCAATGTACATAGACTTCTGTAAAGCCTTTGATTCAGTGGTACACAACAAACTACTAAAATTAAAATATCTGGACACCTGCATAACTGGATAGAAGCATTCCTGTCAAACAGGCAATAAATGGTCAAAATTGGGAGCGTCCTTTCAAATCCTGTACCTGTCAACAGTGGTTGTCCCCCAAGGGATCGTTCTAGGATCAACTCTCTTTATACTCTACATAAATGACCTCTGTGATCATATTAAGAGCAACTGCGTTTTTTCGCTGATGATGTAAAGCTATTCAACACCACCGACAATACTGCTACCCTTCAAAAAGACCTTGACTATGTGTCAGAATGGTCAAACAAATGGCAACTTCAAAACTCAACAAATAAATGCTCTGTCTTACATATTGGTAAAAAAAATCAGAAAGTAAAATACAAGTTGAATAGTCAAGACCTTGTTGATGATCCAAACTTTGTCAAGGACCTTGGAGTAATCATTTCTAACTATCTAAGTGCTACAGCCCACTGTAACTACATAGCCAAAAAGGCATTAAGAGTTGTTAACCTAATCCTGCGTAGCTTTTTCTCCAGTAATATTACACTACTAACTAGAGCATACAAAACATTTGCTAGATCAATACTTGAATACAGTTCATCAGTCTGGAACCCACATTATGTATCTGATATTAACACAGTTGAGAAAGTCCAGATATATATCACAAGAAGAATTCTCCACTCCTCTACTCGTTGTACCAGACTTGAAATTCTAGACCTAGAAAACCTAGAATTACGCCGCCTTCGGTCTGATCTAAGTACAGTATATAAAATTATGCAATGTCCTACCTGTCAATGAATACTTCAGTTTCAACCATAACAACACAAGAGCAAACAATAGATACAAACTCAAGGTTATTCGCACCAAACTTGATTGCAGGAAATACAGCTTCAGCAACAGAGTGGTCAATGTCTGGAACACTCTACCTGACTCTGGTTTTTTCCCCAAACCCCAAAAACTTTAACCTTAGACTGTCTACTATTGACCTCACCCCTTTCCTAAGAGGTCTGTAGGGGGCGTGCATAAGTGCACCAACGTGCCTACCGTCCCTGTCCTATTGCTTCTTTTATATATCTTTTTTATTTTTCTGATATGTATCCATGTAATCATAATTATGTTTTTACTTATACCTATTACCTTGTAAGCAATTGACAAATAAAATATAATAAATAATAGATATAAACTCAATGTAAACCGCACCAAACTTGATTGCAGGAAATACGACTTCAGCAACAGAGCGGTTAATGTCTGGAATACTCTACCTGATTCTGTGATTTCTTCCCCAAACCCCAAAAACTTTAACCTTAGACTGTCTACTATTGACCTCACCCCTTTCCTAAGAGGTCTGTAGGGGCGTGCCAACATGCCTACCATCCCTGTTCTATTGTTTCTTTTTTTCTTATTCCTATCCATTTCATGTATTCATAACCATGTTTATACTCATACTTGTTATCTAATAATTGCTTGACAAAATAAAAATAAATAAATAAATACATGAATGAATGAATGAATAAAAAAATAAAAAACACTGCATTCTAACCACTGCACTACTACGGCTCTTCCTTGGGATAGGCAGATGTTGATGTTTTGTGGTGTTAAAGGTATTGTTGCAGGATGTAAGCTGTTTCTACTAAAGCTGCCTTCTGCAATTGACGGATGGCAAATTTTGTCAATGCCAACGGTGTTCAACTGGTGCTCCAGTTGTTTTGGGATTTGCATCAAGGCACCTATTACAGGTATTCCTCAACTTATGATTACAATTGAGCCCAAAATTTATGTTGCTAAGTGAAAAATGTGTTAAGTGAGTTTTGCTCAAGCAGGAGACCGTATGAAGAGACAAATGTCCAATCTCTTCTTAAAAACCTCCAGTGATGAAACACCCAAACTTCTGAATTAACTTTTTAATTTCAGTTAATTGTTCTCACTGTTCGGAAGTTTCTCCATAATTCCAGGTTAATTCTCTCCTTGATTAGTTTCCATCCATTGTTGCTTGTCCTGCCCTCTGGTGCTTTGGAGTTGACCTCCCTCTTCTTTGTAGCAGCTCCTCAAATACTGGAAAACTGCTATTATGTCACCCCTAATCTTTCTTTTCTCTACCATACCCAGATCCTGCAACTATTTTCCATATGTTTTTGTCTTCAGGCATTTAGTTATCCTAGTTGCTCTTCTCTGTACTTTTTCCAAAGTCTCAACATCTTTTTTGTAATGTGGTGACCAAAACCGGATGCAGAATTCCAGGAGGTCTTACTAAGGATTTATAAAGCAGTACTATTACTTCATGTGATTTTTATTCTATGCCTCTTATACAACCAAAGATTGTATTAGATTTTTTGGCGGCTGCCATTTAAGCGATCGCCCACTAGGACTCTAAGTTTCACAGTTACTGTCAGGTTTTGCCTACTCTGTACTTGTACCTTTGATTTTTCCTGCCTAAGTATAAAACCTTGCTTTTCCCTACATTAAATTTCATTTTGTTGGATTTTGTTCAAGTCATTCAAGATCTTTTGGGATCCTGAGCTTGTCTTCTGGGGTGATGGCTATCTGTGCTAGTGTAGGAAGTTATCACCCACCCCTCTCCTAGAAAAATGAAATATCCTAGGAAATATTAAAAAGGCAGAATATTTCCTCTAAAAAGAGTAGAAACTCAGAAGCAGAAACTCACTTCAGAAGCAGAAACTCAGCCTCCCCACCTTTGCTAATGGGCCATTTCTCTGGCCTGGGCCGGTCTATTTTACATAACAAAGATCTACTCCAGGTAGAGCCATAATAGGAGTTGCCCAAAGCCCTTTCATTACATCATCATCCAGCAAGGCTCAACCAAGCCTGGAACTCAGGACAGCCTACAGAGTTGCCCCTGCATGGCCCCAGGGGAGTCTGACAACCAATCAGAATACCAGCTCAAATTCAAATCCCAACAGAGGGTATATAAGGGACTCTCAGCATCTCAGCCCTCCCTTCTTTTCCTTCACCCAACATCTTGAAGCATGTGACCTTCCTTCTTTGGAGCTCCAAGCCATGTGGTCCTGTCCGCCATTAAACCATCTTTCCAAGCAGTCACCATGTTTCCAGTGTCTTTCTTCCCCACTTGGACCTGAACCCAGAAGGATAATTCTTCTAACACTAGCTTGGTGTCATCTGCAAATTTGATGCGTTCCCCTTTTCTTCTCTCTCGTGGGTTTAGAGTTCTGGTTGAACTCTTGAGGAAACTAGAAAGAACTAAAGTTTATAGTTACAGGTAGTCCTTAACTTATGACCACAAATTTTCTGTTGCTAAGTGAGAGATTTGCTAAGTAAATTTTGCCCCATTTTACAGTCTTTCTTGCTCACAGTTGTGAAGTGAATCACTGTAGTTTTTATTTATTTATTTATATTTGTCAATTGCTTACAAGATAATAGGTATAAGTAAAAACATAGCTATGAATACATGGATACATATAAGAAAAATAAAAAATAAATAAAAGAAAGTTGTTTAGTGAGTGACACAGTTGTGAAGTGAATCTAGCTGCCCTGTTGACTTTGCTTGTCAGAAAGTCGCAAAAGGTGATCACCTAACCCAGGGACACTTGCAATTGTCATAAATGTGAGTCAGTTGCCAAGCATCTGAATTTTGATCATATGACAATGGGCACCCTGCCACCATGGTTAAGTGTGAAAAATGGTCATGTCACTTTTTCAGTGCCATTGTAACTTTGAACTGTCACTAAATATCACTGATTGCCTTCCATTGAGGGCCTGTATACTGCACTAGTCAAAAACAGGGCTGTGAAAATATACACATCCTGGACATAAACTGTTTCAACCTCTACCCTCAAAACGATGCTATAGAGCCCTGCACACCAGAACAACTAGACACAAGGACAGTTTTTCCCGAAAGACATCACTCTGCTAAACAAATAATTCCCTCAACACTGTCAAACTACTTAGTAAGACAGTATTACTATTATTTTTCTCGTCCTTCCTAGTACCTATCTCTTCCCACTTATGACTATAAACGTGTTGCTTGTATCTTTACAATTTATAGTTTTATTTGTTTCCTAGTATGATTTGATTGCTTATTTAGTAACCTATGACTATCACTAAGTGTTGTATCTTATGATTCTTGATAAATGTATTTTTTTCTTTATGTACACTGACAGCATATGCACCAAAGACAAATTCTTTGTGTGTCCAATCACACTTGGCTAATAAAGAATTCTATTCTATTCTATTCTATTCTATTCTATTCTATTCTATTCTATTCTATTCTATTCTATTCTATCCTATCCTATCCTATCCTAAACAAACTTTTGTAAATCAAGGACTACCTCTAATGCAAAAGAAACCCATAATATAGGATGGGTCAAAAACTTTGAAAGAATTCAAGAATATTTGGGAACCATTTTAAAGATGATCTGCTAACAAAAACACTAGATTTAAGTGAGATTATAGAAGAGGAGCTGGTTTTGCTGGGCAGGACTGAAACTGAGGTAGTTTCAAATGTGGGTTTTAAACTGGGATGACACGAATGGCATGGAAAAAAGGATGTTACACTGGATTTATAAATGAAACTGGCTGATGGCTTAATAATGAAGAGGGATATACAAACAACAAACCAGAAGGGTGACTTGGATAAATTTCTTATTTTGGATTTACAAAAGAGATGTGCTAAAGTTTTGAAGGAGTTTCTGGTTTCCTCAGTGATTGATCCCAGATGGTAGGATCAGAAGGAGAGAGATTATACCTCTGGCCCCTTAAGGCAGAGACCTCCAAACTTGGCAATTTTTAGACTTGTGGACTTCAACTCCCAGAATTCTCCAACCAGCTGGGAGTTGAAGTCCACAAGTCTTAAAGTTGCCAAGTTTGGAGGTCTCTGCCCTTAAGGCATCATGCACTTGTCCTTCCGGTTTAACATCTACATGGAACTTCTCAGTCCTCTGTGGGTCTGAGGTCCAGTGTCATCAGGATGTGGATGATATCCAGTAGGACAGCACAGGTGAAGCTGCCAATGTATCTGGATGTGACTCAGTATCTGGACCAATGTTTCTCAAACTTAGCAGCTTGAAGATGTGAGGATTTCATGTCCCAGCAGGCTGGCTGGAGAATTCTGGGAGTTGAAATCCACGCATCTTCAAACTGCCAAGCTTGAGAAATAGTGATTTAGAACAGAGGTCCCAATTCCAAAAGGTGTTGGGACTCTGGAAAGAGTCCAGAGAAGAACAACCAGGATGATTAGGGGACTAGAGGCTAAAACATTCGATGAACTGGGCTTGGCTGGTCTAGTGAAGAGAAGGACCAGGGGAGACATGATAGCAGTCTTCCAATATTTGAGGGGCTGCCACAGAGAGGAAGAGGTCAAGCTATTTTCTAAAGCTCCTGTAGGCCAGACAAGGAATAACGGATGGAAACTGAAGAAGGAGAGATTCAACCTGGATATAAGAAGAAACTTTCTGACAGTGAGAACAATTAACCAATGGAACAGAAGTTGCCTTCAGAAGCTGTGGGAGTTTAGGCATAGTGCACATAAATATTTTCAAAGACATCAGATTAGACAAGCATTGTTTATGGTATAGAGTAAAATAAAACAAGAAAATTACATGGAAATCCCAGCTTGGTTATCCATTTTAGAGGCATTAATACATCCAAACTTTTTGAACCAGGAAAAAAAATCACATTTAAAGATATAATAAATGAAAAAAGAGAATTTAAGTTCAGACAAGAGCTAAAAGAACAAGGGGTGGAATTGGAATGGTGGACCTACTTACAAATTCAAACAAGATATGGGAAAGACATGAAAGAATGGGGGATAGACAAGTCACAACACTAGATGCAATTTTATTGGGGACAGACGATAAATTGATAAGAAAAAAATATAAATTTCTATTGAACTATAAGATGGAGGAGAAACAGGTAAAGGAAACAATGGTAGCATGGGCTAAAATTTTTGGACATAATATAGATTTGGATAATTGGCAAGCATTGTGGGAGCGAAATAAAAAGATAACATTGGCCACAGCTTATAAGGAAAACTTATATATGATGCTTTATAGGTGTCACCTCCCCCCAGCAAGACTGGCTAAAATGTATAAAAGTCTGTCACCAATTTGTTGGAAATGTGCCCAAGAACAAGGAACATACTACCATACATGGTGGTCCTGTAAGAAAACCCAGGAGTTTTGGCATAAAATCCAAATGTGGTTAGAGGAGATGACTGGACAGAAAATATATTATAAACCAAAATTATTTTTACTTGGCATTATGACAGAAAGATATAGCAAAGAAGAGATTTACCTAATAATACACATTATCACAGCAGCAAGAATGACTTCTGCCCCCCAAAATGGAAAGATAGAGAAATTCCCAACAAAGATGAGGTGATAAAGAAGATATTGACGTGTGCTGAAATGGATAGATTGACTCTGGAATTAAAAAAATAAGGAAGAGACAAGAATACTACGAAATATGGAACAAAATTTATTAGTGGTGGGAAAAGAAAGGAAGGACTCAGAATAAATAGTAGGAACTGTAGAATGTGTAATTACGGATAAAAATGAATTGTACAAATGTATAAATATATACATGTATGTATAATGTATATAAAATATGTATTATATATTATAACATGCATGACAAAAAGGAATGTCAGGAAGATCACACCGTGCCCAATGTTTTAACAATTAAATAAAATATTTAAAAAAGAAGTGGGAGTTTCATCACTGGAGGCTTTCGAGAAGAGACTGGGCTACCATCTGTCAGAAATGGGGTAGGGTCTCCTGCTCGGGCAGCGGGTTGGACTAAAAGATGACCTACAAGGTCCCTTCCAACGCTGTTAATCTGTTACTGGTCCACAGCCTATTGGGAACCGGGCAATGCAAGTGGCAGGTGAGCGCTTGAAACTTCATTGGCGCATGCGTCCGTTGAGCCAGAAAGATTGGGGATTGCTGATCTGGAGCAGGGGTCCCCACCTGTGGGGCCATGGCCTATTCACAACTAGGCCACATGAGCAGTGGACCAGTGTGTGTGTGTGTTTGCGTGCGCACGCAACCTGACTCACCCAAGTGGCAGATGCCAGCACTTGCAGTCCCACTCAAGTGAAGGGCGCACACAATTGAAGCTGTGCATGCTCGCATGTGCTCCTGCCCTTCGGATAAAACCACCCCTCTCCCCCCGCTGCCAGGCCATTTCCAGGTTGGGAAATGCTGATCTAAAGGATGAATGGGAGGAACAAATTCCAGTCCGACCCTGGTAAGACTGGAATAACGGTGGATGGATGGACCCTTGCTCTTGGATGGAGCTCTACTTCCCTGTTTGAGATTAGGGTAAGTAGACCTCAAGGGTCCTCCTGGACTCACAGTGCCTGCTCAAAGAGCAGGTAGCAGCTGGGATCAAGAGGGCTTTTACATAGGTTCACATTATGTGCCAATTGCACGACTGAGGGGATTCTCATTCCCTAAAAACTATTCAATGGCGTTAGCAATAGCAACAGCACTTAGACCTACATACTGCTTAATCGTGCCTCACACCCCTCTCTGAGCAGTTTACAGAGTCAGCATATTGCCCCCACCAATCCGAGTCCTCGTTTTACCGACCTCGGAAGGTTGGAAGACTGAGTCAAACTTGAGTCAGTCAGGATCAAACTCCTGGCAGTGGGCAGAGTTAATCTGCAATAGCAATAGTACTTAGACTTATATACCACTTCACAGTGCTTTACAGCTCTCCCTAAGCAGTTTACAAAGTCAGCATATTGCCCCCAACAATCCGGGTCCTCATTTTAACAACCTCGGAAGGATGGAAGGCTGAGTCAAACTCGAGCCAGTCAAGATCGAACTCCTGGCAGTGGGCAGAGTTACTCTGCAATAGCAATAGTATTTAGATTTATATACCACTTCACAGTGCTTTACAGCCATCCCTGAGCAGTTTACAGAGTCAGCATATTGCCCCAACAATCTGGGTCCTCATTTTAACGACCTCGGAAGGATGGAAAGCTGAGTCAAACTCGAGCTGGTCAGGATCGAACTCCTGGCAGTGGGCAGAGTTAATCTGCAATAGCAATAGTACTTAGACTTATATACCACTTCACAGTGCCTTACACGCCTCCCTGAGCAGTTTACAGAGTCAGCATATTGCCCCCAACAATCCGGGTCCTCGTTTTAACGACCTCGGAAGGATGGAAGGCTGAGTCAAACTTGAGCCGGTCAAGATCGAACTCCTAGCAGTGGACAGAGTTTGCCTGTACAGCAATAGCACTTAGACTTATGTACTGCTTCACAGTGCTTTACAGCCCTCTCTGAGTGGTTTACAGAGTCAGCATATGGCCCCCAACAATCCGGGTCCTCATTTTACTGACCTCGGAAGGATGGAAGGCTGAGCTAGTTGAGATTGAACTTCTGGATAGAGAGGACCGCTGGTTTGAAAAAGGGGTCAAAGAGGCCCATCTACATTAAGATTGAACAGCCCTCTCTCATGAGAGGGAAGGATACAACATCCCCTCTCTCCTGTTTACAACATAGTCCTTTCAGCAGTTCCAAGATGGTTCCACACCTGTTTGCACTATTCATGTGACCCTGAGGACACAGATAAGCCTCCAAGTGGCCTCAATGACTCTCAGAGAGAGCTCTAATGACCAGACGATTGCAAGGAATCTCAATCCTTTCATCCTCCAACATTCAGTCAGAACTGAAGAAGCTTCTTGGACGAGAAGCGAAGTATCTTCAAAGAAAAACAAAGTCCAGTTGACTTTTGGAGAAAAAAAAAAAAGCACCTTTGGGACAGCCATGACCTGGATGACTGAGCATCTCCATAGACAGCTGCTCCGGATATTTTGGAGTTGCACCCAAGGCACCTATGACGATTGGTACTACTACCTTTGTTTTCTTATTATTATTATTATTATTGTCCATTTATTTGCCGCCCATCTCGTAGCTCAAGGCAACTCTGAGTGGCAAACAAAAATATTTTAGGTAGCTAGGTAATAGGATTATGCCCTATTCACAAACTTTCCTTCTATCCTGACGAATTCTTGCTTGGTCAGTTGAGGACAAGCAATTTTCACAGCTTCAAAGACTGGCCTATATCATGCAACTCCAGGTAATGAAGGTGGCCTGGAAAGCAGGCAACCTATTTTTCTTAACAGATGCAGCAAATACATGGCCTATTATTTTTGTCTCCTTACAAATGTCTGTTTGACTATGTGCTGTTTATTGTCTGCACATTTCAACCATTAATTATATTTAATAATTAAATTATTAATGATAGGTTGGCTGGAATAAAGCAGTCATTCGTTTCTGCACTTGTTCATTCATTTGTTTTTGCATTTGTTTGTTCATTTTTGCATTCCTAGATTCATTTTTGCGCCTGATTCCCTTCATTAGATGCCGCTGGGAACACAGTGTTTAAAAAGGGAAACTGCTCACAGCAACTTGTTGGGAGCAAATCATGACTTATCCGGTATTTCTGAGGGTTAGCTGTGTTCCTGGCATCTTCCCAACTGTGTGTCTTTTGCTGTGCTTTCAAGTCTGCAATTCCTTCTCCTGCCCTGTCAAATTGATTACTGCAGTGAGGTTGTTTGGATTTTAAGTTACAGTTTGTGTGTACCTTGTTTTGGACTGAATTTTCTACATTTAAAGGCTGTTCCTGGGAGAGTTTTTCTCCAGCTGAAGGTAACCTGGACACTGTGGGCAAAGTTGGAGATAATAAAGGGACTCTTCTTGCTTATTTGACTGTGTTGCCTTTGTGCCACGCCCCGGGTCATCACAATAAGATCTTGCATGAGATGTAAGGACAAAAAATGTGTGTCAATGAAGTCCATCATGTTCAATGTTTTTAAGTATTGTAATCAGTAAAATTTGTTTTTTTTAAAATACATTAAGTTGCTTGAGAACTGGTTCACATTTATGACGGTTGCAGTGTCCAGGGGTCATGCTATCCCCTTTTGTGACCTTCGGACAAGCAAAATCAATGGGGAAACCAGATTCACTTAACAATGTTAGATTTAGATTTAGAATAACTTTATTGTCACTTTGAATGTACACTAATTAACACACATTAAAATGAAATTTCATTGCATACAGCTCTCAAAGGGGTCACCACTTCCAATATACACTGCATAAACATGGCAAAATAAATAAATACAAAATATATGCATACACTCCCATATATTATATGACACAGAGAAACAACCATGCTACTAATTTAACAACTGCAATGATTCACATCACAAATACAGCAAGAAAAGTCGTAAGATGGGGCAGAACTCACTTAACGAATTTCTCTCTTAGCAGCATTCTCTCTTAGCAGCATTCTCTCTTAGCGTCGAGCTCAAAAGGGGTCGCAATTTGAGGACTACCTGTATTTCAACCAGGGGCTCCTGGCAGCTCCACTTGTGTTTGTAGGCCAGTATCCGTTGCAAAACTTCTTTGCTGCAGTTACATAGCTGGCTGCACCTTAGTTGAGATCAGAGGAAAGATAACTGGGGAATGAAGAACTGTAGCTTGACAAGTGATGGGCTGATGCTAAATCGTAAGCTTCATTGGCTCTGGAACAGGGACACCTGCCTATATGCCAAATGTTGCTAAACTGGTTGGATGGCAAGCTTAAAGCTTCACAGACCTCAAAAACTGCCAGGTATTCTCAGTCTTTTAGCCTAAAAAAATATCCAGGGTGTTTGACATTAAAGGGTTAGAAAATTATTTCTTCCACATCAAGAGAACCCTTTTTTTGTATTGTTGGAAGAAATTATCCTTCTGGGTTCAGTGCCAAGTGGGGAAAAAGACACTGGAAACATGGAGGCTGTTTGGAAAAATGGTTTAATGGTGGACAGGACCACATGGCTTGGAGCTTCAAAGAAGGAAGGTCAAGAAGAAGGAAGGGCTGAGATGCTGAGAGTCCCTTAGTTTTATACCCTCTGTTGAGATTTGAATTTGAGTTGCATTCTGATTGGTTGTCAGACTCCCATGGGGCCACGCAGGGTCAACTCTGTAGGCTGTCCTGAGTCCCAGGCTTGGTTGAGCCTTGTTGGATGATGATGTAATGAAAAGGCTTTAGGCAATTCCTATAGTTCTACCTGGAGATCTTTGTTATGTAAAATATTCTGGCCCAGGCCTTAAAGGCCCACCCGTTAACAAAAGTGGGGATGAGTTTCTGCTTCTGAGTTTCTATTCTTTGGGGGGGAAATATTCTGCCTTTTTAATATTTCCTAGGATATTTCAATTTTCTAGGAGAGGGGTGGGTGATAACTTCCTACAGTTTTTATCAAAGGCATTTCTTAAAGTAGCTTAATAGGGTAAGAACTGGTCCACGAATGAAAAAAATACCACCAGGATGCTAAGCTCTGATTCTGGATCTTATTAGAACATCACATATGCTGACAATCTATCCTTTTTATTTGAAAGTTGAACATTTATATGTACTAAACAAGGGTTTTCTGTTTTGTTTAATGCTGTGTAGGAAGTTAGCACCCACCCCTCTCCTAGAAAAATGAAATAACCTAGAAAATATTAAAAAGGTAGAAAATTTCCCCTAAAAAGAGAAGTAGAAACTCAAGACGCAGAAACTCACCTCAGAAACTGAAGCTTACCCCCGTCTAATGGGTGGGCCATTAAGGCCTAGGCCAGAGTATTCTACATAACAAAGGTCTCTTCCCATCTCACCACCTATCCTAGGAAGATTGCATCAGCCAGCACTCAGGTGAAGCCATGTGGTCCAGAGAAAGCCTACAAAGTTAGCTAAGACCCCGCCCCTGGGAGTCTGACAGCCAATGGGATACATTTCTTGCACAGGAACAGGAAACACTAAGGTGGGGCCCAACAGAGGGTTTATAACTAAGGGTCTCTCAGCATCTCAGCCCTTCTTTTCCTTCACCCAACATCTTGAAGCATGTGATTGTCTTTTCACTTTGGAGCTCCAAAGTATGTGGTCCTGTCCACCATTAAACCATCTTTCCAAACAGCCTCCATGTTTTCAGTGTCTTTTTCCCCACTTGGAACTGTTGAAAGGCTGGAAAACGCCTTTCTTTTGAGGATTCGGTTTTCCTGCTGGGAGGGCTCCAGTGCAAGGACACAGACAACTGCTTGGAAGCGGGTTCCTTTTATTTTTCAGGAAGGCAAGAGATAGCAAGAAGTCTGCGTTCCTGGGGCTAGCCATCTTTGTATAATAAACCCCTGATTTTTATACCTTTTCTCCTTTTGTGTGTGAGTGCTTGTGTTCGTATTTCTTAATGTTTTAAATCCTGTCAGGGGTTGTCTTTCTAATGTTTTCTTATATTTGTTTGGTGGCAATCTCCTGTCTGCTATGGAATTTATTTCGTGTCTTTTGTCTATTTGTTTTGCTGATTTGGCATGACCTTTTGTTTGTAAGGGATTTCTTTTTCTTGTTTCCCTAGCTTTCTTAATTACCTGGCTTTTGTCTAGGGGGCTTCTTTCAATACCTTTTATTAAATCTCTTTTCCTATGCAAGTTTGTTTTATAGCTGGCCTGATGTTCCCTTTGGGCTTTTCCTGCTTGGGTGTCACCACTGTCCTCATGAAGTTCCCTTTCCACAGAACTGAACCCAGAAGGATAATTCTTCCAACATCTGTTTTCAGCTGGTGAAATAGACAAAAGTAGCAGCTGTGTGACACTTTTCCAAAAAAAAAAAAAAAACAGGAAAGCTGTGTGCCATCCATTGATCAGGACGGGAAACTAAGTAACCATGGCAACTTTAAGATGTGTGGACTTCAATTCCCAGAATTCCCCAGTCCTGCGATGATCCTTTACTTCAGGCTTAATGTGTCCCATTCAAAACAGTTGTGCATGCCAGAATAATTCTTGTGTCCAACCATTAAAAAGGACTAAGATAGTCCTGGCCTATAAAAAGTACAAGCTGTTGCAACCATTGGAGATTCGTTGCTTTGTTCTTTGCCATGATTAAGTCTTGATTTTTGTGGCCTATCTCAGTTTTCTCCAATTGTTTATTATGCCATGGGGACTTTTGATGTTTCATCTTGCCTGCCAATATAGCGACAGATAGATCATGGCTAATTCTACCTACCATTCAGATTTAATTTAATGTTGGGATAGGAGCCACAATTTTGCCAGGATTCCTGTTCATTAAGCTAGAGTTTCCAAAACTACAAGCCAGAATTGCAGAACATGGGAAGCTGGAATCAAATAAACCCCAAACAGCATTTACACACACATACTATGTGTCCCAAAGGGATTGGGATTTGTCCAACATGTTCAGTTTGCAGGCTCCAATCTGGGTCGGTCACCGGCACCAGAGGTTTCGTCTTCCGAGCTTTCGGACTTGTGCTGGAGTGCATCTTCAGGGATTCTGTAGAGATTCTCAGTCATCCAGGTCATGGTTGTCCCAAAGGTGCTTTTTCTGGAGGCAACTGGACTTTCTTCTTTTTTTCTTTGAAGAACTTTTGCTTCTCATCCAAGAAGCTTCTTCAGCTCTGACAGTATAGAGGGGGAATGGAAGGATTTATATTCCTTGCAGACAGCTGGTCATTTGCATCCTTAGAGGGTCGTTGAAGCACTTGGGGGTTTATCTGTGTCCTCAGGGTCACCTGAGAGGTGCTCTTGATTCCTGTAGTCACTTCCAGGGGGAAAAAAAATGCAGACTACGGGAACCATTGGCACTACTCTATGTCCCTGAGGACACAGGCAATCCTCCAGGTGCTTCAACGTCCCTCTAAAAGGATGCAAATGACCAACTATCTGCAAAGAACATAAATCCTTCCATTCCTCATCATCCTGTCAGAGCTGAAGAAGCTTCTTGGATGCGAAGCAAAACTTCTTCAAAGAAAAAAACAAGAAATTCCAGTTGCCTCCAGGAAAAACACTTTTGGGACATCTTCTGGAATCTTCTCTCTAGCAGCTTTGGGCTGTTCTGTGTGTGGTATTTATATGGTGCCTGTTGTATGTGGCTTTTTAGGTGTTTAAGTTGTTGGCTGTTGTTTGCTTTGCTGCCAAGCCCTTGCCTTTTAAGTACTGTATTTTTCAGACTATAAGATGCTCCAGATTATAAGATGCACCTAGCTTTGGGGGAGGAAAACAAGAAAAAAAATGCCTCTGCCTCCCAGCAATTTGCCTCCTTGCAGCATCAGCACGGCCTGATTTAGCACAAGCAGCTGATTGGCGGTTGGATCTGCCTCCCAGAATACCACCGATCAGCTGTTCCAGGTGTCAGGACGCCAACAAATCTACCCCCATTCAAATCATAAGTCTCTAGCTGCCTCTCTCAGAGAAAAGAAAATAGATTTATTAGGAGTGGCCATGTTGGTGTTAGCTGGATGCAGCTGATACTAAAATTCCTCATTCATTTCCTCCTTGGCCCTGGCCCCATGGATGTATATTCTCCAATAGGATACATCCATAGCCAAGAGTCATCAATCATGTTCTCCAGTAATATTCTTGCACTCCAACAACTTTGGGCTGCCAGGGCGATTATCTAGGCACTTAAGGAATGCACTGTTTCCCCCCGACTCCCTTTCTACTGGCAGCGAAAAAGACCAGAGGAGTATCCTTTTAGTTGACATCAGGCTGCAGGGATTGCTGCCACCTATCGCTGCCTCTACGTGCCCCATTTTTGCCTCCTCGCATCCCGTTTTTGGCTTCTGCACACCCTATTTTCAGCTTCCGGGGTCCTGTGATCTCCATTTGCGACCTTCTGACAAGCAAAGCCAAGGGGGAAATGGGATTCACTTTACAACCGAGCTATGAACTTATCAACTGAAGTGATTCGCTTAACAACGGAGGCAAGAAAAGGAACAACGCTCACTTAACAAATGTCTCAGTTAACAACAGAAATTTTGGGCTCAGTTGTGGTCATAACTCGAGGACTGCCTGTACTTTAGTCCAGGGTTAATTCCAGGGTGAGTTAAAAACAGGCTATTCAAAAGCAAACAGCCATCTCAGAATAGACACTGTGAGACAGGCAATCATGTCCTGTAATCAGTAACGGCAAGAAAAGAACACAGTGTGGGATCGTATAATCTTCACAATCTTAAACTTTCAAGATCCTAATCAAACGTTTGGGCATTGAGACTTTGTGAAAATGTCATGTGCAGTAACTTCTACTCCCCCTCCCTCTTTTTAAAGTGTGTCTTGGAAAAGTGTCAGCATTTGGGGCAGGGGTGGGCTTCAAAAATGTTAACAACTGGTTCTCTGCCTGGTTGCTAGGTGGGCATGGCCACAATGGGTGTGGCCTAGTCAGCCTCCTGAACCACAGTGGGGGGGGCATTTTCTCCTTCCTTGGACTCCGGAGGCTTTCCTCAATCTTCCGGGAAGGCAAAAACAGCCTCCCCGGGGCTCCGGAGGCCCTCTGGAGGCCGGAAACAGGCCTGTTTTCGGCCTTCCGTAACTTCAGGGAGGCCCGTTTTTCGGCCTCCCCAGGCTCCGGAGACTTTCCTCGAGCCTCAGGGAGGGCGAAAACTGACTCCTCTGGCTCCAGAGGCCCCCTGGAGGCCAGAAACGAACCCGTTTTTGGCCTTCCGGAACTTCTGGGAGGCCCGTTTTCACCCTCCTTGAACCTCTACGCGGGCCCTGTACTTACCTGGGATCCAAAATGTGGGGAGTCCTGGGAGGGGCAGGGCGAAGTGGGTGGGGCCAGACAGGGGTGGGATTGCCGGTTCACCATAAAATTAATTACCGGTTCAGTACGTTTTTGCCTGAACTGGGGAGAACCAGTAGTAGCCCACCCCTGATTTGAGGGGTGGAATCCTGCAGATTTATAGTATACATCAGTCCCCATTTTGATGACCCTGCAGTCAAATGTTTGTAACTCAAAGTACATATAGATGTGCAGATAAATTTGCGTCTTGCTCTTTTTAGATGCTAATGAGTAGCCACTAAGGAATAATGTGTTTCAGCCTCTAACCTCGTTTTGTTTTTCAGTTATCGATTAGGGCCGTGTTTCTCAACCTTGGCAACTTGAGGATGGGTGGACTTCAATTCCCAGAATCCCTCAGCTAGCCATGCTAGAAATTCTGGGAGTTGAAGTCCACCCATGCTGGCTAAGGAATTCAGGGAGTTGAAGTCCACCCACTTTCAAAATTGCCAAGGTTGACAAGCGCTGGATCAGAGAAGTCAAGGTTCCAACTGACGAACCCAATCAAGCCAGTTTTGTGGTCCGCCGGCAGCCTGCAGAGATGGCAGCAGAATTGGACAGTGGGGAAGAACGTGGGCCAGTCTGGGAGTCTGGGAGGACTTGGACAATGGCTCTGCATCCGATACAGAGATTGGGGCCAGAGCCATCTGGGACTTATATACTGTCTCTGGAGCCTCCAGAATCTGACAGCAGCGAGGCAGAGGAACAAGGGGAGCCTGTTCCCAGTGGGTGTGTGCGCAGAGCTGCCAGAAGGCAAGAGCAGTTAACACAAAAGGGGCAATTTGGGAGTAAGGCTTGGAGGTGATTGCCCCTCCCATAAGATATAAAGGAAGTGCAAAGGGACAGGAATCTTTTCAGGAAGCAATGTTGTTCACTCTGGTTGGTTTGGAACCTGAAAGCTCCATGGTGAATTTGTGCTCTGTTTGGTTTTGAAAGACTAATTGTTACTTCAATCGTTGGCAGCACTTCAAGTAAGATAAAGGTGCGTTCTTATCAGACTTCTTCCGAAGGACTTTGGCAGACTTCCATGGGACTATTTATAACTAGTTGAGACTCATTACTGGCTGTGAATGACGATAATTCAGAGCCATTGAACTAAAATAAAAGGGTTTTGGATTTAATGAGTGTTTGTTGGTGTCTCAGGAAGCCTTGGTCAAAACAGCCAGTAAAGCTAAGACAATCCAATCTCTTAATGCCAAATTTTATTGAATACATCATATCGGTACAGCCAACAATGCAAAACCAATTCTACCTAATTCCTGCAGTTTTCGCATAGTTAAAAGAACAGTTTCCTCCCTCCATCCCATTCGTGCAGGTTACATTGGTCAACTAGATGTCCTGGTATTGTTATGGGAAACTGTCCAAGTCTTCGTCGAACATCTGGTTAGATGACCTTGGTTCCCAGGGGACTATTTCTTGTTGTGGCTTGGAACTGGCTTTTCAAACCTGCCTTTCCCTCCCCCCTGGTTTTGTGGGCAAGCTGAGAAGCAAAAATGCCTGTAACGGTGCAACCACGTAATCACGCTTCAAATTTAACAACTGCTTAGCAAGAGTGTTGTATATATTTTGTATATATTAACCAGTCTATCAAATTGGTCTTTGCTGCCCAGCTCTTTAAGCCTCACAATGGAAACCAGTTTTACTGTCTGACTTGAATTCCCAAAATTCCCCAGCCAGAATGGATGGACTTCAACTCCCAGAATTTCCAGCATGGCTGACTAGGGAATTCTGGGAGTTGAAGTCCACCCATCTTCAAGTTGCCAGGATTGACAAGTGCTGGATTAGAGACTGATTAGTGAGACTGTTTATATTCTTGGGATCTATTAATCAGGCTGCCAAAGTGGCCTTTTCTGCCCAGCTCTTTAAATCTCACAATGTGCAGCAGCTTACCAGGCACAAAAAGCAAAGCACGAACAGACCGTTTCTTGGTTTTCAGACTGAAAGCCCAGTGTAGGAAGTAAGCACCCACCCCTCTCCTAGGAAAATGAAATATTTTAGGATAGACTAAAAAGGCAAACTCTCAGTTGTTAATCCCTTCTTTTCTCTTAGTTTTTGAGAATCTTTCTGGATGAAATCCTTTTGCCAAGTTTTCAATGGTTGCATTCTATGTTTTTCTATGTATTTTGTGGTACAGGCAGCCCTCAACTTACAACAGTTCACTTAGTGACCGTTCAAAATTACAACAGCACTGAAAAAAAACGGACATTTTCCCCACTTATGACCATCGTAGCATTTCCATGGTCATGTGATTTACATGCCGATGCTTGACAACTGACTCACATTTATGACAGTTGCAGTGTCCTGGGGTCACGTGATCGCCTTTTGTGACCTTCTGACAAGCAAAGTCAGTGGGGAAGCCAGATTCACTTAACAACCGTATTACTAATTTAACAACTGCAACTTAAGAACTGTGGCAAGAAAGGTCGTAAAATGGGGCAAATGTCTCACTTAACTAATTTCTCACTTAGCCACACAGATTTTGGGGTCAACTGTGGTTGTAAGTTGAGGACTACCTGTACTCTATGTTGCTGCTTCTAAATAATAGGAATATTTATTTGGTAAAGAAAAGAAATAAAAAATACAAAATTATACTATTGTAATATATCATTATGTTATTCTGTAGAGTTCTTAGTGCTTTCTGAGCCGATTGGCTTGTAGACATTTCCAACTATCAGTGGTGGGATTCAAAAATTTTTATTCTTTTATTCTGAGGGTGTGGCTTGGTGGGCGTGGCAGGGGATGGATATACTGCAAAATCCCCATTCCCTCCCCACCCCACTAACCTGCTTTCCAGCTCCGTTCTCCTGTGCAGGCAACAAAAGAAGACCCAGCCAATCTCGCTGGGACTCAGGAGGCAGAGAAGAGATGGGGACAGGGCAAATCAGAGGTGACATTTGCCAGTTCTCCAAACCATTCAAAATTTCTGTTACCAGTTCTCCAGAACTGGTCAGAACCTGCTGAATACCACCTCTATCAACTATGCAATATCATCATCATCATCATCATCATCACTGTGGGTTCGGCTTGCCATGCCAGTTTTGGTGAAGATGTGGTTTCCCTCTTTATGGTTCCTTAATTATTGATTTCTGCCCAATTGTTTTTCTGACACTGATCCCTGGTTATCTGAATGTTGGCTGCTGGAGGGGATTTTGTTCCTTTCCTCGTTTTTTTTTTAATTGAATTTTTTGAAAGGTATGTAAATGTGGTTTATCTCTTTTTGTCTAGCGATGGTTGATTTATTGAATGCCATGCTTCCAGGCATTCCTTAGCATGTTTGGCTTGGTGTAAAATGCTAATAGTTTTCTGGCTGAAACTGTGACTGAGTCTGTCTATGTGTGTGTGGTGAGATTAAGGAGTTTTTATGGTGTCTTCTGACTGGTAGCTGGATGTGCTCTGCTAGTTTTCTGCCTACTTATTCTGCCACCTTTTATTATTTTTATAAATAACTCAAGTTGGTAAATATACCTAATACTCCTTCCTCCTCCTATTTTCCCCACAACAACCCACAATCAGAGTCTGCCCTAAAATCACTCAGCCAGAACTCCTAGTCTCCTGGTGATTGACCCAAAGTCACCCTGCTAGCTTTCATGCCTAAAGCTAGACTAGTCTAGACCTCACAGTCTCCTGGTCTCTAACTCAACTGGCTCTCTTATTTTTATGGTTTTTACATCTTTGTGAGGGACATTGTGGCTCAGTGTCTAACACGCTGAGCTTGTCAATCAGAAAGGTTGGCAGTTTGGCGGTTCGAATCCCTAGCACCGCATAATGGAGTGAGATCCCCTTACTTGTCCCAGCTTCTGCCAACCTAGCAGTTTGAAAGAATGTAAATATGCAAGGAGAAAAATAGGGACCACTTTGGTGGGAAGGTAGCAGCGTTCCATGCGCCTTCGGCGTTTAGTCATGCCGGCCACATGACCATGGAGACATCTTCGGACAGCGCTGGCTCTTTGTAACAGAGATGAGCACCTCCCTCTAGAGCCAGAAACGACTAGCATGTATGTGCGAGGGGAAACTTTATATCTACATGATTCAGTGTTGCTTGAACCTAGCCATTGTCTGCCAGGAGCCATACTTTAGTGCAAGGGTGTCAAATTCATGTCGTCACAGTGTTGTCACATGACATATCAGAACTTTCCTCCCCTTTGCTAAACGGGTGTGGGCAGCATGGGCAGCACATGACACATCTGGCCCACGACCCGCGAGTTTGACAGCCCTGCTTTAGTGAGTCTGGCTCTGCCTTTTAAGAGGTACATAAAGGGGATAATATAGAGCAGGTGTGCCTTTCTCACCATGCCTTTGAAAACATACGACGGCTGAATTTATTCCCATTGCATGGATTTGAATGGTGCAGTACATTTAGAATGGTGCCCACTCTCTTTGGTAGCCTGTGTTTGCACCAATCGTGATGTCATAGAGAAACTTGTGATGTCAAAAAGCATCTTAATGTAACCAATTAAAGGTGAAGACTCAGTTTATGCTGTTGTTGGTTTTCTGACAGTGGTGAGCTGCTGCCGGTTCACACCGGCTCGCCCGTACTGGTAGTTACAACCACTGGTTGGGCTTGCCCACCCTCCCAGGTGCTATCCCGTCCTATATATCAATGGTTGCCAAAGGTGGGCTGGGGACCACTGTTGGTCCGTAAGAAAATTTTGCTGGTCTGCAGAGAAATGTGCCCCCACAAGCAATTAATCCAGGCTGCACAGGAACACAAGGCTGCACCACCAACATGGCCCGCTGGCCCCCACCCTTCAGCCGAGCACAAACCTTGAGTAGAGCCACACAAACTGGAACTGGGGTGGCTTGCTGACGTTGGTGGGAAAGTTGGTCCCATATTCCAGAGCTGCAGTAGTCACAGGACTGGCCTGTGCACCGGCCTGCCATGGAGGAGCTACTCCGGGATGACCAAAGGGCCAGTCTTGTGACTACTGCAGCTCTGGAATATGGGACCGACCCCTGATGGGGTTGGAAATTTCTGCCATAGGGGGTTGGCACATTACATGTGCCAATTTGCAGGTGGTGCAGCATGCAAAAAGCAGTGCATCCCTCGCCGGTCAGGATGAGGTAATGGTGCTGTTGCAGCAAGAGTGGGGGTGGCACAGCAGACCGAAGCAGCCATGGAGGTGGCTGGAAGGAAGCATGGATGGCATTCGTTCACTCATATTTTTGGCGAACCGGTTGTTAAAGTATGCGCAGCCCACCTGTTTTCTGATCAGAATACACAAGTTTTCTGCTGCCTTTTTTTAAAAAACTTACCAGTCCACCTTACAATGTTGGGATTTTAATTCAGTTCATCCCTGGATTATAAAATTCAGAGTTGAAACAGTGCTGTCAATCTAAAAGAGACTTTTCTAGTAAGTCCTATGCTGTACAGGTAGTCCTCGACTTACAATTGTTCATTTAGTGACTGTTCTTGGCAACCGGCATGTCTTTACAATTGTTGGTGTCCTGGGGTGACGTGATTGCCATTTGCAACCTTCCCAGCAGGGTTCCACAACCAAAGTCAATGAGGGAAGCCGGATTCACTTAATGACCGCATGCTTCATTTAACAACCATGGCAAAACGGTCATAATATTGGGCACAACTCACTTAGCCACCATTTTGCTTAGCAAGACAGATTTTGGTCCCAATTGTAATCATAAGTCAAGGGTTACCTGTATTTTGTTTTGCATGGATTTTAATATTTAATTATCTGTAGCGCAAGACAGACTCAAGGTAGAATTTTTGCTGTGCTGTGTTCCTTTTTAGAAGTTTTACCAGCCGGACTGCTGATGCATTGTTACTTCTTGGAAAGCAGGACACACTTCCTAATAATAAGACTCCCTTATTATTCTCTGAAGTGCTTTTAGGTAATAACTGAGGTCCTGCAGGATTATAATTTGACACGCTTCTAGTTTTGAAGCCGAAAATATACACATAGCTTCATTAGTTCATACTGTCTGAGATCTAAGATGTTGCAGAAGCCCATAATGGTGTTGATATGAACAGAAGAACATGTAGAGAAAAGTAAAGTCCTACACTTAGGCAAGAAAAACCAAAAGTACACATATAGACTGCGTGAAACCAGGCTCAATTGTAGTAACCGGGAGATGGATCTTGGAGTCTTGGTGGACAACCAACTTAATATGAGCCAGCAGTGTGCAGCAGCCGCCAAAAAAGCTAATGCAATCCTAAATTGCATTATCAGAGGAATACAACTGAGATCGAGTGAGGTACTAATAGCACTCTATAAAGCCTTAGTAAGACCACACCTAGAGTACTGCATCCAGTTTTGGTCACCACATTATAAAAAAGATGCTGAGACTCTAGAAAAAGTGCAGAGAAGAGCAACCAGGATGATTAGAGGACTGGAGGCTAAAACATATCGAGAATGGTTACAGGAACTGGGCTTGGCTAGTCCAGTGAAGAGAAGCACCAGGGGAGACAGGATAGCAGTCTTCCAATATTTGAGGGGCTGCCACAGAGAGGAAGGGGTCAAACTATTTTCTAAAGCACCCAAAGGCCAGACAAGGAATACTGGATGGAAACTGATCAAGGAGAGATTCAACCTGGATATAAGGAGAAACTTTCTGACAGTGAGAACAATCAACCCATGGAACAGAAGTTGCCCTTGGAAGTTGTGGGAGCTTCATCACTGGAGGCTTTCAAGAAGAGATTGGACTGCCACTTGTCAGAAATGGTGTAGGGTGTCCAGCTTGGGTGGGGGGTTCGACTAGATGACCTACAAGGACCCTTCAAACTCTGATTATCTGTTATCTGTAGCTCAGGACTGAACTGTGGGGTCCTTGATGCTCTCTGAGCTTGGTTGGTTGCTTTGCTGCAGATGTTTCATTACCCAACAAGCTAATATCATCAGTGCTAGAAGGGAGTGGGATTTGCAAACTGATGGATTTGCAAACCTAGCTGGGTAATGAAATGTCTCTAAAACTACCAAGCTCAGAGAGCATCAAAGGACCCCACAGTGCTATTTTCAAAGGCTAGTCCTCAGTATTAAGTACTCCCCGCAGACTGTCAGGGTAGGGACCACAAGAAAACCTACTGGGAATAGTCAAGTTAGAGATTCATGGTTTTGTTCATACCTCCTAACACTTCGTTTCTCCATAACATTTTGCTTCCTGGTGGTGCCGTGGTTAGAATCCTGCACTGAAGGCTAACTACTGTCCACAGCCTGGAGTTTGAACCTGACGGGAGTCAAGGTTGACTCAGCCTTCCATCCTTCTGAGGTCAGTATAATCAGGACCCAGATTATTGGGGCAGCGATATGCTGACTCTGTAAACCACTTAGAGAGGGGTGTAAAGCACTATAAAGCAGTATATAAGTCTTAGTACTATTGCTATTGCAGTATAACTCTGCCCACTGCTAGGAATTCGATTCTGATGGCTCAAGGTTGATTCAGCCTTCCATCTTTCCGAGGTTGGGAAAATGAGACTGATCCATTCAGTGACACAAGAGCTGTGGTGGTGCAGTGGTCAGAATGCAGTACTGTAAGCTTCTTCTGCTGACTGCTAGTAGTTTGATTCTCACCGACTCAAGTTTGGCTCAAGCCTTCCGTCCTTCTGAGGTTGGTAAAATGAGGACCCAGATCGTCGGGGGTAACATGCCGACTCTGTAAACTGCTTAGAGAGGGCTAAGAAAAGTGCTATGGGGCAGTACATTAGCCTAAAAGCTTCCTTTGGAAGTCAGTATGCTTTCAATATCCTAAGCCTCATCAACCTTCCCAGTTCAGCTTCTCCAAATACATCCTACGCTCACCCAATATTTGAATCCTTGATGCAGAATTTAGATACATGAAAGGGAAGTGATTGATAATTATTCTGCTCCATCCTGAGCTGAATTCCCTCCCTCCTTCCTTCTGAATGTTGTAATTTTAGAATGGGTAACATGAGTAGGCGGTGAGGGTTTTTTATCTCCTCTAGCATTCATGTGAGCCTCTTTGGGGGAAAAAAAACAACGGAAGAGAAATTTTTCTGCCGGTTCTCCCACACAAAAGCTGAGCACGAAAATGTGTTCCAAGAAGCAAGGGTGAAGTGTTTCAGACCTGGACTTATGCCACCGGTAGCACTGAAGCAAAAAAAAAAGAAATCTTTCTATGCTTCTCTTTTAGAGCTACCAGAAGTGCGAGAAACACGCTACCCACTCATATTTTATTAATAGATTACATATCTTACCATTCTTTAAAAAAAAAAAAGTTCATAGCAGCACAGGGCACAAAAATCGTTATACGCCAGAGTTAAAAAGAACTGAGGAGATGTAAGGAAGCTTACGAAGACGTCTTTCTCCATCTTGCAAGGCAGACACGAAGGACGAAACCCCGTCTTTGCTTCAAAAGCAGAAGGTGCAAAATCCCCCCAAAAAAAAAGGTTCTGTTTTTTTTTCTGTTAGGCTTTGGTGATGGATCCTTCTCGGATGAGGAAGTCGTAGATCTTCCTGGTCTTGTTCACGTCGATCTTGATCAGGGCCCGGGCCTGGGCTAGTCTCAGGCCTCCTTGTTTGTGGCACTCGTTGACTAAGGCGGCTTTGTACTCTAAGTATGCTCCAGGGACCAACCGTACGATTTGACAAAGCTAGGAGAAAGCACTCCTGGTTAGTCATGTGTCCTAGATACCCATCAGCCATTTCTCTTCATTTTCTTCCCCTCTCCCATCTTCACCGAGACTGCATCTGCTTAATAACCCCTCGATGTCCATTCTATCTCTGTGTTTCTCAATTTTAGCAACGTTAAAATTTGTGGACTTCAATTCCCAAAGTTCCCAAGCCAGCCCCATCACCCTCTCCTCTCTACTTCCTCCCTTTCTCCCCATTTCTGTAAGACTGCACCTGCAGTCTAATCCATCAATATTCGTTCTAGATCAAAGATTCTCAACCGTGACAACTTCAAGATATGTGGACTTCAACTCCCAGAATTCCCCAGCCAGCATCATCCCTTTCCCCAGGGTCACGTGGTTGCATTGGGGGCACTCGGCAAGCGTGTCGTGTTGGTGGCCATTTGCAGCACCCTGAAGTCACATGACCACGATCGATGATGTTTTTGCTGGAAACTGGCATTTACTTCTGGTTTCTGACAAAAATTGTCCCATAATGAACAATGGGTCTGCTTTAGACTGTGGCATTCACTTAACAATTGCTGCAAAACACATACACATGCATTCAAAACATCTGGTCTCCATAACAGCCAGGAATTCTATTTCCAAAGTTGGCTGTGTAGGAAAATTTGCTTCAAATATAGCTAGGCATTCTAACTCAAGAGACTAGTGGTGCCAATCAGGCCATCTTTTCACACACCCATCCACCCCCAATAATAAGATCAGTTAGTCCCTTTTTAGTTTACCTTTACATAAACCTGGCTCTGCCCAACTCTGAAAAGCAACGATCTGTGGAATGTCTATGGAGATTCTCAGTCATCCAGGCCATGGTTGTCCCAAAGGTGCTTTTTCAAGAAGCCACTGGACTTTCTTGGTTTTTCTCCTTGAAAACTGAAAAGCTTCTTCAGTTCTGATTGAATGGTGGTGAATGGAAGGATTGATTATTCCTTGCTGTCGTTGTTCCATTCCCCACCATTCGGTCAGAACTGAAGAAGCTGCTTGGATGAGAAGCGAAAGTCCAGTTGCCTTTTGAAAAATCACCTTTGGGACTATCTCTGGAATGAAGTATGCAGACAACAGGCTTACATGCTAGACATTAATTATATAACAAGCCCTTTGAGTCTTCTGGAGGCTGAAATAGGAGCTTATGAATCTGCCCTTCGCCTTAGTAATGCCAGAATAGTACCAGCAGATGCTAAAAACTCCAGCTCTTTTCTTAAGTTCCCAGCGCTATAATGAGTGTGGTGGAGACACCAACTGTCCACTTTTCTCCTTTTACATTAATAAGAAAATGCTCTGATCTAACCCAGCAGAACAAAACAGCAACCACCAAGGAAAATGAAACTTCTGTCAAGGCTACAAGAACGTTGTAGATGAAGAACGTTCACCTAGGATACTGAGAGACATGAAAAATATCAGCTGAATTTGCCTTGAAGATTTGGGAGACTTGGGGGAAAAAAGACAGCTAGTCTCTTCCTTTCTTGAGGAAGGAAGAAAAATAATCCAAAATATGCCCATCTCATTATCTTAAGGCAGTGTTTCTCAACCTTAGGTACTTTAAGATAGATGGACTTCCCCAGCCAGCCATGATGGAAATTCTGGGAGTTGAAATCCACCCCTGCTGGCTGGGGAATTCTGGGAGTTGAAGTCCATCCATCTTAAAGTACCCAAAGTTGAGAAACACTGTTCTAGAATATTTTTTACCTCATGGAATTTGTTTTGGCTGGGGAATTCTGGGAGTTGAAGTCCATCTATCTTCAAATGGCTAAGGTTGAGAAGGTCTCCTATTCAGGAATTCAGGGAGCTGAAGGAAGTTTTCAATATTTTAAAGGTTTTTTTCTCTTTTATAAGACCAGCATTCCTTCCCATTTGTACACACAAAATTCTTTCTTCTAATTGTACTGTGAGTCTTTGAAAATAAAAATAACTGAGTCTATGAGGGTGGCAGGGAAAATACTTAGGCCTGTATGTGTTCCTAGAGCTGGCATTTCCAGCGGCCACTTATACACACAGGTATTGTGTGATTAGGGCTAATGGCACAAACTCCATCAGGCAATGCCAGCATTTCAGCTGACCTGCATTTGCAGGCCGATCCCAGAAAACAATGGTGGTTTCCTATGAAATAGTGATGGAAAAGATTACAGAAGCAGGAAATAGGCAGCATATTCCCTGCGTGCAGATTTGCATAACTATCAGTCAATGCAGGAATTTTGGGGCCACAAACACTTTGTTGAGGTACACTCTATGCGGTTTTAACGAGACCAAAAGTAATTTCACATGAGGGTCTTGGCAACCAGTCTCTGAATCCAGTTACCTCTTTTTCCTTCTCGTTCAGTTTTTCTGTTCCAGGGAGACCGGTGAGGTTCAACGGAGGGGCGCTTCTTCTACCTGTGGAGAGATAAGACCACCAGCTCTGATTAGAAGGAGTCAGGATTTGAAGAACCAGCTCTTTCAGTTAGACTAGATTAGAACAGAATTCTTTATTGGCCAAGTGTGATTAGACACAAAGGAATTTGTCTTGGTGCAAATGCTCTCGGTGTACACAAAAGAAAAGATACATTCATCGAGAGTCAAGAATCATCAGGTACAACACTTAATAATAGTCATAGGGTACAATAAGCAATCAAATCATACAAGGAAACAGTCAGTTAGGATACAAGCATCAAGGTCACAGTCATACAATCGTAAGTGGGAGGAGATGGATTAAAGGAAGGATGGGAGGATTAATAGTAATAGTAATGCAGACTTAGTAAATAGTTGGACAGTGTTGAGGGAATTATTTGTTTAGCAGAATGATGGCATTCGAGAAAAAACTGTTCTTGTGTCTAGTTGTTCTGGTGTGCAGTATTCTATAGCATCGTTTTGAGGGAAGGAGTTGAAACAGTTTATGTCCGGGATGTGAGGGGTCTGTAAATATTTTCACAGCCCTCTTTTTGACTTGTGCAGTATACAGGTCCTCGATTGAAAGCAGGTTGGTAGTAATTGTTTTTTCTGCATTTCTAATTACTCTCTGAAGTCTGTGTCTGTCTGTTGGGTTGCAGAACCAAACCAGACAGTTATAGAGGTGCCGATGACAGACTCAATAATTCCTCTGTAGAACTGGCTCAGCAGCTCCTTGGGCAGTTATTTTCCTCATGGATGCTGGTGGATTAGAAGGGGCAGTGAGACAGGTGAGAGTGTTAAAATGGTGGTGGACAGATCTATTAGATCTATTGTGCCCACTGTTTTGACCAACCCTGGGCCTGTTGTGAGACCGCCATAAAAAGTTAACTCTGGGATGTTCAACTAGAATTACCAATATATCTGTGTGGGGAAGAAACCCAATGTTTTTCATGAAAGCAGCCTCTTGCTGTGTGGCAATGGACGAACCTGAATGCTATTAATTACCAGTAACCCAGAGCTGTGGTGACCTAATGGTTAAGAGTGCAGCATTGCAAGCTAACACTGCTCACAGCCAGGAGTCCAGTCCTGAAGGTTGACTCAGCCTTCCATCTTTACAGAGGATCCAGATTGTTGGGGGCAAGATGCTGACTCTGTAAACCACTTTGAGAGGGCTGTAAAGAACTATGAAGTAATAGTTTCACCAAAATACAATCTACCCTGAAAGTAAGTCCTAGCTTTATGTTTACATGTGCTCCCAATATAAGCCCTACCCTCAAAATAAGCCCTAATTAAGATCCTGCCTACTCCAGAGTGCATGGGTAAAAATAAAGTCTGTGTGTGTGTGTATGTGTGTGTATGTAGCCAGGCCAAGCACACCCCAACACCTGCCTTGCCAGCCCATTTCTTCTGCAGCTGGCAAGGCCAGCAAGGCTTTCCTGAACGCCTCTGTAGCTGATGACAAAGCTTCGGATTGATCCAGAGCTCTGTTATTGGCTGCAGAGGCCTTCAGGAAAGCCTTGCCAGCCACAGAAACTTCCTGAAGGCCTCTGACAGTGAAAAGGAGGCCAAGGGTGACAGGCGCATGTGAGGTTAGTCAGTGGATGACATCCTCCGAAAATAAGACCTGGTGTCTTTTTTGGTGGAGATCTATATATATTTGTTTTCTTATGTTTTTGTGGGTATTTATATGTATGGTGTGTAGGTTTATTTGGGTATTTTCCCAAATCTTAATATTTGTGCTTTTATTATAGCGAAGTTTCGGCAGAATCTCATCTGCCATCCTGATGAGATTCTGCCAAAACGTCGCTATAATAAAAGCACAAATATTAAGACGTGGGAAAATACCTGAAGAAACCTAAATGCCATTTACATATACACATATACATACACACACACACACGCACACACACACACATATATATATATGTAGGTCTAGGTGTGTTCGGGTCTTTTCCCATGTAAGATTAAGAGTATCTTAGCGACGTTTCGGCAAGGTCCCACTCGCCATCCTCAGGCTGGTGCTTTCGGCTTCGTGCCAGTGCAAGCAGTGTATGATCGGAGCTGCCGTCTCTCTATAAATACTGGTGGTGAGGGCTGGTGTGCTGGGCTGATTGATTGCGCTGCTGCCTCTTGATGTTGGCTGTGTGATGGCCTTGTGAGTTTTGTTGTGGAGATATCCTGGATCTTGTGCTGTAATCTCCGTTTGTTTTGTAGTGATCTTTTTTCCATTAGCCTCTCGGGTTTTAACAGCTTAGGTAATGGGTTGTGTGATGGGCTTGCGAGTTCTTTTGTTGTAATCTCCTGGGTCGTTTGTGTTTTGATCTCTTTTCCATTAGCCTCCTGTGTTGTTAACGGCTTGGGTAATGGGTTGTGTGATGACCTTGTGAGATTTATTGCTGTGGTATCCTTGGTCTTGTGCTGTGATATCCTGGGTCATTTGCTGTGTTGCATCTTCTTGAGTTCTTGTGGTGTTAATTTCCTGAGTTTTCTGATGTGATATCCTGAGTGGGTGGCCGTGATGTAGCATTCTGAGTTTCAGTCTGGCTTCGAGTTTGGGGTCTGGGTCTGTGTTCTTGGCATGTGTCAGCTTGTTTGGTTTTGGGGTTGGGGGTGTGTGACAGCTGGCAAGGCAGTCGTGGTCTGGTTTCTGGATGGTGGTTGTCCTTTGTTTATAGGATGGGCTTGGGCCTGGGTCTGATGAGGGGGATTGGCGGTGGTGTCCCGTGTTGTTTCGGGTCTGGTGTTGGTTTTCATGACTGGGACTCGTTTGTTGGTGAGGGCTAGCTTCCAGGTGTCTGGTAGGTGGGAGGTATCGTCTCATCTATTCATGTTATGGGGGTGTTTCTTTATCTCAATGGCTTCCCTGATTATTCTCTTGCTGGAGTGTTCAGTGTTGGATATTAATTTGGTTCCTTCAAAATTAATTTCATGTCCTGTGGCTTTAAGGTGCTGGAAGAGGGAGGAAGAATTTTCTTCTCTTCTGACTGTGTTTTTGTGTTCTGTGATATGTGCATTTATTCTCTTGTTGGTTTGTCCAATGTATGTGGCTGGGCAATTGTTGCATGGTATTTCATAAACTCCTTGGTTTTCTAGCTGGATCTTGTCTTTGGGGTTTCTTAGGATGTTGGCTATTTTTTGGTCAGTGCCGAAGGGCTGTCCTGATATTGTGTTTGTGGAGAATTTTGCTGATTTTGTCTGTGGTGCCTTTGATGTAGGGGAGGAGTGCGATACCGTTGTCTTGTTCTGTGTCTTGGTTTTTTGGGGGTATCTCTTTTCGGATTAGGTTGGTGATTGTGTTTCTTTGGAATCCGTTGGAAATTAATACGTTAGTGAGGGTGTGTAGTTCTGTTCTCAGGTGGTCTTTGTCAGCTAGGCGTTTGTTCTGGAGATGAGGGTCTTGGCTACGGAGTTGATCTGTGGAGGGTGGTGATGGGATTGTGCATTTAGGTAGCAGTTGGTGTGTGTTTTTTTCCGGTAGATGGTGTATCCTAGGGAGCCATTGGGTTTTTTTGTAAATTAGGACATCCAGAAAGGGGAGTTGGTTGTTGGTTTCTGTTTCCATGGTGAGCTGTATTTTGGGGTGTAGGTTATTAAGATGTGTGAGGAACTTGTCCAGTTTTTCTTTCCTGTGTGGCCAAATTAGGAAAGTGTCATCTACATATCTGAGTCAGAGTTTGGGTTTGTGTTTGGATTTGTCTAGAGCATTGGTTTAAAAGTGTTCCATGTATAGGTTAGCGATAACGGGTGAGAGGGCTGATCCCATGGGTGCTCCTTCTATCTGTTTGTATCTTTGTCCATTGTGGATGAGGTATGTGTTGGTTAGGCGGTAGTTGGTCAGATCTAGGATGTGTTTGGGGGGGTTGTATTTGTTTTCCGATTTCTTATTTAAGTCTCTTAGTTGTCAGTATAGGGAAGGAGAGAGAAGAAGAAAAAAGCCAAACCTTTCCCTTTTCACTTTCCTTCGCTGCTTCGACTCTTCTTTGGGAGCGATGTTATTTTTTGTAAGTTTAAATTCCAGGGTACCTTAGTTGTTGTTTTTACAATTTAACCCAGTCAGCCAAAACTTTCACTTCTTATCTTCCTCCTGCACATTCTTTTCCGGTCGAGTTCTCCTTCGTGGTGGCCATTTCTGACCACCGCTACAACTGCCTTCGGGAAAGGGAGTAATGGCCAGCTGAGGAGGAGAGATGCGGCTCTCCTCAACCCTGCTGGCGGTCTCCCCCCTCTTCACCACCTCTACGGGGTGGCTTAGCCCCGAAACCAGCTGGCTCGGGGCGCTCCAGTGGCGAGCCCAGACAGAAACCGCGCACAATCGTGGATTTCTGTCTGTCGCTGAAGCCCTTCAAACCGGAAGTCCAGGTGTTCGTTTCTGATTAGGGCTAATTCCGTTCTTTTCAGGATCCTTTCAGTGGCTGAAGTTTTGGAATGGAATTTGAGTTGGAAGCATGTGGGGAATCACATTTTTGTCTCGGCAATTGCGTAGGAATGTGAGGTCACATAAGATGGTGGCTCTTCGGACTTGGACTTTCTCGTAGATCCTGGTCAGCTGGAAGATTTCCTCCCCGTAGAGGTAAGATATTTGTTTTTGTAGATTTTCACGGGTACAGGTATGCAGGTCTTGGTGTGTTTGGGGTGGAACAACTGATTTTCCCAAGGGGGTTACATCAGAAGCCGGAACTGTTGTGGAGGGTTGAATCAATAGGGCTGTGAAGCTGCATAGGCATGCACACACACACATATGTAAATTGGGAAAAAAAGCACTTTCAAAATAAAAGAGCCCACGAGGGCCTGATGTTGCCCAGGGGCCATAAAATGCCCAGGTCTGTTCCAAAGACACTAATAATTAAGAAATCAGATCAGGTCCCTTTTTCTCTTTTGGCAGCCTATTAGAAAAAGGGATACCCAGGCCCTGTTTGGTTCTGCCATCTCCAACCCTGGCAAGAAACATCGATGATTAAAAAGTTGTGCTACTATGCAGGTAGTCCTCAGTTGGCAACCACAATTGAGCCTGAAATTCTTGTCTTGCTAAGCGAGACAGTTGTTAAATGAGCTTTGTCCCATTTTACAACTTTCCTTGCCACACTTGTTAAATGAGTCACTGCAGCTGTTAAGTTAGTTGCACGACTGTTAAGTGCATCTGGATTCCCCAATGACTTTGCTGGTCAGACAGAAGGGCGCAAGAGTTGGTCACATGACCCTGGGACAATGCAAATGTGAGCCGGTTGCCAAGAAACCGCATTTTGACCACATGACCACAGGGAGGCTGCAATGGTTGTTAAGTATGAAAAATGGCCTTAAGTCACTTTTCTCAGTGCTGTGCTGCTATTGAACGGTCACTAAATGGATGGTTGTTAAGTTGAGGACTATCTCCTGACCCAATGAGAAGGCTCCCGCAGTAGACAAGGAGAGTATTCGGTAATTGTCTGATTTGCCTTTGCTAGACATCTCGGCATTTCGATGGCAATCTAGAGACTTTAACAGGATCCTGTGGAGTTTAAACATGGCAGCACAATAGCAATCTTCCAAAACTGGAAGGGCTGCTCCACAGAAGAGGGAGTAGTTCGATCCTATCCACAATGTCTAGATAGAACAAGGATAGAACAAGAACCAACAGGTGGAAGCTTTACAGAAGCAGATCATCCTGAGCTGAAATTATGAAGATTAGGAAGAGTCCTGGAATTTGGGGTGGAACATTATTGTTGGAGGTGTCAGGTCCCAGCTGGAAGGCTGCCATTCTGAAAGGGAGGGGTGGAAAGGGATGCTTCTAGGGGCTGATTGCTTAGAATGCTTTCGCTTTTGCTGCAACCCTGTGGGAATTTGGGAAGGGGGCTGTCAGGATGGATTCCCTCCCAGTTGGTTACCAGGGCCGTGGCATCCATCCCACCTTGGGGTTCTCATAACACTTTTGTGGCAGAGGTGGTCTTCAGCAGATTCTGACCAGTTCTGGAGAACCAGTAGCGGAAATTTTGAGTAGTTCAGAGAACCGGCAAATCCCATCTCTGACTGGCCCCGCCCCCATCTCTTCTCTGCCTCCCGAGTCCCAGCTGATTGGCTGGGTCTTCTTTGGTTGCCCTGCACAGGAGAACGGAGCTGGAAAGCAGGTTAGTGGGGTGGGGAGGGAATGGAGATTTTGCAGTAACTTTCTCCCAGGAATAGGGTGGGAATGGAGATTTTATAGTATCCTTCCCCTGCCATACCCAACCAAGCCATGTCATGCCCACCACCCATACCCACAGAACCAGTAGTCAAATTTTTTGAATCCCACCACTGCTTTGTGGCATCATATTAGCTACTGGTGGACATGGGGCACTGGTTGGGTGGGGGGTAGGGAGATTGAACAGGGGAAAGCTTAAGGCTTCATTAAAGAATCTACAGACCTTGCCTGACTTCTCTGCAATCGCTTCTGTCGGTAAAAGTTCCTTTTTGAAATATCGTTTGTTTCAAGAGTCATGCTTTCCTTGAGAAAATAGCTGAAGCAGAAAGGCCTTACAGAAAGTTTTTAAGCAAAGATTGGAGGGCTGTTGATCTACGATGGGACCATAAGACAGGGGTGTCCAACCTTGGTAACTTTAAGTCTTGTGGACTTCAACTCCCAGAATTGAACTCAAACGGGTCTTAAAGTTGTCAACTTCGGACGTCCCTGGTCTAAGAATTCCTTCCTAGGCAGGATTCTAGGGTTTCAAGCACTTATCTAGCAATGAAACCCCACCAAGTTACAGGTAATCCTCAACTTACAACTGCAATTGAGCCCAATATTTCTGCAAGACATTTATTAAGTTAGTTTCACCCCATTTTACGACCTTTCTTGCCACAGTTGTGAAGCGAATCACTGAAATGGTTAAATTAGTAACCTGGTTGTTAAGTGAATCTGGCTTCCGCATTGACTTAATGACCATTATGATTTACAGGTAGTCCTCAACTTACAACCACAACCAAGCCCAAAATTTATGTTGCTAAGTAAGACATTGGTGAAGTGAATTTTGCCCCATTCTATGAACTCTCTTGCCACCGTTGTGAAGTGAATCATTGCAGTTGTTAAGTGAGTAACACAGTTGTTAAGTGAATCTGGCTTCTCCATTGACATTGCTCCATCAGAAGGTCACAGAAGTTGATCCCACGACCCTGGGACATTGAAACCGTCATTACATATGAACCAGTTGCCAAGCCCCCAAATTTTGATCATGGTGACCATGGGCATGGGGGTGCTGCAACGGTCATTAAGTGTGAAAAACGGTCATAAGTCACTTTGTGACACATAAGTCACAAGTCAGTGCCATTGTAACTTTGAACGGTCACTAAATGAGCTGTTGTAAGTCGAGGACTACCCGTACGACAATCATTCCAAACTCAATTATGGCTGTAAGTCGAGGACTACCTATAATTGGCATTTCAGGATATTTTGCAGGAAATAAAAGGAGCGTAGTGAACATCCTTTTGTGGCATTCTTGTAAAAATGGAACAAGTGATTTCCTTAAGAGAGCCATCAGCGGAGATTCCAGCGGACAGTGCAATCCTTGTGGTTATTGTATGTTGGGCTCTATCTGGGCACACAGCAGGCAGGCAATCTGGGGTCATTCAGAGCACATTTGACAGGCAGGCTTGATTCTTCTTACTGGTGTCTGATTTTTCTGAACAGGTGACACATCACACACCAGCAATGTAGCCGAATGACTCACGTTGAAACCTGCTCACATTATGTGAGGTAATCGCTGGAAAGATGCAGTTAAGAAAATGAGTAGGAACACTTACTAAGCAAGAGAAATGTCACAAGAGAAATGCCATTATTATTATTTCCCCTGAAATGAGACTAAGGATTAATGTGTTCTTGGGGCCGTGACTGAAGTCCACCAGATGCCTTCACCGCTTTTTTTCTGAGCTAGGATTTCATACGTACACCAAGGAGTGGGTGAGAGAAAAGGTAAACAGAGAGCTCCGAGGGAAATGAAACGACAGCAATAATTACCTTAATGGGCAGTGGCTTAAAATGAAGAAGAAAAAAAAGAACAAAGCAGCTTGCAAGTTTTTAGCTTGGAGCAAATGTGGGTGAGGCGAGACGCCTTCCCATTCAACAGCTACATTTTCCTTTCCCCTCTGAGATTCTACAAGGAAGGTTAATTACTAATGTGTTTCATGCATGCTTCATTTGAGTTCTAGTGATTCCCAATTTAATATCAAGATCCTGACTGGGGGCTGACATCCTAGGACTCGTTGTATGGGCACATGCTGTACATTCTTGTGAACACATGTAAAACCATCACATACGTAAGTGTAGGCTTGTATGTCATAAATGCTTCTTTGCGGTAACATGTCATGAAGTGCCTGGCTTTCTTTAATCCAATGGGCTGGTGATTCTGAAAAGTGTTCGTGTGTGTGTGCATGCACTGCCTGTTTGTGCAGCCTACTGCAATTAAACTGCTGAGAAAAACCCAACTGTGGCCACTAATAAGTGAAAAAGTACCACAACTGCTTCTTTTTTTAATGGATGCTTTGAAGTCATTTAAAAATCATTTCCTGTTATTTTGAATGTATTGATTTTATATGTCATGTGCATTTTATATTAAGGGCCAACCGATGCTACATTGGAAGGTTATATTGACTTTAGTAGATTATGATAGTACTGTTATTTCATCAGGTCTCCATTATGCTTAGTTAGAAGCCCATGATAAACAAAACAATTCCTACAGAAAGAATATTTGTAACTCAGGGATCCTGGGTGCTCTTTGAGCTGGTGGTTTTCTTGCAGACATTTCATCAGCAGACAAGGTAACATCATCAGGGCATTGATCACGTAGGCACTGATGGTGTTACCTAGTTTGGTAATAAAACGCCTGCAAGAAAACCGCCAAGCTGAGAGAACACCAAGAACCCCACAAAACGATTCCTGCTTATCCATTTGTGGCTTTCTACAAAGAAGGGAGTGAGGACCAGATTTCTACAAAGAAGAGAGTGAGGACCAGAAACCTGCCAGCTCTTTCAGAACAATTTTCGGTGGAGAACCCCAAGGACTTCCTTTTCAAACCAGAGAGATGTCAAGGGCATTAATAATTAAGGGATTTGGACTCCCTTTCCACATTTTTGCAGCGTAACGACAGATGGAAAGGCACAGAAGGAAATACCTGAATTTGACGTAATTGGTACTGTGAGACTCAGGCCGGAATCGCTGTAAATATATAAATAAAAAAAAGGAGCAGGTTAGCCAAATGTAAGATCCACACATTAGAGTTAAGCAGAGCTTTAGGCAAAGAACATTCCCCAAGATGAAATTCCAGCTTCAGCCCTTCAGGGAAGGCAGAAGAAAGGAAGGGAATTTGATATAGTTGCTTCTTCAGCTGTAATACAGATAATCCTTGACTTACGACTGTTTGTTTAGTAACCAAGTTACGACACTGAAAAGGGGGATTTATGACCATGTTTCCACACGTATGATCACTGCAACGACCGCGTGGTCAGCTGATTTACCATCAGGTGCTTGACAAATGGTTCATATTTATGACGGTGGCAGTATCCCGGGATCACGTGATCATATTTCGTGATCTTCTGACAGGCAAAGTCAATGGGGAAGCCCAAATCACTTAACCATCGTGTCAAGGACTATCTGTACTATTGGACACACCGTTGGTCGGGGTGGGGGTTGGGGGGCGAACAAGACCAGGGAAAGGGGAAAAGTACAAGCTTTGCATTGAAGTACTCAGACCTAACTTTATTTTCGCTGTGATTGCTTAACTTTAGTAAAGGAGTCTTTCGGTTCAAAAAAAAAAACCCCTGGGAATCGAGGGTCTTTCTTTCCTAAATGCCTAAGTCGAGACAGGTCTGACACCCAGTTTTGGCTGACTGCACAACCTTTTCCTTTTGCTGGGAAGGTAAATACTTCTCTGACTTATCTCTGAGGAATGAATGAGCTCAGAAAAGACCAGCCACCTCTGAGAACCTGGTTGGAAGTGTCAGGCTGGCCAGTTACGGGAAAAGGAAGTTTCTTAATAGTTGGTCCCAACACTACGATTTAGAAGTTGAAATCATATCAGCCACAAATGTAGGAGAGGGCAAATACTGGGTGGCACAATTTTCAGAAGCCAGAGAGGGTTGGATTCCTGCCTGGCTTGGCACATCAAATGTCCATCTGGCTTCTCAAGAACAATTGCTCATATCTTGGAACAGAGAATAGGAACATATGCTTTGCCTGGAAATGAGCCAGCCTGGCTTAGTGGTTAGCGCACCAGGCTAGAAACTAGGAGACGGTAAGTTCTAGACCTGCCTGAAACATGAAAGTCAATTGGGTCCCTTCAGGTCAATTATCAGGAATTGGTGAGTCCTAGTCCCAAAATAGGCATGAACAGGCAGCTGGTTCACTTTGGACTAATCTACCAGGAGTCGATGAATTCTAGTTCTGCTTTAAGCATGAAAACCAGCTGGGTGACTTGGGCCGGTCCCTCTGTCTCAGCCCAACCCAATAACAAGATTGTTGTTATGGGGAAAATTGGAGGAGGAAGAAGTTATTAGATATGTTCACAGCCTTGAGTTATGTATAAAATAATAATAAAGATGTGAAATAAATAAATATATGTATAAAAAATAAAAGTATAAAAGAAATCTGGTCCTATTCTGTTTTTTCACCCAAGATTGACAGAGCTCTCAAAACCTGAACATATAGCTAGTGGCTTCCCCTCCATATTACCTGTCCATTCATTCCTTAAGCAAATCTGCCCTTTTAAAAATAATACCGATTTCCTTCTTTTTTTTCTTCTAAGCTCAAAGCAAAATGGGACGTACATGTCAGCTTGCCGGCTGAGCCACTGCTGGCAGGCGTTGCTGTCCTGGATGTACTGCAGGACTTCGGAAAGCATGGTGCGTTTTAGTCGCTCCTCTTCCCGGACCTTCTTGAGATGGTCGTAAGTCCTCGCACCTGCGTCCAAAGAACAGAAAGGAGAATTGTGAGTGTCAGAAGAATGCTGGGGCAGATTTTTCCCCCTCTCCCTTGTCAAATTAAACCAAAACAGTTTTGCCCCTTAAAAAGTATGTCAGGACTGACATCCTGCTACAGCCACGCTTCGCCAGATGCCAGTCTGCCATAGGCGGTGTGGGGGAGGGAGTTGTGAGGAATAGCAATAGCACTTGAACTTATATACCGCTTCCCAGTGCTTTGCAGCCCTCTCTAAGCGGTTTTACAGAGTCAGTATGTTGCCCCCAACAATCTGGCTCCTCATTTTACCCACCTTGGAAGGACGGAAGGCTGAGTCAACCTTGAGCCTGGTGGGATTTGAACTGCCAAATTGCAGGTAGCCAGTAGTCAGCAGAGGTGGCCTGCAATACTGCACTCTAACCACTATACTGAGGCTCTAGAAGTGAGGCTGGGCAAAGGGGGAATTGAAACTACACTTCGTGCCGTCCCATGGGAGCCGCTGGCAGTTCCATGGTCATGGAATGGAATGCAGCACCATCCAGGCTGCCAAGCCAGGGAATGTTACTGAAATAATTTGTTTGAATGTAACTGGACAGTTAAAGATAACTAGGGGAAAAGTGGGGAGAAGGGAAAAGTTAAGCAGATGCTTTGGGCGTGAAAATCCCAGATCTGGCTTTGCTATACTGTAATCACTTGACTTTCGTGAACCATTAATGGATTCAAGAGTCTTTCTTTCCTAACCGACCAAGTTGGGATGGCTGACATTTTACTACACACACATACATACACAAGCACACACATACACAAGCACACACATATACATACATATAGAAAGCGGCGAGAATCTTATATGCACGAAGATGGAAAGACACGCTAATTCCCACAATGGAAGAGTGGATAGTGAAGGTGATGGAAGTTGGCAGAGAAGGCAAAATTGACTGTTCAAATTAAAAGAGAAGACTTTATCTAGTTTTGTTTTTAACTTGGAAACAGCTTCTGGACTTTTTGCTCAAAAAGGAAAAAAATGAAATGTTGATTTTAGGTTTTAATGATTAGTCTGATTTTGCTATTATACAAATGACTTGAAATGTTGTGTTCAAAGGGTTAAAGTTGTATTTGTTTTTATTTTTTATTTTACTTCAGTGAAAAAAGTCAGTCACAAATTTTCTTTCTTTCTCTCTCACTTAGTTTTTTAACTTGTATTTAACTATGTAATTTTATTTTATAATGAAACTTACAAGTTTTTTAAAGTAACCAAACTCTTATCTGTAGGAAGATAATATAAGTAAAATACAATGGTGTTAATCTTTATCATGAAATGCACGTGTACAATGAGTCACTAAAAAACATCCTAATATTTACCAGTCATGTCAAAACTGAATGCTTCTATAAATAACACTTACAGAGTGGTAAAAAAAATTCAGATATAATGAAATCCAAGTGATTGACATTTCCTGTTGGGCTTTGAGAAGCCAACCAAATTTGCTGGAGGAAAATAACCTAGAGAGACCTATTTTCTCATAACTACTGAGAATGACTACCATCATAAACGAGGGAATAGAAGGGAAACTTACCAAATTGGCAGATGATACTAAGCGGGCAGGAATAGCTAACACCCTAGAAGATAGGCTCAAGATCCAGATGGATCTTGACAGACTTGAACACTGGGCCTTATCTAACAAAATGAAATTTAACGTAGAGAAAAGTAAAGTCTTATACTTAGGCGAGAAAAAACAGAAGGACACATATAGACTGGGTGAAACCAGGCTAGATAGCAGTAAGTGTGAGAGGGATCTTGGAGGTTTAGTGGACAACCAGCTAAATATGAGCCAGCATTATGTGGGGGTAGCCAAAAAAGCCAACACAATCCTAAGTTGCATTAACAGAGGGATACAATCAAGATCAAATGAAGTACTAATACAATTCTATAAAGCCTTAGTAAGACCACACCTAGAGTACTGCATCCAGTTTTGGTCACCACACTATAAAAAAGATGTTGAAACTCTAGAAAAAGTACAGAGAAGAGCAACCAAGATGATTGGGGACTAGAGACTAAAACATATGAAGAACGGTTACAGGAACTGGGCATGGCTAGACTAGTGAAGAGAAGGACCAGGGGAGACAGGAGAGCAGCCTTCCATTAGTTGAAGGGAGAGGGAGAGAAAGAGTGAGAGAAAGAGAAAGGAGAGAAGAGAGAGAGAAAAAGAAAGGAAGGAGAGAAAGAAAGAGAGAAAGAGTGGGAGAGAGAGCAAGAGAGTGACTGGAGGCTAAAACATAGGATGCAGGAACTGGGCCTGGCTAGTCTAGGAAAGAGAAGGTCCAGGGGAGACAGGATAGCGGTCTTCCAAAATTTGAGGGGCTGCCACAGAGAGGAGGAAGGGGTCAAGCTATTCTCCAAAGCACCTGAAGGCCAGACAAGGAATAATGGATGGGAACTGAACAAGGAAAGATTCAACCTGGAAATGAGGAGAAACTTTCTGACAGTGAGAACAATCAACCAATGGAACAGAAGTTGCTCTCGGAAGTTGTGGGAGCTTCATCACTGGAAGCTTTCAAGAAGAGACTGGACTGCCATTGGTCAGATATGCTATAGGGTCTCCTGCTTGGGCGGAGAGTTGGACTAAATGACCTACGAGGTCCCTTCCAACTCTGTTAATCTAATCTAATCATACATAAATGACTACAGTAGTTTATATTACACAGCAATAATGGACTACATTTCTCTGACTGCATAATAAGAGGTAAACCTAAACTTGTTGTTTCTGTAACCAGATTATAGAACAGGGGTCTTCAGACTTGACAGCTTTAAGACTTGTGGGCTTCAACTCCCAGAATTCCTCCTCCAGTCATGTTAGCTCAGGAATTCTGGGAGTTAAAGTCCACAAGTCTTAAACTTGCCAAGTTTGAAGATCCTTGTTATAGAACGTAACAGAATAACAGAGTTGGAGGTTTTCAAGTCCAACCCCCCCACACCTCCCACAGGCAGCAAACCCTCTACCATTTCAGACAAATGGTTGTCAAATCTCTTCTTAAAACCTTCCAGTGTTGGAACATTCACAACTTCTGGAGATAAGTTGTTCCACTAATAGTTCACAACCACAATTGGGACCAGAATTTCTGCTGTGTTTGTTAAGTGAGTCATGCATGATTTTACAACCTTTCCATGGTTGTTAAGCAAATCACTGTATTGATTTGCAAATCACTGCATGTTGCTAAGTGAAGGATGAACTTTTTAAGCAAATCCAATTTCCCCCATTGATTTTGCTTGTTGGCAGCTAGGAAGGCTGCAGATGGCAACCATGTGACCCTGGGATGCTGTAAAATGGGACAACACTCATTTGACAAATGTCTCACTTAGCAACAAAAATTTGGGGCTCAATTGTGGTTTGTAAGTTGAGGACTACCTATAGTTGTTAAGTTAGTAACATGCTTGTTGAGTGAATCTGGCTTCCCCACTGACTTTGCTTGTCAGAAAGTTGCAAAAGGTGATCCCATGACCCCAGGACACTGCAGCCGTCATAAATATGAGTCGGTTGCCCAGTGTCACAATTCTGATCATGTGAGCAACTGTCGTTAAAGTGAAAAATGGCCACAAGTCACTTGTTTCGGTGTCACTGTAACTTCGGTCACTAAATGAACTGTTGTAAGTCGAGGACTATATGCATTTCCTGGGAGACAGAGCAAAAGGGTGCACAAGAAGGCTTGGAGGCAGTGCATGAGTATGGCAAGGCTCAGGGTGGCTACAGCCGGGAGGGAGAGGGAGCGAGGTGTATGAGGGTGGCTGCGGAAGCATGGTCTGTGAGCGTAGCACGCCTTAGGGAGGCACAGCACGAGTGCAGCAAAGCTCAGGAAGGGTGCACAGGTGAGTAAAACATACTCAAGCCACTTACAACCTTCCCTGCTGGCTTCCTCGCTGGCTTTGCTTGTGGAAAACTGGCAGGGGAGGTTGGTAATCACACTCCTGTGATGTCTTACTTAACAACCATGTGACTGCGGTTACCAGGTGCTTAGCAACTGTGTGACTGTGGGAAATTGCCACTGAGGCAAATCCAAGCTGGTTGCCAATGCTTGCTGGAAAAGACCAATGCCGTAGAATTCACAGGGCCTGTTTTATACCAGGATGCGAAAATGCAACCGAGCGTCCTCCCTTCTACACACTGATTTCTAAATTTGTTTCAGTTTGAGACTGAAATGAATTCAGGGTTCGTTTCTATAGATCAAGGGTGTCAAACTCACGTTGTCACGGTGGTATCACCTGACATGTCCCCTTCGCTAAACCATGTGGGTGTGGCTAGTGCGTGACACATCTGGCCTGCGGGCTGCAAGTTTGACACCCCTGCTATAGATTGATTTAATATAGAAGGGAGCGAAGTGACTCATGAGGTTAGAACACTGGGCTGCTGATAGGTAGGCCTGCATTTGAGACCCGTTGCTGCTCAGGATGGGGTGAGTTCCTATCACATGCTCCAGCTCCTGCCAATCCAGCGTTTTGAAAGTGGGCGACCATGAGTAAATGAATGGGTACCACTTCAGTGGGCAACTTCACAGGGATATGAAAGAAGCTGCCAACTGAGCACCCCCTTGAGCAACGGTGATGTCCCCGGAAAATCCTCTAGCCACAGAAGATATTTGTACTTCCAACATGAAAAAAACCCATACTGTAAAATCAAGATTTAGCTGGGGATCCTGAATGGCTGGTTTGAAATCTCTCATACTAACAATTGTTGGGCACTGCTGACAGCAGGTTATTTTTTTTCCTAGCAGGAAGCTGGACTCTAATGACAAAGCACATAGTTACTGTATTGTCTGATGAAAGGACTCACATGGGTTTGTGACTCAGCCAGCTTGTCCTCAGGTGAATTGGTCACTGCTGCAGAAATTAGCAGCTGCCATCTGGGGCATCCCCTAAATATCCACCTTCTTTGCAGTATGCTGATTCTTCTCAATTATAATGACTTGAGCCTTTGTCACTAATAGCTTAGGTTTCAAAACACACATTGGCTTTTCTCATTTCGGGGTGGCAACACCACAGAACAGACACAGGCAATTCATCTATACAGGTAGTCCTTGCTTAATGCTGATAATTGGGACAAGCATCTTGCTCACTAAGTGGAAAATCACATGACTGCAAGGGCTAATGCTCACTTTCCTTTCCATCATGGCCAACTCACCACGGCCATCTTGCCACAGGACAAGTCACTGCAGAGTTACACCAATATCAAAGAAATGGTGGAATACAATCATTAAAGAAAGGATGCAAAAGAAGGGACAGAATGAAATGTGAATGGCAAGAATTAAAATACTTTTAAATTTTATTTTAAATAATTAAATAGAATTGTTAAATTGTCCTGCAACGAGTTTGTCTTGTGGTGAATTGGCTGTGGCAAGTTGCCCCATTCCTGCTGTAGTCGCTAAGCAAAGCATCACCATTGCAATTTACGATTTGACTTCCATCATCTTTATTAACTCTGTGTCAACTCATAAAATATTTCTATGATCTTTTAGAGTTGCCAACAGAAAGGGAGCAATGCGGCAGCTTGCAAACCAAAACTGCATTCCATAAATCCATCTGAAGTTTTGGAAGTTTGGCTCGAGACTCATGATTTAAATGGGGTTGAGTGCCAGAATCCTGACACTGTCACAAATCAGCTGGGGTATCAAACACATGGGCTGAATCTGGCCTGAAGGGCAGTCCTGGAAAATGTAAGGGGCGTTGCTTTGGCCTGCCCTATCCAATGTGAAGGGGAAGCATTGGGCCAGTGTGGCTTTGGCCCAGTCTACCCAGTGCAAAGAGGAAACATGCCAGCAGTTTGGGGAGTATGGTCAAGCTGTCCACACCCACCCAGTCAGCCATACCCAGTGACTGGTGTCAAGCTGACCATGCCTACTCAGTCGGTCATGCCCACCCAGTCAGCCCCGCCTGCCCGAGGTTAACCACAGCCCTGATGCGGCCTTCAATGAAATTGAGTTTGACACCCCTGAGCTAGGAGATGTGCCAATGGCAATTGTGTAACTGTGGGACGCTGCAATGGCCGTACATATGAGGATTTGTCGCAATTTCATTTTTTTCCACTCTGATACTTATGAAAGCAATTGGTAAGCAAAGACTACATGTATTATATTTATGAGCACACACTAAACAGTAATTCTTGCTGCTACTATAGGTAGCCCTCCATTTACAACCACAATCGGGGCCCACACTTCTGTTACTAAGCAAGGATTGTTAAGTGAGGTGTGTTCAAGTTTATGACTTTTTTTGTCACAGTTACACGAATCAACCCCAGTTGTTAAGTGAATCACATGGCTGTTAAGCAAATCTGGCTTCCCCCCATTGACTTCGCTTGTTGGAAGTCACCCAAGAGGGTCACAAAATGGAGATCATATGACTCCAGGATGCTGCAGCCATCCTACATACAATCCAAGTTGTCAAGTGCCCCGAATTTGATCACGTGACTGTGGGGATGCTGTGATGGTCATAAGTGTAGGGACTGGACGTTAAGTCACTTTTTGCAGCACCGCTGTTACTTGTAACGATTACTAAAGAAATGGTTGTACGTTGAGGACTGCTTGAATTAGTACTATCCAGTATGTACTTACTGCAGAAATTGGTGATTCCTGCTACCCTGTATTCCTGTAGGCGTTTGATTTCGGTTCGCAGCTCAAACTCCACTGTGTTCCCGTCAGAGTAATAGGAAGTGAAAACAAAAGCAATAAAGAACATGTGAAGTTGTGGCTCTCTTGTTTTTTGAAACAAATCCTTTAGATATAATGTACACAACAAAGATTGAAAAAGTTCATCAAAAAGCAAAATGCAGAAGCATGTGAAAAGTTAGCATGGATTTTTTTTTAAAAAAATGATAAAAAATATCTGGCTCTTTCCTTAAACACCATCATAATTTTTATTAAAGCTTGAATAAGAAGTTTGATCTGGAGTGGGCTGGATTAAAAGAGAATGAAGTCAAATCCCAGGGAGATCTGGTGGCCAAAGAGAGGAATGAGAACTCTTATCTCACCACCTTCACCACTGGAACACACTGCTGGTTCTGGAGATTTTTAAGATAACTTTATTGTCATTTTTTTTTACTGCGAACATACCGATCCACATTAAAAATGAAATTCTGTTGCCCTGCTCTCAAGAAAAAATGCATATCTACCTCAAACACATACATAACACACATATACGCATGCTACATACATAAATATGCCATGTGTGTCTCTGTGTGTGTTATACACACACACATACACACAAATCACTATCCGTTTTAAATATGTAGTGGAAAGACGACACTTGAGAGTTCAAGAGGAAACTGGAGAGAGTTTTATTTAAATAAATTTTATTTTATTTTATTTTTATTTATTAAATTTCTATGCTGACCACCACCTCTACAAGGTGACTCTTGGCGGCTTACAAATTATAGAGTCGGAAAAAATAATCAAAAGATTAAAACAAACCAACATTAAAATTCCATTAAAAACTGTGCTAACACTACACCTACAAGAGCCAAGAGACAGATGGGATGGGGGTGAGATCCTCTTACGGTGAGTGCCCTCCTCTGAGATGAGAGAGAAGAACTGGCCAAAGCCCATTAGAGAGCTTCTGTAGCTGGACGGGGAGGGGTGTGTGTGGACACATAATTTGAACCTGGGCCTCCCGTTCCTAATCTAGCACATTCTCCACTAGATCAGACTGAAACTTGGGTGGAGAAAAGGATTAGTCCAAAGTCACCAAGGGCTTCCGTGTTTTCAAATATCTACACAGCACCTCTAACACTGCACCGCACTGATTCTCAGGCTAAAAGAAATGGACTGGTCCAAAATTACTGCGGGGGTGGGTGGGTGTTGGAGCTGAAGATGGAATTGAAGTTGTTTTTAGTCCAGCAACTTTAACACTACACCGCCCTGACTCTCTGGATGCCTTAATGGAATCTGGTCTCCAACCGTGGCATCTTTACAACTTGTGGACTTCAACTCCCAGAATTCTTCAGCCAGCCATGCCACAAGGTTAGAGACCCCTGCTTCAGAGCAATGGTTCTCAGCCTTACCAATGTTTAAGGTATATGGACTTCAACTCCCAGAATTCCCTAGTCAGCATGCTGCAGTAGTCCAAAGTACTGGAAACCTAGTCCCTAAAACGGAACAAGGCAGTGTTTCTCAATTGAAGGAATTTTAAGGTGTGTGGACGTCAGCTCCCAGAATTCCCCTGCCAGCTAGTGTTTCAATTAGCGTCGTTTTCCAGTTCAATAAACAGAAAAGTGGCCTTTGTGAAGGATTTTCCAGTCAACTGTGGGATTGGCCCAACCCTGCAGTGATGGTGGAAATGCAGTAAAGCATAAAGTCTCTCATTTGAAGAGAAAATTCAGACTGAGGGTTTTGAGCTGTTCCGATCATTCCTCTGGAAAAAAACAGTTTCTACGTGTAAACCACTGACAAACTGAGTAAAACATGGACAGCTAAAAACCAGATTCTTGAAGAAGACTGGTAAAAATTCTAAAGGGGTTCTACAGTTTTGCAATATTAATCTACAGAAATGCACAACAAATCAGGGTTCTCGCTCGGTCATTTCCGGATCTGTAATTAAGATGAACTAACGAACTAACCTTGTGCAAAATGTTTCAAATTAATCTGAGAATGAGAAATTTTGAGTGAAGGACATTTCACTGGAAAAAGTCACTCTGAGATTTGCGTAAGGGAAAAAAGACCTCCAAATTAGTTCATATATTAAATATTATTGCCGTGGATAGAGTGTAAAATCTTTTTTTTAAAGATACAAGGATGAGGCTTTTGCTCTTATGTTCCTTATTAGAGGTGAGAGATCTATGTGTTTAATTTCTCTAATTTATTTGGCCTTATTCCAATACTCATCAAGCTTTTAAAAAAACCATTGCTTTTTTTGGGAAATGGAGCCCAGAGTGGTTACATATGGTATTTTGTTTCAGAAAAATAAAAATAAAATAAAATTGTTTAACTTCTGAACAACCATTATCTGACAAGATGATTACTGGTTTTATTTAGGGGCTGTTTAAAAAGGAAGCTATGTGTTGGGCACACAGACTAGTATTTTATTTTCATACTGATTTTCTCTGCTAAAATCCATCCAAAGCAGCTGTACAGTAATAATACCCATTCTGGTCAATGTGTTTTATAATTGAAGGGCTAAGCAATGTTATAAACAGACTCATCAAACAAAAGCAGATAAAATAAATTAACTCTTCCGTCTAGGAACTGTGGAAATTTCCCAATGTATTATATAGATAGTCCTCAATTTACCACCACAGTTGAGCCCAAAATTTCTGTTGCTAAATGAGACATTCTAAGTGGACTTTTTCCCCATTTCCTTGCCACGATTAAGTGAATCACTGCATTGGTAAATTAGCAACATGGTGATTCCCATTCACTTTGCTTGTCAGAAGGTCACAAAAGGGAATTGATCACATGATCCCAGGACATTGCAACAATCATCAATGCATGCCAGTCGAAAAGCATCTGAACGTTGATCAAATGACCATGGGGATGCTCCAATGGTCATTAAGTGTGAAAAGTGGTCATAAGTCACTTGTTTCAGTGCCGTTGTAACTTCAAACGGTCACTAAATGAATTGTTGTAAATTGAGGAGCGCCTGCATTTATTCCTTGTGCATCGAGGAGCACCTGCATTTATTCCTTATCCATTTTAGTTCGATTTTAACATGATTATTTTATCCCCCCTTTTTAAAAAAATGTTGACTTATTGAAAAATTCTACGACAGGTAGAGTCCACTTGCGGCGAGATGGAAGGCAAACTAATTTAATAAATAAATATAAATGGTTTAACAAAAACAATACAATGAACATGAAAGCAAATAAATCTCTGTCAGTCTGTACAGTCTGTACCTTTCTCCAATAATAGGTCATAATTTGCCAAACAGGTACAGGTAGTCCTTGACTTACATCAGTTTGTTTAGTGACCATTCAAAGTTACAATGGCACTGAAAAAAGTGACTTATGACCATTTTTCACACATACTGTGATGACCTGGGGCGTGGCACAAAGACAACATAGTCAAATAAGCAATGAGTCCCTTTATTATCTCAAACTTTGCCCCCAATGTCCAGGTTATCTTCCGGCTGGAGAAAAACTCTCCCAGGAACAGCCTTTGACTGCAGAAAATTCAGTCCAAAATAGGATAAACACAAACTGTAACTTAAAATCCAAACAAACCAAACTGAAGTAATTAGTTTGGCAGGGCAGGAACAAGAATTTCAGACTTGAAAACACGGCAAAACTCAAGACAGTTGGGAAGACGCCAGAACACAGATAAGCCAAAACAATACAAGATAAAGTCACATTTGCTCCCAACAGCCTGCTGCACGCAGCCTGCCTTTTTTATACACTGTGTTCCCAGCTGCAGTTAATGAAGGGAATCAGGGCCCTTTCCTCCCCCATAAGCCACGCAACCCATGCTGCTCCCTTCTCCATTCCTTCCTGTGTGCCCTAGGATGAAGAGGGGGTGGGCCTGGGTCTTCTTCTGAATTCCCTCTTCCTTGTTCTACCTCTCCCCTGCTCTGCCCAGCGAGCCTTTGCCCTTCCCCAGTTTCCTCCAAAGCCAACAGAGCCACACTTCCATTCCCTGTCAGGTGTCCAGCTTCGTCCCTGGACTCCGATAGGGGTATGACACACACAACCGCTGCAGCATCCCCATGAACATGTGATCAAAATTCAGATGCTTGGCAACTGGTTCATACTTATGACGGTTGCAGCGTCCCGGGGTCATGTGATCTGCTTTTATGACCTTTTGACCCGCAAAGTCAATCGGAGAAGCCAGATTCACTAAGCAACCAGGTTACTAACTGATCAACTGCAATGATTCACTTAACAATGGTGGCAAGGAAGGTTGTAAAATGGGGCAAAACTCGCTTAACCAATGTCTCACTTAACAACAGACATTTTGGGCTCCGTTGTGCCCAAAATACAGGACAACCTGTATTTTCTGTCTGACGAGAAACGCAGCAATTCTACATCAAATGCAGCCAGATGCTGTTTTTACATTCATGGTTGAGCCTTGCAACAATGAGAAGCTGCTAGGTAAATAAATAAATATGAATAAGAAAACCTGGGAGTGCCTTACGCGCATGGCTCTCTATGAATTTATCGTGTTCCGTTGGTCCTAATATTCTTGCAAAACGCCTCATGGACTCATAGAGATCTTGAACTTTCTTTGGGTATCTTCTTTCCAGAACTGCAAAACAAAGAAGGAAATGTATATTGAGCCAAGAATGTGATCCCGAAATCGTGTTTTCCCAGCTTTCCTGCTATGTTGAGACCAAGGCATCCAGGGGAGGGAGAGGTCAAAAAAGTCAAGATGGTGGCTGCGATTGTGTGGCTGCAGTGAGAATGCCTGAAGAAACTCTTGATTGAGACTGCAATCCCAGAATTCATAGCGCATTACATTTACAGGTAGTCTTCAACTAAAGACCAAAATTCAAGTCTAGATAGTTGTAAAGTGGATCATCAATGTGACCCCATGAAGCTGACCTGATCGAAGCCATCCTAATTGCTTCAGTGTTGCCACACTGGAGCTGAGGGACAGGAAGGGGGGATTGTAGATAGTTGGGATTCTGTAGCCAAAACAAAATATTTTCTCTTGGGAACCAAGGACATTCTCACACCTGGTCGGAAGAAGGCGGAGTAATGTCGCCCGGCTGCCAGACTGCACCGTGATTGGACCATGTGACTGATTGTTTTGGGGAAGTGAAAAACTTTTACTTTTAATTAGGTGACAAACCGTGGAAGTCTTCTGAGTCGGTTTTCATCAGTTCTGTGCAAGTATGATATTTCTAATAAAATGGGACAGAATCCACTTAACAAATTTCTCACTTAGCAAAATAAATTCTGGGCTAATCATAAGTTGAGGACTACCTGTAGTGGCAAGAAAGGTTGTAAAATGGGGAAAAACTCACTTAGCCGCTTTCTCAATTAGCAACAGAAATTTGGGGCTTAATTGTGGTCCTAAGTCGAGGATTACCTGTATTGCACATTTTTAAAAATGGACATGTTTTAACATGGGAGCTCCCAGAGACTTCACAGCTGTGTCTGCTTCAGAAATACAACAGATCTAGAGGAACAGATGTTTTCCTGCCCCAGAAGCCTCCAACTTGCCTTTCATTTCTCTCAGACATAATTACATAAACACCAGCCATAGTTAAAGGGTGAACATGGTGGCACTCGTTTGAAAGAGGGAACATGATATTAAGATCAATGACTTCGTCTAGACAATGGAGAGAAGGACCTGTACCTTGACTACCATGCTGACTGTATCAAAAGTAAGTCACACAACCCGCAACTCAGCTTTAACCTTCAACCACAACCCTACCTCAACCAATCCACCATCACCCAAGACTAGGCAGGCACGGCCCTAATTACCTCAATTCCAACTACTGATGGTCTTAAATGCAAGCTACTCAATGCAAGAAGCCTTGCGAATAAAATACCTGAATTTCTCCTCTTACTAAATATGGCTAAATTCGACATCATATTTGTCTGTGAAACATGGCTCAACACATCTCTCCCTGACTCCATTACCACAGTAAGAGACTATCATGTTTACCGATCAGATCATGAAGTTTGTAGAGGAGGTGGTGTTGCTATCTTCTATAAAATATCCTTACATCTAAAAAACATCCAAGTTACCCAGAAGCTTGCTCTTCCTGAGACCATCAGCTGTGAACTATCCTTAAATATCACATTTCGATTCTTACTATGTTACAGAGCACCTGATTATGACATCGAACATGTAAACAAGCTAAATACACTACTCCTGCCCACACGCTTTTATCTTTCTTGGTGATTTCAATCTACCTCATATTGACTGGACCCTAAATCAATGTACAACTGAACCCATACACGCAACCTTCTACAATGCTGTTACAAATCTGGGACTGGAACAACTAGTAACCAATAACACTAGACTAAACAACTGCCTCGATCGCATCTTCTGCAATAGTTTGAATTTAATTTATGGAATACAAACTAAAGGACCCTTTTCCAGTAGTGACCACAATATGATTGACTTTTGTCTGAACATACGCCCACACAAAAATCATCACAATGACGTAATCCCCAATTATAACTTCAAAAAAGGCAACTATGATCTTATAGACAACGATCTCTCATCCCTTGATCGGCAATCTCTATTCACTGGATGCAATACTGTTGAAGACCATTACAACATATTTTTACTTGAAGTCAAAAGAGTCATCAAACTATATGTACCAACAACAACTCCCAAAACAAACAAAAAGCAGATTACCCATAACAATAAGGAAACTTCAATCCAAAAAGAGATCACTCTGGCGGAAAAACAAATCTGGTCACGTTGCCAATTTCAAAAGCCGATACAAAAATTTATGCCACCAGATAAAGACTGAATGCACCAATTATCACATTAAACAGGAGGAAAACCTTCTACGCACCAATTCCACCCACGCTTTTTACAATTTTGTAAATAACAAACTAAAAGATTCAAGGTCCAGCACACCCCTGATAGGACCTAATGGTAAAGACTGCAACAACGACACCATTAAAGCCAACATCTTTAACACATTCTTCGGCTCAGTATTTGTAAACAGCAATGGATCATGCCCAGTATTTCCTAGCTGAAGCACAGACAACTACAATGATCTAATACATATCGATTTTACAGAAGACATTGTTGAAAAAGCACTACGCAATCTAAAACCATCTCTATCTATTGGACCAGGTGGAATATGTGCCTATTTCTTAAAAAAGCTATCCACTGCCATAGCCGAACCTCTAAGCATAATCTTTGAAAAATCTTTCAGGACCAGCTCCTTGCCTAACCTATGGTCACAAGCCACAGTCATCCCCATCTTCAAAAAGGGAGACCCCAGCCTAGTTGAAAATTACAGACCAATGTCCTTATGCTGCGTCACCTGTAAAGTCATGGAATCAATTATTAACTAATCCATTATCCTCCACTTAGAGACAAACAACCTACTCTCTAATAAACAATTTGGTTTCAGGAAAAAACTATCCTGTAATCTGCAACTCTTACACTGCAAAAACATATAGACTACACAACTTGATCAGGGCAAAGCAATAGATGCAATCTACATAGATTTCTGTAAAGCCTTTGATTCAGTGGTACACAACAAACTACTCCTAAAACCAAAATCTTATGGTATCTCTGGACAACTGCATAACTGGATAGAAGCATTCCTGTCAAACAGACAACGGATGGTCAAAATTGGGAGTGTCCTATCAAATTCTGTACCTGTCATTAGTGGTGTCCCAAGGCAGTGTTCTAGGACCAACTCTCTTCATACTCTACATAAATGACCTCTGTGATCATATTAAGAGCAACTGCGTTCTTTTCGCTGATGATGTAAAGCTGTTCAATACCACAGACAATACTTCAACCTTTCTAAAAGATCTTGACTATGTATCAGAATGGTCAAAAAAATGGCAACTTCAAATCTCAACAAATAAATGCTCTGTCTTACATATTGGCAAAAAAATCAGAAAATAAAATACAAGCTGAATAGTCAAGGTCTTGTTGATGATCCAAGCTCTGTAAAGGACCTTGGAATACTCATCTCTAATGATCTAAGTGCTAGAACCCACTGTAACTACTTAGCCAAAAAGGCATTAAGAGTTGTTAACCTAATCCTATGTAGCTTTTTCTCTGGTAATATTACACTACTAACTAGAGCATACAAAACATTGGCTAGACCAATACTTGAATACAGCTCATCAGTCTGGAACCCACATTACATATCTGATATTAGCACAGTTGAGAAAGTCCAGAAATATTTCACAAGAAGAGTTCTCCACTCCTCTACTAGTTGTAGAATACCTTATGCCACCAGACTTGAAATTCTAGACCTAGAAAATCTAAACTATGCCACCTTCAGTCCGATCTAAGTATGGTATATAAAATCATACATTGCAATGTCCTATCTGTCAATGAATACTTCAGCTTCAATCATAACAATACAAGAGCACACAATAGATACAAACTCAAGGTTAACCACACCAAACTTGATTGCAGGAAATACGACTTCAGCAACAGAGTGGTCAATGTCTGGAATACTCTACCTGACTCTGAAATTTCTTCCCCAAACCCCAAAAACTTTAACCTTAGACTGTCTACTATCGACCTCACCCCTTTCCTAATAGGTCTGTAGGGGGCGTGCATAAGCGCACCAATGTGCCTATTGTCCCTGTCCTATTGTTTCTTTTATTTTTCTTATATGTACCCATTTCATGTATTCATAACTATGTATATACTTATACCTATTATCTTGTAAGCAATTGACAAATCAAATAAATAAATAAAATAAGTACTTACTCTGAAACTTTCTGAGATTGATGAGTCCATGGTCTTTTATGATTCTGTAAGGTAAAAGGTGCTTATTAGTGGTCTTTCTAATCACGAACAAGAGCCAGCAGCAAAAAAAACCCACCAACAATAACACCCTTCTGAGGAACTGGCATCGTGTTTCCCTTCGAAAAGGCTGGACAAACACTTGGTAAGATTCATTGGAACAGGCAGAAATGTTTCCTTCTGGGCGGAGTGAACTACTCGTTTAGCAGAAGGACAAGCTAGGGACCTGAGGTTGGAAGGAAAATTTCATTTTTAATACCTTAACCAGGTATGTGTGCGTTGTGTGTGTGTAAAAAAGATGCTGAGGGAGTAATAAGAATCTCACTCTGTTGTTTGAAGTTTCCAGGTCCAAGGACCTGTGCAAAATAGCGCGCGCGCGCGCGCACACACACACACAAAACACACCCCATTCCACAACTCCATAAAAGTTACCTCTTCAAGTCCCTAAAGTGAACACCAAATGACCATCTTGCAGTGACACGGTGTAAAGGGTTTGAATGCAGCGGATAAAATCTGCAAGTAAATTACCTCCCAATAGATTCCTGTCACTGTAGGTGTAACAGCTGCCTTAACACTGTCTCAGATTTGCATGAAAAAGCATTAAAACAAGTTTCCATATGTAGTTGGGAAAATGTCTGGCATGGAGCACTGGGCAGAAAAGATTGGGAGGGAGGGGGGCTTGCGATTTCCAGTTGATCAAGTCGACTATATTTACCTCCAGTTTCTATTCTTCATTTTGGAGTTAATTCTATAAAGATACTAGGATTAACTGCAATGATTTACCTAAGAGGCGGGGAATGATGGCTCCTTTATGACTTGTGGACTTCAATTCCCAGAATTCCTGAGCCAGCTAGGCTGGCTGGGGAATTCTGGGAGTTGAAGTCCAGCCACCTTCAAGTGGTCACGGTTGAGAAAGGCTGGTCTACAGCGGTATTTTCCAAGCTCAGCAACTTTAAGCTTCAAGCTCCCCATGCAGGCAGGGGAATTCTGGGAATTGAAGTCCACACATATTAAAACTGCCAAATCCGAGAAACCCTGATCTAGCCAGTTCAAGATGCCCTCCACTTACAGCAGTTCATTTAGTGACCGTTCGAAGAATAGCACTGAAAAAAGTGACTTATGACCATTTTTCACACTTACAACATTTGCAGCATCCCCACGGTCATGTGAAGAAAATCCAGATGCTTAGCAACTGGTTCATATTGATGATGATTTCAGTGCCTCGGGGTCTCCTGACCCCCTTTTGTGACCTTCTGACAAGCAAAGTCAATGGGGAAGCCAGATTCACTTAACAACTGTGTGACTAACTTAACAACTGGGGCAAGAAAGCTTCTAAAATGGGGGCAAAACTCATCTAACAAATGTCTCACTTAGCATCATGAACTTTGGGCTCAATTGTGGTCGTAAATCGAGGACTACCTGTAGCTAGCTATGCACAGCCTATCTGTTTAATGAACATTGGTATCTGTGACTTGCTACTCCCACTGAGCGGAATGCCAGTTGCTCAGACAATGCAGGTAGTCCTTGACGTGGAGCATTTCTAGAATGGAGCATTCTACTAGCAATAGCAACAGCATGTAAGATTTATATACAGCTTCAATGTGCAGAATCAATGGGGAAGCCAGATTAACTGCAGTGATTCACTTAACAACAGTGGCAAAAAGGTTGTAAAAGGGGGCAAAACTCATTTAACAACTGCCTTGCTCAACAGAGGAAATTTTGGGCTCCATTGTGGCCGTAAGAACCTCGGTGGCATAGTGGTTAAAATGCAGTACTCCAGGCTACTCTGACGGCTGCCTGCAATTTGGCAGTTTGAATCTCACCAGGCTCAAGGTGGACTCAGCCTTCCATCCTTCCAAGGTGGGTAAAATGAGGACCCAGATTGCTGGGGGCAATATGCTGACTCTGAAAACCACTTAGAGAGGGCTGTAAAGCACTATAAAATGGTATATAAGTCTAAGCGCTACTGCTATTGCTATAAGTTGAGTACTATCCATACATGTATCACTGGATCAATTAACAAAATTGGACTGTGTTGTATCACATTTATCCCTTTTCAAATCCTAGTAGAGAACTGCAATTAAGCTCCAAGGAACTTTTTAAACAGTGGTGAAAGAATGGGGTGGGGTGGGGTAGGAGATTGCCAAAAACTCACTTTTTCCGTCTTTGCCTTTCCTTTAACCGAGAGTGATAGATATCTACGACTGCAATCTTCAAAGCTGTGAAAAGTTCAAGGGGGAAGTGGAAGAGAGATGAAAAGAATAAAAATCCTTCATGCGGGAAATGCGTAGCAGCGATGGGGCGAAGCAGGATTACAAAACTGATCTCCCATATCATCACAGCAGTTGCCTGTTTTCTTGATAGTGAAGAACTCAAGAACTAGCAAAACAAGGTGACCTGAATCCCGCTTTGAAAACCATCTCTTCCAAAGCATGGACATCTTGTGAGACTTGGTGTCTACCAAGGTTCTTGTAGGTCCTTGCTGCTCTCTGAGCTTGGCTGTTTTCCTGCAGACATTTCATGACCCAACTAGGTATCGCCATCAGGACTGTTGATGTTACCTAGTTGGGTCATGAAACGTCTGCAAGAAAACAACCAAGCTCAGAGAGCACTAAAGGAGCTCACAGTTCAACCCTGAGCTATAAATATTCTCTTCTATTGAGACTGTCAATCACTGGGCCACCAGAGACCGCCTACTATGGATCCCACTGGTCAAAGAGGAAGAACGTTCTCTGCTGCGGCACTGCCCTTTGGAACAGGATCAGATCTGCCCCCAACCTCCTACCCTAAAGACCTGGCTTTGCAAATTGGTCTGGGGGATCCAATGGGGAAGTTTGATACTGGTGGTGGCTGCTCAGTTGGCAGCAGGATCCACCTTTCTCGCCCCCACCCCCATGCTCCCCGGCTCTCTGCTCCTCAGTTGCCCATCTCTTTTTTACTAGTCATAAGGGAGGAAATAATGGGGACCCCCCCCCCTTCTAGCACAGTAAAATTGGGAGAGGCTGAGATGGGTTCAATATTGACATTAATTGCCTGATGCAAATATAAAGGAAAACTTGCAATAAAGCATGTGCATTTGATGAAATGGTAGCTGACACGGACACCGTAGTTCCCTATATGCCAAAATGAGGGAGGGCTGAGGCTGTGGGAAAAGAGGACGTGTACCCTTAAAGTACACGTAAAAATAATCACGTTATAACGTTGAGGTTAAAGGAATGAAAAACTGCCTCTGTTGCCACGTCATGTGCTTTGCGGTTTTAAGGTATATAATTAAATGTTGAATAAAGGGAGGTTCCCAATCGGCCGCAAGCTGTCCCTTTTGACTGCTTGTCCGGTTGACCCTCATTGCGATGTGATGTAAGTGCCTTAATATTGGCCTTATGTTTGCCGTGCTTCAAATTCTAATAAACCTCTGAATCCTAAAATGAGGCTTTAGGTGTGGTGTGCTGTCTGTTCAATTGTTATTAAGTGCAGCTATGCTCATAATCAGGTTTTTCCCCTGACAGATCGATGTTATTTTGTTTTCTTTTTCCCTTGTTTGTTTTATTGTTCTGTTATTTTACTTTCACTTTGTTTAAACGTCCTTTTTGTTCTCTGTGTTGAGGTAATGAAGATTTAATAGCTGACCAGATGTAAGGTGAGATGATGAACTGAGGATGAGTCAGCAGGGTACTGCCGCTTTAAGAAGCTATCTATATAAGGAAGGCCATGTGAGGGCTGTGAGGGTGTCTCTCTCTCTCTATCTCTCCTTGTGTTCTATCTCCATTGTAGTTCTCCGTGCAGAGTAACAAAGATTGATTGTTTGCTTGGTATGTGCCTAACATGTATATGTAAGTATACAGCTGTCTTGGACATAAACCACTGTTAAAAGACAAAGCCTCTGTGTGCTGTATTGTGTTCCTGGGTTGTGCCACTTTGTTGACACTTTGTTTTTTTAAATTATTATGGACCACCTAGAGTAGCTGGATGGTGAGATAGACAGCCAATAAATGTAATAATAATAATACAGGTAGTCTTCAACTTACAACCGTTCATTTAGTCACCACGCAAAGTTACAATGGCACTGAAAAAAAAGTGATGATTTCAGGCTTACAACCATTGCAGCATCCCCATGGTCACATGATCAAAATTCAGATGCTTGGCAACTGACTCATATTTATGATGGTTGCAGTGTCCTGGGGCCATGTGATCACTTTTTACGACTTTCTGACAAAGGAAGTCAATGGGAAAGCCAGATTCACTTAACAAATGTGGCAAGAAAAGTCATAAAATGGGACGAAACTCACGTAACAAATGTTTCGCTTAGGAACAGAAATATTGGGCGCAGTTGTGGTCATAAGTAGAGGACTACCTGTGATACCATATGTGCTTATGGTTGGGAGCAACCAGTAAGGGATGGTCTTCAGTTGTGACTGCCATTTGCTCATGAACAGCAGAATCCCATAGACATTCTGACATAGCCTTGTTGTTCATTTTAGCTCTCTATATAACCAAGTTCTACATTAAAGTCTGATTTTTATATGCAGTGAGACTTTTCTCTATCAAGCTTCTACTTGTTGTGACAGTTGCAAGGATGCGAGGCTGGGTTTTTTTAATTAGAAACTGTGATTTTTATGCTCTATGAGATGAGTTTAATAATGTAATTATGCTACGAGCTGTTTTGGGAGCGCCTACTTTGAAATATAAATAAATCATACTGATTTAAAACAATCCCCTGTAGTGTAAGGATTTTAACGTGCTGTGGGAAACATATGTGAAAATGTCCTAAAATTGTTATTTTTTTAAAAAAAACCTAAAGCGAAATATGTATTTTCAGATAATAATTGAGGGACAAAACCCAAGGTTTTTGTGTTTTTATCATTACACTGCCCAGAGTCACTTGTTGAGTTGGGTGTTTATAGAAATCCAATCAATCCATCAAGCATACTTTAAGGATGGCTGTTTCTGAGGATTTCAATATTATTGGATATCAGATGATAACTCTAGCTGAATCTCTCTGGGTTTGGAACTAAACACAGTTCAACCCGTAAATATTTGTTGGGACATTACCAAGAAACTCTAGAGTTGTAATTAGACCGGCACTGATTATGTTACCTAGTTTGGTGATGAAATGTCTACAAGAAAATAACCAAGCTCAGAGAGCACCCCACTGTAATTAGGAGACAGTTTAAAAAAAAAATCCTGGAAATAATTACTTGACAACTATTGTACTTCTGTTGCCAAAAAAGCCTATGTGGACATGTTCATGAAGCCAATAGGAATAAAGAAAAATGACTACAGGGGATTTTATTCCTTAAGAAGTGGAGAAAAGAGATGTTCAGGTTTTCAACCATGGAAGCAAAACTCACCATGTAAAAGATCTGAGTCATCCTCCACGAAATCTATATCTCTTAAATCCCATTCAGCATAATTGTCAAACTCCTATGGAAAACAGATAAACAAAGACAAATGGTTCCCGGTTAGCTCTAAATAACTTTAAATAAATATAATTCATAGAGCTGGAAGGCAGACAAATAATTGAGTGTGGTGAGGTTCACAAATATGCTTACTCGTGCTTTACCAAGGCTGACTAAAGACCGAACCTGATTTTTCTGAATACGTACGTACAACTCAATAAACATTCATTAGACCAGCTGGATTCACAAAATATATTCAAGTAACATTTGGCATGCTAATTTGTGGGGAAGAGCACTGTGTGCACTTATTTATCAATTGATTTATTCAATTTCTATGGCTGCCCAACTCAACCAAGGGACCCTGGGCAGCTTGCAAATGTAAAATTTTAAAGCAATTTAAAAGACATGAAAACAATACAAACATCCATATGGTAAATATATATAAATGTAAAACAGCAGCCATGATGATTACACCACTAATAGTGAAGCCAAGTAACGGGGCCCTTCATATATTCTGAACCCCAGGTCTGAGTTCATAGCCAAGTTTTTAAAGCTTTGCAACAGGCCAAGAAGATTGGGGCCATTCCTATCTCTGCAGGGAGGATGGGGTGGGGTGTGATGGAATGGAATGGACTAGAATGTAGAATAGAATAACAGAGTTGGAAGGGACCTGGTAGATTACCCTATACCAGGGGTGTCAAACTCAAGGCCTGTGGGCCGGATGTGTCACGTGCTGGCCCCGCCCTCACCCGGTTTAGTGAAGGGAGAAAAAGTCCTGATACGACATGTGACGACCGTGGCAACGTGAGCTTGACACCCCTGACCTATACCATTCTTGACAGATGGCAGTCTAGCCTCTTTTTGAAAGCTTCTAGTGATAAAGCTCTCACTTCCAAAGGTAGCTTCTGTTCCATGGGTTGATTGTTCTCATTGTCAGAAAATTTCTCCTTATTTCCAGGTTGGATCGCTCCTTGTTCAGTTTCCATCCATTATTCCCTGTCTGGCCTTCAGGTGCTTTGGATAATAGCTTGACCTCTTCCTCAAATATTGGAAGACTGCTATCTCCCCTGGTCCTTCTCTTTACTAGCCTAGCCAAGCCCAGTTCCTGCAACTATTCTTCGTATGTTTTAGCTTCCAGTCCCCTAATCATCCTGGTTGCTCTTCTCTCTACTTTTTCTAGTCTCAACATCTTTTTTTATAGTGTGGTGACCAAAACTGGATGCAGTAGTCTAGGTGTGGTCTTACTAAGGTTTTATAGAGGGGTAATAGTACCTCACTTGATCTTGACTGAATTCCTCTGTTAATGTAATTTAGGATTGCATTGGATATTCCATAAAGTTTTGGCTACAGCAAAAAAAAGCCCTTTTTCTAATTCCCACCAGTCAGCAGTCTTCTGAGCACATTTGAGTCCAACATTTCTTTTGCTAAGCAACCTGGCTAAGTTAGGCAAGTTTTGTCACCTGCAGTTGTTAAATGAATCATGTGGTTGTTTAACGAATCTGGCTTTCCCCACTGACTCTGCTTGTTGGAAGGTTATTTAACGGTGACTATATATGACCCTGGGACAGTGCCACTCTCATAAATACCAGTTGCCAAGCACCTGAATTTTGATCACGTGACCATGGGGATGCTGCAAATGTCTTAAGCGTGAAAAGCGGCCATAAGTCATTTTTTTCAATGTCACTGTAACTTTAAATGGTCACTAAGTGAATGGTTGTAAGTCAAGGATTACCTGTACACACTTTTGCATTTGATTGTAACCATGTTTGCATTATTGCTCTTGTTTGACTTGGAAGAGAGCTGCTCTTTTTTAACCTGCTGAAGATTTATCTTCACCACATAATGGTTAATTGTGATTATCACTATGTTACTTATGAAATCTTTTTACCATGTTTCTTTAAATTTAAATTAGTGATGGGGCAAGTCCCTTTTTGGCTCTTAATCCCCATGGTTAAATTTTTATTTTGGATTATTTTAATTTTCGGCTTGCTGTTACAGGTGATTTGCAACTCTCTACAAAGTTTTATAGGATTTTGTGGAATCATTTTTAATATTTGGGATTATTGTACCGTTTTATTCCGATTGTAATCTGCCCTGAGGGCTCCTGAAGCAGAATGTTGGGCTGTACATTTCCAAATAAATAAACATTATAAGAGCAGACGAATGTAATAAAATTAGTAGAAAAAATAAATGGGCTCTAAATTGGCCTTTAATCTTTTACTATGAGAAAGACTTTCCCTTCCCGTTTATTAATTAGGATCAGGTTATTAAAGGTAAAAAAAGTATTTATTGTTTATTCAACCTTAAGCACAATGAAATGTTAAGTCTGGTGAAGAGAGCTGAATCCATACAAATTAATTTATCATTTCAGGGCATCACAGTAGCAAAAAGTTGAATAGAGGTAGTCCTCAATTTACAAACATTGATTTAATGATGGTTGGAAGTTACAACAGTCTCAGAAAAAATGATGGCCCCCTCCTCAAAGTTACAACCATTAACCACCTCCATAGTTATACAATCACAATTTGAGCGCTTGGCAACTAAATGAATGGTTGTAAGTTGAGAACCAATGTACTTTGTAGAAAGGACCATAAGTTGTTGATTTTCTCTTATTCATTGAAAAAGATAAGATAGTCCTTGACTTACAACAGTTCACTTATAGACCATTTGAAGTTACAACAGCACTGAAAAAGTGACTTATGACAATTTTTCACACTTATGAACGTTGCAGCATCTTACATGATTTATATTTGGATGCTTGGCAACCGACTCACATTTATGATGGTTGCAGTGTCCCAAGGTCATGTGATTCCCTTTTGTGACCTTCTGATAAGCAGAGTCAATGGGGAAACCAGATTCACTTAACAACCGTTAGTAATTTAACAACTGCAGTGATTAATTTAACAAATAAACAAGAAAAGTCATACAATGGGACAAAACTCACTTAATAAATTTCTCACTTAACAACATATTGGGCTCAGTTTGGTTGTAAGTTGAGGACTGCCTTTAATATCCTTCAGCAGAAATTCAAGATAGTTCACACAAGTAAACAAGATTATGATCTATGACCAGAAATAAAAAATAACCCAGAAATACACCATTCAGCCTTCGATCAATTGGCAACAGTTGGTTGATGATCTGAAACATTTGTACAATATTATAACAACAATCAACATTTTTCATGGAGAAAGCACAAAATAATTAGATGAAATTGCCAGATTTCATCAGATAGTTCCAGAATCTAAAACAAATTTGCCAAATATAAAAGTGGCATCAGCATTAGTGGAAAAATAATGAAATTCTCACCATGGAGGAATGGACCGTGAAAATGTCAGAATTGCAGAAATGGCAAAATTGACCTGTTTGGTCAGAGAACAAAGCACCATTTTTTTTAAGACTTGGGATTTTTTTTAATATTCCACTTTTATTATTTTTATAAATAACCCAAGGCAGCAAAAATATCTAACACTCCTTCCCCCTCTTATTTTCCCCACAACAGCAATCTTGTGAGGTGAGTTGGGCTGACTGGGAGGGACTGGCCCAAAGTCACCCAGCTGGTTTTCATGCCTAAGGCGGGACGAGAACTCATAGTCTCCTGGTGATTGGTCCAAAGTCACTCAGCTGGTTTTCATGCCTAAGGCAGGACTAGAACTCATAGTCTCCTGGTGATTGGTCCAAAGTCACTCAGCTGGTTTTCATGCCTAAGGCAGGACTAGAACTCATAGTCTCCTGGTGATTGGTCCAAAATCACTCAGCTGGTTTTCATGCCTAAGGCAGGACTAGAACTCATAGTCTCCTGGTGATTTGTCCAAAGTCACTCAGCCAGTTTTCATGGCTAAGGCGGGACGAGAACTCATAGTATCCCAGTTTATAACCACTAAACTGGCTCTTTTTATTTAAACAGTGGAAAAGTATTATACAGATAGTCCTCAACTTACAACCACAATGGAGCCCAAAATTTATGTTCTTAAGCGAGACATTTGTTAGGTGAGTTTTGTCCCATTTTACAACCTTGCTTGCCATAGTTGTTAAGTGAATCACTGCAGGCCATAAGTTAGTAGCCCAGTTATGAACTGAATCTGGCTTCCCCATTGACTTTGCTGGTGAGAAGGTCGCAAAAGGGGATCACATGACCTTGAGACACAGCAATGGTCATAAATATGAACCAGTTGCCAGGCCTCTCAATTTTGATCCCATGATCGTGGGGATGCGGCAAAGGTCATAACTGTGACAAATGGTCATGCATCACATTGCTCAGTGCCATTGCAACTTCGAACCGTCACTAAAGGAACTGCTGTAAGTCAAAGTCTACCTGTGCATGGAATTGGTTTATCCTAGTGACCTATAGCTTGTCGAAAGAAAAGCAGAGGACAAGGAATCTAACGCGGCCATTTCAGTTGAGTGACTGCAGTGTGTTGCTCGCGGCAATGGTATTGCGGTTCGCCAGCAGCCTGGGCAGACGGCAGCAGAATCGGACAGTGGGGAAGAACACGGGCCAGTCTGGGAGCCTGGAGAGGACTAGGACGAGGATCCTACATCCAATGCAGAGATGGGGCCAGGGCCATCTGGGAGTGGGGTGCTGCCTTCAGAGCCTCCGAGTCTGGCAGCAGCGAGGCTGAGGAACAAGGGGAGCCTGTTCCCAGTGTGCATGTCTGCAGAGCTGCTAGAAGGCAAGAGCAGCTGAGACAAAAGGGGTGACTTGGGAGTAAGGCTTGGAGGTGATTGCCCCTCCCATAAGGTATAAAGGACAGGCAAAGGTGAAGAAATCTTTGCAGGAAGCAAAGTCATTCATTCTCTTCAGATTAAACCTTGAAGCGGTGTGTGGACTTTGTACTTCAGTTGGGTTTTTTTATAATTCATTTGGCACTCTAGTTGTTGGCAGCAATTCAAAGGAAAGAAAGGTGGGTGCTTATCTCGAAGGGACTGTTTGGGACTCATTACCGGCTGGGAATGAAAATAATTCCCACGTGGAAATAAAATAAGAGTTGTTTTAACTAAGCATGTGCTTAATTACAGTCTCGGGAAGTCTTGGTCAGAACAAATGGTTCCTGGTCCATTCAAGTAAGCATCCAGGATATATTTATTCATAGCGGTCTTCCAATATTTGAGGGGCTGCCACTGGGAGGAATGGGTCAAGCTATTTTCTAAAGCTCCTGTAGGCCAGACAAGGGATAATGGATGGAAACTGAACAAGGAGAGATTTAACCTGGAAAGAAGGAGAAACTTTCTGACAGTGAGAACAATCAACCAATGGAACAGCTTGGCCTCGGAAGTTGTGGGAACGCCATCACTTGAGACTTTCAAGAAAAGATTGGACTGCCATTTGTCAGAAATGGTCTAGGGTCTCCCGCTTGGGCGGGGGGTTGGACTAGATGACCTACAAGGTCCCTTCCAACTCTGATTATCTGTAAATCTTTAATCATAATACAGTTATTTTATATAAAGTCACAGAAATACAGACACAGACATAAATTAAAAATAACTAAAACGGTAGTCAGCTTGGAGACATTCTTACCTCAATGAAATCAGCCCTGGCTGGCATGTATCCTGCCATATCTCTAGAAAGAAGGGAATCAAAAGTAGGTCGGGGAGGATCTTCAGTTGCTAAAAAAATAAAAATAAAATGCATGGTCACAATGTCCAAAGCTTACTAGGGGTTCAGCAACTTTAAGATGTGCGGACTTCAATTCCCATGCTGGCTGCGGAATTCTGGTGGTTGAAGTTTGCACATCTTAAAGTTGCCAAGTTGAGAAGCACAAACTGACTTTTTAAACAACGAAAAATTATTTTGTTTACTGTATGCCATTAATTCCTATAATTTACTTCCAGTTTCAATATCTGTAGTTGCCCCCCTGCAAGCAACTCAGCTTGCAGTTAAAAGCCAACAATATAATCAAGTAAATGACAGTAGTAAAAACAGGGAGGAGAAACCCCAACGATTAGACAGACAAAGCAATTTGTAGGTGGTTCACAGAGTAGCCCAGCTTGGTGATTGTATCAAGAACCAGATCTTTAAAGGTCTCAGGAGACAAAGCAGAGTCAGGCCACACGGCCTTGAGGGAATTCTACTCCAGAGAAAGCACGTTATCTCCTAGGTCCCATGATATTTTTTAATAGATAGGACCCAAAGCATGCCAAAAATCTACCAAACCCTATAGGATGGAGAGAGGTTGCTATCTGGAGAGGCAGTGTAGGAAATATTCAGTCCATGTGTCATATAGGGCTTTATAAATTTGCAGCCAGAATTTTCAGTTATATTCAGGAGCCTAGTGGTTGCACCTATAGCTGAATAAGAGAGATGTGACATGGGCATACTGCAAACTGACCATCGCTATTTGCACTGTGGCATTTTGGACCAGCTGTAGCTTCTGAGTGGTGTTGAAGGCAGCCCAATGAACCTTCCTTCTGCAATTCTCCCTGTATGTTGCACTGAGTTATAGGTAGTCCTTGACTTACAACCAGCTGCTTAGTGACTGTTTGGAGTTACAATACACACACACCCCTTACTGGTTCTGACATTCCAGTGGCCGGGCAGCGCATCTTGCAGCGCATTCGCTTTGTGTTTTACGATGTTTTTGTCAAAAAAACAGCATTTACTTCCACTTTTCAGCAAAAATGGTCCACAGCAAACAATGCTGTCAACCCTGAAGTGAACCTGGCTGAAGCCATCTTGGAGGCTTCAGGGTTGCCACACAACAGAGGGAGGGTGGAAATAGTTACATGGGGTTTTGTAGCCAAAACAACAAAGTTTTCCTTTGGGAACCAAGGACATTCTCACAGGTGGCTGGCTAGAGGAGGAGCCGGTAACCCAGCAACCAGCCAGCACCTGGATTGGACAGCGTGACCAGTGACTTGGGAGAAAGGAGAAACTTTTACTTTTTAATTAGGTGAAAGCCGCAGGAGCTTTCAGAGTCGGCTTACTTGGAACACTGACAAATGGGTTTGCTTTACAACCCCAAGGTTTGCTTTATGACCATGGAATTTGCTTTACGACCAGGGCATTCCTTTAACGACCATTGGAAAAAACATAGTAAAAACAGATCTGGTCATATGGCGGTAATTTTTACGACCGTCATGACTGATGACCATAATGGATAGGCTCCATTATGCATGGGTGGGATCAAAAATCCCAGCAACCGGTTTGCTGCCTGGTTGCTGGGTGGGCGTGGCCTACCAGAACTTCCTGTTTCCGGCTTCCGGTGGGCCTCCAGGGCCCAGGGGAGGCCGTTTTCGCCTTCCCAAGGGTCCAGAGGCTTCCCCCCATTTCCAAACTTCCAAGAGGGCCGTTTTTCCCCCCTCCCAGAGCCTCCACGCAGACCCTGCACTTATCTCCACCGAAAATGGATTGCGTGGAGACTCCTGGGAGGGGAGGGGTGGGTGGGGCTAGCCGGTTGGTTGAAATACCGGTTCAGAGAACCAGATGTAACTTTAACATCTGGTTCGCCTGAACTGGTAGAATCCCACCCGTGCCATTATGGTCCAAGTCTAAGGCTGGCACCAGTTAAGCCTTTAACTCCCAAAATTCCAACAAGCCTATGTGAATTCGGGCAGTGTTCATTTCAAAACACCTTTAAAAAGAAACCCCAGGTTAGGGAAGTTGGTATTTAATACAGCAGTGGTTCTCTTTTCTTCGCCATGGACCCCCTTTAAATACCTTTTGTGGCCATGGGCCACCAAGATTTAACTCAAGATTTAAATCAAAACGTTTCTTCAAGCTTTTGTGGGGGTGGCCCTGTGATGGCATTGCAGCCTCCCAGGTATGCAGGGGCCACAGATTGAGAACCACCGTGAGACAAATTTACCTCAAAATAAACTCGTTGCTGTCTTGAAAGCCTGAAGAAGAACGGGGAATCTGTTCATCTTTCTTTGCGGCTGGCACTTACCGTAAAACGGAATGGCCAAGCTGGTTTGCTGCTTCTCCCCTGCCTGCTTCAGATGTAATAAGGAGGATGCAAAAAGGGGGTTATTGATGAAATGTTTCATGTAATGCTTTTCACACTCTTCTTTCGTCTTTGTGCTCATCTGATTGGCGACATCTTGCCTGTAAGGAGCCAAGAAATAAGACCAGTAATGTGCCTGGCTCATAAAATCTGTGATAACTATAATGGTAAAGGTTCCTCTTGCACGTATGTGCTAGTCGTTTCTGGCTCTAGGGGGTGGTGCTCATTTCCATTAGAAAGACAAAGAGCCAGCGCTGTCCAAAGACGTCTCCATGGTCATGTGGCTAGCATGACTAAATGCTGAAGGCGCATGGAACGCTGTTACCTTCCCACTGAAGTGGTCCTTAACTGTTCCCTTCTCCTGGCAGCTCTGCGCATGTGCAGGCTCCAGCTGTTCTTCTTCCCCACTTATCTCCGACTCCGAAGGCAGCTGATAAATGTCGGACAGCTCTGGCCCCATATCTGCCTCCGATGCAAAGCCCTCATCAGAGCCATCCCCAGACTCCAGGACTGGCTGATGTTCCTTCCCAACCTCCTCACTGTCCGATTCCACAACAATAGTCACTAAACCAAGGGTTGTAAGTCAAGGATTACCTGCAATACCTTTGCCTTCTCTCTTTCCCCTGGTCCCATTCTAATGGTTCAGATAGTCCTCGACTTAGCGGCCATTCAAAGTTATGACTTACCTGGAAAAAGGGAGTTACAACCCAGTTCCGAAGTTTTGACGGTCAGCCCCCCACCTCCTGCAGTCACATGACTGCATTTTGGGCACTCGGCCTCATTTACAGCCATTTGCAGCATCCTGGGATCACATGACTGCATTTTAAGAGTGTTTTGCTGAAAATTCTTATGTTCGGTTTTTGGCAAAACTGTGCCAGAGCAACAGGGTTTACTTCAGGGGTGGGTTTCTACCGGTTCTGTCTACCTCTGTAGAAACAGTTGCTCCGAAGAGCAACAGTCATAGAACTGGTTCTATGTCTGCTGCTGTTTTGGCCCACCCGCCTGCCTGGGCTCTTACCTGACCTTTATTTCCTGCATTTTCAACCACAGCTGCTTTGCACGACACAGCTGCGGTTGAAAAAGCAGGAAAAAGGGGCTTTTTCAACCGCTGCGCACTTGCACACAGCACTGCTCAGCTGTCCCGGCAACTCAGCAGGTTGTAAATTGCACTCGCGTGACGCTAGTAGACAGAACTGGTAGTTATACCAGTCGGATCCCACCGCTGGTTTACTTGATATCCAAGGGCATTCATTTAATGACCTTTGCAAAAAAGCTGACTTTCAACTGTTCTCACGTGCAACTGTGATAGCCCCATTACGGTCATATGTCAAGGACTTCCTGTATATTCCCACTGATATCTGGAAGATTTCCCCCAACTGGTTAATCCTCAGCAACTCTCACCAATTTCCAAAGCCACAGTCCATCACTGCTTCCAGAAGAGCCATTTCTTCTTGAGCGGTCCAGGTAGGATCGAGGACGGGGAAATTAGAGGTCTGCAGTGGGAAGCACATATCAAAAAAAAATAAAAAAAATCACTTGGGACTGCAATTGTGTAGGCTGATGAATTCCCATGACCCCCCCTCCTTTCCTGGAGGAAATTTTATTTGCATTCACACTAAACATGTGGGTCAAGTCCCAAAGATGCTTTTTCAAGAGGCAACTGGGCTTTCTGATTTTTCTTTGAAGATGTTTCGCTTCTCATCCAAGAAGCTTCTTTAGCTCAGAGTACATACATGTGTACATACACATAGAAAGAGAGAATAGAATAGAATAGAATAGAATAGAATAGAATAGAATAGAATAGAATAGAATAGAGGAGAGGAGAGGAGAGGAGAGGAGAGGAGAAGAGAAGAGAAGAGAAGAGAAGAGAAGAGAAGAGAAGAGAAGAGAAGAGAAGAGAAGAGAAATATGGAATGGAATAGAACAGAATAGAACAGTACAACAGAATTGGAAGGGACCTTGGAGGTCTTCTAGTCCAACCCAGTATCAGATGATACTAAGCTGGCAGGAATAGCTAACACCCAAGAAGACAGGCTTAAGATCCAGATGGATCTTGACAGACTAGAACACTGGGCCGTATCTAACAAAATGAAATTCAATGTAGAGAAAAGTAAAGTCCTACACTTAGGCAAGAAAGACCAACAGTACACATATAGACTGGGTGAAACCAGGCTCAAGAGCAGTAACTATGAGAGGTTTCTTGGAGTCTTAGTGGACAACCAGCTAAATATGAGCCACCAGTGTGCAGGAACAGCCAAAAAAGCCAATGCAATCTTAAATTGTATTAACAGAGGGATACAATCAAGATCAAATGAGGTACTAATACCACTCTATAAAGCCTTAGTAAGACAACACATAAAGTACTGCATCCAGTTTTGTTCACCACATTATAAAAGTGATGTTGAGACTCTAGAAAAAGTACAGAGAAGAGCAACCGGGATGATTAGGGGACTGGGGGCTAAAACATACAACGAATGGTTGGAGGAACTGGGCTTGGGTAGTCTAGGGAAGAGAAGGACCAGGGGAGACATGATAGTGGTCTTCCAATATTTGAGGGGATGCCACAGAAAGGAAGGGGTCAAGTTATTTTCCAAAGCGCCTGTAGGCCAGACAAGGAATAATGGATGGAGACTGAACAAGGAGAGATTTAACCTGGAAATAAGGAGAAACTTTCTGACAGTGAGAACAATCAACCAATGGAACAGAAGTTGCCCTCAGAAGTTGTGGGAGCTTCATCACTGGAGGCTTTCAAGAAGAGATTGGACTGCCATCTGTCAGAAATGGTGTAGGGTCTCCCGCTTGGATGGGGGGTTGGACTAGATGACCTACAAGGTCCCTTCCAACTCTGATTATCTGTTATCCATTATCTGTTAACCGCCTGCTTAGGCAGGAAACCCTATAGCATTTCAGACAAATTGTTATCCAATAGTTAAGACAGAGACAGATAAATGAAAAAGGTTTATTTCCTGGCAATAATTCCTTGAATTCCAATCTCTTTCCGGCAACTATTGGCAATCTCTCTTAGGCAATCCAAATATTGGGTTTTGTATTTGGGTTTTTATTTCTATAAGTAGCCCGGACTCGCCGTGAGTGAATTGCACAATCATAAAAGTTTTCTTATTAAATAAGAATAAAAAAAGTAAACTAAAGGCCTAAACATAAGTTGTTACCAGATGTTGGAGTTCTAGTTGCAGAAATATCCCACTTATTCCCACAAAGATGAACCCTGGAATTCCAAACATTATAACACAGAGAAAAAAAAGTTTTGATCTATTTTACATATTTTTAAATGGAGGGATTAAGCAGAGCATGTTCAGCTGTGGGACAGGCCCTTCCAGCCCAAAGATGTATTTTCAAAGTGCAGTGTCATAGTGATGGAAATGGAAAACACTTAAATCATTTTAATGTCCCAAAACCTGTGAGATGTCATGAGAATTTATGACACTTATCTACTTCACAAGGTTTGATTCTTCACACACAGACACAAATAAGTATGTATGTGGTGTGTGTGTGTGTGTTGTGCATGTATGTAAGATCTCATTCTCCCTCTCTATACACATACAAACACATATACACACAGGTAATTCCTATTTAACAATTGTGTTGAACAGTGGCCATTTGCAAATTTGGGAGTAATGAACAGTAACAAAAATCATTTTACAACCAATGTCTGCATTTACTGTACCACAACAAAAGCCTTCAGTGGGAAACTGATTAAAGGTCTGGTCAGTTTCCGGAAGAAGCTGTCATCCTGGGGGACTTCTAATCAAGTAGTCACACAGGTGCTTTTTCAGGAGACAACTGAACTTTTTTTTTTTTTTGGAAGACATTTTGCTTCTCATCCAAGAAACTTCTTCAGCTCTGACTGGATGGTGGGGAATGGAAGGATTTATATTCCTTGCAGAGAGTTGGTCATTTGCATCCTTTTAGAGGGTGGCTGAAAAAAGGATGCAAATGACTAGCTGCCTGCAAGGAATGTAAATCCTTCCATTCCCCACCATCCAGTCAGAGATGAAGAAGCTTCTTGGATGAGAAGTGAAACGTCTTCAAAGAAAAACGAAGAAAGTCCAGTTGCCTCTTGAAAAAGCATCTTTGGGACAACCATGACCTGGATGACTGAAAATCTCTACAGACTTGTAATCAAGTAATTAAGCTTAGAGAGCTGGGTTTGTTCGTTTGCCCATGGCACAACAATCTCTCTATGCTGCCAAGGGGCAAAAAAGTGAGGAGGAAAGGGGTCAATCACAGGGCACTCTAGGAGAGAGAACTTTAACTGTCTCTGAGAGAACTTTCTCTCTCTCTGTTCACTTAGCAACCATTTCAGTAAACAACCGAGTCTTCAGAACCAACTGCCGATACTAGATCAGGACACTCCTCCACACACTATAAGAAAACGTTTTTTTTAAAAAAAAAATCTCACGCCTTTAATGTTATGGCTCTTACTCTCTTCCTGCATTTGGATCACCAAAGGTCAAACCATCATCTAGGGATATAGCACAGAGCAATTTCTAGTGAGAGAAAAGGGGGTGATTACAACTTTTATAGGGTTTCCGAAACGCTGTTTAACAAAAGGAATTGGAGGGCTTCCTCTCACTTAAATCAGGCTCCTAAAATGAAATAAATAAAAGACCAGGAGATGGAATTTTGGTTTAGTTGAAGGGCTTTAAAAAATTCTCAAAGGTACCATGAAGTTTAATTCTGTATTTTGTGTACTCGGCTCCAATTGGTGAATTTGAATAAAAATAAAGTATACTATTCAAGAAAGAATTCTCAGCTGAGGGGGCGGAGCTGGCGTCACGACGATACGGCATGCGATCTTGGAGGTCTGAGTTCGCTGCCGATATCTTTGCTCCTGGACGGTCCAATTGGATCTAAACCGTCCTGAAGAGACGGTGAATGCAAAGAGCACACTCTGTCTATCCCAGGGATACCGCAAAGCCCCTGGTAGATCCAGGAGAAGCTCTTTTTGCCAGCGGCAAAGAGGCAGCCATTAAAGCTGCTGAAGTTGGGACAGCTCTGAAACGAAAGAGAACGGAAAGAGAGAGTGTGCTGGATTGGTGAGAACTTTTTCTTTATTCTAAGATTTGAAAGGACACACTAAGGAAAAGAAAGAATCTGTAAAAGTTTTGACAGAAGTGATTAAGAGGCGATGTTAAACAGGAATGTCAAAGTAATAATTTTGTTTATTTTTTTTTCTAATTGCTGGATTTTCTACGCATCATCTTATATTTTGAAACCGGACTGGTTTTTTTCTCTTCTTTCATCTCTTCTTTTTCTCCTTTTTGATTTTATAATATTTTAGGCTAGAGACTCCCGTTTAGTTATATTTTTTAAATATCTTTTTCATTTTTTAATTAATTCTTATTATATTTTGCTTGAAAAAGGAGGGGGAAAGTGAAAGCAAAAGAAACTTTGTAACACTGCCAACTAGACTATTGAAGCATTTTCTTATAATATACAAAAAGGAACAAACAGTTAGATATGGTGAAATATTGAATGAAAAGGGTGAACATAAATCTATACAAAAACTAGAGGAACAAGGTATAAAGATGAATTGGTTTTCATATGCTCAAATAAATTCAAGGTATGATAAAGATTCTAAAACAGAAGGTTTCTATGATAAACTGACTAACTTAGATAAGATTTTGACAGGTACTGATGAAAAGATGATTAAAAAATTGTATGGATATTTATTAGAAATTAAACTAGAAGAAGAACAAGTTAAAGAAACTATGATTGCTTGAGGGAAGAATTTTGGATATGGGATTGATTTAGAGAAATGGCAAAAATTGTGGTCTCAAAATTATAAAATGACAATGTCAACAGCATATAAAGAAAATTTGTATAAGATGTTTTACAGGTGGCATTTTCCCCTGGCAAGATTAGCAAGAATGTTCAAGAATAAATCCGAAAAATGTTGGAAATGTCATCAGACGTCTGGCTCATATTACCATATGTGGTGGACTTGTGCAGATGCCAAAAAATACTGGACTAAAATCCACACGTGGTTGGAAAAAATGACAAAAAAACATATAGATTTGAAACCAGAGATATTTTTATTGGGAATTTTACCTGAAATATATAGTAAAGACTTGAAATACCTGATTGTAAATGTGTTAACAGCGGCTAGGATTGTATTTGCTAAAAACTGGAAAAATGAGAAAACACCATCACAGGAGGAAATCATTAAGAAAATATTGGAATGTGCTGAAATGAGTAGATTGACATTTGAAATTAGAGAACAAGATGATAAACAATTTTATAAAATTTGGGATCTATTCTATCAATGGTTAGACAATAAAATATAGTAATGAAATATGTAGACTTTTAGAAAATAATAAATATATAAAGATGTATTATATTTACAAAATGATTCTAGGATAGATTTGGGATGATAATTTGAACTGTCATAAAACAAATTAAGTAAAATATGATTATTTTGTAAAACATGAATGAATAAAAATATAGTCAAATGATTGATTAATAATGATATTAATATATTTAATTTTTGATTGAAAATACGAGATTATATACAATGTAATTGTAATTGAAGATTACGAAATGGAAGCACAAAACCATTTGTAAACCAACCGGCACACTGTATGGACATATATGGAAGATGATTTGATGTTTTTATGTTTTCTTGGTTTATGTTTGTTTTAAAAACCAATATATATTTTTTTAAAAAAGAAAGAATTCTCTTGCCACTTCCCGCTTTATACAAGCTTAAAAAATGAATATGCAAGTCTACAACATACATTAGTATATTAAGTACAAAGTTCAATGTGCTTAGATGAAGTGGTTGAATGATTTGCTGTGATATTATTGACATAATTTTAAGATTATAATCACAAGAATACAAATACAAGTACAAGAGACTAAACATGTGAAGAACGATTATAGGAATTGGGTATGCCTAGTCTAGTGAAAAGAAGGACTAGGGGTGACATGATAACAGTGTTCCAATATTTCAGGGGTCAAGCTATTCTCCAAAGAACCTGAAGACAAAACAAGCAGCAATGGATGGAAACTAATCAAGGAGAGAAGCAACCTGGAACTCAGGAGAAATTTCCTGGCAGTTAGAACAAGTAACTTCAGAAGTTGTGGATGCTTCATCACTAGAGAATTTGAAGAAGAGACTGGACAGCCACTAAAATGACATAGAGTTTCCTGCTTGAGCAAGGGGCTGGACTAGAAAACCTCCAAGGTCCCTTCCAGCTCTGCTATTCTGTTAAATTGCTTTATATTCAATTTAGTTTTGAGTTTGTTCCAGCGGGAATTGGTGAATTTCATTTTGGTTCATGCCTGCAGGCATAGAGAATGGTACCCATATGTGCCCCTAAAAAATCTGATAATGAGCTTACAAACGTCCATTGCTGACTAACAGATTTAATATGCAGAATAGTCCAAATGAGTAATTTTGCCACTGAGGCAAACTGCTACTTACATACTGACATTTTAAGAGTTCCAGCAGCACCCCACAGGAATTTTAAATAATTATGCCACACAAAGTAAACATTACTCAGGCTGTAATTATTGTTAGTTATGAAGCATTGTTACAGAATGTAACAAAGAATTTCTTGCTAATTTAGCTGTCGACCAGCTAATCCTAGAGGGAACGTGGCATGGCTGATTAAAATAAAATAAAGCAAAACTTGCTTTAGAAGTGTTAATGGGTTGGAAAATGTTAATTGCTCTGCATGACAAATTATTAACAAAGGTATTTTCTGATTCAAACTCTACCTGAACAAAAGTATTACATAAGTAACATTTTGTTCAGAGTCTCCCAACCGGACACATCAAGTGGGGGGTTTGGAAATAGGTTGAAATTAACAGTATCTGGAGCCCACCCAGTTGGGAGAAAAAAAACAGGCTTATTACAAGTTTATTATCTTCTAAGATTGGATGTGGACAGCCTACATTTTCCCAGCTTTTTCTTGGTGGTTCTTGCTAAATTAAACTACTGAAATTCAGTTTCAAACTGTCAAATTAAGAAGCATGTTTTTTTCTCTCTGGGAAGAGCAAGGCACATAAGATTAGTTGGAGGCTTATGAGATCCATTTTATTTGAGAATCCTCCAAAAGAATTTTTATTTTATTTGTTAAATTTATTTGCTGCCTATCTCACTGTGGGACTACTTTAGGCAGCTTACAACAATAAAGAGGAAGAAATGAAAGGAGTTTTCCCAGAACAGAAGATAATAGACCAATAAAAAGAACATAATGAGAATGTATCAATATGGTAACTGAAAAAGATGGAAGGATGGAGAGTAGAGAACAAGGGGAGGAGGCGAGGTGGAGTCTGCCATTAACCCAGCAGCCACTTCCAGCTAGTATTTATTTAACAAATAAACAATAAATAAATAAAAACACTTTGAAAATTCCTTTCCCGTGTTTTTTGGTACTGACATCTTATTTATTCCCATACTTTCGGTGAGTGAAATAATCATTTAAAAGGGTAGACTTAAGCATAAAACTTCCCCACACATGTATTGATATAGGACATATCCCATAAAGAGAGAGGCAGTTTGGTATACAGATTAAAGGTGCTGGCCTAAAACCAGGAGACTATGAGTTCCAGTTCTGCCTTAGGCATGAAAGCCCGCCGGGCAATTTTAGGCCAATTGCCAGGAGGCCGTGAGTTCTAATCCTGCCTTTAGGCATGAAAGCCAGCTAGGTGACTTTGGGCTGGTCACTCTCAGCCCAACCCACCTCACAGGGTTGTTGTTATGGGGAAAATAGGAGGAGGAAGGAGCGCTGAATATGTTCACTGACTTCAGCTACCTTGTAAACTATTAAAAGCCGGAATAAAAATTTAATGAATAAAAAAAAAGATGGACGACAACAACTGATGAAGGCAAGACAGATGAATTAGAGAACTGTATATTTACCATTATTTCATAGGAATGGTCACTCTGATGCTTCTTATATTCAAATCCTCTTGTGAAGCACTGGGAAAAAAAAGGTTCGTTCTTGATACAGAAAGCGGTTTTGAGGAATCACAAAATTCGGGAGCCCTGCCCCCATTTCCCACCAATACCACTTCATCGCAAGCAAAAGGGGCCTATTATGGTTGTCACATTTCCAGCAGACGTTTCCCTTGTGCTGGCATGGCTTCATAAAAACATCAAGAAATCACACACCCAGAATAAGGCTTTTTTGGGGGGAGGTAACCAGGGTGGGCTTCTCCTGGTTCGGATGAACCTGTAGCTAGTTTTATGGTCGGTTCACTGAACCAGCAAATCCCACCCCTGGCTGGCCCCACCCACCCCAACCCGCCCCTCCCAGGAGTCTCCATGTGGCCCATTTGGATGCCAGGTAAGTGCAGGGCCCGCGTGGAGGCTCGAAGAGGGCAAAAAACGGGCCTCCTGAAGGTTCTGAAAGGCTGGAAATGGTCCCATTTCCGGCCTCCAGAGGGCGTCTGGACCCCGGGGGAGGCCCTTTTCACCTTCCCAAAGGCTCCAGGAAAGCCTCTGGAGCCTGAGGAGGGCGAAAAACAGGCCTCCCGGAAGTTCCGGAAGACCAGAAACGGGCCCATTATCGGCCTCCAGAGCCTGGGTGAGGCTGTTTTCACCCTCCCAGAGGCTCCAGGAAAGCTTCCGGAGTCTGGGGAGGGTGAAAAAAACGGGCCTCCTGGAAGGCCGGAAATGGGCCTGTTTCCAGCCTCCAGTGAGCCTCCGGAGCCCAGGGAAGTCGGTTTCATCCTCCCAGAGGCTCTAGGAAAACCTACAGAGCCCGGGAAGGGCAAAAACGCTCCCCTTGACGTGGTGCAGGAGCCCGACTAGGCCACGCCCACCCAGCAACCAGGCAGAGAAACAGTTGCTGATATTTTTGAAGCTCACCCCTGGGCGTAACCCTTTCAAACGAGTTGAACATAATCAATGTCCAAAACTGACAAGGAATTCTTCTTCTTCTGGAAGAAAGAAGAGAATTCCTGTCCGTTTTCGCTTGGCCCGTCCAAAGATGGAATAAAGATCAGGCCCAGCAGCCAAGAGATCGTCCTTGCATTTCTCTTCCCTCACTCCTTGTAAATACAATTTACCTGCAAGCATAGCAGAAAAGGAGGCGGACTGCATTCTGCACATTTGATGTAAGGTTCCGCAAGGTAAGAGGAACACCCTCGGCATGGTGGCTTGTCAAAAGGGTCACCTGAGAAACAGCAAAAACTACAATGAATTTTATAAATGTACGGTAGTCTTCTCTCAGAAAGGTTGGCAGATCAGCAGTTCAAACCCCTAGCGCTGCATAACGGAGTGAGCTCCCATTACTCGTCCCAGCTCCTGCCGACCTTTAGCAGTTCAAAAGCACATTAAAAAATGCAAGTAGAAAAATAGGGACCATTTTGGTGGGAAGGGAACAGCATTCCGTGTGCCTTCAGCGTTTAGTCATGCCAGCCATAGGACCACGGAGACGTCTTCGGACAGCGCTGGCTGCTTGGCTTTGTAGTGGAGATGAGCACCGCCCCCTAGAGCCGGAAACGACTAGCACGTATGTGCGAGGGGAACCTTTACCTTGGCTTCTCTTAGCCAACTTCTTATCAGCAGAACATTGGGTATGTGTGAAACCTGGATGTCAGGGCCCCAAGTAACACCCGCAACAGAATCAAAACTCCGAGGCAGGCATATTCCCTCAAAGCACGGATTTATTAGGTATGTCATATAGGCACATCTGGGGAGAATCAGGCTCTAAAGTCCCTCAGGTTTCCCCCTAGTTAAAAATACATTTTTCCTCCTCCTGCCCAGGCAGGCCATCCCATGGCCCAATCAGGTCACAGTCCAAATTTCACCTGGACTCGCACCCCATCTCCTCACACCTGGTAGGAACGTTCTTAGTCCTCAGAGGGAAGAATTTTATTTTGGTTACAAAGCCTTTGCTACCTCTACCTTCCCAGGGGCGGGAATCAAAAATCCCAGCAACTGGTTCGCTGCCCGGTTGCTGGGAGGGTGTGGCCTACTGGAACATCCGGGAGGACTGTTTTTCGTCTTCCCAAGGGTCTGGAGGCCTCCCCCAGGCCTCTGGGAGGGCAAAAACGGCCTCCCCCGGGCTCTGGAGGCCCACCGGAAGCCGGAAACAGGTCCGTTTCCAGATTTCCAGTAGGCCCATTTTCCCTCCTCCCAGAGCCTCTGCGCGGACCCTACACTTACCTGCATCAAAAATGGACCACATGAAGACTCCTGGGAGGGGCGGGGTGGTTCAAATTCCGGTTTGGCGAACCAGATGCAAACTTAACTTCCGGTTCGCGCAAACCAGTAGAATCCCATCCCTGTACCTCCCCCTTCCCTTTCCCACAGCTCGCTCCGCCTCCGCTGTGGGATGCCAGGGACCAGGAAAAATGGCTCCAGGGCTGACACTGGATGCTGATTGAGATCAATCGTCCTTACAAGAAGCCACAATTCTACAATCTCTTATTTCATAATTACACACACTCAGAATTGAATGAACAGGTAGTTCTCGACTTTTCTGTTTAGTCAGAGTTCCCCAATGTTTCCGGCTTTGCGGACTGGTGGGAAGAGGGGGGAGGGAGGGGATGATTCATGCAAGCGGCTGGCAAGCATCCCTGCAGCTCCATTTCCTTGAGCTGCATGCACGTGTGCCTGCCGTTCACACAAAGGGAGCATGCATGCACATGCGCAAGTGAGTTTATGCGTGCGCACTCGCTGGCCATTTCCATGGCCCAATTGCAAACCCCTCATGGCCCACTAGTGGGCAGCAGTCCACAGATTTGGGGGGGGAATCCCTGTACGTAGTGATAGTTTGAAGTTACAATGCCACCGAAAAAAGTGAGTTACAACTATTGCTCACACTTACAAACAACACAGCATCCTCACAGTCATGGGATGAAAATTGAAGTGCTTGGCATGTATTCACGATAATTGCAGAGCCCTGGGGTCCAGTGATTCCCACCTGTGACCTTTCCAGCTATCTTTTGACAAGCAAAGTCTTTGAGGGAAGCTTGATTTACTTTACAGCTGTGTGATTCACTTTACTACGATGATTCAGCACTTAGCAATAGCACTTAGACTTATGTACTGCTTCACAGGGCTGGAAAAACCCCTCTCTCTTAGCAGTTTATAGAGTCAGCATATTTCCTCCAACAAGCTGGGTCCTCATTTGACCCACCTCGGAAGGATGGAAGGCTTGAGACAACCTTGAGCCAGGTGAGATTAGAACTGTCGAACTTCTGGCAGCCAGCAGAAGTAGCCTGCAGTACTGCATTCTAACCACTGCACCACCCCAGCTCTCGATTTGCTTAAAAACCGTGGCAAAAAGATCATAAAACGGGGCATGACTCACTGAACAACCATGTGAATTCTGGGCCCAACTGTGATCGTGAGTCATGGATGGGCTGTGTCAATGAGGCATGTCTCACCCATTCAACTGGATGTAGCAAAATCCATTTGCTTGTGTGCGCAGAGTGACATTCACACTAAAGTGATCTCATGATGTCTTTACTTAAGCAAGGAAGAACGAGCCTGCTGGCACCTTTAATTGTCACTGGGTTGATAGCATCATGAACCAGCACTAGGATAGTGGGTGAAGCTTCCACTTGAATAGGCTAGTCCATGTTTATCAATACCAAAAGCGGAAATAAAACCACTAAGAAATGCAAGAAATAATTGGTGTTTTTAACCAGTTAAGTGGCCATTCGGGACACCAGTCATGAATGACAAGTATTTGGTGTCCTTGTGTTGATTAGCACATGGAACAAGACCAGAAAAGCCTTTGTCCTTAGTCATGGCCAGATTAGAATTCTCCCTTAGAAACTTGACCTTGGATTCTCCCTTTAAAATTGCTCTGTTAGAAAATGGCAACTTTCAGAGAAGAAAAAGTTTTGGAAGGAGGAGGAAGAGGACATTTTGTACCCTCCTGCCACCTAGGGTTAAGGTACACATCACAAAGGCCGTCCTAACCCCTTCATTCCTTGCTGTGACTCAACTCTTGTATTTGCTCCTAGCCCTGGAAGGGAATGCTGACAAACAGGGGAGCTCTTTGTCAACCAAGCATCTTTACTGCCATCTAGTGGTTATACAAATGTTTGCAGGCCAACTACAATCACCCTAAGCCAGGGGTGTCAAACTTGATTTCCATTGAGGGCTGCATCAAGGTTGTGTTTGGCCTTGGAGGGCTGGGGGTGGTGTGGCCATGGTAGGGCGTGGCCATGGTGGGCATGACACATGACTCGTGTCAGGGGCACCTGTGGTGGATAAGTGCTAAGGCAGGAGACTTCCCTGAGACCCTCCTTCACTTTCATGATAATCTTCCTTCCTTCCTTCCTTTTTTTCCCCCTTCCTTCTTCCTTCCCCTTCCTTCTTCCTTCTCCTTTTTCCTCCTTTTTCCTTCCTTGCTATCTTCCCTTCTTTTTCTATGTCTTTCCTCTTTCCCTTTCCTGCCCTTCTTGCATGCTCAAATGCAAAAGAGGAAACATTTATCCTTTTGGTTTGTTTTGGGTTTGTTTTGATAGCCCTCTGCCAGCAAAAACGGAGCTCTGCTCTGTTTTTGCTGGCAGAGGCAACGCAAGCGGGTCCTTCGCTGTTTCCAGGGAGGCCCCACAGGCCAGATCTAAGCATGCAGCAGGCTGCATCCGGCCCCACAGGCCTTGAGTTTTGACACCCCTGCCCTAAACCAATACCTGTTTTACTGGGGAAGAAAGGAAACACATACAGGTAGTCCTTGACTTACAGCAGTTTGTTTAGTGACCGTCTGAAGTTAGAACGGTTCTGAAAAAAGTGACTTATGACCATTTTTTACACTTACGACTGTTGCATCCCTATGATCCTGTGATTTATATTTGGATGCTTGACAACTGGTTCCTATTTATGACTTATGTCTCACTTAACAACAGAAATTTAGGGCTCAATTCTGGTCATAAGTCAAGGACTACCTGTATTGTAATAAAATATGTTTAGTTGTTAAGTTGCCATAATACTCTTAGTAGTTTTTGCTACAACAGGTTAATCGTCCTACTATTTAAGGGAGAGCTACATTCATATCTTTTCTGTACTGGGGAATTCTGGGAGTTGAAGTCCACAGGTCTTAACATGGTTGGACTGAACAAGGAGAGATTTAACCTGGAAATAAGGAGAAACTTTCTGACAGTGAGAACAATCAACCAATGGAACAGAAGCTGCCCTCGGAGGTTGTGGGACCTTCATCACTTGAGACTTTCATGAAGAGACTGGACTGCCATTTGTCAGAAATGGTGTAGGGTCTCCCGCTTGGGCGGGGGGTTGGACTAGATGACCTACGAGGTCCCTTCCAACTCTGATTATCTGTTGGAATCTGTTAAACCCCTGTTCTAAATTGTCTAATCTCTGCCCCTTTTTACAGAAAGCAGAAGAACAGAGCCATCTCTCTGATGAAGTATTTTTTTTAATCAGGGCAACCTGGTCTACCCAAATATGGGATGTAGCACACTGATTCTGCCTTTCAGCCCCAATCCAGGAGCCTTCGTAGGCAGTTGCTTTCACAATAAACTAGTTTTGTGTCAAATTTTATATTTACCGACAAAGAAATAAAGGGAGACTAGATTATTTCAAGCTATTTAGCTCTCATCAGCTAGCCATATCCATATTTGGGTAGACCAGGTTGCCCTAATAAAAAAAACATTTAAATCTGTCCCGTGGTATAGCCAACAAAACTAGGAGAACCGGTGGCTTAGAGGTTAATACATCTACCTAGTATATAAGCAAGCCTGGGTTTGAATCCCAGAAGGGTATGACTAGCTGATGAGAGCTAAATAGCTCGAAATAGATCCATACTAGTCCCCTTTAATTTCTTGGTCGGTAACTACAAATTTTAACCTCTCTCTGGTGTATTAAAAAAATGGCAAATGCCTTTGAGCCGCAGAATGGCAGAATTGGAAGGGACCCCACCAAGGGCTATTCCATTTGGACAATTATTCCAGCCTTGGCCTCTTAAAATTTCCAGAGACGGAAAACTCACAACCTCTACTGCTTAAAATCATTACACAATATAAGGATATCGTGCTTCATATAGGAGGCATGTTCTAACTTCACCAAGCCATAGAGTCTAATGCTAAATGCTCTAATTTAACTTATTTAACCAAGGTTAAACAGCATTCTTGCTTGTAAAGAGGTGGTTTGGTTTTGGTTTTTTTGCAATTTCAGAGTGAACCTTACTTACTGCTGAATGAAGCCAGGTGATCCATGATCCTTTCTAAGTTGCGAAGGTTATTGCCTTCTTTTGAATGATGCTTTATGGACACTCAGCCACTGCAATAAAGGAGGGAAAAAACCCACATAACTAGCAAGTTCTAAGCGCTGGGAAGTTTCCTGAGTTCTTCCCCATTAGATACAGGTGAAACAAATTCTGCCTAACTCTAACCTTGTAAATCATAATTTTTCAAAATGAATCATTGGTGTGTAGTATGAAGGGTAACTTTCTGTAGTTTCAAAAAAAAAAATAGGATTCAAGGGAACTGGCTCCACGGAGTAAAGAGGACTCATTTTAGGGGTTAGCAAATGGATTAATTTGAGTAAAGGTAGTCTTCACTTAATGACCATTCATTTAGCAACAGTCGAAACTTACGATGGTGCTGAAAGAGTGATACTTGTAATTTGTCCTTGTAGTTGCAGTTGTTGCAGCATCTCCATGATCACATGATCCAGGCCTTGGGCAATGGTCAGTTATGACATTACATCATCCTGCAGTCATGCGATCGCCATTTGCGACCTCAGTTGCTGGTTTCCAACAAGCAGTCAATGAGGACGCTGGCAGAAGGCTACAAATGGCAACCCCGTGGTTCGCACTGAATCATGGTGCAAGTCGCTTAATGACACCAATCAGAAAAGCCAGAACTGCTGTCATTTACTGGCGTGGTCATGTGATCTTATTCTTGACATCTGCGCCATTTAGTCTAAATCACAGTCATTAAATGAGGACTACCTGTACTTTGGTAGAATGAGAAAATGTATGGGGAAATTTTAAGATGTGCAAATACTGATAGAAAGTTAGAATGTGAGTTTGCAAGGAAAGATTACAGGTAGTCCTTGATACGTATGCCTAGTCACTTAGCGGCCGTTTAAAGTTATAACAGACATTCCCAAAACTATTTACGACCCAGTTTCAAAGTTGCCCCCCTCCCCCAGTCATGTGATTGGATTTTGAGCATTTGGCAAATGGGCCTCATTTAGGACTGGTCACTTAACTATTTTGGCATTATTATTATTATTTTGCCAGAAACTGGTATTTATTTATGGTTTTCAGCTGGAAAAAAAAACCCACCCCTAATTAAAATGCTTTTATTTAACAACTGTGGCATTCAGTTCACTACCACAAAAAAAAGGTCATTAAAAAACCAGGGGTGGTCATGGGATTTGCTTAACAATCACAACTTAGAACTGTAATTGTGAACTCATTTACAGTCATAACCCGAGGATTACCTGTATTTGCCCAAAGAAGCAAAAATAGCTTAATTCAAGACTGCAGTTACACGGAGTTGGGTATATCGCAAGAAATATAATCTAGAGCATGCATGTCAAACTCAACGCATCACGTTGCCGTCACGTGACATTTCGTGATGTTTTTCCCATTCACGGAACTGGGGTGGGCGTGGCCTGCACGTGACACATCTGGCCCATGGGCCGCCAGTTTGACACCCCTGATCTAGTGGTTTAAGGCACCAGACTAAAAAGCAAGAGATTGTAAGTTTTAAGTCTTGCCTTAGCCATGAAAGCCAGCTGCGTGAACTTGGGCCAATCACTGTCAGCCTAGCCCACTTCACAGGGTTGTTGTTGTGGAGGAAATAGGGGGACTGTTGTAGAGGAAAATAGAAGATGTTGGATATATTCACCACCTTATTTGTAAAAATAATAAAGGCAGGATTTAAATATATAAATGCATAAAAGTAATTAGAATGTGTTGGGAATTGAGTGGTTAAGAAGTGTGTGATGTAAAAACAAGGATTTGAGACACAGTGCAGAAATGCTGAATGAACATGGATTGAACACAATAATGCATGAAAAAGACAGAATGAACAAAGATTGCATCATAAAACTAATATGTCAGTTCTCGACTTACAACCATTTGTTAGCGACCAAAGTTACAGCTGCACTGAAAATAGTAACTTATGATCATTTTTTCAACTTACGATCTTGCAGCATCGCCATGGTCATGGGATCAAAATCTAGATGCTTGGCAACAGACTTATACTTATGACTGTTGCTGTATCCTGAGGTCATGCTATCACGTTTTGCGACCTTCTGACAAGCAAAATCAATGAGGAAAGCCAGATTCACTTAACAACCATGTTACTGGCTTAACAACTGCAGCAATTCACTTAACAAATGTGGCAAGAACGGCAGCAAAATGGAGCAAAACTCACTTAACAAAATGTCTCACTTAACAGAAATTTTGTTCTCAATTGTAGTCATAAGTCAAGGACTATCTGTACCTGAAGGAAGAATGGACAGTAAGGGGAAGACTGAAAATCATGGATTACTGAAGAGGAAATCCCATAGACAGGAATGAGAATAAAAGGCAATGTGTAAAGCAGGGGTCTTCAAGCTTGGCAACTTTTAAGATCTGTGGACTTCAACTCCCAGAATTCACTATTCAAAAATAAAACAAAACTGCTACAATATGACACAAATAAAAATAGAGAGACCAAAAGCTTGTAATCTTGAATGTATTCCAAGTTCACATGATTTTCTAAATATTTGAAAAGTAAGCTTTCAATATTCACCAAATCCTGTCCAATTTTTTTCAAAGACAGAGATAACATGACATTTTTTTGATTGGCAGAATATATAATTTTCTAAGAAATTGCTATCTACAAAACCCAAACTCTATCAGGAGTTACAGAATTTCTGTTTCCCAAGTATTATTCTTTAGCAATTCCCTGAGCATGAAAAAAACCATACTTGTTCAGAACATGACTGGACTTTGAAGCTCTTTCAACAACCCTGACTTCAACTCCCAGAATTCATCTCCCTCCTCCTCCACCCTCCTCCTCCTCCTCCTGTTGCTACTTGCTGGTAGATTAGGTCTAACTTCACAAGACATACACATGTTGCTCAAAAGTGAACTGGGTTTCAAAAACTTCAGGCTAATGATGAGGATTGCTGAGACATAAGAAAAAGTGGCATTCAGAGGATATATATGAGGAACCAATTGTTTCTTTTCTCATGAGCAAATGTGTAACATCTTGCAGTGCAAATATGATGACATCACAACATGAATCACAATATGCAGAGGCTTAAGGAAAGATAGATGTATAATCAAATAAACTAAATAATTGTCACAGAAAAGAGCAAATGTAATGCAAGATGGGACAAAGTTAATTAGCAGCAACATCCATCAAACTTTACAACCTAGAAAGCAATAACCTCTTCTTTGATTAAGCAGGTACTTGAGTATCAATACCCTGGTGTACACAATAGTGTGATAAAAGAGCAGCACAATCCTTTTTCTGGCTATTGCTGTTATAAATTTCTGATTACAGTAATTTTTATCATGTTTATGCATTAATTAAATAATGCAAATTCACAATCTAACCTTACTGGAGAATATTCGTGAACAGAATTAGCTCACCCTTACCTACAGGATTTGTCCAAATCATAAGAATTCCTCAAAAGGAGGAAACACAATGCCCAATAATGTTTTAGAAAAGCTTTTGTTTTAAGGGAGAAAATGATTAAGAAAACATGATTGTTGTTGTTGTTGTTGTTGTTATTGTTGTTGTTAAAGAAATTGATCTCAGAGGGAAAACATATGATCCAGCTTAAATATTTCCAATTAAAATAATGAGATGAGTTTATTTCTTTTATTTGGAAACAATGCTCACATATACATTTCTGGGAAGGCATAAAAATATTTTGTGTGTTTTATTGTCTCTTTGCTAACATCAAAAATTTATCATAAAATGTCCTTTGACTTCTTTCCATTCATATTGTTTCAGTAGCAGTCATTTGGGCACCAAAAGTTGAGAGTATAAAAATACTATCTTATGATTGAATTAAAGATTTAATATGCCCTCTTTCCACACATCCTATAGCCCCATATTAACTATATCAAATAGCTACTAGATGGGTGGGAAAGTGAACTTGGGGAGGCACTAAGTGCTGTAACTTAAGAGTGAAAAGTTTTTTGCCTATATCTTAAATTGTAATACTGCAAAAATGCATCCAATTTTTTGGTCACCACAATATCAAAAGATGTTGAGACTTTGGAAAAAGTGCAAGGAAGAGCAGCTAAGATGATTATGGGCCTAGAGACAAAAAACATATGAAGAATGGTTGCAAGAATTGGGTATGGTCATTTTAGAGGAAAAAGAGAAGTAGAGGTAATGTGACATAGTATTCAGTATTTGAGGAACTGCCACAAAGAATAGAATAGAATAGAATAGAATAGAATAGAATAGAATAGAATAGAATAGAATAGAATAGAATAGAATAGAATAGAATAGAATAGAATAGAATAGAAAACAGATAAAGGGATTTTGAGGTCTCTCTTGTCCAAACTCCTGTCTAGGCAGGAAACCCCTTCACACTTCTGCTAGACAAATGGTTATCCAAACTTTTTAAAAACTTCCAGTGTTGACATTCACAACTTCTGGAGGCAAGTTGTTCCACTGGAGTAATTGTTCTAACTGTCAGGAAATTTCCCCTAGTTCTGGGTTGCTTCCCGCCTGATTAGTTTCCACCCATTGCTTGTCCTGCCCTGGTGCTTTGAGAATACTTGACTCTCTTCTTTGTAAGGCCCCTGAGATGTTGGAACACTGCTATCATGTCTCCCTAGTCCTTCTTTCATTAAACTAGACATACCAGTTCCTGCAAATCATTCTTCATATGTTTTAGCCTCCAGTTTCCTAATCATTTTGTTGCTCTTCTCTTCTGCACTCTTCTAAGAGTCTCAACAAAAGGAGAGCAACTTATTTTCCAAAAAGTGCCAGCAGTAAGCAAGAAAGAAACAATATATGGAAACTAATAAAAGAGAAAAGCAATTAAGGAGAAACTCTCCTAACAATGGGGACAATTAACAACAATCAACCAGTGGAACAGCTTGCCTTCAGAAGTTAGAAGCCATCACTAGAGGTTTTAAAGAAAAGACTGGACAGCCACCTCCACTGAAATGGTATAGGCAGGAACTTCCTGCTTGACCGAAGTTGGACAAGAAGACCTCCAAGGTTCCCTTAGCTCTATTCTGATTGAATTCCATATTACTTCCAACAATCTGGATCCTCGCTTTACCAACTCCTCGAAGGATGGAAGGCTGAGCGAAACTTGAACTGGTCATGGTTCAACTCTGGCAGTGGGCAGAGTCAGCCTCAATGCTGCATTTTAACCACTGTACCACAGTTCCTACAAACAGTATATTAGATTAGATGAAATTTTGGTTTCATCTAGACTAGGGGTGTCAAACTCTGTTGGCCTGTGAGCCAGATGCATTACGTGCTGGCCACATCCACCTCAGTTTAGCAAAGCGGGGGCGGGGATTGTGATACGTCATGTGATGACAACATAATGCCATGAGTTTGACACCTGATCTAGACAGCTTTTCTAATGTAACTGACTCATTTTAATGCACCTTATTCAGAAGTCAGAAGATGACCTTGATAGAGCTACAAGCTCTGTTGCCTAGGTAAAAGGGGATGAAACATTTTTAAAAATGTACAATATCCACATAATGGTTGGAAGCAGCTCTAAAACAAACACCTCCCTAATTCATTGAATATAACAAGGAAGAGGTAGTATAACACAAGTAAATTTGCAAGATTTTATTATATCCAATCTCAAGAAAAGTAGTTTTACTCTTCCTATGGGCTTACTATTGTCTGATCTATTTAGCAGGGCTGACAAATCGCCATCAATTTAAAGCACTGGACTGTAGCTGTCAGATATGTCACTGTTCAAATACAAAGGATTTAGGAGGATTGTCCTTAAAATGTTTTTTCTGTTACTGAGATTCTTTCTGCTGTTATCAGAATTCTTCAGACATTCTGTCAGACAGGGAAAAAGCAAAAGAATGAGACAAATGTGTTTCAAATGTTCTCTTTAAGTGAAATTTGCTAGCAGCTCTAGCCTCTGTCTTGCTAATTTTTCCAGTATGCTCTTGGGATTGATTTTAGTTGTTTGGATAAACATTTTTCATATGCCAGCTGTACTTAGTGACAGCTGACTAAAATGCATTTTTTAAAAATAAATTGTCGGAAAAAAACTTAAGGTTTTTTTTTTACAAAAGTAAAATAAAAGATGAACAATGCATCTCTCTGATATGATATCTTGGCATTTAAATTACAGATTAACAGAGCTGAAAGGGACCTTGGTAGCAATGGTGGTATTCAATGGGTTTGACCGGTTCAAGCGAATCCAGTAGCAAGTGATTTGGCATGGGTCGCCGAATTGGTAGTAGAAAACGGCTGGACATGCCCCAACCTGGTCACCTTGCTCCACTGGCTCATTCACTCCACCCACCTGTTGCTCGGCTCCTTAAGGCATACCTTCTCTTTTTTGCCCTCCCAACAATCAGCTGTTCATACAATCAGTAGTGCCAGGATTCCTTGTTGAGGCCCAGGAAGATAAAAGAATGGGAGGGAGGTTCCTCTCCATTTTTCCCCTTCCTAAGCCCCAGGGCAGTCTTCTGGGAGGCCAGTAGCTGCTCCCAAATGGAGTGAATGTGAGTGCTGTGTGCCCTTCCTATGCTCCATTTTTTTTTTCTTCCTGAGTCCAGTGGAGCCTTCTGGGAGTAAAATGCCCCTCAGGAGGCTTGCCTGAGGCCCAGAAGGCCCCAATGTGGGTGAGGGGTGGCTATAAAAAGCAAAAACGCCACACCCACTCCAGTCAAATGGTCACGCCCACCTAGCCATGCCCACCAGAAACCATCCCCACAGAACCAGTAGTAAAAAAAATTGAATCCCGCCACTGCCTTGTAAGTCATCTAGTCCAACCCCCACCCAAGCAGACCCATACCATTTCTTACAGATGGCAGTCCAGTTCTTCTGAAAGCTTCTAATGATGAAGCTCCCACAACTTCTGAAGGCAAGCTGTTCCATTGGTCCATAGCTTACCGTCAGAAAATTTATGTTTATTTCAGGTTGAATCTCTCCTTGTTCAGTTTCCACTCATTATTTTTTGTCCTTCTGGTGCTTTGAAAACAGGTTGACTCCTCCCTCTCTCTGTGTCAGCCCCTCAAATATTGGAACACCGCTATCATGTCTCGCCCTGGTCCTTCTCTTCACTAGACTAGCCATGCCCAGCTTCTGCAACCATTCATTGTATGTTTTAGCCTCCATTCCCCTAATAATCCTGGCTGCTTTTCTCTCGCACTCTTTCTTTTTTTTTTTAAACAAATATTGATTTTTCAAGACAAACAAAACATATAAAAACCTTTCCAAGAACTACCTATAAACTTCAACAAGACAAACAAAGCATTATTCTTTAAAACATGGTTCCACATTATCACACTGAAGCAAAACATGAGAAAAACCCTCTCAGTTATCATTTATACATATCTTTTCCCAATTTCTCTCCCTTTAATTTCATTTCTCCAAGATTTTATTAATTTAGGTTCAAACATAATCCACACACTAAACATAAAACATAAAACTTCTTTTGAAAGTGATCATTCCCAGGTTACATCTTTTTTGGACAGACCTAAATCAAAATTCATGCCCACCTTATATACCCTTCTATCTTATTAACCATTTTGTATTTTCTATATAACTTCTCCTATCTTTTCACTCTCTTAATTATATTTTATTTATTTCATCTTATTTCAAAGTCATTATACTTATGTCTTTTGGTCCGTTCTTAGTAAACATCTATGTATCTCTTCCCTTTAACCAAAAAATTTCCTGTAATCGCTTTTTGAAGTATGACACCTTCTCCTAAAATAAAACTTAAAATAATACATAATTTCCATTCTGATTCTGCTTAGCACCTCTACATATTAAATTCAAAAATGAAAGAATAATAAACTTATAGTATAATTAATGTATAATTTCTATTCTAATTCTAGTTCTAATAAGTACATTGTTTTAGAATAGAAAAATAAAATACTAAAGTTATAATAATATTAAACACTAACAAATTAAACTTTAACTAAGCATTAATCACTTATCAGATCTCCTAATATTTAATCAAATATCAACATCCATCATTATTAAACATTAATATTTCATTAAATATTCCAATAAACTGTTCCAAATACAAATACTACAATACTATCTTATGCACTCTTGCAGAATCTTCTTTAATTATGTTTTATCTATCATCCTTCATCTCTAAAGAAAAAAACTTTTTTAAAAAAATCTTGTCCTAGCTTCTCCGTGGCTTTTTTTCTTTTTCCCTCCCTTTCTTCTCCAATCTGGTCTTTTTTGTCCTCCCTCCTCTCCCCCTTTAAGTTTCCCTCTCTGCTGTAATTCTCTTCAATTGCTTTCTAACATTGTACCTTCTTTCATCCTATTTTCTTTTCTTGGTTGTTTTATTAAATCTTAAATTCTCCTCTTTTCCCTTCCTTCCTTCCCATTTTCTTTCTTAATCAAACTTTAGTCCATTAAAGATGGCTTCTTCCTTTTCTTCTTCTTCTTCTCCTTCTCCTCCAGTGTTTGCTGGTACGTAGAAATCCCACGAATACTTTAAAAAGTGAAGGCAGCTCCAAAGAATCCTTGCCACTTTGTTGTCTTCTTCTTTTTAATTTTCATATTCCATTTTCTTAGTTCATCAACTGTAGTACTATTATAAGTTTTTTTTTTTAAAAACAACAAAATAATAACCCAGATGCTTTCAATCTTGAAGTAATTTCCAAATGTCAGAGAGTTATCAAACAATCCAAAACAAGCAAAACTTTTTCCCTCTTCTTCTCTTTACAGTTTTTCTCCAGAGGCAAAATCCTAGATATATTTAAAGCCGTATTTCCATTAATTACTGGTCTTGTAATCTTCAAGGCGTCTCCTCCAGCAAAGTTTAGAAAAAAATTTTACTTTTTTTTTAGTCCTCCCCTTCCTACTTATAACAAAGAGCTTATTTTTACCTTTAGAGAGCAAGTTTTTCTGTGCTCCTTGCTTTCTCCGTAGGGGAGGGGGAGTGAGCTTCTCCTTCAGCACTTCGCCGATGTTACAAATCCTTTTGGAAACAAATGTATCAACTAAAGTCAGGTTCCCAGGTGTTTTAAAAGCAACATCATGTCCTGGTTTAGCCAAGAAAACTTCTTCTAAGTCTTCCCAAGTAAACTTGTCCTGTTGAAGAATCCTTCATGGCTGCCGAGACAGCCGCTCATCCGTCTCAGGAAAAAGGAGTCTAGCCGGCTGGGGAGGGGGTGCGATGTCCCAGACCCTGCTCGGATCTCTCTCAGCTCCTGCCCCTTCCAGGGTAAATGGCTGTCCCCTGCAAATCCAGTTGGATCGGGTACCTGATTTGCTGCTAGCAGCAGGGACCCGCAGAGAAGCGGATTCCTGCCGCTCTATTTGCTTCTACATAACCTGGAAGTGTGCCTGCACCTTTCTAGAGTCTCAACATTTTTTTATAGTGTGGTGCCTAAAACTGGATGTTGCATTCTAGGTGTGGTCTTACTTCTGAGGCTTTATAGAGTGGTATTAGTATCTCAATTGGTACATGTTTCCCATTGCCAGATATTACTGAATAGTTTGAATATATATATTGAATAACAATACATTCTGTATTGTTATATATTGAATGATGAGGACAATATGATTTCTTACTAAAAGGTATTTTTCTTGTAATTTCTTTTCATTTATGCCTCTGAGAAGCTGCTCTGCAACAGTGTTGTAGGAACAGAAAGGTTTCCAGGAGAAGAGAAGATTGCCTGCCTTCTTTCCTCAAAAATGGCTTTGCTACTCTTGGCAGAATCCAATTTGTATTCTATCCGTACCCCACTAAGTTAAACTAATAGAGTTGGAATGGAAAGCACACTTCCATCTTAAGCATTAACTATATCATGAATTATCAATGTTTCTAACAATATAACTTGCATTTCTGAACTGCAAGGATAAACAGCAAATAAATTTGATAAACAAACAAACAAACAAATAAATAAGTCCTACACATATCAAACTAGGAAGGAAAGTGGACTTCCATATCACTCATGGCATGCTCTATGTCACCTTGCCAAGCACATCACCCGCCAGCATTGGCCATGCCTTGTTCAGTAAATTCAAGGTCACAAAACAAAGAACAACTTAAGCTTTTTTTGTCATATTGACAAACTCAGCAACACAATCAATATGTCAAGAAATGGATATCCTTGCTACTACAAAGATGATAGCCATTCAAGTAAACATTCCTTCAAGATACCTGGTAATACACCTATTAATAAAGGAAAGATCCTTCCTCTGACATTTCCAGCTCAATGTTCATTGAACAGGAAGTCAGTTGATGGTAAAACGAACGGAGGGAGAAAACCCACAAGCTCAGCAAGGTGTCTAATCACCAGCACCCTTCGTCCTCCAGCTAATTATAATTTCTAGTGGGTATGCTCTGTTCCTGGGGGAACAAAGCAAAGGTACAAGATAAAATAAACGGTGCTGCATAGCGTTGCAAACAAAGGAAATTGTTGGAAGAAATGTCCATCTGGGTTCAGTTCCAAGTGGAAGACACTAGAAACACGGTGGAATGCTGGAAAGATGGTTTACTGCTGGACAGTAGACCACATGATTTGAGGCCCCAAGCAAAAAGTACATAAGGGAGAGGGAGCAAGATTTATAACTTGTTGAGCTTTGAACTTGCTTCCTGTTCCTGTGGCAAGAAATGTATCCTGATTGGTTGTCAGACTCCCATGGGGCCATGCAGGGATAACATTGCAGGTTGTCTCTTCTTGAGTCCCAAGCCTGGTTGAATGTTGCTGGGTGATGTAATCTTCCCAGGTGCCATGGTGAGATGGCAGAGGGCTAATCCTATCATGTCCTGAGGGCCATGTCTCATCCCATCATCCAAGAGCTGAAGTTCTTTTTGTGTTGTAGATGTCTTTTGTCTTTTCTGGATCTATTCTCCTTTTCATCCAAGAAGGTATAATATCTTGCTTTTTTAATATTTCCTAGAATACTACTTTTCTAGGAAAGGGGTGCTAACTTCCCAAAGGGTATACAGGTAAACCAACAGCCTAAAGGTAATCATTTGACAATCTGAACTTCCATTGCAAGCCTTTACTGCTGTATGCTCAAATAAACGTTGCCTCATTTCCAAGCAACTTGCCCTTGTGTTCTATGGACAACCTGGCTAGATTTGACCACAGTATTTTCTTCTAACAAACCACGCTTTCTAGGAAATGAAACAAGACATTTTGGGTACAGCATATTACTCTGTTTTGTTACTGAAAAAGTCAACCGATAATTGTTTTGGAAATTGAAAATGGACAATCAAAGGGAGAATGAGTGACTGTCTGATGGTAAAGGTATGGTTATGAATCTTCAAAGGGCAATCACTTCTATGTGGAATAATTAAAACAGAATGAAGCAGGAAATGGAAACTGGTTTATGGAACTGAAAAGTGAAAAGAGCATGAAAAGCACAGAAAATGATTGGGAGGAGGGAAAAATATTGACGACAAAATCAAGAGAAAATTTTCATAGTGTTTATTACACCAATGAATGTTGGAGATTAAAAGTTACAAACCATGCCTCTAAATTAAAAAAAAGTTCCGAGCAATTTAGGAACACAAGTATCTAATTTCTAATTAAATATCATTAGGTTATTCAGCAACACTTGGAGTATTTAGAAAGATAAAAACCCCATATTATAAAAAGAAAAAGAAAACAATGCTCAGAAACCATTTTAATGAAAAAAAAGCAACTGGCAATACAAAAATACACTTTACATTTTAAATAAATTGTATAATCTGAAATGATATCTTATCTATTATGTTAGTGTTTGTATATAAGAAAATTAAAGAGGAGGAAATAAACCTGAGAAATAAAGACCAATTATCAAACCAAATAGCCGTCCATTTTCCACGTTGTTCACAACTGTGTGAATTGCAATGGTGGGTGACCCAAAATTTTACCAAACTGTACTTTTTAACATCAGTTCGTTTTTTAATTATTGGAGTTTCATAGCTAAAATTCAAAGGCAATTTTGAACAACTAGCCTTCAAACCAAATGTTTTCATCATTTATCATTTATTATTATTTCTTCTGTTGAGTGAATACTTATTCAGTGTTTGCCTACGAGCACTTTTTTTACCAGACTGAATGAAACTTTTAAATCAGACTCCAAAATAACAGTTTTGAGTCTCATCCAATTGCCTCCATTTTTGAATTCAGTTACGAATTCAATTCAGATTAAATTGATTTAGTGTACTAAGACTCCTTGAACATAATCATGGCTGATTCATAGAATCCTAGAAATTACAGATGCTACATGAGCAGAACACAGATCTACTATATTGATTAATTCTTTAAAACTGGACTGCATTAAGAATTTTGAATGTTTTCCTCCCAAAATGCTTATGATGCTTAATATCAAGAACTTCCAATTATCAACTAACGTTAACTCCTTTTTGGCAAGAGTCAACTCTTTGTCATCTTCCCCAAGAAATCTCAAACACCATTGCTTAATATAGTTGATGTTACCAAGGTGAATATAAGTCTATTCTAAATGCTGCCTGGCAGCATATCCAGGCTCCAAGGAAATAAGACAATAAGAATAACTCTATTAAACTGTAGGCTAAGGCCATCTTTTTCCAGGATGTTCACAAGCAAAAGAGGAGACAAAACCCTTCTTATGCCTTGTTCCCCTTCTGGCTTTTGTAGACACTGCATAAATCAGATATACCACTAATGCTTGAATACTAATAGGCCTGATATACCTGTCCTTCATATACTTATGCAATCCTCTTTAAAGCCATCCAAGTTAATGGCCATCCCCTCTGTGTTATCGTAATGACTTCCAAAGGTTAATTGAAGTTTTCTTTATCTATTACCTATTTTTTCATCTGTCTTGGTGAAAGTAGGGGTTTTTTTTTTTGGTATTCTAACTTCAATCATTTCATGGTGTTTTAGAGAAGCAGAAAATATTTCCCATTCCATTTACATTTGCAGCGGGATTACCTTCCCAGTAGTCCCCACATGGCCTAGTTTGAATGCAGGTAAGTGCAGGGCACATGCAGAGACTTGGAGAGGGTGGAAAACAAATTTCTCTCCTGAAATTCAGAAAGGCTACTGTGAAACAGGACCATTTTCGGCTTCCAGAGAACTTCCCAGAGCCCGGGAGGGCAAAATGCTCTCCCCAAAGCAGTGGTGTGCAGGAGGCTGACTAGGCCACACCTACCATGGCCACACCACCAGGCAGAGAACTCATTGCTAAAATTTTGAAGCCCACCCCCTGGGTTGGGTTGTATGTGGTCTATGGACTATAAGTTGACCATCCTTTTTACCCTAGACTATGAAATATTCATTCTCTTGATTTGGATAATTTTAACTAAGGAAAACAAAGTTCTGTTGTAGTGTTTGCAAATCACTTTCCTATACTTATCCTAAAATAATTACTATAAGAATGCCACAAGGCAAATAGAAGGCTGATTTACTGGTTTATAAATATTTAGCCTATTCCTCTCAGTTTCTGTTGTACTTCCAAGAGATAATGATTAATTATCTAAATGATGCAGGCTGTCATAGCTAGATAGATGTAGACAGACTGCTTTCTGTTCCTCTTTCACAATGTCATTCTCCTGTAAGAGATATTACAAAGGGTTGAGGCAAACAGGGGATATTTCATAATAAAGGAATCACAGCATGCATAAAAAGGCAATTTGCTAAATTATTTTAAAAACAGCAAATGATTGTTTTTCAGTTGCATGCTTTAAAAAAAAAAAATCATAGATTTAATAAGTAGCATGGAGTTTAGAGACTATGAATAATGAATTGGAAAGATTTCTGGGTTTGAAGTTTTGAAAGGATTGGCCAATTTTTATTTATTTATTAGCAAACATATATATTGCCCCATCCTTATCATTCTAGGTGGTGCACAGATGAATCTCAGGAAAAAGCAAGTAATCCCCAACAAATAAAATAGTAAGGACAAGTTTCATCATAGAGTTTCATAAGGACAAATGTTGATAATAGCAAGAACATTTGTTTCTTTCCTATGTGCATGTCTTAAGAATCATAAAAGATGCAAGGAAAATAAAGTGTCTTCAAAAACAAACCTTGTAAGTGGAAAATATTAATGTATTTCCATAGTTGAAAAGATATTTGCTAGTAAGAATAGAAATCAGTAATTTTGCACACAATAGATGCTGGTGTTCATTAATTCCTGGGATATCAAATACTATACCTTCTATTTTTAATAAATTCTGGCTTATAAAATCTTTCCCAGGGCACCATCAGGATGCTTTTGCCTAAGAATGTTTTTATAATATACAAAGCATGGCTACCTTCCACTTCTTCAATTGTTATCTGAGTCAGGCTTTCTTTACTGATTGTGTCCTTGGTAACTTTTAAGACTTTCTTCAGACTTCCTAACCCCAGAATTCCTCAGTCAGCAAAGCTCCCATTCTGGGAGTTGAAGTCCACAAGTCTTAAAGTTGCCAAGGTTGGAGACTCCTGATTATAGTACCAATGAATCTAATTTTGGTCTAATAAAAGTAATATGTGAAGATTACCAAAGGGAATTCACAGCCCATTAACATCCCTCTCTGTCACCAGCTGTAGTGCATCATTGAGTTCCACAAATATTAATATCAGGCATTTATAAGTTATAAAAACCCTGCTTTGCTTTTTTTAATATGTGAGGAGAAAGCAAGGGAGAAAACAATTTATCTCTTTGGTTGCAAAAAAATCATACCTTCTCTTCTGGAGGCACCTTCATACCACAATTGATAACAATTCTGTTTCTAAGAGGATCAGCCCCATCACCCTTTAAGCATTTCCCAAGTTCCCCTAATCATGCGTGCAAATATTCTTAGAGTTGAAAAGCCACTTAAGCTTTACATTGATATTGCTCAAATGATGTGCAACATCTGCAAAAAGAAAGATGTCATTTCAGAGATATCAATGGGTGGCAGCTTAAATAATGCCTGAATGAGATTCTGGTCTTCAAAAACTCTATTGTGTCAAAGAAGATTACTAAGTAGAGACATGGAGACTAGTGTATTAGGTCCTGCCCATTAAGAAAAGTAAGCATTATTCTGTCCTCCAACAAACAATGTGGGACCTTCATTGTTGCTGGTCTGCTAGCTTCCTTAATTAAATCAAGTCCTGTAGACACATCTACACTAACTGACACAGAACCTTAAAGATGAAGAGAGTTATGCAAAATATACCCAATACATGTACATAATCATTCTGTTGTATCTTCTACATTTTTGACCAACATTCCGAGCTGGAATAATAAGTGAGTGGGGGCGGGACAGATTCCAACACTTTCCAAGGAAATAATTAAAATTGCATTTACTTATATTCAGGATTATTTGAAAGATGTGGCTTACTAGAATAGAACAGTATGATTCCGACTGCCTGAACAAATTTGTCTTTGAGAAGTTGAATAAGCAAACAAGCTGAATGCTACAATTTCCACAAAGCAAGCCAAGGAATAAGCCAATGAAGGTAAGCTCTAGTGAAAGACCAGATGCAGCCTCCTGACCTGGTGCGGATACTGACTGAATGAGAGACAAACCTCAGGAACCTTACAGAGAGCTTGCAATAACAAAGTGGAAGAAAATGGTTACTTGCAAAGGAAGTGTCTGGATAGGAGGTGAGGTTTTGCAGAGAATGGCCTTTGCTAAGCAAGACTGCTTAGCTTCAGTGAGGTCTGATAGAGAGTAAAGGAACTTTGATTAATTAAGCATATCCTCAGAGGAAAATTTTCCCATTACCAATCTCCAGCTCTGCTGTTTCATTAGAAGTTAGGGAGATGAAGTTCCTGGAAGAGATGGGAGCAAAATGCCTTGAGTCTATGCCAAGAGTATATACCTGGCAGGGTGACCCAAGATATATTAGGCAACATAGCATAGAAAGATGCTAGAGGTAGAGTCACTTCAGTGACAATAGCAGAGGTATCAATTCATATTGCACAAAAGGCAATAGGTGAACCAGTCTTGTGTTTTACCAAGAAAGCCACATGGATAAAAAAATAGAGTGATTGATGATAGTGCCACGTGATAGGCTCCCCAGGTCTGATAGCACTCAACATGCTACTGAGAAACAGGTAAAGATCATTCAGGGTAATAATGGTGTCCATGATGTCAGTAGATTAATGGATGTCTAGGTGCCTAGTTTCCTTATGTTGTTGTGCAGGGAAAGAAAATTGAAAGCTGCTAAAGGCAGAATTACAGACCAAAACAGAATTTCAGAAACATGAGCATGGAAAAATCTTCAAATAGTGAAAATGACATGAATTTGTTATAGATTGATATATGTGCACTTAGTACTGAAGTGACTTGGAATTGACACTATCAGTCAGAATCTAGGACATAAAAACAAATATTTAGGACATAAACAAAGAAGCAAGAACAGACTTGAAATGCAATGCAGTCAGTTACTAAGTAATATTAACTGAACTCTCAAACACTTAATCAAGTTTATGTTCTAGCTAGAGATACAGAAAGAGAAGTGGTTGATGAGTTGAGGGAGAGTGTGGGATGTGCTGAGTTCACTTTGAAATTAACAGAACCTGCAAGCAAGATATGCTGCTTTATGGGTTGTGGCTAGAATGTCAAAGTGAGAAATACTAGGAGGAAACCATGATCGCTTAAGAAACAGAAAGGAAGCAGAATGACTTATTAATTCCTGCCAATTCAAGGATTTATTCATTACTGATACAGTCTTTGAACAACCAAAATGTCACCTATAGTACAGGATATCATTAGATAGAATATACATAAATCAAGTTGACTATATTAAAGGTACAAGGAGGAGGAAAAGTCAGTTATAGCAGGATACGTCAAGGATTGATCAGAACGGATCACAAAATTGCTTATGTGCAAGTTCCAAATCAAACTAAAACAGAAGAACAACCTATTGCATAGTATGGTTTTGCTACTATACCTCACCATTTTAAGTAAAGGATCAAAAATTTCTTTTGAAGTAAATCCTTCTGGAGTCTCATTAATATGGACAGAAGAAGTGTAAATAGAACCAGAAAGGTTGTTAAGGATGAATGTGAAAAGACACTAAAAATGAAGAAACAGAACAAAGCACTGGAAACGCACATAAAATGAATAGTGGAAACGGCTAAGGGGGGGTGGGATACAAAAATCAAGAAAGGCAAAAATATCAGGAATTTAATAAAGAATTTCAAAAAAATAGAAGAGATGAAAGGTATAATGACATCTGTAATGTTAATGAAGATGGAAGCAGATATGAACAAATATTTTTGAAAATAAAAGTTTTCCAAAAATATTTCCTAAATACAGGCTGGGTGTGTTGAAGTCTGCCAAGTCTTAAAGTTGCCATGGCAGAAGAACACTCCCTGGTCTAAACACAGCACAACATCCTCTGTTTCATAAATATCCTCAGCAAGCCAAGATTGCAAAATGGTATAATGTGCATAATGACATCATGACACAAATTCACCCCTTCATGCCGATGTCCGGGTCACTGTCTGTGGAAATACATAAATTGCAATATTTATATTTTCAGACAACGATTCACATTTCATTTCTGTCCCATCCCATCTATTCTTCAATTTCAATTCCCAATTCTGTGACAGTTTCCATGTAACAAAAGCAAGAGAGATTATAGAGATTAGTTATAATGAATTGTGATACCTCTTCCTGAGTGGTGCTTCTACCCAACAGCAATTATATATCTAGTTAGTGTAATGTTAGAGTAACAAATGATCCTAAGAACAAAGTAATTAGAACATTATCTCTGGGATTTTTCTCTTATAGGAACATATACGTACAATGCATTCAGAAAGTACTAGATTTCCTTCACTTTTGTCAAATTTATATGTTGCCTGATTCAAAATTATCTAGATTCATCCTTTCCCATTAATCTACACTCAGTGCTCCATAATGATAAAGTGAAACAGAATTTTAGAAATGTTTGTAAATTACTAAAAAGAAAAAAATAAGTACCACATTTGCATAAGTGTTCATTCAGTACTTTGTTGGCTAATTGGTATAAATTACAGCCTCAACTCAAGGTTAATCGCACCAAACTTGATTGTAGGAAATACTGTATTTTTAACTAGTGGTCAATGTCTGGAACACTACCTGACTCTTCCCCAAGCCCCAAAAACTTAACTTTGGACTGTCTACTATTGACCTCACTCCTTTCCTAAGAGGTCTCTAGGGGGCGTGCATAAGCACACCATCCCTGTCCTATTATTTCTTTTTTTTTTTCTTATATGTATCCATGTATTCATAACTATGTTTTTACTTATACCTATTATCTTGTAAGCAATTGACAAAGCAAATAAAATAAAAAATAAATCAATACTAGCTATGTTACCTAGCAATGAAATGTCTGCAAGAAAACAACCAAGCTCACAGAGCATCAAAGGACCTCATGGTATTAATTGCTTCACAAAAAGGCAGCCTTGTCGCCCCTCTAAACCTTACACTGATGACATTTCCTCATAAGGTAGTGAAATTGAGAGGTTGATTATGCTGATGTGGTTGCTTTGGTGATCACATAAATAAATTTCCTCTGGAGGATCTGTTTTCAACTTGATCCTTCTGGTGCTCTAACTGTTTACTTATAGCCACTGTAACTCAGTCCATCTTCCTGGCTGCTGGTCATCCTCTGCTCTATCCTGCTTCTTTGGGATCTGACATTCACTTTCATAGTGTCATAGTGTTGCTTGCGCGGTTGTGATTTTTGTAGATATCGCAGCATGAATATTTTTACAAGGCCGTCGCAGCTGCTCCTAACAAGTGTTAGTCCATTGCATATTGGTTGATTGCTTTTTCTTTACTGTTAATGGGTAATCCTAAAAGCAGGAGATATATACTTCTTCACTGTCAATCCTGATTGTTGTACCTTTGTCATTAGATTGGTTGTCTTTATCTTTGATTTTAGGAGAAAAGATTTCCATTTTTTGACTATCAAGTAGCTACATTAGCATAATACAGATTGTTGATGTTTCTGCCTTCAGTTTTAAAACCAAATCTTCTTTCAATCCAACTTCCTTTAATATGCTGTATATTCAGACTTGAATAATTAAGGAGAGAGTATACATCCTTCTCTCACTTCTTTGCCAGCTTACAAAACAGTGCTCTATGCTCCTTATCCTTAGACACAGTTCAAAAAGATATAATGATCAATAGTATCAAAACCCTCTGTGAGATCAAGCAGATGTAGATGGATTGCGCTATTCCATCTTGGTCCTGCCAGAAATAATCTTAGTTGTACAGAACACACGTTCTCATTGTTTCCTTGAAACGATACAAGCTCCTCTTGTTCTTGTGAGCTATTAGTTTTTAAAAAGTGGTGGGTATATTTGAATTTAATTAATTTACTGAAATTTAGATACAGTGTTTTGGTTATGGATACGATGCAAGTAACAAGGATATTTTGTTTCTTTTAGGATCTGAATGGAGTTCAGGAGTTCCAGAAGACAGCTTTTCAAGTGATGAAGAAGAGCAGGATGACGAAGTTGATGATACACCTAAGACTCCAGATACCAAAGTTAATGATGCAGAGAAATCCAAAGAAACAGGAAACGCTGGATGGGCCGAAGCCATGGCCAAAGTGCTTAACAAAAAGATTTCTAGTGATAAGCCCACTATCCTGTTGAAAAACAAGGAGCGGGATATAGAACGAAAAAAAGAAAAACAAGAGAGATTGGAGCAGAGGAAGAAGGTAAGGAAGCAGTTGAATATTACCGCTACTATTCAAGAAATGTACAGTAGCTGAGATACAAGTTATGCTTAATGTATGGTCACATTTGGAATAAAAATTTCCACTGCTAAGCAAGGTGGTTGTTAAATGACTTCCCCTGGTTTTCCTTTTTTGCCATCGTTGTTAAGGGAATCAGAGAACGTGTTAATCACGTGGTCATTAAGCAAATACACATTCTCCCATTGGTTTTGCTTGTCAGAAGCTGGCTGGGAAGATCTCAAATGATGATCTCATGACCTGAGATGGTGCAGTCAGCAGTAGATAAATGCTGCTTGCCAACTGCACGAATTTTGATCACGTGACCATTTGGATGCTGCGATGGTCATTGTAAGCCACTTTTTTTCAGTGCCACTGCAACTTTAAACAGTCACTAAATGAATGGTGGTTAAGGTGAGGATTCCCTGTATCACAAAACCCTGATTTTGGCAAATTATCATCAACTAGCTGTCTATAGAGCTTTGGGGTTGTTAAATGAAGATGATGGGCAACCATATAAATTGGATTGATAAATGTAAATGATCTGTTGTTAAATGTATAAAATGAATGTTTTAATTCTGTTTTTATGTTACAAAATTTAGAGGTTGTCCAACTCTAGGTGGGTCTGGATGGCTTACACTTTTGAAAAGTTGCTATCCAATAGTGTGTGTGTATGTGTGTGTGCGCGTGCACACGTGCACATACACACACTATTGATAACATACTATGTCATGCCACCAGGTATAGGATATTACATGACTTCTACCTCCCTGCCCCTTGGAGGGGGAAAACATCTGTATTATTTTCATAGTGTATGTCCTGTGCGATACACACTTTCAGATTCTTTGTCATTAAGAGGCAGGTAATACATGAAATATAAAATTTAAAAATACAGAACAAAAAAAATAAAAGGTAAAATCATAAACAGCCAGAGAAAATAAATGCACCCCCAAAAAAACCCCACAACTTTCCAGGGTTCAACAAGGCCTGTAGAACGTTCAGGTTTTCAAAGCCATGTCCAAGAAGAATCTAATCTTAGTTTTGCACTATGGTTTCGAAGGAAGCCTTCTCATGGCTTCTCCCCAGTGGGACAGTTCTTAGTTACATTTCTGGAGGGTATTTAATGATGGAAATTGGGCACTTCAACTTAAAATCCTGGACAGCCTTCTGGTTATTTTATAGAAACTCAAGGAGTTGTTGTTTTTTAATCTTCTCAGCATTAAGTCAGAATTGTTTCGGGGTTAAAAGCAGGCATATCTAGTAAACCATATTCTTATCCGTCTATGCCTTGAAGCTTTTCCTCTCTTATTAATGACAGCATAATGAATGGAGCTACTAGTTGCTCAATGACTTATATTCTCACAGTATATTCAGGACACAGTGTAAATCAGTCTTTCTCAAACTTGGCAGCTTTAAGATGCGTGGACCTCAGCTCCCACAATTCCCCAGCCAGAAATCTAATGAACCCCCCGGCAACAACAGTTAAGCCATTGATGGGCTCCCTATCCCCCTGGGGTCATCAAGGCCATTTGACCAAACCATATCTTCAGAGCCTTTTAAATAAAATACCAAGATGGGGGACAATCTTATCTCTGCAGGGATGATGCTTCACAGGGAGGGAGGCCGCTATGCGGAATGGCCTTCTTGGCCCCATCAGATGGAACTTCTTAAGAGAGATAACCCATAGCAATCCCTGCCCTCTTCTGGTAGACACAACTGGGAAAAGTCAGTCCTTCAAATAACTTGGCCTTAAGCTATGTAGGACTTTAAAGGTGTCAAGCAGAGGTGGTATTCAGCAGGTTCTGACCAGTTCTGAAGAACCGGTAGCAGAAATTTTGAGTAGTTCAGAGAACCAGCAAATCCCACCTCTGGCTGGCCCCACCCCCATTTATTCTCTGCCTCCCGAGTCCCAACTGATTGACTGGGTCTTCTTTTGTTGCCCTGCACAGGAGAATGGAGCTGGAAAGCAGGTTAGTGGGGTGGGAAGGGAATGGGGATTTTGCAGTATCCTTCCCCTGCCACGCCCACCAAGCTACGGCATGCCCACCAAGCCGCGCCCACAGAACGGTAGTAAAAAAATTTGAACCCCACCACTGGTATCAACCAGCACCTTGAATTGGAGCCAGAAGCAAATCAGCCACCAGTGCAGCTCCAGCAAGAGAGAGAACACGTGTACAAATCTAGGGTTACACAAAATTATGTGGGCTTCCGCATTTTGAACTAACGAAATCTTCTGGATACTTTTCAAGGATACTTTTCAATTCAGTTGAAGAAAAGCAGATTTATCCTTCCTGCAGGGAAAAAAAGGGCTTCTCTGTGTCTTCCTAAGGTTGCTCTTTGGTGTGGGAGAGTATCCATAATCATAATGATGGTTCTCCTGTAGCACATTATTGTTTGGAGGGCATTTTCACTTCAATAACCTTTAGCTAGAAAGGGTTGGTTCTTCCTTCAGTACTTTCTATTATATGACTAATTTCTCCCCTGTGCTTGTAACCCAGCTGAATAAAAAGCGGGAATGGGAACTGATGTGCCGAGTGAAGCCGGATGTTGTCAAAGACAGAGAAGTTGAGAGAAACCTTCAGAGGATTGCCACCAGGTAAAAGTAAACGTTTGGTCTTTGAAAAGATTTTAGATTTAGATTTAATAAAGATCTTGCCTTTATTATTTTTATAAATAACTCAAGGCAGCGAACATAACTAATACAGGCAGTCTTCAGCGTGTGACTATAGTTGAGCCCCAGATTTATGTTAAGTGAGACATTGGTTGCGTGAGTTTTGTCCCATTTTACAACCTTTCTTGCCAGAGTGGTTAAGTGAATCACTGCAGGCATTAAATTAGTAACACAATTATTGGGTGAATCGGCCTTCCCCATTGACTTTGCTCGTCAGAAGGTCACAAAAGGTGATCACATAACCTTAGGACACTGCAACCATCATAAATATGAATTGATTGCCATAGGTCCGAATTTTGATCATGTGACTGTGGGGATACTGCAAAGGTCGTAAGTGTGAAAAACTGTCATAAGTCACTTTTTCCAGCAACGTTTTAACTTCAAACAATCACTGAATGAACTGTTGTAAGTCGTGGACTACCTGTATTCCTTCTTCCTTCTACTTTCCTCACAGCAACCACCCTATGAGGTAGGTTGGACTGTGACAGGGACTGGCCCAAGGTCCCTGAGCCGGCTTTCATCCCTAAGGCGGAACTAGAACACAAAGGCTCCTCGTGACTGGCCCAAAGTCATCTGCTGGCCTACAGGTGGGACTAGAATTCAGTCTTCTGGTGATTGGCCCAAAGTCACCAGGTCAGCTTTCATGCCCTATGGTGGGATTAGAACTCACAGTCTCCTGGTTTCTAACCTTGAACCTTAACCGCTACAGCAAAGCAAACCAAAAAGCTTTGCAGGGTGATCTCCTGATCAAGTCAAATTCTCGGCTGATTTGAGTGACTTGTACAGGTAGTCCTCGACTTACAACCATAATTGAGCCCCAGATTTTTGTTGCTAAGTGAGACATTTGTTAAGTGAGTTTTGCTCCATTTTATGACATTTCTTGCCACAGTTGTTAAGTAAATCTGGCTTCCCCATTAACTTTGCTCGTCAGAAGGTCGCAAAAAAGGGATCACATGACCCAGGACTCTGCAACTGTCACAAATATGAACCAGTCGCCAAGCATCTAAATTTTGATCATGTGACCCTGGGGATGCTGCAATGGTCATAAGTGTGAAAAATGGTCATGTCACTTTTTTCAGTGCTGTTGTAACTTTATACCGTCACTAAACGAACTGTTGTAAGTCGTGGGCCCCCTGTATATGGGCCTATCTCATAAAATATCAGCAAAAGTATTCGGAAGTCTTATTAAAAAAACATAAAATGTTATATAGAATTAGACTGTAATATATTAAATAACCGAGCTGGATTTCCTTGACTATTGAATAAGCTTGGTAATCGAAAAAAATATTTCTGACATCCTAACCCTATAGTTAGTCCTTGACAGTCACTGATTTGATGACTATTCAAAGTTAACAATAGCAGTGAAAAAAGTGACTAGCCCCTCACACTTAGAACCGTCGCAACATCCCCATGGTTACGTGATCAAAATCCAGCACTTGGCAACTGGCATAAATATACAACAGTTGCAGGGATCCATGACCTCCATTTATGACCTTCCCAGCTGGCTTCTGACGAGCACAGTCAATTGGCCGGGGGAGCCGGATTTTCTTAAACAATTCTAGCAAAAAAAAAAAAAAAAAGGACCTAAAATTGGGGTGATTCACTTCAGTGCTTTGCTTAGCAATGGCAATTCTGGCCCCAATTGCCGCTGTAAATTGAAGACTACCTATAATTAGGGTTCCTTGTTGAGGCTGTGACAGAGGGGCCATAAACATTGCTTCTGTCATTAAACCTAGCTGCCTAATGGTTCCTTTTAATTTCCAGGGGGGTAGTTCAGTTATTCAATGCTGTCCGGAAGCACCAAACCAATGTGGGTGAGAAGATAAAAGAAGCGGGCAGCTCTGAGAGGAAGCGAGCGAAATTGATCTCCTCAGTTTCCAAAAGAGACTTCATCAGCGTCCTCCGAGGAATGGATGGAAAGGAAATGGAACAAAACCCTGAGAGAAAGTCATCAAACAGCCGTCAGGTAAGGGGTGCTCCGTCACTATTTTTAGCAGTGTCATAACGTTGAACAGTCACTGAAGAGGTGGCTCTAAGTCAGTGGTAGGATTCAATTTTTTTTACTAACGGTTCTGTAGGCGTGGCTTGGTGGGTGTGGCAGAGGAAGGTTGCCGTAAAATCCCCATTCCCTCCCCACCCCACTAACCTGCTTTCCAGCTCCGTTCTCCTGTGCAGGGCAACCAAAGAAGACCCAGCCGATCAACTGGGACTCAATGGGAGGCAGAGAATAGATGAGAGCAGGGCCAGTCAGAGGTGGTGTTTGCCGGTTCTCCAAACTACTCAAAATTTCCGCTACCGGTTCTCCAGAACTGGTCAGAACCTGCTGAATACCGCCTCTGTTCTAAGTTAAAGACACTCTGTACATGGACTTGAAAGGAATAGGAATATTTTTCATTGCCCAAGTGCGATTGGACACACAAAAGGAATTTGTCATCGGTGGATAATTTCAGCGTACATACAAACAACAAGTGATAAATCGTAAGATAACAATAGGAGAAGGCAGTAGGAAAGATGAGATGATGAGAAGGGTAATAGCAATACAGCCCTACTACATGGGTAAATATAAGGCGGGAAATAGGTGTTTAGTAGAGTGATGGCAAAGGGGAAAAACTGTCAGTGTATCTGGTTGTTTTGGCATGCAATGTCCTATGGAGGCGTCCTGAGGGGAGAAGTGGAAAGTTTATGTCCAGGATGCGAGGGATCTGTAGATATTTTCTCAGTCTTCTTTGTGGCTTATGCAGTATGCAGGTAGACCTCGACTTACAACGGTTCATTTAGTGGCCATTTGAAGTTACAACAGCACTGAAAAAAGTGACTTAACGACCATGTTTCGCACTTACAACTGTTGCAGCATCCTCATGGTCACCTGATTTAAATTCAGATGCCTGACAACTGGTTCATATTTATGATGGTTGCAGTGTGCCAGGGGTCATGTGATCACCTTTTGTGACCTTCGGACAAGCAAAATCAATGGAGAAGCCAGATTCACCTCACAACCGTGTAATTGACTTAACTGCAGTGATTCATTTAACACAGTTTCAGTTGTGGTATGCTGAATTTTCCTCTACTTTTCATCTCCAACTTCTTAGAATAAACCGAAATCTGAAGACGCTCCAGCATGGAATATATTGCGAGACGATTACATGATGGGAGCCTCAATGAAGGACTGGGATAAAGAAAGTGAAGAGGAGAACAGTGCTGGAGGAGACAGCGACATTAAGCAGGAAAGCGAAAGTGACTCAGATCGATAATGTTCAGAGTCATCCAGAAATCCAAGGGTATTTTTGATACTATGTAGGGATTGGGGATTAAAAGACACTTTTTAATACAAAGACCACTTTAAAGAACATGGAAGTTCTTTAGTTGGGCAGCCAATAAAATTTAACTAAACAGTAATGGGTTAGCTAATTTGTGGCTCTGTGGCAATATTGGATCAACTCAGCCAATCGAAATGCCATTGCATAGTTACGATTATTTGTAAGCTACCTGGAAGCCTAAACTCGAGTGGGTTGTACATATATCTATATCTGTGATGGCGAACCTATGGCATGCGTGCCACAGATGGCATGCAGAGACATTTGTGCTGGCATGCAAGCCGCAGGCAAACTTACCTCATTGCTCACAGCTGATTTTCGGCCTGTTTGAGGCCTTTTTCAGCCTCCCAGAGGCTTGAGGAAAGCCTTTGCAGGCCGAAAAATGGGCCCGTTTCATCACTTCCTGTATTTCCGGAAATACAGGAAGTGATAAAACAGGCCCATTTTTCGGCCTGCAAAGCCTACAGAAGCTTTCCTAAAGCCTCTGGGAGGCCGAAAATCAGCTGGGAGGCGCAGTGCAAGTAAGGGGGCGATGGGGGGTAAGGATTGCACGTGCATGTGCAGAGTACGGGTGGGCGCATTGCCTTCTGGGTGCTGGTGCACAAGCGCAAGTGCGCACGCAATTTTTGGCACAGGAGCCCAAAAAGGTTAGCCACCACTGGTCCATATGCTGTATCTTTGCAATTAGGAAGGAGATGAGTTTTGTAGTGGACACTAGACTGGTGGCCCCATCTGGCATCCATCATTAGATCAGTCATTTTACTTCGCGGGTTTATTTGAGGTTTTACCGACTTAATGTCTTTATTTATATATTGACTTAGTGAAAGCCTGAGAGCATAAGAAGATTTTGCTAAGAGTTGGTCTATAATGTCACACCTGCCTGGTGCCAGTTAAAAGCAAAAAACTTCAGTTAGCCCAGTGAAGCAAGAGTATTTCTTTTTGTTCGTTTCTTACTTAGAAGCAGGTCAAATAGACTACTTCTGTAATAGGAGACAACATGTATTTATCCTTTTCCCTTATTTATAAAAGCTTCTGTTCCGTGCTAATTTTCATTAGATCTATTTCAAATCTGAGAAACCTAGGGAGAAAACTTTCCGTTTGTGGTATCAGTGGAAACAGGTTTTGAGGAAACGTGCACATTTAAGGGGGGGGAAAATTCCATGATTCCTGCTGACTCATTCCATGAACTTAAGCAGCCATTTGGCATTTCAGAAGAAAAAATATGATAACTGTAACAGAAAAGTTCTTTGTATATATAGGCTATGTATTTTGCCTTCTTTTCTGTCTATACAAGTAATTCTGTGTATACAAATGAGCCCACTGTTTCACATGGTAGCAAGTGGGCTGGTTGCTAGAAACCAGAAATAAAAGCCGGTTTCCGGCAAAACCATTATAAACCATGGTCACGTGACCATGGGGCACTGCAAACAGCTCTAAATGTGGGCCAGTTGTGACTACCAGTTGGGGCAACTTTAGAACATTGAATAGTCGCTAAACAAGCAGCTGTATTTCAAGGGCTACCTGAATGTGCCTGAATATACCTATAACTTGAAAGAATAATGTATTGCTACATCAAGAGCAATAATTGCTATTACTGGACTGTCTATAATTATTTTTTTAACTAGTCCCTAAAATTTGGTTTCTTAGTTCCCATAGTTCCCATTACAGTAAATGCAGTTAATACTTCTCTTGTGTCAGATGAATTTGGAAGTAGATGTAGCCTTTAAGTTTCAATCCTATATTGTTGCCATATGAATTAATATCTATAGGCAGAGCATAATGTATAAATGAAAAAAAATGGAAGCACTGCTGTTCTTAATGCAAAATTCAAAATTCATATCTTGAGCAAATAGTTGTAAAGAACTGGACCCTAATTTTTTCCACTATAAAAAAAAAATGAGCAGAGGAAAAAAGATGTGAAATGTTTGTATATTGTACAGTATTATTTCTCTCTAAAAATCAATTCCTGGCACATTTCTGTGTCAGAACAAAAGTTAAGGGGAATGCTAAAACTTTTAGCATATTGTGATGATCATGAAATTTTTGTATCTGTTTTTGTCTCTTTCCTATGAGTAATGTGTCTAACCTGCCTAGAGTTACCTTGATATTTGGGGCTGCAAAAAATTAAATTAGATGAAAGGTTAAAAGTTATTAAATGTTGATACACATGATAAAAAGTTTTATCTTCTTATCAGATGTTTGGTCTGCTTCAGTAGGGAAAAACTTCTAAATTGTATTGTGTTAAATAGGGATGATGGATTCTTCTGCTGATGTAAATTTGGTTTTTTAATTTGTATTTTGTTTTTCAGCAGTTAGCAGTTATTTTGTTTGGAAAAAGAACTGAGCAATTTCCAATAGAGGCACACACACACACACACACCCAAAAAAACCAACAACCTCAAGCTTGAAGAAAACATTAAAATAGCTGAGAAAAAAAAAAACATCCAACTTTTGACTCCTTAAAAGAGAAAGTTCGTTTGATTCTCCATCAATGGCCTTCATATGTCATAGCCTTTTAATAAGATCTCATTTGATTTGTCCTTAATTAATTCCAATAATTTAACTGGATTAGACTGTTGAAAGAAAAATAGAATGATAAAATTTTAATCAGGCCACATTTGGGTGGCCTTTTTAAAGGGAAGATACAGTGATGCAGAGCTGTTAAACTCACACTTTACTCTTGAATACCGTTTGTAGGTTTTTTTTTCTAGTTCTGAGTAAGATATCTATCTGTCAACCTAATTTAAATTCGAATGACTTTCCTTCCTTGTAATGTTGGAAGACCAACTTTTCCTATGAGGCTCTTCTGATGGAAGAAGCATTGACACATGTATTTGGTTTTTTTTTTAAATGTTAAACTCATAATACCATGTTGCCGTGTCTCATTTTTTCCTTCATGTTCTAAAACAATGTGTTTTTTTGTTAGTCTATAGTGCTGCTAAGCTTTCAGTGCATGGCCTACATAGTAACTCCTGTTGTTGTATGTGTATGAATAAGAGAGAGAAACCCATTTATTCTGAACAAGTAATTTTTTTAAAAAAGGATTATTTTGTTCTCACTTAGACAAAACCCATCTTAATTCTGTAATATGCCAAATGTTTTGAATGCAAAACAATTTGAACCCAAAATGGTTCCATCTACCCACTCTGTTCTGAATTCAAAACGTTTTGAGCTTGAAACTGGTATTTCCAACTTTATTGGAAACGATCAATGGTGTTTTTGACCAAGGAAAAAATCCTGTTTGAACACTGTAAAGAGGATTGATTTATAAGCTAGCCAAGACTTTTATCACAGCAGAAACCAGTGGCTGCTAACAACCAGTTGGGGGATGGCATCGGCTGCAGTAATTGTGCCAAAGAACTGTGATTTTAAGTATGTCAGTAAAATTTCTTGAACAACTCGCTTTCTCCATAATGTTTCTACTCCCTTGATTTAGTATTCATGATTCAGAGGTAGCCAAAGGCAGATTTAACAATATTCCCTAGAACTTACCTATTTAAAAGAAAGCAATTATAGAGCTGCCTGTCTACGAATGAGCTCTGGGAAGCTCCCAATCAAAAGAAAACAGCATATAAAATCATACTAAAACTATAAAAATAAACAGACAAAATCATTATTTTGCCTTACTGCTTTGGGTGTCAAGGGAGATAACGGACTTCTAGTTTTTGCTGTTCTGGAGGATTCAATGATTGTTACTTGATGCTGTTATAGTGTGTCTTTGACCTCTCATGGTCCGACCCTTCGTCCAAGTTGTGAGAGGTGACAACAGGACAAAGTAAGGGTTTGCTAGGAGTGGGTGAAGATATGGGGTGGTCTTATGTTGCAGGACGGTCAGAGCAGCCAAGAAGGCCATTGTCAGCTTTGGAAGCCATATTGAGACCAGATGCTCCCACACTGCCACATTTTGAGCCTGGGAAAATGGAAGGGGGGAATTTCTTGGAGTGTATGTAGTTAGACATAATAACTTTCTTTTTCTAATTCAAGGTCATGCTGTTTTGTGCATAAGTGAGGAGAAGTCTCAAGTTGGATGGTGATTGGGGCATGTGATGTGATGATGGGTGCAGGAGATGGATTTGTAGTTTTTACTTATTGCAAGGAAGCCCGGAACTATCAGATTTGGGATTCCCCAATTTGTGCCAGTTTACTATCCAGATAAAAAGAATTTTGAGAAGATTTCTGTCTCAGAGTTATTGGTTGGGGTGGAGCCATCCTGAGTCACCCTGAAATGGCCTGGCTAAAGGGACTCCGGTGAAGTTGTGACAGACCCAGCAAGCTGGCAATGGATAATCTATTGCTACAGAAATTAAAATGAGATACAAACGGACTGACGAAACCATCAGAAACAACAAATACTTGGTGCCAAGTCAAACTTCTCTTGTGCAGTCATCCAATCTTATCCCAGGGCTTGAGGGGAAGAGCCGGGTCTTCAAAGTTTTGCAGAGAGATAAGAAATTTAGGAGGTTAGGATAACCTCAGTTCACTGGATAATGAAACCTATGCAAGGCAACAACCAAGCTCAGAGAGCACCAAGGATTTCTTCATTTCAACCAAGCAACAAATAGCAATAGAACTCAAAGACTTACGTAAGGACCTCTCATTTCCAACTCCTGTTAGATGACAATCTGGGGGAAGGGATTAAGAATGGGCCCATCCTATCTGACCTGAGAGGACAGGTAAATGTATTTATGGAAAGATGGTCCTACCAATAACCTGGCCCTGTGCCATTTAGGGCCTTAAGGGTGATGCCCAGCACCTTGAATTGCACCTGGAAGAGAAACGGCAAGCCAATGCAGCTCTCATAACTCATGAGCAAGCCTAGAGGTTTCCATTTACTATTCACACTGCCGCGTTTTGGACCAGTTGAACTGCTGCTTGTGGCTCTCGTGGCACTGAATACTTGCACCACACCCTGCTTGATTGTTCCTTACCTAAGGTGATCTACCAATATAGAATTTGCCCTGTTTAGGAACACTCCCAGCTAGGTAATCTAATGCATTTTGTTAAAGATCATGTGGACAACCAAGACTCAAAGGGTATACTCTCAATTTGCAAAGTTTTGCTACTCCACCTGAAACTCTGTGTGCCAGGATGTTATTTTATAGCTGCATAGATTACTGTTCTACTTGATGCTGGATATTAAAATCTATAGCTCACAGCTACTTTTATTGTGAATTTTATTGTACATTACAACTGCTGTTTACAGCAACTGTAATAAAGTTTTATACCCTGCTATAGATCTTTTACACTCTGTTAGCGAATTCAGTAGCCTGCTCATTTCTGAGCTGGACAAAAAGCTTGAAAACTCTAAAGCATCCAAGGTTTATCGTTGAGTAAACCTAGGATGACTCCCTGTATCAGGCAAATAACAGAATAACAGAGTAGGAAGGGTCCTTGGAGGTCTTCTAGTCAGGCAGGAAGTCCTATACCATTTCAGACAAATGGTTGTCCCATCTCTTAAATTTTCCAGTATTGAAACACTCATCACTTCTGGAGGTAAGTTGTTCCACTAGTTAATTGTTCTACCTGTTAGGAAATTTCTCCTTAGTTCTAGGTTGCTTTTTTCCTTGATTAGTTTCCATCCATTGCTTCTTCTGCCTTCAGGTGCTTTGGAAAATAAGTTGACTCCCTCTTCTTTATGGCAGCCCCTCAGATATTAGAAGACTGCTGTCATGTCATCCCTGGTTCTTCTTTTCATCAAACTAGACATACCCAATTCCAACAACTGTTTTAATACACTGCTCAAAAAAATAAAGGGAACACAAAAATAAGACATCCTAGATCTGAATGAATGAAATATTCTTATTAAATACTTTGTTCATTACATAGTTGAATGTGCTGACAACAAAATCACACAAACATTATCAATGGAAATCAAATTCAGCAACCCATGGAGGTCTGGGTTTGGAGTTACGCTCAAAATTAAAGTGGAAAAAACACTACAGGTTGATCCAACTTTGATGTAATGTCCTTAAAACAAGTCAAAATGAGGCTCAATAGTGTGTGTGGCCTCCACATTCCTGTATGACCTCCCTACAATGCCTGGGCATGCTCCTGATGAGGTGGCGGATGGTCTCCTGAGGGATCTCCTCCCACACCTGGACTAAAGCATCCTCCAACTCCTGGACAGTTTGTGGCGCAACGTGGCGGTGGTGGATGGAACGAGACATGATGTCCCAAATGTGCTCAATTGGATTCAGGTCTGGGGAATGGGAAAGCCAGTCCATAGCATCAATGCCTTCATCTTGCAGGAACTGCTGACACACTCCAGCCACATGAGGTCTAGCATTGTCCTGCATTAGGAGGAACCCAGGGCCAACCGCACCAGCATATGGTCTCACAAGGGGTCTGAGGATCTCATCTCGGTACCTAATAGCAGTCAGGCTACCTCTGGTGAGCACATGGAGGGCTGTGTGGCCCCTTAAAGAAATGCCACCCCACACCATTACTGATCCACTGCCAAATCGGTCATGCTGGAGGATGTTGCAGGCAGCAGAACGTTCTCCACAGCATCTCCAGACTTCAAGTGATCTTCAAGTAACTTCAAGTAACTTCAAGTGATCACTAAATAAATTCTTGTAAATCAAGGACTATTTGTAACAGGTTTGCCACAATTTCTAGAAGGTTCTACAAACAGGCATAGAATCAAAACCACAGGAAGTATTAGTACCAGTTGATAAACCTTAGTAAGATCACACCTTGAATTCTGCATCCAGTTTTGGTCACCACATTACAAAAAAGATGTTGAGACTAGTGCAAAGTGCAAAGAAGAGCAACTAAGATGATTAAAGGCCTGGAAACTAAAACATATGAAAAACAGTTGCAGGTTCTGGGTTTGGCTACTCTGGAGAAAAGAAGGACTAGGGGAGACTTGATAGCAGTATTCCAGTATTTGAGAGGCTGCCACAAAGAAGAGGGGGTCAATTTATTTTCCAAAACATCAGAAGGCAAGACAAGAAATAACTGATGGAAACTAATCAAGGAGAGGAGCAACCTGGAAGTAAGGAGAAATTTCCTGACAATGAGAACAATTAACCAGTGGAACAGCTTGCCACCAGAAGTTGTGGGTGCTTCATCACTGGAGGTTTTTAAGAAGAGATTGGACAACCAATCTTTTGTTGAATCTCCTGCTTGAGTAGAGGGCTGGACTAGAAGACCTCCAAAGTCCCTTCCAGCTCTTCTGATTTTGATTCAATTCCTGGTTTCCAGAAGTTCAGCAATTAAGAAACTTTTTTTCATATTTTATCAGTCTTTAAGTGTCTGACTGAAGATCATCTCATCTTGTAAATCCAAATATTTACGTCAGCCCTTGCTGGGACAAACTTTTATGCAATGTTTCATGTTAAGCTGCTTAACGATTGCACCTAAATAATATATTGCAGTCCTTTCAGATTTGCCTCAACCCTGTTTGAAAAGCCCTTGAATTTCAAAAGAGTTCACCTGGGGTAGAACTTTATGAAGGTTGCAACGTAAAGTTGCCCCAATACTCCTTTCTGTACCAACAGAAATCTGAGTACCTACCGGTAGGTAGTCTAATTACACGGGACAATCATTCCGAATTAGTGTAGGTCTTAGTAAAGGAAAAGCATAGCTAGTGCTGTAATCCTGACCTAAATTCTATTCCTTTGCAACGTGCTGGAAAGCAACACTAAACTTTCCCAGGAAGTGGCTTCAACAGACTTTATCTTTGCAAGTTTATACAATTAGTCCTCCACTTACAACTATTCTTTTAGTGACCATTCAAAGTTACAACTGCATTGAAAAAAAGTTACTTAGTGCCAGACTTCGCAGCAGCATCCCTACGGTCGTATGATCAAAATTTGAGTGGCCATTAGTATGCATATACAACAGTTGTATATGCAACAGTTGTAGTGTCCTGGGATCATGTAATCACCATTTGTAAATGTCCCAGCCGGCTTCTGGCAAGCAAAGTTAACAGGAAAGCTCGAATCTTTTAATGAGTGCATGGTTCACTTGACAATTGCAGCAATTCACATGACCACCCTAGTAAAAATGATTGTAAAATTGGGCATGACTCACTTATGCCTCACTTAACAACAGAAATTCTGATCTCAGTTGTGGTCGTAAGTTGAGAATCACCTGTACTTTTGCATCAGGAAAAAATGGTTCCCTCTGAAAAACAGTATAACAGTCAGCATGGTAGGTTGATGCTCCCTTTAAGTAGTGATGATGTACGGGGTTTTTTTGTCCTCCAAACATAAAACTGTTGGTATATAATTGTGATGGTGAACCTATGGCATGCGTGCCACAGGTGGCACGTAGAACCATTTATGCGGGCACATGAGCCCCACCCAAACTTACCTGCACTGCACATGCGCATGCCTCCCAGCTGATTTTCAGCTGGTTTGAGGCCTTTTTCGGCCTCCCAGAGGCTCGAGGGAAACCTCTGCAGCCTCGGGAGGCCGAAAAACGGGTCTTCCGGAAATGCCCATTTTCAGCTCAGGAGGACCTCTGGAGCTCAGGGGAGGCCATTTTCACCCTCCCAGGGGCTTGAGGGAAGCCACTGCAGCCTTTGAGGTCAAAAAAACAGGCCCATTTCAGCACTTGGTATTTCCGTGCTTTTGGCACAGAACAGCAAAAAGGTTCACCATCACTGGTATATAAGATAAAGTGCTTTGTAACCAGATTCACTTATTGTGGGAAGGCACAACCATTTGTTTAACCTGGTTGTCTTTGGTTGTGAATGAATTCTGTTTCAACACGTTGCGTGAGCGTATAATTGAGATGGAGTTGTGCAAAAATATGTCTTGACATGTTGTATGAATTGCAGACACAGAATAGAGAAATCAAGCTGCAGAAGGAAGTTGGCCATATAATTATTACCCTTTGGGCCACAATCTAGTATTTGCTCAAGCCTCCGATTGCGTAAATCAAAAGTGCACATTGTCAGTATCAAAAGTATGAATATAACCTTTGCTCAGAGGCATTCCCATGTCATGCTAACCCATAAAATAATCTAAAAAGGTGCAAACCCAGTCTTGACACACTATGGATTCATAAGACCCACCGGTCATATGACTCAGCAGTGAATGTTAACATTAAATGAAGCAGAGGGAACCTTCAATGTCTATGGAGATTCTCACTCATCCAGGTCATGTTGTCCCAAAGGTATTTTTTCAAGAGGCAACTGGACTTTCTGGTTTTTCTTTGAAGACGTTTCGCTTCTTATCCAAGAAGCTTCTTCAGTTCTGGCTTCAGAACTGAAGATGCTTCTTGGATGAGAAGCGAAATGTCTTCAAAGAAAAACCAGAAAGTCCAGTTGCCTCTTGGAAAAAGCACCTTTGGGACAGGTAGTCCTCAAGTTACAATCACAATTGGTACCCAGAATTTCAGTTCCTAAGCAAGCCCATTATTGAAAGAGCTACACTCAATTTAACAACCTTTTTTTCCAGTGATTCGATGAATCATGAATCTGACTACCCCCACTGACTGTGCTTATGGGCTGCGAAGGTTGCAAATGGGGATCAGATGACCCTGGGATGCTGCAACCTTAATAAATACATGCTTGTAGCCAAGCAGCTGATTTTCTGAGTACATGAACCTGGAGATGCTGTGATGGTCATAAATACAAGGACTAGATTATAGATCACTTTCCCCAGTGCTGTTGGTGTCTTTGATTGCTAAACAAATGGTTGTAAGGTCAAGGACTACCTGGAAGAACCATGTTTTCAAATTCTATCAAATAATGTGCTAACTGTCAGAATGGTAAATACAGGGAGTCCCCGACTTACAACCACAACTGAACCCAAAATTTATGTTGCGAGATGAGTTGGGAAATAACCATCTTTTACCTGCAAGGCTGATATACAAAAGATTGGTCATTATAGAAGAATTTCGTCATAAATGTGAGTTGTGAAACTACCTGATGTACCAATAAATGTACTTTGTTATGGATGTCTTGTGGAATTATATATCTGCATCTACACAGCTACAAATCCACTCTGTGCATGAGACAGGACAGTAAAAGATGGTTATTTCCCAACCCATCTCGCAGCGGCAAGCTGCTTATCAGTTCATGAGTCCAGGCAAGAATGGAGGGAAACCTCCCTCAACCCCTCGAGGGTCAATTTAGTGACCTATCAGGATTACAGATGTAGCCACGTGACATGAACTACATTTCCCAGGATACCTTTAACTACATTTACCATGATGCCCCTTAAGGGGACAGCTCATAATTCCTATATAACTATCCAATTCCATAGACTGGGACAGCACAATCAGAGAGCAACCAGAGACCCCTCCAATCACTTAATAACTTTATTGTCACTTTATATGTACATTACTTGGCATATATTAAAATGTAATTTCAGTGCATACAGCTCTCAAAAGGTCACCATCTCCAATATACACTACATACATATGGCTAAATAAATAAATACAAAATTTTGCATTTATGCACATATATGACACAGAGAAAAAACACAGTCTAGTTTGGATGTATATATGTACATGACGAGAGAAACAAATCTTGCGTGTTTACCAGATGGACAGCATAGGGAACAAATCTGTTACAGAATCTGGTAATCCTGCTGTAGATAGTTTGAAACCTCCTCCCCAGAGGAGAGCAACAGAAACAGACCGTGAAGCAGGTGTGTGGGGTCTCTGCTTTGAGCTACAAGCAGTATCCTGAATAACAGGAAGTGAGCTTCCTATAATCATCTCTGCCGTCTGCACCACTCTCTGTAGGGACTTTCTCTCTGAGTCAGTGCTGCCTCCAAGTCCAGCTATCGCAAGGCTCTTCAAACTTGGCAAGTTTGAAGACTTGTGAACTTCAACTCCCAGAATTCCTGAGCTAACATGACTGGAGGAGGAAATCTGGGAGTTAATAGTCCACCAGTCTTAAAGCTGTCAAATTTGAAGACCCCCTGGGATATTGGAAATTTAGTCGGTCAAGCTTGACATGAGTCTGATCATCTCCCTTGCTAGGCTCTCAAGCCTCGGACACACAACCACAACAGCTTTATTTCATGTCCTTTTTATTTCTCAGGCTCCCCTTCCACCACTATGCCAATTATCCATCTTATAACCCCTAAGCCTCCCCCCAAAAGCCACGCACTTTTACATCCAGGAAGCCAAACTGGTGCCAGGCAATTGCCACGGTGCATCTTTTCTGCAGATGAGGCTCGGGGCTGCCACCCACTTGGGGCGGGGAGGACCATGGCTCCTCCATGAGTGGAGGGGCAGCCATGGTCCTCCCCCCCCCACAAGTGGGTGGCAGCCCCGAGCCTCATCTGCAGAAAAGATGCACCGTGGCTCCAGCGGTGGCAGATTGCTGCCAGTTCCCCAAGGTTGCAACAGCAGCAGCCGCTTGCCCTCGGAAGTTTGTGGGAGCTTCATCACTGGAGACTTTCAAGAGGAGATTGGACTGCCCTTTGTCAGAAGCGGTGTAGGGTCTCCTGCTCGGGCAGGGGGTTGGACTAGATGACCTACAAGGTCCCTTCCAACTCTGATGATCTATTATCTGCTTCTGGGGACGCCCAGCGCGTCTCCATCCATCCAGACCCGGATAGCAGCAGCAGCAGCAGCAGCAGCAGCGGCAAGGTTATGCCCAGTGGATTCTCCCAACAGCCAATGATCAAACCGGGCGATCCGCTCAGGCCACCGGCGTCTCCTTATTGGCTCCACCCCCCCCACCAGGGCTGGCCTGATTGGTGACGCCCACGGCTTGGGGTGAGTGCGCCGCGCCAATAGGGAGAGCGCGTGTGGCTTTGCGCCGGGGACGGGGAAGTGGGCTGGGGAGGCCGGGGAGGGGTTAGAGAGGGGGATTGACCTGGAGTAACCTCCCCCCCATCGACCCAGGCCCGGCAGGAGGAGGAGGAGGGATGCTCCCAGCGGAGGAGGAGGGTGGCCGCCGAAGGGAGCCCCGGAGAGCCAGCAGGAGGCGGCTTTTGCATTTGCAAAGTGGGAGCCAGCAGCAGGAGGAGCCTGCCTGCGGCCGGGCTCTTGCACCCATGCGCTCCCGCTGAATGGGAGAGCGCCCGCCCGCCGCCTCGTCCACGCCACCCGCCAGAGCATCCGCCGTTTGCTGCGCCAGGCCCGGAGAGCACGGAGAGGATCCCCGCTTGTGGCCCGCGGGCGCCTTCAGGTGAGAGAGAAGGGCGCCCCCTTTAGGGATCGGCGGCGCTAGGGAAGGATCGCGGGGGGCGGGGGCGGGTGTCAAGGATCTGCGAAGGAAGGGGGAACCTTCCCGTGTCCCCCACCCCACCCCCTCTCCCTCTTTCCTTCCTTCTCGCTTTTTCTTTCACTCCGCCCGGATCTCCCTCCCCGCTGCTGGGGATCGAAAACAGGTGGTCTCTGGCGCGCGATCTCTCCAGGGTCGCCGGGGGAATCCAGATCGGGGCGGGGGAAGACTCCCGGAGGGATCTCCCAACCGGCTCCTGATCCTTTTCGTCTTCCTCCTCCTCCATCCCCCCAAACCCCCCTTTCCTCCTCCCGGTTTAACAAAAGAAAACATTCATCTGGTGCCTAAGCCGGGCGAATTTGGGTAAGGGTGGTTGTTTTGAGGCGTGGGGGTTGGGGGTGGGGGTTTGATCGAGAGAAGGGGAGACTTTTGTGAAACGTGGGAAGAATGGGATCCGGCCCCAAGGAAAAGAGCCGCAGAGATCTTGTTCTCCGCCCCCAGAGGGATCAGCGGTACAAGTTGTGGTGGAACAACCCTGTGTAAATAAGCCGGCTCGTTTGGGAACGGATGCTGATGATGAAATTGTAGTCAGACACGTCTGAATGGAAAGTAAAATGGGGAAAGTCAAGATCGTTTTCTCTCTCTCTCTCTCTCCCCCCCAACCCCACACCTCAGGGAATGAAGGACTTACAGTGTTTCTCAACTTTTCAGAGGTGTGGACATCAACTCCCAGAATTCCCCAGAGTGGACTGTGGCTGATGAATTCTGGGAGTTGAAGTCCACACACCTTAAAGTTGCTTTAAAAAGTCTTCCCTTTTGCTGACTGCACTTGTGTTTTATTGATTGATTGATTGGATTTATATGGCCGCCTATTTGCCCATGGTGACTCCAGGCGGCTTACAGAATGTAAAACCACATTTAAAACAATAAAGACTAACAAAAAGAATCAAATAAATTAATAAAGTATAATAGAACAAACTCACTCCCCCACGGCAGCAGATCACACAAGCCAGTTGATTGTGCTGTTCTTAAAACCTTAATCTGGGCCTTCTTACTGATCAAGGAGAGGTTCAGGATTTTAGGGAGCTGCAGATACAGGACCTCCATTCTTTGCTTTCAGAAGGATGAAGAGGGGGTGCCTTGATTTTGGGAGAATGGACCAGGGTCCCAGCTCTCAAACCTCCATGGAGGAAGGGATCTTTCAAAGGGCCCAAACTGGAAGGAAACAGGGAGACCTGTTAGTAAAGGAAGCAAATCATTCAACAGGTGTTTCAGGGATGGAAAGTTGGCTAGAGAAGCTTTTCATTTACCTCCTCAGCATATTTTCCCCCAGTGTCTTAATCCTTTTGATAGATCTGCTTGCTGATCAGAATGAAAAATCAAGAGAAGGATCTAGTATGGGCTTGTAAATGGTCTCCTTTGAGTCTAGTTCCTCAACGTGGATTTAAGATCATGGACCATAATCTATTTTTGACAGCAGTATCAAAGTGATTTAGCCTGGCTGTTTGTCTTCTTTTTATTTTCTTTTAGTCAAAAGCCCTGGGGTTGTTTTTTTTTTGGTGATCACATCTCCAAGGAAAATCCAGCTTGTCCCAAGTTATTTAATTAGATTTTTATTCCATCTTTATTACTTTATAAGTAACTCAAGGCAGGGGACATACATAATTCTCTTTTCTCCTGCCTTTCTCACAACAACCCTGTGAGGTAGATTGAACTGAGAGAGAATGACTGGCCCAAAGATTTTCATGCGTGAGTACATTTCCAAGATTAGCTACACATTTGTCAGACTTTCTATCTTTCTTCCTTTCTCTCTCTTTTCTCTTTCTCTTTTTACTGTTGTACTCTCTCTCTTTCACTACATTTCTCCTCCTCCTTTTCTCTCTCTCCTTTTCTTTTTCCTCCTTTCTCTATGGCCTGGCATGATTTGAAATATGCTGAGTGTTTGTCCCAAATGCCCAAACTGAAATAATATATAAACATCTGTGTGGGTAGTGATGGGAATGTGAACCACAGTGGTTTGATTAAGATCTTTCCTCAAGCCAGATGATCTCTATTGGGTGTAAAAACATCTGTTCATGTGTTCTGTTCTGACATTCACAGGTTTTATAATTCAACCAACTGCAATCTGTCTTCGCTAGTTTCAAAACTTTTCATCCAATACCTGTGGTGATCATTTTCTTTTTTGATCATCCCAGAGATTATAGACAGAATGAACATTTTCTGTTCATGTTGAATAGAATTGCCACTGAGTCTTGCACAGTTATGGGCCAGCCGAGTTGTAGAATGGTTCATATCCACTTTGCTGTGGATAAAAAAAATTGCAATTTCAAGAATCAGGGAAGTCTCAAGGCTGTGATGTAGCCTCTGTGAATTTTCCTTCCTTAGAATTATTGTATTGATAAAGGGGAATATTGGAAGCTCAGGGTTGAAATGAAGGGTCCTTGGTGGTCTGTGAAGTTGGTTGCAGACATTTTATTACCAGAGTAGGTAATAACATCAGTGCTAGTAAGGAGTGGGAGTTTGCTCTCAGTTTATCTTCTAGCTGTTTGTTTTGGGGTTTTTTTTCTTCCCCATTTTCCTACCAGCAATTAGCACCCAGATGAGCATAGATTATCTCCAAGGTTAACATCAGACCAACAAACAACTAAACAATACCCCAATCAAGAAACTGCAAAACTAACCAACAGTAAACATTTGGCTGTTTTCTTATAGACCTTTCATTACCAAACTAGGTAACATCATCAGTGTTAGTAGGGAGTGGAGCTGGTTCTCATTTTATATTAACCCCACTCCCTTCTAGCACTGATGATGTTACCTAGTTCGGGTAATGAAACGTCAGCAAGAAAACAACCAAGGTCAGAGAGCATTGTCATTGCATCAAACTAATTAATATCAAGCAAGGTTTAGAATCATGAAACCTGTTATCAGAACATTGATTCATTTATTAGATTGCCACCCTGCTTATCCCATAGCATGTATAAGATTTGCTTCTCTGATTTTATCTCCACAGCTATAACCCTATGAAGTAGATTTTGCCGAGAAAGGGACTGGCCCAAAGTCACACAGGGTGATTCCAGCCTGAAGAGAGATTGGAGAACTAGATTCCTCTATCCCAGGGGTGTTTAAACTCAAGGCCTGCGGGCTGGATCCGGCCCTCATGGTGCTTAAATCTGGCCCGCAAAGGCCTTGGCTAGTGAAAAGGAGGCGTGGGGTAAGAGCCCTGTTTTCAGGCTGGACAGCCTCTTGCAGCACCCTGCTGGCCAAAACGGGTTGCATGGGGGGCCCCGCGCCCCCGTTTTGGCCGGCAGGGTGCTGCAGGAGGCCATCGAGCCCATCTCACAGCTCTTCCCCCCCTCCCCGGCCCATGGAGGAGAACTATGCTGATCCGACCCTTGAAGAAATCCAATTTGACACCCCTGCTCTATTCCTACTTCAACACCTTAATTATTATGTTGGAAGCTTGGCTCTATAACACAGGAGTCAAACTGGCGCCATCACATTACCATCACATGAAGTATTTGCGACACTTTTCCCCTTTGTGGACCTGGGGTGGGTGTGGCCTGTGTGTGATGCATCTGGCCCGCAGGCCGCTAGTTTGACACCCCTGCTCCAGTGCTGGGATTCAAATATTTTTACTACTGGTTATGTGGGCATGGCTTGGTGGGCGTGGCAGGGGAAGTTTACTGTAAAATCCCCATTCCCTCCCCAGCCCACTAACCTGCTTTCCAGCTTCATTCTCCTGTGCAGGGCAACCAAAGAAGACCCAGCCAATCAGCTGGGACTTGGGAGGCAGAGAAGAGATGGAGTTGGCGGGGCCAGTCAGAGGTGGTATTTGCCGGTTCTCCAAACTACTCAAAATTTCCTCTACTGGTTCTCCAGAACTGGTCAGAACCTGCTGAATACCACTTCTGCCCTGCTCTATAATGTGGTTAAACACATGAAACGTGATAGAAATTAAAATTAAAATTTAGATCCTGGCTCTGATTGCCTCCTAGCAAATAATACTTTTAATACTATTTTATCTGTGATAAAGCAGCAAGTACCGATATAATGGATTTGTCAAAATGAAACATTTAATAGCTTTCATTCATAACTGTATATAAGTTGTCATTGACTTAACAACCATTTGTTTTTAGCAACCGCTTGAATTTATAGCCACACTGAAAAAATGACTTAACAATTGAGGCTCGTACCGGTAGTTACAACAGTCGTGGTATCCCCATGGTCCGATGATCAAAATTCAGGTCTTGGGATCATGTGAGAAACACTGATCTAGATAATTTATCTAATTAAATTTATTTGCCCCTATCTCACCACAAGGTGACTCTGAGTGACTTAACAATGTAAAAAAAAAAGCAATGTTGAATGCATGTTGAATTTAAACCTCATCTGATACAGGAGAATAATACTGCATAACGTTTTAAGATGCTGTCGAATTATAAAATCAAAAGTTGGAGACTAGTTTAAACTCAATTATTCTAATCTTTGTCCGTTACCTATTCTGTATGATACGGTTTCAGATATTTGAAGATTGCTATCATATCCCCTGTTAGTCTTTTTGTGTGTGTGTGGTTATGCTGCAGTTAAATTCTGCATATACATTAAATTAACAGAATGCGGTCCAGGTTTCCAACCAGAAGGACTGTTACCGGTGGGATTTACGAGGTGTTTTCTTTGGAAAATTCTCCACCTGCTCCTTAAAATTTGGTTGGCCCTGTCTATTTTACTCTTTAGGAAAACTTTAAAAAAATGGCTTTTTTCCAGGATGATATATAAGCCTCTCCTGCAAGATGCAGTATCTACCATGTTTCTCATATAATAAGGCCGGGTCTTATTTTTTTTTGAGCCCCGAAAAAATGGCTAGGCTGTCTTTTTGGGGGTGACTTAATTCCCCCCCCCATCTTTGGGCGGGCGGGCAGCAACGGCTTGGATGTTGACCTTGGCGTTGGTGGGGCACTTCGTATCGGGGTCAACTCAGGCAGCACTATATCTGGGTGTGCAACAAAAGTACTTCCTAATGGCAAGCCCCCCCACCATTCCCCCCTCCCATTTTGCATGTTTTAATATAGGCCTTAATTTGGGGGGAGGGGCTTAATTTCATTTCATGCCTATAAAACATGCTGGGACTTCCTATTGGGGGAGGCTGTATTGTTGGAGAAACAGGGTATTAGATTTGTTTACTTTTGCCGTGTTGTTTTGCCGTGTTGTTTGCTTTGTTCTTATTGATATTGTTGGTTTCAATTATAAATGGCATTTTTGTTTAGCTTTACCAGTGTGTGTTGCCTGTGAGGTTTTTTTGTTACTATATATTTTTTAATTTTTTACTATTAATCTACCATAATAATAACATCATCATCTTGATGTTGATACCACATAGTTTTATGGAGTTGGGTGCTTTCTAAATCAAATCAGTTAAAAACATCTAATGCAAATCCTAAGTTGCATTGACAGAGGGATACAATAGAGATCAAGGGAGGTACTAATAGCGCTCTGATAAAGTCTTAGTAAGACCACACCTAGAGTACTGCATCCAGTTTTGGCCACCACATTATAAAAATAGATGTTGAGACTCTAGAAAAAATACAGAGAAGAGCAACCAGGATGATTAAGGGACTGGAGACTAAAACATATGAAGAATGGTTGCAGGAACTGGGCATGGCTAGTCTAGGGAAGAGAAGGACCAGGGAGACATGATAGCGGTCTTCCAATATCTGAGGGGCTGCCACAGAGAGGAAGAAGGGGTCAAGCTTTTCTCCAAAGCACCTGAAGGCTAGACAAGAAATAATGGATGGAAACTGAACAAGGAGAGATTCAACCTGGAAATAATATGGAAAAACTTTCTGACAGTGAGAACAATCAACCAACAGAACATGTTGCCCTCGGAAGTTGTGGGAGTGTCATCACTTGAGACTTTCAAGAAGAGATTGGACTGCCATTGGTCAGAAATGGTGTAGGGTCTCCCGCTTGGGTATGGGGTTGGACTAGATGACTTATAAGATCCCTTCCAACTCTGAATATCTGTTATTATTATCAGTATCTAAATCAGTAAATAAATACAGGTAATCCTGAACTTATGACCTCAATTGAGCCTAAAATTTCTATTGCTAAATGAGACAGTTGTTAAGTGAGTTTTGCCCCCATTTTGTGACCTTTCTTTCCACAGATGTTAAGTGAATCACTGCAATTGTTCAGTTAGTAACACAGTTGTTAAATTTATCCGGCTTCCCTATTGACTTTGCTCATCAGAAGGTTGCAAAAAGTGATCCTTTGACCTCAGGATAACGCAACCATCACAAATATGACCCAAATTTTGATCACGTGACCATGGGATGCTGCAAAGTGTGAAAAATGATCATGTCACTTTTTTCAGTGCCATTGTAACTTTGGTCACTAAACGAGTGATTATAAGGTTGGTCTCAGGTCCTTCATCATCCTGGTGATTTTTCTCTGAACTTGCTCAATTTTGCCACTGTGTTTTATTTGAGCTTGATCCTAATGTACTCAAACCAGCGTCACTGCACCCAAATAAAGTCCTCAGAAAGGCCTCTTCCCTATCTTAAGGAATCTGAACTTTTCCAGAAGCACAAAGAAGAGGTAGTGACCACAGTTGGAACCAGAAGTTCCATTGCTAATCAACATGGTCACTGAGAGTAAAACACTATGTGGCTTTGATAGACTTAATGGCATCTCTTTTCATTTGGTCATTAAGCAGTTGTGTGGGTGGTTGAGTGAGTCATTATATAATGGTGACTTGCAGTTTTACGAAGGGCTTCTCCATTGATTCTGCTTTTTGTGAAGGGTTCAAATCTTGAGCGTGAGCCAGCAGGGATGCTGCAATGGGCATAAGTGGAAGAACTAGTTGTAAAACCAGAACTGGGACTGTTTTTCGGTGCCATCGTAACTTCAGACAATCACTTAACAGGCAGTTGTTAAGAGGTGGGCTGCTGCCGGTTTGCACCGGTTCGGGCGACCTGGTAGTTAAGATTATGCGCAGTTTGGCAAATCCCACCATTGGCTGGACCCGCCCCCGCTCATTTTCAGGCTGTTTTCAGGGCCAAAAATGGCATGAAAAAAGCCATTATGGGGCTGTTTGGTGGGGCAAAAATGGCTTAAAAAAACAGCCTATGGCTCCAAAAATGGCCTGAAAAAGGCCTGAAAAACAGCATGGAAACGGCCCAAAAAACAGGGTGAAAAATGGGCGGGGCCGGGACCAGCCAGTGGTGGGATTACCTCTGCCTTTGAGGTGAGTGGCTGAGAGGCGGGGCTGGGTGTGATGACTGATGTCACCCACCCAGTCACATGACCAGCCAGCCATGCTTACCCAGCCAGAGAACCAGTTGTTAAAAAATTTGCAGCCCTTAGAAGAAGACATCCTATATCTTTAAAAGAGGAGGACAGTCCTAGATAGTTATGCAAGATACCTTTAGTGCAATTCCCAAAGGATTGAGCATATTTGGAGATTATGGATTGGAAATGGACTGTTGCAATAATAACGAAAGGATATTGTGGGATAGGATTTGCCTAGCTGAGTAGATGTTTCCCAGAAACACTTAATAAAATTATGTATTGCAAGTCTCAATTATTAGCAAGAAGGTCGTTCTTAGTAAGGCATTTCTTACCAAGGTTGTTAAAAATGGAAACATTATGCTAGACAGAGGGTAAGACCAGAACCAAAACTGCAAGGTGACCCAACTAGTCATCAGGATAATGTTTCTGAATGTACAACAGCCAGGCTGCCAAATGAAGTAATGAATTCTCTGCCTGATGTCTCTAAACTTTAGTCACTCTCTCTCTCAGCCCAAACCACCTCACAGGGTTGTTGTTGTGTGGAAAATGGGAGAAGGGAAACGTACTGGATATGTTCGTTATGTTGAGTTATTTGTAAAAACAACGTGATATACAAATAAATACATCAGAATTTATTAACCTTGGCAACTTTAAGATGTGAGGACTTCAACTCCCAGAATTCCCCAACCAGGATTCTGTCCACTAGTTGCCAAGTTTAAGAAAGATTGTTCTAAACAAGAGTTAGACATTCATTTGTCAAAGATGCTGTAATCCATTTTGGGTTGGATCCAATCTGGGTTGGATGATCTCTAAAAGCCCTTCCCAATTGTATTTATATTTATTTGAATTTTTTTTTTCAGAAAAAAAATATCACAAAATGATCCCAGTTCAGTTCCATGCTTTTTAGACCATGTTCTAAGTATTTCTAACCTCTCTGCCAGCCTTCTCCATCTTGGGCCCTTTCCAAATATGTGCACTTCAATTCCCAGAATTCCTGACCCAATGAGGCAAATTCTGAGAATTCTGGGAATTGAAGTTCATAATCTACAAAACAATTTGGTGAGGAAATCCGCCTCAGGCCACATCACTGTTTATATAAAGTGAGAAGCAATCCAAAAATATTTTCTTGGGAGCAATCCTCATTACAGAGTTGACCTTTGAATAAATATGCACAGGTTAATGCTGGTAATCTCCTGTACAGGTAGTGCTCAACTGATGTCTGGTTGCTTAGCAACTGTTCAAACTTCTGATGAACCCACATGGGGGGGAGCACTAATGACCCGGATTCAAATATCTGATGGTTCCCCCCTGTCCCCCGTGGTCACGTGACTGCATTTTGGATGCTTGGCCACAGAGTCACATTTGCAGCAGTGTTCCATAGTTCCATGACTGCAGTTGATGACAATTTTACCAAAAAAATGACATTTATTTCCAGTTTTCAGCAAAAGCACACCCATGCTGGTTGGGGAATTCTGGGAGTTGAAGTCTACACGTCTTCAGATGGTCAAAGTTGGAAAACACTGCCATATATTACATATAGAGCTCATCCACAGATAAGCAGACGCTGATATTTTTTTAACACAAGTACCATGAAAAATGCACCACCTGCAGATAAGCTGACAGTAAAAAATTAAAAGGTATGAACATTTTGAGCTGGGTGTCACATTTTTCAAACTATCTCATTAAAAGTTTGAAAGGTCGCCTTACCTGGGTGGGCTTATTCGCAAATATATATATTATAACGTCATTCTGCTTCATTATTAAATCAAGTTAATTCCTTTATTTTATTGTAGAATTATTATATTTTCAACTTACTGGTCATGCTGAATATGCTCTGAATTGTAGATAAAGTATTTATGCAGGGTTGCATGAGTTGGAAACTATTTCAAGGGTTCTTCTGGTGTACAAAATTTGAGAGAGGCTGGATTAAAGTGATACTTAAAGGCCTGAGAAGGAGATCTTTAGCTGGCAGGCCAGAATGCAGTTTCTCCTTTCTTATCCCTGATGGAGAGAAAGGAGGAGATTGGAGGTAGTGGTTAAGAACGTTCAAGGCAGTGGTGAGATTAAATTATTTTTACTACTGGTTCTGTGGGCATGGCTTGGTGGGCGTGGCTTGGTGGGCGTGGCATGACTTGGTGGGCGTGGCTTGGTGGGTATGCAGGGGAAGGATACTGTAAAATCCCCATTCCCTCCCTACTCCAGGGGAAAGTACTGCAAAATCCCATTCCCTCCCCAGCCCGCTAACCTGCTTTCCAGCTCCGTTCTCCTGTGCAGGGCAACCAAAGGAAACTCAGCCGATCAGCTGGGACTCAGGACGGAGAGAAGAGATGGGGGTGGGGCCAGTCAGACGTGGTATTTGCAGTTCTCCGAACTACTCAAAATTTCCGCTACCGGTTCTCCAGAACTGGTCAGAACCTGCTGAATACCACCTCTGGTTCAAGGTACCTTGTTGATAGGTTGTCACCACACACAAGAGTTGCTGTGATGAATGCTCTAAACCAGGGATGTCAAACTGGCCCGCAGGGTTCTTAGATCTGGACTGTGGGGCTGCCTTGGAAACAGCAAAGGACCGATCCGTGGTGCCTCTGCCAGGGAAAATGGAGCTTGGGAGGGTTGCAAGAGGCCCTCCTGAGTTCCGCTTTTGGCTGGCAGAGGGTTGCAGGAGGCTGAAAATGGAATATGCAAGGGCTGTGGGCATCATTCCCGAGCTATGTTTTGGCTTGCAGAGGGCTGCAGGAGGCCATCACAGCCAAAAACGGAGCTTGGGAGGCCGTTTTTGCTGGCAGAGCGCTCTGGCCACCCACAGGTGCCCCAACACGAATGACATTGAGTTGGCCACGGCCACCCTGGCCACGCTCCCCCCCCCCCAGGTCAAACACAACCCTGATGAAATTGAGTTTGACACCCCTATTCCAAACCAGTAGCCCCCAATCTTTGGGGCATCTCATCCTGGACACCGTTTTTTTGAACTATTACCATCTGGCAGATGGTACAAAATAATAAAAACAAGGACAAATAGGCTGAAAAACAGCTTCTGTCCGAGGGCAGTAACTCTATTGAATTCCACTGTATAGTATTGGTGCAGTGTCAAGGGTTTTCGGTTCAATGTGTGGAGTATGAAGGATGTGTGTTTGCGTTTATTTTCATGGTCATGGTCATGATGTGCACTGAAGATGGTGTTTGATTTTGTTGTACGAGGTGCAATGACAATAAAGTAAACTAAACTAAACAGGCACCAGTTCCGTGGAGAAAGGCTTTTCCGTGGGCCAGAGGGGGTACGGTTTCGTGTGCTGCCTGCATCCCATGGATGGGGCTTTGCTTGTTTGTGTGGCCTGGTTGCTGGCATGCTGTGGACCGGTGCCATTCCACGGACTGGGATTGGGGACCCCTTCTCTAAACATTTGCCCTATAAAGTCACGCAGATCCATTCTGAGTTGGACTTCTCAAAAAGAGGTCCGGAGTTGGCCATGGCATGGTCAAGCCTTAGCCTGCGATTCTGTAGGGGAAAAGGTGGCAGAATCTGGGAGCAGAGTTAAAAGAGGGATCAGGGTAACTTTGTAGTAGATTATTGCAAAGCATTCCACGTGGGGCTGCCCCTTGGAAGCTACAGCTGGTTCAGAATACAGGTAATTTTTTTCCTACACTCCAAACCGTAGAAATGGTGGTAGGTTTTAGGAGAAACCCTCCTATACTATCACCTCTTAACAATACTAGACAACACAGTATTGACAGTAGAAACCTTCAAGTTTCTAGGTTCTATAATATCTCAAGACTTAAAACGGACACCTAACACCAAAAACATCATCAAAAAAGCACAACTAAGAATATTCTTTCTGTGCCAACTCAGAAAGCTTAAACTGCCCAAGGAGCTGCTGATACAGTTCTAACAAAGGAATTATTGAGCCTGTCATCTGCACCTCTATAACTGTCTGGTTTGGTTCTGCAACCCAACAGGACAGACACAGATGCCAGAGGGTAATTAGGACTGCAGAAAAAACAATTACTACCCACCTGCCTTCAATCGAGGACCTGTATACTGCACAGAGTCAAAAAAGGGCTGTGAAAATATTTACAGACCCCTCACATCCTGGACATAAACTGTTTCCACTCCTACCCTCAAAATGATGCTATAGAGCCCTGCACACCAGAACAACTAGACGCAAGGACAGTTCCTCCCCCCCCCACCACATGCCATTTCTCTGGTAAACAACTAATTCCCACAACACTGTCAAACTATTTAGTAAGGCTGTATTGGTATCAGGGGTGGGATTCAAATTTTTTAACAACCAGTTCTGTGGCCGTGGCTTAGTTGGTGGGCATGGCTTGGTGGTCATGTTATTGGCTGGGTGTGACCAACTCAATATCACTCACATCGAGGCACGCATCTTCTCACCTGGCCTCTCATGACTGTAATAGTCGTAAGTGTGAAAAATGGTCATAAGTCACATTTTTCAGTGCCATTGTAACTTTGAATGGTCACTCCACACAAGCAAAGTATCAGCAAAGGAGGAAAAATAACTCCAGTGAAGTTCCAGAGACAGGAAGTCTAGTCCTGCCAAGAATGTAATAAGAGTTAGTGGAGAGGCAGTTTCTGTAAGCAACACCAGAATGTTTCCTTCCTGCCTTCCTTACAGGATTAGCCCAGTAATTTCTTCTAACAACCTGTTCTAACGAATAGGTGCAAACTGGTAGAATCCCACCCCTGATTGCTATTATTCTTCTCATCTTTCCTATAGCCTATCTCCTTTTCTACTTATGATTATAACTTAGTTGCTTGTATCTTTACAATTTATATTGTTTTATTTAGTTTCCTAGTATGATTTATACTGATTGCTTATTTAGTATCCTATGACTATCACTAAGTGTTATAACTTTTGATTTATGATGAATATATTTTTACAATGACTATAATCATGTGATCATGATTTATTATAGCTTTTACGTACACTGAGGGCTTATACAACAATGGCAAATTCCTTGTGTGTCTGATCACACTTGGCCAATGAAGAAGTCTATTTCTATTTCTTCCTATTCCTATTCTGCCTTAAATTTCCATTGCTAAGCGGACAACTGTTAAGTGAATTTTAGCCCATTTTATGACCTTTCTTGCCACTATTAAGTGAATCGCTGCCGAGGTTAAGTTAGTATCACGGCTGTTAAATGAAACTGGATTCCTCATTGATTTTGCTTGCCACAAGGTCGCAAAAGGGGATCATATGACTGTGGGACACTACAACAGTCATAAATCCATACCAGTTGCCAAGTGTCTGAATTTTGATCATGTGACCATGGGGATGTTGCAATGGTTGTAAGTGTGAAAAACGGTCTTGGGTCACTTTTTTTAGGGCCGTTGTAACTTCGAACAATCACTAAATGAATGATTGTAAGTCAAGGATTACCTATAAAGCCACACACACACACACACACACACACACACACACACACACACACACACACACACAGAGGTATGGATGCATTTTGATACAGCCATGTAATAACTCTGCTATGGCAGCTTCATTGGCTATGGTTTTAGGTATCTCACCAGGCTCCAGGTTGACTCAGCCTTCCATCCTTCCGACTTCTGTAAAATGAGGACACAGATCGTTGGGGGCAATTTGTTGACTCTGTAAACTGCTTAGAGAGGGCTATAAAGCACTGTAAAGCAGTATATAAATCTAAGTGCTATTGCTATCACCTTTAAAGCCCTTCATGGCTTAGGGCAGTGGCCTCAACCTTTTGGGCACCAGGGACCGGTTCCACAGAGAGGTTTTTCCGTGGACCATAGGGGCCGTGGTTTTGTGTGCTGCCTGCATCCCATGGATGGGGGCTTTGCACGGCCCAGTTTCTGGCATGCTGTGGACTGGTATCGGCCCACGGTTTAAGGCCTGCCTGCCTGAGGGACCAGCCTCTCTCTCATCATTTTTCACCATCTTGTAAAATTCCAACAGAGGAGCCTTGTTTTCGTGTCCCAGCCATGAAACAATGTCATCTGATAAGGCCTGGGAAGCCAGTCCTTTCTGAAGAACATCTTGCCTGGAATTTCAGACAGTCCCCAACCTTGCAAACTTTCAAAATAATCTCTGAAAATCTCTTTTGGTTTGTTTCTCAGGGTGTGTCCCTCTGCTGTACGGTGTTTGTTCTGGTGAGGATATGTTTGCTCTCGCTATAATATTTACTTTTTGTTTTTAGAAAATTGTATCTTTTCAATCCGTGCGCTGCCATGAGTGTAGAATCAGTGTTGAGTTGAAGTGGTGGTGGTGTCTAATACCTTTAAGTTATACCTTAATAAAATGGAACAGAATGTTGGATTCATCCAGAGCGTCACAGGATGTTTGTTTCATCTTTATCTACTTGTTGTTCAGTCGCTAAGTTGTGTCAAACGCTTTGCAATCCATGGACCACACCACTCCAGGAGCCCCCTGTTCTCCACTCTCTGGAGTTTGTCCAAATTCATGGCAATTGCATTGATAACACAATCTACCCATCTCATCCTCTGCCATCCCCTTCTCCTTTGGTCTTCCATCTTTCCCAACCTCAGGGTCTTCTCTTCTCCAATCTGTCTTCTCATTAGTATTTGAGCTTCAGCTTCAATATCTATCCTTCCGAAGAACAGCCAGGGTTCATTTCCTTTAGGACTGACCGATCTGATTCCCTGTGGTCCAAATGGATTCTCAAGAGTTTTCTCCCGCACCACAATTCAAAAGTCTCAATTCTTCGACGCTCAGCCTTCTTTAGGGCTGTCCCAAAGGTGCTTTTTCAGGAGGCAACTGGACTTCCTTTGTTTCTTCTTTGAAGACGTTTCACTTCTCATCCAAGAAGATTTTTCAGTTCTATGAATTCCAATTGCCTTTTGAAAAGCACCTTCCGGACAACCATGACCTGGATGGTTGAGAATTTCTATAGGCACTTCCTTATGGTCCAACTCTCACAGCCATTTTTCCAGAGGAAAAAAACTGCAGACTACAGGAACCAGGAGTGCTCCTCAGTGACCCTGGGGATACAGATAAACCTCCAGGTGCTTCAAGGACCTACTAAAAGGATGTAAATGACCAGCCGTCTGCAAGGAATACAAATCCTTCCATTCCCCACTATCCTGTCAGAGCTGAAGAAGCTTCTTGGATGAGAAGCAAAACGTCTTCAAAGGAAAAACAAGAACGTCCAATTGCCTCCTGAAAAAAGCACCTTTGGGACAACCATGATCTGGATGACTGAGAATCTCTACAGACTCACAGCCATATCTTACTCCTGGGAAAAACCATAGCTTTGACTATTTGGCCCCTTTGTTGGCAAAGTGATGCCTCTGTTTTTTAATATTTGCCAAAGCTTTCCTCCCAAGGAGCAAGCATTTTTCAATTTCATGGCTGCAATCGCTGTCTGCAGTGATTTTGGAGCCCAAGAAAACAAAATATATCCCCGCTTCCATTTCTTTCCCCTTCTATTTGCCAGGAAGTGGTAGGACCGGATTCCATGATCTTAGTATTTTGAGTTTCAAGCCAACTTTTGCATTATCCTCTTTCACCCTCATTAAGAGGCTCTTAACTCCTCTTCATTTTCTGCGATTAGAGTGGTATCGTCTGCATATCTGAGGTTGTTGATATCCCTCCCGTCAATCTTGTGATTCATCCAGCCTGGCATTTTGCATGAATCTTTACCCACTGCCACAATGTTATTGCAAACACAGCCTTCTTTGTTGCATGAAGAAGCACTGAAGCTGTGTTCTGGGGAATCTGTGAGGAATATTTGGGATCCGTAATGTGAAAAGAACGGTGGTGTGTCATATAAAACCTTTCCTTTCCTTAGAGGCCACCTCTTCCTTCACCATCATCAGTTGAAAGCAGTTGAAAATTCAGAAAAGTTGGCTCCAGTCAACCACTTGCAATTTCTTTATTGATGTCCTGATTTTTACTGGCACCTCTGCTTCCAGTTCTTTCTGGGAATTTACAAAATGGCATCCATTTAAATCTTATTGCTGAAATTATAGAATGGAACGGAACGGAACAGAACAGAACAGAATAGAATACTTTATTGGCCAAGTGTGATTGGACACACAAGGAATTTGTCTTGGTGTAAATACTCTCAGTATACATAAAGAAAAGATACATTCGTTAAGAATCAAGAATCATAGCGTACAACACTTAATGACAGTCATAGGGTACAATCAACCATCAAATCATACTAGGAAACAGTCAATATAAATCATAAGGATACAAGCGACAAAGTTACAGTCCTACAATCACAAGTGGGAGGGGATAGGTGATAAGGAGCGATGAGAAGATTAACAGAAATAGTAGTGCACGCTTTGTAAATACTTGGACAGTGTTGAGGGAATTATTTGTTCAGCAGAGTGATGGCTTAACCAGGAAAAGAGACTCTTTCAAGAATATTTTCATTTTTAGGGCTGTGACTTATCTTCTGAGCTAAAAGTTAGGGTGACTCCTTTTAGCTTTCTTTTCAAAACGGCCTTGAATCCAGTGTTTTCCAATCTTGGCAACTTTGAGACCCGTGGACTTCAACTCCCAGAATTCTCCAGGTAGAGAATGTGAAGCCTTTGTAAAAATTGTGCATTCCAGGTTTTATCTGGCACAGAGGTCCGTGTGGACTGGGACCAGAGGTGGTATTCAGCAGGTTCTGACCAGTTCTGGAGAACCGGTAGCAGAAATTTTGAGTAGTTTGGAGAACCTGCAAATACCACCTCTGACTGGAGATTTTACAGTATCCTCCCCCTGCAAAGCCCACCAAGCCACGCCCACAGAACAGGTAGTAAAAAAAATTGAATCCCACCACTGACTGGGATCCTTGCTAGTCACTAACTTTGGATATATTGTGATATTTATTATAATGCATCATGCTGTAACTTGTGTGGTTGTCTGTAGGCAGGGATGAACAGGCTGAACATGTTTAATTTACCCCTTTGAACGTTGGGCTGGAGATCTGCACTGCCATCTAGTGCCCAACTTGGGCTACTGCTACATTTGCAGTGAAGGCCACAGGCAGATGGTTTGCACAAAAAACATGTTTTCCTTGAGCCCCCACGCACTTGGTGTTTTCTAATTGAGGGCATCAAAGGCAGAATTGACAAGAGTCCTGCAATAGGTGGCAGTATCTGGCTGTCCCTTGGTTGAACAAAATTCAGTGCTTCTATCTCTATCTGGAGATTCCGCCATGGAATGCTAAAAAAGTAGGGATAGTCGCCTAGCTGGCATTGTTAATCCTTGTCGCTTGAATGCAAGGTAAATTTTAGAATTAGTTTATTGGAGGCAACCTTGTTTGTGTGCTCCAATTACTTCATCTCTTTGGCATGGCTAGAAAACAGCCAGCTGGGTCATTCAGGGGTGTCCAATCTTGGCAACTTTAGAATCAGAATAGAGCTGGAAGGAACCTTGGAGGTCTTCTAGTCCAGCCCCCTTCTCAAGAAGGAGATCCTATACCATTTCAGACAAGTGACTGTCCAGTTTCTTCTTGAAAACCTCCAGTGATGAAGCACCCACAACTTCTGGTGGTGAGCTGTTCCACTGGTTAATTGTCCTCACTGTTAGGAATTTCTCCTTAATTCCAGGTTGCTTCTCTCCTTGATTACTTTCCATCTATGGTTCCTTGTCTTGCCTTCTGATGTTTCGGAAATAAGTTGACCCCCTCTTCTTTGTAGCAGCCTCTCGAATACTGGAATACTGCCATCATATCCCCCCTAGTGCTTCTTTCCTCTAGACTGGCCAAACGTAAATCCTGCAACCGTTCTTCATATGTTTTAGTCTCCGGGCCTTTAATCATCTTAGTTGCTCTTCTTTCCCAAAGTCTCAACATCTTTTTTTTGTAACGTGGTGACCAAAACTGGATGCAGTATCCCAGCTATGCTTTATAAAGCTAAGGTTTTATCAAGTTTGGTGCGGTTTACCTTGAGTTTGTATCTGTTGTGTGATGTTGTATTTTTGTGGTTGAAGCTGACGTATTCATTGACAGGTAGGACAGTGCAATATATAATTTTATGTACTATACTTAGATCGAACTGAGGGCAGTGTAGTTCTAGGTTGTCTAGGTCTAAAATTTCAAGTCTGGTGGCATAAGATATTCTGCTACGAAAAGCTAAGGCTTTATAAAGCGGTGCAAATACTTCACGTGATTTTGATTCTGTGCCTCTGTTTATACAACCAAGGATTAGAGGTTTAGAAGTTAATACATCTACTTAATATATAAGTAGCCCAGGTTCGAATCCCAGAAGGGTATGGCTAGCTGACGAGAGCTAAATACCTTGAAATAGATCTATACTAGTCCCCCTTTATTTCTTCGTCGGTAAATATAAATTTAACACAAAAACAGTTTGTCGCGAAAGCGACTTCATGCGATTGGGGCTGAAGGGTGAAAGCAGAAGCAGTATGCTCCGTCCCATATTTGGGTAGACCAGGTTGGCCTGATTAAAACAACAACAAGAACCACGCACACTCAACCAAGGATTGTATTAGGTTTTTAGCCGCTGCTGCACACTGCTTACTCATGTTTAAGTCATCATCCACTAACATGGCTGGCTGGGAAATTCTGGGACTCGAAGCCCACAGGTCTTAAACGTTTCCAAGTTTGGACCCCCCCTACTTTAAGCATTATGCATCATCTGTCAGTTACTTTCACAACTGATTCTCCTGACTCCCACAATTCTCAGCCGTGGCCATATTGAGAATTCTGGGAATTGAAGTCTACACAGTCCTCACCAAAGTTGAGAAGTCCTTGAGTAAGCTTTCTTTTCACCTTGCCTGAAAGTCTCAATCTGTAAAAATCGTGCTGTAAGCGATTCTCGTGAGAGGCATCTTAGCCAAGGATCTTGAAAGGTGAGGTTTTGTGTGGGTGGTCCAGAACTGGTTAAGGAGTGATTAAAATACTCTCTCTGTGTGTCTCTGTGTGTCTGTGTGTGTCGTCTGTGTTGTGGCAGCTGATGAGTAAGTAAAATTCAGCACTGGAACCCGGTGGAGTTATGTTGACAGTTTGGTAGCGGTACTTGTAGGTACTTGTTTGTTTGACTCTTGATGATATCTTTATGAAAGAGTGAAATTTAAAGCCAGCCATTACAATACAAACAAACATAAAAGGGAAATGGGAAGGGGAATAAAAAAAACAAATGAAAAGTGTGTGTGTGTACATATATAAATACACACATGTATCTGTGTGTGTGTGTATACATATATCAAATAAATTTCTAACAGTAATGACTTCTGACTTTAAAAAATATAATAACAATATAACTACCTCTCCCTAAGTTTAAACAAGTGCTATCAATTTTTAAAATATTTTACTGATAGAACAGAATATTTGTAGCTCAGGGTAGAGCAGCTGAGTTCATGGTGCTCTCTGAGCCTGCTGGTTTTCTAGCAGATGTTTCATTATCAAACTGGCTAACATCATCAATACATTTAAAATTATCTATCCTATCTATCTATCTATCTATCTATCTATCTATCTATCTATCTATCTATCTATCTATCTATCTATCTAGAATTCTTTATTGGCCAAGTGTGATTGGACACACAAGGAATTTGTCTTGGTGCAAATGCTCTCAGTGCACATAAAAGGAAAGATTCATTCGTCGAGAGTCGAGAATCATCAGATATAACACTTAATAATAGTCATAGGATACAATAAGCAATCAAGTCATGCTAGGAAACAGTCAATATAAATTGTAAGGATACAAGCGACAAAGTTACAGTCATACAGTCACAAGTGGGAGGGGATGGGTGATAAGGAGTGATTAAAATGCTAATGATCAATATTATAAAAGATATTCATAATATATTCATTTCTTAATTTTTTAATGGTAGATACTTGTTGAACTTGGTTCCTTAGATAATTCTTAACTTACAACAGTTCATTTAGTGACCGTTTGAAACTACAACCGCACTGAAAAAAGTTACTTATGGCTGTTTTTTCACACTTAACGACCGTTGCAGCATCCCCATGGTCACATGATCAAAATTCGGACGCTTGGCAACAGACTCGTATTTATGACGGTTGCAGTATCCCAGGGTCACATGATCCCCTTTTGCAACCTTCTGAGAAGCCTAGTCAATGGGGAAGCCAGATTCACTTAACGACCGTGTGACTAACTCAGCAACTTCGGGGATTCACTTAACCACTGCAACAAGAAAGGATGTAAAATGAGGCACGGAAATAACAGCAATGGAAATTTTGAGCTCCGCTGGGGTCATAAGTTGAAGATTATCAGCAGCTCATGAGTGTTTTTTTTTTTTAATCCAAAGGGACTGGACGGCTAACCCCTGGCCCTTCGTTAAGCAACGGGGCATCAATTCTGAAGCTTATTTTTTCATCACCTTTTTCCTGTTTCAAAAACTTATTTGCATTACTGTCATGCCCCTGGTGGAGACTGACTCTGAGGAGGAGGAGGAACAGCCGACAGGGAGGGGAAGTGTGGCTCCGGAGGTTATGGAGGAGGCAGAGGCCGGCTGGGCAGGCAGAGGAGGACCCAGGCCCATCCCCTATCCATCCTAGGGCACGCAAGGAGGAAAGGATAAGAGAGAGACTTGGTCTACTCAGGAGGAGAGGGCCTTGATCCTCTTCATGGGTTGCAGCTGTGACAACTGGATAAGAGGATAGACATGCATACGGGCTAGTGCTAGAAACAAAGCATGGAAATATCTCTAGTTTATGGTTCGTCTCTGAGTTTGGCCTCCTTCCCAGTCTGTGTTCTGATATCTGTGGACGTCTTCAAGCCCTTATTTTGCCTGGTTTGTGTTTTTTTTTTTTTACCCTTTATAATTTAAAAGGCATTTCCTCCTTCTTGTAACTGTTTATGTGAGAGTTTTTTGTCTCCAGTCAAGGATATTTGGAGCGTGAAGGAAGTGAAGGAATAAAAGGGGCTTCACCTGGTTTTTGTGACTGTTTATTTTGTATTCCACCCTGGGTCATCACAATTACGCTCTTGATACTCCAAATTTTGATTTGATACTCCAAATTTTGATTTGTCTAACCTTCTTGCTTTTCTTCTCCCTTTCAGTTCATTTTGGCTGTGGATCACAACGCAGATAACAAGAATTATTGGAGGTCAGTCACTATTAAAACTTCTTTCTTTTAAGGTTTGCAGGCCTTTTGATTTGATCTTTTTCTGTGGCTTCAAGCACAGGTAGTCCTTAACTTACAACAGTTTGTTCAGTGACCATTCAAATGTGGCGAGAAAAGTCATAAAATGAGCAAGGCTCACTTAACAAATTTCTCAGTTCACCACATAAATTTTCGGCTCAATTGCGGTCATAACAAGTCGAGGACAACCTGTCTTTGAAAAGGTGTTTAATTTTTGAAAAATGAAAAATGTTAATCTTCTTAAAACTCAGGTGCTGTTTTTTTTTTTCTTTATTAGCGGTACAAACCTTCTTTGCCGGCACGATGAGTAACAAACCACCTCCGGACGAGAAGCTTCTGGAACTGAATTTACATTCCCATTTCATCATCGGCTCCATTTCGGAGGATAACTCTGAAGATGAGACAAGCTCCTTGGTGAAAATTGATTTGCTGGAAGAAAAAGACCAGTCCATCTCTCCGGTCTCCGTCAGTTCGGACTCTCTTTCCGACCTCAGTTCCTCCAGTGCTCAAGAGGCCCTTCACATGAGGTAGAACCAATTGAAACCCCATATTTCAAATAAGGGTCGTTCTCAATTCACAACAGTTCATTTAGTGACAATGGTACTGAAAAAAGTGACTTTCCTTTGCACAAAATTGGAAAAATGCTAAAATTTCCTCAGAGGAGGAAACAATTAAGAAAATAATGAAATGTGCAGAAATGAGTAGATTGACAATGGCAATTAGAGAACAGGAAGAAAAAGATTATTATAAGATTTGGAATTCTATGAATGGTTAGACAGAAGAGTAAGGAATAGAAACGTGCAATAATAGTAGTAATATATCATAATGGATTGATTTAGATTGAATAAGAGAATGAATATAATATAGGTAAGGATGAAATGTATTTTTTAAAGATAATAATTACAATGTTAATGATAATATAACAATTGACCACTGTAATATAAAATACTGATTAGAATGGTTTTAAATATAAACAACTAAGAAATGTATGATAATATTATGTGCACAAGAAAGATGGTTTTATTTATTTCTGTTAAAAAAAACTTTTTTTTAAAAAAAAGACTCCTTTTCACACTTATGATTGTTGCAACATCCCCATGGTCATGTGATCAAAATTCAGACGCCTGGCAACAGACTCATACCGTGTTTCTCCAAAAATAAGACTGGGTCTTATATTAATTTTTGCTCCAAAAGACGCATTAGGGTTTAATTTTCCAGCTAGGTCTTATTTTCAGGAAAATAGGGTTACTAAATGCGTCCGTCTGGCTGACACTCTTAATGGGGTTATTTTGGGGATAGGGCTTATATTACGATCATCTAGCAAAATCATGCTAGGGCGTATTTTCTGGCTGGGTCTTATTTTCAGGGAAACAGGGTATTTATGACAACTGTAGTCTCCTGGAGTCACGTGATCCCCTTTTGTGACCTGACAAGCAAAGTCAATGGGGAAGCCAGATTCACTTAATGGCCATGTTACTAACTTAATACTTGCAATGATTCACTTAACAGCTCCAGCAAGAAAGGTCATAAAATGAGGAAAAATTCACATTTCACTTAACAATAGAAATCTTGGGCTCAATGGTGGTCATAAGTCGAGGATTACCTGTACTGAACTTGAGGGTGTTTGATTCTCATTCTCGTGTTTGGACATCACACTGTACCACGTGTGTTTTGCCTGGTCGGTTGATAATCCCATCGCACAAACCTCTTCCTCTACACCAGGGGTGTCAAACTCAAGGCCCGCGGGATGCTTAGATTTGGCCAGCAGGGTGGCCTTGGAAATAGAAGAACCGGAATTCTTAAAAATGGCAACCTTTTCTTGTTCCTCTAAAGCAGGGGTGTCCACCCTTGGCAACTTTAAGACATGTGGACTTTAACTCCCAGAATTTCCCAGCCAGCCATACTGGCTAGGGAATTCTGGGAGTTGTAGTCCAAGTATCTTAAAATTGGCACAATTAGACACCCTTGTTCTAAAGGTTCCTGCAAGTTCAGTACTGAATCACAGAAGGGAAGGCAGAAGGAAAACAAGGGGTGCATCTCACTTTTGAAGGTGTAGGTGAGTCTGGCTTGGCCACATGGAAGGAACCAGATCATTAGCCTGGCACAATGCAGAATTTGGAGATGGGCTAGCCAAACAAAATATTCTTGATGGTTTTCTTTAAAAAAAAAACTTAAACAAACTTTTGGTTTTCTCCTTCAGTTAGAAGTATCAAAAAGCAAATCAAATTTTGAAAGAGTTAATTTTGGATAGGTATGAACAGCTGGATATTACAGCCATTCGTTTAGTGACTGTTCAAAGTCGTAAAATGGGGCAAACTTCCCTTAACAAAACTGTCTTGCTTACAAATTGAAATTGCTTAGTACAGGTAGTCCTCAGCTTACGACCACAATTGAGCCCCAAATTTTTGTTGTTAAATGAAACATTCGTTAAGCCAGCTTTGCCCCATTTAACGAACTTCCTTGCCCTGGTTTTTAAGTAAATCACTGCAGTTGATAAGTTAGTAAGCTGGTTGTTAAGGGAATCTGGCTTCCCCGTTGACTTGGCTTGTCAGAAGGTCGCAAAAAGGAATCACGTGAAACTGGGAACACTGCAACCGTCATAAATGTGAGTCTGTTGCCAAGCGACTGCATTCTTTTTAAAAAATTTTTTATTGGTTTTTAAAAACGAACATAAACAAACAAAACATAAAAACATGAAGCTATCTTCCATAGGTGTACATACAGTGTGCCGGTTGGTTTACAAATTGTTTTATGCTTCCATTTTGTAGTCTTCAATTACAATTACATTACATATAATCTCATATTGTCAATCAAAAATTAAATACCTTAGTATCATTATTAATCAATCATTTGACTATACTTTTATTCATTCATATTTTACAAGATAAAAGCGATCACATGATCATGGGGCTGCTGCTAAGATCGTAACTGTGAAAAACTATCATAAGTCACCTTTTTCAGTGCCAATGTAACTTTGAACGGTCACTCGGCTGTAAGTTGAGGATGACCTGTAATGGAAATAGTTGTAAGTCGAGGAATACCTGTACTATGCTGCCCAATTACTGTGGGAATGGATGTTTCAACATATTGGGAAGCATTAGAACTGGAAAGGGATGTTTGTTTGCTCTGACTCATTGAGAAGTTCTTGATCGAAGAGCCCTTGAAGTTCACCAAAACTATGTTTGCAACCCAGTTGCTGTAGAGTAGGATTGTCAAACTTGATTTCATTGAGGGCCGCATCAGGGTTGTGTCTGACCTTGGAGGCTGGAGATGGGTATGGCCAGAGTGGGTGTGGCCAGCTCGACGTCATTTGTGTTGGGGGCGCCTGTGGCAGCCTGATTGCTCAGCCAGCGGAAACAGGCTCCCGAGCTCCGTTTTTCGGCTGCAACGGCTTCTTGCAACCCTCTGCCTGCGAAAACAAAGCTCCCGAACTCCATTTTCGCTTGCAGAGGCACCGCGGGCCAGTCCTTCACTGTTTCCAGGGTGGCTCCATGGCCCAGATTTAAGCACCCCACTGGCTGGTACTGGCCCGCTGGCCTTGAGTTTGACACCTCTGTTGTAGAGCAAGGTTGGCTGAACCATCTTCTTGGAAGAGTGTTGTGGTTTTTGTGTTCGCATTCGTTAACAAACATATGAGAACCTGCAATTACACTGGTTAGCATTCTCCATTCCCTCTTCAAGTCTGATTCGAGCGTTGCTTTCTTCCAAACGATTCCATACTATTCCTGCCATTGAACATTGAACATCAGTCCTTGTTAACATATTTTGAAGTATCTTTTATTGGGGGAATTTCAATCAGATTCCTTTTTAGATGTCAACAGTGTGTGGGATTCCTGAAAACCTGCAAGAATCATAATATCCACAGAGGTCAGTTTACTTGTAGGAACTCCTAATTGGCATCAATGCAAAATGAAGCAAAATCAAATTTGTTTATAGATTAAAATAACAGAATAACAAAGCTGGAAGGGACCTTGGAGGTCTTCTAGTCCAACCCCCTGCTCAAGCAAGAGATCCTATACCATTCCAGGCAAGTGACTGTCCAGTCTCTTCTTAGAAACTTTGATCACCCCTCACCATATTAGCAACAGCAATAGCACTTATATACCGCTTCATAGTGCTTTTCAGCCCTCTCGAAGCAGATTACAGAGTCAGCGTATTGCCCTCCACAATCTGGGTCCCCATTTTAACCGATCTCGGAAGGATGGAAGGCTGAGTCAAACTTGAGTGGTCAGGACTGAACTCCTGGCAGTGGGCAGAATTAGCCCACAATAGCAATAGGACTTAGACTTATATACCGCTTCATTGTGCTTTACTGCCCTCTCTAAGCAGTTTACAGAGTCAGTATATTGCCCTCAACAATCTGGGTTGTCATGTTATGGATCTCGGAAGGATGTGTCAACCCTCAGCTGGTCAGCACTGAACTGCTGGCAGTAAGCTGTGAGTTAGTCTGCAATACTGCATTCTGACCACTGCACCACCATGGCTCAGTATTAGTCTTTAAAAATGGAATAAGAAAGAACAAAGGTGGTCCTCGACTTGTGACACATGACTGAAATTTGGATGCTTGGCAACTGGTTCATATTTGTGACCGTTGCTATGCCCTAGGTTTTACGACCTTCTGACAAGCAAAGTCAGTGGGGAAAACCAGACGCAGGTGTCAACTGCATGACTTAACTGCAGTGAGTCACTTAACAACAGTGGCAAGAAAGGTTGCAAAATGGTTCAACATTCACTTAACCACTGTCTCGCTTTACACCAGAAAGTTTGGGCTCAATTGTGGTTGTAAGTCGAGGACTACCCGTAATCTTCTTGGAATATGCTTGAAAAAAAATTATTTAAAATAAACTTTCCTGGTATTCATGCTCTCTTAGCCATCTTGTCTCTAACTTTCTTTCATGAGAAGTAACCAAGCACAGTAAAATCTGTAGAGATTCTCAGTCCTCCAGATCATGGCTGTCCCAAAGGTGCTTTTTCAGGAGGCAACTGGACTTTCTTCATTTTTTCTTTTGAAGATATTTTGCCTCTTATCCAAGAAGCTTCTTCAGTTCTGACTGGATGGTGGGGAATGGAAGGATTTATAGTCCTTGCAGACAGCTGGTCATTTGCATCCTTTTAGAAAGTCGTTGAGGCCACTTGGAGGTTTATCTGTGTCTTCAGGGTCACCTGAATAGTGCTGTTGGTTCAAAAAAAAATTGCAAACTTCAGGAACCAGGAGGACTACTCAGGTGACCTTGTTGTGGTTCACCAGCAACCTGTGCAGATGGCAGCGGAATTGGACAGTGGGGAAGAACGGAGACTAGTCCAGGAGTCTGGAGAGGACTCAGACGAGGGTCCTGCGTCCGATGCAGAGATGGGGCCAGGACCATCTGGGAGTGGGGTGCTGCCTCTGGAGCTTTTGGAGTCTGGCAGCAGTGAGGCAGAGGACCCAGGGGTGCCTGTTCCCAGTGCGCGTGTGTGCAGAGCTGCTAGAAGGCGAGAGCAGCTGAAACAAAAGAGTCGACTCGGGAGTAATTGCTCCTCCCATAAGGTATAAAGGACAGGCAAAGATGATGAAACCTTTGCAGGAAGCAAAGTTGTTCGTTCGGTTCAGATTCATTCTTGAAGCTCTTTGGTTGGTTTTTTTTTTCTAGTTCATTGGACACTTCTGTTATAGGCAGCACTTCACAGGAAAGAAAGGTGGGTGCTTATCTCGAGGGACTGTTTGAGATTCATTACCGGCTGGGAATGAAAATAATTCCCAGCTTTGCAATAAAACAGGACTTGTTTTTAAAATAAGTGTGTGCATAATTACAGTCTTGGAAGCCTTGGTCAGAACAGACCTTGAGGACACAGATAAACCTCCAAGTTCTTCAACGACCCTCTGAAACAGGGGTGTCAAAGTCACGGTGTCATCATGTGACATATAGGGACTATTTTCCCCTTCACTAAACCGGGCATGGGTGTGACCAGCGTCAGACAGCGTGTGACGCATCCGGCCCGTAGGCTGGGAATTGACAGCCCTGCTGTAAAAAGGATGCAAATGACCAGCTGTCTGCAAGGAATATAAATCCTTCTATTTCCCACTATCCTGTCAGAGCTGAAGAAGCTTCTTGGAGGAGAAGCGAAATGTCTTCAGAAGGAAAAAAAAAACCAAGAAAGTCCAATTGCCTCCTGAAAAAGCACCTTTGGGAGAAGCACTGTAAAGTTATAAGAAAACTAAACAGCCAAATTGGAGCGAGGCCCAGGAGATGTGCCATCAAAGCACGCAGCTGTTGTGTGTCGAAAATATGGCATGAAATACACCTTTGTGTGCCAGAGATCCCAGCCTTGAACATCGTTCTCAATGTGTTTGCTTTTCTTGGGCCACCGAGATAATTTGATCTGCTGCCGCCAAATTATTGGGAAAAATTAAATACTGTTTTCTTCCTCAACTCCTTCACTTTTTTTCATCATCTTCTTCCTCCTCTTCCAGTTTAAATTAGGTTTAAAAATTGGTTCCCTATGTCCCACTCCTTCCCTCGCCCAAAAGCTTGCAAAATAATCTGGTCTGGAGTTTTCCCTAAATACCGATCGTATAATTAAATATATTCTCCTCTTTGAATAAGGCGAACAATTTAACCATTTCTGCTTTATCTTCCTAGCTGTGGAAATAATACGTGTTTCTGTTTACACTTAATAATCTTTATAAACTATCACCATTGATATTAACAAAATTCACTGTAAGCTGAAACAGAAAAAAAATATTTTGGTCCCATCCGTTTTAAGATCTTAAAAATCTTTGCTATGAAAACATTTCTAAAATCAAAACATTTGTTTTTTTAACGACCTCTTTAACATATCTACTTTAATGTTCACCTTCAGAGCAATAAAATTCCACCCATCCTTTTTGATAGTCTGAGAATCTCTCTGAAGGCTTAATGCGAAACTAACGCATTCTTGGAATTATCTGGAAATGGGCGTTTCGGAGGATGTCCGTTTCCAATGATTCATTAACAGGTTTTTTTTCCTTTTTCTTTTAAAAAAAGGCAAGGTTGGAAAACACTCTTTAACAGGCACCAAAGTTCCTGTTGATCAAAGTATACAGGGGATGCAGCGATTCACTTAACAACTGGCAAGAAAAGTCGTGAAATGTCACAGAACTCACTTAACAGCGGTCTGGCTTAGGGACAGAAATTTTGGACTCAATTGTGGTCATAACTCGAGGACTACCTGTACTGAACTTGAGGGTGTTTGATTCTCATTCTCGTGTTTGGACATCACACTGTACCACGTGTGTTTTGCCTGGTCGGTTGATAATCCCGTCGCACAAACCTCTTCCTCTACACCAGGGGTGTCAAACTCAAGGCCCACGGGATGCTTAGATTTGGCCAGCAGGGTGGCCTTGGAAACAGAAGAACCGGCCGGTGCTTCTACCAGTGGAAACAGTGCCGGGGGGGGGGGGGTACCTCCCTGTTGAGGTAATTCCCCATTAGGAGAATGAGCACATACAGGGAGACGTATTTGAGAGGAGTGTTTGAATAATACACACAGAGCAACCCCCTGTACAGTAAATGTAGGTTTTTACTTCCAGAAAGGTTTAAGCAAAGTCCAAAATAAGCAATCCAAAAGTCATTCACAAGTTAAATCAGTCAGTTTTCAATCCAGGGATAATCCAAATATCAAATTCCAGTGTCAAAAACAGTTCAGTATCAGACTTACATCAAATCCAGTAATATCAGTCAATTAGAAGAAATGGAGCGACAGCAATACTTTCCAACAGAAGGAAACAGAGATACTCACTCAGACTCACTCTCTTCTGATACTAAGACTAAGACAATCCAAGTTTCTGGCTCCATCTTATGGCTGTTTGAAAAACCACACCCAATTGCAGTTTTTGCAATCTCTTAAAGATGTAGTACTGAAATGATTATCCTGGTTTATATATTTCTAACCCAAATACCTGTTAGGTGACTTATATTCCTAAGACTCCCCAAGCTCCATTTTTGCTGGCAGAGCGCTACAAGAGGCCATCGTGACTGAAAACGGAGCTCGGGAGCTCGTTTTCACTTGGCGGAATGCTTGGGCTAGACATGAGTGATGTCCAGCTGGCCACACCCACTCTGGCTACAGCTACCCTGGCGCCCCCCAAAGTCAAACACCTGATGTGGCCCTCAGTGAAATCGAGTTTGGCACCCCTGCTCTAGGCTGATGGGAAGATATTGATACAGTTCATCACTATAGATAGTCTTTGGCCAAAATTGTGATGGGAACTTTTATTGCTAAACAAAGTGGTTGTTAAATTAGCCATACCCAATTGTGTGTTGTTTTTTGCCTTGGTTATCAAAGGGGTATTAAGGAGTGCAGCTAATTTGTTTCATTTATGGGGTCCTTGGTGCACTTTTGAGTTGATTTCTTGTGGACGTTTCATCACCCAACTAGGTAATGTCATCAGTGCTAGAAGAAGGTGGGATTGCTTTCTGTTAATATGCAAGTGGCTTGCCTTGTCAGTGATGGTTCCTTGGTTTGACTGTTGTTTATTGTTAACTTGTTTGTCTGAGTTGGTAATTCCTTGACTGGGGCGTTGTTTACCTCATGTTTGTTGGTCTAGTAGTAACCTTGGTGTAACTTCGTGTAAGTATTATCTTTCCAAACTTCTGAAGTGAGGTGGGTGAACATGTAAAAAGGTTCAGTTTCGGGAATCCATTAATCCAATACAGTGCCTTTGCATCCAAGCCATACATGGGAAGTTTTCTATTTTAGAAAGTTTATGTGGTGTAAGAAAGCGTGGCTGATGAGGGAATTATAGGAGTTGAAGTCCACGCGTCTTTAAAGTTGCCAATGTTGAGAATCACTTTGGGGCAACGTATAAATATAAGTATTATTGCTATTGTTGTGACTGGACTAAATGATAAAATAATTATGCCACTGATGAAAAGCGACATGGTGCAGAAAAAAACTAGAATTGTGACTAAAATTCAGTAGTCCTCGATTTGCAACAGTTTGTTTAGTGACCATTCGATGTTACAATGGCAGTGAGAAAAGTACCATGACCGTTTTTCACACTTGTGACCATTGGAGCATCTCCGTGGTCACATGATCAAAATTTAGATGCTTGGTATTTGGTTCATACTTACAACCATTGCTGTGTCTCGGGATCATGTGATCTACTTTTGTGACCTACCGACCAGCAAAGTCAATGGGGAAGCCAGATTCACTTAATGACCGGGCTATTCACTTAACAACCACAGGGATTCACTTAACAACTGTGGCAAGAAATGTCGTGAAATGGGGCAAAACTCACTCAGCTAATGTCTCACTTAACAACAGAAATTTTGGGCTCAGCTGTGGTTGTAACTTGAGGACTATTTGTGTTGCTATTGCTGTTACTGGACTAAATGATAAAATAATGATACTACCGATGAAAGGTGGCATGGTGCCAAAAAAAAAAAAGCATTGTCACTAAAATATGGGCGAATAGGCAGCAATATTAAATAAATAAATAAATAAATACATACATACATAAATAAATAAAAAAATATATAGGTGGTCCTCAACTTACAACAGTTCGTTTTGTGACTATTTGAAGGTGCAGTGGTGCTGAAAAAAGTGATTTATGACAGTTTTTCATGCTTAACGTCCGTTGCTGCTTCTTCGTGGTCATGTGATCAAAATTCTGACCCTTGGCAACTGACTCATATTTGTGACGGTCACAGTGTCCCAAAGTCATGTGATCCCCTTTTGCGACCCTCTGACAGGCAAAGTCAATGGGGCAGCGAGGTTCAATTAACAACCACGTTACTACCCTAACCATTGCAGTGATCCACCTAACGACTGGGAAAGTCGTAAAATGGGATAAAACGCATTTAACAGCTGTCTCGCTTAGCAACAGAAATTTTGGGCTCAATGGTGGTTGAGGCAATTAACTTACGACCATCACCACATTGCCTCAATTAACAGCTTTTGAGGGGAATTCGCTGGGATGTACTGACTTTTGAAGAGATTGCTTTTTGCCCATAGAAATATAAACCACCTTTTGAAGAAGCAAAGAAGGGAAAAGTAGATTGGTAACGCCAACCATTGGGAAGAAATGCTTGGGAAAAAAAACCCCAAACTGTTGAAAAACCAGGTTTCACGTGACTTTCACGCATCCTTGTCTTTTCCCATGAATTGCAGAATGGAATTACGCAACTTGTTTATTTGCTTAATTTACTCTGTGACAAATTCGGCTGGCCTTTTCTTTGTGACAAATGAGAGTGAGTTATCATAGTGTCAATGACACTCTCCCCCTTCCACCCCCCTCCCAATTGTGCAATGCTTTCGGATCTGATCGAAAAATAAATTTTGTTTTTCCATTGGTGCCTGCAGTTACTTGTTCAATATGTACTCTTAAAAAAATAGCAGATTTATTCATTCATTCTGGGGTGGGGCCAGGATTCATCAAGTCGAATCTTCCAGCACTATTCCAGCACTATTATATATATATCATAGTGTCATATAAATGACTATATAACACAGTGTCATATAAATGACTTTTATGCGCTATTCGTTTCAGTTAAACCCAACCTTCAGATTTAACTGGAAAACCCACTTTTTAAAGCTCTTTTTTTTACACTTGTTTTAATTTTAATATTTTTACTTATCCACTGCCCAGAGCCCCCTCCGTGGAGGTTTCTAAATTTGATGCATAAAACAAAAAACGAATACATTTTCTCTATTTTGCCAGCTTGGAGGACCACAGTTTAAATCTTGCAATTAATTCGTGGGTTTATTCTGATTTATGACAGCAGCGTTCTGATTTTGTAGGACGAGCAAGCGTGCTTCCCCATTGCATAACCAGCGAGCTCTTTACTCTGGCTTCCCTCCTCCGAGGCTTGTACGTATTTTATTTAATTTGCCCCCGCCCTCTCTTTCGGTTGCAGCCTGTAGCTTCGTCCCTGCCCACTGCTGAGTGTACACACGGGGGAGAGATGGGCATAAAAAAAGCCAAGGGACAAAGGTTAAAAATGCAAAACAATTGATGGGAACTTTTTTTAAAAAAAAAAAAATCCAGCTTATTTGGAGAGAAGAAGGCAACATGAAAAACTAGTTTAAAGCAGCTGCGTTGAGTGTTACGGTTGTCTTGTCCCTCGGTCGAGTCTCTAAACTTTGAAGATACTTTTTCTCGGGCAGCATGGATGAACTAAAGGGAGAAGAAAGCTCAGGTGGCATGCGATATTACATGCTTGAAAGGTAATAAGATTGTCGGCTGGACACATTTTTCTGATCTGATTTTAGATGGATCGCTTGGGGGGAGCTTTGATGTAGAAATTTGGACGACTTGTGTTTTCAGTGTTGACGGAATTAACATTAAGGGAACTCGAGAACTGATTCCTGGTAGTTTTTACTCTTCATTTTTCTGTGGGGGAAGATACAGGTAGTCCTTGACCTCCGACCACAATGGAGCCCAAAATGTCTGTTGTTTAAGCGAGACATTTGTTAAGTGATTTTGCCTCGTTTTACGACCTCGCTTGCCACTGTTGTTTAAGTGAATCACTGCAGTTGATAAGGGAGTAACCCGGTCGTTAAGTGAACCTGGCTTTCCCCTTGGACTTTGCTCACCTGAAGGTCGCAAAAAGGGGATCACGTGACCTTGGGACCCAGCAGTGGTCATAAGTATGAGTCAGTTGCCAAGCTTCTGACTTTAGATCACATGATCATGGGGATGCTGCAAAGGTTGTAGCTGTGAAAAGAGGTCATGGGTCACTTTTTCCAGCGCTGTGGCAACTTTGAACGGTCGCTAAATGAACGGTTGTAAGTCGAGGAATACCTGTATTCGGTTATCTTGCCACTAGAAGGCAAGGGATTTCTCTATGGGTTTGGAAAGGAAGGTATGGAAAAGTTTTTCAGGCTTTAAAAGAATGTTTAAATTTGCAGGTAAACAGAATAACAGAGTTGGAAGGGACCCTAGAGGTCTTCTAGTCCAACCCCCTGTCTAATCTCTTCTTAAAAACCCACAACGTCTGGAGGCAAGTTGTTCCACTGATTAACTATCCTGTCAGGAAATGTCTCCTTAGTTCTACATTGGTTCTTCTCCAAAGATTCAGGCTGTCCCTGGGTTTGAAAAACAAGCCACTAAGGCAGAGGGCAAAATCTCTTCCTCCAAGTTTCCCCCTCTGTTTCTAGTTTACTTTTTGTTTCTGAATCGCTTTTCAAGGTGAAATGGCTTTTGTTGTGTGGATTTTTTTGGTTGCCTGGAGCTGCCCTAGAGTCACATATAGGAGATGGGTGGTTATAGAAATTGGAAAAAAAAAAAGATTTCCTCGAATTTAGGGACCGTTTGAAACTACAACAACACTGAAAAAATGACTTGGAACTAGTCCTCAAGTTTACAACCATTGCAGCCTCTGCAGGGTCCCATGATAAGAATTCGGGTGCTTGGCAGCTGATAGGCATTTCAGCCTCATGATGGTATGTGGCCGCCATTTGCAATCTCTTCCAACAACCAAAGTCAATGGGACGAGCTGGATTTGCTTAACGAACAAGTATTTCGCTTAACAAATTTAGCAATTCACTTAATAACCTTGGGCAAAGGTTCTTCAAACTTGGCAGGTTTAAGACTTGAGGATTTCAGCTCCTAGAATTCCTGAGCTAACATCACTGGAGGAGGAGAAATTCTGGGAGTTGAAGTCCACAAGTCTTCAAGCTGTCAAATTTGAAGACCCCTGACCTTGGCAAAAGAGGTCTAAGATTGGGCACAACTCATTTTTAATAACTGCCTGACTTAGCCACAGGAAATTCTGATCCCAATTGTGGTCGTAGTTCAAGGACCACAGGTAGTCCTCAAGTTACAACAGTTCATCTAGTTACAGCGGCACTGAAAAAGCGACCGTTTTTCACACTTATGACCATTGCAGCATCTCTATGGCCACATGACCAAAATTTCAATGCTTGGCAAGTGGTTCTTATTTAAGACGGTCGCCGTGTCGATCCCCTTTTGCGATCTTCTGACAAGTAAAGCCAAAGGGGAAGCCAGATTCACTTAACAGCCATGTTATTAACCAAACAGTTGCAGCGATTCACTTAACGACTGTGTCGAGAAAAGTTGTAAAATGAAGCAAAACTCACTTAACACATGTCTCACTTAAAAACAAAAAATTTTTTGTCTCAACTGTGGTCATAAGTTGAGGATTACCTGGAAATAAACTCACTCTTCTGATGGTTTCTCTGGACTGGTGCTATTATGGGATACTAATGCTGGAATTCTAGCTGTGTTTATTTAAGCCAGAAGGACACAATTTGGAATTGGAATACTTAATTAATTTCTGAATTTTAAAAAAGATGTTGCTCTGACAAGAGATGTATTGCCATCGCTTGGCCATAGCGTGGGAATCTGGCATTTGTTCCTGGCTTATAGAACGGTTTGTACTGATGTGAGGATCAAATATTTCCATCTTAGGAGTTTCAATCCCTAGAGTTTTTGACATTATCAGCATCTCTGCCCTGGGCAGCTTTGTCTGTGCATCAAAATCATATTTGGACTCCTAACGACTGTTCGGACATGTCCAGGCAGTTTCTTAGGTAGTTTTTCAGAAGTGGTTTGCTAGAAAGGAGTTCTAGGGCTGAGGCAGAGTGGCTGGCCCAAGGCCAACCAGGTAACTTTTGTTCCTAAGGCAGGACTAGAACGCATGATCTCCTGTTTTTTTCAGGCAACTGAACTTTGTTTTTCCTTTTGAAGGCATTACCTTGAAGGCGTTTCACTTCTCATCCAATGAACGTCTTCAATTCTGACTGAATGGTGGAGAAAGGAACCGAAGAAGCTTCTTGGATGAGAAGCAAAACGTCTTCAACGAAAAACAAAGTCCAGTTGCCTTTTGAAAAAAGCACCTTTGGGACAACCGTGACCTGGATGACTAAGAATCTCCATAGACACATGTCTAGGGTTGAAGACAACATCCTCAGAACTTGATTTGTTTATGGTTCTCCTTCAAAATGCTAATGCTTCTCTTAAAAATCTTTCTTTTTGGGGAGGGATATCTTTGAATGATCATAGTAGGAAACAGTCAATATAAATTATATATTGTGGATTGCATATAGATTTCTTTCACCATCATTTCCTATCAGATTATTTAACATTAGATGCCAAGACCTCAATAAGACCCTGGCTAATACGCTACAGACCATAATTCTAGAATCCTGTATGGATCTATGCAGAGGTGGATGATTTGATTGCTTATTTGTACTCTATGACTATCATTAAGTGTTTTACCTTATGATTCTTAATGAATGTATCTTTTCTCTTCATGTACACTGAGAGCATATGCACCAAGACAAATTCCTTGTGTGTCCAATCACACTTGGCCAATAAAGAATTCATTCATTCATTCATTCATTTATCCATTTAGATCAGATGTCTCCAAACTTGGCAACTTGAAGACTTGTGGACTTGAATTCCTCAGCCAGCCATATTATGCTGGCTGAGGACTTCTGGGAGTTGAAGTCCACAAGTCTTAAAGTTGCCAAGTTTGAGGACCCCTGATCTAGATTTCTAGTCAAATCTCTGCAACATCTTCTGACAACTCTAAGGGTGTTCTTTGTCTTCCCAGGCCAAGCATGTCCGGCCTTCATCTCATGAAACAAGGCCGGGATAGGAAGAAGGTCGATCTCCAGAGGGATTTCACGGTTGCATCTCCAGCAGAGTTTGTCACCCGTTTTGGAGGGAACAAAGTTATTGAGAAGGTAAAAGAATGGAACTTCCTTTCTTAATGCATAATTGTGTGATTCTTGTTATTTTGAATACACTGGAAACAAAGAAGTCCCATCTCCATGGAATAATTATTTACATTTTTTAAAGTCCTTGTTTAACTTAGAAAGGAATAGGAATAGAATCTTTATTTAGAATAGAATAAAATAGAATAGAATATAAATCTTTATTGAGAATCGAATAGAACTAACTCGATACCCGTGCTTTGCTACAACACTATGTGGTCGGGCTTAGTTTTTTTGGGAGGAAAATAAAGGGGGCGAATTCTGCCTCTGCCTACCAGCATTCATCAGTATTCATCTGGCTAGTGTCCTGTCAGTGTGTGAGAGAGTTGAAGGCTGTTTGGCAACTGAAACAATATTTGCTGTGTGAGCAAGAAGGAAAGAGCCTGGCTTAGCTCAACTGTCCTATACTAAAGCTGCTTGCTGCTGTGAAACTAAAATGGAAACTCCTCTCCTCTGCTTGTGTTTTGCATTTGGAACAGATTTCTTTTCAGGTCGGGACGGGGAGTAGAACTCCTTAGTATCAGAGCGTGTTAATAATAATAATATAGGAAATACTAATGCTCTGATGGTCATTTCGAAAAATTCTTTGTTAGTGAGCACCTAGAAGCCAAGAGGAACATACGTGCCAAATTTCAAGTTTGTAGGCTTTACAGTTCTGGAGATTTTTGTGATGATGCGTGAGTGGGATTTCGCTTTCATATGGAAGATAGAATAGAATAGAATATTCATTGAGAATAGAATATAATAGAAATCTTTATTTAGAATAGAATAGAAATCTTTATTGAGAATAGAACAGAACAGAACAGAATAGAATAGACCAGGTGTGATTAGACCCACAAGGAATTTGTCTCCGGAACATAAGCTCTCAGTGTATATACAAAACAACAAAGTAATAACAAGCATAATAAGGATACTGTAGTATCAGTATTCATAGTATCATTATTCAAATACAGGTAGTCCTTGACTTACAACAGTTCATTTAGTGACCATTCAAAGTTGCCCTGGTGCTGTAAAAAAGTGATTTACAACCGCTTTTCATCCTTACAACTGTTGCAGCATCCCCAGGGTCACTTGATCAAAATTCAGACGCTTGGCAACTGTCTCATATTTATGATGGTTGCAGTGTCCCGGGGTCATGTGATCGCCATTTACCAACTTCTGACAAGCAGGGTCAACGGGGAGAGCCAGGTCTCTCTTAAAAACCATGTTACTAACTTAACGGCTGCAGTGATTCGTTTAACTATTACAGCACGAAAGTTCCTAAAATAGAGCAAATTCACTTAACAGCTTAGCAACAAAAATTTGGGGCTAACTTGTGGCCATAACCTCTTTCTGTCCATTATTCCGGGCAAGGTGGACATATGTTTCTGTCAGTTGTGGCTGTCCAGATAGTTATTTCTTAATTTGATGGATGATTGTAAATCTGAACCATTTTATCCTTTCCCGCTCACGTTTCTTCTCTGCCTAGGTTCTCATTGCCAATAATGGGATAGCGGCCGTCAAATGTATGAGGTCCATCAGGCGTTGGTCTTACGAGATGTTCCGGAATGAGCGAGCCATTCGTTTCGTGGTTATGGTGACGCCAGAAGACTTAAAAGCCAATGCAGGTGAGCTTAAAGGTTATGCTTTTTATGGTTCCCTCTGGAAAAATGGTAAAATAGGAATAGGAATCGGAATGGAACAGAACAGAATATATGGAATGGAGAGGGTGGAGTGGAGTGGAGTGGAGTGGAGTGGAGTGGAGTGGAGTGGGTGGAATGAGAATAGAATAGAGTGATAGAATAGAGTAGAATAGAATAGAATAGAATAGAATAGAATAGAATAGAATAGAATAGAATAGAATAGAATAGAATAGAGATATGGAATGGAAAGGAATTAGAATAGAATAGAATAGAATAGGGAATAGAATAGAATAGAATAGAATAGGTAACTGGGAATGGAGTAGAATAGAATAGAAACAGAAACTTTATTGTCACTTTTTTATTGTCACTATTGTCAAATGCTAATCAGCATGCATTAAAATGAAATTTCATTGCCTTCAGCTCTCAAAAGATAACCATTGTGCATATAGGCACATACACACACACATATGTGACTCAGAAAATCATCATCATCTAGTTTGGATGTACGTATGTATATACATGGTGAAAAAAAGAATCTTGCGAGTTTACCAAACCGATAAGAAGTGGCATTCAGCAGGTTCTGACCAATTCTGAAGAACTGGTAAGAGGACATTTTGAGTAGTTCAGAGAACCAGCAAATCCCACCTCTGACTGGAGATTTTACATTATCCTCCCCTGCCACGCCCACCAAGCCACACCCACAGAAACTGTAGTACAAAAATTTGAATCCCACCACTGAAACGGATGGCCTAGAGCACAAAACTGTTACAGAATCTGATAATCCTGCTAGAAATACTTCAAAACCTCCCCCACCTCCGCAGAGGGGAGCAACAGAAACAGACTGTAAAGTGGGCGTGTGGGGTCTCTAACAACGCTTTGAGCTCTAAGCACATGGCGCTTATAAGCAGCATCCTGAATAAGGGAAAGTGAGCTTCCTATAACCTTCTCGGCTGTCCTCACCACTCCCTGTAGGGACTTTCTATCTGAGGCACTGCAGCCACCAAACCAAAAAGGGATGCAGTTTGTTAAATGCTCTCAATTGGGCCTCTGTAAAAAGTGGCCGGGATAGAAGGAGAAAGATGTGGCCTCCTCATCTGACGCAGGAAATGCAGATGACGCTGGCTTGCATGCTTCACTAAGGATGACGTGTGGAGAGACCGATAACTTACGTCCTATTGTAGAAAGTAAAGGTTTGAAACAAGTGAAATCCTTTCTCATGAGGAAGGTGGAGAAAAAATTAAATTAAATAAATCAAAAGAAGAACATGTGTTCAAAATACATACAAGTAGTCCTCAGCTTACAACAGTTCACTTAGGGACCGTTCAAAGTTACAACAGCATTGAAAAAAGTGACACAACTGTTTTTTCCACTTCTGACCTTTGTAGCATTCCCATGATCAGTTATCTCATTGGTACCTGACTCATATTTATGACCATTGCTGAGTCCCAAGGTTAGGTGATCACCTTTCGGCGACCTTCTAACAAGCAAAATCAATGGGGAAGCCAGATTCACTTAACAACCGGTTACTAACTTAAGTGATTCACTTAACAACTGTAGCAAGACGGGTTGTATAATGGGGCAAACCTCATTTAAACAAATGTCTCACTTAACAACAGAAATTTGTGGCTCAAATTTTGATTGACAGTTCTTAATCTGGTCAGTCACGTGACCCACCTGTTTTACCTGCCACCTGTGGCAGTTGTTAAGCGAACTGGTTCTTAAGTGAATCAATGGCTCGATATGAGTTGATATTGATGATCAGTTTTTGGCAAAACTTCTGTAAAACATAGTCATGTGACCACAGGATGCTGCAAATGGCTGTAAATGTGACTGGTCATAAATTGAGGGCTAGCTTTACATGTAGTCTTCGACTTACGACCACAATTGAGCCCAAAATTTATGTTGCTAAGTGAAATTTTCGTTAAGTGAGTTTTGCCCCATTTTATGACTTTTCTTGCCACATTTGTTAAGTGAATCTCTGCAGCTATTAAATTATAAACACGGTTGTTAAGTGAATCTGGCTTCACCACTGACTTTGCTTGTCAGAAGGTCTCAAAGTGCTATAGAAAATGAATGGATGGATGGATGAATGAATGACAGGAAAAATAAATTCTCCTAGGAAGCACCTTGGCTATGTTTGTAGTCATTAACCCCCATTTTTTTTTAAAAAAGGAAAAGAAATCCCAAAAGAATTGTTCCCTCATGAATCTTAAGCTCAGTTGATACAAACCAGGGTCAAGGGTGACAGTGAATTATGTCTCTCAGAGTCGGCTACACTCAGGCAGTGCTGGACATCCTACTCCCAATAAATCCTTTTTAAGGTTTCGAAGTTGGGCTTGAGACTCATGATTTAATTGGGGGTAACTGCCGGAATCCTGGAATATTGGTTTTTTAAAAAAAATCTGATTTGGAAAGTTGCCAATTGAATGAGTAGCTCAAACACTCTCTTCTTTTTCATATTTTCAGAGTATATTAAAATGGCTGATCATTATGTTCCGGTCCCTGGAGGTCCAAATAACAATAACTATGCTAACGTGGAACTGATATTGGAGATTGCAAAACGAATACCTGTGCAGGTGAGAAGGTGGAAATACAGAAGTTTAAAAAACAAAGAATGCTTATTAAGTTTGTCGGTGGCCTTATTCTAGCATAGTTGTTTGCGTAGATTTCGCTAAGCATGCTATTCCCTTTGGTTTGTAAACTAGGCTTGATTAAAGCTTAGCATCTTGTGTGGACCGAGCCAGTTGTGGTTTATTTAATTCACATAGTTCAAGAGATCATGGTTTAGCTTGTTGCGAATTGGACTTGTGATTGTCTGAGCTTCCTTGATACGTTACAGAAGACAGAAAACAGGTTGCTTATGGACTGACCTGATCAGATTTTATAAATGCACCTTTCCCAATCAGTGACCATGCTGGTTGGGAATCCTGGGAGTTGTAGTCCAGTGCATCTGGGGAAGTTCAGGATTGCCTCCAGAAGTTGTGAATGCTCCAACACTGGAGGTTTTCAAGAAGAGATTGGATATAACCATTTGGACTAGAAGACCTCCAAGGTCCCTTTCCAACTCTGTTATTCTGTTGTTCTGAATGGTATATTCTGGGTGAGGATACAGTTGATGTTTTGGAAGCAAGCCAGAATATTCCTAGGTATTTTAGAAGTGTGTGGAATAATTTAGGTGTGTTAATTTAGTCTTATTTATAAGGCATGCATGCTCAAACCTGCGTTTGGTTTGGAATGGAATGCCAATCCCCAGTGCGTGAAATGTTGTTGGCTTCTGTGCAATAATGTGAATTATTGTCCAATAATGTGAATTAAACTGGGGGAGAGTTGCAGTCACAAATCTTTCTCTGCAGGTAGTCCTTGATTTATGACTGGTCACTTAACAACCGTTCGAAGTTATGACAAAGTTGAAAAAATGTTACATACGACCCATCCTCAAAGTTACAACTGCTGTACCATCTCCACTGTCATATTTTGGACTCTTGGCAGCTGATTCACATTTACGACCAGTTGTAGCATCCTGCGGTCACTTGTTTCTATGTTCTCTGGTCATGTTTTTCTGGCAAAAAATGCCTGTTAAGCTGGATTCTGACTTGCATCCATGTGATTCATTTAATGACCATTGTTAAAATGGTTGTAAAATTGAACCTGGTCATGTGGTAACTCGATTTATGACTGCAATGATATACGACCAAAAAATGATGAAAATAGGAACTAAATGGTGCTTTTTGGCAAAACTGTCGTAAAATATAGTCACATGACCACTGGATCCTGCAAATGGCTGTAAATGCGACCGGACATAAATTGAGGACTAGCTGTACAGGAAGTCCTTGACTTACGACCACAAGTGAGCCCAGAATTTATGTTGCTAAGTGAGAAATTTAAATTTGCCCCAATTTTATGCTTTTCTTGCCACAGTTGTTAAGTGAATCACTGCAGTTGTTAAGTTAGCAACATGGTTATTAAATGAATCTGGCTTCCCCGTTGTCTCTGCTTGTCAGAAAGTCGCAAAAGAGGATCATATGATACTGCAACCATCATAAATACGAGACGGTTGTCAAGCATCCAAATGCAAATCACGTGACCAATAGTTGTGAGGGTGAAAAATGACCATAAGTCACTTTTCAGTGCCGTTGTAACTTTGAACGGCCACTAAATGAACAGATGTAAATGAAGGCATACTTTTATTTGTTTTAGATCTCCTCACAAGGAAATCTGACTTCTGTTTTTCTAATTCCAGGCCGTGTGGGCCGGCTGGGGCCATGCATCAGAGAACCCCAAGCTTCCAGAACTGCTCCACAAAAATGGCATTGCTTTCATGGGTAAAGTGTTCAAAGTTTGTCTGAAATAGATCCAGTTCAATGGTGCTATTCTACCAGTTCGGCCTGGGGCGGGCGAACCTGTAGTAAAAAGTGATACCATTTGGCTGAACCAGTAGTAAAAAAAACAGCTACCGGTTCGGCCAAACCGGTATTTCTTTTTTCTTTTTTTCCTCCCGACGATCAGCTGTTCCGACATCAGCTGTGCAGAGATTCCCCTCGCTGAATTGTTGTTTTGCCCAGGAGGCAAAAAAATGGAGTGAAGGGGGGTGCTGCAGAGAAGGAGAAGGAGAAGGAGAAGGAGGAGAAGAAGAAGAAGAAGAAGAAGAAGAAGAAGAAGAAGAAGAAGAAGAAGAAGAAGAAGAAGAAGAAGAAGAAGAAGAAGAAGAAGAAGAAACGCCCACCCAGGCACATGGCCAAGCCCACCTAGCCACACCCCACAGACCTGGTAGTAAAAATATGTGCATCCCACCCCTGATCCAATTAGTTTATTGTTGTGAGCGATCTCATGGGGTCCTGCCAGAAGACAAAGCTAGTGTTAGGAATAGAATGGCTCTTCTGATAATTGCATTCTGATGTTCTCTGAAAAGCACAAGAATATTGAACAAGAAAAAAAGAAAAGGAGGCCGCTTGAGAAGAACATCCTGAAGAAATAGAACAAAATGAGGAATAAACCACTGTCCCAAAAACGGTGGCTGTAGGCGGAATGTCTAGGAAAGCAATTAACACAGTTGAAGTGGACATGATAAGCAGTGCGGCGTTCAGTAAAATCAACGCTAGTCAATGAGAAGAACAATTTTGATCTTGCTGCTGAACCTTTATTTTATTTTTTATTTTTTCTAGGTCCTCCAAGCCAAGCGATGTGGGCATTAGGAGATAAAATCGCCTCTTCTATAGTGGCACAAACTGCGGGTATCCCTACCCTTCCGTGGAGTGGCAGTGGTAAGACTGTGTTCAAGGTCATGGGGCTATGGACCAAATTCCTTCATATGTTGAAAATAAACCCTGAGAAATGATACGGGATAATAAGCAGATTTGACCCTGGGAAATTTTTTGGTCCTTTCTTAGCTTGGTGGTTTTCTAGCAAATGTTTCATTACCGAACTAGGTAACATCATCAGTGCTAGAGGGAAGGGGACGAGGAAAATTTAGAAAGTGATTAAAAAAACCCCAAACTCCAAAACTAAAAAAGGATTAATTCCAGCTCCCTTCCATAGATACAGGTAGTCCTCAACTTACAACCACAACTGAGCCCAAAATTTCAGTTGTTAAGTGAGTTTTTCCTCATTTTACGACCTTTCTTGCTACAGTTGTTAATAGTTGCAGTTGATAAGTTAGTAACCCAGTTGTTAAGCGAATCTGGCTTCCCCATCGATTTTGCTTCAGAGAAGGCCTCAAAGGTGATCATCTGAACTCAGGACACAGCAACGGTCATATGAATATGAACCAGATGCCAACCATCTGAATTTTAATCACATGATCATGGGAATGCTGCAAAAGTTGTATCTGTGAAAAACAGTCATAAGTCACATTTTTTCAATGCCATTGTAACTTTGAATGGTCATCAAACAAACTGTTGTAAGTTGAGGACTACCTGTAAAATTATATAACAAAACACATGCTTGTTTTAGTTTAACAAAAGAAAGACGATAGAAAACGGCAATTATAGGGATACAAATATTAAACAATCAAATAATAATTGCAACAGTGCTATATATGATATCGTAATCTCTTAATTTGAAAGGTTTTTAAGGCGAGATTAGAGAACCATTTGTCTGAAATGGTATAGGGCAGTGGTGGCTAACTTTTGGGGGGGTCCTGTGGCCAAAACTGTGTGTGCGCTTGCGCGCGCATGCTCACATACCAGCACCCAGAAGGCAATGCATGCCCCCGACATTCCCTGCGCATACGCATGCAATTCCCCCTGCTGCCTCCCCTGCCGCTGCTCCCCCCTTACCCACACTGCGCCTCACAGCTGATTTTTGGCCTCCCAGAAGCTTGAAAAAAGCCTCTGCAGGCTTTGCAGGATGAATAATAGTCCCGTTTCGTCTCTTCCTGTAAAACCGGAAGTGACCGCACGGGCCTATTATTCATCCTGCAAAGCCTGCAAAGGCTTATTTCAAGCCTCTGGGAGGCCGAAAAAGGCCTCACACCGGCTGCAAATCAGCTGTGAGGCGCACGCATGCGCAGTGAGGTAAGTTTGCCTGCGGCTCACTTGCCGGCCATAAGTTTGCCATCACGGGCATAGGGCTTCCTGTTTGAGCAGGGGTTGGACTAGAAAACTTCCAAGGTCCGTTCCAATTCTGTTATCCCATGGACAATCTTTAGTTGGCTATGGTATATTCTCATCAGGAAGGTGAGAGTCATTTCTGGAAATCTAGCCCAAGCCTAGAAAAAGAAGCTTTGCAATGTCAGGAGATCTGAGGCGTGCTGCTGAGAGCAAACCTCACTCCCTTGTAGCACTGATGATGTTACCTAGTTTGGTAATGAAATGTCTGCAAGGAAACCACCAAGCTCAGAGACCACCAAGGACCCCATCCTGAGCTACAAATATTCTCTTCTATCAAGATTTGATCCTGCTTAATGTTTCAAGATCGGCTCAATTTGGCTGGATGGTAGCCCTTAGAAATCGCTTCCATTCAAGGCAACAGGATTCGGCGGTATGGATTTTGGTTCATTCTAGACTTCTGGGATATGAAGAGTTGGCTCTTTTTCTGCCTGGAGAGAAAATTCTCCAACCGTGGATGTAACCCATTTTCCCCTGCGCTTTCTTTTCTTTTTTAAAAAAATACATAAATTAGTTTTGACTCACAACCAGACAAATAACTCCATAAAGTTCAAATGCTGGTGATGAAATTTATATCCAGATATGAACTCATGTCAGGCGGTGGCTTTTGAAATCTGGAGACCTGATTTTGCAACTAATTAGGAAAGAATTGAACAGGGTGAGGAGGTTCATTGCAACCCCTTCCTGGCATGCAATAGCATTTAGAAATGGTTTGGAGGAGGCTGCGGGGAGAAGGTTCTTTCTGGACGACGAAGGGCAGGATCGCTTCCGATTTTGTCGCTATGTGGAGTGAATTGCATTGACTGGCTAAGGAGAGAATTTTCCTGCAACTTGAAATGGAGTATTTAGCTTCAGGCTCCTCTGTCCCTTTTTAAATGCAGGTAGTCCTCGACTTAACGGCCACCATTGAGCCCAAAACGTCTGTTACTAAGCGAAACGTTTTGTTAAGTGAGTTTTGCCCCATTGCACGACCTTTCTTGTCATAGTGATTCAGTGAAAGATTGCAGTTGTTAAATGAGTAACACAGTTGTTAAATGAATCTGGCTTTCCCATTGACTTTGCTCAGTAGAAGGTCGCAAAAGGGCGTCACATGACCTTGGGATATTGCAACTGTCATAAACGTTAGTTGGTTGCCTGGATTTTGATTACATGACCATGGGGAATCCCTGCAATGGTCGTAAGTGTGAAAAATGGTCATAGGTCACTTTGTTCAGTGACATAGCAATAGCCATAGCAGTTAAACTTATATACCCCTTTACAGTGCTTTACAGCCAGCTCTAAGCAGTTTATACAGTCAGCATCTTTTGGATCCTCAATTTTGGATCCTCATTTTACCGACCTAGGAAGGATGGAAGGCTGAGTCAACCTTGAGCCAGTCAGGATCAAATTCCTAGCAGTTAGACTGCAATAGTTAGAATGTACTTATATACCACTTTATAGTGCTTTACAGCCCTCTCTAAGCTGTTTATAGAGTCAACCATATTGCCCCCAACAATTTTGGATTCTCATTTTAGCCACCTCGGAAGGATGGAAGGCTGAGTCAACCTTGAGCCTGGTGAGATTTGAATTGCAAAAATTGCAGTCAGCCAGCAGTCAGCAGAAGTAGCCTGCAGTACTGCACTCTAACCACCGCAGCTCCTTTATAACTTTGAACGGTCACTAAACAAACAGTTGTAAATTGAAGACTACCTGTATTGCCAATTCAGTCAGGATGGTCCTTCCCAACCCTTTTCCTTCCTTACCCAAATAGCTGATCAGAAAGTCCTTTTTACCCAATGTAGATAAAACATGTTATCAATTTAAATGTCCTAGCTGTGATTGGGTAATGGGTTTGTGTGTCATTACTCAAAAGAAAAACCACTTAGGAAATGTTCCTTTAAAGAAGAATATTTGTAGCTCAGGGTTGAAATGAGGGGGTCCTTGGTGCTCTCTGAGCTTGGTTGTTTTCTTGCAGACATTTTATTGCCAGACTAGGTAATATCATGTAATGTGGGATTTACTCTCAGTTTAGAATAGAATAACAGACTTGGAAGGGACCTTGGAGGTCTTCTAGTCCAACCCCCTGCCTAGGCAGGAAACCCTAAACCACTACAGACAAATGGCTATCCAACATCTTTTTAAAAACTTCCAGTGTTGGAGAACTCACAACTTCTGGTGGCAAGTTGTTCCACCGGTTAATTGTTCTCACTCTCAGGAATTTTCTCCTCATTTCCAGGTTGCTTCTCTCCTTGATGAGTTTCCTTCCCTTGCTTCTTGTCTTGCCTTCAGGGGCTTTGGAGAATAGCTTGACTCCCTGTCAGGCTACAGAACTTTTCTCATTCACCCAATTAGAATGAATTCCTGAAAACGTATCAAAAGGAATCCTTTATCGAGATGAGACAATTCATGTAGGAGTTCAAAGCCTATGGTCTCTCAGGCATACAGGGATACATAAGGGAGTTTAGAACCCCTCCTCTTATCTCGATGCGTATTTAGTGAAACAAAAGCCACTATGTTAATTCCTCCCCACTTTTTTTGTAAGGAACGATCTTTTTCACAGTTTCCCAGGGCATACCTAATTTTTCCCCACAACCCCTTTTTAGAACGAACTTTTCCAGAGATTCCCTGGACACATCTCACTGTGGAATTTTTATGATCTCCTCATCTCCTGGCTGTGCCTCTCAGAGGCGATAGGTTCTGGCATTTTGGCTTTTCTTCCCTCCATTGTATCATGTGTGGGTTATACAAATTCGATATAAGATTAAATATATTCAGGTTACATCAAGAAAGGATTTCTTTATCAGCCTCCCCGCCCCCCCTTTTCTTCTTCCACTGAAGAAATGACAGACACACGGATCTGACACTCCCTCTTCTTTGTGGCAGGTACTGGAATACTGCTATCATGTCTCCCTTAGTCCTTCTTTTCATTAGACTAGACATATCCAGTTTATCTTCTAGCAGCTTGCTTGGGTCTTTACTGTTACTTCCCCATTTCCCTACCAAGCAAGCAGCACCCCGATGATCATAGATTAACTTGCAAGGTTAACCTCAGGCCAACCATCAAGTAAACAATAACCCAACCAAGGAACTGCCAAACTAACCAACAGTAAACGGCTCAACCAAATAGCCTCTAAGACCAACTCCACCAACACTTACAGGGCAATCAATTGAATAGAAAAAAGAAAGCAAACCCCACTCCTCACTAGCACTGATCTTACTAGTTAGGGTAGTAACTAGTTAGGTAGAAACTTCTGCAAGAAAACAACCAAACGCAGAGAACACCAAGGGCCACCTCAAATGTTCCTTTGAGTTCAATGGAAAATGAATTAAATTTGGAACACACATTTGTGTGTGTGTGTGTGGATCATCACAAATCTTCTGGTTTTCAGGTCTCCAAGTAGATTGGCAAGAAAACGACTTTCAAAAGCGGATCTTGAACGTTCCCCAGGAACTATACGAGAAGGGCTGTGTGACGGATGTGGATCATGGGTTGCAGGTAAGCACAGCTACCAGACTTACCTTATCCATAGAGCTTGAGCTTTCAGCATATGAGTACAGCCTCCTACCTCTGTGTCTCAAGTTTCGCAGCTTAGTGCTAGACACAGATGCATTTGTGTGTTTATTAGGCCACTGTTTCTCAGCCTTGGGAGTTTGAAGAAGTGTGGATTATCTGAATAGGTAATAGCCAACACCTTGAATTGTAGCAGAGGTATGCAGGTAGTCCTCAACTTACGACCACAACTGAGCCCACAATTTTTGTTGCTAAATAAGAAAGTTGTTAAGTGAGGTTTGCCCCATTTTAGGACTTTTCCTCGCCCCATGAATCACTGCTGTTGTTCAATTAGTAACCCGGTTGTTAAGTGAATCTGCCTTCCCCCATTGATTTTGCCTGTCAGAAGGTCACAAAAGGCCATCATGTGACCCCGGGACACTGCAACTGTCATAAAGGTGAGTCAGTTGTCAAGCATCCGAATGTAAAATTACGTGACCGTGAGGATGCTGCAACGGTCATTAAGTGTGAAAAGTGGCCATAAGTCACTTTTGTCACTGCCGTTGTATCTTCAGACAGTTGCTAAGTGAACTGTTGTAAGTTGAGGAATACCTGTGCTGGTAACCAGTGCAGCTTGTGAAGTAAGAAATATCACAAAGATATACTGAGGCCAGCCTACCGCTAACCAGGCTACTATATTCTGGATCAGTTGAAGCTTCCGAGTAGCACTTAGCAATAGCACTTGGACTTATATACCGCCTCACAGTGCTTTCCAGTCCTCTCTAAGCGGTTTACAGAGTCAGCCTCTTGCCCCCAACAATCTGGGTCCGCCTTTTACCCACCTCAGAAGGATGGAAGGCTGAGTCAACCTTGAGCCTGGTGAGAATCAAACTGCTAGTAATGGACAGAATTAGCCTTCAATAGCACTTAGACTTATATACTGCTTTACAGTGCTTTGCAGCCCTCTCTAAGGGCTGCAAATCCTGCTGCCCTCAACAATCTGCGCCCTCATTTTGTCCACCTTGGAGGGATGGGAGGCTGAGTCAACCTTGACCCTGGTGGGATTCGAACTGCCAAATTGCAGGCAGCCGACAGTCAGCAGAAGTAACCCTGCAGTACTGCCCTCTAACCACTGTGCCACTGAGGTTCACGAAGGTAGTCTTGAGCAGTCTTCAAGGGCAGTCCCATGTAGCTTGCAAGGCAGTAGTCAAGTCATGAGACGACAAAGTGATTGCCTTGAAGGATTCAGGAAGGGGCAGGTGCACAAAGGTGTGCTTGGCCACAGGTGTCCCCTGCCCTTCAAACAGGAGCCACGAATCCAAGAGCCACCTCCCTGCCCCCCTGAATGGACCTGTCAACTCGTAAATCATTCCTTTGCCTGTTTCCGAGTTGACATTAGAAGGAGTGGGGGGGGAAAGGCCTGACGGAGCAGTGCGGCAGATGAAGGCCAGAAGCATCTTCCCAGGCTTCTCTTGTGGAGATTGTAGCCTAGGCTACTGGATCTTCTGCCCCCCAAAATCTTCCATTGGAGAGCATGATTGATGACACCCAGCCCGGAAAATGGGAGAATCTGATATATGACACACCCAGGGGTGTGTGGGGAAACAGAATCATGGGTGATCACTACGTTATAAAAGAGATGTTGAGACTCTAGAAAAAGTACAGAGAAGAGCAACCAGGATGATTAGGGGACTGGAGACTAAAACATATGATAAACGGTTGCAGGAACTGGGCCTGGCTAGTCTAGGGAAGAGCAGGACCAGGGGAGACAGGAGAGCAGTCTTCCAATATTTGAGGGGCTGCCCCAGAGAGGAAGGGGTCAGGCTATTTTCTAAAGTGCCTGTAGGCCAGAGAAGGAATAATGGATGGAAACTGAACAAGGAGAGATTTAACCTGGAAATAAGGTGAAAGTTTCTGACAGGGAGAACAATCAACCAATGGAACAGAAGTTGCCCTCGGAAGTTGTGGGAGCGCCATCACTTGAGACTTTCAAGAAGAGATTGGACTGCCATTTGTCAGAAATGGTGTAGGGTCTCCTGCTTGGGCAGGGGGTTGGACTAGATGACCTATAGGGTCCCTTCCAACTCTGATTATCTGTTATCTGATAGTAAATTACGTGTCTCAGAGTTGGCTTCATACGGGTTAGTTCCGGACCTGTTGCTCCTAATAAATCTTTTGAATTCTTCTGAAGCTTGGCTGGAGGCTCATGATTTAATTAGGGCAATTGTTGGAACCCTGACAGCACATCACTCTTGAATGGAGAAGTCGATTAAAGATTAAAGATAGAAGACCCTTAAATTTTAAGTGCCGCTTAGTTGGCCTTGCTAAATTTTGGAAGTGTGATGGGGGTGGGGCTCTTTTTTTCTTCTTCTACCTGCCCAGAAACTTAAGGACAATTGTTATCTACCTGTAATAAATCTCATTCATTGATGGCTTTCCTTGCATTCAGGCTGCCGAAGCTATTGGTTATCCGGTCATGATCAAAGCCTCTGAGGGAGGAGGAGGCAAAGGAATCCGGAAAGTAAACAATGCTGATGATTTTCCCAACCTTTTTAGACAGGTAGGTTTCTTCCAGGGCATGTTTCTGGGGTCTGGTAAAATGTCTTGAAATTCCAGAACTTAGAACTCACCCCACCCCCAATGATTGCTTGCTTGAAAAAGTCAATATGGTTGCTTGAAAAAGTCCATTCAGTGGTTCTATTGCAGAGGTGGGGAATGGTGGCCCCTTTATGACTTGTGGACTTCAACTCCCAGAATTCCTGAGCCAGCCAGCCATGCTGACTCAGGAATTCTGGGAGTTGAAGTCCACAAGTCATAAAAGGGCCATAGGTACCATTCCACCCCTGATCTGTTGAGTATTGTCAGCTCCTAGCCCAGTGCTACTTGATCTTGGCTATTTTAAGATTTGATTTGATTTGATTTATTTGGTTTGTCAATCGCTTACGACATAATAGGTATAAGTAAATACATAGTTATAAACACATGAAATGGATACATATAAGAAAAATAAAAGAAACAATAGGACAGGGAGGGTAGGCACGTTGGTGCACTTATGCACGCCCCTACAGACCTCTTAGGAAAGAGGTGAGGTCAATAGTAGACAGATTCTAAGGTTAAAGATTTTGGGGTTTGGGGAAGAAACCAGAGTCAGGTAGAGTCTTCCAGACATTGACCACTCTGTTGCTGAAGTCATATTTCCTGCAATCACATTTGGTGCAGTTAACGTTGAGTTTGTATCTATTGTGTATCTGTTTTAAGATGTGTGGAAGTCCCAGAATTCCCCAGCCATCATGCTGACTGGGGAATTGAAGTCCACACACATTAAAGCGTGCTGGCTGGGGAATTCTGGAAACTGGGGTTTGCACAACTCAAAGCCTGCTGGCTGGGGAATTCTGGGAGATGAAGTCCACGCTCCTTAAAGTATGCTAGCTGTGGAGTTCTAGGAGTTGACATCTGCACTTCTTAAAGTATCCTGGCTGGGGAATTCTGGGAATTGAAGTCCACACAGCTTAAAGCATACTAGCAGGGAATTCTGGGAGTTGAGGGCCATACATCTGTATGTGAACTAGCTGGGTAATTGTGAAAGTGTGGGGAATTCTGGGAACCTTCCCTAGTTCTCATGAAAACAAAGAGAAGGAGGGAGAAAGCACAATGGAAGATTTGCAGGGTTCTATTACTATACTTTTATAATAAAAGTAATATTGGTCTTTGGTTTCTACTCTGCTTTACCTCGAATGAACAAGACTTTAATCTTGCAACTCAGAATGTGCTTCCTTTTCTCCACTTAATCTTTGTGAGAGCTAGGAAAGCTCTTGCCTGAGATATTTTCTTGGGTTACATTCTGTTCCAGACTCAAGTTTCTTTTATCTGATCATTTTCTGGGTAATCTCTTCTTTTTGTTCCTCAAGGCCATTCCTTCCTCCCACTACGCTTGGTGAACTAACGATCTGGGGGGAAAAAAATGCTTTTTCTTAATGTCTGTGGAGATTCTCAGTCATCCAGGTCATGGTTGCCCCAAAGGTGTTTTGTTTTTTTTCAAAAAGGAAACTGGACTTTCTTGGTTTTTCCTTGAAGACCTTTCTCCTCTCATCCAAGAAGTTTCCTCAATTCTGAATGATAGGTGGAGAATGGAAGGAAGAACATTGTTGAGGTCATTTGGAGGTTTATCTGGGTCTTTCAAAGGATGCAACACCCAGACACAAACTGAGCAATGCGAGGTGTGCAGTACAATGCAGTGAAGACATGCAGTTCTGTAGATTGGAGAAACTAAACATCCACTTCACAAATGCGTGGCACAACATAGGAGAACAAACCCATCAGGACAAGATTCAGAAGTCCATCTGCGTTTGAAAGACAAGTACCATTCTTTTGAAGACAGCAAAGTTCACATTCTGGACAGAGAGGACCGCTGGTTTGAAAGAATGGTCAAAGAGGCTATCTATGTTAAAATTGAGCAGCTCTCCCCCAACGGGGGGGAGGGGGGGGGAAATGCGATACCACCTATCTTCTGTTTACAACATAGTCCTTTCGGCTGTTCCAAGAAGGCTCCACACCCGTTTGCACTAATCAGATGACTCTGAGGGCACAAGTGGTCTCAAAACAACTCTCAGAAAGAGTGGTAACGACCAGATGACTGCAAGTAATACAAATCCTTCCATCCTCCACCCTTCAGTCAGAACTGAAGAAGCTTCTTGGATATGAAGTGAAACGTCTTCAAGGAAAAACAAAGGAAGTTCAGTTGCCGTTTGAAAAAGCACCTTTGGGGCTTTGGAACATGGCATTTTGAACCTCGGCTCAAAATCCGATTGCTCGGTCACTGCCTGCTTGTGTGTGACTCTTAGGTACAAGCTGAGGTGCCCGGCTCACCGATCTTCGTGATGAGACTGGCTAAGCAATCCCGCCACCTTGAGGTCCAGATCCTTGCGGACCAGTACGGCAACGCCATCTCCCTCTTTGGCCGAGACTGTTCCGTGCAGCGCCGGCATCAAAAAATTATTGAGGAAGCTCCAGCATCTATTGCAACGTTGGCTGTCTTTGAACATATGGAACAGGTAGGTGGGAATGCTGCCTTTGAGAGGGGAGAACTGTAGCTCACTCCTCACATTTGTGACGGAAGAGTTGTTGTTCCAGGTAGTCCTCAACCTACAACAGTTTGTTTATGATGATTATGATGTATTTTGATGATGATGATGATGATTTATCATTTATAGCAGTGGCCCCCAACCTTTTTTGTGCCACGGCCCGGTACCGGCATCACAAAATGATCCGTGGCCCGGTACCAGCACGCATGGCAAGGCAAGGCGAGCTGAGCGACCGGCCAGCCAGCCGTCCCCCGCTTCTTCCTGCCACCTTCAGCTCCTCCTTTGTACCTTTGTCGATGGGCTTTGCTTCGGGACGGTCGCTTGGCTCACCTTGCCTTGGGTGCTGAAAGAATCCTCGCGCCTTAGTTTCGTTCGAAGCTTCCCCCCCCTTCGATGAAACTAAGGCGCAAGGATTCTTTCAGCACCCAAATGCCGCTTTCCAACCGGAAAAGCTCACCCGGAAGCACTTTCTTGTCAAACAAGATGGCGGCGCCCAGCAAACCGGCAGCCCGGTAGGAAATGTTCCATGGACTGGTACTGGTCCATGGCCCGGTGGTTGGGGACCCCTGATTTATAGCTTTTATCTACACTGAGAGCTTATGCACCGAAGACAATTCCTTGTGTGTCCAATCACACTTGGCCAATAAAGGATTCTATTCTATTCTGTTCTACTCTACTCTACTCTACTCTACTCTACTCTACTCTACTCTATACTATTCTTATTCCATTCCATTCCATTTGATATTCTATTCTATTCTATTCTAGTCTAGTCTAGTCTAGTCTAGTCTAGTCTATTCTACTCTACTCTACTCTACTCTACTCTACTCTACTCTACTCTACTCTACTCTATTCTATACTATTCTTATTCCATTCCATTCGATATTTTCTATTCTGTTCTGTTCTATTCTGTTCTGTTCTGTTCTATTCCATTCCCAATAAATATTATATTCCAGTCCATTCGATGTTTTCTATTCTATTCTATTCTATTCTATTCTATTCTATTCTATTCTATTCTATTCTATTCTATTCTATTCTATTCCATTCCATTCCATTCCATTCCATTCCATTCCATTCCATTCGATATTTTCTATTCTGTGCTGTGCTGTGCTGTGCTCTGCTCTGCTCTGCTCTGCTATTCTAGTCCATTCCATTCAATATTTTCTATTCTGTGCTCTGCTCTGCTCTGCTCTGCTCTGCTCTGCTCTTCTCTTCTCTTCTCTTCTCTCCTCTTCTCTTCCCTTCTCTTCCCGTCTCTTCTCTTCTCCTCTCCTCTCCTCTATTTCTATTTCTATATCTATTTCTATTTCTATTTCTATTTCTATTTCTATTTCTATTTCTATTTTCCACTACATTCCGTTTTTCATACTTATGACCACTGCAGCATTCCCCCATGGTCACATGATCAAAATTCAGAAACTTGGCAACTGACCCATACTTATGACAGTTGCAGTGTCCCAAGGTCATGTGATCCCCTTTCACGACCTTCTGAGAAGCCAACTCAATGGAGAAGCAGATTCACTTAACAACCATATTATTAACAACTGCAGTGGTTCATTCAATGAAAGTGAAGTGGTGAAAAAGGTCATAAAATGGGACACAACTCACTTATCAACTGTCTCACTTAGCAACAGAAATTTGGGGTTCCACTGTGGCCATAAATTGAGGACTACCTGTATTGTATAAATGAAACTTAGAGGGGTATGTATGTGAATGGTGTGCCTACGTACACCACACGTTGCCTATTTGATGCTCAGTTGAGCATCTTTGAAATACGATGGAACAAAACGAAGAGGATTTTGAGAAACTCAGAATACTGCAATCACCCAGCACATTTAACTAGGTCAGGGAAATATTTGGCAGAGGCTGAATATACAACATGCTGAGTTGGTTCTGCATATGTCTTACTTTGTTTTTGTGAGTGGGAGTAACTTAGTCTGTTATATAGGTTAAGCCTCTAGGTTCATTTAAGGTTCAGAATATTGCACCAAAAATGGATTAACTCAGTAACCTGATTAAATGTGTGCAAAGAACACAACTAATCTTCAGTCCGGAATGAATCTTGAGTAGCTCCCTAATTTTATAAAGACTGTGTTTTAGGTACTTAGAGAAGTTTGCATGAATAAACAATAGAATAGAACAGAACGGAACAGAGTAGAACAGAACAGAATTCTTTATTGGCCAAATGTGATTGGACGCACAAGGAATTTGTCTTGGTGCAAATGCTCTCAGTGTCTATAAAAGAAAAGATACATTCGTCAAGAATCATCAGGTACAACACTTAATAATAGTCATAGGGTACAATAAGCAATCAAATCAAATGGCCTCGTATTCAATATAGAATAGAATTTCTCAACCTTGGTGGCTTTAAGATGTGTGGACTTCAAGTCCCAGAATTCCCCAACTAGCATGCTGGTTGGGGAAATCCAGAAGTTGAAGTCCTCACAGGTTAAATGTGTGCCCACATTTGTGATGGTTGTTGTGTCCTATGGTCACGCGATTGCCATTTGTGACCTTCATAACTGGCTTCTGACATACAGGTAGTCCTCGTCTTATGACCACAATGGAGCCCAAAATTTATGTTGTTAAGTGAGAGACATTTGTTAAGTGTCTTTTGCCCCATTTGACGACATTTCTTGCCACAGTTGTTAAATTAATCACTACGGTTGATAAGTTAGTCACATGGTCATTAAGTGAACCTGGCTTCCCCCTTGCCTTTGCTTGTCAGAAGGTTGCAGAAAGTGATCACATGACCCCGGGATGCTGCGATGGTCATAAGTATGAACCAGTTGCCAAGCATCTGAAGAACGGTTGCAGGAACTGGGCTTGGCTAGTCTAGTAAAGAGAAGGACCAGGGAAGACATGATAGTGGTCTTCCAATATTTGAGGGCTGCCACAAGGAAGAAGGGGTCAAGCTATTTTCTAAAGCACCCGAAGGCCAGAAAAGAAATAATCGATGGAAACTAATCAAGGAGAGATTTAACCTGGAAATAAGGAGAAACTTTCTGACAATGAGAACAATCAACCGATGGAACAGAAGTTGCCTTCGGAAGTTGTGGGAGCGCCATCACTTGAGACCTTCAAGAAGAGATTGGACTGCCATTTGTCAGAAATGGTGTAGGGTCTCCCGCTTGGGCAGGGGGTTGGACTAGATGACTTATAAGGTCCCTTCCAACTCTGATTATCTGTTATCTGAATGTTGATTCAGATGAACATGGGGATGTTGCAAAGGTTGTAACTGTGAAAAATAGTCCTGAGTCACTTTTCAGTGCCGTTGTAACTTTGAACAGTCACTAAATGAACTGCTGTAAGTCAAGGGCTACCTGTATTCATTGGGGGAGCCATCAAGAAGTTGCAGGTTATGATCACATGACATCTCAGTTAATGACTTTGGATGAATTGCTTCAGGACCGCAGCCAGCCATCACTGATATTGTTAAATCAGTTGCCATCGTGACCACTGAGGGAAGAGGGAAGGAAAAAGAAGGGAAGGTAGGAAAGGGAAGGAAGGAAGGAAGGAAGGAAGGAAGGAAGGAAGGAAGGAAGATTATAATGAGAATGAGTGAGGGAAGTCCTTCCCTCAGGACTTCTGAGGGCAGTCCTGCCTTAGCACTTGGCCACCACAGGTGCCCCTGACATGAATGACGTTAAGCTCACCACAGCCACACCCACCCTGGCCATGCCCACCCCAGCCACTCACCCAGCCATGCCTACCCTGGCCCTCCGAGGTCAAACCCAACCCTCATGCGGCTCTCAATGAAATTGAGTTTGACATCCCCAGTCTAGTTTATCGCTTAGAGATTTCTGGGTGGTCTCCCATCCATCCACTAGCCAGGCCTGATGCTGCTTGGCTTCTGAGCATAGATAGGTTTGCAAAGTGGGTTTGCAATAGCAGCTGCTACTGCTATCTACTGAGAGAGGCCCCATGCTTTAAAAGCTGATAGAAACAAGACGGCTTTTATGAACAGTCTTTGAAAAAAGCAGGGATGCAGAATGGTAATTCTGGGTTGCGTTGAGTTCCATTGTCCCAGCAGCCCCGTCACCAGATTTGAGTTCCTTGGGCCCGTTCTCTCGAACTCAGAAACTACCCAAGCAAATGACTTCATGAAGTTGTTGTCAGGATGCTGGCAGTTACCCCCAATTAAATCATAAGTCTCAAGCCAAACTTCCAAAACTTCAAAAGGATTTATTGGGAGTTGACATGCCGGCATGACCTGGGTGTAGCTGACTCTGAGACACATAATTCATTGTCACCCTTGACCCTGGTTTTCTCCCACCCCTCTGAGTGTATCATAATTCGTATTCTCCAATGGGACACATCCATAGCCAAGAGTCCATCATGTTCTACAGTTAGATATTTGTGAGGCAGAAACTTCAGTCACCTAGTTACTATCTTTGAAAAACCATGTATGGAATGCATTTTTGATTTCCAAGCTGCCGCACTGCTCTTTCAAACCCCTTTCACCTCTCCCTTTCTGTTGGTAACTCTAAAAACACCATAGAAATATTTTATGAGTTGACAGTTGTTTTGGTTCAATATAGGTCTTTTGAAAGTAGCCCTTTCTCTCTTTTTCAGTGTGCGGTCAAACTCGCCAAGATGGTAGGCTACGTCAGCGCCGGGACGGTGGAATATCTTTACAGCCAGGACGGGAGTTTTTACTTTTTGGAGCTAAACCCTCGGCTGCAGGTCGAGCATCCTTGTACAGAAATGGTAGCGGACGTCAACCTGCCTTCCGCTCAACTCCAGGTAAGTCGAGAAGACCTGGTGGGAAAGATGCAGCTACCGTAGTTGCTACTAAGCCTGGGCCAATCTGCAGACTCCAGCTGGAATAACCAGTTCTACCAAAATCTTGAGCAGGCAGGAAGAGGTGTTTTTTTTTGGGGGGTGTAGGGGGAGGGAAGGGATTTGTTTCAAATGTCGCAAGAAGTGAGTCGTTCTGGACTTGGAACAAGATCAGAGTGCTGATAAGGCAAGGGAAAAGTTGTGCCTTTGGAAAGTGGGAGTGTTACGTTAGGGAAAACCTCTCCCTGGTTGTTTTGAAACAGGAAGGGTGTGCTTTCAGATGAGGGGAACATTTTGGTACTCGGCATTTCAATCTGTGTGTAACAGAGGTGAACGTGACTTTGTAGAGAGGTTATGAGTTTCTGAGGTCTTTCTTCGGAAAATGCGGCTGTTGTACTTTAAAAAAAAAAAAAAGTCTGGAAACCATTTATGGACTTTTTGCTGAAAATGGAAAACAAAAATGAAGATTTATGGTTTGACGCTTGAAGAAGGATTAATTAAGGGACTGAAGGGGTTTTTGTAATACCAAGAGGAAGAAAGGATAATTAAGTTTCTTTATAACTGTAAATCAGAAGTGGCTTATTTTTCTTGTTTCTTTAACTATTTTTCTCTTACTCTCACTTTGTTTTGCTTTTTCCTTTCCTTTCCTTTCCTTTCCTTTCCTTTCCTTTCCTTTCCTTTCCTTTCCTTTCCTTTCCTTTCCTTTCCTTCCCTTCCCTTCCCTTCCCTTCCCTTCCCTTCCCTTCCCTTTCCTTTCCTTTCCTTTCCTTTCCTTCCCTTCCCTTCCCTTCCTTAAGTCTTCTTTATTACAAACTATTGAAGTAGCAGCATCAACATATTTGAAGTTAATGATTTGCCAGTGACAATTCCAATTTAACTTAGCATTTCCCATCATATAATCTGAATAATGTATTCTGCAATGGAAGTTAAATAAATAAGGAGATCATTATACAATCCTGGCCCATTTCTCAACTTTGTACCATTTCAGTTGTTCCGTACAGGTAGTCCTCGAATTTATGACCACAATTGAGCCCAATATTTCTGCTGCTAAGTGAGACATATGTTTTGCCCCATTTTACGACCTTTCATGCCACAGTTGTTAGGCGAATCACTGCAGTTGTTACATTAGTAACACGGTTGTTAAGTGAATTTGGCTTCCCCTTTGACTTGGCTTGGTCAGAAAGTCACAAAATATGATCACATGACCTTGGGACACTGCAATCGTCATAAATATGAGTCACTCGCCAAGGATCTGAATTTTGATCACCATGGATACGCTGCAGTGGTCGTAAGCATGAAAAATGGTCGTAAGTCACTTCTTTCAGTGCTGCTGTAATTTCAAATGGTCACCAAGTGAACTTCGTAAGTGGAGGACTATATCTGTATTCTATTCTGACTCTTATTTCTTGGCCTTCATACACACTTATCAATAGGTAGGTGAGGTGGCCCGGGATCTCCAGATTTTCAGTGGCTGTCCACAAATGGTTGCAACCTAGAACAGGGGTGTCAAACTGGATTTCTTGGAGGGCCAGGTCAGCAATATAATTGTCCACTGTGGGCCAGCCTGGGGGAGGAAGAAGAGGAGGAGACAAAATGGACGCCCTCCTGCAGCACCCTGCCAGCCAAAATGGGTCACAGGCGGGGGCATGGGCGGCCCTTGTGTGCCCCATTTTTGGCATGGGAAGCTTCCTGCAGCACCCTGCTGGCCAAAACACCATGTTTGACCAGCAGGGTGCTGCAGGAGGCTGTCCAGGCTGAAAATGGGCTGCGCAGGGGCTGCCCATGGCCCCCTCATGGCCCATTTTTTCTAGCAGAAGCGCCGACCGCGGGCCAGTCCTTTGTTATTTCTAGGCCCCCTCCGGCTGGATCTAACCACCCCATGGACCAGATCCAGCCCACAGGCCTTGAGATTGACACCCCTGGCCTAGAAGATCAAAAGCCTTCGTGTAATGAAGCGTCTCTCTTTCCTTCAGCACTAAACTTTATTTTTGACTGAAAATAAGGGGTGGAAATCTGTCTCAGACTGGCTTCAAAAGCATTCTGGGCTCTACCAATAAAAGGCCCAAAAATATATCCTTCAAAAAAGTTAGAACTTTTAAATGTAGTGGTAAAAGGTCTCCGCAAAATAGATCAGGAAATTATCACTATTGGTGATGGTCTGATTGGTTTAAAATTCTCTTGCTGCCTGGGGAATTGTGGGAGTTGAAGTCCACACACTTTAAAGTCGCCAAAGTTTGAGAAACACGGATTTAAAGAGTTTAGGCAGGTAGATATTTTTCCTTCATTCACTTCCGTTTGGTACTTGTTCAAAGTTACAACAGCATCGAAAAAAGTTAGTTGTGACCGGTTTTCATATTTAATGACCATTGCGGCATTCACATGGTCATGTGATCAGAATTTGGACACTTGACAACTGACTCATATTTATGACAGTGGTCAGATACACTTATAACAACCGTATTACTAACTTAGCAACTGCTAATTTAAGAACTGGGTCAAGTAGAGTCATAAAATGAGAGAGAGGGAGGGAGGGAGAGAGAGAGAGAGAGAGAAAAAACGCAACACAGATGTTGGGACACTTATGCTCAGTGGTGACAGTGGAAGATCTTTCTCTTGTGCACCTAAATATGACAAAGGCTGTATTTTCCTTTTTTTTTTTTTCCAGATTGCAATGGGAATTCCTCTTCACAGGATCAAAGATATCCGGATCATGTATGGGACTTCCCCGTGGGGGGACACCCCTATTGACTTTGACAGCTCGGCCCATTTGCCTTGTCCACGGGGTCACGTGATCGCAGCCCGTATCACCAGTGAGAACCCTGATGAGGTGAGCCTTCCTATATTTCTGCCATTTTGTCCTACTGATTAAGGCGCTGGGCTGGAAAACAGAAGGCTGTGAGTTCAAGTCCTGCCTTAGCCATGAAAGCCAGCTGAATGACTTTGAGACAGTCCTTTTCTCTCAGCCCACCCCACCCCACAGGGTTGTTGTTATGAGGAAAATAGGAGGAAGAAAGTGTGTTGGTTATGCTCGCCACGCTGACTTATTTGCAAAGATAATGTTCTGACCTATGCCTCCTAAGATCATGAAGCAGACTCCTCATCCCAATAAAACCTCTTTTATTTAGGTTAAAGGGAATTCCTCTCTAGCAAAGTCCCAACGAACAGTTTTTCATGAGATTTCACAACAATAAACAGGCTTGGAGAGTTGCCAGGCTGATATCTTCCAAACGCCACGCTGTAGCAGCAATTACTTGGCAAGAAATCAGGAACAGATCTTCACCCTATTGATTTGAACTAATTGTCCCCTGCAAACACTACTCCCCTTTCACTCTTCTTTATTCCCTATGGAAGGGGCCGTTCACCGTCCACCTGAGCCTTTACTCCTGAGTTGACCCTTGTTCATTAACTGTTCCCTTCTCCTGGCAGCTCTGTGCATGCGCAAACTGGGAACAGGCTCCAGCTGTTCTTCTGCCCCACTGATCTCCGACTCCGAAGGCAGCTGATCGCTGTTGGATGGCCCTGGCCCCGTCTCTGCCTCCGATGCAGAGCACTCATCAGAGCCTTCCCCAGACTCCAGGACTGGCCCATGCTTCTCCCCAACCTCCTCACTGTCTGAGTCTGCTGCCAGCTCCGCTAGCTTCTGGCAGGCCACAACAGATAATAAAGATGGGATCATCTTCTCTCAGCCCAACCTTGCAGGGTTGTTATGAGGAAAACAAGAAGACAAAGGTGTATTGCCTATAAATTAACCGCCTTGAATTATTTGTAAAAATAATGAAAGTGGGCTATAAAAAAAATACAAATCTATAGGAAGTGGAGTCTTTCCTTGAGTCGAAGTCCACACATCTTAAACTTGCTGGTTGTGGGATTCTGAGAGTTGAAGGCCCACACATCCTAAAGTTGCTGCTGAGGTTGAAAAAACATGTTTCCCTGTGGATGTTTCTCTTGCCCTGTTAAAAATGATGACTTTTAAAATGAATAATTCCAATGCAGTCAGATGTGTGTGTGTGTGTGTGTGTGTGTGTGTGTGTGTTTAAAAAATAATGTTCCGTTGTATATTCCAGGGATTTAAACCCAGTTCTGGAACAGTCCAAGAATTGAACTTTCGCAGTAATAAGAACGTCTGGGGTTATTTCAGCGTGGCTGCCGCAGGAGGCCTTCATGAATTTGCAGACTCTCAGTTCGGCCACTGTTTCTCGTGGGGAGAAAACCGTGAAGAAGCCATCTCGTAAGTAAGAAGGAGCAGGGAGAAATGCTTCCCTCTTCTCTTGATTTCTCTGCTGATCGCAGAAGAAGAATCGGGTGGTTTGATCTCCTTTGGCTTAGTTGCCCGTGTGGAATTATATTTTTACAGATTAGTCCTTGATTTACATAAAACCAGGGGTGGGCTTCAAAATTTTTAGCAATGGGTTCTCTGCTTGGTTGCTGGGTGGGAGTGTCCATGGTGGGCGTGGCCTAGTGTTTTTGCCCTCCCCAGGCTCCTGAGGCTTTCTGTGAGCCTCCGGGAGGGCGAAAACAGCTTCCCCGGGCTCCAGAGGCCCTCTGGAGGCTGGAAATGGGCCCATTTCCGGCTTTCTTGAACTTCTGGAAGGCCCGTTTTTCACCCTCCCCAAGCCTCCACACACGCCCTGCCCTTACCTGCATCCAAAATGGGCCACATGGGGACTCCTGGGACGGGCGGAGTGGGAATGACGGGGCCAGCCAGAAGTGGGATTTGGGGGTTCCCTGAATGATACAGAATCTTAGCTAGGGAGTCCCAGCAGCCCATCCCTGCTTACAACCATTTGTTTAGTGGCTGTTCAGAGTTACAGTGGCATTGACTTACGACTGGTCCTTGCACTTATGACTGTTACGGCATGTATCTATGACGGTTGCAGCATCCCAGGGTCATCTGAGCGCCATTTGTGACCTTCCCAGATGACTTCTAATCAGCAAAGTCAATGAAGGCAGCCAGATTCGCTTTAACGTCCACATGATTCCTGGGACAAATGCAGTGATTCACTGAACAACCATGGCAAAAGAAGGTCATAAAAATTCACCTCACAACCACCTTGTTTATGAATGGACATTCCAGTTCCGGTTGTGGTTGTAAGTGAAGCACTTACCTGCAGTCATCTGAGTGCAGTTATTACCAGGGTAGACACAGGTAGTCCTTGACTTACAACCATTCATTTAGTGATCAAAGTTACAAGAGTACTGACAAAAATGACTTATGACCCTTTTTCACACTTATGACTGTTGCAGCATCCCCATTCAGACACTTGCTACCGGATGCATACACGTAGTCCTTGACTTATGACTGCAATTGAGCCCAAAATTTATGTTGCTAAGTGAGAAATTTGTTAAGTGAATTTTACCCCATTTTATGACTTTTCTTGTCACAACTGTTAAGTGAATCACTGCAGTTGTTAAATTAGTAAGACAGTTGTTAAGTGAATCTGGCTTCCCCATTGACTTGGCTTTCCAGAAGGTTGCGAAAGGGAATCACGTGACACCGGGATGCGGCAACCTGTCATAAATGTGAGTCATCCAAATATAAACCATGTGACCATGGGGTGCTGCAGTGGTCATTCAGTCACTTTTTTCAGTGCCATTGTAACTTTGAATGGTCACTAAGTGAACTGTTGTAAGTCAAGGACTACCTGTACTTATGACAGCTGAAGTGTCCCCAGAATCATGTGATCAATTTTTGAGACCTGACAAACAAAGTCAATAGGGAAGCCAGATTCACTTAACAACTGTGTTACTAACTGAACAACTGCAGGGATTTGCTTAATAACTGTGGCAGGGAAGGTCCGTCAAATGGGACAAAGTTCGCTTTACACCTGTCTCACTTAACAACGTAAGTTTTGGGCTCAATTGTGAGCATAAGTTGAGGACTATCTGTACTACAGTAGTTTTTAAATAAAACATCTTGTTATAATAGACCAGGGGTCTCCAAACTTGGCAACTCTAAGACTTGTGAACTTCAACTCCCAGAATTCCTCAGCCAGCGTAAGACTTGTGGACTTCAACTCCCAGAATTGCCCAGCAAGAATGATTACCTGAGGAATTCTGGGAGCTGAAGTCCACAAGTCTTTAAATTTATTTATTTTATTAAAAACAAAACAAAATTACAAATCTTTATTTACATTAATGTCATTCGTGTTGTTATTAATACATATATCTCCTTTTATACCTAAACATCGATTTTTATTTCTATCTTCCACCCATTTGTACCACCTGTCCCAAACTGCATAATAGTCCGAATCATCTTTGCCTTTTAGTTCCGCTTTGAATTTATCCATTTCCGTACAGTCCATTATTTTTTATATCAGGTCTTCTTCAGATGGTATCTTTTCTTTTTTCCATCCCTGTGTGAAGGCTATTCTCGCCACTATTATAATATGTATAATGATCTATCGGATGACCTTGCTAAATTTTCCCTTAATTATTCCTAGTAAAAATATTTCTGGTTTGAGTTCTAATTAATGATCTGTAATTTCTAATAGCCACCTTTGTATCCTCATCCAATATTTTTTAACTTCTGGGCATTGCCACCACATATGGAAAAAAAGTTCCTTCTTTATGTTTACGCTTCCAACATTCTGCATTTGTATTTGGATACATTTTAGTCAGTCTTGCTGGAACTAGGTGCCATCTACAAAACATTTTGTACTGATTTTCTTTAAATGCTGTTGACAATGTCAATTTATAGTTACCAATCCACATTTTCCCCCAATCCTCTAAATTTATATTGTGACCCATGTTTTTTGCCCAGGCAATCATTGACCCCTTAAATTTGAAAGGTTTCAGTATTTAAAATAAGGAAAACCTGAGAGGTTGGTGGTAAGTTATAAAACAGAAGTCCACACATCTTAAAGTTGCCAAATTTGGAGACTCCTGTTATAGATCTTTCAGGACCAGGAACTGGATACGGCCTCCAGGATGGAAAAGGAGTGAAAGGTAGTCTGGTGATATTCTCCAGTTTATTCTCAGACCTGATTGCCTTTTTTAAAAATCTCCAGAAATATGGTTGTTGCTCTGAAAGAACTGTCCATTCGAGGCGACTTCAGAACCACCGTGGAGTACTTGATTAAGCTGCTTGAAACAGAAAGCTTTCAGCACAACCGCATTGACACTGGTTGGCTGGACCGGCTGATTGCAGAGAAAGTGCAGGTAATCTTCTTCTGGCACAGAAAGGGACGGAATAGATCCCAAAAGAAAAACTGCATCCTTTTAATGTGGGTTATCCGTCTGTAGGAATGTGCTAAATAGATCCCATTCTACCGATAGAAGATAATATTTGTAGCTCAGGGTTCAGCGGTGGACACTTTGGTGCTTTCTGAGCTTGGAGGTTTTCTTGCAGACGTTTCATGACCCAACTAGGGAACGTCATCAGTGCTGGAAGGGAGTGAGGTTTGTGGAGAGATGGAGGAGGAGGGAGAGGAGGAGGAAGAGGAGGAAGGAAGAAGAGAGGAAGAGGAGGAGGAGGAGGAGGGGAGGAGAGGAGGAGGAGGAGGAGGAGGAGAAGAAGAAGAAGAAGGAGAGGAGGAGAGGACACCTAGTTTGGTGGTTTTATTGCAGACGTTTCATGACCCAACTAGGGAATATCATCAGTGCTGGAAGGAATTGGGTTTTGTGAAGAGATGGAGAAGGAGGAAGAGGAGGAGGAGGAGGAAGGAAGAAGCAGAAGCAGAGGAAGAGGAGGGGAAGGAGGAGGAGGGAGGGGAGAGGAGGAGAGGGGAAGGAGGAGGAGAAGAAGAAGGAGAGGAGGAGGAAGAAGAAGAAGAAGAGGAGGAGGAGAGGACACCTAGTTTGGTGGTTTTATTGCAGACGTTTCATGACCCAACTAGGTAACAACATCAGTGCTAGGTTGATGTTCCTGCAAATTTCTCTCATCTGCCTGCTTTGATGTCCATATGTGGTGCCAACAGAAGAGAATATTTGTAGTTCAGGGTTGAACCCTGGGGTCCTTGGTGCTCTCTGAGCTTGGTTGCATTCTTGCAGATGTTTCATTACCCAACTAGGTAACATCATGGGCATTGATGATGTTACCTATTTTAGTAATAAAACTTCTGTAAGAAAACCACCAAATGCAGAGAGCACCGAGGATCCCTCAGATCGAATGGTGGCGAACTCTCCAAATGTGTCCACTTGGGCAGTTCTGTTTGGCCATTGGAAAAGGAGAAAGTTCTCCAGATGATTGAATAGTAAAGCCTCCAGTAAAACAGGAGGCACACGAGAAGGAAGGAGGAGGGGGAAAAACTTAGAACAGATTAAGAAAAAGATATTGGCAGAATAGAGAAGAATGCTGAAGAACTTTGAAGCTAAGCATGGCTAAAGGAACTACTCCATTGGGCTTAAAACACTCGTTTTAGTCCCGAGTTTTCTAAAGCAAACTCTGAAAAGTTGACAATTGGTAATACAAAAGGTTGAGCCATGGGCTGTTTCATCCTTAATTTACTAATATAAAGAAGTAATTTTTTAAAAATGGCCTCTTCCTCTCTTTTTCATCTAGGCGGAGAGACCAGACACCATGCTGGGAGTGGTGTGTGGGGCCCTACATGTGGCTGATGTCAGCCTGCGGAATAGCATCTCCAACTTTCTCCACTCCCTGGAGAGGTAAAAACCAGATTTTTCAGCACTGACATTCCTTAAAACTTCCTGTTCGTCACTTTGTCTCCAGAGTTCTTTCCTTGAGTATGTTCTAAGCGATCTTGCAGAATTGGTAGTGGAGAACATATAAGCTTGTCCAACTCACAAAGTTATACAGGGTTGATTTCCTAGAGAATAGTGGCCTATTGAGAGCCAGTCTGATATAATGGCTAAGGCATCAGACTAGAAACTGGGAGATTGTGAGTTCTAGTCCCGACTTTAGACATGAAAGCTGACTGGGTGACTGAGCCAATCCCCAGGAGACTGTGAATTCTAGTCCCACTTTAGGCATGAAAGTTGATTGGGTGACTTTGAGCCAATCCCCAGGAGACTGTGAGTTCTAGTCCCATATTGGCATGAAAGCTGACTGGGTGACTTTGGGCCAATCCCCAGGAGACTGTGGATTCTAGTCCCACTTTAGGCATGAAAGTTGGTTGGGTGACTTTGGGCCAATCACCAGGAGACTGTGAATTCTAGTCCTGCCTTAGGTGTGAAGAAAGCTGGGTGACCTTGGACCAGTCACTTTTACCCAACGAATGGCTGTTGAAATGATACCAATTAAAATATATTTCAAAATACTGAGGAAATAGGAAGGTCTCTACCTGGCTAATTTGGCTGCTAGTCAAGTCTCTCTGGGAAGGGGATCCCCTAAAGGGGGAGCCCCACACCACCACGGGCTCTCCCCTTGCAGAGACATCCTCCCCCTCGTTCAGTAAGGAGAACCTGGAGGAGAAAAACCTCTTTTGCAAGCTATAATTAACTAAGGGTCCTGTAGAGGCCTGCAATCTTTTAGCCTTACCTTTTGGTTAGAAGCCTAACTATTTCTTGCAAAACTATTGGCAGGAAATGGAGTGCTGTTATTAATTCTTCTCTTCCAGGGGTCAAGTTTTGCCTGCCCATACATTGTTGAACATAGTGGACGTGGAACTCATCTACGAAGGGAAGAAATACGTACTAAAGGTAATGTCGCACCAGATACACAGTTGAGCTGCAGAAGAGATTGGACAACCATTTGTCTGAAACGGTCTAGGGCAGGGGTCTTCAAACTTGACACCTTTCAGACTTGTGGACTTCCACGCCCAGTATTCCTCCTCCTCCAGTCATGTTAGCTCAGGAATTCTCGGAGTAGAAGTCCACAAGTCTTCAAACTTGCCAAGTTTGAAGACCCCTGCATTAGGGGGTCGCTCAAAAGTTGTGGCGTGCCTTGGGGATTGTAAATATATTATGCTGAGTCAAGGTTGACTCAGCCTTCTGACCTTGCAAGATCAGTAAAATGAGGACCCAAGATTATTGGGGGCAATAGGCTGACTCTGTAAACTGCTTGGAGAGGGCTGTAAAGTGGCATATAAGTCTGTAAGTCAGGGGTCTTCAAACTTGACAATTTTAAGACCTGTGGATGTCCACTCCCAGAATTCCTCCTCCTCCAGTCATGTTAGTTCAGGAATTCCAGGAGTTGGAAGTCCACAAGTCTTAAACTTGCCAAGTTTGAAGACCCTTGGCATAGGTTTCTTGTCTGAGAAGGGGGTTGGACTAGAAGACCTCTAAAGTCCCTTCCAACTTTGTTATTCTGTTTAGGAGTGATGGTGGCCAGGGAAACAGAACTTTATAGACGTCTTCATAGTCAATTCTAAAAAATAATTGGTAAAGAAAGCAAGGTTGCAAATCCATAGTGAGAGTGAATGGGGGCGATCCTTGACTTACAACAGTTCATTTAATGATGGTTTGAACTTACTATGGCACTGAAAAAAGTGACATGACCGTTTTTCACACTTACGACCATTGCAGCATCCCCAGGGTCACATGATCAAAATTCAGATTCTTGGCGATTGATTCATATTTATGACGGTTGCAGTGTCCAGGCGTCATGTGAATTTCCCCCATTGTGATCTTGTGACCGGCAAAAAGTCGATGGGGAAGCCAGATTCACTTAACAGCCAGGTTACTAACTTAACGGTTGCAGGGATCAGCTTAAGAACTATGGCAAAAAAGATCGTAAAATGGAGCAAAACTCACACAATTAGCTGTGTTGCTTAGCAACATAAATCCTGGGCTCAGTGGTGGTCGTAAGTTGAGGACTGCCTGTATATAATCCTGTTTTTTACCATTTCTGCATGAGGGTCTCTTGGGAAGTTGCTTTGGGCTGAGAAGAAAGCTCCCTCCTCAGGTGTGAGCTGAGGAGCCACCCAAAATCATCCTAAGAAGGTTGAGATGTTCTCTTATTATAAAGGGTTAATACCACTTTATAAGGCCTTGGTAAGGCCTCACTTGGAATACTGCATCCAGTTTTGGTCACCATGATGTAAAAAAGATGTTGAGACTCTAGAACAGGGGTGTCCAACCTTGGCAACTTTAAGACTTGTGGACTTCAACTCCCAGAATTCCTCAGCCAGGTGGCTGAGGAATTCTGGGAGTTGAAGTCCACAAGTCTTAAAGTTGCCAAGGTTGGACACCCCTGCTCTAGAAAGAGGGCAGAGAAGAGCAACAAAGCGGATTAGGGGACTGGAGGCTAAAACATTTGAAGAATTGGTTGCAGGAATTGGGTACGTCTAGTTTGATGAAAAGAAGGACTAGGGGAGACAGGATAGCAGTCTTCCAATATCTCAGGGGCTGCCCCAAAGAAGAGGGAGTCAAGCTATTCTCCAAAGCACCTGAGCGCAGGACAAGAAGCGATGGGTGGAAACTAATCAAGGAGAGAAGCAACTTAGAACTAAGGAGAAATTTGCTGACACAGAATAATTAATCAATTGCCTCCAGAAGTTGTGAATGCTCCAACAGTGGAAGTTTTTTAAAAAGATGTTGGATAACCATTTGTCTGAAGTGATGTAGGGTTTCCTGCTAAGCAGGGGGTTGGACTACAACAAGGGTCTTCAAACTTGGTAAGTTTATGACTTGTGGACTTCAACTCCCAGAATTCCTGAGCTAATATGACTGGAGGAGGAATTCTGGGAGTTGAAATCACAAGTCTTAAAACTGGCAAGTTTGAAGACCCCCTGGACCAGAAGACCTCCAAGGTCCCTTCCAACGCTGTTATTCCTATTCTGTTCTGTTCTGTTCTATTCTATTCTATTCTATTCTATTCTATTCTATTCTATTCTATTCTACTCTACTTCTTGCTCTTCCCTTTCTCACAGGTAGCTCGGCAGTCTCCAAACTCCTACGTTGTCATCATGTCCGGTTCCTGCGTGGAGCTTGACGTTCACCGGCTAAGTGATGGAGGTCTCCTTTTGTCCTATGATGGGAGCAGCTACACAACCTACATGAAAGAAGAAGTGGACAGGTAACCTTGGATGCTTCCAGGGATGCTTGCAAGCAGAGGAACAGACCCTGGCATGCCATCCTCTAAAGGTTTTGAGGATGGTCCCCAAAAGGTCCTTCAACTTCATAACATTCAGTGTGACCAAAAGAAGATATTATCCAATCCATAAGTGGGCAGTCGTCATATTTCCCCTTAAAATCAAATGAAAGAGGATCAAATTCAATTGCCCATTGCTGCTTTAGAGGCATTCATAATCATGTTGTGGTTTGCCGGCAGCTTGTGCAGACGGCAGCGGAGTTGGACAGTGGGAAAGAAAGAGGATTAGTCTGGGACTCGGACAAGGGTCCTGCATCCGATGCAGAGATGGGGCCTGGACCATCTGGGATGGGGTGCTGCCTCCGGAGCCTTTGGAGTCTGGCAGTAGCAAGGCAGAGGACCCAGGGGAGCCTGTTCCCAGTGCGTGGGTGCGCAGAGCTGCTAGAAGGCGAGAGCAGCTGAAACAAAAGGGGTGACTCGGGAGTAAGGCTGGGAGGTGATTGCCCCTCCCATAAGGTATAAAGGACAGGCAAAGGTGAAGAAACCTTTGCAGGAAGCAATGTCGTTCGTTCGGTTCAGATTCATTCTTGAAGCTCTTTGTACACTGGTTGGGTTTTTTTCTATTTCATTGGACACATCTGTTATTGGCAGCACTTTACAGGGAAGAAAGGTGGATGCTTATCTCAAGGGACTGTTTGAGATTCATTACTGGCTGGGAATGAAAATTATTCCCAGCGTTGCAATAAAACAGGACTTGTTTTTAAAATAAGCGTGTGCGTAATTACAGTCTCGGAAGCCTTGGTCAGAACAAATCAAACCTACACACACACACACACTTCCCATACACACCCATAAATATGCAATTCGTTTTTAAAATATGATGCACCAAGGAAATCCGATACCCTCAATCTGTACAAACAAATGTGCATTGAGTAACTGTTCTTTCCTGCAGATTTACTGCCAGGAACTTAGTTAAGGGAATGACAAAACTATCAGTAGACTGAAAGGATGATTCTGGGTGCTGAACATTTCCACTTCCAGAATACTGCAGCCTGGCATGATTGCAAACACAAGTATTCCTCAAATTACGACCATAATTGAGCCTAAAATTTCTGCTGCTAAGCAAGACCGCTCTTAAGTGAGTTTTGCCTCCATTTTACCACCTTTCTTGCCATGGTTGTTAAGTGAATCACTGCAGTAGTTAATAAGTTGGTTGTAAAGTGAATCTGGCTTCCCCACTGACTTTGCTTATCAGATTGTCACAAAAGGGGATCATGTGACCCCGGGACACTACAACTGTCATAAATACATGCCAGTTGCCAAGCATCTGAATTTTGATCATGTGACCGTGGGGATGGTGCAACGGTTGTAAGTGTGAAAAACGGTCATACCTCATTTTTTTCAGTGCCGTTGTAACTTCGGTCATTCACTAAATGAATGGTTGTAAGTTGAGGATTACCTGTAAGAGGTTTTGGTGTCTACTCCCACCTGCCACTCCTCCCCCCTTGAGCTGAACATGCAATTGATGTGGAAATAAGGAGCATAGTACCGAGCTTAAAGTAGAACCAGGGTCCAGTAGTAGGTGCCAGCCATATACTTTCTGTCCCAAGGTCAAATCCTGGATTGTTTTGGTGGAAGCTAGCCAAGAACCAAGGTTTTGACCTTGGCTTCCCCCAAAAAGCACTAAGCAGACTCTTTGTCCCGGCAAAACCCCTTTTATTAAACAAAGGTGAATTTCTTGCCTTCACATTCAGCCAAAGGCCCGGCAAACAGCCTTTCAAGGGTATCATTAGGAGCACAGACCTTATCTAGCTTGGAGAGCTGCCAAGTAAATATTTCCAAACGCGGTGCTGACAAGGAAGGACTCAGCCCAGAATCTCTCAGATGCACAGACAGATCTTCACACTGCTGCAACAAACAAATCGTTTCCTGCAAAAAGCCCTTTCCCTTTTGCTCCTCTTTTAATTGCTATGGGAGGGGCCATTCACCGTCCACCTGTGGCTTTACTCCTACGTCAACCCTTAGTTCATAATTGTTCTTTTCTTTTGGCAATTCTGCACATGTGCAGGCTGGGAACCGGCTCCAGCTGCTCCCCTGCCTCACTCCTGTCCAACTCCGAAGGCAGCTGATACCTGCCGGACTGCCCTGGCCCCATCTCTGCCTCTGACGCAGAGCCCTCCTCCGAGCCTTCCTCAGCCTCCAGGAGTGGCCCATGTTCCTCCCCAACCACCTCACGGTCCAACTCTGCTGCCAGCTCCGCTAGCCACCAGCAGGCCACAACAATAAGGAAGGCACACAGCCTCTAAGGGTGGGGCTGTTTCTCTGCTGTCTTATCAGTATCTTAACTTTAGGGTTTGTGAATCTTCCACTCTTGTATGCCTTTAATCTTGCTAAGGAAAATTCCACAGCACCCTGGCCCTCACCCCCAATAAAACTTTTTTTTTTCCAAGAAGCAAATGGACTTTCTGGTTTTTCTTTGAAGATGTTTCGCTTCTCATCCAAGAAGCTTCTTCAGCTCCGACTGAAGGGTGGGGAATGGAAGGACTGACCAGCAATCAAATGACCAGGTGTCTGCAAGGAGTATAAATCCTTCCATTCAGAGGTGGTATTCAGCAGGTTCTGACCAGTTCTGGAGAGCCGGTAGCAGGAAATTTGAGTAGTTTGGAGAACCAGCAAATCCCACCTCTGACTGGCCTCACTCCTATCTATTTTCTGCCTCCCAAGTCCCAGCTGATTGGCTGGGTCTTCTTTGGTTGCCCTGCACAGGAGAACGGAGCTGGAAAGCAGGTTAGTGGAGTGGGGAGGGAATGGAGAATTTACAGTATCCTTCCCCTGCCACAACCACCAAGACATACTGCGCGCACCAAGCCATGGCCACAGAACCAGTAGTAAAATTTTTTGAATCCCACCACGGCTTCCATTCCCTAGTCAGAGCTGAAGAAGCTTCTTGGATGAGAAGCGAAACCTCTTCAAAGGAAAACCAGAAAGTCCAGTTGCCTCTTGGAAAAATAAAAAGCACATTCTTGAGGATGCAGTCTCAAAAAATAGATGTCCCCAAATGGATTCCATCCCCCTTTTCCTTCTAAGCTTGATTTCCACTTCCTGAATTGAATCGATATTGGACAAGGACTCCGAGGACCTGTTGTCTGATCTTTAGTCGGGATATTTGAAAATGGGACAAAATTCACTTAACCATTGGTTTGCCTAGCGCTCAAAATTTTAGGTTCAATTGTGGTCGTAAGTCAAGGACTACCTGCACTGGACTTTCCATTGCGGTCTTATCCTTGTTAGATCACCCAGAGTCAGAGTGAGTTGGGTATCCATATGAATTTTCTTAGTAAAGAAATAAAATTTTCTGTGTAGACATTTTCGGTATATATTTTGGGCTTTCTGTCCTCTCCTGCTTAGGTATCGCATCACCATTGGCAATAAAACTTGTGTGTTTGAGAAGGAAAATGACCCGTCGATTCTTCGATCCCCCTCAGCTGGGAAACTCATCCAGTACGTGGTGGAAGATGGCGGACATGTCTTTGCTGGGCAATGCTTTGGTGAAATTGAGGTAAAAGAAAAAACACCTTGTGAGCCTGTTAGACTGGTCTTCTTTGGAAAACCTTGTGATAAGGAACAAGCACACACTCACAAGCAGAAACAGTTTCTATCCACATGCTTGTTCAATCTCTCTCTTAATCTCTTAATCTCTCTTAATCAAAGTGAGATTGATTTTGGTTTGAATGTCCCAAAGGTGCTTTCTCAGGAGGCACCTGGATTTTCTTCCTTTCCTTTCCTTTCCTTTCCTTTCCTTTCCTTTCCTTTCCTTTCCTTTCCTTTCCTTTCCTTTCCTTTCCTTTCCTTTCCTTTCCTTTCCTTTCCTTTTCCTTTTCCTTTTCCTTTTCCTTTTCCTTTTCCTTTTCCTTCCCTTCCCTTCCTCCTCCCTTCCCTTCCCTTCTCCTCTCTTCCCCTCTCCTCCCCCTTTCTCTCTCTCTCTCTCTCTCTGTCTTTCTTTCTTTGTTTTTGTTTGAAAACATTTCATTTCTCATCCAAGAAGCCTCCTCAGCTCTGACTGGATGGTGCAGAATGGTAGGATTAATATTCTTTGTAGACAATTGGTCATTTCCATTCTTTTAGAGAGTCGTCCTTGAGGCCATTTGCACTACTCAAGTGACCCTGAGGACACAGATAAACCTCCAAGCAGCCTCAAGGACTCTCTGAAAAGGATGCAAATTACCAGCTGTCTGCAAGGAGTATAACTCCTTCCATTTCCCCACCATCCAGTCAGAGCCCAAGCAGCTTCTTGTATGAGAAGCAAAATGGGTTGAAAGAAAAACGAAGAAAGTCCAGTTGCCTCCTGAAAAAGCACCTTTGGGACAACCATGACCTGGATGACCTGGATGATGAGAATCTCCATAGATATTTTTGTTTGAATCAATTTTCTTCAAATATATTAAAAACAATACTGAGAAATTGATTAACTTTTTATTAATGCAGACGCTTACAAACACAACACGTGTGTGTTTTTTTTCTTCTTCAGAACCCTTCTATTTGTATTTGGATTTAATCCATTAAGGAGACCCTCAGATTTCCTGTCTCTTTTTTCCCATTTAAAGTGTTTTGCAAAGGCACAAATGCATGATAAAGACCCCTAATAAATAAAATATATTCATTCAAACTTATAAGCTATTTTATTCATCACAGACACCTTGACTTAACAGATTAAAAGTATCTGTAAAAAAGTTCAAAGAGAGATATTCATCATCCCATTACAAACTTAATACATTTCTGATGTATTCCATTTCTGATATCAAACTCTCCCCGGCTGGCATGCATATTTTAGTATATTTTTCAAGATTTGTAATCTCAGATATTTTCCTTGCGTTCTGTGTGAGGAAGGAAAGGGGAGGTGGGATGCAGATTCCAGAGAGGAGTCCCAGAACAAGAGACTCTTCAGTCAGTCCTGAACGGGATGGGGTAAGGAGGAAAAAATTTCAGGGTACAGGTAGTCCTCGACTTATGACCACAATTAGGACCGGGAAATTTCCGTTGCTAAATGAGGTGGTGATTAAGTGAGTCATGCCCAGTTTGATGACCTACTTGAATCACACCGTTGTTAAGTGAATCTAGCTTCCACCATTGATTGTGCTTGGTGAAAACCAGCTTGGAATGGTGACAAGAGGTGATCACATGTCCCCGGGATGCTACAATCATTGTAAATAGATGCTGGTTGCCGAGCGCCTGAATTTTGATGACATGGCCATAGAGATGTTACGATGGCTGTAAGTGTGAGGATTGGTCATAAGTCCTTTTTTTCAGCCCTGTTCTAACTTTGAACAATTGTTAAATGAGTAGTGGTAAGTCGCGGGCTAGCTTAAAGTCTCCCGCGGTATATCTATTAGGTTAGAAGATGACATAGCTTTAATCTGGCAAGATTCTAATTAGGAGTAAGCGGATAAAAAGCCAGTTTGATCTAGTAGTTAAGGCACCAAACTACAATGTGTGAATTCTAGTTCTTCCTTAGCCATGAAAGCTGACTGGGTGACTTTAGGTAGGCCAGGGGTATCAAACTCGATTTCATACAGGGCCGCATGAAGGTTGTGTTTGACACCTGGGGTGTGTAGTCAGGGGGCGTGGCCAGGCCAGCTCGATGTCACTCATGTTAGGGAGCGCTCTGCAGAGGTGGGATTCAGCAGGTTCTGACCAGTTCTGGAGAACCGGTAGTGAAAATTTTGAGTAGTTCGAGGAACTGGCAAATACTGGAGATTTTATAGTATCCTTCCCCTGCCACGCCCACCAAGCCACGCCCACAGAACCGGTAGTAAAAAAAAATGAATCCCACCACTGGTGCTCTGCCAGCGAAAATGGGCTTCCGAGGAGCAGACATACACACGCACACACACACATGCTCGGAAGGCGCTGCCGATTACAAGAAGAATTGTGATAATTTCCAGGCAGGAAATGGCAGGAAGAGGAATAGTTGTCTGCCGCACCTATTCAGCTCTTCCCCCTGCTTTTTATCCCCAGAGCTAGGGTGGGGCTTTGCTAGCAGCAGTGGCTCTTCTGTCCCCAGGACCGGCCCATAGATTTCCACTGCTCTCCTCTCTTCTGCCTTCTGTGCATCTGCGCATCAGGCACTGGATCCAGATGTTCCTCCTCTTCCTCATCAGCTACCTCCAGACTTGGGGGCTGTTCTCTCTCCGTGGGTTGATGGATGGCCCAGGCTCCGTCTCTCTGTCTCTGTCTCTCTCTCTGTCTCTCTCTCTGTGTCTCTCTCTCTCTCTGTGTGTTTCTCTTTCTCTCTGTGTCTCTCTCTGTCCTTCTGTCTCTATCTCTCTCTCTGTCTCTCTCTGTCTCTCTCTCCTCTGTCCTCCTCCTCCTCCTCCTCCTCCTCCTCCTATTTGACTGCCGAAGGGGCCAGCGGTCGACGGGCCACAACACAACCAGCTCCAAGCATGGCTGTCCCTTTAATGAGCTTTCTATATTTATCCGTATTCTTCTTGCTTAAATGAACCATAATGCTTGGTCGGTGCAATTTGTTAACAGGAAACACAAGAGAATTATAAAAGCAGCTGGACAAAGGGAGTACAGGGAAGCAAACACTCCGAGAAGTCACTTGTTTATATTGATCTTCTGCTATTTTCAGGTGATGAAGATGGTGATGACACTCACAGCGGCGGAATCGGGCTGCATCCATTATGTGAAACGTCCTGGAGCAGCCCTTGAGCCGGGCTGCATAATTGCTAAAATGCAACTGGATGACCCAAGCCGAGTTCAACAGGTAAATTTGGAGGCTTAGCAGCAAGGGCTATCTCTACATAGAGATTTAAGCTAGAAACAAAAATCGGGTTGGCTTCTGGGGACATCTGTTCGTTTTCTTTGGTCTTCTTCTGGGTGGGTGGGGTTGGGAGGTCAGGGAAGGGATATTTTTTTCCACTCTGACCTAGAGCTTTGTGATCTCCTGGTGGTCTCCCATCCAAGCACCAGCCAGCTCTTAAACTTGGTTAGCGTTTAGAGATTGGGGAAAGTCAGCTAGGGGCTACTTGTTGGCTCCAAAATTTTTTGGTCATGATGGAGGAGATGAGTCCAAGAAATGGATCCACAGTCTTAGGAGCCACCTCATACAGTAGTATGTACACGAGTAGCCCCATAGTAAGATGGGTGGCTAACAACAACAACAACAACAATAATAATAACAATAACAATGTGGCCCACCAGAATACTTTTCAGGCCTCCTAGTTTTGCCTCATAGTTAATAAGGAGACTTTTTCAGTTTTTCTTAGATTGGGCTACAGGTAGTCCTCGACTTACAACCATAATTGAGCCCACATTTATAGTGTAGGTGGTCCTCAACTTACAACCATTTGTTTAGTGATGGTTAGAAGTTACAGTGGCACTGGAAAAAAAAACATTTGACCATTTTTCACACTTACATTCATTCATTCGTACATTTATTGCGGCATTCCCCATGGTCACATGATCAAAATTCACACACTTGGCAACTGAGTCATATTTATGACGGTTGCGGTGTCCCCGGGGTCATGTGATCCCCTTTTCCCACCTACTGACAAGGTCGTAAAATGAGGCCAGATTCACTTAACAACTGTCTTGCTTAACTTTGAGCTCCCTTGCGGTTGTCTTACCTGTAGTAAGTCACGAGGTTTGCTAAATGGGTCATCTTGCGACTGATCGATTTTAACAAATACAGGTCTTCTTCGAGTTATGAATGTAATGGAGCCTGCCCATTCCATTCGTAACCCAAGGATTCGTGGGAGTGAATCTCGTACCTTGAATGAGATCACTCCCTCCTTTCCCCCACGCATTGCTAATTGAACGCGTAGCTTTTTAAGTGCACACGAGGTATTTCAGGGTGGGGAAGGCCATGGGGGTCCTAGTGATGGGACAGACCACCTGCGTAAGACCACCCAAGGCCTCCCCGACCCAATGAAATGCCTCATGCTCTCCACAATTGCTTCCCCCTCCAACCTACCAAGATCCCGCAAGCTGTCTCCTCTCCACCCTCTCAGCCGTGTGCGCCCCTCTATAGCTCCATTTAGGCCTGCACAGAGGGGTGGGCTGGCAAAGTGCAGGATAAACGTTGCAGAGCCTCTGCGGTTGTTTGTAAGAGCGAACAACTGCCGTGAACTTGCAAGTTTCCTCGTTTCGGGACTTGTTCATAAACACTAGAAGGTGCTTATCGGGTAACTTCAAACATTCGCTAAGGGAATGCTCGTGACCTGGGGATTACCTAAATATTGGTAGTGATCATTAAGTGAACACTGTGTTCGTTAAGTGAACACATTGGTTGTTAAATGAACCCGCTGTTCACTCTGAGGTGATTTTTGGCTGAAAACTGGAATCCTTAACGCCAGTTTCCGGCAAAAACATCGTCGATCACAGTCACGTGACCGCAAGACTTTGCAAACAGCCTTAAATGTGGACTGGTTGTTGAATGACCAAAATGGGAGTAATGTGATTGCCAGGGGTTGGCGGGCAGTTATCAGAACTTTGAATCTGGATCATATGTACCTTTTTTGAAGTAACTTTGAAAGACATTTGAATCTGAGAAAGAAGCTTCAGCCCAGGAGATCTGAGAAAGTGATCCTTTCTCCTTTGGAGATAAAGAAGATGATTGCATAGGTACAACTCTCACAGTGCTGACTGGCTTGTGTTTTTCTTGTCCCCTTAAGGCTGAGCTCCATACGGGAACCCTGCCCCAGATCCAGAGCACAGCCCTGCGGGGTGAGAAGCTTCACCGGATCTTCCATTATGTCTTTGACAACCTACTCAATGTGATGAACGGATTCTGCCTTCCAGATCCCTTTTTCACCAACAAAGTAATATCCGTTGCTTTCCTTTCCCCGCTTTTGGTGGCATAAACCATAGTTTAAGAGCCGTGGTGGCATAGTGTTTAGAATGTAGTATTGCAGGTAACTCTGCCCACTGCTAGCAGTTCGATCCTGACCGGCTCAAGGTCGACTCAGCCTTCCATCCTTCCAAGGTCGGTAAAATGAGAACCTGGATTGTTGGGGGCCATAGGCTGACTCTGTAAAAACCGCTCAGAAAGAGCTGTAAAGCACTGTGAAGTGGTATCTAAGTCTTAAGTGCTAGTGCTATCTTAATGCCTGTTTCCTAGTATGACTTGATTGCTTATTGTACCCTATGACTATGTTAAGTGTTGTACCTGATGATTCTTGACTCTTGATGAATGTATCTTTTCTTTTATGTATACTGAGAGTATCTGCACCAAGACAACTTCCTTGTGTGTCCAATCACAATTGGCCAATAAAGAATTCTATTCTATTCTATTCTATTCTATTCTATTCTATTCTATTCTATTCTATTCTATTCTATTCCATCCCATCCCATTCCATCCCATCCCATCCCATATTTTCTATTCTATTCTATTCTATTCTATTCTATTCTATTCTATTCTATTCTATTCTATTCTATTCTATTCTATTCTATTCTATTCTATTCTATCCACCCCCCAGATGTGTTAGAACTTCAACTCCAAAGAATTCCCAGCCAATTAACCTTCCATGTTTAGTTCTAACACATCTGGAGAGCATTACCCAAGGTCAGGAATTCTCAATCTTGGCAGCTTTCAAATGTGTGGACTCCAGCTCCCAGAATACAGCATGCTGACTGAGGCATTCTGGGAGTTGAAGTCTGTACATCTGAAAGCTACTTGAGGTTGAGAAACACTGCCCTAGGTTAATGCTGCCCTTCAGGGGTGGGGTACAATTATTTTTTACTACCGGTTCTATGTGCGTGGCTTGGTGGGCATGGCATGGCTTGGTGGGCGTGGCGTGGCTTGGTGGGCATGGCAGGGGAAGGATACTGCAAAATGCCCACTTCCTCCCTACCCCACTAACCTGCTTTCCAGCTCCGTTCTCCTGTGCAGGGGAACAAAAGAAGGTTCAGCCAATCAGCTGGGACTCGGGAAGCAGAGAATAGATGAGGGGTGGAGCCAGTCAGAGGTGGGATTTGCCAGTTCTCCAAACTACTTAAAATTTCCGCTACCAGTTCTCCAGAAGTGGTCAGAACCTACTGAATACCACCTCTGCTGCCCTTCCTTCCTTCCTTCCTTCCTTCCTTCCTTCCTTCCTTCCTTCCTTCCTTCCTTCCTTCCTTCCTTCCCTCCCTCCCTCCCTCCCTCCCTCCCTCCCTCCCTCAGAACTGGTCATAAGACAAAAACTACCCGCAGCATTAGATGCCTATAGAAAACAAACGTATTTACCTGTTATCTTGACTTACTTTCAACTCCACCTCTAACTCAGGTGAAGAACTGGGTTGAACGCTTAATGAAGACTCTCCGGGATCCATCCTTGCCTCTACTGGAGCTCCAAGATATCATGACCAGTGTCTCTGGGCGGATCCCGCCCAACGTGGAAAAATCCATCAAAAAAGAAATGGCACAGTATGCAAGTAACATCACCTCTGTCCTCTGCCAGTTTCCCAGCCAGCAGGTAAGGAAAGTTTTGTGATCTGGGCTGAAACTGAGATGAAACTGACTAGGAAGAGGTTAGAGGGAAGACTAATATCCTTGACTGTGAGAGAGGGTGAGGAGGGCGAGGAAGGAGGGTCTAGGTAGGACAACGCACTGCGGCCAACTCACCATGGCCAGTTCAGTGCGGGACAACTCGCCGCTGGACTGTCAAACACTAATATCAAAGAAACATTGGAAGAGAATTATTACAGAAAGGATGCAAAAAGAGGGACAGAATGAAATGTGAATGGCAAAAATTAAAAAACATTTTTAATTATTTTAAATAATTAATCGTATGTTTTGAACTATAACATGCACCTAGCTTTTGGGGAGGAAAAAAAAAATCTGCCTCTGCATCCCCCCAATTTGCCCCTTTGCAACGAACAGCAAACAGCCTGTTTCAGCTTCAGCACAGCCTGATTTAGCACAAGCAGCTGATTGTCGGTTGGATTTGCCTCCCAACGATCAGCTGTTTCAGGCTGCAGGGATTGCCATTGTCTATTGCCACCGGCACCCACCCCGTTTTCCGCCTCCGCGCACCACGTGGACTAAGCTTTGATATGAGGTGTCAGATTCTGTCTGTTGTGTGTCCATCCCACCCTCCCACTTTTTCAGTCAAGCCCAAAACATGGAGGGTGTCAATCCCAGTTTGCTTCCGTTCTTCCTGTAGATTGCCAACATCCTTGACAGTCATGCCGCCACCTTAAACCGCAAATCGGAGCGCGAGGTTTTCTTCATGAACACTCAGAGTATTGTGCAGCTGGTTCAAAGGTGAGCGTGATCTCAGAAGTGATCTTGGGCAAAATCTGAAAAGGGGAAGCCAAATGATAGGCTGCTTTGTGATCGAATCCAGTCTCTACCCCCCGACCCCAAAAGTACAGTTAAGGCCCTATAGATGGGTCTACCACAGGGGTGTCAAACTCAAGGCCCGGATCCAGGGGTGCTTAGATCTGGCTCACAGGGCCGCCCTGGCAACAGTGAAGGATCGGCCCGTAGTACTTCTGCTGGTGAAAATGAAGCTTGGGAGGGCTGCACACAGTTCTCTCAGGCCCTGTTTTCGGCCTGGATGCCCTCCTGCGATCCTCTGCCTGCGAAAACAGAGCTGGGAGGGGCAATCCCCCTGGGCTCAGTGTATGGCCCTCCCTGGGTTCCGTTTTCACTGCCAGAGGGCTGCAGGAGGCTGTCCAGGCCAAAAACGGGGGCCGGGGACCACATGTGAGCCCCCCCAGAGCTCCATTTTCACTGGCAGAGGGCTGCCGGAGGCTATCCAGGTCAAAAATACAGCCCAAAGTGGGTCACACATGCTCCCCCCCCAGAGCTCCGTTTTCACTGGCAGAGGGCTAGCAAAAAAGAAAAGGAAGGAAGGAAGGAAAGTCGGGAGGAAAGAAAGGAAGTCCTGCCTTAGCACTTGGCCACCAGCAGTCTGGAGGACAAGGGTTTGGGGCTCTCCCTGGTCTAGCCTTCCTCCGCTGGAGACAATGGATCCCCCCCCAGCCTCAACCGGGGGCACCATGGGTGCCCCTGACACGAGTGATGTCAAGGTGGCTGCTCCCAACCCGGCCACGCCCACCCCAGCCACACCCACCCTGAGCATGCCCACCTGGTCCCCCGAGGTCAAAGTCAACCCTGATGCGGCCCTCAGTGAAATCGAGTTCGACAGCCCTGCCTTGGACGAATCCTGCTGCAAGTGTGTTTACAATTCAGCCCTGTTGTCAAAAGACCGTCAAAGCTTCCGTATTTTCATCCGAGGGCTCTTGTTACAGATACCGAAGCGGCATCCGAGGTCACATGAAGGCAGTCGTGATGGATTTGCTTCGGCAGTACCTAAGGGTGGAAACTCAGTTCCAGCACGGTGGGTCATCTCCTTTCAGGATTTGGATTTTCGAACAAGGGTGGTTGGGAGGAGGGGATATGACCACAGGGAAGAAGAAAAAGCCGTAATTATTCCGGCCGCCAGATGTCAGCCTTGTACTGAGATAACAACCCAAACAGGCTTTGCCAACGAAAATTGTTCTTTTTCTAAAGGATGGTTAAGTTTCACCAGAGGTGTCAGGCAGGCTGGTTAACCGTAGTCTAGTGGGACAGCTTTTAGAGCTGATTTCCCATTACCCTTGACCCAGGGTAACAGCGGTTAGAATGGTCAGTCCTTCCCTCTCCATATTAGCACTTAAAGAGCACTGCAAATGCTTTGCTTGAATCCATCTCTGCCTCCCCATCTACCCTGTTTCGGTTAATTCTTTGATACTGTCCACACGAACCATGAATTCTAATTCCTTCCTTCCTCCCTTCCTCTGTTTCCACCATTCATCATTTTTCCTTCCCTCCTTCCTCCCTCCCTCCATCTCCATCATTGTTTCCTTCCTCACTCCCTCCATCTCCATCTCCATCATTCATTGTTTCCTCTCTCCCTTCCCGTCATTCCTTTTCCTTCTTTCCTTCCTTCCTCCCTCCCTTCCATCATTCAGCTTTTCCTTCCTTCCTTCCTTCCTTCCTTCCTTCCTTCCTTCCTTCCTTCCTTCCTTCCCTCCTTCCTCCCTCCCTCCCTCCCTCTCTCCCTCCCTCCTCTCATCATTCATCTTTCCTTCCTTCCTTCCTTCCTTCCTTCCTTCCTTCTTCCTTCCTTCCTTCCTTCCTTCCTTCCTTCCTTCCTTCCGCCCTCTGCTTACAAAAAATAAAAACCCAATATACAAAGAGTAAAAAAATGAAAGAAAGAAGACTATAAATAGTCTTTGCAGTTACGATGGGGATGAAAAATTAATTTTGTAGCCAATCCTTGCATCAATGGCCTTTGCGGGTGTGTAACACCAAGGAAATCTGATTACAGGTAGCCCTTGAGTTACGTCCATAATGGCACCTTTCGATTATGGATAGAAGTTGTAAGAGTCATATAATGGGTGGGTCATGTAACTGGCCCAATTTTATGACCTTTTTGCATTGGTTGTTAAATGAATCTGGTTGTAAGTATGAGTGCCATGGTTAAGTGAGCACTATAGTTGTTAAGTAAATCTGTTCATTGTGGCAAGGGTTTGCCAATAACTAGAAATAAATGCTGGTTTTCAGCAAAACCACCCCAAAGTATTTTAATTTGGACTAGCTTAGACTTTCCCCATCTAGGAGTACTTTAGGGCAGGGGTCTCCAACCACCGTGCCCCGTACCGGTACCGGTCCGTGGAAGATTTTCTACCGGACCACCGGTTTGCTGGGCACCGCCATCTTGTTTCGATGAGAAAGTGCTTCCGGGTGAGCTTTTCCGGTTGGAAAGCAGCGTTTGGGTCCTGAAGGAATCCTCGCGCCTTAGTTTCATTGAAGCGGGGGGGCGGCTTTGAACAAAACTAAGGCGCGAGGATTCTTTCAGCACTCAAGGCAAGGCGAGCCGAGCGACCGTCCCGAAGCGAAGCCCATCGACAAAGGTACAAAGGAGGAGTTGAAGGTGGCAGGGAGAAGCGGGGGACGGCTGGTTGGCCGGTCGCTCGGCTTGCCATGCCTTGTCATGCGTGCTGATGCCGGTACCGGGCCGCGGATCATTTTGTGATGCCGGTACCGGGCCGTGGCACAAAAAAGGTTGGGGGCCACTGCTTTAGGGGGTATATTCCTCAACTCCCAGGCCTCCCCCATCCATTGTGGGCATTGCTGAGAATTCTGGCAGCTGAAAGTCCCCAATCAGGAATGCCCCCAATTAGAGGACGTTCAAAGTAGGGTGCAGCTTCTTGTAATCGAGGGAAGGAAAGAAAAAAAATCCCTGTGGATTTTACTCCGCCAGTCATCCCAAAGGTGCTTTTTTTTAAAGAGGCAACTGGACTTTCTTGGTTTTTCCTTGAAGACATTTCGCTTCTCATCCAAGAAGCTTCTTCAGATCTGACTGGATGGTGGGGAAGGGAAGGATTTATACTCCTTACAGGAGTATAAAGGAGTTTTCAAAGAAAAACCAGAAAGTCCAATGGCCTTTCAACGACTCCGGGAGTCGTTGCTAACTCTGAGGAATGGCACTCCTCTCTGTTTCAAGGTCATCAGCTAGTGCTGCCCAAAGATGCGCAGTCATGTGGCCAGCGGAATGCCGTTTCCTCCCCACCGAAGTGGCACCTATTTATCTACGCGCATTTGACAGGCTTCCGAACTGCCAGGTAGGCAGGAGATGAGGTGTACATGGGTGCTCACCTGCCATGCGATGCTCGAGTCTCAAAACTCCTCCAGGTTATTCCAGCCAGGGAAGGCCAGCATCTTAACCATCCTGCCACCCTTTCTTGTTGTCAAACCTCTCTTATTTAATAAATGTTATGTTTGGCCTTCTGCTTTCAGGTCACTATGATAAATGCGTCTTTGCTCTTCGAGAGGAGAACAAAAACGATATGAACACTGTGCTCAACTACATCTTTTCCCATGCCCAGGTGACCAAGAAGAACCTCCTCGTGACAATGCTCATTGTAAGTGAAGCTCTCGGGCACAGTTTCTTTACCGCTCTTCCGCAAACCATTTGAAATATAACCGAGAGTCGTACCTAGGAGTTACAAAAGGGGTATGATCGATCTGTAGTAATGACTGATTTCAGATTTAAAGCCATGGGGTGGAACTGCTGGTGCCAGAGCAGACCTACCACTTGGCACTCAATCTTAACAGCTTTAATATGGGTGGACTTCAACTCCCAGAATTCCCTGGGCAGAGTTCTGGAAGTTGGAGTATATTATATATGTTTATGTAACAGAATAACAGAACTATAGAGTTGGAAGGGACCTTGAAGGCCTTCTAGTCCAACCCACGGCTCAAGCAGGAGATCTTATATCATTTCAGACAAATAGCTATCCAACTGCTTAAAAACCTCCAGTGATGGAGTGATATATACTTATTTGTCAAATTGTATGCCACCCAATTCACCTAAAGGCGTTCTTGTCACTATTATTGTTTTAAAATGCCACAGTGAGGATCAAATATGATCAGTGGTCACTGGAAAGGGGAATGGAATGGATTTCTTTGAAGAATACTCTTATACGTAAACAATTTAGTACAGTTTCTATCTTTTGGGGCCTAGGAGAATGTTTATACACATTATTATGCACCTGCTAAATAGGAATAACAAGGTTGTAGGCATGGCTGGGATTCAAATTTTTTAACAACTGGTTCTGTGGGCATGGCTTAGGTGGTGGATGTGGCTTGGTGGTCATGTGACTGGGTGGACATGGCTTGGTGGTCATGTTATTGGCTGGGTGTGGCCAACTCAATATCACTCACATCAAGGCAGGCATCTCCTCGCCTGGCCTCTCATGACTGTGGGGATGCTGCAACAATCGTAAGTGTGAAAGATGGTCATACGTCACTTTTTTCAGTGCCATTGTAACTTTGAATGGTCACTCCACACAATCAAAGTATCAGCAAAGGAGGGGGGAAAAACTCCAGAGAAGTTACAGAGACAGGAAGTCTAGTCCTGCCAAGAATGTAATAAGGGTTAACGGAGAGGCAGTTTCTGTAAGCAACACCAGAATGTTTCCTTCCTGCCTTCCTTACAGGATTAGGCCAGTAATTTCTTCTAACAACCGGTTCTCCAAACTGCTTAGAATGTTAACAACCGGTTCTAGCGAATAGATGCGAACTGGTAGAATCCCACCCCTGGTTGTAGAACAGTGTTTCTCAACTTCTGGACCTTTAAGACATATGGACTTCGACTCCCAGAATTCCCCAGGCAAAATTCTGGGAGTTGAAGTCCACGCATCTTGAAGTTGCTGCCTGGGGAATTTTGGGAGTTGAAGTCCCCCCATCTTGAAGTTGGTGGCTGAGGAATTCTGGTAGTTAGAGTTCACCCATCTTAAAGTTCCCGAGATTGAAAAACACTGCTGTGGAGGACATGGATCAACATAATCTGCAAAGTAATATCAAAGTAATTGTCTTTTAAGGTGTGAAAGACAAAATTCTCCATTTTGAAAATACAAAAAGGGAGAAATCTGGCTTCACATGGATTGTTTTCCTTATGGAGCAACAGTTGTTTAGAGCAGGGGTCTCCAACCTTAGCAACTGGTGGACTTCAACTCCCAGAATTCCTCAGCCAGCTTTGCTTTATTGACTTCTGAACAGCTTTGCTGGCTGAGGAATTCTAGGAGTTGAAGTCCACAAGTCTTGGTTGCTAAGGTTGGAGACCCCTGGTTTAGAAAATCACCTGCATATTATAACTGCATCATGTTAAGCAGCTGTTTTAATAGCATTAACCTTTTCAAACTGGATAGCCAGACTTGGTCCTCGTTTTACCTTCTCATGCCTTCCCCGTAAAATTCACCAACCACAGCCTCCCGCCATTCTTGAGGTCTGATAATAATCTCTTATTTTGCCTCAGGATGTCTCATTTAAATATTGGGCTGGAGTTTCTGGGAGAACTCTTTTGAGTTGGCCACTGAGGTCCTTCAAATCTCCAATCCCATCTTTTTTCAATTAAAAAGACAAAAGCAGATCACGCCTCTCCCCTTTCCCTATGACCGGGAGGAGTAAAAATATTTGTCTACGCCGGTGTTTTAAAATATAGCTGAGCTGAAGAAAAATGCCCCTTTTTATGCGGCCTGTGGGAGAGTCAATCCCAGGATGGATGGCATCCATCACATCCCAGTCTGCGTCACGCTTTCAAATTCTATGCTAATTCGTAGAGTTGAGGTTCCCAAGCCTCTTCTTCTTTCTGCATCTTTTTCTTCATTTTGCTAAAGATGCGGCACATTCACAAGAAATTGATTTGTCCAGCTAAAAGTTTAAACGCGACACTGTTTTTCTTCTTGCAGGCAAGCACAGTCTCTTAGAACAGCTGATACGTGATGGATATACATGCCACCGTTGTCTTAGTTAAATAGTAATCTGTGCAATATGAAGATCTCTCTTTCTTATACACAAACACACACACAGACATGCAAATACACATATACACACCCGCACTCGCTTCCCCTTCTTTCCTTCTCTTCTCTTCTCTTCTCTTCTCTTCTCTTCTCTTCTCTTCTCTTCTCTTCTCTTCCCTTCCCTTCCCTTCCCTTCCCTTCCCTTCCCTTCCCTTTCCTTGTTCCAGTCTTCTTCGCCTCGCCTCTCTTTCCCCCTTCCCTCATTCGCTTTCCCTCTCCTCTTTTCCCCTTTCCTCTTGTGTCTTTTCCTTCTTCTCTTTTTCCTTTCCCTTCTTTTTTATTCTGATCTATTCCCATGCTTTCCCCTCCCCCTCCCCTCCCCTCTTCTCTTCCTTCTTCTCTTTTCATTTCCATTCCTTTTTGTTCTTCTCTATTTCCTTTCCCTGCTTTCTCCTCTCTTCTCATCTCCTCTCTTCTTTTTCTTTCCCTTCTTTTTATTCTTCTCTATTTCCTTTCCTTTCCTTTCCTTTCCTTTCCTTTCCTTTCCTTTCCTTTCCTTTCCTTTCCTTTCCTTTCCTTCCTTCCCATCCTTTCCTTTCCTTTCCTTTCCTTTCCTTTCCTTTCCTTTCCTTTCCTTTCCTCTTTTTTTCTTGCCATGCGATTGTAAGTAACGCTTGCCTTAAGAATCTCATTATTTGAACACGGAGCCATATTTCCTCTGAGAATTCTGGAGTAGCTCTGAGCTGGGGCTGTTCATTTCTCAAGTAATCATGCTGGCATGATGGAGAGAAAAAATGGCAGCTGTTCGCAGCTCAGGCCTTCAATTTTCTTCAGAGTCCGGTCACTCAAGTGTGTAATTACATGGGGTGCTGGAGAGGCGTTAGGCCTTGTCAAAGAACACGTCAGAGGCCTTCGCACACCGCCTTTGCCGATCGGGGCAGGCTGAAAGCTGCAGAATGCTGCTGCACGCCTTGTGTTTTTGGGGTGTGTGAGTGTGTTGGTGAATCCTTCTTGCCAGGATGGGGTTTTAAACTGCTTTTCCATTTTGGGGTGGTCCATCTCTATAGTCCTTCTGAGGGCTTTCAAGGAGGAACCATTTTCTGTAAGGCTGATTGGAAGAGTTGCTACGGATTGAATCCGGAGTCACTTCTATTGGAGTGACTTAGAGGTAGTCCTCGACTTATGGCCATGCTTGAGTCCCAAATTTCCATTGCTAAACAAGACCATTGTTAAGTGAGTTTTGCCCCACTTTATGACCTTCCTTGCCACCGTTAATCACAGCAGTTGTTAAATTAGTAACACGGTTGTTAAGTGAACCTGGCTTCCCCTTTGACTTTACTAGTCAGAAGGTCGCAAAATGGGATCACATGACCCCGGGACGCTGCAACCGTCATAAATATGAGTCAGTTGCCAATTTTGATCACATGACCGCAGGGATGTTGCACCAATCATAAATGTGAAAAACGGTCATAGGTCCCTTTTTTCAGTGTCGTTGTAACATTGAATGGTCACTAAATGAATAGTTGCAAGTCGAGGCCTACCTGTAATACATATGTAGAAAGTCGGCTCGGTGTTTAAATTAGTATATTTTTCCACAAATTTGTCTTTTCTGTTCTGGTTTTTGTATCAATAGCAGTGGTGGGATTCATTTTTTTTTTACTACCAGTTCTATGGGTGTGGCTTGGTGGGCGTGGCTTGATGGACGTGTCAGGGGAAGGATACTACAAAATCCCCATTCCTTCCCCACCCCACTAGCCTGCTTTCCAGCTCCATTCTCCTGTGCAGGGCAACCAAAGGAGACCCAGCCGATCAGCTGGGACTCAACGGGAGGCAGAGAAGAGATGGGGGCAGGGTCAATCAGAGGTGGGATTGGCCGGTTCTCCAAACTACTTAAAATTTCCGCTTCCGGTTCTCCAGAACTGGTCAGAACCTGCTGAATACCCACCCTCTGATCAATAGGTTATAGATTATAATACTTAATTCGTGGCGGAGACTATATTTTGAAAAGTAGGCCTCGCTTGGATGCCGAGCCTGTAAATCAAGGATTTCTTTGCTTTCTCGACAGGATCAGCTGTGTGGCCGAGATCCAACACTGACCGATGAGCTGATCAACATTCTGACGGAGCTGACCCAGCTGAGTAAGACCACCAATGCCAGAGTGGCCTTACGAGCCCGCCAGGTAACGGATAGATAAGAGTCTGTGGAGATTCCCAGTCATCCAGGTCATGGTTGTCCCAAGGGTGCTTTTCTCACGAGGCAACTGGGATTTCTTTGTTTTTTCCTTTTGAAGATGTTTCACTTCTCATCCAAGAAGCTTCTCCAGTGCTGACTGGATGGTGAGGAATGAAAGGGTTTATATTCCTTGCGGGCAGCTGGTCATTTAGCTATGAACTTTGGGATGTACGTCCTTCCAATGGGGCGGGAATATGAATGGATTTCCAGAAAAATTGCAGACTACAGGAACCATTTTGTGCTTCAGTTTGAGATGCAGACAACACAGGCTCATCCCCAACAGCCGGGGCCTGCCTTCAACAGGGAAAGGGACACAAGGCAGAGAAAAACATCCTGCAGAAAGCACAGCTCCACAACACAGTCCTTTCAGCAGTTCTAAGAAGGCTCCACACCCATTTGCACCACTCTGTTGCCCCCGAGGACATAGATAAACCTCCAAATGGCCTCAATAACTCTCCAAAAGGATGCAAATGACCAGCTCTCTGCAAGGAATATAAATCCTTCCATTCCCGACTATCCAGTCAGAGCTGAAGAAGCTTCTTGGATGAGAAGCAAAATGTCTTCAAGGAAAAACAAAGAATATTCAGTTGCCTCCTGAAAAAGTATCTTTGGGTTAGATAAGGGCGACTTCTAGCAATATCAAGGCAACATTAGGTCAACTTATCTTGCGTATCTTATCTTATCTCTTTGGTTGGCTCTCTTATCTCAACTGCCTTGATCATTCCTCGGCGCACTGCTCCCTTCAGTCAGGGATAGGCAGCCTGATGCTTCTAAAAGTTTAAGAATACAACTTTCATCTGGCATATCAGAATCAAAGAATTAACCAGGAGTCAGCACGGAGAGTTAAGCCAGGAATCAGAGTCAAAAAAGTGTTTGAATCAGCTGTTCATAGAAGAGAATATGTGTAGCTCAAGGTTGAACTATGGAGTCCAAAATGATATTACCATCATCAGAAATACTAAAAATTAGGGCAGCGCGTCTCTCCAGATTCAAAGACAAAAATAGTACTCAAATGTGGAATCCTTGGTGGTTATTTTCTTGCAAACCCTTTATTACCCAGCTAGGTAACTTCAACAGTGTTAGTGGGAGTGAGATTTGCTCTCAGCAGTATATCACAGATCTTCTGAAATTAGCAAGAGCAATAGCACTTATATACTGCTTTATAGTGCTTTACAGTCCTCTCTAAGCGATTACAGAGTCAGTGTATTGCCCCCAATAATCTGGATCCTCATTTTACCCACCTTGGGAAGATGGAAGGCTGAGTCGACCTTGGAGCCTGGTGGGATTTGAACTGCCAAATTGCAGTCAGTCAGCAGAAGTAGCCTACAGTACTGCACTCTAAACACTACGCCATCTTCTTCACTAGACTTGGCCCAAATTGACATGACTCCCACCTACCAGATGAGAATACAGGTAGTCCTCAACTTATGGCCACCATGGCACCCCAAATTTCTGTTGCAAAGCGAGACAGCAGTTAAATGTGTTTTTCTTTTCTTTTTTTAACTTTGAATGAATGGTTGTAAGTCAACTCCTGTCACATCCCTTCTCCTGATTTTCCCATTGGTTGCTTGTGGCTCCAGAGCCTGGTGGCCTGATGACCTTAAGCTAGGACAGTATGAAAAAAACGTCTCATTCCTCGTGTGTCCAATCACAGTTGGCCAATAAAGAATTCTATTCTATTCATGGTCAGGAGCATCTCATGAAGAGATTTAATTACTCAACTTCCCCCTTGTTTCTCCGGGGCAGTGTCCTATTTCGCCCAGTGTCATTTGCTGGTGCCCATCTGGCAACCTGTGTGCCCCAAGGTTGGACTGAAAGACATACCTATGTTTCCCCAAAAATACAACCTACCCTAAAGTAAGTCCCAGCTTGATTTTTACATGTGCTTCCAATTTAAGCCCTACCCCCCAAAATAAGCCCCAATTAAGACCCTGCTCACTCCAGGGTCTACTGGTAAAAATTAAGCTACGGTAGGGATGGGGAGGGGTGGAGCTGCCCTACTACTTACCTTTGGACAGTTATAGCCAGGCCTTGCACACTCGGACATCTGCCTTGATGGGCCATTTCTTCTGCAGGCCGGCAAGGCTTTCCGGATCGATCCAGAGCCTTGCCAGCCTTAGAAGAAGAAGTTCCTGAAGGCCTCTGACAGTGAAAAGGAGGCCGGGAGCGACGCGCGCAAGTGAGGTGTGTCAGTGAGGGACGACATCCCCTGAAAATAAGACCTGGTGCCTTTTTTGTGTGGCAAAAATAATATAAGATAGGGTCTTATTTTTGGGGAAACACAGGTAGTACAAATCACAGGAGCAAAAGACAAAATATACTGCTTCGACTTCGGCAAGAAAACCCCAATGCACCGTGTAAAAAAGAAACAGCGGTCTCTGTTAATGGCTGTCCCCGGGGCGGTTGAATTTTTCCTTTCTTTTCTGGATTCAAATAAAACCTCAATTTGTGGGTTTTTTTCCTACTCCTTTCTTTAAGTTCCCCATTTCGCATTCCAATTTAAATGCCAGCTCTATACCTGGAGAGCTCTCTGCTGCTAGGGATTTTTCTGTATAATTAAAATAGGGTGGATGTGGAGAAAGAGATGCATCTAATTGTCTCTCAATAATTCTATGCCGATGGAAGCTCCTTTTTCTAAAAAAAAAAAAAATCCCATTGTTCTAGAAATCAGAGAGCCGGGGAAGAAAAGAAGGAAAGAAAAAGAAAAGGAGGGAAACATGCATTTTGGTGTTTGTTTTTTGTAGTCCCAATGTAGTCAGTCCTTGACTTACGACAGTTCATTTAGTGACCGTTTGAAGGTACAACGGCACTGAAAAAAGTGATTTATGACCATGCCAACATGGTCCCAAGATCAAAATTCAGATGCCTGGCAGCTGACTGATATTTACGACAGTTGCAACAGAAATTTACAACAGAACATTTGGGATTCGATTAGGGTCGTAAGTCTAGGACTACCTGTAATTAGAGACTGAAGAAATGAGGCAGATCCCTGGATCTTTGTATAATGTCTCTGAGGTAGGATAATTTGAGCCTGGTTATTTGCATTCATGGGTTGATTTGTTTGGAAATCCATTTGTTTTCTTTCTTGCCTACTCAAGGAATCTTCTCCAATGCTAAAGTTCAAAAGCATCAATACTTTTTCGATATTGCTTCTTCAAAAGTCCAACTTTTGGATTGGAAAGTTGGGCTTGTTCTGACCTAGCCTTCCCCAAAATGCACTAAGCAGACTCTTTGTCCCAGCAAAACCCCTTTTATTAAATGAAGGTGAATTGCTTGCCTTCACATTCAGCCAAAGGCCTGGCCAACAGCCTTTCAAGGGTATCATTAGGAGCACAGACCTTATCTAGCTTGGAGAGCTGCCAAGTAAATATTTTCAAACGCGGTGCTGACAAGGAAGGACTCAGCCCAGAATCTCTCAGATGTACAGACAGATCTTCACACTGCTGCAACGTACAAATTGTCTCCTGCAAAAAGCCCCTTCCCTTTTGCTCCTCATTCACCGTCCGCCTGTGGCTTTACCCACACGTCGACCCTTAGTTCATAATTGTTCTTTTTTGGGGGACAGTTCTGCGCATGTGCAGGCTGGGAACTGTCTCCAGCTGCTCCCCTGCCTCGCTGCTGTACAACTCTGAAGGCAGTTGATAACTGCCAGATTGCCCTGGGCCCACCTCTGCCTCTGACACAGAGCCTTCGTCCAAGCCTTCCTCAGCCTGCAGGAGTGGCCCATGTTCCTCCCCAACCTCCTCACTCTCCGACTCTGCTGCCAGTTCCCCTAGCCACCGGCGAGCCATAACAGGGCTGCCACCTGTACAATTCTAATTTTTGCAGCAATAGCCACCTTGTGACATCTGAATATGTTCCCTTGGGCCTTCTGTGACACCTTGTAGCTTTAAAACCAGGCCTGATCCTGAATCCCAGCTTTGAAATGATGCACTTCCATACTGTCTTCTTGCTCGTACAACCTGTGGCTTTTTCGTTTCCGGCTTAGGTGCTGATCGCTTCCCACCTGCCCTCCTACGAACTCCGTCACAATCAGGTGGAATCCATCTTCCTCTCGGCCATTGACATGTACGGGCACCAGTTCTGCATCGAGAATCTGCAGGTAGGAAGATGACAGAGCTTTGGGTCGAATTGTAAAAATCAAGAACTTTTGTGATGGTTTTTTCAGAAATCCCACAGTGGGACCTCGGGTCATAACTGTAATCTGTTCCTAAGACTTTGGTCGCAACCTGATTTGGTCCCGAACAGAAGCGAGACTGACTGCGCGTGTGCCTACAGTTCTGCCCATGCGCGGAAGGGGAAATCGCCACGGCTGTATTTGATCGACACCCGAAGATCTGTTTGCGGAACATCAAATAGAATTTAAGCCCAAACTATTCCTACTGGGAATAATTAAAGGGAAATTTAGGAAACAAATCCAAGACATCATATTGCATATAATAACAGCAGCAAGGATAGTCTTCACGCAGGGTTGGAAATTAGAAAACATACTGTCCAAAGAGGTGTTAATACAAAAAAATATTAGAATGTACCGAGATGGACAAACTTAACAATAGAACTAAAAGGCAAGGAGGAATCAGAATACTATGCGGTATGGGGTAGATGGTACAAGTGGATAGGACATTGGGAATAAGGAGTAATGTATAGAAATAAATGTAAATATATGTAATATAGATGACACAATACTGTTAACAATGTAAATAGAGACGCGTAATTTTGAAAATAAATAAATAAAAGATCTGTTTGCGACCAGAAGCAACAATTTCCCCAAATTTTGAGTTGTCACTCAATTTGGCCGCGAACAGAAGCGTTTATGACCTGAGGTTCCACTGTACACATAGTCCTCGATTTACAACAGTTCACTTAGTCACCGTTCAAAGTTACGACATTGAAAAAAAGGGACTAGTGACCATTTCTCACACTTACGACCATTTCAGCATCCCCGTGGTCATGAGATTTCCATTCGGATGTTTGACAACCAACTCTTGTTTATGACCGTCGCAGTGTCCCTGGTGTCAGGGATCCAGCAAACCTCCACTCTGACCAATAACTCCGAAATCTTCTCAAAAGTTCCTTTTATTTTGGATAGTAAACTGGCATAACTGGGGAATCCTGAATCTGAAAGTTCCGGGCTTCCTTGCAATAAATAAAAACTACAAATCCATCCCCTGCACCCATCATCGCATCACATGCCCCAATCACCATCCATCCCAACGTGAGACTGCCCCTCACTTATGTGCAGAAGAACATGACCTTGACTTAGAAAAAGAATGTTGTTATGTCTAACAAGATATACTCCAATGAATTCCCCCTCCTACTTTCCCAGGCTCAAAATGTGGCGGCGTGGGAGCATCTGGTCTCAATATGGCTTCCAAAGCTGATACCTGGGTCATGTGATCTCCTTTTGAGACCTGACAAATAGTCCAATAGGGAAGCCCAATTCACTTAACAACTGGGCGACTAACTTGTCAACTGCAGTAATTCACTTAACAACTGTGGCAGGAAAAGTCATAAAATGAGGCAGAACTCGCTTAACAAATTTCTCACTTAGCAAACAGAAATTTTGGGCACAGTTGTGATCATAAGTCAAGGACTAATTATACTATGTAGAGTTAACTCTTAATTTTAGCTACAATTTTCAATGGGCAGCCATGTCTTTCCTTCACTGACCCCCATCCTTATTTTTATTTATTTATTTATATCCCAGAAACAGTCATAAGTCAGAAAACCGCTCATAAGTCACTTTTTTTTCAGTCCTGTTGTAACTCTGAATGGTCACTCAGTGAAAGGTTGTAACTCGAGGACTACCTGTAGTTTGCAAGAGTAAGTGAGGTGGCATTCTTAAGTGAATCAGGCCATCATTAAAGCCAATCTGGCTTCCTCATTGACTTTTCGCTTGTCAGGAGCCAGCTGGGAAGGTGACAAAAGGGAATCACGCAACCCACCAGGGATGTTGCAACTGTTGTACAATACATGTCGGTTTGCCAAGCACCCAAATTTTGTTCAGGTGACCCTGGGGATGCTGTAACAGTGGTAAGTGCGAGGACAGGTCGTAAGTCAGGGCCCTTGCAACTTCAAACGGTTGTGAGTTGAGAACCATCAGCGTGAATAAACATTTACAAGATCGTGAGAAAAACCTTTATATCTGACTGTGCTCATTCTTATATTATCAGTGTAAGCCAGTGGCCCCCAACCTTTTTTGTACCACGGACCGGTACCGGCATCACAAAACGATCCACGGACCAGTACCGGCATCAGCATGCACGACCAAGGCAAGGCGAGACGAGCGACTGGCCAGCCAGCCGTCCCCGCTTCTCCCCGCCACCTTCAACTCCTCCTTTGTACCTTTGTCGATGGGCTTTTCGGGCTCTTTCCTCCTGAGTAACGCGAGACTCCACCGCCATCGGGACGGCTCTTCATTCGAAGCCGCCCCCCCCCCTTCGACGAAACTAAGGCGCGAGGATTCCTTAGCACCCAAACACCCCTTTCCAACCGACGACTGACAAGCTCACCCGGAAGCACTTTCTCAGGCGCCGTCGAAACAAGATGGCGGCGCCCAAGCAAAATAGGCGGCCTGGTACAAAATGATCCACAGACCGGTACCGGTCCGGGGCCCGGTGGTTGGGGACCACTGGTGTAAGCCACTGGTTTTGAGGCAGAAAAAAATATATTGAAATTCTATGGTTAAAATGGAAAAAAAAAGTATCTTCTCTTTTTTTCCGCCCAGAAACTTATCCTTTCCGAGACTTCCATCTTTGATGTGCTCCCCAACTTCTTCTACCACAGCAACCAGGTGGTGCGAATGGCAGCTCTGGAGGTGAGTGGCGATAGTACTGAGACTTATATACTACCTTATAGTGATTTATAGCGCTCTCTAAATGGTTTACAGAGTCAGAATATTGCTCCGAACTATCTGGGTCCTCATTTTACCCACCTCAGTAGCACGGAAGGCTGAGTCAACCTTGAGCCTGGTGAGATTCGAACTGCCAAATTGCTGGCAGTCAGCAGAAGTAGCTTGCAGTACTGCACCCTAACCACTGCGCCACTGCGGCTCATAAGTACATTTTTTACTCGTGAGTAAAAACCATAGGGGCGTGGAGGCTCAGTGGCTAAGATGCTGAGCTTGTCAATAAGAAAGGTCAGTAGTTCGGTGGTTGGAATCCCTAGCGCCGCGTAACAGTGTGAGCTCCCGTGACTTGTCCCAGCTTCTGCCAACCTAGCAGTTTGAATACACGTCAAAAATGCAAGTAGAAAAATAGGGACCCCTGTGGTGGGAAGGGAACAGCGTTCTGTGCACCTTCGGCAATTTAGTCATGCCAGCCACTTGACCACGGAGAACTTCTTCGGACAGCGCTGGCTCTTCGGCTTTGTAATAGAGATGAGCACCGCCCCCTAGGGCCGGAAACAACTACATGGATGTGCAAGGGGAACCTTTACCTTTACCTAAAACCCAAACTTGTTGACTCATAAAATATTTCTATGGTCTTTTTAGAGTTGCCAACAGAAAGGGAGGAGGGAAAGGGGTTTTGAAAGCAGTGCGGCAGCTTGGAAATCAAAAGTGCATTTCATAAATAGTTTTTCAAAGATAGTAACTAGGTGACGGAAGTTTCTGCCATGCAAAAATCTAACTGGAGAACATGATTGATGACTCTTGGCTACGGATGGGTCCCATTGGAGAATACAAATTATGATACACTCAGAGGGATGGGGAAAACCAAGGTCAAGGGTGACAATGAATGATGTGTCTCAGAGTCGGCTACACCCAGGCAGTGCTGGCATGTTAACTCCCAATAAATCCTTTTTAAGTTTTGGAAATTTGGCTTGAGATTCATGATTTAATTGGGGCAATTGCCGGAATCCTGACACAGACATTTTCTTTGATTGGTGAGCCTGTTCTTCTTCTCGATTCCACCATGCTCCTGAGTCACCTTTTCAGGCTTTTTTAATTGGAAGGAAAGCTTGTGTTTGCTTCAAAGGCTTCCATCCGGGGATCCAGGCGAAAACCACATCATTAAACCAAACTTGCCCAAAGATCCTGTATCACCAGTTTTGCCCTACAACTGTCACCGATAGTCTAGCAGGAAAAGATCGATTCCCCCACCCCCAAAGCTTTTTTGAGAATACAGGTTGTCCTCAATTTACGGCCACAATTGAGCCCAAAATTTATGTTGCTAAGTGAGACATTTGTTAAATGAGTTTTGTCCCCTTTTACAACTTTTCTTGCCGCAGTTGTTAAGTGAATCCCCTGCAGTTGATAAGTTAGTAACCTGGTTGTTAAGTGAATCCGTCTTCCCCATTGACTTTGTTTGTCAGAAGGTCGCAAAAGGGGATCACATGACCCCCCCGGGACACTGCAGCCGTCATAAATGTGAGTCAGTTGCCAAGTCTCTGACTTTGGATCACATGAGCATGGGGATGCTGCAAAGGTCGTAACTGAAAAACCGGTTATGTCACTTTTTCAGTGCCATTGTAACTTTGAACAATCCCTAAATGAACTGTTGTAAGTCGAGAACTACTTGTATATGTTCGTTTAGTTTTCGAGACAGCCCCTCAACTGATATTTTCAAGTCATTTGCGCATAGCTACTAGCTTTTAAAAAGAATGATTTACTTAGTGATTGGTCCAAAGTCACACAGCTGGCTTTTCTGCCTAAGGCGGGTCTAGAACTCTCAGCCTCCTGGTGATTGGTCCAAAGTCACACAGCTGGCTTTCATGCCTAAGGAGGGACTAGAACTCTCAGCCTCCTGATGATTGGTCCAAAGTCACACAGCTGGCTTTCATGCCTAAGGCGGGTCTAGAACTCTCAGCCTCCTGGTGATTGGTCCAAAGTCACACAGCTGGCTTTCATGCCTAAGGAGGGACTAGATCTCTCAATCTCCTGGTGATTGGTCTAAAGTCACACAGCTGGCTTTGATGCCTAAGGCTGGACTAGAACTCAGCCTCCTGGTGATTGGTCCAAAGTCACACAGCTGGCTTTGATGCCTAAGGCGGGACTAGAATTCTCAGTCTTCTGGTGATTGGTCCAAAGTTATACAACTGGCTTTCGTGCCTGAGGCGGAACTAGAACTCACAGCCATCTATTTTCTAGCCAGATGCCTTAATCCCTAGAAAAATAGCATATTATGGCCTGTAGATGTCCAGTTGAAAAAAACAGAAGCTTATAAAATGTAGAGAAAGTACTTTCATCCCTTGAAAGGAATTACCTGGGCATCACTGCCCTTGAAGGAACATAAGATCTTTTCCGAGGTGACCTTTTGGTGCGACACAATGAAATTAAGAGGGAAGAAGGAAGCGTGTGACAGGTGGGGGGGAGAGAGGGTTCAAGGCAACTCAGCATTAAATTAGTGACTAGAATTTCCCTGTTCAGGCTCTTTCTCAAATCACCTTTCCCTCTTTTGTCACACTCCACCTCTCGGCTGTCATCACCACATCTTTTAGCAGCAGGTTCTCCAGTCTCAGTAGCTTGAGGTGTGAAGAAGTCTTCCCCTTTGTCTGCTTTTCTTTGTACAGCACACAACCACACGGCCAGCTGAGTGTAAGATGTACGGCTGACTTGAAAAGCCCTCAAAAGGGAGCCAAAAAACTTTCTTGAGGGCAAAGATATTGGCCGTTGAAATAGCTGACAGTTGCCTTCGGTTGTGAAGACACCATGCTTAATGAGAACTGCCATACAGGTAGTCCTTGTCATACAGCCACAATTGGGAGCGTCATCACTTGAGACTTTCAAGAAGAGATTGGACGGCCATTTGTCAGAAATGGTGGAGGGTCTCCTGCTTGGGTAGGGGGTTGGACTAGATGACCTACAAGGTCCCTTCGAACACTGATTATCTGTTATCTGAGCCCAAAATTTCTGTTAGCTAACTGAGATATTGGCTAAGTGAATTTTGCTCCATTTGGCGGATTTTCTTTCCACAGTTGTTAAGTGAATCCATGCAGTTAATGTCAGCTTTGGAAGCCATATTGAGATTCGATGCTCCCACGCTGCCACAGTTGGCTCTGAGGAAGTAAGAGGGAGGAATTCATTTGAGTATATCTAATTAGACAAAATAAAATTCTTTTATTTGGTTCAAGGTCACTGAGTGTGGCGTATAATGAAATGGGAATCTTCCTTTAGGACAGACGGTGATTGGACCATGTGCTGTGGTGATGGCTAAGCGGGGATGGATTTGTAGTTTTGACTTTTGCAAGGAAGCCTGGAATGTTCGGTTTCATGTTTCCACAGATGTGCTAGTTACTATCCAAATAAAGGTACCTTTGTGTGATGACCCCGAGTGGGGATACAAAACAAACACAGTCACAAAAAAAAGGTGAAGCCTCTTTTATTCCTTCAATTTGCTTCCAAGCTCTGAATATTCTTGACGGAAAACAAAAAACTCCCCCACAAACAGTTATAAGAAGAATGAAAAAAAAGCAACACAAACCAGGCAAGATAAGGGCTGGAGGATGTCCACAGATAACACACACTGGGAAGGACGCCAAACTCAGAGAGGAACAATAAACTAGAGACATTTCCACGCTTTGTTTCCAGCACTCACCCGTATGCATGTCCGACCTCTTATTCAGTTGTCACAGCTGCAGCCCATGAAGAGGATCAAGGCCCTCTCCTCCCGAGTAGACCACATCTCTCCCTTATCCTCTCTTCCTTGCCCTAGGATGGATAGGGGATGGGCCTGGGTCCGCCTCTGACTGCTCAGCTGGCCTCTGCCCTTCCCCAGCCTCCTCCCCAACCTCCGGAGCCACAATTCCACTCCCTGTCGGCTGTTCCTCCTCTCCCTCAGAGTCCGTCTCCATCTGGGGCATGACACTTTGAGATAATATCTGTCTTGGAGTTATTGATTGGAATGGAGGTTTGCGGGAATGCTGACCGCTAAGTTAGTAACATGGTTGCTAAGTGAATCTGGCTTCCTTATTGACTTTGCTTGTCAGAAGGTCGCCAGCGGCGGCCACATGTCCCCTGGGCATAGCAACCGTCATAAATATGAGTCGGTTGCCAAGAGTCTGAATTTTGATCACTTGACCATGGAGATGCTGCAATGGTCGTAAGTGTGCAAATTGGCCACAAGTAACTTTTTTCAGTGCTGTTGTAACTTGGAACGGTCACTAAATGAGCAGTTGTAAATCGAAGACTACCTGTATTACCAATTCAGTCAGAATGGTCCTTCCCAACCCTTTTCCTTCCTCATCTAAATAGCTTATCAAAAAGTCCTTTTTACAGAATCATTTTTTCTGTGCCGTTGTAACTAAATGAACTGTGGCAAGTCGAGGACTGCCTGTGGTAGGGAGTTAAAGGGATGGATTAGGAGCGGGCAGATCCAGTTTAACAGAAAAATAACAGAATAACAGAATTGGGATGGGCTCTTGGAGGTCTTCTAGTCCAACAGAGGCAATCACATGACCCTGCAACAGTCAATAAATATGGTACTAGCCGAGTGTCCAAATTTTGATCATATGACCATGGGGATGCAGCAGTGGTCGCATGTGTGAAAAATGGTCATTAGTCACTTTTTTTGGTGCCATTGTAACTTTGAATGGCCACTAAATGAATTGTATGTTGAGTGTCAGGATTCCAGCAATTGCTCTAATTAAATCATGATTCTTGAGCCAAACTTCAAAAAACTTTGAAGGATTTATTATGAGACAACATGCCAGCACTGCCCTGTATGAAGCCAACTCTGGCACACATAATTTACAGTCACCTGTTTCTCCCCTCCCCCCTGGGTGTCCCATAAACCAGATTCTCCAACTGAGCACGTTCACAGGCTGGGTGTCATCATTCGAGTTCTCCAATTAAATATATTCATGGGCAAAAGCCCTGGTAGTTTAGTTACAATTTTTTAAAGATAAGAGTTGGAATGTACTTTCGGTTTCAAACTGCTGCTGCATTGCTCTTCCAGATTTTCTTCTCCCCCACCCCCCACCCCCCCATTTATGGCAACTATTAAAATAGGCATAGGAGTGTTTTATGAGTTGACATTGAGAACTATCTGTATTGTAAGGCTATGTTAAGAGAAGCTTGCGATGGTGGGAGATTTGTATTTTTATACAAATCTCCCACCGTCTGCTATATAGCCTGAGAAACTAGGCGGGGTCTCTAATGTGCCTCTCGCCCTATCCACTGTCTAGCTGTGGGTTACTCTGTCTTTTATCTGACTGTTACTTAGGCAGCAATTCTTACCCCCTCGTCCTTCAAGGTCATTCCTATATACAAAGGATTTCCAAACTTCCAAATTGGCTGGGGAATCCTGGGAGTTGAAGTCCACAAGTCTTAAAATGGCCAAGTTTGGAAACCTCTGCTAGATAGATATCATTACAACTGATGTGCTTTAAGCTGGGTCTAACTCTCCCAACCAGCAAGAAGGACAAGATGGTGTTGTGGCCCAACAGCAGCCAGAGGAGCTGGCAGCAGATTCAGTCAGTGAGAAGGTTGGAGAGGAACATGAGCCAGTCCTGGAGTCTGGGGAAGGCTTTGATGAGACAGAGATGGAGCCAGGGTGGTCGGACAGTAATCAGCTGCCTTCAGAGTTGGACATCAGTGAGGCAGAAGAGCAGCTGGAGCCTGTTCCCAGTGTGCACATGCACAGAGTTGCTAGAAGAAGGGAACAGCTGAGGAACACAGGCTGACTTGGGAGTGAATGGTGAATAGCCCCTCCCACAAGTGAATAAGTGAATGGCCCCTCCCATAGGGAATAAAAGAGGAGCGAAAGGGGAGTGGGGCTTTGCAGGAGACAATTAATTCATTCCAGCATGCTTGCCAAGTCTGAAAGATATCGGCCTGGGCGCTTTCCAAGCCTGATAAAGGTCTGTAATTGGGAACTATCTTGAAAGACTGTTGGCCGGGGCTTGGATGGAGAGGAAATTAAATAAAAGGGGTTTATCGGGACGAGGACTCAGCTTCGTGCTGTTTGGGGAAGCCTGGTCAGAACAGATGTTTGAACACCCATGTTCAATGTGTCAACTCATCCCAATGCCGGGGGAATCCCTTGGATACTCTGGCATTGGGATGAGTTGACACAAGTTGGCTCTGGCATCCACCCCCATTCAAATCATGTGAAGGGGTAGCCCTTCCACTTGATTAAATATTGAGTTGTCTCCTGTGCCACCTTGAATCGAGGATTCGCTGCCCCTCATAATGGGTTTGGCCCCCTATGACCACAGGGTCTGGGGCTCACAAGGTAGGGGCCTCAGGGTTGATCCCACCACAGGTTTTAAGAGGCTACTATGGAATACCGGGTGTATTTTCCCTAACAGTCGGGGCAACTTCAGTTGCACCGCGCCTGGGTTGATGACCTTTATTTACTATGGGGAAAGGTCCCATGAACTTTGACCCCAACTTCGTACTAGGGAGCCTTAACCTCAAGTATTTGGTGAAGAGCTAGACCTTCTCCCCCACCTGGAATGGCCTTTGTGGGGCCCAGTGTTTGTCTGCCTGTCTCTTGTAGCTCTGGGCCGCTTTTGCCAGAGCCTTTTTGACATCCTCCCCAGTTGCTTTCAGTGTTGACATCCAACCGGTCAAGCTGACTGAGGAGGGTGGATCCCTTAGATACTCAGGCATTGGGATGAGTTGACACAACAGACATGCTTCCTTTTCCACCCCAGGTGTATGTTCGGAGGGCATACATCGCCTACGAGCTGAACAGCGTCCAACATCGCCAGCTGAAAGACAACACATGTGTGGTGGAATTCCAGTTTATGCTCCCGACTTCACATCCAAACAGGTTAGACTTTAAAATGCAGGTATTTCTAAGGGATTTGGAAGAAGGGGCAAAGGGGAGGAGGGTTTGAAAAGGGTGGGTTTCACCTGGTTTGGGGGTGGGGGGATAGGAAGTAAGAGTTTCAATCCCCTCTGTTACGTTGTGTTGTTGACTCCATGCTGAAAGCCGTGAGTTAGATGTGGCATTATTCCTGCTTGATAAAGGTCACCCCTCTGTCAGTGGTTTTTGAATGGTTTTATTTATTTATCTGAATTTATGAGTTGTCTTCTGCAGTGGACTCTCTTGTGTATGAAAGGCTCTTTATGTGCAGCTGCATGGCATAGAACAGAGAATTTCCCCCCGCATCATGATCAACATGTCCATCTGCTATGTCGTTGCTACTAGGCCTGTGCTGGTTGGACAGTATATATAGTTAGCTTGGGAATGAGAGCTGCCCCCTTAAGGGAAGGATTCATGGGAAATATAGCTAATGCCTTTTGGGAGATGTAGTTCATGTCACGTGGTTACATCTGTAATCCTGATTGGTCATTGAATTGACCTCTGGTTGGGCTGAGGGAGTTTTGGGCATTCTTACCTGGACCCCAGCATCGTGTTGGAGTCTTCCCTTTTACTATATTATTATGGGATGAAGATAACCAACTTTTCACACTATGAAGACGACAATGCAAAGATTGGACATTAGATGAATCTCAGCATAACTGTGAGTTATACCTTGAGGATGCCCGATATAATCCAATAAAGTAACTTTGTATGGAAGCCTTTGTAGTGGTGAACTGCTCATCCCAGGAGTTTGGGGAAGATAAAGTATCGCCTGGGACAAGAAAGTGAAAAGATGAGGTTTCTGGAACAGCTGACATCTGAATGTAGTTCCTTTAGCTGCAGAAACCCCGTGATGATCATTAGATTTTACTAATGATGGTTTGCAATTTCTTTCTACAGCAATCCACCCAGGTTGCTAAGGGGCTGCCTTAAAGTTTATACAAGTAGTCCTACGACTTACGAACACAGTTGAGCCCAAAATTTATGTGGCTAAGCGAGACAGTTAAGTGAGTTTGGCCCCATTTTATATGCCCTTTTTCCTGCCACGGTTATTAAGTGAATCACTGCAGTTAGGTGAATGACACGGTTGGTAAGTAAATCTGGCTTCCCCGTTTATTTTGCTCGTCAGAAGGTCACAAAAGAGGGGACCCATGATCCCGTCATAAATATGAGTCAGTGGCCAAGTGTCCGAATTTGAACTGAAGCACAGTTTACAGGTAGTCCTCAATGTTACGACCCTAATTGAGGTCAACATTTATGTGGCCAAGTGAAACATTTATTGAGTTTTGCCCAATTTTATGACTTTTCTTGCCACAGTTGTTGAGTGAATCACCGTGGTTGTTAAAGTTGGCTATTAAGTGAATCTGGCTTCCCCATTGACTTTGCTTGTCACAAAAAGGGACCCTGGGACACTGTAACCGTCATAAATATGAACTAGTTGCCAAGTGTCCAAATTTTGATCATGTGACTATGAGGCTGCTGCAATGGTTGTAAGCAGAGGGGGTCTTCAGCAGGTTCTGACCAGTTCTGGAGAACCGGTAGTGAAAATTTTGAGTAGTTTGGAGAACCAGCAAATATCACCTCTGACTGGCCCCGCCCCCATCTATTCTCTGCCTCCCATTGAGTCCCAGCTGATTGGTTGAGTCTTTTTTGGTTGGCCTGCACAGGAGAACAGAGCTGGAAAGCAGGTTAGTGGGGTGGGGAGGGAATGGAGATTTTGCAGTATCCTTTCCCTGCCACGCCCACCAAGCCACGCCCACAGAATCGGTAGGAAAACATTTTGAATCCCACCACTGGTTGTAAGTGTGAAAACAGTCATAAGTCACTTTTTTCAGTGCTGTTGTAACTTTGAACCAGAGGTGGTGAATTCAGCAGGTTCTGACCAGTTCTGGAGAACTGGTATCGGAAATTTTGAGAAGTTCAGAGAACCGGCAAATATCATATCTCTCTGGAGATTTTACAGTATCCTTCCTTTGCCATGCCCATCAAGCTACGCCCACAGAACCGGTAGTGAAAAAATTTGAATCCCACTACTGCTTTAAATGTTCATTAAATAAATGCTCGTAAACCGAGGACGACCTGTATTCTAATCTAATGCATCAGTGTATTGTGATCGAGGTGGCATGAATTAGATCTAATGGTAGTGGTGGGGAAAGCCTTTTTCCGATGCTTCTCTGCCCCCCTACATCCTTTAAACCGGCCTATCCCTGAGAAGCTAGTTTTCTATTTTCAGGGAGATATTTTGTTAAGCCCAAATAAACATTATGACCTGATTCTACTGGCTTGCAGTGAATAGTATAGTTTTCTTTTCCATAGTCTTCTCGCTGTGCCACTCATTCAGCTTTGTTGGCATGTATAGAACCGAGACTCGGACTTTACAAACAGGCACACTTTTTCCTTAAGTCTTTGCAGATGGTGGTTGAGCGACCGAGTAGCCTAGTGGTGAAGACGCTCGCCTCCCATTTGGAAGGTTGAGTGTTCAATCCTAGGTAGCAGCTTCTATTTCTCTCCTAGGGTGCAAAGAAAAAAAAATCTGCTGTGAACTCCATGCAGGTGTCGGGAAGGGCATTCAGCTAGTAAACGCTCAGTTCCATCCAGTCGCCTCAACTCTACCCTGAATTAAAGGATTACAGGGTCATAAAATAAATAGTTTTTTTTTGCAGATGGTGATTGAACATTTCCTTGATTCTTACAGAGCCAGACAGCATTTTTTTTTGTTTTAATCAAGAGAGGAGTAGACATTTCTTTGCATTTCTGTATGTGCTTTTCCTTCTTCTCTTTTCCCCTTGGAGGCATACTTGGTTAAATCTGAAGGGTGAGCTCCTTCTAAAAATGTCAACCCTTCAAGGTTGACCAGACTAGGAAACCAGGCAGGCAAACCAATACAGGTAGTCTTCAAATTGCAACTGTTAATTTAGTGACCATTCAAAGTTACAACAGCACTGAAAAAAGTTAGTTACAACCATTTTTCACACTTATGACCATTGCAGCATTCCCAGGGTCATGTGATCGGACTTCAGAGGCTCATATTTATGACGGTTGCAATGTCCCGGGGTTATGGGATCACCTTTTTTTGGAGCAAAATCATTGGGGAAGCCAGGTTCATTTAACAACCATGTTCCTAACTTAACCACTGCAGGGATTCACTGAACAACTGTGTCAAGAAAGCTCATAAAATGGGGGCAAAACTCATTTAACAAAGGTCTCGCTTAGCAGTGGAAACTTTGGCCTCAATTGTGCTCGTAAGTCGAGGACCCCCTATATAAGGGGAAGGAGAGGAACTTCGATTTGGCTTTCAAGATTCTGTCGTTTGATTCTTGAAAAATGGAATTCTGGCAGTTCTTTTTGAAGACCTTGGAAGGGCTGAAAAAAAAGTTTGAATTTCTGCTACAGAGTGGTGTAGAGAGCAGGGGATCCCCCAACCCCTGGTCCGTGGATCGCCACCGGGCTGTGACATGCCAGAAACAGGGCCAAGCAAACAAGCGAAGCCTCATCTGTGGGAGGCAGGCAGCCTGCGAAGCCGTGGCCCCTCCGGTCCACGGAAAAAAACTCTCTCCATGGAACCGGTCCATAGTGCCCCAAAGGTTGAGGGCCGCCGCTGTAGAGTACATCACTGTCTTGCTTGCTTCTGGCCACTAGATGTCGCTGTCGATCCACCGCTAGGAAGCCTACTCATACAGGAACCCAAACCAGCCCTCTTGAAAGGCATAGCCTTCTCCTTCTTTCCTTTGTTTCCCCAAATATCCTTTGCCTTTTATTCCGTCCTCCTCCTCCTCCTCCTCATTTAACGTTTGGGAGAATTGGTTGAGGAGGCCTGGACTCGCTTCATTGAGAATCCATCAGTACATCTCACGGAATGGGTTCGGGGGGCCCCCCCTCTCCCCTCCCGCTCTTCTTCCCTTTTCCTCCTCCTCTCTTCAAAAATCTGCTTTCACTTGAAATGAATGAGTCCTCAAAGCTCAGCTGCACAAAAAAAATCTCTCTGCAGTGATATAAATGGGCCATTGAATTTGGTCTCATCTGTTCTCTTCATCTCAACAATATTTGCAAATAATTGCATGCTATTTTGGAGGTCCGTCGGCAACCCAACTACACGCTCTTGGCCCCCCCCTCCCCTCCTCCTCCCCTCTTCCCATCCATTGATATCATTCCTCTCTCTCCTTTGGCCTCCCCCTCCCCCCATCCTCTTCTTCTCCCTGCTCTCCCCATTATTTACCGTAGAGGGGTTTTGATCCTCCCCAGCATCTAGATTATTGTGCAAAGCTAAGTTGGAAAATTCAAGTTCTGTTAAAGGATTGGCATCCAGCCTTTGTTAACCCCACTGGAGAGATGAGTTTTTCTTCATTCTTTTGTTAAAAAACGATCTGTTGCGGGCTTTCAAACGTTGGCTTAGGTCAGGTAATCCAAAGAAGGTGGGATCAACTCCGTATATTTCCCTCTGACATTGAATCTCTACGAAACCCTGAACTTGACAGATGTCTTAACGGAGGGGCTTTTGAAATTAGACTGAAATCTGATTTTTCAGAAGGTGGAGCAGATAATAAAAAGCCTGCAGGGCCAAAGACCAAGAAGTTACACTTAAAATCTTTGCCCCGTGGCTCTTCTAGAAAATAGTCTTTCAAACTCAGGAGCCTGAGCTGCTGTGAGTACCCCATCGTTAAGAAATTAAGAATGCATCTAGAAAGGCTAAATGATGCAAACGAGGCTTATTTGCAATAATAATAATAATAATAATAATAATAATAATAATAATAATAATAATAATTATTATTATTATTATTATTATTATTATTATTCTTACTGGGATCATTCTGCTTTGCTGGCTGCAAGGGGAGACCAGAGGAGTCTGTAGATCACCCCGATTGCTGGAAACGGTCCTGAGGTTTTTCACACAGATGCCAAGAATTCGTACCTTCTTGCCATTTTTGTTGTTGCTCTGTAGAGCTCTGGATTATTTAAAAAGTATTTTTTTATAGCTGCGGATTCTATTTTTTTAAAGGGGAAAAATGTGCTGGGATTCTCAAAACACAAAATCTTAAAACAACCTATTTGGGGAGTGTTGCCTATTCATTGCTTCTAGTGTGTGTTATTATTGGTTTTTTTAAAAAAATGGAAGTTTGAATATGGTCCATACAGGAAGTCCTTGACTTATGACCACAATTGTAATTTCTCTTGCTAAGCGGGCAGTGGTTAAGTGAGTTTTGCCCCATTTTACAACCTTAAACTTAAACCTTACACTCTTAAGCAAATCACTGCAGTTGTTAAGAGAATCATGCGGTCATTAAGCCAATCTGACTTCCCCCGTTGACTCTGCTTGTTGGAAGCCAGTGGGGAAGGTTACAAATGATGATCATGTGATCTTGAGATGGTGCAACCGTCATAAGTACATGCCAGTTGCCAAGCGCCTGAATTCTGATCACATGACCATGGGGATGTTACAACAGTTGCAACTCTGAAAACTGGTCATAAGTGACTTTTTCAGTGTCATTGTAACTTTCAAGCAAGCAGTCACTAAAATCAACCACATCCTGGACCGGTAATCCTTGATTTACGACAGTTTGTTTAGTGACTGTTCAAAGTTACAATGGCACTGAAAAATGTGACTTATGACCATTTTTCACAGTTACAGCCTTTGCAGCAGCCCCATCTTCACGTGATCTGAATTCAGATGCTTGGTGACTGGTTCCTATTTCTGACCATTGCTGTGTCTGGGGTTATATGATCCCCTTTTGCTACCTTCTGACAAGGAAAGTCAGTAGGGAAGCCAGGTTCATTTAGCAATTGGGTCACTCACTTAACAACTGCAGTGATTCACTTAACAACTGTTGTGGTTCACCGACAGCTATCAGGAGGACATTCCGGAGAAGCCTGTGTTGGGTATGAGTGAGAGCAGGATGATTCATGGAAGAGCAGCACAGGCGACTCGGGAGTAAGAATGCTAATTAATGGCCCCTCCCTCTAGGGAATATAAGCCTGGTTTCAAACTGGCTTTTGCCTTTGCAAAAGGCAAACATTAGAAGGAGTTAGTGTGGTGATTACAGACTCTGATTTATTGGACTAATTGGCTGCAAGTCATCTGTTATCTACAAAGAGGGTTATTTGTGGAATAAAGCCGTGAACGTTTCAGTTTTGGAGTTTATCTGTGTTTGCTTTTGGAAACTTCGGCTGGGTCAGAATAACAACTGGGTCAAGGTCGTAAAATGAGGCCAAACTCACTTGACAAATCTCTCACTTAACATAAATTTTGTACTCAACTTGTGGGCGCAAGTTGAGGACTACCCATAATAAACTGCTCCATTAGAGAGGCTAGGCTTTTTACTACCTTCGATCATCTCCCCACACCCTTATCAGCCCCTGCAATGGCCGCCTATGGAGATTCTCCTTGTTTCATCCCAAAGTATGGTGAAATAGAGATATCTTTGCACAGTTTCTCAACCTTTAGGATGGGTGTTAACTAAAAAATACTCCTTTGTCTTTTTAGTTGCCAGCAGAAAGGGAGTGGGGGAAAGCAGTGCATTCCTTAAATGCCTCAGATAATTGCTAGGCTGCTGAAGCTGTTGGCGCCCAAGATTATTACTGGAGGGGCATGATTGATGACTCTTGGCTATGGATGTGTCCCATTGGAGAATATACATCCAGGGGGTGGGGATCAGGATCAAGCGTGAAATGAATGATGTCTCTTAGAGATGGCTGCACCCAGGTAATGCCGGCATGGTCACTCCTAATAAATCAACTTTTTCTTACTCTGAGAGTTGCGGCTAGAGACTTATGATTTGAATGGGGGTGGATTTGCTGGAGCCCTGACAATGGGTGGACTTCAACCCCCATAATTCTCCAGCCAGATACCAATTACGGGTAGCCATTGACTTACAACAGTTCGTTTAGTGACCGTTCAAAGTCACCACGGCACTGAAAAAAGTGACTTATGACCATTTCTCACACTTCTGACCGTTACAGCATCCTCATGGTCACGTGATTAAAATTCAGACGCTTGGCAACTGACTCATATTTACGACGGTTGCGGTGTCCCGGGGTCACATGATAACCTTTTGCAACCTTCTGACGAAGCAAAGTCAGTCGGGAAGCCAGGTTCACTTAGCAACCATGCTACTAACTTAAAAATGACAGTGATCCACTTAACAATTTTGTTTAGCAACAGGAATTTTGGGCTCAGTTGGGAGTGGGGTCATAAGTCAAGGACTGGCTGTGATAGTTTGGTAGCCTAGAAAACCTTAAGAGGAGCCATCCCAGTCTTGAAACAGGTGCCAAACTCTGTTTTGAACAGCCCCTCAGTTGTACAATTTTATCAATTTTACAATTTTATCAATTTCTTTTTGACATGGTCTCTTCCCACTATTTTTCCGCTGTGTTAGAAAGTTTCTCAAAAGATGCTTTGAAGCTTGCATTTCTGACTTGGCCAATTTTGGAAAAGGATCTCCAAAAAAAATAATAATTGCTTTTTAAAAATGGGCTGTATTATAAAAATTAGACGGTGTGATTTAACGTCTCTCTCTTTGATCCTATTGTCCATTTGGCACAAATAACTTTTAATTAGCTTATTTGTGGGGAAAATTTTGAGCCCAAAAAAAAAATCTGTAGATGACACTCTGTGTTCCAGACTATCTTCAAGGGAGTTTGGGGGGGGAAGGCAGTCCCTAATTGGGAGACAGTGAGTTCTAGTCCTGCTTAAGCCATGAAAGCAGTCTGGGTGACTTTAGGCCAATCACCAGGAGATGGTGAATTCTAGTTCCACCTTAGGCATGAAAGATGAATGGCTAACTTTGGGCCAGTTACCAACAAACTGTAAGTTCTAGTTCTACCGAAGCCATGAAAACTGGCTGGATGACTTTGGGCCAACCCATTAGGAGACAGTGAGTTCTAGTCCCGATTAAACTATGAAAGCAGTCTGGGTGACCAATCACCAGGAAATTGTGAGTTGTAATCCATTCCAGTCTTGAAACAGGTACCAAACTCTGTTTTGAACAGCCCCTCAGTGGTACAATTTTATCAATTTCTTTTTTTACATGATCTCTTCCCACTATTTTCCCCCTGTGTTAGAAAGTTTCTCAAAAGATGCTTTGAAGCTTGCATTTCTGGCCTGGATTGTGATTGTACCTTAGGCGCGAAAGATGAATGGGTAACTTTGGGCCAATTGCCAGGAGACTGTGAGTTCTAGTCCCACTTTAGGCATGAAAGCCAGCTGGGTGACTTTGAGCCAGTAACGTTCAGCCCAACCTATCTCATAAGGTTTGTTGTTTTGAGGAAAATAGCACAAGGAAGAAAATATTATGCCCGTTTGCTACCTTGAGTATTTCTAAAAATAAAAAAGCAGGAAGGGGAGGAATGGATGGATGGATGGAAGATAAATAGACAGACAGACAGACAGACAAACAGGCAGGACAAGACTTTTATTATATGGAGAAGTACTTTTCCTGTCACTTGGCTTCAGATTCTGGAAGGACTAATGTCCTGTGTCCATGGAGATTCTTAGTCATCCAGGCCATGGTTCTCCCAAAGGTGCTTTTTCAAGAGGCAACTGGACTTCCTGGTTTTTATCTTTGAAAACATTTCGCTTTTCATCCAAGAAGCTTCTTCAACTCTGACTGGATGGTGGATGGATCCTTCCGTTCCCCTCCCTCCAGTCGGAGCTGAAGAAGCTTCTTGGATGAGAAGCGAAACACCTTCAAAGGAAAACCAGAAAGTCCAGTTGCCTTTTTTTTAAAAAGCACCTTTGGGACTACCATGCGTTGTCTCTTCCTTCCCTCCCGTTAGCATTTTCTCTGCTTCCCCACTCGAGACTAGGAGCAGATCTTAGCTGCACCTGGTGTTTGAACCGCGTAAATTACAACCGGATGTGCTCTGGAGACACCCTGGACCATGCGCTCCAACTGTGCAGCCTCCCAATCACCAATTCTTTCCACGCTGCTGATTCTTCTGAAAAGATTGTCCATTTGCTATCCTACCCGGGTTGCAAATGATACTCAGATGATGTCCCCTTGCTGTGGGGAGGAGGATGGGATGAGTTCATTATTTTCAAACTGACACATCAGAGCAGAAAGAGCAATGGAGAGGGGCCTGTGTTCATTTCACACGGAGGCCTGTGAATTATTCTCCTATTTGTTAGCAAATAGGAGAGAGAAGGAAGGTGTCAGCGTTCCAACTAGCAAACGCCAAACCAACAAACTCCGAGACAAGCATTTCCTCAAAGTTCATTTTTATTAGAGTTGTCATATTGGCACATCTGGGAAAACGCGAATCTGAGAGTTCTGGATTTTCCCTTCCCCAGAGAAATTCAAAGATCCATCCCCTGTGTCCATCAGTCCATCACATGGTCCAATCAAATCTTTGTCCCAACTAGAGACATCCTTCCAGTCCAACCCCTCCAGGTGCAGGGCCACATGTCCTTGACTTTCTGTGAAAGAATGTTATTGAGTCTAACCTTCTACCTCTCTATGAAATTCCCCCTCCCGAATTCCCAGGTACTAAATGGGACAGCCTCGAAGCGTCCAAGTAAAATATGGCTTCCAAGGCTGACAGTAGGGGTACTAAAGCATATTTGTGTCAACCCATAAAATATTTCTATGTTTTTTTTAGAGTTGCCAACAGAAAGGGAGGGGGGAGCAGTGCAGCAGCTTGCAAAACCGAAACTGCATTCCATAAATATTTTCAAAGATAGTAACTAGGTGACTGAAGTTTCTGCCTGTGCAAAATTCTAACTGGAGAGAATGATTGATGACTCTGGGCTATGGATGGGTCCCATTGGAGAATATGAATTACGATACACCCAGGGGGTGTAGGGAGAGCCAGGGGCAAGGGTGACAATGAATGATGTGTCTCAGAGTCGGCTATACCCAGGCAGTACTGGCATGTTAATTCCCAATAAATCCTTTTGAAGTTTTGGATGTTGGGCTCGAGACTCATTCTTTAATTGGGGTAACTGCCGGAATCCTGACAGTTTGCTTTCTTGAGTTACTTACAGGTGGTCCTCGACTTATGACCACAGTTGAGCCCAAAATCTCTGTGGCTAAGCGAGATGCAAAAGGGGATCACATGACACCACCACCCCCAAGACATCTCAATTGTCATAAACATGAGTCAGTGGCTAAATGACCAAATTCTGATCATATAATTGTGAGGATGCTGCAACGGTCATAAGTGTGAAAAACAGTCATAAGTCACTTTTTTTAGGGCTACTGTCACTTCTAACGGTCACTAAACAAATGGTTGTAAGTCAAGGACTACCTATATAAAGCAATAAAGGCAGGATAAAAATCTAACGAATTAATGAATAAACTGGGATTTTTGTGCAGGCCGTATTGTGTTTCCATTTTGTTCTGCCTCCATTTGTCTGTTGTTGTTGTCCAGGTTTCTGGTTTTGTTTTGCCTTCTGAAAAAGCGAGTCGTGTTCTCTATCAGCAACAGAGATGTAAATGCAACATAAACCATTGGCTTATCTTGGGATCACAAGTCCCATGCTTCCCAACAGCCATGCAGGCCGAGAATTCTGGGAGTTGTAGCCCCCGTAACTTGGGGAATATTAGATTGGTGGAAACTAGTCTAAAGTTTCATGGTCTACAGCAGGGATGTCCAGCCTTGGCAAATTTAAGACCTGGGGACTTCAACTCCCAGAATTCCCCAGCCAGCCATGCTGGGAATTCTGGGAGTCGAAGTCCACAAGTCTACAGCCTGTTATAATCAGTCACAGAAGTGTTCTCTGGAACAGGGAGATATTTCTGGGTTTCTGTTTTATTACATGTGGTGGTACAAATGGACAAAAGGCATCGCCCTTTCCTGAAAATAGATTCTCATATCCAAAACAAGAATCACAAAATGAATTTGCAAAGAAAGAAAGAAAGAAAAAAAATCACAAGCAGTTCGTTCCTCTCCCCTGATTTTAATGTACCTTCTAAACCCAGAGACCCCATTTGTGCACCCTAATGGGAATATCATTATCCTGCTTCACATCTCTCTTTGACTGCTGGTCATACTTTGGAGTAGCTGGAGTAACCAGAAAGCAAATCCGGTTAGAAGAAAAAAAAGCAGACAGAACTAACACCGAATTTAATTGAAATTTAAATTTAACCAGCTAAAGGCAAGCTGTTTAATTCTACAATATATGTATTAAGCCAGGTTTTACTTTCTGCCACATTACAAATTGCAGCAAAGTCTTGGGGCATCTTAAAGGCTAACATTTATATAGAGAGCCTCGGTGGTTCAGTGGTTAGAGTGCAATACTGCAGGCTACTTCTGCTGACTGCCGGTTGCCTGCAATTTGGCCGTTTGAATCTCACCAGGCTCAAAGTTGACTCAGACTTCCATCCTTCTGAGGTGGGTAAAATGAGGACCCAGATTTTGGGGGGCAATATGCTGACTCTGTAAACCGCTTAGAGAGGGCTGTAAAGCACTATAAACCAGTGTATAAGTCTAAGTGCTATTGCTATTTACTATTGCATACAGATAGTCCTTGGCTGATGGCCGTAATTGAGTCTGGCAATGACAATCATAAGTCATAACGATCATAAAGTGAGTCACCAAATGGAAGTAAACATTGGTTTCTATAAAAAAATAAATTCGCAACTTGTGATTGCATGACTAGGGGTGCTACAAACAACCATAATGCCAGCCGGTTGCCAAGCACCCAAAATGCACTCATGGATTGTGGTTGGGGATGATGTCAGAACTTCAGAACCAGGTCATACGTATCTTTTGGCCGGGTGGTGGTGGTGGTGGTGGTCCATCCTAACGTTGAAGGGTTGCTAAGCAGCTGGTTGTAAGTCAAGGACTACCTGTATTACAGTTGGATGACAGCTTTTCTGAATTATGTGGAGCTGCTCCGTTTTTCACCACAGGATCAGGCATTAATAACAGAGGTAATAACAAGGACCACACTGTCTGGTGAATCCAAAGAGACTTATTGTGTCTAAATTAAAAGGAATTTTTATTACATTAAGTAGTTATTTTGGATGTCTTCTGTATGTTCGTAAAGAAAATGTTATTCCAGAGGGAGAAGGATCGTGAACAGTTCCTTCACCCCCAGAATTAAAAAAGGATATTATGATACAACCTGTCAGCGTTCCAGCAACCCTCAATTCTGCCCAATAACTGGGGAGACAGACATCTTCTCAAAGGTTCCTTTTTATTTTGGATAGTAAACTGGCACGACTGGGGAATCCCAAATCTGAAAGTTCCGGGCTTCCTTGCAATAAGTAAAAACTACAAAATCCATCCCCTGCACCCATCATCACATCACATGCCCCAATCATCATCCGTTCCAAGTTAAGATTTCCTCTCACTTATGTGCAAAACAACCTGACCTTGAATCAGAAAAAGTATGTTATTATGTCTAACAAGTTAATACTCCAATGAATTTCCCCGCTTCCCAGGCTCAAAGGTGGCAACGTGGGAGCATCTGATCTCAATATGGCTTCCAAATCTGATATACCCTTTGGGCAGGGGTGCGATTCAACCGGTGTAACCACCAGTTTTTGGTGCTCTAAAACTTACTTTCTGCTGCAGTCCCGGTGAACAAATCAGCGGAGGCGCGGCAATTTGCTGTGCCACGCCAAACAACTGAGCTGAAAACCATGGAAATAAAGGACAACATTGTCGCCGTAGCTACAGGTTCGCCTGAACTGGGCTGAACTGGTAGAATCCCACCCCTGCCTTTGGGGCTGTTCTTTGTGCGAAATGTCGTAGGCTCTCCTACTTGAACAGTGGGTTGGACTAGAAGACCTTCAAGGTCCCTTCCAACTCCATTATTCTGTTATTCTTATGACCACCTTCTACGGGCAAATGTAAAAGACATGCAGGCCTAGGGAAGATTTTACTTTTATTTACTAGATTAGATTTTATCTTGAGCAATGCTCCCATTCAATTTTGAGCAGTGCTCCCTTGAAAATGCGGTTCAGTATTTTATATGTCACAGTCCATATAACTAGATGGACCCATCCTTTTCATTCAAGGGCCATAAAAATGAATCCGCTGAAATATCATCTCAAAAGTTTCCTTCAGGGGAGTTTAGGCTTCTCCACACGCTCCTGTTGAATAGTCATTGACGTCATCGGATGGATAAAAAACAGTGGCTGGTATCGAGCACCACAAGAACGGTACAGGTAGTCCCTGACTTACGACCACAAATGAGGTCAAAATTTCCATTGCTAAGCGAGGCAGAGGTTAAATGATTTGCCCCATTTTACGACCTTTCTTGCCACAGTTGCTAAGTGAGTCACTGCAGTGGTTAAGTTAGCAACCCTGTTGTTAGGTGAATCTGGTTTCCCCGTTGATTTTGCTTGTCGGAAGGTCGTAAAAGTTAGTCGCATGACCCCAGGATGGTGCAACCGTCATAAATGTGAATCTGTTAGATTTTGCAGCAGAAATTCAAATTCAGAAAGCACCACCCAGATGACTGAGTCAGCAGGATTCATTAACTTCTTTATATACATCATAATATATAAGTAAACGTACAGTACCGAAGTAGGTTCTTCCAACGTGGTAGAGAGTTACAAGCAAAAGTACAAGCAGCAGCTTCAGACCTCAGAGCAGAGAGTTTAGTTTCACTTTAAAGAGCTCAGATAAGTTTTGTTTCTTCGGAGCTGAGCACAGAGCTAAGCCACGCCCAGACTCCTTCCAGTCTCCGCCCCCAATTCAGCTCCCATTGGCTGACCTTGTTACCCATGTCTCTGCCAGTTCATGAATATTCTGACAGAATCAGCTACCAAGCATCCAAATGTAAATCACGTGACCATGCAGATGCTGCAATGGTCATAAGTGTGAAAAACAGTCACAAGTAAGTGCCCGTTGTAACTTCAAACGGTCACTAAGTGAACTGTTGTAAGTCAAGAACTACCTCTATATAAATCTTTTTCAACGAATAATAGAAAATCAACAATTTATGGTCCCTTGTATACAGTACCGGTAGTTCTCAACTTACAACCATTCTTTAGTGACTGTTCAAAGTAACAATGGGACAAAAAGTGACTGATCAGTTTTCAAACTTATGACCATTACAGCCTCCCCCATGGTCACATGACCAAAATTCGGATGCTTAGCAACTGGAGTGCATAAAGGTCGCAAAAGGTGGACACTGCAACCATCATAAATATGAGTCAGTTGCCAAGTGGCCAGATTTGGTCATGTGACCATGGGGAGGCTGCAGTGGTCGTAAGTGTGAAAAACGGCCATGAGTCACTTTTTTCATTGCCTTTGTGACTCCGAACTGTCACTAAATGAACTATCGTAAGTCGAGGACTACCTGTATACGCGTGTGAGAGCACTTCAAGGAATGTTTCAGGAATATTCTGCCTCGTGGAATCTTAAAAAAAAAACCCGGTTGTTTTTCACTGTCCCTGCTCACAATCCAAATCTAAATAAATGAATGAATAAACACAGATGCAAGGGCAGTAGAACTTAATTCCAGGTAAAATATTATCTCAGTGTGCAACCTGGGAATCCTACTTGACACACAGACAGAGAGACAGAAAAAGACAGGTGGGAAGAGAAGGCTAAAAAGGAAAAGAGAGAAAGGAGAAAAGAGAGAGAAAGGAAGAAAGGGGAAGAGAGGGGGGAGAGAGGAAGAGAGAGAGAGGAAGAGAGAGAGAGGAAGAAAGGGGGAAGAGAGAGAGGAAGAAACGGGGAAGAGAAAGGGGAAGAGAGAGAGAGGAAGAAAGGGAAAAAAGAGGGGGAAACAAGGAAAAGAAAGGTGAAGGGGGAGGAAGAGAGGAAGAGAGGTAGAGGAAGGAAGAGAGGGAGGAAGAAAAGGGAAGAGGAAAAGAAAGGGGAAGAGAGGAGGGAGAGAAAGGAAGAGGGAGAGAGGAAGAGAGAGAAATGGAAGAGAGATAGAGGAAGAAAGGGGGAAAGTGAGGAAAAGAAAGGAGAAGAGGAAGGGGGAGGGAGGGAGGGAGAGGAAGAAAGAGAAGGAGAAAGAGGAAAAAGAGGGGAAGAGGAAGAGAAAGGGGAAGAGAGATGGAGAGGGAAAGGGAGAGAAAGAAAGGAAAAGAAAGAGAAAGAGTGAAAGAGAGAGAGAGAGAGCACATTTTAATAATGCAGCTTCTCCCTTTCCTAATCATGAACTGGAGGTGAAAAATACAATGGCGGCCTGGTCCGTGCGCTCAGTGAATTATTTATTTCTCCTGCCCCCATTTCTGAAAGAACCGGTTCAATTTGGAAGAATTTAAGCTGAGCTCCGGTTGAACTTTCACCCCCGAACGAATGTTCCCATTGTCTTCCATTTTATTCTTGTTTGTGTTATAGCGATTGATAATACAATACATGCAATCACAGTTTAGCCAAACGTAAGGCCGTTTTTGACACCTGTAAATTACAGCAATGGAGAAATAGTTTCACCGTTTAATATAAACGTACATCAAACGAAAGACAACGTCTCTATCTGATATGTGTAGGACTGCATTGATAAGCTGAAGTCCAGGGTGGTTTTCCTTTTCCTAATGAGGGATGATGACGTTCAACTTTGGATCAACCAGTTCATTTCAGTCTATCAATCTATTTATATCTCCCTTGCTTTGCTTAATGCTACCAACCAGCCACCCCTTGCTGATTCCTATCTACTGGCAGTTTTATCAGTATAACACATTTTGAGACCGAGGGAAATTCCAGAATTGTTCCCAGGTTTAAATTTGCTGAGGATCAACTCCCTTCCGCAAATGTCTGTGGATTCTCAGCCATCCAGGTCACAGTTGTCTCAAAGGAGCTTTTCAAAAAGAAACTGGACTTACTTGATTTTTTTTTTCCCTTGAAAACATTTCGCTTCTTGGTTTTTTTTTTTTTTCCCCTTGAAAATGTTTTCGTTTCTCATCCAGAACTGAAGAAGCTTCTTGGATGAGAAGCGAAACATTTTCAAGGAAAATAACAACAAAACTGGCTGCCTTTTGAAAATCATTTTTGGGAACTCCCTTCAGCAGCAAATTCCCTGTCATATTTATGCTACTGATTGATTGGGACTGGTAAGTAGGAAAATTTGACCTCCTGACTAGTTCTTCCTGGCTGAAAAATGAATATAATTAAATAATGTATCTGGCAGTGGGATTAAAGTAGTGGGCTAGGGGAAGTGATGTCACTCCTCATGCCATCGACTCACTTCTTTTTCTTTTATAATGCTTTTTTTTTTGCTGTGATATATGAAATTCACTACCATACATTCTGATATTCACTTCCAAGTGATGTTCATTGAAACTTCAGCATTTGAAAGACAAAGGCTACAGGTTAAGTTCCAATCAAATTGATTCATTGCTCATGCGATGCACAGGAAAGTAGTCAACTAATGGTTACCACTATTTTGGCCGTAGATAATGGATAACAGAATTCAAGAGGGGTTGGACTTAGTCCGTTTGTGACTATGTAGAGACTCTAAGCTGGTTCCTCTTTTGACTCCACCCCCATATTCCGTCACTCCTCCTATAAGAATACCTACTATATCTTGATCAGAGGTGTCAAACTCAATTTCATTGAGGGCCACATCAGGGTAGTGTTTGACCTCGGTGGGGAGGCGGGGGGTGGGGGCAGGGGCATGGCCAGCTTGACATCCGTTTCAGCTGCGACGGCTTCCTGCAGCCCTCTGCCAGTGAAAATGGAGCTCAGGGGGGCTGCGTGTGCCCCCACACCGAGCTCCGTTTTTGCTGGCAGAGGCTTGCAGGAGGCCGTCGCAGCCAAAAGTGGAGATCGGGAGGGCCCCGTGCAGCTCTCCTGAGCTCCGTTTTCACTGGCAGAGGCACCGCGGGCCAGTCCATTGCTATTTCCAGGGCAGACCCGTGGGCCAGATCTAAGCACCCCGAGGGCCAGATCTGGCCCACGAGCCTTGAATTTGACATCCCTGATCTAGATAGTTGCTCTTTCTGGATAAAACATAACTTACACTGAGGTAAAGAAGAGGAATTAGATCCAACGATGGCGTAGAAAGTTACATTTGCTTTCCCCATGACCCTGGAATATTCTACCCCCCCAAATGCACAGGGGATTCAGTAGAGGCAATGGTCCTGGTTAACAGATAACAGATAATCAGAGTTGGAAGAGACCTTGTAGGTCATCTAGTCCAACCCCCTGACCAAGCGGGAGACCCTACACCATTTCTGACAGATGGCAGTCCAATATCTTCTTGAAAGTCTCAAGTGATGGCGCTCCCACAACTTCCGAGGGCAACTTCTGTTCCATTGGTTGATTGTTCTCACTGTCAGAAAGTTTCTCCTTATTTCCAGGTTGAATCTCTCCTTGTTCAGTTTCCATCCATTATTCCTTGTCTGGCCTACAGGTGCTTTAGAAAATAGCTTGACCCCTTCCTCCCTGCGGCAGCCCCTCAAATATTGAAAGACCGCTATCGTGGTTGTGTCCATAATATACAGTATTTTGTGCTACAGCAACAATATTACAAAGAGTTACAATGCTTTAATGCCTTGCCGCCCATCTTCAAAAGCTGTTTTTCAGTTAATTCTGTTTTACTTAACATTAAAGTTGGGTAGTGTTCCCCCTCAATTTCAATATAATTCATTTCTGAGTAAGTGGCTATACAATTGCAAGGGTAGTAAATGTATAAAGAATAGTTTGGTAACACCTTTCCCCCCAAAATAATTAAATGCAGCTAATTTTGTATAATTTTATATGGAATTGTCTTTAGGAAGAACTTCAGGTGGTTTTCCAAAGAACCTTTGGACTTGATTTTTTTCACATTTCAGGATATTGATGGATAAGCCCTTCTTCCTTATGTCCCATGGATGCTGCCAGAAAATAAATATGTTTATTTTTTTTGCCCCACTTCGACAAATGTAATGCTCACAGCTTCTGCTTTGCACACTGGCTTGAATGACAGCTCATTATTTTTTAAAAATTATTGATTTATTCATTTTAATGATGGCTTCCACTAACTAACCAATCTTTAACTAACTGTGGTTGTTTAATTGCAGAGGGAACATTCCCACGCTCAACAGGTACAGTAATTCTCCTTTTTAGCCCTTTTTAAAAAGTAGCTAGTTGTCAGAAGAATGTGTAGTTTTAACACATATTTTTTAAAAAATTGGGTTTTTAACAACCTAACTTTATTTATTTGTTTGGAATCTGGGTTCCTGCTCAAAACTATACCAATCTCTAATCCTTATTTTCAGGGTTTGTTTTTAATGTTTTCCTCTGTTCCCCTTTGAATGTTTCTGTGTTTGTTCTTCTCTTTATCCTTTCTTTTGGCATGCTATAAAAATTAACCTCACTAGCACTCAAGACTTACCTTACCTGCCTTAAAATTCTGTTCCAGATCTTGAAGCAAAAAAATAGTTAGTTTCCTTCCTCCCTTTCTTTTCCCTTGGGTAGCAAAGATGAACCCCAGCTGGCCAACTCACCAATTGGGATTTAAAGCAGAACGCGTAACTTAACTCCAAGTGGTTTTCAAAAAAATAAACAAATACACAGGTAGTCCTCGACTTATGACCACAATTGAGGCCAACGTTTCGGTTGCTAAGCGAGTCAGTTGTTCAGGGAGTTTTGCCCTATTTTATGACCTTTCTGGCCATTAAGTGAATCACTGCAGTTGTGAAGTTAATAACTCGGTTCTTAAGTGAGTGTTTCCTCCCCATTGACTTTGCTTGTCGGGAGATCGCAAAAGGGGATCATGTGATCCTGGGACACAGCAACCGTCATAAATGTGAGTCAGTAGCCAAAGCGTCTGAATTTTGATCACAGGGACGGCTGCAACAGTCGCGTGAAAAAAAAAACACTCATAAGTCACCTTTTTTTCAGTGATGTCGTAACTTTGAATGGTTACTAGAAGAACTGTTCTAAGTCGAGGATTACCTGCATATTGGAAAAAATAACAGTTCTCCAGATTTTCTGGATATTGACCCATATCACAAATTAGTAAATGTCAAATTTCCCAGCTGGGGAAGGTTCTGAATGCAGAAGCCTTAACTTTTTTCACTTGCCTAACCCTAAATCCTGTTTTAGCGAAAGAGTTTAGCAAAATATCCTTGTCAGTGTTTGCTCCCCTGTGAGTAGAAGGGATGTTGTTTTCTTCACTTACCTGGCCTTCCCTGAGAAAGCAGCCATTAGCTTTTCTCAGACAAAAGCCAAATCCAGTTTTACCAAAATTCCCAGGGGAAGAAAAGTTTTCCAAAGTTTTTGAATTAAAATACTAGCGGGTGGGGTGGAGTGGAAACCCTTTGCTTGTGAAAAGCATTTGGGACTCATGTCCCTGAAGAAACTGGTACTTCATTCCCCAGGGCCTAAATAAATAAAATGTATTATTGGATAGTGACCAAGAATTGGATTTGAAGACTAGCACATAATCTTTTACAGCAGCGGGAAGCAAACAGAAGTGCCCCCCTCTCCCATGGCAAGAAAGAGCAGGATTTTTAAAATCCCTTTGGGCTACAGATCTATTTGAAAGTCTGGAGAAACCTTGTTGTAAACATTATTTAAATGCATGAAATAAAGTGCATAGATGTACCCCATACTGCAAAGTTGCTCAGATTCGGCTGTCAAAAATATTGTAAGCCTCCCAGAGTCACCTCGTGGGGGGGAGATGGGCGGCATAAAAATTTCATAAATAAAAATAAATAATCTCAAATTACTTCAAATAGAGAGATGTATTAAAGACAACGGGCATTTTGGGAGACGAGGCGACGAAATAAGGCCATACCTTATTCAGTTGCCTACCGTACATGAGCCACTGGCTGAAAAACTAAATTTAATGAAAAGAAAGTTGTAATGTTTTTCCCAGCCAAGGTCAGGTGACTCCTAAATTCTTTTATCTATAGACTTCAAAGTGATCTGTGGACTCTAATTAAGAACTCTGTTCTAAACCATCACCTATGAAAATGATTTTGGGATGGGGAACGGGCCCAGTCAATGGTTCTAGCAGTACTTTGATTTTTCCCGCTTGTTTCATCTTCCATCGGTAACTCCAGTTGGCTGAAGGGTGCATTCTCTCCAGTTTGAATGCCTTGGCGGAGATAACTTTCCTCTGTCTTAAATTAACTTTTTTTTTTTAATGCCAACAATTCATTACTGCTTTCCAGGGAGGGAGGGAGGGTGGGTGGAAACTGGTTGGCTGAGAACATAATTATCATATAGTCATTTGTCAGGAAAGATGTACAGCTTCTCCCTCAAAAGAGAATGTATTTGCTTAGCCGTCTTCCAGAACGTTGTTGTGTTGTTTTCTTTTCCCCGTGTTGTTTCTTTCCTTTAAATGCAATTTTGCAAATATGGCTAAAGGCAAATTGGAGAGGTGGGGGGCTATGGCGGGGAGGATGGGTAGAGATAAGCGGAAACTCACTGGCTCACTCTATATTCTGGCCTGTTTCTCTCTTAAAGTAGTAATCACTGCACCATTTGAGGCAAAAGATAGAAGGCCGACATGACAGAACTTCTCCTCATGTCAGAAAGAAATATGCCACACTTCACAAGCTAGCATGCTTTGGACAAGTCTTTTCTTTTTCCTTAACCACCCATTATGTTAGATTTTTATAGGTAGGGATTTTTTTTTAATTTACACAACAAAAAATTCAATCATTTCCTCCATGGTAGAGAAGTGATGGCTTTTTTTGCAGAGGTATTTTGAACCACAACCTTCTGCTTTGTGTTTGTGAGGGACTCATCCTGTAACCTCCATTGATGTCACTATTTTCTTGAAGGACTCAGTGGAAAGTTCTAGTTTCACACAAATGGATGCACACAGCCACCTGTGTGCCTGACAATTCCCTTGCCACTGAGCTGGGGTCTCCAAAGTTGGCAACTTTAAGACTTGTGGACTTCAACTCCCAGAATTCCCCAACTTCATTGTGGAGTTGAAGTCCACAAGTTTTAAATCTGTATAAATTATCTGTCATCCAGGTCATAGTTGTCCCAAAGGTGCTTTTTTAGGAGTCCAGTTGCCTCCCGAAAAAGCATCTTTGAGACAACCATGACCTGGATGATTGAGAATCTCTACAGCTTTTTAGCTATGCAATTTGGGATGAACACCCTTCGAATGGTGTGGGAGTGTAAATGGATTTCCAGGAAAAAAAATGGCAGACTAAAAAAAATGGAACCATGAGCACTACTCCGGTGACCCTGAGACAAACCTCCAAGGGGCCTCAGTGAATGCAAATGACCAGCTGTCTGCAGAATATAAATCCTTCCATTCTCCACCATCCAGTCAGAGCTGAAGGAGCTTCTTGGATGAGAAGCGAAACATCTTCAAAGTAAAACAAGAAAGTCCAGTTGCCTCCTGAAAAAGCACCTTTGGGACACAAGTCTTAAAGTTGCCAAGTTTGGAGACCCCTGCCACAAACAAGAGATAGGCTGACGTTGTGATAGGTCAAATTTATCACAAGAGGCTGGTGTGTGGACCACATGTTGGGAATGATCTCAAGTGGTACAGGGTATCAATCAGTATCTGGAATGCTACACTATTGAATCAGCCATTTCAGCTGGCCATGTTGCAGGAAAGAGATGAGAGAAGTAGACGTAAGTCAAGGTTGGGTTCCAGATGTTGATTCATGAGTCCTTCCATGATGACCAACAGTAAAGCCAACTCGCAATTGTTCCTCGGTACCAGGAAGTTGCTCTCCATTGGAGAAGTGATGGGTTCATCCGACCCATTGCTTGAAGAAAAAATATGCTACGTAGGAGTGTCTGTGTGGATGATTAAAAAAAATAAATCAAGATGGCGGCTGCTGTGGCACAATTGAAACCCCACCTCCTTTAATGTGCACTCCTTGTTAAAAAGGGGTGGGGCTTTGACTGGCCGCCATCTTGACCCCTTTGACCAACTCTCCAATTATCCCTGGGATATAAGAACCTATTTTATTCCAGACCAGACTCCCATTTATAATATTTGTATACTTAGGAGCCCCCAAAAGTCACTCCCAGGTTGGGTTGCCCTGACAGAACGGCTACCAAACGAACACACAGGGTTATACATGTATACAACCAAACTAATTTAACACTAACCGAATTCAGCATGGTTGTGTGATTGCTATTCTTACGAACTGGTTAGGTGTGTTGCCTAAACACGTGGCTTTCAGAAAGATACTCACAATAACATCTCACCCACCTGTTTGAATGCCAATCTCTTGCCAATTCACGACCTGGATAAGATTATTGCCTAGAGGTAACTCCTCAACTTACAACCACGATTTTCTGTTGCTAAGCAAGGCAGTTGTTAACTGAGTTGCACCCCATTTGATGAGCTTTTTTGATACAATGTTAAGCCAGTCACTGCAGTTGTTAAGTGAAACATGCAGTTGTTAAGCAAATCTGGATTCCCCTGTTGACTTTGCTCATTGGAAGTGAGCTGAGAAGTTTGCAAATGGTGATCACAGGACCCCAGGACAGTGAAACTGTCATAAATACATGCCAGTTGCCAAGCATCTGACTTTTGATCACATTACCCTGGGAATGCTGCAGTGGTTGTAAGTGTGAAAACCGATCAGAAGTCATTTTCTTCAGTGCTGTTTTAAGTTCAAACAGTCACTAAATGAATGGTTGTAAGTCAAGGACTACCTGTATTTCAGAACATTTCTGAACCTATTCCATTGATGCTGATATATGGGTACTGAAATATCCAACTAGGTAGATCCAGCTGGCACAGTGGACAGTGCCCATTATTAGAGATTTCTAAACATATTTCAACATTTCATGTATTCGTGTTGATGTACATCCATGGCCTTTGTTCAAAGAAAATTTACTAAACCTTCAGAAACTAAACTTAGCTCTCTGTGTATAGGGGTGTTTGTGTATATGTGTGTTCTTAATTTGCAAATGCTAATATCTGTCTATCATCTGCTTCTGTCTGCCAGAGCAATGTGTAGCCCAACCGTTGAAAACATAGTTTGGGAATAGTCAAGATATAAATTGTTCTGCAGTGTATGTGGGGTTTTGTTTTTTTTAAACAGTGGAACAGGAGAGAGAATGCCTTCCTGGGTTCCTTTTAGACTATGCTATTTTTATTTTAATTATTTGTCAAAGAAAAATTACGAATTTGAACACGCAAAATAAAAAAAAAAACTAAAATGTGAGAGGGACGATAGACATGATAGTGCACTTACGCACGCCCCCTTAGAAACCCCTTCAATATGGAATGAGATGCACAGAAGTTAAATTGGGATTAAAAATTGTGAAAGTTATTTTTAAGTGGCACAAATATATGTGAGGCGTCACATAAAAAAGGAAAATAAAAGCAACAGCCACTCTCCCCATCCCAAAATTTGGGTAGTCTAAAATATTTGCTCATGGTTTGAAAACCTTGGTGAAAATTTCAAATCCTAGAATGCAAAAGATAAAAGACTCTTTTATCCAGGACTCAATTTGTATGGCTGTCCATCTCACATTCCTGAATCACGACAATTTAAAAAATGTCAGAAACAAAATTACAGATTCATAATACCATGCAAACATATTAACCATGATTAAAACCACAGTGTAACAACCGTAACAGGAAATTCTTCCTTCTTTAGAGTTGGGATGTCCTATGCAAAGCTCCCGCCGTGCTATAGATAATATATTCAAACCTTCCCTACAACAGCCTTGCAAAGTATTGAAAGGGTCTTCCCATAAAATAATACGAGTCTTTGCATACAACACTAAAGTTCCTAATTTCCATTGTGGATGCTCAACTGTTTAGCTGGCCAAACTCAATTCCTGTAATTTTTGTTTTTAACCTGTACGTATATTTTTAAAGAAAAGGTGAAAAAAAACCAGAGGTAGAAGCTTCATTGATAGTAATCTTACTACCTTGGTAGTTTTGATGGAGATGTGCTTTCCTCCTTGGGGTGGAAACTACACCAAAGAGGAAACCACCCCCACCAAAACTGGCAAGGCAAACTATTGCATACATTAAAAACAGACAGCAAACCCCACACTCCCTCATCCTGATGATGTTATCTAGTTGGGTAATGAGATGCCTGCAAGTTCCCACCAAGGAGCTTGCAAGCTATTGAGTCACCAAGATCAGAGTCCATCAAGAGTTCTGCATTTCCACCATGAGCCACACACATTCTCTTTATTGGAGTTTTTTTTTCCTTATTATGAAAGAATAGTTCTTCATACAGTATGTCCATGGGCTTTTGATAATGTTCATGGTTCTCATGTCATGCCAACCAGAGGTAGTATTCAGCAGGTTCTGACCAGTTCTGGAGAACCAGTAGCGGAAATTTTGAGTAGTTCGGAGAACCGGCAAATAGCACCTCTGACTGGAGATTTTACAGTATCCTTCCCCTGCAAAGCCCACCAAGCCACGCCCACAGAACCGGTAGTAAAAAAATTTTTTTTTAATCCCACCACTGATGCCAACCCATAAAATAATCTGAAAATGTGCAAACCCAGGCTCAACACACTGTAGGCTGGATTCATTCGACCCAATGGTCACATGACTCAGAGGTGAAGGTTAGCATTAAATGAAGCAGAGGTGGCCCTCAACTTACAAGCACAATTGGCACCCAGAATTTCAGTTGCTAAGCAGGCCGATTGTTGAAAGAGCTACATTCAGTTTCACAACTTTTTCCACTTATCACTGCAGTTATCAAATGAATCACGAATCTGACTTCCCTCGTTGACTGCACTTGTCAGGTGGGAAGGTCACAAATGGGAATCAGATGACCCTGGGATGCTGCAACCCTCATCCCAGGGATGAGGGTTGTTGTGGTTTGTTGTGGTCGGCAAACTCTGGGAAGCAACCTTGTTCTATCAGCGCAGCCACTTGCACCACCAGCTGTAGGGAGGGACTTAAATTCTCTATCCATCTCGCAAGCCATTGCAACGGCTTGTAAGCATGGCCAAAATATCACATCCAAGAGCCTTGTGTTGATGACAACAATACAGGGATTGGTATCCTTTTCCTGATCTTTTTGGGGGTGTTTGCTCAGGATCTTAAGTGGCAAACCAGCAATGCCTTGTTCTAGTTCACAGGAATCCTTCTAGTTTTAAAAAAATGGAAAATTTAAGTGTAAGATAAAAATTTTCACTCCTGTTTGGTTTATTTTTGTGTTACGGTGACCACTGAAGCTCTTTTGACACTCACTTTCAGTTGAACTGAAGCTGTTTAAAACCTGGTTACCAAGTTCCTCAACTGACTCTTCCAAGAATGTTGGAAGTCGCAGCATAGCACATTAGTGCATTGAAGGCACATTTGTCTTCTAATTCTGGTGGGGCTATAATTTTAATTTTGGCCTCTTGGTTTTGTTAGTGCAGCTCAGTGGCTAAGACGCTGAGCTTGTCGATCAGAAAGGTCGGCCGTTCGGCCGTTTGAATCCCTAGAGCCACGTAATGGAGTGAGCTCCCGTCACTTGTCCCAGCTTCTGCCAACCTAGCAGTTCGAAAGCATGTAAAAAAAAAATGCAAGTAGAAAAATAGGGACCACTTTGGTGGGAAGGGAACATCCTTCCGTGCGTCTTCGGCGTTAGTCATGCCGGTCACATGACCACGGAGATGTCTTCAGACAGCGCTGGTTCTTCAGCTTTGTAACGGAGATGAGCGCACTGCCCCCTAGAGCCGGAAACGAGCAGCACGGATGGGCGAAGGGAAACCTTTACCTTTTTAATGGTGCCCTAAATGGTGGGAACAATTAGTCCCCTCTTGTTTCAAATTCAGCCTCGTTCAGAGTTGAGGAAGGGGGTGGGATGAGGACAGGGCCCCAACCAACAAAACAGCAAATCTTCAAAACCTGCAATCTGCAGATTTAATTTGGAACAGTCATGCAGGTGGTCTTGGGAAAACAAGAGCCAACATCAGGGTAAGCTTAAATCCACCCAATTTTTTGTGTGTGCTTCTTTCTTTGAATTTCTACATGCCAAACCAAGTGATGTTTTCTCTTTTATTTTACTGACAAACCCACCCACCCACCCACCCACCCACAACACACCCAGTTTCGTGAGCTCTTTTGTTCCTCCTGACCTTCTTTTTGTGCCTCGTCTGTCTTCGGCTGGTCTCCTAATACGTCCTGTGATTTGAACCTGCTGTTTAGAATGTCCTTCTCGTCTAACCTTAACCATTACGGGATGGTCCACGTGGCCAGCGTGAGCGACGTTCTCCTGGACAATTCTTTCACCCCACCGTGCCAGCGCATGGGAGGCATGGTTTCCTTCCGAACCTTTGAAGACTTCGTCCGGTAAGCAGTGGGGCAGAACCAAAGCTAGGACAGGATTGCTTGTTTTCCTCCTCCTCCTCTTCTCTTTTTTCTCCTTCTTGTCCTTCTTCCTCCTCCTCTTCCTCCTGATTCTTCCTCCTCCTCTTCTTTTTTCTCCTCCTCTCTTTCTCCCCCTCCTCCTCTTCTTCCTCTTCTTCTTTCTGAATTATTCTCCTTCTGTGATGCACAAACCCCCAAGTTAAGCTATGTATCAAAAAGGGTAATTTGAAGGCAGGATGGAAAGGGTATGAGGAAAAAAATTGCATAAGGGTGAAGGGATCTGGGGGCAAAGCTCAGGTGAACATCTTATGAAAGAGATGTTTAACTTTGAATGTCTATGGCATGGGTGTCAAACTCGTGGCGTCCCATTGCATCACATGAGGTTTTGCGATGTTTTTTCCTCTTCACGGAGCTGGAGTGGACGTGGCCTACGCATGACACGTCTTGCGGGCCACCAGTTTGACACTTCTGGTCTATGAAGATTCTCAGTTATCCAGGTCATGGTTGTCCCTAAGGTGCTTTTTCAAAAGGCAACTGGACTTTCTTAGTTTTTTTTCTGAAGACGTTTCGCTTCTCATCCAGTTCATGAAGAAGTGAAGAAGCTTCTTGGATCAGAAGTGAAATGTCTTCAAGTAAAAACCAAGAAAGTCCAATTTACCTTTTGAAAAAGCACCTTGGGATTTCACTTTGGAGTTGTCTGCTTCATCTGTGTAAGGGAAGGGACCACCTTATGCAGTTTGTTGTCACATAGTTCAGTGTTTCTCCACCTTGGAGATTTTAAGATGTGTGGACTTCAACTTCCAGAATTCTCCAGTCAGCAATGCCGGCTGAGGAATTCTGGGAGTTGAAGTCCTTCTTAAAGCCGCCAAGATGGAGAAACGCTTGTAACAGTAAGCAACTTTGGCCTGTACCAACAATACTCTTTTCCCTTCCTACTTTTTACACCTTTCGATATTTTGTGCCTTGACTTCAGAAATCTTGCAGGATATTGTGGACCGGAGAAAGCAGAAGACATGGGTGGGATAAAGTTTGAGACAATGAAATAGAATGCTGGGAATATCTTAAAATGTTAGATTGTTGTTTGATGTTGAGATGATGGCTCAAATTTTGCTTATGCCCTGCTTCAGACTTTTTGATGAGATTATGGGATGCTTTTGCGACTCTCCACCTCCGAGCCCCACCTTTCCAGAATCAGGGCACCCATCCCTCTATGATGAAGACAAGGTACAGTAGTCTGTTCTGATTGGGTTTGACTGTAGAGGCAGCTTCTTGAGTTGAATAGACAGAGGTGAATTAAGGGAGTCATGGAGAAAAAGGTGTGTGCAAGCATATGGATGCAGTTCATTAGAGCAGCTGTGTCTTTTTCGGGTGTGTGCAACACATTTGAGTACCAATAGAAAAAAATACTTGTAGCTCATGCAAATGCAGGGTCTTTCTTGCAGAAGTTTTATTACCCTTGTACTGATGATGTTATCTAGTTGGGTAATAAAATTCTGCAAGAAAACGGTCAAGCTCAGAGAGCACCAAGGACCCTGCATTTCAACCCTGAGCTACAGATATTCCGTGGGTAGCATACATGGGCATCAAATGTTTCAGAAAGCAGGCAAATGAGAGAATTTTTCTTGTAGGCAAACTTCAACCTAGTATTGATGAAGTTACCTGGTTGGGTAACAAAATGTCTGCAAGAAAACAGCCAAACTCAGAGAGCTCCAAACACTCCAGATTTACATACTTTTAATGCCATTGAATCTGGAGGGATGCACTACCCTAATTTATAGTATTCCTTGTTTCTGATGATGGTAGAATCTTATTGGTTCCAGATCCAAGAGAAATTAAATCCGAGTCGCCAAGATGTCATGTAAGATTACACAAGGCTGATTCTTAGCTTAAGGGTTGGAAAAACCTTTCAGGCATTGGATGCTATTGTGTAAAAGGTGTATGATGACATAGTCCCAGTTTTTTTTAAAATGACCTCATATCTTGCAAGACTATATTATTTCTTGAGACGTGGAAGTTTCATACAACTATGTCAACATTTGGTGACTTCTCTAAGAAACACATTTCAAATTGCACAGTTTTAAGATTTAATTATTTAGCTATTTGTCTTTTTATAATCTATAAGCCACCCAGAGTTGCCTTATGGCGGGGGATGGGTGGCATAAACATTTAATAAATAAAAAATAGACAATGCCAGCAATTTTATAAGATTTTGGCCACACATTTATTACATTTTTGATAGCTGTGAATGGATGCTTTGAAAGAGCTCTGGAGTGGTTAAAATGCAGCATTGCAGGCAAACTCTGCCCACAGCCTTAAGTTCAACCCTGACAAGGCTCAAGATTGGATCAGCTTCCCATCCTTCCGAGGTCGGTATAATGAGGACCCAGATTGTTGGGGGCAATGTGCTGACTGTAAACCACTTAGACAGGGCCGTACAACACTGTGAAGTGGCATATAAGTTTAAGTGCTATTGTTATCTTAATCATTAATTGTTATCTTAATTAATGCCTTAAGCATTAAATGCAAATTATTTTTCCACATTGCGAACTGCCCAGAGAGTGCTGTGAAGTGGAATGTAAGCCTAATTGCTATTGCTATGCCTATCTGGATCACTAATGCTCAAATGTGACGCACCAATGGATTGGTGATTCTGGCTTTGGCAATTTTTAAAAGCACTTAAGTTACAGAATTTAGAAGGACGCACTGTTCCCATCTGAAGCACAAACAGCCATTTTTCCAAAAATCCTGAAGGGTACAATAGGGTCCTCATTCCACCTGCAAACATTATGCAGCCATTGATTTATTGCTACATTTTCTTTCTCTCTCTCTCTCTCTCTCTCTCTTTCTCTCTCTCTCTCTCTCTCCCCCCATCCCCAATTCACTTTCTCATTTTTCTTTGAACCACAGAGTGCTCGAGATGAACCTATCCATATCCTAAATGTCGCCATTAAGACGGACTGTGATATCGACGATGAAGGTCTCGCAGCCATGTTCAGGGAATTCACGCAGGGCAAGGTGAGCTGGTGCCATTCTCTAGTTATTTGTTTTTCTTCATTTGTTTAGCGAAGTGGAATGCAGATTCTATCCATCATTGCTTCCTCTTTTTTTTCTTTTTTCTTTGGAGCTGTTTGCTTATCTTTAAGGACAAGTGTCAACTCCTTGGGACAATGGCCTCTTATTTTTATTATTATTATGGAATGGTCCCTGGTAGCGCTATAGAAAATAATAACATGGCTGAGCAGCTCTCTTGTCTGAGCTATTTGTAAATAATTGTAGAAGTCACCCAGCAGTATCACTTCACAACTGAAGAAGGGTGCCGTCTGATTAGATCTTAAAAGGTAGAGCCTCTTTTCTCATTTTTTTTAAAACTCTGCCCAGGAGAAAAACCACCTTCATGCCAAGACTGACCTTGCTTTTCATGCCAAGAGGACAGGAGAAATAAAGACTTCTTTGGAGACCCCATTCTCGGTCTGTTTAGACCAGGGGTGTCAAACTCGATTTCATTGAGGGCCACATCAAGGGTTGTGTTTGACTTCAGTGTGTGTGGCCAGCTTGATGTCACTTGTGTCAGGGTGCCTGTGGTGGCTCGAGCGTTCCTGCCAGCAAAAACAGGCTCCCAAGCTCCCTTTACGGCTGCAACGGCCTCCTGCAGCTTTCTGCCAGCAAAAAGGCTGGAGGGCTGCAGGAGGCTGTTGCAGCCCAAAATGGAACTCGGGAGGACCCCGTGCAGCTCTCCCGAGCTCCGTTTTGGCTGGTAGAGGTACTGCGGGCACCACGGGCTGGTTTTTTGCTGTTCCCAGGGCGGCCCTGCAGGCCAGATTCTAAGCACTCCGCAGGCTGGATCCGCCCGCCCAGGCCTTGAGTTTAACACCCCTGGTTTAGACAAAATACAGGTAATCCTCAACTTATGATAACAGTTTGAGCCCCAAACTTCTATTGCTAAGTAGAAGTTGTTCTACTGGGGGTGGCTCAGTTGTTAAATGAATTTTGCCCTATTTTACAATCTTTCTTGCTGCCGTTATTAAGGGAATCACTGCAGCTGTTAAATTAGTAACACGGTCGCTAAGTGAATTGGGCTTCCCCATTGACTTTGCTGATCAGAAGGTCGCACAAGGTCGCATAACACAACCCCCAGGACACCGCAACCGTCATAAATATGAGTCAATTGCCAAGTGTCTGAATTTTGATCATGTGACCATGGAGACGCTGCAATGGTCGTAAGTGTGAACAATGCTCATAAGTCACTGTTTTCACTACCGTTGTAACTTCAAATGGTCACTAAATGAACTGTTGTAAGTCGAGGACTGCCTGTCAACAACTGATACTTAAAAACAAATGAAGACCTTCCTTCTTACCATTGGACTGGAACAAAAGGAAGCAGATTGAATGTCCTATTGCAGTGGTCCCCAACCTTTTTTGTGCCACGGCCCAGTAACGGCATCACAAAATGATCCGCGGCCTGGTACTGGTATCAGCACGCATGACAAGGCAAGGCGAGCCGAGCGACCGGCCAGCCAGCCGTCCCCCGCTTCTCCCCGCCACCTTCAACTCCTCCTTTGTACCTTTGTCGATGGGCTTCGCTTCGGGACGGCTTCGGGACGGTCACTCGGCTCACCTTGCCTTGAGTGCTGAAAGAATCCTCGCACCTTAGTTTTGTTCGAAGCCGCCCCCTTGATGAAACTAAGGCGCAAGGATTCCTTCAGGACCCAAACACTGCTTTCCAATGGAAAAGCTCACCCAGAAGCACTTCCTCGTCAAACAAGATGGCGGCGCCCAGCAAACCGGCGGCCCGGTAGGAAATGTTCCACGGACCGGTACCGGTCCGCGGCCCGGTGGTTGGGGACCCCTGTCCTACTGCATTTCTGAAAGGCGATATAAAAAGCCCTGATGGCGCAGTGGTTGAAATGCAGTATTGCAAGCTAATTCTGCCGACTGCCAGCAGTTCGATCCTGACCTGAGGTTGACTCAGCCTTCCATCCTTCTGAGGTCGATAAAATGAGGACTCAAATTATTGGGGACAATATGCTGACATTTATAAACCGGGCTGTAAAGCACTACGAAGCAGTATATAAATCTGGGATACCGGGATTACTATTGCCGTTTGTTGCAGTTGTTTTATTAAAAACATTAAAACGATGAAGTTAACATCCCTTCCCCGCTCTTTTTGTTTCATTTTCATGTTGTTTTCATACATTATTATTTTTTTTAAAAAAAATTCTTAACTTCATTTAAGGGGGAACCTTAAATTCCCTAGCCTGGAACCAAAGCGATTTAATCAAAGCGAGCGTTCTCTCAGGGATGCGTAGATAAGGAATGGCTGCCTTGGATCTCCCTCGCGCCCCACCATCAAGAATCTCTAGTTTACATTTCTTCCCCGTAAATGAACTGCTAAGCTCGGTTTTCTTTCATTTGCATGAAGAGGCTTGTGGGGTGCGTGTGTGTGTGTGTGTGTTTTAAGTGTGTCTGGAGGAAAGAAGGTGTTGTGCATTAAACTATCAAATAGCTTGATCCAAATTGCCCAAATAAATTTCCAGTCTCAGCATGTCCCAACAGGATTCCCACCCACCCTCCTCGTGTGCCTACATGTCTCTGTGTGTACGTGTCTGTGTGTGTGTGTGCATTTGATAGAAATTAGGATCGTATACTTGCAAATGACTGGTGGAGGTGATTGAAACAGACAGTGGAAATAGACTTTCTCCAGGTGTTGGTACCTAATAGCACAGTAATAGCTGTTGAGTCGCTGGGAGGCCTGTATTATTACAATGTAATCAGAATCCCGTTGCTACATACTTATTGTCTGACACTTGTGGAATTTTAAAAGCAATAACCTTCTTTTTTAAAAGGAAAATCTCAACCTCATTATTAAAGTTATTTCCCCCCTCCCTTTTCTTCCCTCCCCTCCACGGCAAATGCTTATTTTCAAAGGGCGTTTACCGTAGTAAAATCTTCTCTTCTGGAAAGAAGGATTCAGATCCTGAAGCCGAGGACATGAAGCTTTTGTCTGTTTTTTTTCTTTCCTATCAAAGCCTGGTTGTTGTTGTTATTGTTTTTTAATCACTTCTGATTTGGGGTGAGGTGGAGGGGGGGTGGCCAACTCACCGTGGCCAGCTTACCGTGGCCAACTCTAAAACCGTGGCCAACTATTCATGTCGAAGAAATGGTGGAATGGAAAGGAAGCCAAAAGAGGGACAAAATGAAATGTGAATGACAAAAATTAAAATTAATTTTAAATTGTTTTAAATAATGACATTGAATTGCCCAATTGTCCTGTGGCGAGTTGGCCACAGTGAGTTGTCTCTTGGCGAGTTGGCCGGGGCAAATAATAATAATCATAATAAATGATACCAATAAGAGAAGGATAATAGAAAACATGAGAAGGATAATAGTAATAATAATACAGACACACCACCTGGGTAAGACAGTACTGTGGGAATTAGGTCTTCAGCAGAGTGATGAAAAACTGGGTCTAGTTGTTTTAATAGGCAATGCCCTGTAGTGGCGTCCTGAGGGGAAGAATTGAAACAGTTTACGTCCAGGATGTGAGGGGTCTGTAGCAATAGTAACAGCACTTAGACTTACATACTGCTTCATAGTGCTTTTATAGCCCTCTATAAGTGGTTTACAGAGATAGCATGTTGCCCCCAGCAATCTGGGTCCTCATCTTACCCACCTCTGAAGGATGGAAGGCTGAGTCAACTTTGAGCTGGTAGGATTCGAACTGCCAAATTGAGGTCAGCTGGCAGTCGGCAGAGGTGGCTTGCAGTACATCACTCTAACCACTGCGCCACCGAGGCTCATATCAATATCTGTAGATATTTTCTCAGCCCTCATTCTGACCCATATAATATGTAAGTCCTCTCTGGAAGGCAGGCTGGTTGCGATCGTTTTTTATGCAGTCCTAACTATCTGTTGGAGTATGTACCTATCCTGTTTGCTTGCTGTATCAAACCAGAAGTACAAATGACAGGCTCATTTACAATCCAAGAAACGGATCATGGTCGCTTCTGAGATATTTGCCACATCCTATATTTTTTTTATGGGCGCAGCTGCCTCTTATCTGACCGTTGCCTTCGGTCTCAAGGTCATTCTCACATACCCCTACAAGCGCATTCAGATTTGCAAGATTCTGCTACTACCTTATAGCAGTAGCTGCTCCTAACTATGGTGTCCTAGTCTGGTTTACCTCAAAAGACTGACACCTGAACAAGGAAAGGAGGACACGAACCTGGAGGAAAAAAAAAATACTTTGGCCTGCATATATATAAAAGCCCGTTTTGTCTAATGATTAAGGCTAGAAAGCAATTCCTATTTATAGTTCCAGGACTATAAATAGAATTTCTTACAATAGCAGGTATAGTTGTAAAAAAAAGCTTTACAGTACAGAGATTTTTTTTCCTCCATTTTGCTGATCAGTTTTCCCGACATACTTTCCTCATGTTTCTTTCCATTTTTTCCCGACATACTTTCCTCATGTTTCTTTCCATTTTTTCCAGAAAGCTGTCCTGATTGACCACGGAATTCGACGACTAACTTTTCTAGTGGCCCAAAAGGTATTTATTTAGACCTCCTGATCTCCCTCAGTCACCGTTTTTCTGTTTCGGTAGCTTGCATGGCAAATCAGACAGATTTTAATGGAAGAAAGGAAAAAAATATCAAATCATGTTTACAGCTGATTTTGTTTTGTTTGTCTCCAGCTAAGCAGTGGAGAAATAATGCAATTGTTCATTATGATCTCTGAAAAAATAATAATTGAAAATTGAAAATGATGACCCTATTGTACCGCTTTGTGATTCTTTTTTTCCTTAATTCACTTCTAATTTATGGACTAATTGCTAGTTTTGTTTTGCCTCTCTCTCCCTCTCCCTCTCCCTCCCCCCCTCTCCTTTTATTCTTCATGCCTCTGTCTTACATTTTGGCTTGCAAGGATTTCAGAAAACAAATCAACTATGAGGTGGACCAAAGATTTCACGTAAGTATCAAGATTGTTTGTGCTCAAAACAGGAACAAAAAAAAAAAAAGGAATCTTTAATTTTGGTTTTGATTAGCTTAATCGTGTTGTAGAAATGGCTAGTACTCACTGAACAGATATAGCAAAAAGTTTGAGATTGTGATGTACTTTGTATTCTATTGCACCCCAAAATTGGGGGGAATCACTATTTTTATTCTTCTTTCTTTTATTTTATCTTGCACCAATTTTGTTTGCCTTTCGCTATTCCCACATGATCTTTATTTCTATTTCTGTTTTATATTATAATCGTTTTACTTGGGAGTGGGGGGAAATCTGGCTTCCCCATTGACTGTGGTGATGCAGCAAATAGTTATAAATGTGGTAAAAGGTTGTAAAACTCTTTTTTTTCAGTATTGTTCTAATTTCAGTCACTAAACGAATGGTTGTAAGTCGAGGATTACCTGTTCATTTTTTTTTTTCATTTTACAGTCATGCTGTCCCAGTGCCACCTCTTTTCTCACCTCCTCCCTATTTTTCTTCCTCTTTCTTCAAATTTAGAACTCTTTGGGGTTTATGGACTTTCTAGGATAAATTAGACTACAGATTTATTCATTTTTTTAAAAAAAGAAGGAGCAGCCCAAATGTTCTTTGCATTTGGCTCCATTTATTCTGGATTGCTTTGCCTGCGTTGATTGGCACGGCCCAGTTTTTAAAGGCGACTCTGAAAGCACATAACAGATAGCAATCAATCACTGGCTTTAAGACAGGAAGCTGGAAAAGTAGGGATAGCTTACATGGAAAGCAGGGGGCTTTAGAAAGTAGAAAGCCGAACAGTTTAAGAGAATAAAAATGGATAACTGGAGGAAAAAAATAGAGGTGTTTTTTTAAATCCACACAGCTTGGAAGAGCTTTGTGGAATTCCTAAGCTAACAGCCGGACAGTAATAACAAAAGAAAGTGTCTATGTCAGAGATAGACCTTTTCTTAGCAAGGACATTAGAGAGACAAGATCAGACTGTTAAATCTGTTTTATACAGCATTGATGCTGGCAATCTTCACCAACCTAGCATCATCCAGATACAGGTATGTAGAGTTGTAATTGCAGGAATGTTCCAATCTCGGATGGCAAACCTCAGATAAAGAATGTTTCCAAGCAAATACAACTCAGGTAAACAAAGTCACTAATCTAAAGGAGGATTAGAGAGAGGAAGTAAACATATGTTAGACTTAAACTAGAGATAATTAATTGTATGGATTACTGTGCTAAACAGTAACGAAAGTTAAGCAGTAACCAAAGTTAACCAGTGATGGAGGATAACTAAAAATGTGTATAAATGCAAGACTAGACTCCAATAAAGATCATCATGATTCAGTTGTTCATGATCAAACAACTCGACTGCCTCGTCATTATAACACAGGTAGTCCTAGACTTAACAATCACAATTGGGAAGAGAATTCCTGTTGCTAAACAAAGAGGTGGTTAGGCAAGTTGCAACCGATTTTACACTTTTTTTTGCCACGGTAGTTAAGTGAATTGTCAGGGTTGCAAGTAATAGACCCATAGCAAGCAAAACTCCGAGGCAGGTAGATTCCTCAACGAATAGCTTTATTGGATATATCATAGTGGCACAGATCTGGTGAAAACCGACGCTGGAGGTTCCCGTGGTTTTCACCTAATTGAAATTTTGTCACTTTCTCAAAACAATCAGTCACACGATCCAATCACTGTACTGTCTGGTTGTTGTGGCCCACTGGCAGCTGTCGGAGCTGGCAGCAGAGTCGGACAGCAAGGAGGTTGGGGAGGAACCTGGCCCAGTCCTGGAGGCTGAGGAAGACTCAGACAAGGGATCTGTGTCCGAGGAAGAGTTGGGACCAGGGCAGGCTGACAGTCATCAGCTGCCTTCGGGCTTGGACAGCAGTGAGGCAGGGGAGCAGCTGGAGCAGAGCTGCCAAAAGGAAAGAACAATTACAAACTCAGGCTTGACGTGGGAGTAAGGCCACAGGTGGAGGGTGAATGGCCCCTCCCATAAGGATTAAAAGAGGAGCAAAAGGGGAGGGGGCTTTTGCAGGAAACAACTTGTTCGTTTGTTTCATAATTGTGAAGATCTCTCTGTACATCCTAGAGACTCTATGCTAAGCCCTTCCTTGTCAGCACTGTGTTTGGAAATATTTACCGGGCAGCTTTCCAAGATAGATAAGGTTTGAGCTCCTAATTACGCCCTTGAAAGACTGTTTGCCAGGCCATTGGCTGAATGTGAATGCAAACAAAATCACATTTGTTTAATAAAAGGTGTTTGGTCAGGACAAAGGGTCTATTTAGTGCTTTTTGGGGAAGCCCAGGTCAGAACATTGATTGCCTGATGGCATCGCTCACCCTTCCTCTGACTAGGTGGGAGAGTGTCCTTGGTTCCCAAGAGAAAGTATTTTGTTTTGACTACACAATCCCAGCTATCTCAAAATCCCCCCTCCCTATCCCTCAGCTCCAGTGTGGCAACACTGAAGCTTCCAAGATGACTTCAGTCAGGTCAGCTTCAGGATTGACATGAATCACTGCAGTTGTTATGTGAATCGGGTGGTCGTTAAGCGAATCCAGCTCCACACCCCCACCCCCCGGGGTTGACTTTGCTTATTGGAAGCTGGCTTGGAAGGTCACAATGGGGAATCACATGAGCCCTGAGACAGTGCAAACCGTCATAAGTACATGCCAGTTGCCAAGCACCTGAATTTTGATCATGTGACTAAACTAATGCTGGGACAGTTGTATGTACAGGGACCAATCATATGTTACTTTTTCCAGTGCCGTTGTAACTTAAAACAGGAGGCTGGATTGGTTGTAAGTCAAGGATTATCTATGTTAAATGGCAGTTTGGGGAGTATTTGCTGAAAATTCTGGGACTCGTTTCTAAAATATCGAGAACGTTCCAGAATTGAGGGCATAAGGGGAGGCAGTTTCTCCATCCCTGCCTAGAAGTGCTCAGGATTAAATGTGTGACTTTCTGCATGCAGAAGATCTGTTCCTCTGGTGGATTATATTATAATACGTCTTCTAAAAGTAAAATGGGTTTCTAGTCCTCATGCTTCCACATTAAAGGATGCTTAAAACTGGCTTCTACAAAATCAGTCGATGTTCACAACAGATTTAGGAAATAAATCATCCCACATGTATTTTTCAAGTTCTCCACGTGTTTCTTCCTTTTCCCCTGGTTATTGTGATAGCTTCTTGGATCTTTTCATCTTTGAAATTTGGATGTTTTCCCCTTCTGCTTCGTCTGTCTCTTATCTCTTTCTCTCTCTCTCTCTCTCTCTCTCTCTCTCTCTCTCTCATAAATTAAATTTGCTAAATCTCTTCTTTACATCTCTCTTGTATTCTGCCTATATGTTCTCCAGGTCAAAAGTTGCTGGCAAAATTCTTTAGTAATTTTCTAAGTTTTAACACCAGTAATTCAAGGTCTGCGTGCGAGCACGTCCCAGAGACCAGATTCCATTTTTTTCCAATTTCATTTTTCTATTAGGCAGCCTGCTTGCTTCTCATACTGTTCGCTGAATTAAAAACACACATTTTTCTAGAATTCCAGGTTCTCTGTTTCTTCCATTTTTGGCAATCCAGTCACCTGTTAGTAGCACAAGGTGACATGTTAGCAGTGTTCCAATAGCTCAGGGGCTGCCACAAAGAAGAGGAAGTCAAGCAGTGGTGGGATTCAAATTTTTTTTACTACCAGTTATGTAGGTGTGGCTTGGTGGGCGTGGCTTGGTGGGCGTGGCAGGGGAAGGATACTGCAAAATCCCCATTCCCTCCCCACCCTGCTTTCCAGCTCCCTTCTCCTGTGCAGGGCAACCAAAGAAGACCCAGCCAATCAGCTGGGACTTGGGAGGCAGAGAATAGATGGGGGAGGGGCTAGTCAGAAGTAGTATTGGCCGGTTCTCCAAACTACTCAAAATTTCCGCTACCAGTTCTCCAGAACTGGTCAGAACCTGCTGAATACCACCTCTGGAGTCAAGCTATTCTCCAAAGCAACAGAAGGGCAGGACAAGAAGCAATAAATAAAAACCAAGCAAGGAGAAAAGCAACTTAGAACTAAGGAGAAATTTCCTGACTGTTAGAACAATTAATCAGTGCAACAACTTGCCTCCAGAAGTTGTAAATTCTCCAACACTGGAAGTTTTAAAGAAGAGATTGGACAACCAATTTGTCTGAAACGCTATAGGGTTTCCTGTCTGAGTAGCAGGTTGGACTAGAAGACCTCCAAAGTCCCTTCCAACTCTGTTATTCTATTCTGTTCTATTCTATTCTCTTTCAACATCCTTTCTTTCTTACTCTTATCAAGCATCAGCTTCAATTTGTTATTGAATGTCTCAGTGTCTTCTACCATTGCATTTCTGGTAGCGGGGTAGACTTTAATGTTTATTGGTTGATTATGTACCATTGAGTCATTTTTAGCCCCATAGATAGATTTTTTCCATGATGATCAGTTCCTAGTGTGATCCTTCCAATGGTACATCCATTGCCACTGCAACTGAGTCCCTCTACCTTGTAGCTGGTCCATCTCTTCTTCCTTTCCTTCTACCTTTCCCAGCATTAGAGTTTTCTCCAGAGAGCTGCACCTTCAGACAGTGTGTCCAAAGTAGGATAATTGGAGTCTGCTTATCTATTCTCATGGGTCGATTTGTTTGATGATCCGTTGGTTTGTCTTCTTGGCTATCTATCTACAGTATTTTCAGGTGTCTTCTGCAATGTCAAATGTTGGACCTTCTCCAACACCAAATGTTGGAGTCTTCTCCTATCATCTTGGAAGCCATTTTTCTTTGAGGCTTCTGGGCTGCCACATTCACTGCCTGGGAATTTGGGAGGAGGACTTCAAGGAACGGTGGAACATTAGCCACAAAAACATTCCTTTCTCAAAGAGTCAAGGACGCGTTACTTGGCACCTGGAGGGGAGGGCCTGGGGATAGTCTCCAGTTGGAACGAAGTAATAGTTGGACCCATGTGATGAACTATTGGGTGCAGGAGTTGGATTTTGGATTCTCTTTGTGCTAAGGAAAACCCAGAAATCTCAGATTCGGGTTTTTCCTGATATCTGCCAATATGACATCTCTAATAAAATGGATCTTTGAGAAGATGACAGTCTCAGAGTCTTTTAATTTGGAGGTTGTTAGATAGTGCAGCAAAGACATTTGTGTGTTTTATTTCGAAGAATGTGTTCCTGGCTACTGTTGCTTCAACAGTATATGTAATATGCCTTTGTTCTTGGTCTGTTTCTCTGGAAAACGAGGGTTGGACTTTTTAGCAAAGCTATTGTGCCAGCCGTTATGCTAGTAAGCAAGTCTCTACACTTTACACTTTAGAGAAGAGAAGAGAATTAGAATTAGAACAGAAGTTGAGCAGAGTAGAATTAAAATTAGAAGTAGAATACAGCAGAGTAGTATTAGAATAGTGGAATTAGAGTAGAACACAGTAGAATTAGAATTAGAACAGAACAGAACAGAACAGAATAGAATAGAAGCAGAACAGTGCAGGAATAGAATGGATGGAGCGGAGTGGAATGAAGAGGAGAGGAAAGAAGAGGGGAGGAGATGAAATAAAGAAGGGGAAAGCATGGGAAGGAAAGGGAGAAGAATAAAGAGAAGGGAAAGAAAGAAGAGAATAAGGAGAGGAGAAGAGAGAAGAGAAGCGTTTATTTGGCCAAGTGTGATTAGACACACAACAAATTTGTTTCCGGTACAGAAGCACTCAGAAATAATAATAGTAGTAGTAGTAGTAGTAGTAGTAGTAGTAGTAGTAGTAATAATAATAATAATAATAATAATAATAATAATAATAATAATAATAGTGCAGCTAGTAGAAGGAGGGAATAAGAGTTCATAAAAGGATAAATTATACTACACGCACAGTCTATGGGTTAATATACATACACATCAGAGAAAACTTAGTAGTCGTGCTTTGTCAACCGTGAGAATTAGGTATACAGCAGAGTGATGACCCAAGGGAAGAAACTGTACCCAGAGTCTAGTTTCTCTTGACACACAATGTCCTATAGCGCCATCCCAAGGAGAAGAGTTGAAACAGTTTAGATCCAGGATGTGAGGAATCTCCAGGTATCTCCTCAGCCCTTCTAACTCTAAGCAGAATTGCTTAGCCCTTCCAGAAACTGCGTTCACCCCTTGGGTTTTCCATCCCTGTTCGTTCTAGTACCGGACTATCACTGTAACTTAGCGGCCATGGCGTGGGCTGGTTTTGTGTTTTAATTACAGTCTATATAATTACTTCCCAGCATGTTGAAGTAATAGAGAGTTGCTTCAGCAGGCTTCCAATTTCCTCATCTCATTAGGCTTTTAACACGATTATTAGTATAATAACCAGCTATGATGATTTTCTCATGTAGCTTTTTGCATTCTCCAATTTGCAGGGTGTCTTGATTGGTTAATTTAGGCGAATTATTCTGATTGTCTTGATGATGGTTGGTTGATTAGAACACAGCAGGGGCATAATTCCTTCATCTAGGAAATCGGGTTTTTCTTTTTTTTTTCTTTTTTCCTTTTCCTTTTTTGGATTTTGGTATGAAAACTCTGAGGATGTGTTTACCTCTGCGTCTTTCCCTTTGCATTTGCCCACGCACGTTTAATTGGATATTTGCCTGAAAGTGCTAGACTGAAGAGCTGAAAAGAAAAGAGGGGGGTGGGGGGGGAAGAGCAATCGGTTTAGTGACAGTATGCTGACAAATGCAGCAAGGAAGAAAAAAAAAAGAATAGCTTTGAGCAGCATCCGAAGAGCAAAAGACAAGGAAAAGTTTAGGAATGCGATGAAGAACTAGAAAATATTTCTGGCGTTCATCTTTGGATTCAGTCATGGTGGCTGGTCCAACATTGAGAAGGTCCTTGATTAGGATACAATTAACAGAATAATAGAGTTGGAAGGGACCTTGGAGGTCTTCTAGTCTAACCCCCTGCTCAGGTAGGAGACCTTATACCATTCCAGACAAGTGGGTGTCCAATCTCTTGAAGAACCTACAACTTCTGGAGGCAAGCTATTCCATTGGTTAATTATTCTCACTGTTAGGAAGTTTATCGGGTTGGTTTTCTCCCTGATTAATTTCCATCCATTGCTACTTATTCTGCTTTCAGGTGCTTTGGAGAATAGGTTAAACTCACCCCTTAGATATTGGAACACCGCTATCTTATAGCAGTAGCACTTTGACTTATATACTGCTTTAGAGTGCTTTGCGGTCCTCTCTAAGTGGTTTTACAGAGACAGCATATTGCCCCCAGCAATCTGGGTCCTCATTTTACCCACCTCGGAAGGATGGGAGGCTGAGTCAACCTTGAGCCTGGTGAGATTCGAAGTGCCAAATTGCAGTCAGCCGGCAGTCAGCAGAAGTAGCCTGCAGTACTGCACTCTAACCACTGTGCCACCAGGGTTCTTATGTCCCCTAGTCCTTCTTTTCACTCGACTAGATGTACCCAATTCCTGCAACCATTCTTTATAAGTTTTAGCCTCCAGCCCTTCTTTTCTGCACTCTTTCCAGAGTCTCAACATCTTTTTCATAATATGGTGACTAAAACTGTGTGCAGTGTTCTGTGTGGCCTTAACTAAATCTTTAAGTTAAATTAAATGTTTAGTAAATGCTATCCCCTCAAAAGGAAGCAGGGCTGCTAAAGAGCATCCAGATGAGCCAGGAACTATGACAGGGAAATAGTCTAATTATTTACAGAGCAAGCAGTGTCAAACAGTAACCAGTATTGAACATTCTGCCAACCTTTGAAAGATGCCCATCAGTTTACATTTATCCAGTTTTGCAAGAGCAAATAAAATGAACACCTAGAGGCAAACAAAGTCATACCCAAAAGCTAACATGGATTTGTCAAAAACAGATCAGACAAATCTTATTGCATTCTTCGACAAAGTGACAAAATTAGTGGACCAGAAGAATGCTCTGGATATAATTTACTTGGACTACAGTAAGGCATTTGATAAAGTAGACCACAACCTACTACTTGATAAGATAGAAAAAATGTGAGTTAGACAGCATAATCACCAGATGGATTCATAACTGGCTGACCAACTGCACTCAGCGTTCGTCCTCAATGGAACTGCTTTGTTAATGCTAAATTCAGTCCCTATTTGGGCGTCTGAAATGCAATTTACCTCCTTTGGACTTAAAATTTCCCCCCTGAATATTGGGATTAGATTTCTTTTGGCTATATTCTTTTGGTATTATATCTTGCTCCTGTTCAAAAAAACTTTCAGGGCATCTTAAAATTAAAAAAGAAAAATCCACTTTAAAAAGAATGAGAGGGATTATTCAGTGTTTTCAGTAAATAGCGCAACTTTGGAACGGGGAGTAAGTTAAATGGAGTAGTGTAAATTGCTTTAAAATATCATCATGAGATTAATGAGCAATAATAATTTCCCATACTAATTTTACTTTCTTTTCCAGAGGGAATTCCCCAAATTCTTCACATTCCGTGCCAGGGATAAGGTAAGGGTTAATGGTTTTTTTATTAATGTTTATTAATGTATTTATTAAGACAGTGAAAGCAATATTTTTGAACAGTTGCTAATTGAATGGTCGTAAGTTGAGGACCACCTGCATAACAGAATAACAGAATTGTAGAAGGTGCCTAATTCAACCCCCTGTCCAGTCTCTTCTTTAAAACCTCCAGTGATGAAAAAATCCAAAATTTCTGGTGGCAAGCTCTTCCACTGGTTAATTGTTCTCCCTGTCAGGAAGTTCCTCCTTAATTCCTTGTAGCTTCTCTCTTTGGTTAGTTTCCATCCATTCTTTCCTGTCATGCCCTCTGGTTGTTTTTCAGGACAGGTTGATCCCTTCTTCTTTGTGGCAGCCCCTTGGGTAAATAAATAGATAAATAAACTAGATAAATGACCCTGCATTTATTTATTTAGGTTATTTTAATGCCACTCTTTCCTGAAGGCTTAATACTGGATGAGAAACCTCAGCGAACGCCATGTTGTCTCTCCTCAGTTGGGTAAAATGCGTTTGCTTCCTTCCCAGTTCGAAGAAGACAGAATCTACCGCCACTTGGAACCGGCTCTGGCATTCCAGCTGGAGCTCAACCGAATGCGCAACTTTGACCTCACCGCCATCCCATGTGCCAATCACAAGATGCACCTCTATCTGGGGGCAGCAAAGGTTGAGGCAGGAGCGGAGGTCACCGATTACCGATTCTTTGTCCGAGCGATCATCCGCCATTCGGACTTGGTGACTAAGGTGGGGCTTCATTTATTTGTGGTCCTGTGGTGGAATTATGAATGGGTCCTGGAATTGGGAGGGGGAAAGATAACATCAGGGCAGGGTTTCTTGAGTTAAAAAAGAACAATGAAGAGATCTTAAGACCTTCTGGCTGCGGAATGGGACAACTTGAGGCAACCATCTTGGGTAGCCAACTCGCCACAGCCGCCTTGCTGACGGCCAACTCACCATGGTCAACTCGCGTGGCCAACTTCCCATGTGACAGCTGGACGCAAGACAGTTTAATAATTTAATTAAAATATATTTTTTTTATTTTTGTCAATCACATTTCATTCTGTCCTTCCTTTTGCATCAATGGAGATTCTCAGTCATCCAGATCATAGTTGTTTCCAAGGTGCTTTTTTTCAAGTGGGCTTTCTTGGGTTTTTTTTCCTTTTGAAGACATTTCACTTCTCATCCAAGAAGCTTCTTCAGCTCTGACTGGATGCTGGGGAAGGATTTATATTCCTTGCAGACAGATGGTCATTTACATCCTTTCAGAGAGCCATTGAGGCCACTTGGAGATCTGTCTGCGTCCTCAGGCTCACCTGAGTAGTGCAAAAGAGTGTGGAGTCTTCTTAGAACTTGCTGAAAGGACCGTGTTGTGGAATTGTGCTTTCTGCCTTATGTCCTTTCCCTGTTGAAGACAGGCGCAAGCTGTTGGGGATAAGCCTGCATTGTCTGCATCTCAAACTGAAGCACAAATGGCTCCTGACTCTAAAAGAACGCAGTTGACCAGCTGCGCCCTCATCTTACCGACCTCAGAAGGATGGAAGGCTGAGTCAACCTTGAGCCGGCCAGGATCGAACTGCCGAACTGTAGACAGTCGGCAGTCAACGGACATAGCCTGCAGTACTGCATTCTAACCACTGCGCCACCGCGACTCTTAACTTTTGGTAACTCTACTCCGAGTGGCACATAACCCCAAAGAAGATCAGGAGCTGAATAGAACTGAACACAGATAGTCCTCGACTTGCAACAGTTCATTTAGTGGCTGTTTGAAATGACAATGGCACTGAAAGATAGTAATCAATGACCATTTTTCAGGATCTTGGGGGCAATAGGCTGACTCTGTAAACTGCTTAGAGAGGTCTGTAAAAGCACGGTGAAGCGGTATATAAGTCTGAGGCAGTGGTGGCTAACCTCTTTAGGCTCCTGTGCTGAAAATGGTGTGCGTGCTCGCATGCCAGCACCCAGAAGGCAGTGCGCGAAGGGCCCCCACGCCTCCTGTACATGCACGCGTGATCTCCCCGTGTGCTGTGTATCTCTGCGCATGAACATGCGTGTCCCACCCCCCCGCGCATGCGCACGAGATACCTGACAATCAGCTGTTGGGTGGGCAGCGCCCACGCACGCGCAGTGGGGCTCTTTCTGGGCAACCTCTCGCGTATCAGCAGAAGTGGCTCTGCATGCCACTTCCATCATGCGTGCCATAGGTTCGCCATCATGGGTCTAAGGGCTGTTGCTGTTGCTAACTTATCAGTTTATTTTTCCAGGAAGCGTCGTTTGAATACCTACAGAATGAGGGGGAGCGCTTGCTTTTAGAAGCCATGGACGAGCTGGAAGTAGCTTTCAACAACACAAATGTGCGCACCGACTGCAACCACATTTTCCTCAACTTCGTCCCTACCGTTATTATGGATCCTTCAAAGGTAGGTTGCCCTCCTGTCCCTGACCCTCGCCCTCTCTGCTTAGGCAATGTCGAAAAATGTAGTGCAGTTGTTATGCTGAAAGAGCTGCAAAACAAGGCAGGAATCTTTTTTTAAAAATATACTATTTATATCCTGCCTTTATTATTTTTATAAACAAGTCACCCAGTCAAACTTTCATGCCTAAAGTGGGACTAGAACTCACCATCTCCTGATGATTGGCCCAAAGTTACCCAGTTGGCCTTCATGACTAAAGTGGAACTAGAACTCACAGTCTCCTGGTGATTGGCCTAAAATCACCCAGCTGGCTTTCATGCCTAAGGCAGGACTAGAACTCGAAATTTTCTCCTGGTGATTGGCCTAAAATCACCCAGCTGGCTTTTATGCCTAACAAGAGACTAGAACTCACAGTCTCCTGGTGATTGGCCCAAAGTCACCCAGCTGGCCTTCATGACTAAGGTGGGATTAGAACTCACAATCTTCTGATGATTGGCTCAAAGTCACCCAGCCAACTTTCATGCCTAAGGTGGGACTAGAACCCACATCTTCTTGTGATTGGGCCAAAGTCACCAACTGACTTGCATGCCTAAGGCGGGACTTGAACTCATTTTTTCCGGCGATGGGCCCAGAACCACCAGGCCAGCTTTCATGTCTCTAAGGCAGGATTAGAATTCATCGTTTCCCAATTTCTAGCCTGGTGTTTTAACCATTAGACCAAACTTGCTTTCTTCATCTTCCTAATGAAAATGAGAAGAGAGGAGACATTCTCATTTCTTGCCCTGTTACTGTAATTCATTTCTTTTAAGAATGGGGGCTTATGGCTACTTCATTGCTATTCCACCATTTATATTTTCTTTGGTGCCATACCTCTTAGAAGGTGAGAAACTGGTATATTTTAACAAAATTCATTATCTGTGTTATAGGGAGCCTTTTCATGTGAAAAGTGGGACCCACCCTCCCCAATAAATAAATATATAAATATAAATATATATATATATGCAAAATACCACTCACACATCATCACAAAATCTCTACAACTGTAAAGCCTACAAACTTGAAATTTGGCACGTATGTTCCTCTTGGCTTCTAGGTCCTCATAAGAAAGGATTTTTTGAAATCACCACCAGAGTATTAGTACTTCGTATATTATCATTAACACGCTCTGATACTAAGGAGTTCTACTCCCCCTCCCTACCTGAGTTTCCGTTTTAGTTTCACAGCACCAACCAGCTTTGGTACAGAACAGTTGAACTAAGCCATGCCCAGGCTCCTTGCTGTCTCCTCCTTCCTCAAATAGCAAGTGCTGTTTCAGTTTTCAAACAGCCCTCAACTCTCTCACACACTGACAAGCGCTAGCCAGAGGAATACTGATGGATGCTGGTAGGCAGAGGCAGAATTCCCCCACCCCTTATTTTCCTCCCCCAAAACTAAGCCCAACCACATAGTTTTGTAGCAAAGAACGGGTATCCAGCTAGTAAAATAAATAAATGAACAAATAAACAAAACAAACAAATAAATAATCTAACAATTGCACTTCCAATTGGATTTGCCACTTTCTCGATGCTGCGGGAAGAGTTTCTTTAGAAGGTCCTTGGGAACAGAGGCCATCTCTGAATTTCTGAGAGAACACAAGCTCTGCCTTCCAACTGCCTTGTTTTTTAATATGCACTATTTACCAAACAGCAGTATATTTGAAAGTTTAATAAAATGGCAGAATAACCTGCCTCCGAGCGGTAATCCTCGTGTTGATTTAAGGTGCTCCAGCAGCAGCGAAACACAGGGCGCGAGGGCTGTTTTTGCAGATGCAATTTTGCCATTAATGTTTCTCTCCCCATTAACGTATCAAAGGATTGGGTGAACGGGGAAATAGATTGGTACGAAATCCTCCCAAGGCAACACATTCTCCCATTCCCTCTTCTGCCTCTACACGTAACACACAACACACACAATTACCCACACGCTCTTACACTGAAAATCAAGACGCCTAGTTACAATTGTGGAACCAAATGCAGGACCACCCCCACCACCCCAAAAAAAAAGAATAATCGAGTCTCATTGAAGTATTTATTTATTTAACAGTGTGCAGTGGAAAAGTTTCCTCCAGCAAATGATAGGAGGGACTCCTGAACCAGCTTGGTTGAGTCTAGAAACCAGGAGACACTGAATTCTAGCTCTGCCTTTGCCATGAAAGCTGGTTGGATGACTTTGGGCCAATCACCAGGAGACTGAGCGTTCTAGTCCCGCCTTAGGCAGGCAAGGCGCTGGGTGACTTTGGGCTACTCTGTCAGCCCAACTGACTTCAGAGTATTGTTGCTTTGGGGAAAATAGGAGGGGGAAGGAATAGCAGATATGTTTGTCGCCTTAAGTTGTTTATAAAAAACAAAATAATAAAGGTGATATGTGTATGTGTGTGTGTGTATCGTGTTTCCCCGAAAAAAAGACCCTGTCTTATATTTTTTCCCCACCAAAAAAGGCACCAGGTCTTATTTTGGGGGGGATGTCATTTCCACTGACTAACCTCATTTGCGTGCGTCCCCTCCTGGCCTCCTTTTCGTTGTCAGAGGCCTTCAGGAACTTCTTCTGCGACTGGCAAGGCTTTCCTGAAGGCCTCTGCAGCTGATAATAGCGCTCTGGATCGATCCACAGCTTTGTTATCAGCTACAGAGGCCTTTTAGGAAAGCTTTGCCAGCTTTGCCGGCTGCAGAAGAAATGGACCAGCAAGGCAGGTGTTGGGGTCTGTCCAAAGGTAAGTAGGCTTCACCCACATCCCCATCCTAGCTTAATTTTTACCCGTGTACTCTGGAGTGGGCAGGATCTTAATTAGAGCTTATATTGGGCGCACATGCAAAAATTAAGCTAGGACTTCATTTTAGGGTAGGTCGTATTTTCGGGAAAACTATATATTTTAGATATATATAATACATTCAAAGAAGGCACTGATATTTATACATTTCAAGAAATGAGAAAAAAAAACAAAACACACATAGGCGTAGGTAACAGATTTTCTGAGCATAAATATTCATAATTAGCAAGCCTTACTTCCCTGTCCTTCTACCCTTACTGTCTTTAAGAAAGAATTATTGTGAGGGGTCCTTGGTGTGCTCTGAGCTTGATTGTTTTCTTGCAGACATTTCATTACCAAGCTAGGTAACATCATCCGTGCTAGGTGAAACATGTGCAAGAAAATAACTAAGCTCAGAGAGCGCTAAGGTCCATCCCCTCATGTCAATCTTAAACTACAAATATTCTCTCCTGAAAGAATTATTGTTTTAATAAAAAGAAACTGTTACTGTTGCCATGGAAGTTTTGGTACACTTATTGAGAACCAAGCACTTCAAAGTTGCCTCAATTACCACACATACTTTCTATGCTTCTGTTTATTTGTTTTCCTCACACAACCTCATTTTAGTGCAAGATTCTAGATTAAAGCCTCTGCAACAGCCTCTGGCTGCACAGTCGTAAGTGAAAAGGACCACACCATCTCTCTCTGGCTCACTGGTTCCATTGTCAAAAACTGCTTTTATTCTTGGAGAGCTGCTTCTCACATTCAATGGGAATTTGCCTCTCCGTCATTTAAATCAGGGGTCTCTCTAACTTTAGCAACTTTAAGACACATGGACTTCAACTCCCAGAATTCCTCAGCCAGCCATCTCAGGAATTCTGGGAGTTGAAGTCCAGAAGCCTTAAAAGTTGCTGAAGTTGGAGAGACTCTTGATTTAAATTCATTGATCCATATCCCATTAGGGGACTAGAGGCTAAAACATATGAAGAACGGTTGCTGGACCTGGGTATGTCTAGTTTGATGAAAAGAAGGACTAGGGGTGACAGGATAGCAGTGTTCCAATATCTCAGGGGCTGCCCCAAAGAAGAGGAAGGCAAGCTGTTCTCCAAAGCACCTGAGGGCAGGACGAGAAGCAACGGAGGGAAACCAATCAAGGAGAGAAGCAACCTGGAACTAAGGAGTCATTTCCTGACAGTTAGAACAATTAATCAGTGGAACGACTTCCCTCCAGAAGTTGCAAATGCTCCAACACTGGAAGTTTTTAAAAAGAGATTGGATAACTATTTGTCTGAAATGGTATAGGGTTTCCTGCCTGAGCAGGGGGCTGGACTAGAAGACCTCCAAGGTCCCTTCCAACTCTGTGATTCTATTCTGTGCTATGCTGTGCTGTGCTATCCTATCCTATCCTATCCTATCCTATCCTATCCTATCCTATCCTATCCTATTCTGTGCTATTCTATGCTGTGCTGTGCTGTGCTGTGCTATTCTGTTCTGTGCTGTGCTGTGCTATTCTATTCTATTCTATTCTATTCTATTCTATTCTATTCTATTCTATTCTATTCTATTCTATTCTATTCTTCAGCTCCAGGAGAGGTTTTGATTTTCTGGTTGAATGGCCTTGCAAGCTTTGCGTGGTGTATCCTCTAATTCTCATGTCTCACTCACTCTGTTTTTGTCCCCTAGATTGAGGAATCTGTTCGGAGCATGGTTATGCGCTACGGGAGCCGCCTGTGGAAACTGCGAGTCTTGCAAGCTGAGCTGAAGATTAACATTCAGCTCACACCCAGCGGCAAGGCTATTCCAATCCGGCTCTTCTTGACCAACGAGTCTGGCTATTACCTTGACATAAGCCTGTATAAAGAAGTGACGGACTCCAGAACTTCCCAAGTATGTCTCCATCACAGGAACTTAATTTACTTAATTTACTTCGTTGTCATTGCACCTTGTACAACGAAATTAAATACCATCTTCAGTGCACATCATGACCATGAAAATAAACACAAACACACATCCTTCACACTCCATACATTGAATTGTGGAGAATAGAATAGAATAGAATAGAATAGAATAGAATAGAATAGAATAGAATAGAATAGAATAGAATAGAATAGCACAGCACAGACACCACACCACACCACACCAACACTGCACTATGCAGTAGAATTCAACAGAGCTACTGCCCTGGGATAGAAGCTGGGTTTTTTAGCCTATTTGTCCTTGTTTTTATTATTCTGTACCATCTGCCAGATGGTAATAGTTCAAAAAAAGGGTGCCTGGGATGAGATGGATCTTTGAGAATGTTTTGAACTTCCTTAAGGCAGAGGGAGCTATAAAGCTCTTCCAAAGAGTGGAGAGGGCAACTAGGCAATGACATTAACCCTCTGGAGTGCTTTCTTATCTGCCACTGTGCAATTGGCAAACCATACAGAGGTGCAGTAAGTTAAGATGCTCTCTCTGGTGCAGCGGTAGAAGGTCACCAGCAGTTTTTCATTCAGTGGTTGTTTTCTGAGAAGTCTCAGGTAGTATAATCTCTGCTGGGCCCTTTTGACCAGGGCTGCAATGTGAGCACCCCAGGTCAGCTCTTCTTTTAGGGTAACACCCAGAAACTTAAAACAGGCCACTTGTTCCACTCAAGTCTCCATTGATAAGCAAGGGCTGGATGTCTGATCCGTTCCTTCTATAGTCCACTATAAGCTCCTTGTTCGTATAGATTTCACTTAATGCAGGATTTTCATTGGAAAACTGTTTCTCTTTGGCCTATGGCCTCCTCATCTCTGATCCTTAGTTCCTGTTTCAATATAATAGTGGTAGACTTACAACCATTTGTTCATGACTGTTTGAAGGTGCTGAAAAACATAATTTAGGACCATTTTTTCATACAACCCTTGTAGCATCCCCATGGTCACAGGATCAAAATTCAGACGCTTGGCAACTGACTCATATTTATGATGGTTGCGGTGTCCTGGGATCAAGCGATTCTCTTTTACGACCTTCTGATAAGCTGAGTCAATGGGGGAAGCCAGATTCACTTAATAACCATGTTACTAACTTAGCAACAGCAGGGATTCACTTAACAACGGTGGCAAGAAAGGTTGTAAAATGGGGCAAGATTCACTTAACCACTGTCTTGCTTAGCAGATGGAAATTTGGGGCTCAATTGTTCAAGGGTAGTCCTTGACTTACAACAGTTTGCTTAGTGACTGTTCGAAGTTACAAACAGCATTGAAAAACATAACTTATGACCATTTTTACAAACAGCATTGAAAAACATAACTTATGACCATTTTTCTCACTTGCGACCGTACATGATTGACATTCAGATGCTTGGCATCTGACTCAATTTATGATGGTTGCAGTGTGCCGGGGTCAAGCGATCCCCTTTTGTAACTGTCTGATGAACAAAGCCCATGGGAAAACCAGATTCCCTTAATGACCGTCTTACTTATTTAACAACTGCAGTGATTCACTTGACAAAATGTGACGAGAAAAGTCGTAAAACGGGGCAAAACCCACTTAACAAATTTCTCACCTGTCAACATAAATGATGGGCAACAGTTGTGGGTAAGTCGAGGACTTAAAAGCTGCAGTCATTTGTTTAGTGATTATTTGGAAGGATTGGAAAAAAAGTGCCTTATTTATATATTAAATTCATATGCCACCCGTTCCCCTTTGAAGCAATGCCTGGTGGCTTAAAAGATGATAAAAATGATGAAATGACAGCCGATCCTTTGCAGCATCCCCATGGATATGACTGTCACAGCAGCCCCAGGGCAACTGACTTGTATTTACTGTGTTGTAGCATCCCGGGGTCATATGATTGCTATTTATGACCTTCCCAGCTGGCTTCTGACAAACACGAAGTCAACGTGGGAAGCTAGATTTGCTTAACAACCACATGATTCACTTGGCAACTGCAGGAAATTGCTTAACAACTCTGCCCCCCCAAAAGGTCATAACATTGGGTGCGACTCACTTAGCTTATCAGTGGAAATTCTGGGCCAAGTTGTAAATTGAGGACTACCTATATTGTCTCTTAGCTGCTTTCCTGATCTGTTGGAATACAGTTGCCAGGATTCTCGGCTAACCGAAGGCTTAAAGCTTGTCGAAAGCCTTTCTGGACGTAGACCATATCTGAATGGAGATTGAGGGATTTAATAAAATCATCACGACGATTTGATTTAATCCTGGATGTACATTCTCTTCTTTTCAGATTATGTTCCAGGCTTATGGCGATAAGCAAGGGCCCCTACACGGGATGCTGATCAATACTCCGTATGTGACAAAGGACTTACTCCAGTCGAAGAGATTCCAGGCCCAGTCCCTGGGGACAACCTACGTGTATGATATTCCTGAAATGTTTCGGCAGGTAAGGACTGTGGAAGGTGTCCCAAAGGTGCTTTTTTCAAGAGGCAACTGGACTTTCTGTTTTTTGTTTTTTCTTTGAAGACGTTTCGCTTCTCATCCAAGAAGCTTCTTCAATTATGAAACACAGCAGCAGGTTTTGGAGGAGAGGCTACCCGTGGCCCCCGAAGGCTTTTTTTTAGTTCGTGCTTTCTACTTTAATCTAGGTTGATAGAAAACAAACCACGATATGCAACACACGTTTGATTTTATCCCCCAAGTCCATCACACAGGATCTTAGTTTCTTGTTACATGTCCACCAAGCCCCAAAGATCAGCATGATTCTAAAAAATAACGAAAAGGCTAAAAAATAATCACACACACCCCCTTCTGATTCTTATAGGCTTTGATCAAATTATGGGACTTTATGAAGGAATTTGCGATTCTTCCTGCTCCTCCTTTGCCTTCTGATTTGCTGACATATACGGAGCTTGTCCTGGATGACCAAGGCCAGTTGGTACAGATGAACAGGCTTCCTGGAGGGAATGAGGCAAGTCCGTCTGTTTGGTTTATTACCTGCTATTTTTATAGAAATCTCAATCTCTCCCACGCTCCCTTCTCTTCTCCTCTCTCCCTCTTTTCTCCTTCTCACTCTCCCTCTCTTTTCTTTTCTCTCCCCCTCTTCTCTCCTTCCCTCTTCCTCTTTTTCTATCTCTCTCTCCCTCCCTTTTTCTCTCCCCATCGTCCCACCCACTACCTATCTTTCTCTTCCTCTCCATCCCTCTCTCCTTTCCTCCTTCTTTTTCCTACTCTCTTTCTCTTTCCCTCTCTCCCTTGCTCCCTCTTGCTCTCTCCCTCTCCACCCCTTTCTCTCTCTCTCTCTTCCTCTCTTTCCCTCCTTCTCTTTCTCATTCCATCTTACTACCTCCTTCCCTCTCTCTTTCTCCCTCCCTCCTTCTTTCTCTCTCTCCCTTCCTCTTCCTCCCTCCCTGTCTCAGCAACCGTTTCCTTTCGCTGACATATTCAAGGTACGGTTGAGGTTTTGTTTTGTTTTTTAAGCAATAAAAATACTTGGCATCTCGAGGGTTGCTTTTTCAAAAATAAATAAATAAATAAATCCAAATTTTGAATCCTCTGTCCGTCCTCCTAATATCAAAGACATGAAGCTCTGAGGAATCCTTGGTGCTCTCTGAGCTTGGCTGTTTGCTTGCAGACATTTCACTACCCACCTAAGGAAGATCATCCATGCTAGTGAGTGTCGGATTTAGTGCCTGTTTATATACAGCAGCCTGTCCTGCCAGTGTTGGTGGGGGGGCTAGTTTTCCACTTGATTGTTTGTTTGCTTTTTTCTCATGTACACTGATGATGTCACCTAGTTGGGTAATGAAACGTCTGCAAGAAAACAACCAAGCTCAGAGAGCACCAAGGACCCCCCCCACACACACACACACCAATTTCAACCCTGAGCTACAAATACCCTCTTCTATTGGAATAATAAGCCATGTTCTGATACAGACTATCAGATGTCTTCTTATCTGTGTGAACCCTGGAATGGTTGTTTGGAAAACAGAAAAGACCCAACTTCATTCTTTATTTTCACTCTGGGCTGGGCTTACAGATTAAAAAAAAAATGAGAATAGGGCTTAGCTTAGATCGGTGTTTTTCAAACGTGGCAATTGTGGGACATATGGACTCAACTCTCAGAATCCGCCAACCAGCATATTATTGTAGTTGGTCACATAATCAGATATTTAGATGGGATTTGGCATTTTTGTCCACCTATCAAGTTCTCCCCAAGGATACGCAGATATGGTTGTTTGATGGTGTTAAATAAAGTTAAAAGTGTTTCTTCTGTGTGGTGGCGCAGTGGTTAGAATGCAGTATTGCAGGCTGACTGCCCGCTGTCAAGAGTTCGATCCTGATTGGCTCAAGGTTGACTCAGGCCTTCTGTCCTTTCAAGGTTGGTAAAATGAGGACCCAGATTGCTGGGGGCAATATGCTGACTCTGTAGACCACTTAGAGAGAACTCTAAAGCACTACGAAGGGGTATATAAATCTAGGTGCTATTGGTATTTATTTAAATGGTGTTATTATGGCCTTCCACTCCAAAAGTCACAGGGTATGTGTGTGTGCTTAACAACATCAAATTGCACAATTACAGGTTTGGTACACTTTGGCTATGGATTGTCCGGCATTAAAAGATGATATCCACAGGTGATATCCAATTAAATTGATTTATTGCTAAACAGCCTATGTACAGGAATCTTCTCAACTAATAGCACCTGCTAGGAATTAAATAAGGGTCCCCATAGAATTCAAGAGAGGTTGGACTGAGCTCACTTGTGTCTACAGAGGGATTCTAGGCAGATTCCTCTTTTAACTCTTTTTCCCAGGGTCTGCTACTCTTTCCCCTACAGGACTGTGTTATATGATAATTTTATATTGTTTTTATACCGTTTTTTTTGTATTGCATTTATTTTTTATATTATTTTCCCGGAATTGTACTAAAGAAAGACCCCGTCGTTATGTTTCAAGTTGTGCTTGGCGTGATCGAACACCACTGTATGGATTACTGGACTTGGTGCATGTGAAATGAATTGGATGACTTGAAATAACTGTATAAATATTTACTACAATTACATTTTGTTGGTTGATTGGATGAATCATGCAAAGAATTGCTTTACTGGAACACTTTGTAAAGGAAAATTGGTGAGAGGTTACACAGATAGTCCTTGACTTATGGCCGTTAATGAGCCTGCAACTCCAGTTCTATATTGTACTGGTCATTAGTTGTGCTGGTTGTTAATTGAATCACTATGGGGAAACATGTGACCACACCTTATTTTATCATCTTTTTGGCAGTGGTCATTGAGCAAATACAGTGATCATTAAACAGATCAGTTGTTCACAATAGGCATTTATTTGCCAGAAACTGGAAGTGAATGCCAGTTTCAGGCAAAAAAATGTCATAAATCACAGCCGTGGGACAGCGGGATGCTGAAAATGACTATAAATGCAGCCTTGGTTGCCAAGTGTCCAAAATGCAACCAGATGTTCACAAGGAGGCCTGGCAATCGGAACTTCAAACCCGGGTCATGAATAGCCTGGAAGAAATCCACAAAGCTTTGAGGAGAGCTTCCTAGGTGACCAGTTGTAAGTCGAGGATTACCTATAATTCAGTGCAAAAATAAATAAATAAAGCCACTAATCAAGGAGAAAAGCAAGCTAGAACTAAAGAGATATTTCCTGATGGTGAGAACAATCAATCAGTGGAACAATTTGCCTCCAGAAGTTGTGGGTGCTCCAACACTGGAAGTTTTCAAGAAGAGATTGGATATAAACATTTGTTCCTGCCTAAGCAAGGGGGGTTGGACTAGAAGACCTCTAAGGTCCCTTCCAACTCTGTGATTCTATTCTATTCTGTTCTGTTCTGTTCTGTTCTGTTCTGTTCTATTCTATTTCATAGTCCATAGTCCATATTCTATTCTATTCTATTTCATTTTCCATATTCCATATTCCATATTCTATTCTATTCTATTCCTATTCCATTCTATTTTATTCCTATTCTATCCCATCCCATTTCTATTTCTGCTATTTCTATTTCTATTCTATCCCAATTCTATTTCTATTCTATTCCTATTCTATTCCTATTCTAACTCTATTCTATTCCTATTGTATTCTATTCTATTTCATATTCCATATTCCATATTCTATTCTATTCTGTTCTGTTCTATTCTATTCTGTTCTATTTTATTCCTATTCTATCCTATCCTATCCTATCCCATCCCATTTCTATTTCTGCTATTTCTATTTCTATTCTAATTTTCTTATGGAAGGGAAGCTGAATTTGTTCCCTGCCATCTCCAGGGAAGACTGGAAAAGATTCCTATCAAAGCCTAGGAAATTCCTGCCAACCAACACACAGGTAGTCCTTGACGTATAATAACCATTCGTTTAGTAGCCATCAAAGTTTAAACGACAGTGAAAACAACGACTTATGACTGTTTTTCACTCTTAGGACCGTTGCAGCTTCCCCCTCCATAGTCACATGATCAAAATTCAGATGCTTGGCAACTGGCGTGTGGTTGTGACAGTTGCACACTCACGGGGTCCTGTGTGGCTCAAGGTTAAACTGTGGGGGTCTTTGGTGTTGTCTGAGCTTTGGTGGTTTTCTTGTAGACGTTTCATTACCAAACTAAGTAACATCATCAGTGCCCACTGATGATCATGTTCCCTAGTTTGGTTCGTGAAACCATCTGCAAGAAAACCGCGCAAACTCAGCGAGCACCAAGGAACCTTCCATTTTAAATTCCGATACGTGCTTTTAAGTAGCCTATTATTCCGGGCAGGATGTAGAATTAAACTAGCTAGAGGTAGATATTTTTTTAAAGTAGGAGAAATCGGAAGGTTTTAAAAGAGGTGTCCTCTAATGCAGCTGGATGGCGAAACCCTCGATAACGTTAACGGTTTCTCCTTGCAAAGCGAGAGAGATCGCGGCATGCAGGTTTCTCTTTTGCTGGTCTTTGTCTGCCTCTATTTCTTCACCACCCCCCACCCCCGAAATCCACTTCTTAGCTCTCATTTCACATTTGGAGTGGTTGGAGACCAGGGGAGTAGAGAAATTCCCAAGGGACCGAGCTGTGTTTGGGCTGAAATTACTAGCGCGAAGCTCGCTTGGCATGAAAACTGAGTGTTTATTCTGCCAGTATGAATACAAATAGTCTTATTATATGGGACCCTGTACCCGAAGACCAGCCATTCACGCTGGCTGGCTGGCTGGCTCACTGTTTCCCCCAGCACGCACATTTATTTTAACCCCTTCCATCCGACTCGGAGGGAAACCGGCGGCCTCTTGCTTCCCCTGCATTAATGGCCTTGAATACATCTTTTTTTTAAAAAAAAAAAATCTGCCTGCGTGCAACTACCTTGACTTGCAACAGTTCCTTTAGTGACCAGTTACAATAGGATTCGGGAAAAGGGGCTTACGGCCGTTTTTCACACTTAACGACCGTCGCAGCATCCTCATGATGGTGTGAGATCAAAATTCAGAGCCTTGACGACGGACTCGTATGGATGATGGTTGTGGCATCCTGGCGTGACGTGACCGCCTTCTGTGACCTTTGGAACAAGCTGAATTAATGGGGAAGCCAGATTCACTTAACGACCATTGTTACTTACTTAATCACTTTGGGGGTTCACTTAACACCTGTGGCAAGAAAAAGTCGTAAAATGGGGGCAAAACTCACTGAACAAACGTTTTACTTGACAGCAGAAATGTTGGCCTCAATCGTGATCATAAATAGAGGACTATCTGTAAATAGCAACCTCCTTTCCTTGATGGGAAACCATAAGTCACTGGGGTGGGCTTCAAAAATTTTAGCAATGGGCTCTCTGCCTGGTTGCTGGGTGGGTGTGGCCTAGTTGGCCTCCTGCACCATAGGGAGAGCGTTTTTACCCTCCCTGGGCTCTGGAGGCTTTGTTTGAGCCTCCGGGAGGGAGAAAATGGCCTCCCCAGGCTCTGGAGGCTCTCTGGAAGGCTGAAACACGCCCATTTCCGGCCTTCCTGAACTTCCAGGAGGCCATTTTTCACCCTCCCTGAACCTCCATGCGTGCCCTGCCCTTACCTGCATCCAAAACAGGCCATGTGGGGACTCCTGGGAGGGGAGGGGTAGGCGGGAGGCTGCCAGGAATGGGATTTGGGCAGGGGTGGGATTCTGCCAGTTCGCACCTATTCGCTAGAACCGGTTGTTAACATTCTAAGCAGTTCGGAGAACCGGTTGTTAGAAGAAATTACTGGGCTAATCCTGTAAGGAAGGCAGGAAGGAAACATTCTGGTGTTGCTTACAGAAACTGCCTCTCTGTTAACCCTTATTACATTCTTGGCAGGACTAGACTTCCTGCCTCAGGAACGTTTTTTTCCCTTCTTTTGCTGGTACTTTGCTTGTGTGGAGTGACCATTCAAAGTTACAATGGCACTGAAAAAAGTGGCTTATGACCATTTTTACGACTGTTGCAGCATCCCCACAGTCATGAGGGGCCAGGCGAGATGCATGTCTCGATGTGAGTGATGTTGAGTTGGCCACACTCAGCCAATAACAGGACCATCAAGCCACGTCCACCCAGTCACATGACCACCAAACCACGCCCACCAACTAAGCCACACCCACAGAACCCGTTGTTAAAAATTTTGAATCCCACCCCTGGATTTGGGGGTTCTCTGAACTGCACAGAATCTTAGCTAGGGGCTCTCTTGAACCCCTGGGAACCCCCAGCAACCCCACCCCTGTAAGTAGCCCACATGGCACCATCCTCCGTGCACACCTGACAGGCATCAACGTATCCTGGAAAGCAGCGGGTTCTGTGGGAAAACAAAACATACAGGTAGTGCTTGACTTATGACCACAATTGAGACATTGCTTCAGAAAAGCAGTTGTTAAGCGAGTCGCGCCTGATTTTATGACATTTTTTTTTGCCATGGTTGTTAAGTGAATTGTTGCCATTAAGCAAGCCACGTGGTTGTTAAGCGAATCCAGATCTTCTCCCCTCCTCCTCATTGAGTTTACTTGTCAGAAGCCGGCTGAGAAAGTCGCGGATGATATTCGCACGACTCTGGTTGCCAATTATAATTATAGAATTATAAATAGATGCTTATACATTGTTGCCAAGTGCCCAATTTTTGATTACGAGACTGTGGAGATGCTGCAATGGTTGTAAGTGTGAGGACCCACTGTAATTCCCTTTTTTCAGTGCCATTGTAAATGAATGGTCGTAAGGGGACAAACAGAAGCATGGTTAACTTCCTAAAACTTCAGTTGGGACTGAGCGTGTTCAGCAGGAGCTAAAAGATGAATGTGTGCAGAAGGCTGTTGTATGGTTTTTAAAAAACGGGTTAATGGTGGTAGCGCGGCAATTGAAGCTCTGTCTGGGTTTTATTTAAATCTGGTGCAAATATGTTGCAGAAATCCCTGGCAGGAAATTGCAGGGAATGGGGTATTCTGAAATAAGTCATGTTGTGTTGGGTGGGTAGCCTCCCCAAGTCAGAAACATTCCACAATACAGAACAGGATAACAGAATAGCAGAGTTGGAAGAGACTTTAGAGGTCTTCTAGACCAACCCCCTGCTCAAGCAGGAGACCCTATATACCATTTCAGACAAATGGCTCTCCAATTTATTTTTGAAAACCTCCAGTGTTGGAGCACCTACAGTTTCAAGTCGTCCCACTGATTAATTGTTCTCACCATTAGGAATTTTTTTTCCTTATTTCTGGGCTGGTTTCTCTCCTTGATTAGTTTCCACCCATTGCTTCTTGTCCTGCCTTCAGGTACTTTGGAGAATAGCTTGACTGCCTTTTCTTTGTGGCAGCCCCTCAGATATAACCGGAACAATCTGGAACTGAACACACTCAAAACTGTAGAAATGGTGGTAGACTTTAGAAGAAACCATCCCATACTACCACCTCGTACAATACTAGACAAAACAGTATCAACAGTAGAGACCTTCAAATTTCTAGGTTCTACTATATCACATAACCTAAAATGGACATCTAACATCAAAAACATCATCAAAAAAGCACAACAAAGAATGTTCTTTCTGCACCAACTCAGAAAGCTCAAACTGCCCAAGGAGCTGCTGATCCAGTTCTACAGAGGAATTATTGAGTCTGTCATCTGCACCTCTATAACTGTCTGGTTTGGTTCTGTAACCCAACAGGACAGAGACAGACTTCAGAGGATAATTAGGACTGCAGAAAAAACAGTTACTACCCACCTGCCTTCAATTGAGGACCTGTATACTGCACAGAGTCAAAAAGAGGGCTGTGAAAATATTTATTTACAGACCTCTCACATCCTGGACATAAACTGTTTCAACTCCTTCCCTCAAAACGATGCTATAGAGCCCTGCACACCAGAACAACTAGACGCAAGAACAGTTTTTCCCCGAAAGCCATCACTCTGCTAAACAAATAATTCTCTCAACACTGTTCAACCATTTACAAAGTGTACACTACTATTGCTGTTAATCTTCTCACCACTCCTTATCACCCACCCTCTCCCACTTGACTGTTTCCTAGTATGATTTGATCGTTGATTGTACCCTATGACTATCATTAAGTGTTGTACGTTATGATTCTTGATTCTTAACGAATGTACCTTTTCTTTATGTATACTGAGAGTATTTACACCAAGACAAATTCCTTGTGTGTCCAATCACACGTGGCCAATCAAGAATTCTATTCTATTCTATTCTATTCTATTCTATTCTATTCTATTCTATTCTATTCTATTCTATTCTATTCTATTCTATTGGAAAGACTGCTATCGTGTCTCCCCTGGTCCTTCTTTTCATCAAACCAGACATACCCAATTCCAGCAACTGTTCTTTATATGTTTTAGCCTCCAGTCCCCTACATCATGTTTGTGGCTCTTCTCTGCACTCTTTTCTAGAGTCTCAACATCTTATTTTACCGTGGCGACCAAAACTGGATGCACTATTCCAGATGTGGCTTTACCAAGGCATTATAAAGCAGTAGTAATGCTTTCCGTGATCTTGATTCTCTCTCTCTCTCTCTGCTAATGCAGCCTGGGAAACTTTCATATTTATGCTTGTTTTTCTGGGATGTGTTCGTGTGCATCTTCTATCTCTGTGCACTTGAACAGAATAATTTTAGATGATTCACTTTCCCATTAGCTTGTTTGGCTGGGCTGTTTCTGACACTAAACGGTTAAAATTAGGCGGTCTGAATGCCCATTCAGAAGGAGAAAGGGGGAAAAAAATTGAGGCTGGAGTGGGTGATTTGCAGCCTGCCATCCATCTGTAGTTTCACTAGTACTCCACAGGGTTATCTCCAGAGTGAGTGTAGCTAATGTTTCTGGACTTACATTTTTTTAGTTAATTGAGGTTTTTAAAGATGTATGGAACCAGGCAGGATTTTTTAAAAAAATATGTTGCAGTACGTAAGTGCTCTTTTAAACTGATGGTAACTTTGAACTATCATTAAACCAACACTCGTAAGTCAAAGGATACCTGTAACAGCTACATTTATCTAAAGTGTGGGATGGTGGTGTCAAAGAGATGCAGGAAAGAGTATTCTAGCTGATTGCGTCCTTTCTCAGAATGCTGTCCTTCTGTCCACCTACATCTAAGAAAATTTGCTTTGGATTATTTTAGTCTTTCTCGTTCTTACTTTCATCCGCAGGTTAAGAGTTTTCCCCCCGCTAAAGATCTTTCTTATTTTTGCCTCTTATCAACACAACAGCATCCTTTCGATCTGCCATCCGTCTGAAGCCTCCCTCTTATTATACCTGGATGGGGTTTGATGGCATGAAGAGCAGACAGTCTTTCAATAAACTTACAAAATAATAGAGGTGACGCATCTCGACTTGCTCCCTGGAGGGTTCTGCTGCGGTTGCTTTAATGTGCGATGAGTGGATTTTGGAACCCAGTGATGGATTGTCAACAGACCAGCCCTACCGATAGACCTTTCAGCGTGACCATTTATGGTCCATGTAGGTGTAGATTGCTAAGGTGAAAAGCAAGTGCCTGTGAGGATGAAGAAGGGATAGTGAGTAAATTGCCCTTAAAAGTCTTCAATTATTCCCATCTTTGCAAAAACAACCCAAACCTGCTGTTCAGTTGCAACCCAATTTTGGTGGGTTGTCTTTTTCTTCCTTTTCAGCACTAGATGTCACTCTTCTTCCTTTGCAGCATTTCAGGCTTAAAATGGGGAGTGGGGGCTGGTTGGAGAGAGAGAGAGAGAGAGAGCTCTGGTAATTGATCCTCTGCTAAACCATCTCCTTCATGGCACGTTCTGGCATTAAAGTGCCTTTCCTGGATGAGAATAAATGGTTTACTGGAAGCAACACGGCAGTGCTGACTTTCTAAGCTGGCTACAAGGATAGAATGGCTGACTCTGAGATGCGTACCATTGGCTGGTTTGGGAACAATGGAACAGGTTGGGCTGTGAGGTCCGCAGGTTCTGTGCAAAAAAGTCAACATGGTGGCCGCAACAGTACAATGGAAGCTCTGCTTTTGTTTGTTTGCCCATTGAAACTTCGGCCATCTTGAGTTTTTTTTAACTCTACCTGTAAACGCCCTGGTCGACATTACTTATGTCAGCTGGCTATTCTTTCTCTGGGAGCGGTATCTTTCTTTAATGACAATTTTATTAAAAATTAAAAAGATGAAAACTAATACAAGGAAAAGAATCAATAGAAAAAAATAGAAAAGAAAGAAAAAATACAAATATAGTAAAAATAGGAAAATTAATATAGAGAGAAATGACTTCTCTTTCATCACAAATATAAACAATTTCAGTAACTCACTAGCTTTTCTTAAAATACAGCGAAATGATTTATTCTTCTCATATTCTATCCCATATCTATAAACAAATATTTAAAGCCTCATTGTTCAGTCCCAGTTAGCAAAAGTCGATTAAAAGTTAATTAGAAATAACAATATATATGTCAGGATTCCGGCAATTACCCCATTTAAATCATGAGTCTGGAGCCAAACTTCCAAAACTTCAAAAGGATTTATTGGGAGTTAATATGTCTGGCACTGCCTGGGTGTAGCCGACTCTGAGACTCATCACTCATTGTCATCCTTGACCCTGGTTTTCCCCCACCCCCTGGGTATATTATAATTCATATTCTCCAGTGGGACACATCCATAGCCAAGAGTCATCAATCATGTTCTCCAGTTAGAATTTTGTGCAGCAGAAACTTCGGTCACTTAGTTACTATCTTTGAAAAACTATTTATGGAATGCACTTTCGATATCCAAGCTGCCGCACTGCTCCCCCCTCCCTTTCTGTTGGCAACTCTAAAAAAACCATAGAAATATTTTATGAGTTGACAATATATGTATTTTAATCTTGATCAAATAAACCAGTTTTATATTCCTCCTTTTTTATTTTTAACAATCTTGATCTTTAGTCCCTTCAAGTGATGTCCTAGAACAGGAGTGTTAAACTGGCGGCCCGCAGGCCAAATGCGTCATGCACAGGCCACGCCCACCCCAGCTCCGCGAATGGGGGAAACATTGTGAAATGTCATGTGACAGCAACGTGATGCCATGAATTCGAAGCCCGTGTCCTAGAACTTGATTTCATTTTTGTTTCGTCCTCTCTCACAAAATTCTTCAAAGCTTTAACAAGCCTCTTTTGTAAATCCAGCGTAGGAAAATTATCCACGTCACTACCTTAGTTTGTTATTTGAATATCCCTCCTAGAGTAGTAATTAACATATCAATTGGCTTCTTTTATGTCCAGTGTAGCATCTTTTACCATATCATTCTCGTAACCTGTCATTTTAAAATCCACTTTCTCTAGTATGCTGAGAAAAGAATGGAATGGAATGGAATGAGAATCCAAGGAATGGGTTAACTCTGCTCTTCAACTTATGAAATTTTTCATGGTATCTTTTAAACACTGTCTATAGAGATAGGCAATTTTAAAATTAATTTCTTAGTCCATTGTTCAGAAATAACCTTCAGTATTAAAAATATTTTGCTTCGTTCTGCATTGGTAAGACAAATTTATCCGTTCTTCTCCTTTAAGTGTAACTTTTAGCTCTCTCTAGTTCCCTCTAGTGTCCAATCTTCAAAGTCTATCAACCGTGGCTTTTAAAAAGAGGATTCAAAACAAAACCTTTTCCCATGGGAAGGATTCTGAGGATTAATTCCAAAATCTTATTTCAAATCCATCTGGACCCTTAGTGCATTTTTAACTTTCAAAAATCAAAGTTCTAATCGCCCTTTTGTTGTATATTCCAAAGTACTTTTTTTTTCGTCCTTAATCTTGTCTTTAAAACTTATTTCGCTAAGGATTGAGGGAAACTCGTTTGGTGATTCCTAATAGCAGAAAAGCAGTTAACAAGCAATATCCAAAAGAGCATACAAATCCTTAAAGATGCCAACTGTCTATTGCAAGATGTCTGTTCCCTTATATCACAGTTCTAAGGTAAAGATAAAGGTTTCCCTCGCACATACGTGCTAGCTGTTCCCAGCTCTAGGGGGCGGTGCTCATCTCTGTTACAAAGCCAAAGAGCCAGCACTGTCCGAAGACATCTCTATGGTCATGAAGGCGCATGGAACGCTGTTACTTTCCCCCCAAAGTGGTCCCTATTTTTCTACTTGCATTTTTACATGCTTTCGAACTGCAACGTTGGCGGAAGCTGGGACAAGTAACGGGAGCTCACTCCATTATGCGGTGTAGGGATTCGAACTGCCGAACTGCCGACCTTTCAGATCAACAGGCTCAGCATCTTAGCCACTGAGCCACCGCGTCCCTGGTTCTAAACCCCCTGAAAACCATGCTTTGTGGTGTCCTTGTGAGGAGCAACTGTATGGAGCACTTGTGGGCAATCTCAACTCCTCTCCTAATCTGGAAAGGAATTATGACGAGCCGATCCAACTCATTCTTCTGTGGCCACTTCTAGCCATTTCACTATGTCTTCTCTGGAAGTCCCTCTGAGAATATGATCCATAGCATTTAGGACAGAGGTGTCAAACTAGCGGTCTGGGGGCCAGATGCATCATGCGCAGGCCACACCCGCCCCAGCTGTGAGAAGGGAAAAAATGTCATGCGACGGCAACGAGTTTGACACCCATGATTTAGGAGTTTCTCTGAGCATGTGGATTATACCAAGCGGTCCCCAACCTTTTTGGCACCAGGGACCAGTTTCATAGAAGACGGTTTTTTCATAGACTGGGATTTGGGAGGGGATGGAGAGCATACAACATAAATTCTGCGCATGCGCAGTTTTGCTCACCAGCCGCTCACCTCCAGCGGCATGGCCGCTAAAAGGCCATGGACCAGTACTGGTCCACAGCCTGGGGGTTGGGGGCCTCTGGAATATATTACAACTTTTCCTTGTAAGAGAGGCAGCCCAACCCCTTAGCCATTTTGATTGCTCTACTTTCTCTTTTCCAACTTTGCAATATCTTTTTTAATTTCATTGACCAAAAAAGATTCCTAATACCCCGTTTTCCTGAAAACATGACCTACCCTGAAAGTTAGTCCTAGCTTGATTTTTACATGTGCACCCAATATAAGCCCTACCCCCCAAATAAGCCCTAATTAAGACCCTGCCCACTCCAGAGTACACAGGTAAAAATTAAGCTAGGATGGGGATGGGGAGGGGTGGAGCTGCCCTACTACTTACCTTTGGACAGTTGTAGCCAGGCCTCGCACAACCCCGATACCTGCCTTGCTGACCGCTTCTTCTGCAGCCAACAAGGCAGGCAAGGCTTTCCTGAAGGCCTCTGTAGCTGATAACAAAGCTCTGGATCGATCCAGAGCTCTGTTATCGGCTGCAGAAGCCTTCAGGAAAGCCTTGCCGGCCACAGAAGAAGTAGTTCCTGAAGGCTTCTGACAGCAAAATGGAGGCCGGGGGTGACATGTGCAAGTGAGGTTAGTCAATGGATGACATCCCCTGAAAATAAGACCTGGTGCCTTTTCTGGTGCCAAAAAAAAATGTAACATAGAGTCTTATTTTTCGGGGAAACTCAGTATTCTAAATCCATTTGTGCCATAGATTTTTGTAAAGATGTTACAGATAGTAGCAGCTTGATTGGGACCTTGGGTAATGCAGCCCTATGTGATCTATATGTGTTGAGGATTTTACTGGAGCCTCAATCTTGTATTTTTTTCCTTTTTTTTTTAACTGATCTTGATAATTGTACTGTGTTTTTATCTTGCTTCACTGCCCAGAGTGCCTTTGGTGTAGATGATGATGATAATAATGATGATGTTTATATGCCATCAGGTCAGTGTTGATGCTGTTTGACCAGATAGGTAGATTTTTCTCCAGGTGCATCAGTTCCCAGTCAGGTCTTCCAATGGTTACCCATCGCTTCTGTTACTGTCAGGTGCGAAAGATCAGATCCACAGCAGAAGGTCCAGTTAAACTTATTTATTCCTTCTCCTGACTATGCAGAGGAATATTTTCAACTAACCATTAACACCTGCTTGAAGTTAGATACGGGTCCACAAAATTCAAAAGGGCGCTGGGTTTAGTCTGCTTGTTGGCTGTGTAGGGATTCTAGGCTGAGCCCTCTTTTAACTCTGCCCCCAGGTTCTGCTGTTCTTTCTCCTGTAGTAAATGAGTCCCTCCACTTGCAAATAGACGGGATTATCTGTAGCTCGGATGTAAGATGAGGGTGGAGGTTCATTCTCCGAGCTTGTAGGTTGGTTTCCGAACATTTCACGAACAGGCTAGGTAATAGCTTCAGCAGAGTTTAGGGGATGTTGGTGATCGTCTGTTTATCCAGGCTTCAGGTGCGGATGTGTCAAGTGAGAGTCGTGTGATGGGTCAGCTGTGAGTCATCAGTGAGTCTTGTGGTGTGATGGGTCTTGTGATAAAGAGATTATATCAGGCCAGGGTCATTGGGAGGTGAACTACTGATGAAACTGGTTGTGGGTTGGTTGTGGGTCATTGCTGTCTTGGTTGGTTGTGTAGGCTGGTTGTAGGCAGAGGTGCTATTCAGCAGGTTCTGACCAGTTCTGGAGAACCAGTAGCAGAAATGGTAAGTAGTTTGGAGAACCAGCAAATATCACCTCTGACTGGCCCTTCTCCCATCTCTTCTCTGCCTCCCATTGAGTCCCAGCTGATCGGCTGGGTCTTTTTTGGTTGCCCTGCGCAGGAGAACGGAGCTGGAAAGCAGGTTAGTGGGGTGGGGAGGGAATGGGGATTTTGCAGTAACCTTCCCTTGGAGTAGGGTGGGAATGGAGATCTTACAGTATCCTTCTCCTGCCACGCCCACCAAGCCACACCCACCAAGTCACGCCCACAGAACCAGTAGTAAAAAAAAAATTGGATCCCACCACTGGTTGTAGGTCAATGTGTCTGTTGATGGAATTGCTTGTTGAGTGCCAGGCTTGGATGAACTCACGAGTGTGGTAGCGTAGCCAATGATTTTCATGTTGCTTCAATTGAACTGATGCTGTTTGATATCAGTGTGGGTAGAGATTAAGGATTTGGGATCATGGCGCTTCACTGCCAGCTGGTGTTCGTGGATCCTGGTTCTTTAAGTGACAGGATATTTGTCCCACGTAGAATTGGCTGCAACAGTTATGGCGATTTTGCAGATCACATTCTTTCTTTCATCCTTCTGTATTTTGGTCTTCAGTTCTGGATAATTCCTGGTGGAGTGTGGCTGTGGGTTTGTGGGCAATTGTTATTCCTAGGGGTTGGAGGATTCTGTCTGTCATTTCCAGCACCCCTTTTGTGTACGGTAGGGTTAGTTTTTGCATGGGGGTTGGCTGTCTGTTGTGTTGTGCTTTGGGTGCTGTGTCTTCCTCCATCTTGGTTGTCTTCTTCTTCTGTTTCCTTCCATCTTTCCCCAGTATCAGACCCTTCACCAGAGAGTTGGATCATCACATAAAATGTGTCCCAAATAGGATAATTGGTAGTCTAGTCATTTGATGAATCAAAAGTTGGAATTAAGATTTCCGGGAGAAATATCAATAACCACAGATATGCAGATGAATTCACTCTAATGTCAAGAAAGAGAAGAGGAACTAAAGAGCCTCTTGATTTGGGTGAAGAAGGAGAGTGCAAAAATTGGCTTGAAACTCTACACTAAGAAAACTAAGATCATGGCATCCGGCCCTCTCAAATTCCTGACAAATAGATGGGGAAGAAATGGAGGTAATGACAGATTTTATTTTCCTGGGCTCCAAGATCACCGCAGGTGAGGACTGCAACCAAAAAATTAAAAGATGCTTGCTCCTGAGGAAGAAAGCTATGGCAAATCTAGACAACATACTAAAAAGCAGAGACATCACCCTGCCAACAAAAGTGCGTATAGTCAAGGCTATGGTTTTCCCAGTTGCAATGTATGGCTGTGAAAGTTGGACCCTAAGGAAGGCTGAGCGACAAAGAATTGAGGCCTTTGAACTCTGGTGCGGGAGAAGACTCCCTTGGCGAGTCCCTTGGACTGCAAGGCCAACCAACCGGTCAGTCCAGGAGGAGATCAACCCTGACTGCTCTTTAGAAGGCCAGATCCTGAAAATGAAACTCAAATAGTTTGGCCACCTCATGAGAAGGAAGGACTCCTCGGAGAAGAGCCTAATGCTGGGAACGACTGAAGTCAAAAGAAGAAGAAGGGGACGATAGAGAAGGAGGTGGCTGAATGGAGTAGGTGTGACCTTAAATGGACTCCGGAGGATGGTAGAGGACAGGAAGGCCTGGAGGAACATTGTCCATGGGGTTGCGATGGGTCGGACACGACTTCGCAACTAACAACAACATTAAAAGTCATTTGAAATGATTGAAATGCTGGATTGAACACTTCAGTGAGCCGTTGTTTTGTTTTCTTGACTGCCCATAGTATTCTCAGGAATTTCCTACAATACCAACATTCAAAACCTTCAATACAGGTAGTCTTCGATTTACGACCACAATTCAAGCCCAAAATTTCCGTTGCTCAGCGAGACAGTGGCTAAGCGAGTTTTGCCCAAAATTTACGACCTTTCTTGCCACTGCTGTTAAATTGCAATTTATATTAGTCACACGACTGTTAAGCGAAACTGGCTTCCCCCCATGGGCTTTGCTTCTGAAGGTCACAGAAGGGGATCGCATGACGCCAGGACGCTGCAACCGTCATAAATATGAGTCACTTGGCAAGCAGCTGAATTTGGATCACATGACTGAGGGGATGCTGCAATGGTCATAAGTGTGAAAAACCCTAACTTCAGACCCTCACTAAATGAATGGTTTGTACGTCAAGGATTACCTGTACAGGTGGACATATATGTTTATTTAGTAAATACAGGTAGTCCTCAACTTACGACTGCTTGCTTAACAACCCTTTAGAATTACGACAGATTCCCTCATGGTCATGATGTGCACTGAAGATGGTGTTCGTTGTACGAGGAACAATAACAATAAAGTAAACTAAACTAAACTAAAGCTAATCGTTACCTATTTTCAAACGATCACATTTTGAATGCTTGACGACTGGATGACCTTTACAGCTGTTACCTGTAATCACATGCCTCCTTTTTTTGTGACTTTTTGCCAATTCCTGGCATTTGCTTTCAGTTTCTGGCAAAAAGCACCCATTGGGGAAATTTGATTCACTTAATGACCACTGTTTTCACTTAATGACCACAGTGTTGGCTTAATGACCACTGCAAAAAAATATGAGAAAAATCAGCCTTGTCTTGCGACTGTAATTAAGAGCCCAAGTATAGGTAGGTCTCAACTTACAACCGTCCGTTTAGTGGCCGTTCAAAGTTACAATGGCACTGAATAAAGTGACTTTACGATCATTGTTCACCCTTACGACCATTCCAGCATCCCCTGGTCCTGTGACCCAAATTCAGCCGCTGGTCCACTGACTCCTATTTACGACCGTTGCAGTGTCCCCAGGGGTCATGTGATCCCCTTTTGCGACCTTCTGACAAGCAAAATCAGAAAGGAAGCCAGATTTTCTTAAGAACCGTGTTTCCTAAACTAAACAGCTGCGGCGATTCACTTAGCAACTGCAGCAAGGAAAGTCATAAAGTGGGACAAAAGACTACCTGAACAAATGTCTCCCTTAGCAGCAGAGATTTGGGTCTCCGTTGTGGTCATAAGTCGAGGACTACCTGTGTGGTCATAGGTCTACTTGTAAAATACTTTTTATTTATTTATTTAATTTCTCTTCGCTCCAATACGATGCTGGCCTCCTGCACCCCGCCACTTTCCCCACCTCCTGTCATTGCTAACCCAGATCTCACCTACAAATAAGTAAAGGGATTTTTGATCCAAGCATCCATCATGTTGTGGTTGCTTACATTCCCTTCGGTTTGCCTTTTAAAGGTCTGTGCTCCGCAGTCCAGAGCCTTTCACCGTCGGTATTTTTAACTCCCATGAATAATAAGTTCTCGTCGGCAAACAGGACCATCTCAGGGCTGCTGCCAAATATGGAATAAACTTATTTGCAATTGTCATGTAGAGCAACGAGATTAAAGAACACAGTGTCCAAGGACGGATCTTGTTCTTGGAGATAACTCCTAATCTTTTATTATTGTTGTTATTATAGTTGTTAGAGTTGTTGTTGTTATCTCTTTTAATTATTAAACATGAAACTCTGTCAACAACATTTAAAAACAAATTCAAAAGTTTTTACTACTGGTTCTGTGGGTGTGGCTTGGTGGGTGTGGCTTTGTGGGCGTGGCAGAGGAAGGATATTGCAAAATCCCCATTCTGTCCCTACCCCACTAGCCTGCTTTCCAGCTCCGTTCTCCTGTGTAGGGCAACCTAAGAAGACCCAGGTGGGACTCAGTGGGAGGCAGAGAAGAGACGGGGGCGGGGCCAGTCAGAGGCGGGATTTGCTGCTTCTCGGAACCACTCAAATTTTCCACTACTGGTTCTCCAGAACTGGTTAGAATCTGCTGAATTTACCACCTCTGTTTAAAAATGTATCACAAATATAATCATGGGCGCTTATGATTGATATGCGTTGCTGCCAGCATCCTAGGTATCAACAGAGTTTCTTCTTAAAATGTACGATGTTCCAAGTAGCACAGTTTTTTGCCATTCTGCTCGTGTTATTGCAGAATAACTGTAATTTTTGTTGTTGTTATTATTATTATTACTACTATTAACCAGTTATAAATCTCTAATAGATTCTCTTCCCTTATGGCAGTGGTGGCTAACCTTTTTGGGCTCCTGTGCCAAAAATTGTGCATGCGCTTGCACGCTTGCAATCGCATGCCAGCACCCAGAAGGCAATGCGTGCCCCTCCCATGCCCCCTAAGCATGCGCGCGTAATCCCCACCCAGCCCCGCCACCGTCTTACCTGCACTGTGCTTCACAGGTGATTTTCTGCCAGGTTGAGACCTTTTTCGGCCTCCCAAAGGCTTGAGGAAGGCTTCTGCAGGCTTTGCAGGCCGAAAACTAGCCCCGTTTCGTCACTTCCAGTATTTTCAGAAAAACAGGGAGTTTTGCCCCAGTTTACGACCATTCTTGGAACAGTTGTTAAGTGAATCACTGCAATGGTTACATTAGTAATACTGTTGTTAAGTGAATCTGGTTTCCCCGTTGACTTTGCTTGTCAGAAGGTCGTAAAAAGTGATCATATGACCCTGGGACACTGCAACCGCCAAAAATATGAGTCAGTCGCTAAGTATCTGAATTTTGATCATGTGACCAAGGAGATGCTGTGGCAGTTGTAAGTGTGAAAAATGTTCATAAGTCACTTTTTTCAGTGCCGTTGAAGCTTCAAATGGTCACTAAATGAACTTTTGTAAGTCAAGGACTACCTATAATGTTTATTCGAGTTGCCTTATCCACACACCTCTTGATCCAGCTAAAGTACTTTAAAAGGTTACTAAACTTACCTTTTTAGAAGCTACTTATTGTTTGACAGGTTTGACGCTTTTATCCTGAATGCCATTTCTCACCAATTTACCCAGAACAGACTTCAGTTTAAATAGCCTATGGTTTTCTGGATTGTTCATGGATCTTTTAAAAAATAACCTTCGTGTTATATTGTCCATTTTTCAGTCCTTTGGTGCAGAGGCTTGTATTAAGGTCATGTTACCAAGCAACGTAACAGCTTGGCCTTAAAAGTCTGGGTTTTTTTTTTTGTGCCACCAGTTATATCTATTTATGCTCTAACAAATAGCTTCCCTTTAAAAATTGTGCTTGAGATTGCCAGGTTCTGAAAATGTCTCTCCTGGATCCAAATTCCTAAGACTGATCTTCTGAAATTGTGACTAGTTAACTCTCAGTGGATGATTTTTAATTTGTTTGTTTGTATCCTGCCTTTATTATTTTTACAAATAACCCAAGGCTGCAAATATATCTGACATATCTTCCTCCTCCTATTTTCCCCACAACAACAACCCTGTGAGTTGGGTTGGGCTGAGAAAGAAGGACTGGCCCAAAATCACCCAGCTGGCTTTTATGGCAAAAGGCAGGACTTGAACTCACAGTTTCCTGCTTTCTAGTCTTAGTGCCAGACCATACTTTAGGGATGCGGTAGCTCAGTGGCTAAGACACTGAGCCTGCCAGTCAGAAAGATTGGCAGTTCAGCAGTTCAAATCCCTAGTGCCTTGTAATGGAGTGAGCTCCCGTTACTTGCCCCAGCTTCTGCCAACCTAGCAGTTCGAAAGCATGTAAAAAAAATGAAAGTAGAAAAATAGGGACCACTTTGGTAGGAAGGGAACAGCGTTCCATGCGCCTTTGGCGTTTAGTCATGCCGGCCACATGACCAGGGAGACATCTTCGGGCAGCGCTGGCTCTTCGGCTTTGTAACGGAGATGAGCACACTGCCCCCTAGAGCCGGAAACGACTAGAGTGTATGTGCAAGGGGAACCTTTACCTTATATTGGTGTTATAATATATAAATATATAGAATCCATGTTCTCTCCAGCTAGCTTTGTGACATGCTTCAAAAATCAGAAACTCCCGTGGAACAGCTTTCTTCCCAAAGTCTGTATCATCCTGACTCAGTTGTGCTTTTGTAAAGCTGTAACAACTGAGTTTGCAGCAAGATTGGAATAAAATAAAACGATAGTAACTTTTTGGTCTTTGATTATTTATTTAGGGTTCCATTTTTCCTCTCTGATACTCTGTATAGAGGCACTTCTCGTTGTATTATGTATATTCTGTTCTTTTAACCTTAAAATATAAGCCATTCTTGACTGAGGTTGCATGCAAATTACCATCCAATATATTACAACTTGCTAACTCTTTGTGGTTGTGCAGAGAATGGAGAGCTACAGGAACAGGCTAATATGTAAACAAAAAGCAGCTTTAATCTGCTCTACCACGGCACTATTCTTAAGAGGTTGAAAAATTTGTAAGCAGTATCATAGATAGATAGATAGATAGATAGATAGATAGATAGATAGATAGATAGATAGATAGATAGATAGATGGATGGAAAGACAGACAGATGAAGGGGTGATAAACAGAGTGACAGACAGAATACTTTAAAAAATGTTTTGTGTACAGAACAATAATATTTCTCTGGCTCAGAGGGCATTTTCCTCCTGATGAAATGTACTATATTAGTTTCACATACAGTACTATCATAACTTTGAGCACAATCCAAAGATGATTTTCTTGGAAATAATTCCAGTTCGTTTCAACTGCGCATAACATTACAGTGAGTGTTCTTATTATCTGAAGCTTTGGCTGCTGTGTCTCTTAAGCTGCGGTTTCCAATGGGTGGGTATTTGACTGGGAACGTATGTGAAAAATTATATACGCCCCAGAATACAGGCTGAACGTGAAGTATCTTCCTTCCTACCACTCTCACCCATGCTATTCTGAACTGCCATGGTTTTTTTTTTTAATCCAAGGAATCAATGCCTTCCCCACCACCGAGCCCTAATCACAGTTTGAAACATCAGAAATAATGATTGCTTCTGATCAGAAGCTTGTGAATAATTCATTGAGTTTTGATTCCACCCCCGACCCCCAACGCTGGCCACCGATACCTTACAGGCCAAATGGGTTTCCAAAGGAAAATAATAAATAATGACCCTTCTTCTTCTGAAAATACAATGGCCCACATCCTCATTTCACCAACCTACACAGAAAGAAGAAAAAAACAAACATTTCACTTCTTTAGAAGCAACATTTCCTCTCTTTTTTTTCCCCCAATCCCCCCATTTTGCGGTGTTAATGATAGGTATACCATCAAAGAATTATTTGGGGGAATAGGGTTTTTTTCCCCCAATAAAGGAGAATATTTGCAGCTCAGGGTTGAAATAAGGAGTCCTTGGTGTCTCTGAGCTCAATGGTTTTCCTGCAGACGTTTCATTACCCAAACTAGGTGACATCATCAGCGCTAATGCATCCCGACTCTCTTCTAGAACTGATGATGTTACCTAGTTAGGTAATGAAACGTCTGCAAGAAAACAAACCAAGCTTAGAGAGCCCCAAGGACCCTTCATAGTTTTTGTCTCTTCTTTTTTCTGTCTGGATAAAGATATCACAGTAGTCAAACGGCTGGTTAATTCCTATGAAAGCTGGCACAGCATGGCGTTGGGATAACATCAATTAACCAGGCCCTTTGTCCTCAGTGATCCTATCCCATCCTGTTAGGTCATCTAGAGAAGGTCCGTTGTGAGATCTACCACTGTGCAAATTGAAAGGGTATGGAGAAGATGATGTGGCCTCTGGAGATATCCTCTCAGTATCCCTAAGATGGCAATTTCCATTTCCATTTTAGGAATACTGTGATATGGAGAGCTCAGGAGCATCATTACGCATTCTTTTTATGTCTACGCTGCACTGTTGCACACCAGCTGGGGATGGGATGGAGTCGTATAAAAAGTTTGCAACTAGATCTGTCTTTGGAGATTCTCAAACATCCAAGTCATGGTTGTCCCAAAAGGTGCTTTGGATTTTCTTGGATTTTTTTTTTCCTTGAGAACGTTTCATTTCTCATCCACTGAAGAAGCTTCTTGGATGAGAAGTGAAATGTCTTCAAGGAAAAACAAAGAAAGTCCAGCTGCCTCTTGAAAAAGCATCTTTGAGACAACCGTGATCTGGATCAGCGGTCGCCAGTCGTGGCCCACTGATGGACTGCGAGAAAATTTTAGTGGCCGCAGAGAAATCTCACCCCCAGAGCACCCCCCCAAAAGCAAATAATCCAGGCTGCACAGAAACACAAGGCTATGCCACCCACATCGCCCGTAGCAACCCTCCCCACCCACTCACTCCTTACCCGACAAACTTGCCAGCTAAATTGCTATTTTTCCTTTTTTTTTTCTTTTTCTGGCCATCAGCTGTTCTGCTGTGCCAGGAGATTTAGATTAGCTAGGAAGCAGGAAATGGTTGGATTTTTTGCTTTCCAGCTAGTGTTTAGATCATCTTTTAGGACTGAAGGTTCTATTATTCAGTGCAGATTCACGGCAAGCAAATTTTATGTGACAGACTCAGGTAGCTGATGGCAGATAGATAGATCACTGAATGATTCTGTGAGCAACTCAATCTGTCTGCCTGCTTTGCCTGATTTTGGGTAAAAGTTGCTCTTTTTTTAATAAAAAATTCAATATTTATATAAATATTTATAATATTTACATACAAGCCATGCCTAGCCAGTCACATGACCACCAAGCCACCCCCACAAATTAGGCTACAGCCACAGAACCGATTAGTGGTCCCTGGGATTTAAAATTATGAGTTTGGTGGTCCCTGAGGTCCAAAAGGTTGGGGACCCCTGATCTGGATGACTGAGAATCTCCATAGACATAGAACATCATCGACATTGACAGAATCTCCGTCAGTCAATTGCAAAAGACAACTTTACATGGAACAGCTTACATCCTACAATGGCAGCTTTAACACCATCAAACATCAACACTTGCCTATCCCAGCTTCTTGGGAAAGGACTCAGCAGGTAGATAAAAAATGAAAAAACAGTCTAAAGATCTGGCTGATTGTGCAACAAACCATTTAATATATTTATATTATATAATTTATACTTCGTATTTCTTATCCATCCGTCTCCCTCCAAGCAATATTAATACTGTATAATATTGCATGGAGCAGTCAGTCAGTAATGATCATTAAACATAGCCAAAGATGATCACAGTATCCCTATATCATATCACTGTAGCCTAAGATTTCATTCTCAAAATTAGAGAATGATAGAAGTAGATTTTGGGATATTGCTTTTGGCAACTGCTTCATGTTTGCATCTCAAAATAGAGCAATCATGGAAGCAAATCCCATTGAGTCTATTGAAACTTAATTCCTAGAAGGAGGTGAAATAATTTTAACTTTGCTTTATGCTATAGTTCACAATTTTTAAATGCATACAATCAACCTTCATTCTTAGTTTTGTCTACTCAAATCTCTCTGTACTAACACAAACTACTCTTATGTAGCTTGAACCCTCTTGTGTTGATGAATCTTTGAGTTGATCCCACATTTGACAATGTCTGGGGTTGAATGCCATCAGGATCAGGCCTTAGTTAGTACTTGGATGGGAGAGGAAATTTAAGTATTGCAGACTAAATTGGATAGTTGTTAAAAAAAAAACACCCAAACAAGACAATGACATAGCATGTCAATATCGTTGCCAGGAAATCTCCATAGATGTGTCATGAAGTCACCCGGAGTACAGCTTCACTTGATTTTTTTTAATTTAATGGAACCTGATTGTACTTAGATGCTTTGTTCTGCCCTCTTTGAATCCAAGCTTATATACTGTACCTTGACCTTGTTTACTAATATGCTTATAAAATGGACACAATTCAGATGCCGTTCTAAAAACTTCCGCTTCCCAAAATGGGGTCTCTTTGTCTCGGTGCAGCATGCTGACTGAGGAATTCTCATCTTAAATCATGCTGGCCTGGAATTTGGGGCGTTGAAGTCCACCCATCTAAAAGCATATTGTGGAATTCTGGGACTTGAAGTCCACCCATCTTAAAGCATGCTAGCTATGGAATTCTGGGAGTTGAAGTCCAACCCCTCATAAAGCATGCTGATTGGGTAATTCTGGGAGATTCAAGGCACGCTGGCCTGGAATTGAAGTCCACCCAACTTAAAGTTGCCAAGTTTGAAAAACAGCGTTCTAATCCTAGCAAAAATCAACGATGTAACATCAACAATTCTTGTTTTTGCAGATTGGAATGGTGGCTTGGCTCATGACTCTCAGGACCCCTGAGTATACAGATGGCCGAGACGTCGTCGTCATTAGCAATGACATCACGTATAAGATCGGATCCTTCGGTCCCCAAGAAGACTTGCTTTTTCTCAGAGCATCAGAGCTGGCTCGGGTAGAGGGTATCCCTCGGGTTTATGTCGCTGCCAACAGCGGGGCCAGGATTGGCTTGGCTGAAGAAATTCGTCACATGTTCCACGTTGCATGGGAAGATCCAGCCAACCCCTATAAGGTAAGGATCTTTGGAAGCATGGTATGCAGGGGTGAGCTGCTGGGGGCTCTCAAGGATTTGGGAGAGCCCCTAGGTAAGATTATGTACAGTTTGGAGATCCCCCAAATCCTACTTCTGGCTGGCTCTGCCCACCCCACCCCAACCCCTCCCAGGTGTCCCCACACAGCCTGTTTTGGATGCCGGTAAGTGCAGGGCACACGCAAAGGCTCGGGGAAGGTGCAAATTGGGCCTCCTGGAAGTTTGGAACGGCCAGAAATGTTTCTGGCTTCCAGAGAGCCTCCGGAGCCTGAGGAGGCCATTTTCTCCCTCCCGGAGGCTCAAAAAAAGCCTCAGGAGCCCGGGGAGGGGACCCCCCCCACACTGTGGTGCAGGAGGCCAACTAGGCCACGCCCACCATGACCACACTTAACTCAGCAACCGGGAAGAGAACTCCTTGCTAAAACTTTTGAAGCCCACCCCTGATGGTATGACGTGGAGTTGGGATAAGTTTTCAGAGGGGAAATGTAATTTAAATTAAAATGTATCTCTCTCACTCTCTTGGGTGTGTGCATGCATGTAAATGCACAAAAGACAACTTGTTACTTTCAAGAACTGCAGCCAATGAATCAGCAAAACGTAGTCTCAGCAGAATTAGCACAGGTAGACCTTGACTTACAAACATTCCTTTACTGCAGGGTGTCAAACTCAATTTCATTGAGGGCCGCTCGAGGAGCTGGTTAGGCATGGCAGACTGGGTGGGTGTGGCCAACTTAGTGGGTGTGCCCAGCTTAACGCCACTCCCCAAACTGCTGGCATGTTTCCTCTTCACCCTGAGTAGGCCGGGCCGGAGCCACGCTAGCCTGATATTCCCTCTTCTCATTGGGTAGACCAGGATGGGACCACGTGGGAGGGATCCTTCCACATCGCAGGCCGAATCCAGCCTGCAGGCCTTTGAGCGTGACACCCCTGATTTAGTGACAGTTCGAAGGTTCATTGGAACTGGAGAAAAAAAATGACTTGTGACCATTTTTCAGACATACAACCGTTGCAGCATCCCCTTGATCACCTAATTAAAATTGGGGCACTTGGCAACCGGCCTGTAGTTATGACAGTTGCAGTGTCCCTGGATCATGTGGTCGCCTTTTGCGATCTTCTAACGAGGAAAATCAGTGGGGAAGCCAGATTCATTAACAACCCTGTTACTAATTTAACCACTGCAGTGATTCACTTAACTGTCAGGGCTCTGGCATCCACCCCCATTCAAATTATGAGTCTCTAGCCACATCTCTCAGAGTAAAAAAAAAAAAAAAAAAGATTTATTAGGAGTGAACATGTCAGCGTTACCTGGGTGCAGCCGACACTGAGACGCATCATTCATCTCACCCTTGACCCTGGTCTTCCCCCACCCCCTGGATGTATATTCTCCACTGGGACACATCCATAGCCAAGAGTCATCAGTCATGTTCTCCAGTAATAATCTTGCGCGCCAGAAGCTTCGGCCACCTGGCAATTATCTATGAAGCATTTAAGGAATGCACTACTTCCCCTGCTCCCTTTCTGCTCTCAAACTCTAAAAGACCAGAGAAATCTTTCTGAGTTGACAGTCACGATGAGAACTAGAAACCTGATTTGTTTTTAATGAAATCAACAACTGAAATCACTGTCATTCAGTTAATCTCGTGAATCTTAAAAGTCTCTTTAATGTCATTTGCAGCCACAAATCATGGATAGTTATTTTAACAAATGTGTATGTGTGGGGGGGGAATTGCCAGATGTTATTATTTGGATGTGCAGTACAGATTTGGGATAAGAATAGCAGAACTTCCCTTATGCTATTTTATTTCTTTTCTTCACCCCGTTCCCTTTTCCAGGGATTCAAGTACCTGTACCTAACCCCTCAAGATTATAAGAAAGTCAGTGCCTTGAATTCAGTACATTGTGAACATGTGGAAGACGAAGGAGAATCGAGGTACGTACGTTTAGGGTCCTCGAGAGAAGAGCGAAAAGTCCCATAATCAGAGATATTCAGTTCAAATGTTGCAGCCTTGCTGTCCTCCTCCAATTCAGGGCTCTCCAGCAGGTGTCCATTTTGAGAGGAACGGCAAAATCCCAATCCCAAAGAGCAAGAGTGGCGGTGACTACAACATGCACACACACACACACACAAACACACACACACATTGTAGAGCAGTGTTTTGCAAACTTGGCAACTTGAAGATATGTGGACTTGGAGAGCAGTGGTGGCTAACCTTCTGCGGCTCCCTTGCCGATAATTGCACACGGGTGTGCTAGCACCCAGAAGGCAATGCATACTGCCCCACCCCCACCCTCTGCGCATGCATGCACAACTTCCTCCTCTTGCGCAGCATCTCTGTGCATGCATGCGCGATCCCCTCACATGCAGTGCGTCTCCCGCGCACCCTCTCTCCACCCCCTGCACATGCATGCCAGATAACCGACAATCAGCTGTCGGGTGGTAGCACATGTATGTGGAGTGGGGCTCTTCCCGGCGACCTCTCGCGTGCCGGGGGAGATGGCTCTGCGTGCCACCTTTGGCACGCATGGCATAGGTTCGCCAACACGGCCCCAGAGACAAAGGTAGAGAAAGCTGACGAACATTAAATTTTAGAACGAACGTAACATTTTAGGCTGACCGTATATTTTTTTACTGTAATCTTCTAAGAAGAGAATATATTATCGGAAGAAAAATAACTGCAGTGGCAAAAGAACGTCAGTGATAAGTCAAATGTTTACCTACTTAAACAGGTAAACAGAATGAGCAAGCGAAAAATCATCAGGAGCAACTTTGACTTTGCTCGTGGGAAGCTGTAGGAAACTTCAGAAATCATGATCACTTGACTATGGGCTGCCACGGCCCCAGTTTTGTGAATAAAACTGGTGTGAATATCATGGAAATATCAATTCCACAAGTGTCCCAGAATTTTTTTTTATGCATTCTTAATGTGAGCGGTTCAAAAATTGCGCACTGTTTGGGCTAACCTGAACATAAGACCCACAAACAAGGAGGGAGGGTGAAAGGAAAGAGAGAGAGAGATTATGTTTTTGGATTGTATTATGTTTGTTTCGATTTGTTTTTGTGTTGGTCTTCGACTATAATGAATGTTATTTATGTATTAAATATCAATAGCAATCCAACAAGGAGGATGTGAGTTGTGTAGGTGTAGATCCAGAGGATGCTGCATAGTAATCCAGCTAGGAACTACTCGTATCTTCTTAGTGCCAGATATAAATTTGTGGGGTGGGTGCAGGGAGGGGTGTTTCCTCTATTGCTCCCTGATCTTTCCTTCCTCCCTGTGTCAGGTATAAAATTACAGATATTATTGGGAAAGAAGATGGCCTGGGGACCGAGAACCTGCGAGGATCTGGCATGATTGCTGGAGAATCCTCCCTTGCTTATGAAGAGGTCATCACCATTAACCTGGTAAATCCACAATTGTAACCTGGTAAATCCACAATTGCAAGATGGGACGGTGAAGTTGGGAGGGGAGAAGACTAGGAAGGTGAGGCGTTCGTTGGCCTCCTAGATTCAAGCAGCTGTAATCAGCAGGGCTTCAAGTGTGTTGGCCCCACGCCAGCCGATGTGCTTACTTGTGCAATGTGCCAGGTGAAAAACCGTTGGAAGTCTTGGCAGAACCTTTCTTTCCATCTATGCCCTGGCTCAGGGGTGGGATTTGAATTTTTTTTACTGCCAGTTCTATGGACGTGGCCTGGCCTGGAGGGCGTGGCAGGGGAAGGATACTGCAAAATCCCCATTCCCTCCCCACCCCACTGACCTGCTTTCCAGCTCCGTTCTCCTGTGCAGGGCAACCAAAGGAGACCCAGCCAATCAGCTGGAACTCGGGAGGCAGATGGGGGCGGGGCCAGTCAGAGGTGGGATTTGCTGGTTCTCCAAACTACTCAAAATTTCCGCTGCCGGTTCTCCAGAACCGGTCAGAACCGGCTGAATACCCACCTCTGCCCTGGCTGCTCATTGCCCTTTCTCGTGTGGGTCTCGCTTAAGGAAGAGAGGGAACCGTGGAAGAGGCTAAGAAGGTCTTGGCAGGATTTTTGCGGTGTGGACTAGATGTGGTGACATCAGAGAGGGCTGTTTGGATTCGGTTTTGGGGAGATGGTGCAACGGGGGCTCCCTTTGCATGACGCACCCAGCCAGATCATTGGAAGACCTTGAGTCTTGTTTAGGTTGGAATAAGTTTGGCATGGCTTGGTATTCAGAGTTTATTGACAAGTCCTTTATTGGGACAACTATTACCCCTCCCCATCCCCTTATGGGAAGTAAATTGGGGATAATTTATCATTAGTCTCCCTCCCTCCCTTCCTTCTTCTCCCTCCCTCTTTCTTTCTTTCTTTCTTTCTTTCTTTCTTTCTTTCTTTCTTTCTTTCTTTCTTTCCTTCCTTTCCTTCCTTCCTTCCTTCCTTCCTTCCTTCCTTTCTGTCTCCCTCCCTCCCTCCTTTCTTTCCTTTCCTTCCCTCCCTCTTTCTTTCTTTCTTTCTTTCTTTCTTTCTTTCTTTCTTTCTTTCTTTCTTTCTTTCTTTCTTTCTTTTCTTCCTCCCTCCTTCCTTTTCTTCCTTCCCCTCCCTCTTTCTTTCTGCTTGCCTTCCTTCCTTCTTTCCTCCTTTCCTTTCCTTTCCTTCCTTCTTTCTTTCTTTCTTTTTATCTTCCTCTTTCCCCTCCCTCCCTCCCCCTCTCTCTATCTCTTCCTTTCTCCCTCCCTCTTTCTGCCTGCCTGCCTGCCTTCTTCCATTCTTTCCATCTATCTATCTATCTATCTATCTATCTATCTATCTATCTATCTATCTATCTATCTATCTATCTATCTTTCTATCTATCTATCTATCTATCTATCTATCTGTCTGTCTGTCTGTCTGTCTGTCTGTCTATCTATCTATCTATCTATCTATCTATCTATCTATCTATCTATCTATCTAACCACCCATCCACCCATCCATCCATCTATCTATCATCTCCCTCCCTCCCTCTTTCTGCCTGCCTGCCTGCATTCCTTCTTCATGTTCCTCTCTCTCTCTCTCCTCCCCCATCAACTCAAGGTAGCAAACATCGTTCCTCCCCTTTTCCTGACAACAATGCTGTGAGCTGTGTTGGGTTGTGAGGAAGTGATGGGCCCGAAGTCACCCAGCCAGCTTTTATGCCCAAGGGAGACCTAGAACTCACAGTCTCCTGGTTTCCAGTCCAGCACCTTCACCAGAACACCAGACCTGTTCCCCTTATAAAGGGTTGTCTTTTTCCAGAATTTGAGACATTCACTTCGCTCTCCAGGCCAAATTAGGCATGTTATTCATGAAGCGAATGCATTGGCCGTAGAGGAGGCTTCTTTTAGTATAGGTGGGCATTCTGCTTCAACAATAAGCAGCCCATTGCTGTTCTGGTGCTTCCTTGCATTTATGTAATGGGGTGCGCCAAGAGCTCCCTGTTTTTGCAGAATTTATCTGAACGTACATTTGGATTTATCTCGTTTTTAGGTGACCTGCCGTGCCATCGGAATTGGGGCTTACGTTGTCCGGCTGGGACAAAGGACAATCCAGGTGGAAAATTCACATATAATCTTGACCGGTGCTGGAGCGCTCAACAAAGTAAGCCTTTCTTTTTTTGTGGATCATGATTTTTAAAACTGAGGTCTCCAACCTTGGCAGCTTTAAGGCTTGTGGACTTCAACTCCCAGAATTCTGCCCAGCCAGCCCATTGCTTTGGACAACAACTCTCAAAAATGAATGAAGGCAAATGTTGCAGGATCCCGTCTGGGTGGATCACTGGGATCTGAGGTTTTATCTACGAGCTTTTGGACTCATGCTGGATCCCATCTTCCGGGAACTTCTCATTCACTAGAATGGGTGCTTTGGGCTATTCTGTGTGCCGTTCTGCGTCCTGTGGCTCTTCAGTTGTTGATTGGGGGGTTGATGGCCAGCTATTAAACAAAAATTAAAAAGCTGCAACACATCCAGGCACCCCATGCATAGAATAGCCCATCTTCACCCATTCTGTGTTGTGGCTCACCAGCAGCCTGTGCAGATGACAGCGGAATGAGACCGTGCGGAAGAACGGTGGGGACCAGTCCAGGAGTCTGGAGACGACTCAGATGAGGGTCCCGCGTCCGATGCAGAAATTGGGGCCAGGACCATCTGGGAGTGGGGTGCTGACTCTGGAGCCTTCGGAGTCTGGCAGCAGCGAGGCAGAGGAACAAGGGGAGCCTGTTTCCTGTACGCGTGTGAGCAGAACTGCCAGAAGGCAAGAGCAGCTGAAACAAAAGGGGCGACTTGGGAGTAAGGCTGGGAGGGGATTGCCCCTCCCATAAGGTATAAAGGACAGGCAAAGGTACAGAAATCTTTGCAGGAAGCAAAGTCCTTCATTCTGTTCAGATGAATCCTTGAAGCTCTTTGTGGACTTTGTACTTCGGTTGGTTTTTTTTTATAATTCATTTGGCACTCTCGTTGCTGGCAGCACTTCACAGCAAAGAAAGGCGGGTGCTTATCTCGAGGGAGTGTTTGGGACTCATTACCGGCTGGGAATGAAAATAATTCCCAGCGTTGAAATAAAACGAAGAGTTCTTTTAACTAAGCGTGTGCTTAATTATGGTCCGGGGAAGAACATTCTAGAGAGGAAGAAATTCCCCCGCGATTGGGCTTCAGCACGACTTCGAAACCTCGGAAGCCTAAACCACTGGTTCTGGAGAACAACCCATATTGGATCCTGCAACTCTCAAAGAGGCACTTTCAGCGGCCCACGCGCATCCCGTGGAAAAGGCACGAGACGCGAATCGAAAGCTTTCTCTTGCCTTGTGTGTTGTGTGTCGTCCCCCCCACCCGGTCCTTCTGCGAGCCGAGTGGCCCATTGTGCGGTCCAAATCCCCGCTTCTGTTTTATTTAGATCAATGCGCTCTTCTCGGCCAGCCTGCTGTTTCTCCTGCAGAATAATGACCCCCCCCCCTCTCTTCAGAGAAAAGCGAGGCTGGCTTGTTTGCAGCCTTTGTGCAATATACCTGAATGAATTGTCCCCCTGGGGATAAAAATGCCCCAACCTCCTAGCCATCCCACTTTAGGTTTTAAACAGGGTTGGAAGCAGGAGTCAAAGGCTACGGCTCTTAAATCACCACACCACCCAGGCAGCAGCTGTTTGAAATTTATGCTCAAGAGCCCAGTTCTTGTGAGCAGGAGAGAGAAACAATTTGCCCTTGAATTAGAGACGGAGGCAGAGTGGATTGTGTGTGTGTGGGGGGGAGGAGATGACAAGGAGAAGCAGGTGGCAGAGTGGGGAGGGGGGCGAGGGAAGGGCAATTCCACTTTTATTTTTCTTTCTTTGGGTAGCAATCTGATTCCAGGGATTTTCAGCACAGCCACGACAAAGATTGGAGGGGAACGTTGTGACTATTGTGTGGTACCCTGAGCCAAAGGTTCAAGGAGATGGAGAACTTTCCTTTGACGCGAAGGGATCAGCGCCGAGAGTTAAGCAATGCACTTAAAAAATACAAAAAAAAACAAAAAATGGAGACGCATCGGTTTGGCCCCTGGGCGGGCGGTGGGGTGGGTGGGGGAAGATTCGCTTGTGCGAGTTGTGTTTTTTAAGAACCGGTGTTCGGGCGATAGAATCTTGGCTGAAGAATTTGGGCAGCCCAAGGACCAAGTCAGTCCAAGATATCTTGATTTGGTGCCTTTGCTGGGGAGGGATAAGCTGCGATTCAGTGGGAATCCAGCATGCAGCTTTTACACCGGGGTTCTCCAAAAAGTGGCCAATGGTGAGTAATATAGGTAGTCCTTGAGTTACGAGCAGTAGCAATAGCACTTAGACTTATACACCGTTTTATAGTGCTTTACAGTGCTCTAAGCCAGTGGTTGTGCCAACCAGTGGGCCGGGAACCACTAATGGACCACGAGAAAATTTTGGTGGTCCACAGAGAAATGGCACCCCTGAAGCACTCCCCAAAGCAGTTGTGTGCGGGAACACAAGGCTGCACCACCCACCTGGCCCGCAGGAACACAAGGCTTGTGTCGCTTGCATTGCGAACAACACAAGGTAGGGAGGAGACGGGGGGAAAGGCGGACCGGGGGAACTTGCCTCACTCGCCCCACGCGCCCATCCTGGTCACCGGGCTGCTTCTTTCTTCTGCTTTTGGCTGCACGCAAGGAAAGCAGCAAAAGTCTTTCTTTCTCTCCCCTGAACTCTGCCAGAAATGAGTCTTTGGGACCCTGCAAGGCATCCTGCTCCAAGAGGCTGCGCCCTTCTGGCGGAGTTTGGGGGAGAGAAAGAAAGACTTTCGCTGCTTCTGCTGCTTTCCTTGCACGAAGCCAAAAGTCTCTCTCTCTCTCCCTCCTCCTGAGAATGGAGCTGGAATCGATATCCGGCGATCCCACATAAAGAATGATCAATCGGTAGGAAAATGGGGTGGGGAATTTTCCTGCAGACTTTTTTTCCTGCAGCCACCATCAGTTAAAATTCATATTAGTGGTCCGCGGGATTTAAAAGTATGAGTTTGGGGGTCCCTGGGGTCCAAAAAGGTTGGCGACCCCTGCTCTAAGCAGTTTTTACAGAGTCAGCATATGACCCCCATCAATCTGGGTCCTCATTTTACCGACCTCAGAAGGTTGGAAAGTTGAGTCAACCTTGAGCCTGGTGGGATTCAATCTGCCAAATTGCAGTCAGCCGGCAGCCAGCAGAAGTAGCCTGCAGGACTGCACTTTAATCACTGCACCACCACAGCTGATTTGTTTAACGACTGTTCAAAGTTACAGTGGCACTGAAACAAGTGACTTATGACCAGTCGTCACAGTTACGACCATCACAGCATCCCCATGGACAGAGCATCAAAATTCTGGCACTTGGCATGTATTTATGATGGTCGTAGCGTCCCAGGGTCACGTGATCACTATTTCTGACCTTCCCTTCTGCCTTCCAACAAGCAAAGCTAATAGGAGAAACTGTATTTGCTTAACAGTCTCCTGATTCACTTAGCAACTGTAGTGATTTGCTTAACAACTGAGGCAAAAAGAGCTTATAAAATCGGGTGTGACTCACCTCGAGCCCTGGTGGCATGGTGGTTAAAGTGCAGTATTGCAGGCAGACTCTGCCCACAGCCTGGAGTTCGATCCTGACAGGCTCAAGGCTGACTCGGTCATCCATCCTTCTGAGATCAGTAAAATGAGGACCCAGATTGTTATACAAGTATATAAATAATGTTTCTACATTGTAAATTGCCCAGAGAATGCTATAAAGCTCTACGGGGTGCTATATAAGCCTAAATCATCATCATCTCCTTTTAATGACCCATAATCCCTTGCGGTGTGGAGTCTGGGCAACTGAATGGAGCTGGGGGTTTACTGGACGGATGCCCTTCCTGTCGTCAATGCAGAGTTATATTCAGCAGATATATTCTCAACGTGCCCTGAGAGGGAAATATCTGCCTCTTCCTAGAACCGAACTCACAGCTTCCTGATTGTGAGGCAAGAGCTTCTCCACCTCTAGTTCATGGCACCACTGTATATAAGCCTAAATGCTATTGCTATTTCTAACTGCTATGCCTAGTAATGAAAATTCATGGCCTAAATGGGGTCGCAAGTTGAGAACTCTCTGTATTGTCAGCCATAGTGCTGGGCTGAATGGACCAGGGCTACATAGCATGAGAAATGTGACTCTATGGATGGCATGCTGGCTATGGCAGGATCATAGAGTTCCAGCTATGGCAGGTACTACCATAGAGTGGATGTTTGGTAGGCCAGATATAGCCTCCACATTCAAGGCTTTTAGGTTGAAGCTCTAAAGCAGGGATCTCCAAATTGGCCATTTTTAGACTTGTGGACTTCAACTCCCAGAATTCCTCAGTCATCCATTCCAAAATCTCTCTCACAGTTGTTAAGTGAATCACTGCACTTATTAAATTACTAAAATGCTTGTTAAGTGAATCTGGGCTTCCCCATTGACTTTGCTTGTCAGAAGGTTGCAAAAGTGGGTGGCGTGACCCCAGGACACTGCGACCGTCATAAATAGGAACCAGTTGCCAAGCACCTTGATTTGGATCACATGTCTACAGGGATGGTCATAAATGTGAAGAAAGGTCATAAATTGAATTTTTTTCGGTGCCGTCAGTTCGAACGGTCACTAAACGAATTGTTGTAAGTCAAAGAGTACCTGTACCCCTCAACCCACGCTATGTTTTTTTTTTTGGTTGACGGTGTTATCAAATACGGCCATCGTTATTTCCTCTCGCTTAACAACTGTCTCAACTGGCAATTGTTCTGACCCAGGCTTCGTCAATTGTAATTAATCACAAACTTGTTTTAAAAGTAAAACCTATTTTATTGGAAGGCTGGGAATTGTTTTCATTCCCAGCCAGAACTAATCTTAAACAGTCCCCCAAGATAAGCACACACCTTTCAGTTCTGTGGAATGCTGCCAAAAACAGAACTATACAATTAACTATAAAAGAAACCAATCGAAGTACAAGAACAAAAACCAACCAAAGGACACAGAGCTTCAAGGACGATGATCGAACTACTTTGCTTCCTGAAAAGAGCACATCACCGAGGGCTGACTTTTATCCCTTATGGGAGAGGCAATCACCTCCCAGCCTTACTCCTGAGTCGCCCCTTCTGCTTCAGCTGCTCTTGCCTTCTAGCAGCTCTGTGCACACGCACACTGGGAACAGGCTCCCCCGGGTCCTCTGCTTCACTGCTGCCAGACTCCGAAGGCTCCGGAGTCACTACCCCACTCCCAGATGTTCCTGGTCCCATCCCTGCATCAGACTCAGGACTCTCACCCAAGTCCTCTCCAGTCTCCCTGTCTGGTCCCCTTTCTTCTCCACTGTCTGATTCCGCTGCACCGGCTGCCGGCGAACCACAACAACAACAGAAATATTGGGCTCAATGGTGGTCGTAAGTCGAGGATTACCTGTATGAGATTAGAAGGAAGACCAGAAAAATTACAAATCGAAGAATTTAATAGGCTTGATTTGGATCACCGGCAATCTGCTAGGGAACAGAAGCAACCAATGATCCGCATTATTTGCTGCTCAACCTGATATCAAAGCTGCAGAGTCATTATAGTCCATTCCTGGTGAGATTTAAATAATGACCAGAAGGCTCTAATTGGAGTGATCACATGCTCCATAATTCACCCTCGGTATCACATCCACCCATACGGCTGTGAACTCAAGTTATGGATGGATGGCTTTATTTATTTATCGACTCTTTACCCCTGTCAGATATTCATTTTCTTTCAACCTCTTACCCAAGTGGAAAACACAAGGAAAATAATATATTCACAACACCCCATACCACATCAAACAAAACAAAGTACAACTTCATTGAAAGAATAAGCCTGAACTGCTAATTTGGCAAAAGGAGAAGAGAATGGCAGAGGATGAGATGGTTAGATGGTGTCATCGACACAGTGAACATTTGGGGAAACTCCGGGAGACAAGGGAGGACAGGGGCGGGGGTCTGGTGTGCTGTGGTTCTTGGGATCATGAAGAGTCGGACATGACTTAGCAACTGAACAATAACCACAAACTGTTAATTCAGTAATGGCTGTCATGCTCCAAAGACAAAGTCCAGTTGCCTCCTGAAAAAGCACCTTTGGGACAACCATGACCCGGATGACAGACTTTTAGCTATACAATTTGGGATGAGCACCCTTTGTATACTGTGGGAGTAGAAATGGAGGAGGAATTACAGGCTTACAGGAACCAAAAGCACTACTCAGGTGACCCTGAGGATAAACCTCCAAGGGCCTCAACAACCCTAAAAGGATGCAAATGACCAGCTGTCTGCAAGGAGTATAAATCTTTCCATTCCCCACCATCCAGTCAGAGCTGAAGAAGCCTCTTAGAGAAGTGAAACGTCTTCAAAGAAAAAAACAGAAAGTTCAGTTGCCTTCTGAAAAAAGCACCTTTGGGACAACCATGACCTGGATGACTGAGAATCTCTACAGACTTTTAGTGCAGATGACAGATAGAACAGTGGAACGACTTGCCTACAGACCTTGTGGATGCTCCAGCTCTGGAAGTTTTTAAGAAGAGATTGGACAACCGTTTGACTGAAATGGTATAGCGCACGCCCTCCAGTGCCCCTGTAAAATCTTTCCCCATGGAACCGGTCCCTGGTGCCCGAAAGATTGGGAGCCACTGGTCTAGGGCAGAGGTCAGCAACCCGCAGCTCCGGAGCCACATATGGCTCTTTCATCCCTCTGCTGTGGCTTCCTGTTGCCGATCAGAGCCACAGTTTTGAGAAGAGCTTCCAGTTGGCGGGGTGATGGGAAGCACAGCGTACCAGGAGATTATTCTATGTTAAGGGGCAAGTTTTCCATTCGTCTCCACAATTGATAGAGCTTTCGGTTAGGACAGGTAGAGGAAAAGGGACACCACGCTAGGAGGAGACTCTTGTTCTCAAGGCTTCCTGAGACTATAATTAAGCACACACTCAATTAAAGTTAAAACAAATCTTGTTTTATTTCAACGCTGGGAATTATGTTCATTCCCAGCCAATAATGAGTCCCAAACAGTCCCTCGAGATAAGCACCCACCTTTCTCTCCTTTGAATTACTGCCAACAACTAAAGTGCCAAAGTAACTATAAAAAACCAACCAAAGTACAAAGTCCACACAGAGCTTCAAGGTTTAATCCGAACAGAGCGAACGACTTTGCTTCCTGCAAAGGTTTCATTACCTTTGCCTGTCCTTTATACTTTATGGGAGGGGCAATCACCTTCAAGCCTTACTCCCAAGTCGCCCCTTTTGTCTCAGCTGCTCTTGCCTTCTGGCAGTTCTGC